>NC_059328.1:109997710-111401877 GCF_018350155.1 Leopardus geoffroyi
TTAGGAGCTGTACAGCTTAAAAAAAAAATCATTTACACTTTCCAGACCTCAGCTGTAAAAAGTGAGGAAAATCTGACTTGATTTGCCCCAAGGTAACATAAAGCATACTATCTGTCCCCCTCACACTACCACCAAATCTTCTGTAGCTTTCTGTTGCTTAGAAGATAGCTTGACGCAAACAATCGGGCACCAGATCTACAGATCCTGACTTTCCATCCTTTCTCTTGGCTTACATGGCCTCCTTCACAGGGCCTTTTCTCTTCCACACTGGAAACAAGCCCCCTGTATCCTCAAATGCTTGGTCTGCATGCTGCTGTCTTCCGCTGAGGTGAATTTCTTTGTCTGCATGTTCTTCACGCCTGTAAGCATACACCTAACCAGTCACTCACCATACATTGCTAATGCTGCACCTTTCCCTTTGTGTGTGCTTTGGGAGGCTGCCATGGAGACATGTGCAGGTCAGCCAGCCCCACCATGCACAGAGTGCCCTAGGCATGACAGGCATCCAATAAGTCCTTGCTAACTGGAATCTCCAGCTGAGTTCCCTGAGCCATGGCTTGAGCTCATCTTCTCCAGCCCCATGATCAAGAACAATGGGGTTCAGAGAAGGCAGTCTTGCAGCTGCAGAGATGGGACAGGACTGACCCTGAGTCACATGCAAGTCCCAGGCGGGGGGGAGGGGGGCACACCCAGGCTTCCCCACACTTCAGCCTCTTTCTAATTCACCATAGGGCCTTTTGTTCTGGGTAAAAAAATGGAAAATCATTGATCAAAGTCCTCTGAACAATTACTTTTATTATGACTTTTCATGAGACACCACTTCTTTTTTTTCCCCTCTCCTCTTCTGACTTCTAGTTCAATTTCTTAAATGGATTATTTGTTAAGAAAAAATAAACACCGTACAACATAAACTGCAAAGCGTCACCATGATTTACAGCGAGGAGAATCACTTTGAGCAGCAGTAGCTTCCTTGAGCAATAGCCATCCAACACTGGCAGTGAAGGAGGACATGGGAAAATCAGGCTGAGTGTCCCCAAACCCCTGATGGCATGCCTGAGGGCATGAGGGACTGCCAGCATGCACCCAGTATGCTCCATTTACAGATAATGAAACTGAGGCTCAGAGAGGCTTGGGGACTGCCCAAGGTTGCAGAAGGTGAGCACAGACGCAGATGTTCAGGTGTTCTCCATGGCTTCAGGGCCAGTGAGTGACATGGGGCAGGGATCCCAGTTACCACAAATATTTCCATCCTGAGTGTTTCACCCAGAGTTGCATGGGCCCTGAAATGAGGTGCAGAGGACAGTGTGGTTCAGAGACATACTCCAATCTCCCTGTAAGCAAGCATGAGGTCTCCAAAACAGGCCTTAGGAAGGATGCAGGTTAATGCCTTCAGGAAGGAGGGAGATGAAGGCACAGATAAGCCTCAGGTGACCGGAAATGTCAATGTCTTGAACTGTGTTTGAACCCATGTTGTCATGTTCTGCCCACCCCCACAGAGCAGTGGACAAAGTACTGCCAGGGGTTTTTGGCTGGGAAGGAGCTACTTAAAACTTCAGAGTGATTTATTCTGAATTCCTGAGAAGGAATCATCCCACAGACCCAGGGAAGAAGAGTAGATCCACCCTATTCTTCAGAAAGAAGACATGCCAAGGCCTGCCTTGGGCCTCTCCTGGGATGCTCGTTACAGACACAGATGGCATGTCTGCGCCCTGGCCCCATGCTTCCCACATCATCTCCATATCCTTAACCCTCTGGATTTGCATTTCCAACATTTTCCTGAGCACTGCTGAGTGTCTGCTCATCCAAACTACTGTGTAAGAGGGACTGGAGCTTCTTCCAGCACAGTGGAGGCTGGCAGAAAGGGAAATACAGAAGCAGGGATTTGGGAGAGAGGGGAGTAAATCCAAGTGGGCCCTGTGTCACAGGGATTTGAAGCCATTCTCTGCTCTTGTCCTCATCACCCTCTTCACCCTTTTCCCAAGCCACATCTCCCTGATGGTAGGAACCTGCTGGTCCCTATCAAATTCCAGAACATCTTACAGATAGAGCAAATAAGACTTTCCAGAAAAGTGGCCCAGGGTCTTAACAAGGATTTTAGGGGACTCTGATGATCAGAAAGCTGGTTCATGTCCCAGGCCTTGAGAGGGCTGTGCACCTATGGACGGAAGCAGATGTGCAATGGAAGTCATTGCATTCAGGTAGAAATACGGCTCTTCATCCATCCTCTCCTTCTTCAGCTAGAACTGTAAGGGCCAGGAGCCACTTCCTTGCAAGATGGTACCTGTCTGTGGTCTCTATCTTGCCTCAATGACACCAACTAGAGCTGGGGCTGGGTAATTAAAGGCTGGTCTTGTCTTAGGCCAGCTTAACACCTGGCTCTGTGCATCTGCCCTTCAGCTTTCTCCACCTCCAGGTGAAATTTGTGTCTAGCAGGCATGTGGGTCAGTGGTGGTGGTCACTGCCAAAGCAGCAGGTCTGACACACTTTTTTGGCCTAAAGTTATTTAAGCCTAATTAGCTTAGAAAAAAATGGCATTTTCTACACACACACACACACACACACACACACCTGTCCCCCAGCTGACTGGGTATCAAAGTTCCAGGTAAGGATCCAGGGTCCCTTGGTCTTTCCTTGGTGCCTTGTGCTTTTGTGGCTTTGGGGGAAAGAAATTTGTTCTGGGGTAGAATTCTGGCCTTCCTGGGCACTATGGATAACAGTGGCTTCTGGCAGTGCACAGGTACAATCCATCCCCTTAGGGGCACTTTGAGGATTAAATGAGTGCATATTTCTCAAGCACCAGGATATATAGGTGCTATATAAATTATAGTTTACTGAGCCACAATGAAGAGACAGAGCCATATATTTCCCACAACAGACTTATAAGCAGTGTTTCTATTTATTTTTATATTTTTCTTTCCTGTCTAAGCCAGTGGTTCTCAAACCATAATGTACCTGCTGAGTTTATGAAAAACGCAGATTCATAGTTCTCACCTACAGATATCCTCAGTGTTTAGGTATGACCTGGAGCCCAGGAACATGCTACTTTGATGGAGTTGAGGTTGAAGCCCAAATAAGGGAGTTCATGCATGGAAGGATTAGGGGTCACAATCAAGGCTGTTAGCAACCCCCAAGGTTAGGACAGAGCAGGGCTAGTAGTTGTATAAACTGTACTAGACGGAAGCTGGAGGGGCCCAGGCTTTTGCTGAGTGATCTGGCACCTAGCCTCTGGTGGTGTGCCCACCATAAAGCTGAAGCTAGTTTAAAGCAGATGAGCCAGACAATTTCCCCAGCACCCAGCACTCTTCCTGGCATAGCACAGCTGCTCAAAATGTATTTGTTGGTGGGAGGAGGAAAGTAAAGAAGGGAGGAAATAAAATTGTAACACTCAATTTAGGCACTGGATGTTGCAAATTATTTTATAATTGTCCTCTTCTTCAAAGTGGCTTAGCTTGTGCCACTCCCCAGCTTGGAGTCCTTCTCAGCCATAGACCAGCAGGATGATTTTGGAGAAGGCAGCTCGAATGGTCAGCCAGGCTGAAAAGTCAGGTGCTTCAGGGAAAGAGGAAGGGTCCAGGTATGAGACACATGCCCCGCCACTGCCCTGGAGGCCCTCAGACAAGGTGTGAAATGGACCATCAATATGAAAGTGTTTTCGAAACAGTGATATCCTGCGTATATGTGATAAAACATTCAACTGTTTGATGACCAGAATATTTTTTAAAAATAAAGTAAAACTTTAGAAACATTAAAAACTATTTGGAAGGGAAACAAAAATAATATAAAAACAGGGAGGCGGACAAAATAGAAGAGACTCATAAATATGGAGAAGAAACTGAGGGTTACAGGAGGGGTTGTGGGAGGGGGGATGAGCTAAATGGGTAAGGAACATTAAGGAATCTACTCCTGAAATCATTGTTGCACTATATGCTAATTTGGATGTTAATTTAAAACAATAAAAAATAAAACAAGTTTAAAAAATGAATAAACATTTTAAAATAAATAAATAATTGTAAAAAAAGCTATTTGGCAAATGCTTAATCTGGTAAGGATTATAATTTAGTAACTAAACATGATCATTGCCTCAAAGATATTCCCTAATTTCCCCCAAAGACAGCTGAAAAGTGTCTCTTTAGCAAGCCTGTGTGCCTGCACTGTAATTAATATTGTATATAAAATGAAGACATAAAGGGCCACAAAGATGTTATAACAAAGCCACCTAATTATACACACGAAACTAGGATTTGGGAAACAGAATTCTCTGGTAACATAGCCCCACTCATAATAATATAATTTCATTTGCAAAAATTTACTGAAATAGGTACTAGTTATGAAATTCATGTCTTTTTCAATATCAAACATGTTTCATTATGAGAAAAGTCATCCTGTTTCTACAGTTTGTGTACTTAAATTTATAACCTCATCAGTAAATTTCACATTGTGTCACTCAGGGATTTGTTAAAATTTAATAAATGTATTTGCTGCTAAAATGTAAGAGTAAAAACTAGACACTGACTGGGATAAGCTTGGTTAGGTATGTGCCAATCAAGGGAGAGGAAATATTAAGGCACTTTAGAGAGCTGAAAATCAGTGAAGGGCTGCCTTTAGGAAGCTGGCAGCGGTGGTGGGGGGTGGGGGGTGTCCCAGAGGGCACCAGCAGATTTAATTAATGGATTTCCAGATGCATCCTGAAATGAAATGTCACCAATGGTGCTGTTGCAGGAAAGGCACTCTGATTTTCCTCACATACCCATTTCTTGAGGTGGTGAGAAAGCAAAGAGGAATGATCACTGCAAGTCAACAGGAGGTGTTAAAGATAGGCATTGGGGCACCATCTGCAAAGTTGCCACTCTGGGCATAACCACTGACACCTGGGTCCTCCTCTCCTCTCCTCTCCTCTCCTCTCCTCTCCTCTCCTTCCCTTCCCTTCCTTTCCCTTCCATTCCCTTCCCTTCCCTTATCCCCTCCCCTTCTTTTCTTTCTGTCTTAACAGCTTTATTGATATATAATTTACATACCATAAAACTCACCTAGGTCAGTGTACCATTTAGTGGTTTTAGTATATCTACAGAACTGTGCAACCTCACCACAACTTACTTAAAACATTTTCAGCATCCAAAAAAGAAACCCATTGGTAGTCACTTCCACATCTTCCCATACCTAAGCAAATAGCAATCTGCATTCTGCCTCTATGGCTCTGTCTGTTTTGAACATCTTATATTCATGAAATCATATAATATGTGGTCATTTGTGACTGTCTCCATCACTGAACATATGTTCTCAAGGTTCACCCATGTTTATCTGCCTCAGAACTTCAATAATCCATTACATGGATATACACCACATTTCATTTATCCATTCATCAGTTGATGGATATTTGGGTTGCTTTGACCTTCTGGCTATTATGATAATGGTGTTATGAAAATTCATGTACAAGGTTTTTGTGTGTACAAATATTTTTATGTACCCTGAATATATTGTAATATTATTGGTCATATGGTAATTCTGTTTGACTTCTTGGAGAACTGTCACAATGTCTTCCACAGTGGCTGCATCATTTTGTACCCCCCACTAGGAATATCTGAAGCCTCTTATTTTTCCATATGCTTGCTTGCCATTAGTATGTCCTTTTGGGACAAATTTCTATTCAAGTCCATTTTGAAATTGAGTTGTTTTACCTTTTTTTTGGAATAAAATATTGGAACATTTAGTTCCATTAGCTATTTAAAAAATTTATTTATTTAAATACATTTTAGTTTACATACACTGTAGTTTTGATTTCAGTATTAGAACCCAGTGATTCATCACCTACATATAACACCAAGTTCCACAATCTAATTTTTTATAACAATTTATTGTCAAATTGGTTTCCATACAACACTGAGTGTTCATCCCAACAGGTGCCCTCCTCAATGCCCATCACCCACTTTCCCCTCTCTCCCATCCCCCAACAACCTTCAGTTTGTTTTCAGTATTTAAGAGTCTCTTATGGTTTGCCTCCCTCCCTCTCTGTAATTTTCCCCAATCCCCTCCCCCATGGTCTTCATTAAGTTTCTCAGGAGCCACATATGAGTGAACTAATTTTTAAGTAAGGTGTGAGGAAAGGCTCCAATTCATTATTTTGAATTTGCAATTAGATATCCCATTATCTCAGTACCATTTGTTGAAAAGACTATTATATTTCTTTTTGGTATTTTTTTTGGTACTCTTGTCAAAAATCTATTGACCATAAATGTAACAGTTTATTTCTGGACCCTCAAATATTGTGCTGATCTATTGGTTTATCCTTATGCCACATTGTACTATCATGATCATTGTAGATTTGTAGTAAATTTTGAAATTGAGAAGTGTGGGAAGAGGGAGAAGATGACAGTGTAGGAGGACGCTGGGCTCACTGCATCCTGTTGATCGTTTAGATTCCACCCACATCTGCCCAATTTACCCCAATAACCAACAGAAGACTAGCAGAATGGACTCTCCGGAGCCAAGCATAGACTAGAGGCCCACAGAAGACGGTAGGAAGGGCGGAGAAGCAGTGTGTGCTACATGGACTGGCAGGAGGGAGCCAAGGCAGTGGAGGGGCAGCGAGCCCACCCGCCAAGGCAGAGCCCCCGAGTCTGGCTTGCAAAACTGGAGGGGCCAGATCGAATGTGTTCTGACAGGCAGTGGGACTTAATATCTGGAATGTTATAAGTTAACAGCTCTGCTCAGAGAGTGGGAGGGAGAGTTGTTGAGCCACAGAGGACAGAGCTCAGCTTGGCGGGGAACAAAGGTGCTGGGAAGCCCTGTCTCCCTTGCCCATCCCCCGGACAAAATCCCAAAGGGAACGAGTTCCTGTCACGGAACTTGCTGGAACCACACAAACACCCAACACTGCGCTTCTGCAGATCCATCCCTCTGATGGGTCGGCCTTCCTCCTGGTGCCACAGGGCCCCTCCCGAAACAGACCACCCAAGGCAAAGCAAGCTGAGCCTGCTCCTCCTGCCCCTGTGCACCTTGCGGATCCACCCCAGCTAATACACCAGATCCCATCGAAGCAGTACCACAAGACTAGCAGTGTGCAAGTAGCACAGACAGAGGCCACCCACTCCACAGTGAGTCCTGCCCCCTGGGAGAGGGGAAGATAAGGTACACACCAGTCTGACTGTGGCCCCAGAGGTGGACTGGAGGCAGATCAGGTCTGACTGCTGCCCTGCCCACCAACGCAAGTTACTCCAGACAGCACAGAGGAAGAGCCCTGCAATTCCCCGCCAATCCAGGGACTAAACAAAATGACGAAACGGAGGAATTCTCCTCGAAACAAACTCCAGGAAGCAGCGACAGTTAACAAACTGATCAAAAACGATTTAAGTAATATAACAGAATACATTTAATATAATAGTCATAAAATTAATCACTGGCCTTGAAAAAAGTATAAAGGACAGCAGAGAATCTATTACTACAGAGATCAAGGGACTAAGAAACAGTCAGGAGGAGCTAAAAATGCCATAAAGGAGCTGCAAATAAAAATGGAGGCGACCACAGCTCGGATTGAAGAGGCAGAGGAGAAAATAGGTGAATTAGAAGATAAAATTATGGAAAAGAAGAAGCTGAAAAAGAGAGATTGAAAAATCCAGGAATATGAGGGGAGACTTAGAGAACCAAGTGACATAATTAAACAAAATAATGTACTCATTATTGGGATTCCAAAGGAGGAAGAGAGAGGGAAAGGTGCTGAAGGGGTACTTGAAGAAATTATAGCTGAGAACTTCCCTGATGTGAGGAAGGAAAAAGGCATTGAAATCCAAGAGGCACAGAGAACTCCCTTCAGACGTAACTTGAATCGATCTTCTGCGTGACATATCATTGTGAAACTGGCAAAATACAAGGATAAAGAGAAAATTCTGAAAGCAGCTAGGGATAAACATGCTTTAACATATAAAGGGAGACTGATAAGACTCGTGACAGATCTGTCTACTGAAACTTGGCAGACCAGAAAGGAATGGCAGGAGATCTCCAATGTGATGAACAGAAAAAAAAAATGCAGCCGAGAATCCTTTATCCAGCAAGTCTGTCATTTAGAATAGAAGCAGAGATAAAGGTCTTCCCAAACAAACAAAAACTGAAGGAATTCATCACCACTAAACCTGCCCTACAAGAGATCCTAAGGGGGATCCTGTGAGACAAAGTACCAGAGATATCACTACAAGCATGAAACCTACAGACATCACAATGACTCTAAACCCATATCTTTCTATAATAACACTGAATGTAAATGGACTAAATGTGCCAACCAAAAGACACATGGTATCAGAATGGATAAAAAAACAAGACCCATCTATTTGCTGTCTACAAGAGACTCGTTTTACACGTAAAAACACCTCCAGATTGATAATGAGGGGATGGAGAACTATCTATCATGTTACTGGAAGTCAAAGGAAAGCTGGAGTAGCCATACTTATATCAGACAAACTAGACTTCAAATTAAAGGTTGTAACAAGAGATGAAGAAGGGCATTATATAATTACAGGATCTATCCATCAGAAAGAGCTAACAATTATAAATGTCTATGTGCCGAATTCGGGAGTCCCCAAATATATAAATAATTACTCACAAACATAAGCAACCTTATTGATAAGATTGTGTTAATTGCAGGGGACTTTAATACTCCACTTACAACATCAGATAGATCATCTAGACACAGGATCAATAAAGAAACAAGGGCTCTGAATGATACACTGGATCAGATGGACTTGATAGATATATTTAGAACTCTGCATCCCAAAGGAACAGAATATACTTTCTTCTCGAGTGCACATGGAACATTCTCCAAGATAGATCACAAACTGGGTCACAAAACAGCCCTACATAAGTATACAAGAATTGAGATCATACCATGCATACTTTCAGACCACAATGCGATGAAGCTTGAAATCAACCACAAGAAAAAATCTGGAAAACCTCCAAAAGCATGGAGGTTAAAGAACACTCTACTAAAGAATGAATGAGTCAACCAGGTGTTCAGAGAAGGAATTAAGAAATATATGAAAACAAATGAAAAAGAAAATACAACAATCCAAACACTTTGGGATGCAGCCAAGGCAGTCCTGAGAGGAAAATACATTGCAATCCAGGCCTATCTCAAGAAACAAGAAAAATCCCAAATACAAAATCTAACAGCAAACCTAAAGGAAATGGAAGCAGAACAGCAAAGACACCTCAAATCCAGCAGAAGAAGAAAATTAATAAAGATCAGAGCAGAAATAAACAATATAGAATCTAAAAAAACTGTAGAGCAGATCAATGAAACCGAGTTTTTTTTTTTTTAAATAAAGAAAATTGATAAACCTCTAGCCAGGCTTCTCAAAAAGAAAAGGGAGATTACCCAAATAGATAAAATCATGAATGAAAATGGAATTATTACAACCAATCCCTCAGAAATACATGCAATTACCAGGGAATACTATGAAAAATTATATGCTAACAAACCGGACAACCTGGAAGAAATGGACAAATTCCTAAACACCCACACACTTCCAAAACTCAAACAGGAAGAAATAGAAAGCTTGAACAGACCCATAACCAGTGAAGAAATTGAATCAGTTATCAAAAATCTCCCAACAAATAAGAGTCCAAGACCAGATGGCTTCCCAGGGGAATGCTACCAGACATTTAAAGCAGAGATAATACCTAGCCTTCCCAAGCTATTCCAAAAAATAGAAAGGGAAGGAAAGCTTCCAGACTCATTCTATGAAGCCAGTATTACTTTGATTCTTAAACCAGACAGAGACCTAGGAAAAAAAGAGAACTACAGGCCAATATCCTTATGAATATGGATGCAAAAATTCTCAATAAGATGCTACCAAATTGAATTCAACAGCATATAAAGAATTATTCACCATGATCACGTCGGATTCATTCCTGGGCTGCAGGGCTGGTTCAACATTCGCAAATCAATCAGTGTGATACATCACATTAATAAAAGAAAAGATAAGAACCATATGATCCTGTCAATCGATGCAGAAAAGGCATTTTACAAAATTCAGCAACCTTTCTTAATAAAAACCCTCGAGAAAGTCTGGATAGAAGGAACATACTTAAACATCATAAAAGCCATTTACGAAAAGCCCACAGCTAATATCATCCTTAATGGGGAAAAACTGAGGGCTTTCTCCCTGAGATCAGGAACACGACAGGGATGTCCACTCTCACCGCTGTTGCTTAACACAGTGTTGGAAATTCTAGCATCAGCAATCAGACAACAAAAGTAAATCAAAGGCATCAAAATTGACAAAGATAAGGTCAAGCTTTCACTTTTTGCAGACAAAATGATATTATACATGGAAAACCCGATGGACTCCACCAAAAGTCTGCTAGAACTGATACATGAATTCAGCAAAATCGCAGGATACAAAATCAATGTACAGGTGCATTCCTGTCTCACATTCAGGTCCTTTATACATTTTGAGTGTGTTTTTGTGCATCTTATACACTAATAATGAAGCAACAGAAAGACAAATAAAGAAACTGATCCCATTTACAATTGCACCAAGAATCATAAAATACCTAGGAATAAACCTGACCAAAGATGTGAAAGATCGGTGTGCTGAAAACTATAGAAAGCTTATGAAGGAAATTGAAGAAGATATAAAGAAATGGAAAAACATTCCCCGCTCATGGATTAGAAGAATAAAAATTATTAAAATGTCAATACTACTGAAAGCTATCTACTCATTCAATGTAATCCCAATCAAAATTGCAGCACCATTCTTCTCGAAGCTAGAACAAGCAACCCTAAAATTTGTGTGGAACCACAAAAGGCCCCAAATAGCCAAAGTAATTTTGAAGAAGAAGACCAAAGCAGGAGGCATCACAATCCCAGACTTTAGCCTCTACTACAAAGCTGTAATCATCAAGGCAGCATGGTATTGGCACAAAAACAGACACATAGACCAATGGAATAGAATGGCAACCCCAGAACTAGAACCACAAAAGTATGGCCAACTCATCTTTGACAAAGCAGGAAAGAATATCCAATGGAGAAAAGACATTCTCTTTAACAAATGGTGCTGGGAGAATTAGACAGCAACATGCAGAAGGATGAAACTAGACCACTTTCTTACACCATTCACAAAAACACACTCAAAATGTATAAAGGACCTGAATGTGAGACAGGAAACCATCAAAACCCTAGAGGAGAAAGCAGGAATAACCTCTCTGACCTCAGCAGCAGCAATTTCTTACTTGACACATCCCCTAAGGCAAGGGAATTAAAAGCAAAAATGAACAATTGGGACCTCATGAAGATAAAAGCTTCTGCATAGCAAAGGAAACAACCAACAAAACTAAAAGGCAACCAACAGAATGGGAAAAGATATTTGCAAATGACATATTGGACAAAGGGCTAGTATCCACAATCTATAAAGAGCTCACCAAACTCCACACCCAGAAAACAAATAACCCAGTGAAGAAATGGGCAGAAAACATGAATAGACACTTCTCTAAATAAGACATCCAGATGGCCAACAGGCACATGAAAAGATGCTGAACATCGCTCCTCATCAGGGAAATAGAAATCAAAACCACACTCAGATATCACCTCACACCAGTCAGAGTGGCTAAAATGAACAAAACAGGAGAAATGGGAACCCTCTTGTACTGTTGGTGGGAATGCAAACTGGTGCAGGCTCTCTGGAAAACAGTATGGGGGTTTCTCAAAAAAATAAAAGTAGACCTACCCTATGACCCAGCAGTAGCACTGCTAGGAATTTGCCTAATGGATACAGGAGTACTGATGCAAAGGGGCACTTGTACTCCAATGTTTATAGCAGCACTCTCAACAATAGCTAAATTATGGAAAGAGCCTAAATGTCCATCAACTCGTGAATGGATAATAAAATTGTGGTTTATATACACAATGGAATACTAGTTGGCAATGAGAAAGAATGAAATATGTCCTTTTGTAGCAACATGGATGGAACTTGAGAGTGCTAATTGAAATAAGTCATACAGAGAAGGACAGATTCCATACGTTTTCACTCCTGTGTGGATTCTGAGAAACTTAACAGAAGACCATGGGGGAGGGGAAAAAGGAAAAATGGGTAGAGAGGCAAGGAGCCAAAACATAAGAGACTCCTAAAAACTGAGAACAAACTGAGGGTTTATAGGGGGTGGGGGGAGGAGTGGGTGGTTGATGGGTATTGAGGAGGGCACCTGTTGGGATGAGCACTGGGTGTTGTATGGAAACTAATTTGACAATAAATTTCATAATAAAAAAAGAAAAAAAAAAGAAATTGAGAAGTGTGTGTCCTCTTTGTGGTCTTTTTCAAATTTTTTTTTCTTATTCTGTGTCCCTTACAGTTGCATATGACTGTTAGGATAAGTTTATCAATTTCTGGTAAAAAAAAAAAAAAAAAAAAAAGTCAGCTGGGATTTTGATAGGGACTAAGCTCAGGTCTATAGGTTAATTCAGGGAGTTTTGTCATCTAAACAACATTAAACGCTCTGATATATAAATATGGGATGTCTTTTCATTTATTTGGATCTTCTTTAATTTTTTTCAATAGTGTTTTGTAGTTTTCAACATTAAAACCTTGCACTTCTTTTTACTTGACTTACTTCTAAGTATTTTACTCTTTTTGGTGCAGTGGCAAATAAAACTATATTCTTAATAAAATTTTTGGATTATTCATTGCTAATATATAGAAATAAAATTGATTTTGGCATATGGACCTGTGTCATGCAAATTTCCTTACTTTGTTTATTGGTCTTGTGAAATTTTTAGTGGCATTCCTTAGAATTTTCTATATATTAGATGATGTCATATTTAAGTAGAGATAATTTTACTTCTTTACGATCTGGGTGGCCTTTATTTACTTTTTACGCCAACATCATCAACTCTCAGTGTACACTGGAAACTGCTGGAAAATCTCTTCTGCTGGTAGGAATATCCTACCAGCACCCCCTACTAAAAGGCTTAACGTTGATGTATATCACTGTGGAGGAGAAATGCTTAATGAACCTCCACTCTTGATCACACAATATATATTTAAGGGTGAAATCAGAGCTGAAAGGCAATAAATTGGTAACTGACACACCACCACAGGTAAAATTTCCTCAAGGTGGTGGGGTAGTAAAAAGAATGTTAATATTTGAAGAACAGATACAGTCATCTTATGTGTTAAAATTTTTAATTTTCACAACTTTGAAAAAAGAAGCATATGTACTCCCATTTTATGCTCACAGAAATATAATTATTCTTCAAAAGACATACACCTCTAGCAGGGGTCACATCTCTTATCACCTCGGGCCTCACTGGGTTCTAAGTGTGTGCTTTTGCCATCGTATCACTCTGTCTTTAGTCAATATTTGTTACAAAGACTAAATAGTTTTGGAGAGTTCCAATCTAGTAGAGGAAAGAGGTAGAAATGCCTCCCCCAAATATGATGGCAAAAGGATGAGAACATCCAATGTTTCAATGTCAATACCAAGCAAGAAATCCAGTGACCAATGTGACAAATAAAAACAATTCATTGACTGTGCTGAGAGTCATTGTGTTTTACTGTTAGAACTGGTAGAGTATAACTTAGATGGTTTTCTGTGTGTCATACTGAATTTCTCATTTTGGACCAAATTTATTAGAGCTACTAACAAAAATAGATGGAAAGCTCTACCCTGTTTTATGCTACAGTGAGAAAATATAAAAGTATGATATCACACAAAATAGTGGATGCTCAACCTAATGGAAAAGTATAACCTGCTCAAACAGATACATAACTACACGGGACTCTCTCCTTTGAATTTTCCAATTCATAGTGCCATCGCAATTGCACAAAGCCTCCTTCTTCTGCATCTGTCTTCTGGGGGAGAATTTCAGAGATGTAGCGCTAACACTGTCAGTGTCATGTGTCACATTTCAGTGGGTCAGATCTGAAATAACAGCTCTACCCCCTTACAGATTGCTTTTCCCTCAGCAAATTAACAGTTTCATCCATATGACAAATATTCCCTGAGTTGGTAACATGTAATGCATTGGGAAAACACTGGGGGACTCTAAATTGAATCAGAAACCCTGAGCCCAAGGGCATAAATTAAAATCTCCTACAAAGTAGGCAAATGGTAAATGGTTTATGCAAGCCTAAGGAAGGAAAGATTTGATCATGTGGATACTTCTATTTGGTCACTTCCAAAGAGAAATGTAAGCTCAGGACTAAAAATCATGCAGCTATAGAAGATGTATTGTAATGCATGTCCTGTGCTGTTGCCAAGAAGCTGAAAGAAGCTAGTCAGATTAATGAACCTAATGCATGGTTGCGGACTGGCAAATATCTATTTCTTTTTTTTCTCTTCTACAACCCACAAGTGGAAAATCTCAGAACTGTCCAACTTTATTTGAAATTTCAAACACAGCCACCTCAGCTCTCCCAGGGTCACTGTCCTCAGGAAGTCACAGGCCAGTGCATCAGGAGCTGTCACAGCTGCCTGGGTGCCTGAGGCAGGGTGCTAACAGACTCACTGAGAGGACCCCAACGCTGGGCAAACAAAGGACCAGGCTGAGTCATAACTTATATTTCCAAACGTAGGTGCCAATAACTATTCTTAAATGGGCACTACAAAAAATGATTAAAACAATTTGAGGAAATTCTTAATCACATGTATGTTCTTAATCACAAATATAATTAGCACTAAGGTAATATTAAATAATATCTCATGATTGTATTTTCATACAAAGACAGGATACACTAATTGTGTGCTCCCTAAAGGCCTAGGACCTTATTAGCATGTCTCAGATAGATTATCGCATCTAATTTAATCTTTACGAGTGAGTGAGGTATCGTTTCCTTTTTTCTGATTGACAGAGGGAAATTGGAGGTACTGAGTCCCTTAGTGGCAGGTTATAAGCTTTTAAGGGCCAAAGTTGAGTCTAAAAGCAGCTCTTACTGATTACAGAGACTGTCTCCTCTATTTTTGCTGCTGATCTCTGTCAACCACATTATATTTTCTGACTGGAGCCTGACAGGCATCTGTGTGTCCTTCATAATTCAGACACAACCCAATTAAGGATCCTTTACCATAATTAGGCCAAATATATCATCTTTACATACTAATCAGCCTCTGGGTTGTTGTACCTGCTCCTTGAATACCATCTGTAGCCTTATCAGGGGACCTCTGTGTGCGGTTGTAAGGGGGTGAACCTAGGACAGAGCATGGCCCCAGGGGAACTCTTTCTGTGACTTCCTGGGCCTTCCTACAACCCAGTCAGTTTCTCAGTGCTCCATAATAACACCAGCCCTCCCACCTCACAAGGCCTTGGGAGGATGTGCTCAGCACTCAGACTTTATAAACAGAAAACTGCTTAGACCAAGGGCTCCTCAGGGGAAGCAACAAGGACCATTTGAGCTTGACTACATAAACACAGTCTTAGCACACAGTAGGTGCTTAATAAGGTCTATAATTAAATAGAAAAAAAGTGTTAAAAAATTAGGGATCTTTTTAAATTAACACACAGTAAAATACGCTTTTATTGCCATAAATTTTGTGAAATTTAACACATGTATAGGTTTGTATAAACATGATAATCAGGATGCAGAACAGTTCCAGCACCCCAGAAAACTCTCTTTGAAGTCACACCGTCTTCCTGTCTATAACCACTGGTCTGTTCTCTGTCACTACAGTTTTGTCTCTTTAAGGATGTCATATAAATAAAATTATACAATGTGTAACTTTTTAGAAATGGTTTCTTTCCTTTATCATGATGTCTCTAAGAATTAAGTTATTTTGTGTATTAATAGACTATTGCTTGGTATTGCTGTGTAGTCCATTATATGATACGCTACTATTCTGTCAGCCAGTAACCAGCTAGAGGGCATTTAGGTTGTTTTCAGTTGTTTTTTATAAGCAGAGCTACCATAAACATTTGTATACAGATATTTGTGCCAATTGTTAGATAACTATTAGTTCACTTGGGTAGATGACTAGGAGTTTGAATATTGGATCATATGAAAAGTATATGTTTAACTTCATGAAAACTGACAAACTGTCTTCCAGAGTGGCTGTACCATATTATATTTCCACCGTCAATCTATCAGTAATTTAGTTGCCGCACATCCTCACCAGCACTTGACAGCATCAGAATTTTTTAATCCATTCTGATAGGTGTGTGGATGAAATTTATTGTGGTTTCAATTTGCATTTCTGTAATGGGCAATGATGTTGATTGAACATCTTGTCATTTACTTATTTGCCATATCTATTTACTCTTTGATAAAGTGTCAAAAGTTCAGCTCTGTTGCCTACTTTTTATTTGGGTCATTTTCTTATTCCTGAGTTTTGAGAGTTCTTTACATATTCTGGATACAAGCTTTTTGTTGTACATATGATTAGCAAATATTTTCTCCTAATCTATTGTCTATCTTTTCATGCTCTTAACTATGTATTTTGCAAAACAAAAGTTGTTTTTTTTTATTTTGATGAATTACAGTTTATTATTTTTTTATTTTATGAACTGTGCTTTAGGTGTTTCTTGACCACAGGTTAAGACGATTAACCCCATATTTCTTCTAAAATTAAAATTCTAGTTTTAAGTTTGTTAAAGTTGTATAAGGGCAAAATCAAGCTTTCTGTATTTTTGCATATGAATATCCAATTGATCAAAAATTACTTGTTGAAAACACTATATATTCTCCACTCTGTTTCTGTATTCTTGTCAAGAAATAATTTATTGGGTCTACATAGACTTTTTGATATGTTTCTTTGATTTATTTTTATCTACTTGGAAATAGCACTGACTACATTACTATAGCTTTAGATTAGGTCTGAGCATCAGGTAATGTGATTCCTCCAACTTTCCTCTTTTTCTTTTTTTCAAAATGATATTGTCTATTCTAGTCTTTGACTTTTCACATTTTTTTAAAATCAGCTTGTCTATATCTTTAAAAAGTTCTGCTAGGATTTTGTTTGGGATTACACTTAATCTATAAATCATTTTGAGGGGAATTGACATATTTATATTGTTGAGCATAACCCATAAACATGGTATAACTATTTATTTAGGTCTAAACAAGTACTTTATATATTCTCTCCTTTAATTTGTTAGGTTTGTTACACATATCAATTTTATTGCTTTTTTCTAAGAGTAAATTTTTGGATTTATTATTTTTTCAGTTTTCAATTTTATTGATTTCTGTTTTTGGTTACTGATTTCTTCTTTCTGCTGGATTTATTTTTTGTTTTAATTTTTCTAATTTATTGAAGTGACAAGTTAAATTTTTGATATGAGAATTTTTTATTGAGGTTTAATTGGCATATAACATTATGTTAGTTTCACAATAATTTGATAGTTGTACATACTGCTAAATGATCACACTAAGTCTACTTATCACCAGCCACTTTACATAGTTACAAAAATATGTTTACTTGTGATGAGAACTTTTAAGATCTAAGCAATTTTCAAATATGCAATACAGTATTATGAATTATAGTCACCATGATTATATCCCCATGACTTATTTATTTTATAACTGGAAGGTTGTACTTTTTGACCCCTTCACCCATTTTACTCATTCCCCCACCCTGCCTCTGGCACCCACCAAACTGTTCTCTGTATCCATGAGCTTGTTGTGTTTTTGTTTTTGTTGTCATTTTTAGATTTTATATATAGGTTGGATCAAATAGTATTTGTCTTTGTTTGACATATTTCACTTCGTATAATGCCCTCAAAATCCGTCTATGTTAGACCCACAGAAGTATGGCCAACTAAACTTTGACAAAGCAGGATAGAATATCCAACGAAAAGAAGACATTCTCTTTAACAAATGTGCCAGGAGAACTGGACAGCAACATGCAGAAGGATGAAACAAGACCACTTTCTTACACCATTCACAAAAACAAACTCAAAATGGATAAAGGACCTGAATTTGAGGCAGAAAACCATCAAAACCCTACAGGAGAAATCCGAAGCAACACCTTACTTGACACATCTCCAAAGGCAAGGGAATTAAAAGCAAAAATGAACTATTGGGACCTCATGAAGATAAAAAACTTCTGCACTGCAAAGGAAACAATCAACAAAACTAAAAGGGAACCAACGGAATGGGAAAAGATAGTTGCAAATGACATATCAGACAAAGGGCTAGTATCCAAAATCTATAAAGAGCTCACCAAACTCCACACCCGAAAAACAAATAACCCAGTGAAGAAATGGGCAGAAAACATGAATAGACACTTCTCTAAAGAAGACATCCAGATGGCCAACAGGCACATGAAAAGATGCTCAACGTCACTCCTCATCAGGGAAATAGAAATCAAAACCACACTCAGATATCACCTCACGCCAGTCAGAGTGGCCAAAATGAACAAATCAGGAGACTATAGATGCTGGCAAGGATGTGGAGAAACGGGAACCCTCTTGCACTGCTGGTGGGAATGCAAACTGGTGCAGCCGCTCTGGAAAACAGTGTGGAGGGTCCTCAAAAAATTAAAAATAGATCTACCCTATGACCCAGCAATAGCACTGCTAGGAATTTACCCTAGGGATACAGGAGTGCTGATGCATAGGGGCACTTGTACCCCAATGTTTATAGCAGCACTTTCAACAATAGCCAAATTATGGAAAGAGCCTAAATGTCCATCAACTGAAGGATGGATAAAGTAATTGTGGTTTATATACACAATGGAATACTAGTTGGCAATGGGAAAGAATGAAATATGGCCTTTTGTAGCAATGTAGATGGAACTGGAGAGTGTTATGCTAAGTGAAATAAGTCATACAGAGAAAGAGAGATACCATATGTGTTCACTCTTATGTGGATCCTGAGAAACTTAACAGAAGACCATGGGGAGGGGAAGGAAAAAAAAAGTTAAAGAGGGAGGGAGCCAAACTGTAATAGACTCTTAAAAACTGAGAACAAACTGAGGGTTGAGGGGGGTGGGAGGAAGGGAAAGGTGGGTGATGGGTATTGAGGAGGGCACCTTTTGGGATGAGCACTGGGTGTTGTATGGAAACCAATTTGACAATAAACTTCATATATTGAAAAAATAAATGAATAAATAAATAAACATTAAAAAAATTAAAAAAAAAAACAACTGAGAACAATCTGAGGGTTGATGGGGAGGGGTGGGAGGGAGGGGAGGGTGGGTGATGGGTATTGAGGAGGACACCTGTTGGGATTAGCAGTGGGTGTTGTATGGAAACCAATTCGGCAATAAATTTCATATTATTAAAAAAAGTAAATAATAAAGTGCTTTACAAAATAAAAAATAAAATTGAAATTAAAAAATCTATGTGTTGTAAATACCAAGATTAGATTTCATTCCTTTTTATGGCTGAATAATATTCCTACACACACACACACACACCATATATATTCCACATTTTCCTTACCTATCTATGTGTATGTGTATGGTGGATCTATGTCCATCCACCAATGGACATAGGTTGTCTCCGTATCTTGGATATTGTAAATAATGCTGTAGTAAACAAGGGGAGGCATATATCTTCTCAGGTTACTGTTTTCTGTCAGGATAAATACCAAAAAGAGGGATTCATGGATCATAGGGTAGTTCTATCTTTAATTTTTTGAAAAACTTCCACATTGTTTTCTGTAGTGCCTGCACATACTTACATTCCTGCTAACAGTGCACAGGAGCTCCCTTTTCTCTATACAACCTCACCAATACTTGTATTTCTTGTTTTGTTTTGAAATAACTACTCTAACAAGTGTGAGGCAATATCTTGTTGTGGTTTTGATGTTTATTTCTCTGATGATTAGTCATTTTGAGCACCTCTTCATGTTCCTGTTGGCCATCTGTATGTCTTCTTTGGAAAAAATATAGCTCTGCTGCTCATATTTTAATCAGATTATTTGTTTTTATTCTTGAGTTGTATGAGTTTTTTATATATTTTGGATATTAACCCCTTATTGGATATGTTGTTTGCAAACCTTTGCTCCCATTTGGAAGTTTGCCTTTTCATTTTTTTGATGATTTCTTTTGCCGTGCAGAAGCTTTTTGGTTTGATATAATCCCACTTGCTTATTTTTGCTTTTCATTTGCTTTTGGTGTCAAATCTAAGAAACCATTGACAAGACCTATGCCAAGGAGTTTATTATCTATATTTTCTTCTAGGAGTTTCATGGTTTCAGAGCTTACATTTAAGTCTTTAACCCATTCTGGGTTATTTTTTTGTGTACGGTGTACAACAGTGGTCCAGTTTTATTCTTTTGCATGTTGCTGTCTAGTTTTCCCAACACCATTTATTGAGGAGACTATAATTTCCCTGTGGTATGTTCTTGGCTCCTTTGCCATAAATTAATTGACCATTTATGCATGGATTTATTTCTAGGCTCTATATTCTGTTCCATTGGTCTATGTATCTGTTTTCACACCAGTTCCATAGTTTTGATTGCTATTATTTCATTTGAAATAAGAGAGCATGATTCCTCCCACTTTGATCTTCTTCCTCAAGATTTATTTGGCTATTCAAGGTCTTTAGATTTCCTTCTTCCAGAAGAAATTTTTTTTAGCATTTCTTGCAGGGTATATCTGCTTCTGATGAAGTCCTTCAGTTTTTGTTATGTCTTATGGCATGACTTGTGATTTTTTTTTATTAAAAGCTGGACATGATGTATCTAGTAATAGGAACTAAGGTATATAGGCCATTAGTGTGAGGATTTATGTTGATCTGGCTAAAAGTTCAGCTATGTTTAATGTTTGTTATAACTGTAAGTTCTCTAAGCTTCAAATTCTTCTTGTGTTCTCTTTTTCTCTCCCCTGTTAACTTTGTGTTTTCCCTCAAACTCCCACCCCCACAGAGAGCTTACATCATGCAGCTCTTTTAGCTATAATCCTGTCTTATTATTATACTGGATCTCTGTTGGTGTGGTGGAAAGGTATGGGAGAATAAGTATTCTAAATTCTTATGATTAAATCCTGGTCTTCTAGTGGACTTGTCTCTGGCCTGGGACCTTTGAAAGCGTTAGCTTTTTCATTTTTTTCTCCCTTAGGAAGGCTAGAGAAAGCTGGAGTAGGAGGCAGGATGAGGCAGGATGAAGCTCTGGTAAACTTTTCCCTGGAGGGAAGCCTATGTTGTGTAGAATGTTTTGGGTATATTTCACAAAGTTTACTCTTCTCCTTCCACTGCCAGAGCCACAAGGTTTCCTTCTCAAATCTTTTCTATGAGAACATGGTGGACTCTAGAGGTAAAACCCACAAAAGTTCAGGGGCTGCTTAAGACTAAAGACTTCTCTGTGGTGTCTCTTTGTTTTTTAAAAAATTGTTTACTGGTAGATAAGTTCATTCACATTGTTAAATAAACACAATTGTATAAAAGTGTGCTGTCTGTCCACTTTCACCATCACTCACAGGTAACTACAGTTATTTCTTTCTTATATATCTTTCTCCTTACTTTGTGTATATGCAAGCAAATTAATAGTATTTCTTTTTATTATTTAAATGTTTTTTAATGTTTATTTATTTTTGAGAGAGACAGAGACAGTGCGAGTGGGAAGGGGTAGAGAGAGAGACACACACAGAATCCGAAGCAGGGTCCAGGCTCTGAGCTGTTAGCACAGAGCCCGATGCAAGGCTCAAACCCATGAACTGTGAGATCATGACCTGAGCCGAAGTCGGATGCTTAACCGACTGAGCCACCCAGGTGCCCCGAATTAATAGTATTTCTTAGGACCCTCTCCCATTTATTTAAACATGTTGCATTGCACAATCCATTCTGACATTCACTCCTTTCATCAGATCAATATATCTTGGAGATCTTTCATATCTTTCATGGGAAGCTATCCCATTTCTTTTTTGTAACTGTAGAAATCCCATTGTATAAATACACTGTCTCATATTGATGAATATTTGAGTTGTTTTTCATCTTTTTCTACAATAAACTGTTCCTATTAATAACCATGTGCATATGTTCTCTTGAGCACACACATGCATCACTGTAGGAAAAATTCTCAGAAATTGTACTGTAAAGTCAATGATATCCCTACTTTTGCCTTTGCTTAAATATTTCCAAGATTCCCTCCATAAGGTAACACCACTTTCTATTGCCACTGATAATGTGTAAAAATGAGTACCTTTTCCCCACAGTCAGAGGTTGCATTTTTCAGAAGGCAGCTACTCCCTCCCACAGACAGTGGGACAGGTCAGATGAAGTGCTCTACTTGCCAACTTTCAGTTTGCTGCTTTGCCACCATTTACAAATTTCCTCCTGCAACTAGCCCTACTGTGTCTGGAAGTGAAAGGGCAATAAACGAGCTACACTCACAGGAGATTGATACCATCCCAGCTCTATTTTCCTTGAGTCCAGATATGAGTCAATACCACATATCTCTTACCTCCCAACCTTGCAAGGAATTCTAGGCTTCTTTCTCTAGATTCTATGAGATCCATCCCTTTATTAGTCACAGAGATACCTTCACTGAGCATCCCCAGCTGATGTAGACAGACCCATCAAGCACTGTGGTGTTTTACCTTTATGCCCTCTCAACTTTGTGCCCTCTAAAAATAGCAACAACTTTTAACCAAGTGCTCACAGTGCACAAAGGGCTATGTATACAACTGTGGAAGGACAATATAAGTATGTGTATGGTGGTGGGATATACTCTTATTTTGCAAACATTACAAACTGAACTCAGATGGGGGCGCCTGGGTGGCTCAGTCAATTAAGCACCTGACTTGATTTCAGCTCAGGTCATGTAATCACAGTTCATTAGTTCCAGCCCCACATCAGGTTCTGCACTGATAGCATGGAGCCTGCTTGGAATTCTCTGTCTCCCTCTCTCTCTGCCTCTTTCTCTCTCTCTCTTTCAAAAATAAATTAACATTAAAAGAACAACCTGAACTCAGAGACTTAAATGGCTGAAGGTCTTACTGCTCCCAATTTTGGACCTGGAAATCTAACCTTTCATTACACAATATGTGCTACCAGACATAGCCATGGTAAATTTTCTCCAATCTATGTAACCTGAATTCCACCATTCAATGCCCAAGAGTTCTGAGATTTATGTGTACTTGATCCCAAAGTACCTGCTCTTAATCCTTTACTACCTTCCCTGAAAAAAAGGCAATACTATTTTCTTAAATAGTAGTCTAAACTTCTGAAATAAACAAAAGAATGAAGGCAATGACTGGCTAGAGTGGAAGGTTAGATATACAAGTCAATGAATAAGCTTTATGCTACTTTAGAGTGCAGAATTTTCAGGGCCCAATTATGCCGATTGGCTCTTGTGGGAGGTAAAATATCCTCCTCCTTGGAGATGAGCTTGAGAAATGGCAAAGGATGGGTCATGACAAGTGATTCAGGACTCCCTGTGACAACAACACAAGTGTTTGGTGCCCACTCTTGCTGGCTTCTCCTTCACAGCAGTCAGGATGCATGGCAGGAAGGAACTGTACAGTGTGCAGCTTGGATGCATTGGTCAATGCATTGACCAGCTCTGCCCAGGCATACTAGTGGACATGGCTTTACCTGCAAGTTCCAGCAGGCTGTTTTCCTAATGAAATGACTCTGTTCATTCTGGTCTTATTCCTGCCTCCTCCCCCTCACCACCAGCACTATTGATATGTCCGCAGATAAAACTGAAATGGCAATTCTCAAAAAATAAAGTGTCATGCCACACATCAATTTTGGGGAGGTGATATGGAAGAGGGCCAGGAACCTGTCCTATTTTTTGCTCTTAAAATTGTATAAACCTCTTATATTCAGTCTGGTACAAATCTGGGTTACACCTATTAATGTTCCTAGAGCTGTAAGACACCTTTTAGATTTATTGTTAGCCACATCTTGAAACCAGTACTGACAGATGAACAAAACCTAATTGAGTCAGGCTGGCCTCTTTTGTTCTGTTGTGTTTAGGGGTTACACTTATGCATGTGCTTTAAAGAAAATAGGACAGCTGCATTGATTCAAACCCACTAAGAAGAAAGAGAGTCCACTCTGCACTTTTCTTTCTTGTCTGTCAATGCTAAATATTCTTTGCAGGTTTTTTCCCTCTTTCTCACACACATACATATGTACATGGAGGTAAATTGATCTCTGGAGGAGTCATTTCTTCCAGCCTCCTGGGATCTTCTTGATAGGTGCAGAATATTAGGTGAATGACACCTCAGGTATTTGCACTGTCAATATTTTAACAACTATTCACATCTTGAATTTCATTAGAAATTCAGTTTAGGAGAAAGAAGGCTGGACTTACAAGTCCCAAGACTCAGCCCTTGTTCTGTCTCTGTAATAGTGACCATAATCTTACCCAGAATAACAAAACTACTTTCCTTCCTTGAATCAGGAATGAACTGTCATTCAGAAGCACTGTCTTTCAGCCAGGAAGCTTCAAGTAAAGAAATGCATGTAGGGGCTCAGACATACCCTGCACTCAAAATTAGGCCCTTGACCTACCCATTCTGCAAACTTAGGCAAAGGGATGCCGTCTCTTGAGCCTGCTATTGTCCCCCATGGATTCAGAAGGATGGTGCCTGCTTACAGCTACTATGAGGATCAATGTGATCATGTGTGTGCAGTGCCGAGGCAGATGGGCTCTGTAAACAGCACTTGCCTCCAATGCAGGAACCTGCACTCTTCCCTACCATGGGAGAGGCAGCCTGAAAACTAGTGAGGGCACTCTTGAGCTCACTATCTCTCCCACCTGCTGATGCTGACACCCTGATAAAAATCTGTTCCAATCTGAAGTCTTCTCAGGATAAATACTTTTACCCATCAGACAAGGAGGAACATTTCATTTTGCTTAGATTAAAAAGAAGGTTTCTGAACTCAAGTTCTAGCTCAGCAGGAAAGCCTGCTGTGGTTGATTTGTGATATCTGCCCTGGTCAAGTGATGAGTGAACTGGGCACTTGTGCTACATTTTGTCTATCCCTGACTGATCAGGGGGTGGTGATTTCCTCAAGCTAGTGCGTATATTACTAATCATGGCATCGTTAGTTCCCAGCACAAGGCCTGGCATAGAAATATGTTATTCTCATTTATTGATGGATGGGATCATGTTGAGTTTATTGAGTTCTGTTATAATAAGATCCCAGCAAATGTCTACCATGGTACCCTAGGCCTGCCATCAGTGGGTATGCTCAGTACCAGCCAAAGACTGAAAATCAAGGAGGAATTACACAGTGGGAGGTGAAAAAATAGTTGGAATTAGGGTAAAATCCTTTGGGGTGGGAGCTAAGTAAGTAGAGGGGCAAATTAATTCAAAGTCCAAACAGAAATTTGGTGTATGAAAACAAATGGAAACAAAACAAATCTGGTCTGAGAGGGCTGGGTAGGTGTAGAGGCTGGTTACCAACCAAACAGTGGCAAGAAGTCTTTGGTCCAAGGCTCTGAAAAAGGTCCAAATGCCCCCATCATTCAGCGAAGCCCCCAATGTGTCCCTCTGCCTCAGTGCCCACCAGAGTGCACTGGAATGTTCTGGTTAGCCGCCTCCCTGTCTGGATGGAGAGCCTTGTGAAGACAGGGTCTCCCTTTTCTTCATGTCTGTTCTCAGGCCTGGTGCAGGTGACACATGCAGGTGCTCAAAGAATACTCTATGGATAAATGAATAAATGAATAAATGGATGGATGAATTCTACAGATACAGGGGATTGTTTTTCATTTGGCTTCCTGGAGACATAGAATGGCCTTCCCCAGGGACACTGAGACTTCAGAGAGTCTTTAGAGACCCCGCCCTTACAGAGTCTTAGTAGGGCCTAGATCCAAATGGGATCTTCACTCTCCAGTAGGTATTCAGAAAGAGAATTGGCCCCTGGGGCCATGGGAGTTAGGGTCACTGGATGCTAGTAGATTTATAGTAGATGAAGAGATATTGGTCCATCATTCTTTTGCCAGACCAGAGGAAGGTAACAGAGTCGTCTGTAAGTACATGTAAGTCATTATACTAAGAATACTTATCACAATGAGTGCTAGATTTTATATAGTTAGAATTGCTGGAATGGAGTTAGGACTGGGGCAAGGAGTGGAAGTTTGAAGCTCCCTAACCACTGCATGGTAGCCTCTCACTCTGGCTGTGGTCTCCAAAGTTTGGTCCCTTCCTATCTGTCATCCTTGTTCCAGTCTCACCAGGTCAGGGCAACAAGACTGTAATATAGAGCATGGAGTGTCAGAGTTTGAACCTCAGTTTGATCCTCAAGAAATCATATTTTTGATTCTGTTTAACCTTCTTGTGTCTTGATTTCTTCATCTGCAAACCATAGATAATAACATCATCCAGCTCAGTGTAAAGATTAAAAGAAATAGCATACACTAAACACCTGGAATGCAGTAGGTTCTCAATACATGGAAAATTTTAATGCCACTTCATACCACCAAGCAAGTCATTAGATTTATGAGAGACTCAATTTCCTTAGCTACAAAAGAAGTCCCAAACTCCATTTCTACCTTTGTGATAGTGTTCTTAAGAGTAAGTGGAAAGTAAGTGAAAATAATGCAGTGTCTAATCTGTTAGGTGACATAGTGACTTTCCCACAATTGTCTGGGTTACATTAGGCTTTCTACTCATCTGAAATGATAAAGAAACTGAGACACAAAGGAGCAAATGGCTTGCCTGAATTATATAATAAAAGAAAGATGTTTTAGAGGTCAACCATTTTATATTTCTTTATGCGTAATATGCCTAGTGAATAAGTGGTAAACAAGTTTGCAGACTCATTGGTAATGAGAATTGTGGTAGTTACTAAACGTATACATCTTTTTATTTTCATTTTTGTACAGCTAGACATGATAAAACCTATGACTTTCACTATGACTATCATTTCTAAATGATAAGAAAATATAAATAAAAGCTGTGAAATGAAGGAGTGAGGCATCAAGGAACTAGTCCTCACCCCTCACATCAATTAATCCCCCAACATCACTGTGAAACAAGAATTATCATTTCTAATGTTCGGGGGGGGGGGGCACTAAGTGCCTCTGCCTACAATGACACGTGTTAAGTTGCAAACTAGGTATTTGTGTCTGGATATTGAACTTTCTCCATTACATTTCAGTGCTTCCAGCTCAAGATGACATTAATCTAATTCATAGTCTGAGTGCTGCTAATATTGAAGAATTATTGTTAATTTTGGTAAGAGTGACACTGGCCTTGCAATTATTTTGGTAAGGAGGAAAAGAAGCTGTCCCTATTTCTGCATCCTCTCTGAGGAGGTTATTGGTGAAATATTGCTGCTCAGGCACTCTTCCCTCTGGTTTCTGTGTGGGCTTACCAGTGGGAGGCAGCATAGGGGATCTGAGAAAGAGGTGGCTTTTGTCCCCTGGTTCCTTCCCTTCTGTAGTCTTAGTGAACACACATTGCTCTCTCTCATCCATAGATCCTGTGAGTGACTCACCTTCTGCAGTCATCACAATTGGCAATCACACTTCAACCCTTGCCCTTTCTGGAGCGCCCATTGTTGATGACCCCCAGATATGTAGCCCTAGTTAATTCCTTAAACTCTTCCCCCACCTAGAAAGTAAGGCTTGAATAAGTTCTCAGCTAAACCCTTGCATGTAGTTTCTGTTTCTTACCAGGACTTTTCTTGCTAGAAAAAACAAAAAAACAAACAAAAAACCACCACCAACAACAACAACAAAAAAAATCAGAAGACTGGAAAAAAGGGGGCAGGTTTTGGTTATA
Source organism: Leopardus geoffroyi (assembly GCF_018350155.1). Classification (NCBI taxonomy): domain Eukaryota; kingdom Metazoa; phylum Chordata; class Mammalia; order Carnivora; family Felidae; genus Leopardus; species Leopardus geoffroyi. Next base: position 110,025,311 of record NC_059328.1, read on the forward strand.
GAAGAAAGAAGATTGACTTCAGGTCGATAATGTTGAAGAGGGACATGAAGACACATAATAAAATTCTCTCTTCATTTTAATTCATTTGAAAATTTCCATAGTACAGTTTTAAAGATTGCACTGTAATGTCATTACATTTTCAATTACCTCTGTTTGGCAGCTGAAAAGGAGACAGAACATCTGAGGACATAATTGTAAGGCTTTATTAAAGTAATTACAAATAGCTTGGTAATGGCAAATGCACTATCAGACAACTCAGGCTGCTTAGAAACCAAATACTTCATTCCTAGAAGGTTCTAATATTTTCTTTGATACCAAAACACAGTTCAAGGAAATCTGAAGATGATATTCTACAGGAGATCGTTTTGAATGACCTGATTTTTCTTTATCAAGAAATGGGAGTAAATCAGGTACTGAGACCTTTGTCCCCAGGCCCTCCTCCAATCAAGTCTCCCTGACATTACATTTTTTTTATCCTTCATTTGCCTCAAAAAAAGCATAATAGCTCGCACACATGAGGTTAAGCCCTCAGCCAGTGCTGATTTTTAAAGATGCTCCCCCAAGGCAGGCAGTGGCTGGGGATGGTGGGTCACCCAGATGACTATAGCATCACCAGCATATAAATGTAATACATTCCTACTATTCAGGGACATTGAAGGGAGTCTTTGAACGTTTCAAATGTGGCTTAGTTGATTGGCAAATGGCTTTGTCAAAAAGTGAACATATCAGGTATTTACCCAAAATATATGAAAATACAGATTCAAAGGGGCACATGCACCCCAATGTTTATAACAGCATTATCAACAATAGCCACTATGGAGAAAGCCCAAATGTCCATCCACTGATATATTGATAAAGAAGATGTGTGCATATATATATATATATATATATATATATATATAATGGAATACTACTCAGCCATCAAAAGGAATGAAACCTCGCCATTTGCTATGACATGGATGGAGCTAGAATGTATTATGTTAAGTGAAATAAGTCAATAAGAAAAAGACAAATACTATATCATCTCACTCATGTGTGGAATTTAAGAAACAAAACAGATGAACATATGGGAAGGTGGGGGAGAGAAGAGAGGGAAACAAATCACAAGAGACTCTTAATGATACAGAACAAACTATGGGTTGATGGTGGGAGGTGGGTGGAAGATGGGCTAGATAGGTGATGGGTACTAAGGAGGGCACTTGTGATAGGCACTGAGTGTTGTATGTAAGGGATGAATCACTTAACTCTACTCCTGAAACCAATATTGCACTGCATGTTAGCTAACCAAAATTTATATTACAAAAAAGTGAACACCAGGATTGAATGTAGAAAATGTCTAGAAGTCTATTGATTTTCCTGCTTTAGGGTTGGGCCATACCTGTGAATGAGATGTCTGATGTTTCCTGGACTTATCACCCCTGACCCTGCTCTTCACCATGGCACCCAGTGCTGTGGTTTCTGCCATGCAAACCACAGATTAACTTTTCGCCTCTGTATTGCTGTGATTTTTTTTATTTGAGACATAGAGAGAGCATTTGAGTGGGGGAGAGGGGCAGAGGGAGAGAGAGAGAGAGAGAGAGAGAGAGAGAGAGAATCTTAAGCAGGCTCCATATCCAGCACATAGCTGGACATAGGGCTCAATCCCACAACCCTGAGGATCATGACCTGAGCTGAAATCAAGAGTCAGATTCTTAACCTACTGAGCCACCCAGGTGCCCCAAGGTTATCTGTGACTTTAAAGTAAGGCTTGAAAATGTAGAGCAGTTAAATAGACACTAGAGGAGTTGCCTGGTTCACTGCGGTATTAGGTGATCAGCGCTGCAGAGGGCAGGAAATTCCCCCTTGTCATGGGAGACTGCTGAGTCTTCCTGTCTTCCACTTTCTTTCCCCTCTGTCCCTGCAGAGGACACCCTCCAGGGCTCTCACTGGTTCTTCTTTTCACTTCCTTCTTTCCCTTATTTCTTCATGTTTTTCTTTATCTTTTCTCTTTCCCTTTTTCCCCCCTTTTTTATTTTTAACTTAAAAACAGCATACATGCTCATTTTTTTTTTAAACTTTTTTTTTTTTCAACGTTTATTTATTTTTGGGACAGAGAGAGACAGAGCATGAACGGGGGAGGGGCAGAGAGAGAGGGAGACACAGAATCGGAAACAGGCTCCAGGCTCCGAGCCATCAGCCCAGAGCCCGACGCGGGGCTCGAACTCAGGGACCGCGAGATCGTGACCTGGCTGAAGTCGGACGCTTAACCGACTGCGCCACCCAGGCGCCCCCATGCTCATTTTTTAAAGTAGGCACTATTGACAAAGAATAAGGGCATACTTGGACTTGAACACTCCCACCAAGTCCCTGTTTTCTGCCTGCTGGGTACATGTTCTTGCAGAGCAAGTGACTCCTGTACAAAACAGAACACAGACACTCATACAAATACAGCCTGCTCTGCAAACTATTCATAATAAAAAATTATCCTGTAAAATACAATAACTGCTTTATTTGTTGGATAAACTTTGCTTCAACTTTTAAAGTCAAATTTAAAACTTTGCTTACTTATTCTCAACAATATACATAAAATTCTTAGGTGAATTAATTTCAGATATATGTTTCAGTTTTGCATGCATGGCCCTTGTATGCATGTCTCAATGACCCTTAAATATAAAATAGCCTAGTCACCTGGCTTGAACTAAGGACATAAGGCCACCTGTCTTTATTCTATTTAGAAACTGGGTGGATAAAAGATCTTAATTCGATAAGCTAGGCAAACAGCCTCTATCTGATAATTAGACAAGTTCTCTCCTCTCAGAGTCTGTCCCAGCAGGGGAGGGAACAGATGTACCATGTAAGTAAGGGACAGATCCTAAGAGTCTGAGCCCCCAAATCCAAGTAACTATGGCCAACAGTTGAATCCAGGATCAAATGTTTGGGTCCTAAGTCCTGCTTATTGATAGGTTCACTGTGGCAACTATCTCCTCACATTATAAATAGAGTCTTCCAAACTCAGAGCCCAAGAGATAGCCAAGTGAGGGGCTTTTCTTGGGAATAAGATTGGAGGATTGAAATCTGTCCCCCTGAGGTACGGATTTAGTGGGATAGTGTGCTGGTGTACACCTTCACAGGAAGGGTGTGCCACTGAGGTGAGCTTCCTAGATGGGCCTGGGAAAGTCAGAAAGGCTAAGGTTAAGGGTGGTTGTCAAGCCAAAGCCAGGGCTAGAAGGTCAGAGTAAGGATATGAGAGTAAATTCAAGGCACTTGGGAGCAACTGGAAGATGTGGCTTCAGAGGCAGCACCTGCATTGTCCTTCAGGATCACCTAAGGGTGATGTACAGTAGCTCAGCTAGAATAAAGGACAGAGCTGGAGCAGGACAAGGAGATTATTACCTCCTGAGCTGTGCCCTAGTACCCTAATGGAACCTAGCCCCAGGCATGGTCACTCCAGTTTCCAGCCTCCTGGGCCTCCTTTGTCCATCAGGAAAGCAAGGAACAAACTAGGATGAAGGGCAGTCAGGGTTGAGGGCTAAGTGGGACCTAGCCAAGGACCCCTCTTCTCTGTCTTTGTTCCCATGAGAGGCAAGCTGAAGCAGCCTCAAATTCTCTGGCATCAGTGACCTTGCCCACCCCAAAATACTGAAGGATTCACTGCAGGTGCAGTCATGCCTGTGGGGGAAGCCATGCTGTGTTAGTAATTTGAGCTGCTGTAAACATGGAAGCTTGGTATTTGCTGATGTAAAATAAAATATACTTGGTAAGGAGCTAAGTATGAAAGAGTCTTTTTTTCTCTTAACCCTGTGGCTTCTGAAGTCACCCAATGTGTCACCCTCCAAGGAGTAGACAGGCAAGAGAGAACAGAGGATGATATGAGAAGTTTCTATGTTTGAGCCGAAGTGACAGTGTGTTCACTTTAATCCTATTCCATTGACCAAACCTCAGTCCTATGACCCACCTAAGTATAAGGGCCTCTGGAGACATCACCTAACTGAATATATTCCCAGCAAGAAGGGCAGAACATGCATTTGGGGGAGTCACCTGCCTCTGCCACACCATAGCACAGAATTCACTCTGGAGACTTGTGTGTGCCTCTTCCTGAGGCTGATTACAATAAACAAATCAATTTATGTCAGCTTTTTCATCCAGTCTACATCCAAACCAGAGCGGGAAAACACTGGTGGCCTGTGAGCCACATCTGAGAGGCAGACACATTTTTCTCAGAACACATGGGGTATAAAAATATATGTGTAGAGCAACCTACACAAAAGAACGTAGTTTTTGCTACGACATTAAAATGTCTGGAAGAAATCTGTGAAGATTTCATAGGAAATCTAGATTTCCTGTCTCAAGTCATTGAAAGGTCTGGCCCCATGCAGCCCACCTTCCTGAGTGGCAGCATCACCCGCAGCAGGTGGTGGCAGCTCCTCACTGCTGGGCTGGATTACACCTCAGATGCCACAATTCCTACTGCCCCTCAGAGCCAGCACATTCACATGGGTCACCTCTGTACTTCTGGGCATGTGAGTGTATGTGTAAATTTTTATGACTTCGTATTTTTCTGTTGCCTCAACATCCCCACAAAAAAGTTATGAGCACCTGCCCATGTGACCAGGTGCACCCGTGTGATAAGGTTGATCCTTGCCACATGTTCCCCTTCTTGCCCTTTTCTGACTGTGATCGAGTGAGACTCAAATGTACCAGTGAAATTCCATTATGCATTTCTGCTTGTGGTTTCCATCCTGACCCCTAATAAAGGCACTTGCCTATAGGTCGTCCCTCTCTCTCACCTCCTCACCTACATGATTGAGCCCAATCCCAGGGGGATCTTCCCATGCACCCTCCTTCTTTAGGACCTGTGTGTATAATACATATTTAGTTTCATATGTCTTTTGATTGTTGGAATATTCGTTAAATACCCCTCAAGGGGGAACTTGCCCTCTCACTGACAACACAGAGGGATGCCCCAATCCATATGACTGTACTCAAGGTGGGATTGATCCTGATAATCGACAGCTGTGAGTTGAGGACTGACAACCTCATCCAGCCAGAAGTCTGGATGTGGGTGCTGTGCCTTGAAGTCCATTTCATGAAGAATGGTAAAAGGTCTGTGGGACTGTCCAGGACTTCAGCCCTGGCAGGAAGCACAGGGATGGGAGGGAAGAAGTAGTTGGATATAAAGCAAGAGATGTAGGAAAGGCCAGTGCAGGTAGGTCTTCAGGTGCAGAACCTTTATTTACCTTGTGGGGCAATAGGAAGGCTCCAAACTCTTTTCAAGAGAAAAGATTTGTCCATATTTGCACTTCAGAAGGCTTGCTTCCTCTGTTGTCTAGGAAAGGACGTATAGGATGAAGAAAAGAGGCTGTCGTGGGGAAATGAAGGTGTGATGAGTGCTTCTTCAAGGTCGGCTGAATGGAATGTGAAGGAGTTTCCGTTCTACCGAGATTGGAAAGCCCAGGGAGCCAGGTGCCCATCAATGTCACAGAGTGTTTGCCATTTTCAGTATCAGAGGAGCAAACAGCAACATCTTGCCCGGAACTTTCCATCTGATCACAGCCTGAGGGATTGACTTAGAAGCCATCATCACCAAACAAGCTCCTGAGTGGAGTTTAATGCTTTCCAATGGATCACGTACACTTGAGAAGTAATTAATGATTTGATTCATTGTGCTTCAGGGAGCCACTGTCCAACAAAATAATCCAAGTAATTTAAATCTGCAATAAAGTAGGAGTGCGACAACATTTCATGGCTGCACACAGCAATGATTTGCTGGAGAGGGAAAAAAAGCAAGCATTTTTATTAGAGCCACATCCAAGTAATCCATAGGAAAGTAATATTGAGTTCACAAGTGATTTGATTACATTCCTTCACAACAGTCCTCCAAGGCAGAGTCAAGTCCAAATGCATTTCAGTGAATGTGCATAATACCAAAGGTTCCGTAAACCAACACATTTCATCAAAATTACTCTGTGCATGTCTGAGATAGAAAATGTTTGCAGAATGTTAACCGCCTTTTTATTCAGAATAAATTTCTTCTGCCATTAGCATCTGGCATCTGCAAATAATAGAACCCTAAATGCACGCACCCGTGAATTTAAGATCTTCCTCTACAAGCGCCTTTTCAGTGTCCCTGGCTACCAGTGTACATGTGCAGCCCTCTCCCTCCTTCACACACGCACTGAGCAAGCTGAGCCTTGCTCTAAACCACACAACGCCCTAACCTCAATGAATGCTCAGGCTGCTAAGAGAGACCGACCCACTCTGAAGTGGGCAAATGTGATGAGTGTGGGAGGGACAAAGAGGAGCCCTGGTGCAATGGGGCATCAGGAAAGGCTGGTTGGAAGTGATGAGGCTAAGCAGTTAGCTGGGAGCAGGATTGAGGAGGGCAACTGAAAGCTTCTGGTGGCACCCGGTGGACGATTTTGAGGCAAAGCTCACACATTTCTTTAATTGATCATTGATCTCAGACAGAAATGAAATCCCTAAATCAATAATACAGTATATAGAATAGATTCAATGAGCCTTCAAAGCAGGTGATACCCGCAGACTCCACTCAGAGCCCTGCCTACTTTATTTACCCCTCTAATTTATGTTCCTTGAGTGGATACTGTATTCCAACACCGTTCTAGGTGAGAACAAGGCAGGCCCAGTCACTGTCTTTGTGGAACTCACACTTAAGTGGAACAGAGAGACAAGTCGCTAATTATTGCAATGAGACCCATGCAGGAAATTGTAAGTGGGGAGGGGATGGTCATTACACCTTTGGATGGTGCGTGTTTAAGTATGAAGAGGGTATATTTGAACTGAGGTCAGAAAGACAAGGAGGAGCAAAAAAACCTTGCTGGTAGAAGGTGCTGCAGGGAGAAGGACAGTATCAAGGCTTGACAATGGAAACGCTGGGGTGATCTAAGGCCACGGAATGGAACTGGGTGAGTGAGCAGAGAGAACATTAGGGGAGAGGGTATGAGATGAGGCTGGAACCTCTGACAGACCTCAGATAAATTCCTGACAAGCTCCATAACTCTAGGAGGCTTCTCAAAGCTTCCCAGGGCCATGGGACAGCACACTCCCCCCCAGGGTGGCATCCCTTCCCATAATGATTAGCCATGTGTCCAAGGGTGCCCAGAGAGCCCCCTCTCTCCCTGTGTCATTAACAATAGTGCCTTCTCCTCTTTCACTCTCAAATGTGTCTTCTCTGGGATTATAAATTTTGTGATCACCTGACCATGAAAAAGGAAATGATTTCCAGACAGACCCTACAACCCACTCAGCTGACTCATTCTCCCTCATCATGGATATGAACATGATTCAATGTCTATATACACTCAAAACTTCAATTGGGTCTAAATCAGAAAGTTCTGATCAAAAACATGTTTGGAATAGATGTTATGTTTAATTATATCTGAAGAGATAAGATGTACCAAATATGGAGATTATTTATATGACATTATCTCCCGAGCTCAGTTTTAACCCATAGTCATATTTTCCCTCTCTTAACTCCACACTACACGTGCCAGGCTTCATGAGAACAAACTCATTTACCTCCCACAAGATCATGGCCCCCACTTTACCCCAACGACTTGGGAACCTTATTCAGGGCATGTGCTGATGAAGATGTGAGTCAGGCTACAGGCTCCAGGGTCCGTGTTCTCACCCACTTCATAGCTGACACCCCCAGTGACCATATCACAACCCTTCTCTGGAGCTTCAAACCCCATCCCCCATTGACACTGGCCATATCCATCAGGATGCCTCACCGATATTTCAAATCTAACTCATTCAATCTGGAAGTCTCTGTTTCTTTCTCCCATATTTGCCCCTTCTATATTCTTCTCTGACAAGTTAGCAGAGAAGGATGTTGACAAACCCTCAGAAGAATCCTAACTTAACTAATTTCTTTTTGAGGTCACCCAACTGCCTGCAGTGAATGCCCAGCTACATTTACACTCAGGCTCCCTGTAGAATCCTGCTCCTTGTCTGTGTATACAGTCCCCCTGGCTGACCCAGTGGCCCTGCTCAAAAAGTCTAGCCCCATTCCAACCTGTGTTTCTTCCTCAAACCAGCTCTCCTCCTCCATGCAGAGCACTTCCTCTCATGTCTCAGACTGACTCTCAGAGCTGGACCCCATCATATCTGCCTTTCTTGATCAACAAACATAGATAGCTAGAAAGAAAAAAATGGAAGGGGCTCTGGGGCCACAGTGAGGGTCAATCCTAGCTCTACCTCTAGCTCTGAGTATTTGGGTGAAGAAATTGATTTTACTGAATTGAATCTCTGCTTCCTCATCTGCTAAAGAGCATTTCATGGGTTTTTAGTGAAGTGAGCAAAATGCCCAGTCCAGTTGCCCAATAAGTAGAAGTTATTGACATACTCTTACCCTACCTCAAAAAACAAAGTGAACCCAAATATTTAAATCTCTCTCTCTCTCTCTCTCTCTCTCTCTCTCTCTCACCAAAATGAGAACTTATTATGTGCCAGGTACTGGGCTATTCACTTTTTAACCTCCTCTACTCTCTAAGAAAGGTACTCTTACATCATTTTACCAATGTTTTGTGTATCATTGGTCTTATTTGGCACCATTTCTAACAAAGGGAATAAGGCTATTTCTGTGTTATTAATTCACTGGCTGAAGATGGATTGGAAGCATTGAGTAGAAATAGGGTCAATGCCTAGAGAATACTCTATAGACACCATGTGGGACCACCATATTCTAGCCCAGATTAGGAAAGAGAGAAAATCCAAAGACCTTCCCCAAAGGGCAAGGTATGGTCACAGAAGCATAGCAGTCTGCAGCCACTTGACACAAGCACATGCAGCCTCACACACCCCAGAGTACAGGGAGCCACATGGAGGAGAGAAGAGCTAACAGTGATTTGGTATTTACTACATGCCTTGTGATACATTTGCCACATCAGTGAATCTCTTCATTTACCCCACAAAATAAAATTATGGGGTGCAACAACCACCTTATGAGATAGTCATAATCCTTCTCAGGTAAGTAGTCTTTGACACACGGGGAAACAAAGACTCAAAGAGATTTGGTAACTTGGGCAAGATTACACAACTAATAAGGCAAGAGAAACATTTTAAATTTGGCTCAGCACCGAATACATAGTAGACCTCTGAGACATACTTCGGTGTTTGATCTGACATTGTCTGAAAAATGCTTTAATTCAGAGAAAAAATACGCACCTCTGCTGGCATGCAGCACCATATGCTCGGTCACCTTCTCAGACACAATGAGAATGAGGTGCTACAAAGAAGACTCCATAATGTATGCTAGCCCTTCTTCTGGCATCTATGACAGAATTAGCAGTACAAAAAGTAAAGAAATGAGAATTTGGAACAGTTCCTGGAAGGGCCTCACTCCCATGAATTCATTTGGCAGCATGACTAGACATCCACTCCCCCTGACTTCTTGTCATTTGGAAAGCAGGCTGCCAGGACAAACAGGCTGAGCAGAGTCCTGGAGGGCTATCCTAACCCCTGTCACTGGGCACATCTGAGCAGCGCGGTCCAGGAGACCACGTCCTTAGGGAGGGACAGGCTGAATGACCTCTTGGCAGCATCTAATGTTGAGAGTTGTGATACATGAGTGAGGAGCGCATCGGAGGGTCTTTGCCACATCTGTGGACTATCACCCAAGTGCTCACTTCAAAAACCTAAACTTCTTTGTTTATCATGCTGTTTCCCTCATGTTCCACATGAAACTGCTTAGCAAGGCTGTAGGCTGTAAAGCATGGCCTGGGCCCAACTGTTTCTCACCATCCCGAATGCAATGACCACCTCTCACCCACCACAGAGAACCTTGCTGCACACACCGCTCCTCTGTAAGGTGCTCTTTACCCAGCGGATGGGGTCTGCTCTCTAAAAGTTCAACCAGATTACATCTTCTCTAGCTCAATACTTTGATCAATGACCTTACCTCCCACTTTGAATAAAACTTGATGTTTTAGCAAAGCCCAGCCTGCTCTGTTCCTCCTGGGTACTATGACTCAGTCTGTACCACTGTCCTTCACTTGTGCCTGCTTCATGTTCCTTGGATTACTCTGGGCTGGCCCGTCTCCTCCCTACAGATGCACATGGACATTCAAACTCAAATGCCACCCTGACATTTTACATGACCACCAACTCCACACAGCCCCTCTCCATACCTCTATGTTCTTTTTGCTTCATAGAACTTACAGCTACCTTGTTTATTTGTTTATTACTCACATTCCACCAACCAGCTCCTGAAAGACCAAAAGGACATCTGTAGATTCCACAAGTATTTCCCAGGTCTGGTACAAAGTAAGGGTTTAATAAACACTGAATGAATGAGTGAACATGGTGATTTGGCATTTGCATCTTAGCAAGAAAAGAGCATGCCACATACAGACAGAGATGCCAGGGCCTGCGGCACAGTGAGTTGGAGAATCCCTTGCACAATCACAGACATGTAGAATGTCACATACTGTCCCTTCTGGAACATCTCCCCAGTCCTCCATGACTTCCAATGACACCCACTGTGGACCTAATGAGTGCTTGTTCACAGCACCTTCCTGACAGCTTCCTCACCACCTCTGCACTCACTGGTGCTTAGTCTCATCTAACCCAGAACCCACATCAATAGAATGACCCACCTGCTTCCTTGTGTGTCTGCTCCTCTGAACTTCTTCATTGATGGGAGCTCCCCAAAGACAGAAGCACATTCCCCAACATGGATACAGACCTGACACATAACAGGTGCTCAGTGCTGTGTTGAGCCCCAAAATCTAGCCACCAACTGCTAAGATGGAGAACAGGCAGGTCTAGATAAGAGATTATTTTCCTACCTGCATTTTCTTGTGGATCCCCCTGTCTTCCCAACCTGTGAATGTCAATTGCCTTGGCTTTGTCCTCAGCCTCCTTCTCTCACCTCTCCCTCACTCCTTGGCTAAGTCCCACTCATAACTCCAGACCAACATATCCAATCTTCCAGTCAACCTTGTCTCCATCTGACTGACAGGCATTCCAGATTCAGTGTGCCTGGGTCTGGAACCTCTGACCTCCTCCAGCCATTACCTGCTTCCATCACCATCATCTTCAAAGATATTCTTCATTCCCCCCACCCCCTTGGCTCACACACTCTGTTGGAAGTCCTCTGGCCCTCAGGGAATCTTCCCACCTGCACCACATTGCCTGGTCTGGCCACCTTTGTCTCCTGCCTCACTCATGCAGGGGCCTCTTAACCTACTTCTCTGCTTGTCCCACTGGCCCATCACACTATTCCAACATGGGAGCCAGGGAGATCTTTTTCAGAAATTAAATCAAATTATATCAATTCCTCTGTTTAAATCTACCCATCTTATTCATAGAAATTCCTAATTAGTGGCCACAAACTACTTCCAGGCCATCTGGCTCTGGCTCAGCACGTGATTTCCCCTCATCTCAATCTCTGCTCCCCTTTTTCCTACATCCCTAGAGTTTGCCAAGACTTCCCCTCCTGTAGGGCTCGCATTTGCTCTTGCTCTGCTTGGCCTCCTTCCGATGGCCACTCCCTCATTTCATGCAGGCTCTGCCCAATACCCCATCATCAGAAGGGCTTCCCTCCAAATTCCCCTTCTAAAGTAAAAACCCTCCAGTCACTCTCCACCCTCGCTCCTCTTGGTGACACTTGCTGACATGGCATATTACACATGTGCTCATTTACTATCTGTCTCCATGAGAACACAGGGAGGTGTGGCTGGCGGGAGTTATTCAGAGATGATTTCCTGGAGGTCAGTACATTCTGGAGTTAAGACTCAGTGGTAGGCTGTAAGGACCTGGCATAAAACAGTGGGCAGGCCAGGAAGGGCAGGGGACCTGGAGAAGTGAGGAGTAGGAGTGAATTGATTCAGACTCTGCTGGGCATGGGTGAGTCTTGGAATGCCCATGTCTCAAGCACAGTCCTTCATGGGAATTCCCATAGAGGGAAACACTAATTACACCTGACTCTGTCTTTGACCTCACAGTCTCTGGCATACATGCAACACTCTCACAGGCTGTGGTCACCATAACTTCCAACTAAAACATTAATGTGTTGGGGGAGCTCCTGACACTCAGCTCCTTTACCTCTTCCATGCAGGCCCACACAGTCCTCCTGCCCTGGGCACTCATCACCCTGTCCTCCCCATTTCCAGTTAGTTCCCTTTCCTTCTCTTTTTCAGGAGGAAAAATTGCACAACTAATGGGTTACATCATTTTAATCTTGCTGCAGGTGGCATTCGTGGAGGGAAGATGGCGGCATAGGAGACGCTGGGCTCACCGCGCGTCTGCTGATCACTTAGATTCCACCTACACCTGCCTAAATAACCCAGAAAACCGCCAGAGGATTAGCAGAATGGAGTCTCTGGAGCCAAGCGCAGACGAGAGGCCCACAGAAGAGGGTAGGAAGGGCGGCGAGGCGGTGCGCGCTCCATGGACTGGTGGGAGGGAGCCAGGGCCGAGGGGTGGCTCACTGGCCAAGCAGAGCCCCCGAGTCTGGCTGGCAAAAGCAGAGGGGCCTGACAAACTGTGTTCCGACAGCAAGCACGACTTAGCGTCTGGGAGGTCATAAGTTAACAGCTCTGCTTGGATAGCGGAAAGGCTGGAGGACAAAGGGAGGGAGAGCTGCTGAGCCCCCGGATGACAGAGCTCAGTTTGGTGGGGAACAAAGGCGCTCACCAGTGCCATCTCCCCTGCCCATCCCCCAGCCAAAATCCCAAAGGGAACCAGTTTCTGCCAGGGAACTTGCTCGCTCCTCGCAAACACCCAACTCTGTGCTTCTGTGGAGCCAAAACTCCGGCAGCGGATCTGACTCCCTCCTGCTGCCACAAGGCCCCTCCTGAAGTGGATCACCTAAGGAGAAGCGAGCTAAGCCTGCCCCTCCTGCCCCCGTGCACCTTGCCTACCCACCCCAGCTAATACGCCAGATCGCCAGCATCACAAGCCTGGCAGTGTGCAAGTAGCCCAGGTGAGTCACACCACCCCACAGTGAATCCTGCCCCTAGGAGAGGGGAAGAGAAGGCACACACCAGTCTGACTGTGGCCCCAGCGGTGGGCTGGGGGCAGACATCAGGTCAGACTGAGGCCCTCCCACCAACTCCAGTTATACACCACAGCACAGGTGAAGTGCCCTGCAGGTCCTCACCACGCCAGGGACTATCCAAAATGACCAAGCGGAAGAATTCCCCTCAGAAGAATCTCCAGGAAATAACAACAGCTAATGAACTGATCAAAAATGATTTAACTATTATAACAGAAAGTGAATTTAGAATAATAGTCATAAAATTAATCGCTGGGCTTGAAAACAGTATAGAGGACAGCAGAGAATCTCTTGCTACAGAGATCAAGGGACTAAGGAACAGTCACCAGGAGCTGAAAAGCGCTTTAAACAAAATGCAAAACAAAATGGAAACGACGACAGCTCGGATTGAAGAGGCAGAGGAGAGAATAGGTGAACTAGAAGATAAAGTTATGGAAAAAGAGGAAGCTGAGAGAAAGAGAGACAAAAAAATCCAGGAGTATGAGGGGAAAATTAGAGAACTAAGTGATACACTAAAAAGAAATAATATATGCATAATTGGTATCCCAGAGGAGGAAGAGAGAGGGAAAGGTGCTGAAGGGGTACTTGAAGAAATTATAGCTGAGAACTTCCCTGAACTGGGGAAGGAAAAAGGCATTGAAATCCAAGAGGCACAGAGAACTCCCTTCAGACGTAACTTGAATCGATCTTCAGCATGACATATCATAGTGAAACTGGCAAAATACAAGGATAAAGAGAAAATTCTGAAAGCAGCTAGAGATAAACGTGCTGTAACATATAAAGGGAGACCTATAAGACTCGTAACTGATCACTCTACTGAAACTTGGCAGGCCAGAAAGGAATGGCAGGAGATCTCCAATGTGAGGAGCAGAAAAAATATGCAGCTGAGAATCCTTTATCCAGCAAGTCTATCATTTAGAATAGAAGGAGAGATAAAGGTCTTCCCAAACAAACAAAAACTGAAGGAATTTGTCACCACTAAACCAGCCCTACAAGAGATCCTAAGGGGGATCCTGTGAGACAAAGTACCAGAGACATCGCTACAAGTATAAAACACACAGACATCACAATGACTCTAAACCCATATCTTTCTATAATAACACTGAATGTAAATGGATTAAATGCGCCAACCAAAAGACATAGGGTATCAGAATGGATAAAAAAACAAGACCCATCTATTTGCTGTCTACAAGAGACTCATTTTAGACCTGAGGACACCTTCAGATTGACAGTGAGGGGATGGAGAACTATTTATCATGCTACTGGAAGCCAAAAGAAAGCTGGAGTAGCCATACTTATATCAGACAAACTAGACTTTAAATTAAAGGCTGTAACAAGAGATGAAGAAGGGCATTATATAATAATTACAGGGACTATCCATCAAGAAGAGCTAACAATTATAAATGTCTATGCGCCGAATACTGGAGCCCCCAAATATATAAAACAATTACTCATAAACATAAGAAACCTTATTGATAAGAATGTGGTGATTGCAGGGGATTTTTAACACCCCACTTACAGAAATGGATAGATCATCTAGACACACGGTCAATAAAGAAACAAGAGCCCTGAATGAGACATTGGATCAGATGGACTTGACAGATATATTTAGAACTCTGCATCCCAAAGCAACAGAATATACTTTCTGCTCGAGTGCACATGGGAACATTCTCCAAGATAGATCATATACTGGGTCACAAAACAGCCCTTCATAAGTTTACAAGAATTGAAATTATACCATGCATACTTTCAGACCACAATGCTATGAAGCTTGAAATCAACCACAGGAAAAAGTCTGGAAAACCTCCAAAAGCATGGAGGTTAAGGAACACCCTACTAACGAATGAGTGGGTCGACCAGGCAATTAGAGAAGAAATTTAAAAATATATGGAAACAAACGAAAATGAAAATACAACAATCCAAACACTTTGGGACGCAGCGAAGGCAGTCCTGAGAGGAAAATACATTGCAATCCAGGCCTATCTCAAGAAACAAGAAAAATCCCAAATACAAAATCTAACAGCACACCTAAAGGAAATAGAAGCAGAACAGCAAAGACACCCCAAACCCAGCAGAAGAAGAGAAATAATAAAGATCAGAGCAGAAATAAACAATATAGAATCTAAAAAAACTGTAGAGCAGATCAACGAAACCAAGAGTTGGTTTTTTGAAAAAAGAAACAAAATTGACAAACCTCTAGCCAGGCTTCTCAAAAAGAAAAGGGAGATGACCCAAATAGATAAAATCATGAATGAAAATGGAATTATTACAACCAATCCCTCAGAGATACAAACAATTATCAGGGAATACTATGAAAAATTATATGCCAACAAATTGGACAACCTGGAAGAAATGGACAAATTCCTGAACACCCACACTCTTCCAAAACTCAATCAGGTGGAAATAGAAAGCTTGAACAGACCCATAACCAGCGAAGAAATTGAATCGGTTATCAAAAATCTCCCAACAAATAAGAGTCCAGGACCAGATGGCTTCCCAGGGGAGTTCTACCAGACATTTAAAACAGAGATAATACCTATCCTTCTCAAGCTATTCCAAGAAATAGAAAGGGAAGGAAAACTTCCAGACTCATTCTATGAAGCCAGCATTACTTTGATTCCTAAACCAGACAGAGACCCAGTAAAAAAAAAGAGAACTACAGGCCAATATCCCTGATGAATATGGATGCAAAAATTCTCAATAAGATACTAGCAAATCGAATTCAACGGTATATAAAAAGAATTATTCAACATGATCAAGTGGGATTCATTCCTGGGATGCAGGGCTGGTTCAACATTCACAAATCAATCAATGTGATACATCGCTTTAACAAAAAAAAAGAGAAGAACCATATGATCCTGTCAATCGATGCAGAAAAGCCCTTGACAAAATCCAGCACCCTTTCTTAATGAAAACCCTTGAGAAAGTTGGGATAGAAGGAACATACTTAAAGATCATCAAAGCCATTTATGAAAAGCCCACAGCTAACATCATCCTCAATGGGGAAAAACTGAGAGCTTTTTCCCTGAGATCAGGAACACGACAGGGATGCCCACTCTCACCGCTGTTTTTTAACATAGTGCTGGAAGTTCTAGCATCAGCAATCAGAGAACAAAAGGAAATCAAAGGCATCAAAATTGGCAAAGATGAAGTCAACCTTTCGCTTTTTGCAGATGACATGATATTATACATGGAAAACCTGATAGACTCCACCAAAAGTCTGCTAGAACTGATACATGAATTCAGCAAATTTGCAGGATACAAAATCAATGTACAGAAATCAGTTGCATTCTTATACACTAACAATGAAGCAACAGAAAGACAAATGAAGAAACTGATCCCATTCACAATTGCACCAAGAAGCATAAAATACCTAGGAATAAATCTAACCAAAGATGTAAAAGATCTGTATGCTGAAAACTATAGAAAGCTTATGAAGGTAATTGAAGAAGATTTAAAGAAATGGAAAGACATTCCCTGCTCATGGATTGGAAAAATAAATATTGTCAAAATGTCAATACTACCCAAAGCTATCTACACATTCAATGCAATCCTAATCAAAATTGCACCAGCATTCTTCTTGAAACTAGAACAAGCAATCCTAAAATTCATATGGAACCACAAAAGGCCCCAAATAGCCAAAGTAATTTTGAAGAAGAAGACCAAAGCAGGAGGCATCACAATCCCAGACTTTAGCCTCTACTACAAAGCTGTCATCATCAAGACAGCATGGTATTGGCACAAAAACAGACACATAGACCAATGGAATCGAATAGAAACCCCAGAACTAGACCCACAAACGTATGGCCAACTAATCTTTGACAAAGCAGGAAAGAACATCCAATGGAAAAAAGACAGCCTCTTTAACAAATGGTGCTGGGAGAACTGGACAGCAACATGCAGAAGGTTGAAACTAGACCACTTTCTCACACCATTCACAAAAATAAACTCAAAATGGATAAAGGACCTGAATGTGAGACAGGAAACCATCAAAACCTTAGAGGAGAAAGCAGGAAAAGACCTCTCTGACCTCAGCCTTAGCAATTTCTTACTTGACACATCCCCAAAGGCAAGGGAATTAAAAGCAAAAGTGAATTACTGGGACCTTATGAAGATAAAAAGCTTCTGCACAGCAAAGGAAACAACCAACAAAACTAAAAGGCAACCAACAGAATGGGAAAAGATATTTGCTAATGGCATATCGGACAAAGGGCTAGTATCCAAAATCTATAAAGAGCTCACCAAACTCCACACCTGAAAAACAAATAACCCAGTGAAGAAATGGGCAGAAAACATGAATAGACACTTCTCTAAAGAAGACATCTGGATGGCCAACAGGCACATGAAAAGATGTTCAACGTCGCTCCTTATCAGGGAAATACAAATCAAAACCACACTCAGGTATCACCTCACGCCAGTCAGAGTGGCCAAAATGAACAAATCAGGAGACTATAGATGCTGGCAAGGATGTGGAGAAACGGGAACCCTTTTGCATTGTTGGTGGGAATGCAAACTGGTGCAGCCACTCTGGAAAGCAGTGTGGAGGTTCCTCAGAAAATTAAAAATAGACCTACCCTATGACCCAGCAATAGCACTGCTAGGAATTTATCCCAGGGATACAGGAGTACTGATGCATAGGGGCACTTGTACCCCAATGTTTATAGCAGCACTTTCAACAATAGCCAAATTATGGAAAGAGCCTAAATGTCCATCAACTGATGAATGGATAAAGAAATTGTGGTTTATATACACAATGGAATACTATGTGGCAATGAGAAAAAATGAAATATGGTCTTTTGTAGCAACGTGGATGGAACTGGAGAGTGTGATGCTAAGTGAAATAAGCCATACAGAGAAAGACAGATTACCATATAGTTTTACTCTTATGTGGATCCTGAGAAACTTAACAGAAACCCATGGGGGAGGGGAAGGAAAAAAAAAAGAGGTTAGAGTGGTAGAGAGCCAAAGCATAAGAGACTCTTAAAAACTGAGAACAAACTGAGGGTTGATTGGGGGTGGGAGGGAGGGGAGGGTGGGCGATGGGTATTGAGGAGGGCACCTTTTGGGATGAGCACTGGGTGTTGTATGGAAACCAATTTGACAATAAATTTCATATATTAAAAAAAAAATCTTGCTGCAGGTGAGTCCACACATTGTGGACTGCAACATGTACCAAATGCACATGTTTTAAAGGTTGTTGACTCTGTGAACCCATGAGTTAGTCACATCTATAAGGTTTACTCCAGGGACTATGTCCTACCAGAGTAATCTGACCCTGCAGGCTCATGGGGAGAAGCCATTTGACATGCCTATTGTGAACCCTCTGTAGTGTTTCATGTAAATGTGCTTTAGCTATGCTCTGATAAGCCTGAATCTTAACTGATGCTGAGCTGAATCAGAAACAGGTCAGGGAAACTGTAAAGTCATTTCCAAGGACTCAGCTAAGCTGGGTTCATCTTGTAAATGTTATTCTTTTTAAATTGGTAAAAAAGACCAGCTTGAGCTATTGAAAAAAAAAAAAGCAAATAAACAAAGACACTGATGGATAGGCTAACTGTGTAGAAAACTCTCAGAGGAATCAGTGAAGGTTAAAGATTGGGTGTTTATGTGGGGGTTGGGGGTGATTATTAATCTTCTCTTTTAACGAAAGTGATGGAAGATGACAAGACTTTTAGCAAATTCCCAGTGCTTCCTTTCATTCTGCAAAAGTGTATGGAAAGGAGGGACATCCTCTGTCTGTAATGGCTGAGATGACCCAAACTTTGAGGGACTCCACACTCACAGCTCTGGGTGTAATGCAGAGCCATGTGCCTAGCATTTCTGTTCAGTCCTGGAAGGAGACACTCACATTCCAGGAATGTTGCAGGGTTAGGTCTACTGAGGTTTAACCATTAGAGATTGCTGCTATTTAACCATTTGACCTATCTAGCTTGCAATTTTATACGGCTCAACCTAATATTTAAGGTTGGAAATAAAACCAGAGTGAAATAGTAACAACTAAAGGTTGAGTGTGAGCATTTCTTCATTATTATATAGTGATTTTCTTAGAACTGAAACACACATAATTTTGTAAAAATATTAAACCTTATTAAAAATGTATACTGTTTATTAACTCAGAGAATGCCAGTTAATGCTCTACATTAACACAAAGGTGTGTCCATCTAGCTCTGGACATCTTTGGGTACAGAGTTTGAGTGCTAGTCATATGCATTGGCATATTGCCAGGACAAGACCATGCCTGACAGAGAGTTGGTGCTTAATGAATATTTTTAAATAAATTAATAATTGATTGAATAAATACAGAATAAATACTACTTTTTCTCCTAAGAAATGATATAATGTGTAGGATCAATATCTCAAGCATACGACTAACTAGGAATTTGAGATTCAGTCAAGTTTCTTTCTTCCTTTTTTTTTAAATGTTTATTTGTTTTTTAGAGAGAGAGAGAGACAAAGCATGAGCAGAGGATGGGCAGAGAAGGAGACACAGAATCTGAAGCAGGCTCCAAGCTCTGATCTGTCAGCACAGAGCCCAACGTGGGGCTCGAACTCAGGAACCATGAGATCATGACCTGAGCTGAAGTCGGACTCTTAACTGACTGAGCCATCTAGGCTCTCCAACTCAAGCAAGTTTCTTGATCTTGCTGAGCTTCACATTCCTCAGCTATTCAGTGGAGAAAGAAAAGTGTAATTCCTCAGTCTTATATACTTTCAAGCAGTATTCCTAGCAGAGAGAGCAGTGTAACTGTGGCATGGCCCTATGCTCAGGTCTGGCCTTTTGCTTCACCCTGAGTTGTGAGACAAGGACAAAAGGCGTCTGTCACAGGAGTTGTTGCAACTGCCTCAATGTGGCCCATAGTAGGCTCTGGAAACTGCTTCCTAGTATCTCCAAACTGCAGTTCCTTCACTCCCTGCCCTTTTTCTGACAATACCCCCTCAGCTTCCGCATCTGAAATCCAGCCTTTCAGGCTTTTCACCTGGGTAGCAGCTTGGGGTGGGGTTAGGGAAGGCACGTTCAAGATCTCTGAAGTCTGGCATCCTTCTGCAGCCCCAACTTGACCCACAGGAAACTCTCACATTCTTGTTCCCCAGATGGAATGCACCTCACCCAGCTGCAACCCACCCCCCAGGCCCACTGCCTCAGAAATAAGCACCAGCATCTGTGCCCCCATGTGCAGCCCTCATGTCTCTAAGGCATGTACCTCAGAAGCTGCCACTAATTTGATCGTAAGAAGCTGAATGAATATAGAGAATATTGAGCTTTATGGGATGTCCCTGCTGTGGTGACCAACAGATGCAACAGAAAGACAGCAGGGAGGAAGAGACTTTTGTGGTGGGCAAAGACACACGCTGAGCTTCAGTTTCCCCCTCTGCGAAACAGATGTGTTAATAGAATATCATCCTTTTTTGGTTGGCATGAAGATGTGGAGTGTGTGAAGCTTGGGTGCTCATTTGCGGCCCCAGTTATTCAGTGAAAGAGGATTATATGAACACAGGGTAATAAAAATTCATGGTCTATTCATATAGTAGAAAATGACAAAGCAAATAATTAGATGACTGTCTTTCCATATAGAGAAAGAGATGATGAGGACTGGAACTTTGTTTTCACCATTCCCAGTATCCACTGTGATGTCCATCCGAGGATATTGGATGGATAAATGGATGGAGGACTGGAGGAGGGGCAGAGGGAGGGATCTTTTTGTGAAGACCCTTGTCTATCCCTTAGGTTATTTCATAGTCCCACCTGCCCAGGCTACGCATACCATGAAGCTAATTTATTTGGCAAGGAAGGGGGAAAATACATGGTGGAACCTGGAATACAAGGTGTTTTAATAGAAAATGTTTTAAGTTAACTCTTCAAAGGCTGGTTTGGTAACATTCCAGCTTTTGCAAATATCCTGACTCTGATGTGGACTCTCCTGGGTGAGAGGGAGTTTGTCCCAGCACCCAGATGCAAGTGTTTTACAGCTGCCTTTCTGCTGGTACTAGACAGGGCAGGAGAAACTGGCACAAGGTATCTTTAAGTCAACTCTTCTCACCTTTGAAATGTAATTCCACCTCCAGGAATCTATACTTAGGAATAAATCAGAGATACAGCCAAAGATTGATGTATGTAGATGCCCCTGGCAACATCATTTGTAAGAGCAACAACCTGTGTGTGACCTAAACATCCAACATGAGGAATTGTTAAACAATGATACAAATCATGCTTAACATTTTTCAAATGTGAAAAACTGGTATACTGTTGATTAAAAAAATAAAGCAGGGCATAACATTGTTTTTATAGAGTCATTCTATGTGTGAAAAATACAACATACAAATTTGAGAAAAAACTTCAAAAAATCAAATTGCTACTAGTGGTTACCCTTGAGAGATGAAATAATGAATATCTTTTACTGTTTTCTTTATACTTCTCAGGTTTTGGATATGTGCTACATCCATTACTTCTATAATAGAACATAAATTTTCCTAAAGAAAAATATGTGAGCTTTGTGTAGTGAAATATTAGGACAGAAAGGATTTTCTATAAAATACAACTGCATTTTTAATATTCTTCTCCATGGGCTTTGAGTTGTTAATGTATCATCTTAAAAGTCTAAGTCTAAGTCTTAGAAAAGGCAAAAATACCTTTTAGTGTATCTTGCAAAAGGATTATAATTATTAGGCAATTGTTTACTTAATAAGGTTCATATTGATGTCATTCATTTTAAGAAAACTTAAAAGCTAAATATTATAAATATAAAAGATGAAATAAATATGCCACATTGCTTTTGTTATTACAGTACATGTTGGCCAATAAAGATCATCAGCACCTATTATTTAGAATAATAGAGGGGCGCCTGGGTGACGCAGTCGGTTAAGCATCCGACTTCAGCCAGGTCACGATCTCACGGTCCGGGAGTTCGAGCCCCGCATCGGGCTCTGTGCTGACAGCTCAGAGCCTGGAGCCTGTTTCCGATTCTGTGTCTCCCTCTCTCTCTGCCCCTCCCCCATTCATGCTCTGTCTCTCTCTCTGTCCCAAAAATAAATAAACGTTGAAAAAAAAAAATTTAGAATAATAGAATAATGTTAGAAATCATGGCAAAGATACTAATATTCTTATCATGACTTATCCTCCTGGGATAATCCAAATGTGTTGAATGTCCATCTGTGGATTGACCCTCGTGACCTCTCCTCCAAAACTGAGGAAACACATTCTCATTTTTCCATGTTAAGAAACATGGAAAACCTTCTGTTTTATTTTTCTATTTGTCACAGTAATCTCTGCTGTGCCTGTACCCAGTACTCTTTATAATGGACACGTGCCAGAATTTTCAGATTCTAAGAAAAGGTTAAGAGGATGGGGAAAGAACACATGGGGGAGGCATTTAGACATCAGTAAGTTTTCAATATCAGGAAGTCATATATTATGAAAAAAGTACCAGTCTCTAGAAGTCCACCCAGTATTAGGCTCCATGTTGTCACTGGGGACGTGGACATGGGGCTAACCTCAGGGAGTTTACGGTCTGCCACAACAGTGTCCGTGGCATCTATGGGGAAGGAGCAAGGTGGTGAGTGAAGCCACGGAAAGAGGTCATGGCATTAGAATCAGGGGCATTCTTGACCAACAGGGGAACAGACTTTGCTTCTTAATTTTCCTTTTCTAGAAGAGATGCCCTCTGCCAGGGTGTGGAGGGAGCCTGAGAGGCTGCTGCTTGAATCTGCTGTGTGTGCCAGCCCTCCTGTTTCACCTCTACTCCAACACATAAGAGGTACATGGTGACATAAAATTCTGAGCTTTTCAGTGGTTTGCTTGTTTATCCTGACTCATTACCTTATCTTTTCCCACTTCCGGTTTAAGAGCCAGCTTTCTTGGATTTGCTAAATTAGTTCACACTCATTTCTTGCTTTCCTTCTTTGAAATGGATAAAATAATTAGTCCATAAAGAATACTAAGATCCCACCCTCACACCAATCCTTTGTTCCCACAGTTCCCAGAATTCTGGCAGCCAGGAGTCTACACTCCAGGGTAAACACCATAATATATTTCTCTAGAGAAGCTGATCAGATCAAGAGGAAAGACAAAGATACTGACATTGGAGGATTCTCCAAGGAAATGTCCCAACATACATTTCACAGTGAATTTCACAGATGAAGAACCTCATACATGTTGCAGAGCCTTCGATCAGCCTCTCAATGCCTTGCATTCAATATAGTCAGAAAACCAAATATCACCAGATTCTTAAAGAATGCGATTCACACGAAAATTAGAGACCAAAACTAAGAAAGATTTATTTTGAAATATATCAAAGGAAATAGAAAATATATAAGAAAACAACACCACAACCAAACTATCATAAATATTCTCAGCAATATGAGAGAAAATACTGTATTTAGAGAAAACAATGTATATGCTATAAAAGAGAAATATGCAGAGAAGATAAAACAGCTTCTAGAGGGGCACCTGGGTGGCTCAGTCTGTTAAACGTCTGACTTCAGCTCAGTTCATGACCTCAGGGTTCATGGGTTCAAGCCCTGCATCCAGCTGTGTGCTGACAGCTAAGAGCCTGGAACCTACTTCGGATTCTGTGTCTCCCTCTCTCTGCCCCTCCTCTACTCACACTCTGCCTTTCTCTCAAAACTAAATAAAGAAAAAAAATTTTTAAACAGCTCTTAGAAGCTAAAAATAAGATAGCAGAAATAAAAATACAATAGGAGATTCAGAATATAAAGCTGAAAATATCTCCCAAGAAGGGAAGCAAAAGAGAATGGAAAGTAAGAAAAATATATGATATTTAGAGAACTAGCCTAGCACAGCCAGCATACAAAATACACAAAATAAGGGCACCTGGGTGGCTCAGTGGGTTAAGCTTCTGACTTATGTTCAGGTCATGATCTCACAGTTTGTGAGTTTGAGCCCTGCATCAGGCTCTCTGCTGTCAGCGCAGAGTCTGCTTTGGATTCTCTGTCTCTGTCTCTCTCTGCCCCTCCCCTGCTCACACTTTCTATCTCAAAAATAAATAAACTTTTAAAAAATACGCAAAATAAGAACTGTAGGAAAAGATAATGGAGAAAATGTAAATGAGGAAATTATCAAAGAAATAATTCAAGGTTGTTCAGACTGAAGAAAACAAATGTCCACATTTAAAAGACTCAAAGAGTGGATAAAATCAGATACAAAGTGCATAATCATGAAATTTCAGAACACTGAGGATGAAGAAGAGATTCTATAAGATTCTGAGCAGGAAAAAAAAAAACCAAGGTTAAACACAGAAAATCGAGAAATAGAATGTATTCTGAGTGTTCAATAGCCTCCCTAGAAGATAGAAGACAATAAATGGATGTCTTTTAAATCCCAAAGCAAGTCTACACCTAGCAAACTAAAACTCACATAGAAAGGTGGAAGAAGTAGAATAAAATGTCATGTAGACAGTTTCCAAATCAATCTCAAAGCACTGTTTCTGCAGGAGCTACTGGAAGAAATCTCCACACAGTAAGAGAGTAAACCAAGAAAGAGGAATATATGGATGCAGGAAAGAGTAGAAGGCACCAGGGTAGAAAAGGAACGCCACGTGTTACGGGGACAGAAGACTACAGAAACACTACAGAAACAGCTTCTGTGTGCCAGGCCAGAGGGCAGCTAAGACAGACTCGAGCAGACCAGAGGGCTCTGTGGAGGCTTCATGAAGAGGAGATTCATAAATAAATGAAATGTCTTAACATTTCAAGGGAATTTGAGGTCAAATTTTGACAATTGCATAGAAAATGGAGATAGACAGAAAAATATATATTATGAGAAAAAAATGAGAAAAGAGTATGCAGGAAAGCAAAGGCAATCATGTGTGTAATTCACAGCCTGGCTGAAAATGGCACTTGTGTAATTACAATAATATGAACTTGAGAGCGTGGGGTGAGAAGGGAGCTGGTGAAAGAGATGTCTTCATCTAATAATATGAGGAAAATTCAATGCACAATGCTTAAAACTGAGAAACTGAGGCAGAAATAAAAGCATTTTATCTAGAGACATATATATACCATGAACTGGTATTTTTTAGCAAAAGCTAAAAAAATGCAAAAGAGTTGCCTCTCTGGAGAAAGGGAAATTGGGGACATAATAGGGAGAGGACCTACTCTTTTCTGAATAAATATTTATAGGAACAAGTTGACTCTTTATTGTATAACTATAATAAACCTTTTAAAATCAATATTTCAATATCCACATTAACCACAAAGATGAGTACTAAATGCTTCTTCTTTTCTTAATCCAAATGGGAGAAGTTACTTGGAGCAAGATTATTGTCTTACCTTTTGTTCTTTTAAAAGCCCCACAACCCCCAGTCCGTCATAGAGAAAAATATGTGAAATTAATAATATTGGCTGGTCATGCATTATTTCACCCATAAACTCATTCATTTGTTCATTGTTCTTTTTGTGCTCTTTCCTTGTGCTAGGCATTGGGCTAGGTCCAAGAAAATCAGACCCATAAACAGGTAGATTAGATAGATACATAGATAAATAGACATATAGATTATAGCTAGCTAAAGATGATAGGTGATTGATAGATCATAGATAGATAGATAGATGATATAGATAGATAGATAGATAGATAGATAGATAGATAGATGATAGATAGATGCTATGTGTGTAAGTTGAAGCAGATGTTCTCAGTGACCCACCCACGTGCCTCTGACCTTTTAGTGAATTCAACAATTTACAGGTGCCAGTATCTACATTTCTGAACCTAGTATCCTCACACTTCCCAAATAAACTTCTTGCACTTAAAGCTTTGACCCAGAGTCTGTTTAGGGGAAACCAACAATAAGACATACATAAAAGTTTAGACAATAACAGGGATATACTGGGCATTTGGAGAGCTCAGGGGAGATATTGAACCCAGGCTGGGAATTAGTGGGGTGTGGGAAAGTGTTTGGAGTCAAGGACAGCCCATGGAAGTAAGTGACTCCTGAATCAGAAATTAAAGAATGTTTAGCATTCTGCAGACACTTGGATGAGAACATGGTATCAGAAGTATACAAATACAGCCCCAATCATAGGACCTGGAAGGACAGATACTCAAGAAGGTAACTGCAGGTGGTCAAATGGGCCACATGCTCTGTGTCATGGGGGCAGAAAAAACAACTTTTCAGGGGAGTCCCACTGGCATGGTCTATTTGACCTCTTCCTCCCTCTGCATGCACACTCTTCCCCAAGCTCTGTTCATCATTCTTCTACCACTTTCCTCCTTCCCCTTGAGTTCCTCTCCCTCTGCAAATCGTCACATGTTGGTTCTTCTGAGGGTTCTGCCCCAGACCTTCTCATGTTAGTCATGGATTCTGACCAGTTGATTTTGTCTCCCACCACTGCTTCAATTATCATTTATATGCCAAATACTACTCAGCTACATCTTCATCCCTATGCTATTCTTTATCCTCTAAGCACATATATCCAATAGTACATCTCTCTAAGAATCTTCACCTAGCATTGTGTTTTACATCATAGCAAGTGCTTGAAGTAAATGGTTATTGGAAGTAGGTGGACTTCACTATGTACCTGGAACACAGCTTTTTTCAAACCCAGAACTTTTCTATCTATGGATGGTCGAACATATTTTTCCTTCTTTGTGGAAAGTCCTTCATGTTATGCCTCAAGGTGACTGGGTTACATTATTTCAGGGGACACCATTCATAGACTGTCATGTGCTTTCATTATCATCTAAAATCCACTTCCCCATAAAGTCTTGTCCCAAGCTTTCAACATAAATCAGGTCTCCTTCTTATCCTATTCATACCTTCTTATCAATAAAAACCATCACGCTTTATAATTAGACATTTATTTTTATGACTATATGGTACCATATCTACCTTATTCACTATTCTATACAGACCACTTACCCAGTGTCTATCATATAGTATAAACTCAATAAACATTTATTAAATGAATAAGTAGAATTGAATTCAACCTTCAAATCACTCAATTTTTACTCTGCACCAAGAGAAGGGCAGAGGTGAACATCACAATTCCACACAGCACTTATCCCCAGGAGACTCACAATCAGGTGCAATATGGAGAAATCCAGCAATACAAATATGCAAAAGATAGAGATAAAAGAATGAAGGAATAAGAGAGTGGAGTGAAGAGTAGGTGTAGGTGTGGTGTCAGAGAATTAGGAGAGGGGAAAATCAGTGAAGGGACATAAACCTGAAGGACGTAAGCCTTACTCCCTGCACTGCCTTAGGAGGCTCAGGCAGCCCACACCTTTACTCAGTACATAAAATACACTAAATAAAGTTGAGTTCTAAGATGCTACAGCATTAATGATGACATAAAGGTTTTATGGGCAACATGGGCTGTGACCAAAATCTCTCTACAGCAAAATCAATAGAAGCAGAATTATCATGGTGAGGACAAGCATCTAATCATTTCCAGTGGGACATTTCTGGCTATTTATAACCTCCAAAGAAGAAAACTCACTTGAAAGTGTGAGTGAGAAATCCCCATTTTATTTTGGAGGTGATTTTTGCAATTTATAATGGCAGAACCCAATGACAGAGTCATAAGAATCCTTTGATGGTTGTATACAAAACAATGGGAGTTTATATATTAAATCCCTTATTATGTGTCTATAGGATGGAAGGTTAATGTTATTTCTGAAGGTTTTTGGTATGTTGGGGCAAAATCACAAACTGACTCCAATAAAAGACAACACCTTGAACAAATACATATGTAAAATGGTGTTAGCTTTTACAGCATAACATACCACCTCAAAACAGTAATTTAAAAACAAGCATTGTTATTCATGATTTTCTGGTCAGCTTTGTGGTTACTCATGATCTTCTGGTCTAAGCTGTCTGGGCTAGAGCTAAATGATCTAGGATGGCTTCTCTCATGTGTATGTCATTTAAAGCAGTGGCAACAGCTCCTCTATGCGTCTTCATCATTCATTAGGCTAGCCCAAGCTCATATGGTACTGCACACATTTTCCCAACAGTATCAAGATAAATCAAGGCCCTGTGAGGACACTTTCCAGATTTCTGTTTGTGACCCATGTAGTATTGACCCTTCAACAAAGCAAGTTATATGGTTCAGCCCAGAGTCATTAGGAGAGATACTGTGCCAGGGTGTCATAGGAAATAAGGGAAACTGCTGTGATAATTTTTGGAAACAAATTACTGCAGAGACAAATTAAGAATGTATACAGTGAACATTGCTATGATAGAACAGTAGGGGCTACCATTTGGTCTTATACAAATTTTTATCCAGAGATCCTCTGGTACTTGGAGTCCTACATACAGAAATGAAACTCTTCACTTTGCACAAGTTACCAACACAGACCTTGTGTTCAATAACTTTGTTGGCTAACAGCAGCTGATACTTCCAAGAATTCAATACATAACACTATTTTTATTGACACCCAGATTCAGAACCAACTGGAAGATAGTCATAGAAGGAAGAGTAGAATGTGGTTGAGGTTTTCTGGCCAAGTCTGCTTAACTAGCATACCCATTGCCCTGTGCCTCTCCTGGGGGGGCTGCCCCTGTAGAATCCATGGTGTGGAGGAGCAGAGAATAAGATTTCTATAGGAAGACCCAAAGAAAGAAAAAAAAAGAGGATTACATCAAGCACATTCAGCTGCTTCTCTCAAACTTGTAATCATAGAATCCTACTCCACCCAGTAGGTGCTGTTTCCATATCATACCCCAACCTCACCACTACCAATTGTCATATTTTTACCTTTTAACATAGTGGGCATAACTGTTAATCTTACCATCAGCCATCATGTGGCTTCAAGGCAGCACTGATCCTAATATATAAGAACATTTTTCTTTTGCAGACACAATCAGACAGTTGTAAACTTTGTCCCCAGAAGACTTGAAAATAGAATTTGATGTCAAGACCACTCTATACCCAAGGTTGAAATGAATTTGATTTTCCATTTCTCATTCCAAATTATGTCCAGCCACACAGCCCAATACAGTTAATCAAAGTTTTACAATGATATTAAAAACCTAGAGATATTTCCATCATAAAATGTCAACAACATATTGATAGATGTCCCAAATTTGAATATAAAATCCTCCCATTATGAAGTTCCAAGCAGAAACTAAAGTTCAAATAAAGTGTAAAAAAATCAATCTCCAAAATTCAATTTTGTTCTCAAATTAATATGAAGAGAATATTTTAATTATCAATTTTTCATATGTAATTATAGATTTGCATGCAGTTGTAACCAATAATATAGAGAGATTCAGCCTATCCTTTGCAGTTTCCCCAAGTGATGTAATCACTTACCAAACCATAACAATATCACAACCAGGATGTTAACATCAATGTAGTCAAGATACAGAGCATTTCCATCATCACAAGGATCCTTCAGACTGCCCTTTTGAAGTAACATGTTACCCGCCTGTGTCCTACCCTCATTTCTTTTTAACCATTAACAATTACTAATTTTTAATTTCTTTATTTTATTTATTTCATTATTTTTGAGAGACAGAGAGACAGAATACGAGTGTGGGAGGGGAAGAGAGAGAGAGGGAGACACAGAATCTGAAGCAGGCTCCAGGCTCTGAGCTGTCCCCACAGAGCCCAACACAGGGCCCAAACTCACAGACTGTGAGATCATGACCTGAGCCAAAGTTGGGCACTTAACTAACTGAGCCATCCAGGTGCCCCTTAACTTCTACAATTTTAAAGGATATTACCCTAATGGAATTATATGGTATGTAATATTTTCAAATTTAGATATTTCACTCAGCATAATTTTCTGGAGATTGATCCAAGTTGATGCATGGATCAACATGGTGTAATTTACTGCTGCATAGTATTTCATGGTATAATGTACCACACTTTGTTTCATACAAATACAAATAAACATATATTTACAGCTTTTTATGTAAACATCAAGTGTTCATTTCTCTGGAATAAATGCCCTGGAGTGCAATCGCTGAGTCTTATGATAGTTGCACTTTTAGTATTTTAAGAAAATGACAAGCTGCTTTCCAGAGTTAGTTTTTGTCTCGTTTTACATTCATATCTCTTAAGGTTTTTCACAAATCAAAAGCGTTTAATCTTGATGAAGTCATACTTACCACTTTTGCCCAGAATGTACATTTTATATCAAATCTAAGAACTCTTTAACTATCCCTAAGTCCTGAAAATTGTCCCCTGTGATTTTCCTGAAGTTTTATAGTTTTACATTTTATATTCATGCCCATGATCCATTTTGAGTCAATTTTTGTATAAGAAGTGATATTTGGATGGAGATTTATTTTTGTTTTTTTGCCTATGAATGTCCAATTCCTCCAGCAGTATTTGTTGAAAAGGCTATCATTTCTCCATGGAATTGCTTCTTCACTTTTTGTCAAAAAATCAGTTGGCTATATTTGTATAGATATTTACTGGGTTCTCTATTCTGTTCCATATCTGTGTCTATCCTTCCTGAAGACCACACAGCTTTTACTGAAGCTATATAATTCATCTTGAAATTAAGTAGGTTGGTTACATTTTTCTCCCACAATCATTTTAACCTTTCAGGTTCCACTGATTGTCCATATGAATTTTTGAATAATTTTGTCAATAGCTGCAAAAATGTACTGGGATTTTGATAAGAACTAGGTTAAAATCTATATGTTAATTTGGGGAGAATTGTCATCTTTACTATGTTGAGTCTTCTAGGTCATAAATTCCTTCTTAGATATTATTTTGATCTTCTTTGATTTATTTCATCAATGCTTTGTAGTTTTCAGCATACAAGCTATATACAGTGTTGTTAGATGTATAGCTAAATAATTCATTGCCTTATTAGATTTACAGATTTAGATAGTTATGTTTTTAATTTTGGTGTTCATGCGCTTATTGCCAGTATATGGAAATACAATTTGATTTTTTTATGTTTATTTTGATTTCTATAATTTCACTGAACTCACTACCTCTAGGTATTTATTTGTAGACTCTTTGTAATATTCCATATAGACAATCATGTCATCTGAATATAAGGACAAATTTCTTTCTTTCCAATCTGTATGCCTTTTAATTCCTTTTCTTGCCTTATTGCACTGTCTAGAACAACCAGTGCCTATTTGAACAAGAGTTGTGTGACACTAGTGGGAGCAGACAATTTTGCCTTTTTCTCAGTCTTAGGGGGAAAGTATTCAACCTTTCACTATTGAGAATAATCTTAGCTGTGGAGTTTTTGTAGATGTTCTTACCAATTTAATGAAGTTCCAATCTATCACTAGTTTGTTGAAAAGTTTGTTTGTTTTGTTTTTTTTAATCATGAATGGGTGCTGAATTTTGTCAAATTATTTTTTTGCATTATTAATATGTCCATGTGATTTTTACTCTTTAGGTTGTTAATACTCTTTAGGTTGGTAACTTGTTAATATGCTCAATGAATTACATTGATTGATTTTCAAATATTGACCAGTTTTCTATCCTTGGAACAAACCCTACTTTGTCATGATAAATAATTCTTTTCACATATTGCTGAATTCTATCTTTTAATATTTCTTAAAGATATTTGCATTTATATTCATGAGAGGTATTAGTCTATAGTCTTGTTTTGTTTTTAAACAGTTCTTGTCTAATTTTACCATCAGGATGATTGCTAGCTTCATAAAATGAATTGAGTAGTGTTTCTTTCTCTTCCATAGTCTGCAAGGAATGAGATAGAATTAGAGTCAACACTTCTATAAATGTTCAGAAGACTTCCTCAGTGAAATTATCTGAGATTGGAGATTTTTGAGTGGAGTTTTTTAGAGTAAGAATTAAATTTCTTATATTTTAAGGCTATTCACACTATCCATTTCATATAGAGTGAGTTGTAGTAGTTTGTGGGGTTTTTTTTGAATTGTCTAATTTGTACATTTATGTGTATATACTTGTTTGCAGCATTTCTTTAATATCCTTTTGACATCTGAAAGAACTGTGGCAATATTTTCTGTTTCATTCAGTTTCATGCATTTCAAATTTGTATCTTCTCACTTTTTTTATTATTCAGTCTTAGAATATATTTTTTATTTTGAAAAATCCTTCCAAGGAATAAGTTCTTTGTTTCATTATTTTATTATTTTTATTTTCAATTTTATTGATTTTGCTCTTTTTATTGTTTCCTTCTTTCTGCTTGCTTTGGATGCATTTTGTTCTTTTTCTAAGTTCTTGATATTGGAGAAGATATTATTGGTTTGTGATGTTTCCTATTTTTAATATATGAATTTAACACTAAAAATTTCCCTTTCAGCATTGTTTTAGCTGTGTCTGGCAAATTTTTACATGTATTTTCATTTCTTTCAGGTTAGTGTATTTTTTAAAAATTCCCTATGAGACTTGGATTATTTACAAGTGTGTTGTTAGTTTCTACATGTTTGGAAATTATCCTGTTATTTCTATTACTGATTTTCAGTGGTCTGATAACACTTTGTATAATTTCAATTTTTAAAAAAATTGTTGAAGTTTGTTTTGTAGCCCCAGACATTGTCTATTTTAGTATATGTCTATTTGCAATTGAAAAAAATGTTCTTCCACTCTATAAATGTTTAGTAGATTTTCTTGGTTGGTAATGTTGTATTTTTCTATATCCTTGTTTTTCTGCTTGGTTGTTCTATCATTGACAAGAGAAGGATTTCAACACCTCTAACTATAATTGGAAATTTTTTTATGTCTCCTTTTAGTTCTATTGGTTTTTACATTACATATTTTGCAGCTCTGTGGCTTAGTTGGTATACATGTAGGATCACTATATCATCTTGGCAGAATGATCATTTTATCATTATATAACATACCTCTCTATTTCTGGTAAATTTCCTTGCTCTGAAGTGTAATTTTTCTGAAACTAACATAGCCATTCACGTTTTCCTTTGATTAATACTTTTATGACATATATTTTTCTCATCTTTTTACTTTCAACATGCCTGCCATATTTGAAGTGAGTTTCTTGCAAACAGGGTATAGGTGGGTCATGTTTTACCACCCACTCTTCTTATCTCTTTCTTTCAACTGGTGTATTTAGACCATTAACATTTAATGTAGTTATTAATACATTAGGACATATGTCTGTGCTCATTGAGATTTCTTCAAATCTTCAATATCTGAGGTAAAAAAAAAAACCCAGTAAACTCTCTGCCATGTTGTTCCTCAGGCCTGAGATGTCTAGTCAGTCTACTTTTTTCTTCACTTTCCACAGTCTATGTTTATTTTCTGTAGGGCATCCAGGATTTTTAGTTTTATTTGGAAATAAGAATTTGAGAAAATATGTATTTTGCAACATCCCAGAAACAAAATATCCAAGATTTTATTTCAACATTCTACTTACAATTCTTAGATTTATGTCTCATTGTTTGTGTTTTTTGTTTGTTTTTATTTTTTCTCATGTTGAGAATTCTTTAACAGTTGGAGAACATCAATATTCCT
Source organism: Leopardus geoffroyi (assembly GCF_018350155.1). NCBI lineage: Eukaryota > Metazoa > Chordata > Mammalia > Carnivora > Felidae > Leopardus > Leopardus geoffroyi. Next base: position 110,058,699 of record NC_059328.1, read on the forward strand.
ACAGCAGCTGAAGCATGGACTGTCTTCAACCAAGAAAGGTGCTGTTCCTTCAGCAAGCCCGAAGTTGAATTGGTCTAGCCCAAGATCTTTGGCCTTATTTTTATAATAAGTACAAACAGTTAACAGAGCATATGCATGTATACAATATTGGCTCCACAATCACAAAATAAGAGGGAAAATAACTATTCCTCAGCTGTTATAATGTTAACCTGGATAATATGTGTTTCTTAGAAAAAATGCGAGATCCCAAACAATATGTGTCTGAAGACCTAAAGGAGTTTGAACAAAGGAAGGTGGTAAATCTCTTTTGTTCTCACCTCTCCTTAGCCCTCAGTGCTGATAGCTAGAATGTATGACCTGTGTGCCCAAACACAATTTGGATGAGTATGGAATACAATAAGCATAAATTTAATTTAAAAATATGATATAATTCAATCAGAAGGATGGGGTCCCATGAGGAGGAAGAAGCAGGGAATAGAGGTGGTGAGAGAAAAGAGTGTCAAATCCTAACCTCATATGAAGTGTACTAACAAGTGATGCTAAAATGATAAGTACTGAAACAATCATATTGGTGTTGTATTTAGAAATATGACAGTAAATTCAAGAAGAAAGCCAAAAATATGCTGTTTTATTATGATCTTTCTTAGTGTTATTTCATCTTCTAGCCACAGGCATGCATTATAAACCTAAATATAAAAATTAGTAGATTGATCATGTGGCTTCCCCTCTGCTGATATCAAGTAAGGATTGCCTATAACACCTTGCTACCTACTTCTTTTTTCTCCATGCTAACATTTCTCGCACCATATCATGACCACAGTGACTGACAGGCCAGAACACAGGTCAAGACTGGACAGATTTTTCTGGTCTGCCTATTCTGATCTTGGCTTTGAACCAATGTTCAAGTTAAATCAAGTCAAATCAAATCAGCAAATGTTCATTGTGCACCCCCTGTGAAGTGTGCAAAGGAGTATAAACACATGCCTGATGTACCAGGGGCTACAGCTACAACTGAACATTAGGAAGCAAGGATACAAGAGTCTCTAAAATGCACATTGGTCACAAGAACTGCCAGCTGTAGAGCTAGAAGGGGAATTGGGGAATATCTGGGGTTCCTTCCTCATTTGACAAAGTAGGAAACTGAGGCCCAAGCAGGATCAGGTGAGCTGCAGAGAAGTGAAACGCAAAGCTTTCAGATAGTTCAGAAGTAATAGCCAGCACCCAGGGCTGTGATGGTTCCAGAACATTCCTGGAAGGAGAGAACCTGAGTGGGGTCTTTAAAAATGAGTAGGAGAAGAAAAGGATTTCAGAAGAGGGGAAGTTGACCCTTGCAAACAGAAAAGTTTTGTTTCTATGAGGAATCTATCTGCTGGGAATGCCTCACCACCAACTATGCAGAGGGCAGGAGTTGGAGTTGAACTTGATGACCTACTTGGGTGCCAGAGTTGAGTGAGAAAACTCTTTCCCTGTCTTACAGCTGCTCAGAAGTTCAGGGGCGGCTCTGTTCAAGCCAAAGCCCTATTTGCACAAGTACTCTGGTTTATATCTTGCAAATCTCTGACACCATCACCACCTGGTCAAAGCCACCTTCCTTTATTTCTGGGCTGCTGCAACTGTCTTTAAACTGGTTTCTTTGCATTCTCCCTGACGCTTTGCAATCAGTTCTTCAGAACACGGCTAGAGTGACGTTTGAAATAAGCAAACAAACATATGTGATAATACCTATGCTAAGCTGTAAACCCTTTAATGGATAAATATTGATGAAAGAAAGAAAGAAAGAAAGAAAGAAAAGAAAGAAAGAAAGAAAGAAAGAAAGGAGGAAGGAAGGAAGGAAGGAAGGAAGGAAGGAAGGAAGGAAGGAAGGAAGGAAGAAAGGAAGGAAGGAAGAAACAGGAAGAAAAATGCAGACAAAACAACCTCCTGAACATGGTGCCCAGGTTCTGTCTGATCTGTCACCTCTTCCTCTATGTCTTTAGCCTCTTAGGCACAATTCTTGTTTCTGCTCTACTTATATACTATCTTTAGGTCTTTCCTAATCAGCATATTCCTTCCTGCCATAGGGACTTTGAACATGCTACTTTCTCCATCTGGAATGGCTAGTTCTTCTCTTCATTCAACAAAGTCAGATATTAGCTGCAGCTGCAGAGCATGTTCTTTACAAAGCTTTTCTTGACCCTTTGACGAGGCCAAACACCTGGGCCTTTTTTTTTTCAATTTTACACTCAAATATGTTCTTTAACATTCTAAAGAGCTGCATTCTAAAAAAACAAAAACTATTTTTTGCATGGTAATTGCATAATTTTCAGTTCACTATCAGTTACTTAACAGAGATAAGTTAACATTTTACCAATGAATGAATGAATAAAGAATCTGAAACAAACTTGTTTTTAATTAATGATCAAGCCATTACTGAGAGTGTTGCCTCTGTGCCCAGTCCACTGCTAAACAGCGTGCAAAGAAGACAAGATTTTCTTCTAAAACTCATTGCCAAAACAAGAATCAGTTGCATGTTTCTGCCTGTAAAACCCAGCACATACTCCTCAAAATAAAATCACTACTCAGTCATGCTTCCCCCATACTGGAAAAGCACAGCTCTCAGTGGGGAAGGCAAACATTCTCTGAATTAACCCTAAATACTTTGATTTATCACCTTATCCTTTATGCTGCTAGAAGACGGATAGCCTGTGCTGCAGCAGCCTGTGGTGCTGCCTCTTAATTGGGGGGGGGGGGCAAGAAGGGCCTGTGAATTTCTGAGAAACCTAACAGAGGCCCCTGTAGTGCTCTTTCTGAAGCCCAGGTGTAAAACGGATAGGACCTGACAGGACAGGCTTTCTGAGTAGACAGAAAGTTCTTGCAGAGGCCACTCCTGCCAGGATGTCATAGACCTGAGGGTGCCAGCAGCTGGTGACCAAAGCTCTGCCCGGTAAGTATAGAGACCTTGTCAACTAACAGCAGAATGGCACGGCACAAGAGTATCATAAATGATGACTAAAGGTTAAAGGTTCAGATAACATGGATACATGGCACAAGGCACAATTTATCAACTGAACTGGGGTGTGTTTTTACCTGTCTGAATTTCAGCTTTCTCATATGTAAAATTGATATAAAATAGGACTGTCATGGCTGTGAAATGAGAGTAACTGTATAAAATGCTTAGTTAAGCACCATGCATAAAGCAACCTTCGATCAGTATTGGAAAGTATTGGTGGAAGCCATGAGGTCCAGCACAGGCTGTATATCCTAATTTTGTGACCTCAAGCAAGTTTCTGGGGAGGAAACCTGGAGCTATGGAAAGTAACAGCCTCTCAGTGGCAGAGGTGGGAGGCAAGGTTGAGTTCAAATATGACTGGACAATCAATGATAAAGGCTACTGTTTGTGAAATCATGACTCCCTGAACCTTCCAGTCACTTTGCATGTGGACTTTCTATTCTCTCTCAAGGTAGGCAAAATTCTTTGGGTAGAAAGCCCTCATACTGCTAACTGCATTCATACTCGAAGGACCAACAGACAACAGCCAAGGTCCCTGAGTAGAGAAAGTCCTCAGGCAGTCAGAGATGGTTTAACTTGCTTCATGTTGCCTCTCAAACACAGGGCCCTTCACATTGTCATGCCTCCTTTTGGGTCTCCGTTTCTTCAGCCAGTTTCCCCATGATCTATAAAGCTCTTGTTTTCTGTAAACATTGCAAAAGAGGTAAGCAATGCATAAGTGTCTGTTCTTCTCCCTCCTGTCCAGAAATCATCTGTCCTAGTAGGACCTATTCTAGCTGCAAATGCACACAGCTAATTCCCCACCTGGCAGGAGCTGCTGGAAAGCATGAAAAGTGGGTCAGCTCATCAGAGTCATTTGTCCCAAAGGAATACACAACAAAGGGGAGAAAAATGTGTTAATTTGGCCAGAAAAAAAATGTGTTTTTCAATGCATTATGGTTGCAAGAGGAGTTTGAATTAAACTACTTATGTATTCATTCATTCATTCATTCATTCATTCAACATACACTTAGAAAGATCCAACCCTGTGCAGGACACTAGAAATACCAAACTTAAAAGGGAGGTCCATAATGCAGTACAAAGTTCACAGGGCTTAGGTACCAAACTGACTTAGGTTTGAATTTAATTCTACCATTTATTTGCTGAATAACGTAGAATAAGCTGCTTAACATCTCTGAGCCTTATTTCATCGTCAGTAAAATGGGAATGATAATAGCTACCATCCAAGTAATGTACAGTATAAATGTGTCAGATGTCTACACCATGCCTGGGAATGATAATAGCTACCGTCCAGAGTATTGTACAGTATAAATGTGTCAAATGTCTACACCATACCCAGGGTTCAATAAATGCAAACTGCTATTATTATTATCATTATCATCAGTATTAATGCTTCTATTCTAAACAAATAATAGATTGTGCTTAAGGAAAAAAAATATGTCAGAGCTGGCATTTGCTATTATAACCTATTACTTCACAAAATTCTCTTTTTAACATAAAAGGGGGAGACAAAAGTAGGGAGACATTCACAAGACAGAAACTCAGGAGTTTCAGTGTCATGTATGCATGCATGGGTTATCCTTTCTCCTACAGATGTCAGCAAACATCACCAAGAACATACTACTATTTATTATTCAGCTTTGTAGGCCTAAGCAAAGAAAATTTAGTAGGTCTGTAGGGAATATCTCAATTCACTTAGCAGATGGCTGAAAAAGCAGTAAGGGTCAGAGTGCACCAAAAGTTGAACATAATCAGCAAAGTGAAATTGTAAATACAAAGGCAATTGTGCCCAGGGATGTGTAAATAGAATGACAGCTCATCTCCTCCACTGGTCTCTAAATTTGGCATACAAAAATGTGTTTAAAACAATGTCACTAATATACTAGTGAAGTGAGATCACCTTTGGGTGCTCATTATATACCAGGCATTATGCCAATGCATTTATTCATTAAAAATAACCACTTCTAATCTATTGTACTATGTAGCACAATAGCCCTATGAGCATTATTATCCTCATTTTACAATTAAGGGCCCAGAAAGATCAGAAATATTGAGCAATCTTTCCAAAGTCATTCAGATGGTGAAACCATTCTTTGATCACAGAACTTTCTGACACAACCAGGCTGTTTCCACTGACATAGCTGATTCTACATTCTGGACTCTTCTATGCACCATAATTTTGATTCATTGAGGGAATAGGGAAGAGGATATGTTTAGTATTTTAACATACAACAAAGGTACTTCCTGATTTGAAAGAAAGAGGTGAGGAGAGGAGTTAAATTGGCAGAGGAGTAGGGGGAACCAATGCTTGCTTCATCCCTTGAGCACAGCTAGATAAATATCAGAATCATTCTGAACACCCAAGAAAATCAGTATGAATGCTGAGAGAACTAACTGCAGAACTCAAGTGAGAAAATAAACCACATCATGGAAGTTGGAAGATGCAGAGACATAATCTGGGGGAGAAAAGAATCACGGATACTACAGAGGGGAGGAAGCCTCGATCTTGGAGAGAGAGAAAGTGGTGCACAGGGGATTGCACAAAAGAAATATTTCCCCAAAACCATTGACTGGAGTGGATGATTATCACAAGTTTTTACAAACTGCAGAGCCCAAAGTCTGAAGTTTTAGAAGTTTGTACCATTGCTGGGTAGAGGCTGCCAGGCACAGCAGTGCTCCTGTGGGGAAGGAAGACCAAAGCCCAGGATTGCACACAGTGGTTTGAAGATCCCCTGGGTGGCACAGTCAGAGACAGTTCCCCTTCTTGGAGTGCACTGGGGACAGATGATATGGCCTCTTTGGGGACAAAAGAGCTGGTGAGCACCAATGTGCTTCCCAGTTCATTAGCATGGAAACAGAGACACTGGCTGAAGGCAGAAAATCATGGTGTTTACTTTTTTGCTGCACTTTACCATAAGCTCTGAACTGCTGCACAGCCATGTGACTGCTTTTCTGAGACAAACCAGCACCAACCAGCGTGGCAAGGCTCTCCTCTAGAGGATCATCATAGGTCTGTGCCACACAGGGTCCCTAAAATTTGGAATTTTGAAACCAAGCTGCATGCCTGAGATAAAACACAGGAGTACTGTGCCGCCTGGCAGGCAGACAGCTCAGACACAGGTACAGTGAAGGCAGGAATCTGATGGAAGCTGGAGACACAAGAGGGGAGATTGTTTACTCTTCTCTGAAGGTTTCCTGGAGAATGGTGGGCATGAACTCCCTGCTCTGGGGACAAGAAAGCGGGCAGCACCGTTTTCCCCTAGCCCATCACTGACTGACTTCAGTGAGCAGCACAGCGCCTCCAGTGGAGGCTGGATCTACTTACACCAAGCCCTGACTCCCTGTGCCTATAGGCATGCCCTTCAATAAGGCAAGCACCTAAGAACCAGTGTAGCAGTTCCCTCCCTCAGAAGACCAGCACAAACCCCGTGTAGTTACAAAGTCTAATGATCAGAGGGCTACAAAGCTTCAGCTCTAGGAAAAAAATAGGATTTAGCTTTTTTAACCAGTTGACCAAAATCACCAAATTAAAACTTGTCACACAGTGGACAAGGTCCAAGCATTCCCCACTGCAGGCAAGAATAAGCTCTGCAGAGGACTGACATGAGGGAAAGAGCAGCCAAAACACAATAGCTGAGTGCACATTCTGAGACATTTCCTGAAGCACCAGGCCCAAGACTATATAGGACCACCTCTTAATATAGCCATTACTCTCAGGAGCAGAAATATAACAGGCTTTCCTAACACACAACACACACACACACACACACACACACACACACACAGTGACCTAGATGAAATGACAGGACGAAGGAATTCACTTCAAAGGACAAAACAAGAAGAGGTCATGGCCAGGGATTGAATCAAAATAGATATAAGTAAGATGCCTAAACCAGAATTTAAAACAGAAATCATAAGGATACTATCTGGCCTTGAGAAAAGCACAGAAGATACTAGAGAATCCCTTACTGCAGAGATAAAAGAACTAAAAACTAGTCAGAAAAAATTAAAAATGCTATAGACAAGATGCAAACCCAAGTGGATGAAATGACAACAAGGATGTATGAAGCAGAGGAACAAATCAGTTATAGAGAAGGTAACATCTTAGAGGGGTGTCTGAGTGGCTCAGTTGGTTAAGTGCCTGACTTTTGGTTTTGGTCCAGGTCATGATCTCATGGCTTTGTGGATGTGAACCACAGAGCAGAGCCTGCTTGGGATTCTCTCTCTCTCCTTTCTCTCTGCCCCTCACACACTCATGTGGTCTTTGTCTCTTTCAAAATAGATAAATAAACAAAAATCAATTAAAAAAAAGATAAAATCATGGAAAATAATGATGAAAAGAAGAGGGAAAGAAAAGTATCAGACCACAAATGTAGACTTAGAGAACTCAACAACTCCATAAAACATGATAACATTCATATCATAGCAGTCCCAAAAAAAGAGATGGGAAAAAAGAGGGGAGAAGGTATATTAGAGGAAATTATAGCTGAAAACTTCCCTAATCTAGGGAAGAAAACAGTCATCCAAATCCAAAAGGCACAGAAACTCCCATCAAATTCAACAAAATTAACCATTGTCAAGACATACTACAGAAAAAATATGCAAAATACAGATATAAGGAAAGAATCCTGAAAGCAGCAAGGAAAAAGAAATCCTTAATCTACAAGGGAAGACAAATCAAGTTAGCATCAGATCTATCTACAGGAATTTGGCAGGCCAGAAGAGAGTGGCATGATATATTCAACATGCTGATGGGGCTAAATATGCAGGCAAGAATACTTTATTGAACAAATCTGTCATTCAGAATAGATGGAGACATAAAGAATTTCCCAAACAACTAAAGGAGTTCATGACCACTAAACCAGTCCTGCAAGAAATATTAAAGAAGACCCATTGATTGGGAAATAAAGAGCAAAAGTAACAATGACTAGAAAGGAACAGAGAAAATCTCCAGAAACAGCAACTTACAGGTAAACAAAACAAAAAATGGCAATAAATTCTTATCTATCAATAATTACTAGGAATGTAAATGGACTAAGTGATCAAACATACAGGGCATCAGAATGGATGAAAAAAAAAGCAAGACCTATCTATATGCTGCTTACCAGAGATTCATTTTATTTTATTTGTTAATTTTTAATTTTTATTTATTTTTGAGACAGAGAAAGACAGAGCATGAACGGGGGAGGGTCAGAGAGAGGGAGACACAGAATCCGAAGCAGGCTTCAGGCTCTGAGCTGTCAATACAGAGCCTGATGCAGGGCTCAAACTCACGGACTGTGAGATCATGACCTGAACCGAAGTTGGACCTTTAACCAACTGAACCACCCAGGCGCCTCACCAGAGATTCATTTTAGACCCAAAGACAACACCAGATTGAAAGTGAGGGAATCGAGAACAATCATTCTAACAGACATTAAAAAAAAAAACTGAGGTAGCCATACTTATATCAGACAAACTAGACTTTAAAACAAAGATTGTAACAAGAGATGAAGAAGAGAATTATATCATAATTAAGGGGTCTATCCAGCAAGGAAATGTAACAATTGTAATTGTAGATATTTATGGCCCCACTTGGTAACAACCAAATATACAAATCAATTAGTAAAGAAACACACTGATAATAATACAATAGTAGTAGGGGACTTTAACACCCACTTACAGCAAGGGACAGATCATCTAAGTAGAAAATCAACAAGGAAACAATGGCTTTGGATAATACACTGGACCAGATGACTTAATAGATATATTTAGAACATTTCATCCTAAGGCAGTGGAATACACATTATTTTTGAGTGCACATGGAACATTCTCCAGAATAGATGACATACGGGGTCACAAATCAGGCCTCAACAAGTACAAAAAGATTGACATCATACCATGCATATTTTCAAACCACAACGCTATGAAATTTGAATCAACCACAAGAAAAATTTGGAAAGACCACAAATAAATGGAGGATAAAGAACAGTATAAAACCCTTGGGCTACATCAAAGGCAGTCATAAGAGGGAAGTATATATCAATACAGATCTACCTACCTCAAGAAGCAAGAAAAGTCTCAAATACACATCCTACCCTTACATGTAAAGGAGCTAGAAAAAGAACAGCAAATAAAGCCTAAAACCAGCTGAAGAAGGGAAATAATAAAGATTAGAGCAAAATTAAATAATATGGAAAAAACAAACAAAAAACAGTAGAACAGATCAAAGTAAGATCTGGTTCTTTGAAAGAACTAATAAAATTGACAACCCCCTAGCCAGACTTATCAAAAAGAAAAAGAGAAGGGACCAAAATAAATAAACTCATGAAAGAAAGAGGGGAGATCACAACCAAATCCACAGAAATACACACTATTGTAAGAGAATATTTTGAAAAATTATGTGCCAACAAACTGGGCAATGTGAAAGAAATGGACAAATTCCTAGAAAGTCAGAAACCACTAAAACTGAAGCAGACAAATATACAATTTGAACATCTCCAACATCACTAAATAAATCGAATCAATAAACAAAACTCTCCAGGGGCGCCTGGGTGGCTCAGTCGGTTGGGCGTCCAACTTTAGCTCAGGTCATTATCTCACAGTTTGTGAGTTCGAGCCCCACATCTGACTCGGTGCTGACAGCTCCGAGTCTGCAGCCTACTTTGGGTTCTGTGCCTCCTTCTCTCTGCCACTCTCCCACTTGTACTGTCTCTCTCTGTCTCTAAAAATAAATAAATGTAAAAAAAAATCTCCAAACAACCAAAAGTCCCGGGCCAGGTAGCTTCCCAGGAATATTCTACCAGATTTTAAAAAAATATATTTAAATTCAAGTTAGTTAATTACAGTGTAGTATTGCTTTCAGGATTCATCACTTACATATAACATGCAGTGCTCATCACAAGTGACCTCCTTAATGCTCATCAACCATTTAGCTCATCCCCTCCCCAACAACCTCTCCTCCAGCAGTGCTCAGTTTGTTCTCTGTATTTAAGTCTTTTATGTTTTGTCTCCCTCTCTGTTTTTATTGTATTTTACGTTCCTTTCCCTATGTTCATATGTTGTGTTTCTTAGATTCCACATAAGAGTGAAATCATATATTTGTTTTTCTCTGACTGACTTATTTCACTTAGCATAATACACTCCAGTTTCATCCACGTTGTTGCAAAGATTTCATTCTTTTTCATCTCTGAATAGTATTCAATTGTGTATATACCACATCTTTCGTATCCATTTCATCAGTCTATGGACATTTGGGCTTTTTCCATATTTTTGTTATTGTTGATAGTGCTGCTATAAACATTGGGGTGCATGTGGCCATTCAAATAAGCATTTTTGTATCCTTTGGATAAATACCTAAAGTGCAATTGCTGGATCATAAGGTAGTTCTATTTTTAATTTTTGAGGAATGTCCATATTGTTTTCCAGAGTGTACCAGTTTGCATTCACACCAACAGTACAAAAGTGTTCTCCTTTCTCTGTATCCTTGTCAACAGCTGTTGTTTCCTGACTTGTTAATTTTAACCATTTTGACAGGTGTGAGGTGGTATATCATTGTGGTTTTGGTTTATATTTTCCTAATGATGAGTGATGTTGAGCATCTTTTCATGTGTTTGTTAGACATCTGGATGTCTTCTTTGGAAAAGTTTATATTCATGTCTTCTGCCCATTTTTTCAATGGATGATTTGTTTTTTGGGTGTTGTGTTTGATAAGTTCTTTATGGCTTTAGGATATTAACTTTTTATTAGATATATCATTTTCAAGTGTACTCTCCCATTTTTTAGGGTGCCTTTTATCTTTGTTGATTGTTTCCTTCGTTGTGAAGATCATGTTTGCTTTTGTTTCCCTTGCCTCCTGAGACATGTCTAGTAACAAGTTACTGTGGCTGAGGTCAAAGAGGTTGTTGCCTGTTTTCTCCTCTAGGATTTTGATTGTTTCCTGTCTCACATCCATTCCTGTCTTTCATCCATTTTGAATTTATTTTTCTGTATGGTGTGAGAAGTGGTCCAGTTTCATTCCTCTGTATGTTTCCATCCAGTTTCCCCAACACCATTTGTTGCTGAGACTTTTTTTTCCTGTTGGACATTCTTTCCTGCTTTGTCAAAGATTAGTTGAACATATAGTCGTGGGTCCATTTCTGGGTTTTCTATTCTGTGTCATAGATCTATGTGTCTGTTTTTGTGCCAGTACCACACTGTCATGATGAGTACATTTTTGTAATATAGTTCGAAGTCCAGATTTGTGATGCTTCCTGGCTTGGTTTTATTTTTCAAGATTGTTTAGGTTATTTTGAGTCTTTTGTGGTTCCACACAAATTTTGGGATTGTTTGTTCTAGTTCTATGAAAAATGGGTGGTATGTTGATAGGGATTGCATTGAATGAGTAGATTGCTTTGTGTAGTATAGACAGGTTAACAATATTTGTTCTTCTGATCCAATAGCATGGAATATTTTTTTTTTCCATTTTTTACATCTTCTTGAATTTCTGTCATGAGCTTTCTATAGTTTTTAGTGTATAGATATTTTACCTCTTTAATTAGGTTTATTGCTAGGGTGTCTTATTTGGTGCAAATGTAAATGGAATCAATTCCTTGATTTCTCTTTCTGCTGCTTCATTATTGGTGTATAGAAATGAAACAAATTTCTGTACATTGATTTCATTTCCTGCAACTTTGCTGAATTCACGTATAAGTTCTAGCAGTTTTTGTTGGAGTCTTCTCAGTTTTCCATGTAGAGTACCATGTAATCTGCAGAGTAAAAGTTTGAATTCTTCTTGCCAATATTTATATCTTTTATTTCTTTTTGTTGTCTGATTGCTGAGGTAGGACTTCCACTACTATGTTGAACAACAGTGGTAGATTGGACATCCGTGTCATGTTCCTGACATTAGGGGAAAAGCTCTCAGTTTTTCCCCATTGAGGATGATATTAGCTGTGGGTCTTTTTTGTCTATGGCCTTTATGATGTTGAGGTATGTTCCTTCTATCCCTACTTTCTGAGGGTTATTATAAAGAAAGCATGCTGTATTTTGTCAAATGTTTTTTTCTGCATCTATTGAGAGGATCATATGGTTCTTATCCTTTCTTTTATTAATGTGGTGTACCACATTTATTGATTTCTGAATATTGAACCACCCTTGTAACCCAAGAATACATCCCGCTTGATCGTGGTGAATGATTATTTTAAAATACCACTGGACTTGATTTGCTAGCATCTTGAGAATTTTTGCATGCAGTTTCGTCAGGGATATTGCCCTATAATTCCCCTTTTCAGTGAGTCCTCTGTCTTCTTTGGGAATCAGAGTAATGCTGGCTTCATAGAATGAATTTGAAAACCTTCCTTCCATTTCTATTTTTTTTGGAACTGTTTGAGAAGAATAGATATTAACTCATTTTAAAGTGTGGTAGAATTTCCTTGGGAAGCCATCTGGCCGAGGACTCTTGCTTCTTGGGAGAATTTTGATAAATGATTCAATTTCTTTTCTGGTTATAGGCCTGATCAAATTTTCTATTTCTTTCTGTTTCAGTTTTGGTAGTGTATGAGTTTCTAGGAATTTGTCCATTTCTTCCAGACTGCCCAATTTGTTGACATATAATTTTTCAAGTATTCTCTCATAATTGTTTGTATTCCTATGGTGTCAGATGTGACCTCTCCTCTTTCATTCATGACTTTATCTATTTGGGTCCTCTCCCCTTTCTTTGTGATAAGTCCGGCTAGGGGGTTATCAATTTTGTTTATTCTTTCTCTCTTTTTTTTAATGTTTATTCATCTTTGAGAGACACAAAGAGACAGAGCATGAGCAGGGAAAGGGCAGAGAGAGGGAGACACAGAATTCGAAGCAGGCTCCAGGCTCCAAGCTGTCAGCACAGAGCCCTACATGGGGCTCAAACTCACAAACTGTAAGATCATGACCTGAGGAGAAGTCGGGCACTCAACTGACTAAGACACCCAGGCGCCCCTTGTTTATTCTTTCAAAGAACCAGCATTTCGTTTCATTGATCTGTTCTATTGGTTTTTGTTTGTTTGTTTCTATATTGTTTTTTAATTTTTATTTATTTATTTTTTTAATTTTATTTCTTATTTTTTAAAATTTACATCCAAATTAGCATATAGTGAAACAATGATTTCTATATTGTTTATTCTGCTGTAATCTTTATTATTTCCCTTCTTCTGCTGGCTTTAGGCTTTGTTTTATGCTCTTCTTCTAGCTCCTTTAGATGTGAGATTAGGATGTGTATTTGGGACATTTCTTGCTTCTTGAGATAGACACTTAAATTGCAATGTACTTTCCTATTAGTTTTGCCTTTGCTGTATCCCAAAGGGTTTGGACTGTTGTGGGTTGTTTGTTTGTTTGTTTGTTTTTAATTTGCTTCCATGTATTTTTACATTTTTTTAAGTTTATTTTTTAATTTATTCATTTAAATTCAAGTTATTTAAAATACCTTGTAGTATTGGTTTCAGTAGTAGCACCCAGTGATTCTCCTGGTTAACCCATTCATTATTCAGTATGATATTCTTTATCCTCCATGTATTTGAGTGCTTTCCAATTTTTTTTTGTGGTTGATTTCAAGTTTCATTGCATTGTGATCTGAAAATATAAATGGTATGATCTCAATCAATCTTTTTGTAGCAATTGAGGGCTAATTTGTGACTCAGTATGTGACCTCTTCTGGAAAACATTGCATGTGCACTCAAGAAGAATGTGTATTCTTCTGCTTTAGGATGAAAAGTTCTGAATTCATATGTTAAGCCCTCTGGCCCAATGTGTTAATCAAAGCTATTGTGTCCTTGTTGATTTTCTGCTTAGATGATCTGTCCATTGCTCTAAGTGAGGCATTAAAATCTACTATTATGGTACTATCAATGAATTTCTTTATGTTTGCTATTAATTGATTTATATATTTGGGTGTTTTCATATTGGGGGCATAAATATTTACAATTATTAGTTCTTCTTGATGGGTAGACCCCTTTCGATCTAATGCCCTTCTACATGTCTTGTTACAGTCTTTGTTTTATAATTTATTTGTCTTATATAAGTATGGCTACTCTGGCTTTTTGTGATGTCCATTAGCATGATAGATTGTTCTCCATCCCCTCACTTTCTTTTATTTTTAATTTTTTTAACATTTATTCATTTTTGAGAATGAGAGAGACATAGCATGAGCAGGGGAGGGGTAGAGAAGGAGGAAGGTACAGAATCCAAAGCAGGCTCCAGTCTCTGAGCTGTCAACACAGAGTCTGACACGGGGCTCAAACTCACAAACTGTTAGATCATGACCTGAGCTGAAGTCAGACACTCAACTGACTGAGCCAACCAGGTGCCCCTCCATCCCCTAACTTTCAATCTGCGGGTGTCTTTAGGTCTGAAATGAGTCTCTTATAGGCAGCATTTAAATGGGTCTCGTTTTTTTATTTATTTTTTTTATTATTTTTTTAACATTTATTTATTTTTGAGACAGAGAGAGACAAAGCATGAATGGGGGAGGGTCAGAGAGAGGGAGACACAGAATCTGAAACAGGCTCCAGGCTCTGAGCTGTCAGCACAGAGCCCGACGCAGGGCTCGAACTCACGGACCGCAAGATCATGACCTGGCCGAAGTCGGCCGCTGGGCCAAAGTCGGCCGCTTAACCGACTGAGCCACCCAGGCACCCCTGGGTCTCGTTTTTTAATCCATTCTGATACTGTATGGTTTTTGATTGGAGCTTATAGTCCATTTACATTTATAGTGGTTATAGAAAGACATGAATTTAGTGTCATTGTGTTACCTTTAGAGTTGCTGTTTCTGGGGATATTCTCTGTTCCTTTGTAATCTTTGTTGCTTGTTGCTTCGTTTTTTGGGGTTTTTTTTTTCCTTCACTCAGAGGTCCCCATTAAAATTTCTTGCAGGGCTGATTTAGTGGTCATGAACTCCTTTAGTTTTTGTTTCTCTGGGGAACTCTTTATCTCCTTTCTATTCTGAAGGACAGCCTTGCTGGATAAAGAATTCATGGCTGCATATTTTTTTTTCCATTCAGCACATTGAATATTTCCTGCCACTTCGTTCTGCTCTGCCAACTTTCAGTGGCGAGGTCTGCTGCTAACTTTATGTGTCAACCCTTGTAGGTTAAGGACCTTTTGTCTCTAATTGCTTTCAGAATTCTCTCTTTATCTTTGTATTTTGAAATTTTCACTATGATATGCCAAAGTGTTCACTTGTTTTTGTTGAAAATAAAGTTCTCTGTGACTCTTGGACTTGACTGTTTCTTTCTCCAGATTAGCAAAGTTCTCATCCATAATTTGCCCAAATAAACCTTCTCCCCCTTTTTCAGACTCTACTTCTTATGGGATTCCTATGATATGGCTATAATTTCATTTCATGGAATCATTTAGTTCCCTAAGTATACCCTCCTGATCTAATAATTTCCTCAGCTTATTATTTTCCATAATTTTATCTTCTACATCACCAATTCTCTTCTCTGCTTCTTCAGTCCTCATTGTCACTGCATCCAGTTTGTTTTGCATCTCAGTATAGTATTTTTATTTCACCCTGACTAGTTCTTAAGACTTTTGTCTCTACAGCAAGGGTTTCTCTGGTGCCTTCTGTGCTTTTTTCAAGCCCAGCCAGTAGTCTTATAACTATTGTTCTAAATTAATTTTCAGATAGGTTGCTTATATCTGTTTTGAGCAAGTCCTTGGCTGTGATTTCTTCTTGACCTTTCTTTTGGGCAGAATTCCTTGTCTTGTCATTTTGGCTAAGTTTCTGTCTTTTGTGTGTTATAAAATTTTCTTATGTTTCCTGAACTGCTATATTAAAAAGGGGTCGTATAGGGGCACCTGGGCGGCTTAGTCAGTTGAGCGTCTGACTCAGGTCATGATCTCACGGTTCACGAGTTCAAGTCCTGCATCAGGCTCTGAGCTAGCAGCTCAGAGCCTGGAGCCTGCTTTGTATTCTGTGTCCCCCTCTCTCTTCACCCCGCCCCTGCTTGTGCTCTGTCTCTCTCTGTCTTTCAAAAACAAATAAACATAAAAAAAATTAAAAAGGGGTCATACACTGCCCAGGGCCTGGCACTTCAGGAAGTGTTTCTGGTGTGTGCTGTGTGCACGATGTGGTTGCATTTTGTCTACCCTTTCCTACTGGTCAGTGCTTTGCAGAACTCCTTCTTCCTTGCAGTGGTGGAGTGTTCGGATCTTTAACTAGGTGTGCTTTGATTTGCATACCAGTCTGTCTGCCTCCAACTGTGTAGATCCTTCTGCCACTCTGCAGGTCAATTTCCTGGGTGTTCCAAGTGACCAAATGATATGACCTCAACATAGCTGTATTTGAAGGCTATGGAAAGCCCAGGGTACCCCTACTTATCTTCCATTGTTGCTCTTTCTTCTACCAGACTTTTACAGAAGAGTTAATATCTGTTCTTCTCAAACTGTTCTAAAAAATAGAAATGGAAGGAAAACATCCAAATTCCTGTGAAGTCCTTGATTCCAAAACCATACAAAGACACCACTAAAAAGGATAATTACAGGCCAGTATCCCTGATGAACCTGGATGCAAAAATTCTCAACAAGATACTAGCAAATTGAATCCAACAGCACATTAAAATAATTATTCACCACTATCAAGTGAGATGTATTCCTGGGTTACAAGGGTGGTTCAATATTCAGAAATCAATCAATGTGACACACCACATTAATAGAAGAAAGGATAAGATCCTTGCAATACATGCAGAACAAACATTTGAAAAAATACGGTATCTATTTTTGGTAAAAACCCTCAACAAAATAGGGATACAGGGAACATACCTCAACATAATAAAGGCCATATAAAAAAAAGCCCACAGTTAATTTCATCATCAATGGTCAAAACCTGAAAGCTTTTACCCTACTGTCAACAACAACACAGGGATGTCCACCCTCAGCACTGTTGTTCAACATAGTATTGGAAGACTTAGCCTCAGAAATCAGACAACAAAAAGAAATAAATGGCATCCAAATCAGCAAGGAGGAAGTCAAACTTTCACTATTCACAGACAACATGGTACTCTATGTAGAAACCCTGAAAGACTCCACCAAAAAAATACCAGAATTGATATGAAAATTCAGTACAGTCAGAAGATATAAAATCAATATATGAAAATTTGTTGCATTTCTGTAGAGCATAAATAAAGAAGCAGAAAGAGAAATAAAGGAATTTATAACATTTTCAATTGCACCAGAAAACTAGGATACCTAGAAATAAACCTAATCAAAGGAGAAAATGATATGTACCTCGAAAACTATAGAACACTTATGGAAGAAATTGAAGAGAACATAAAAAATGGAAAAACATTCCGTGCTCATGGATTGGAAGAACAAATATTGTTTATTTTTATTTATTTATTTATTTATTTATTTATTTATTTATTTATTATGAAATTTGGTGTCAAATTGGTTTCCATACAACACCCAGTGTTCATCCCAACAGGTTCCCTCCTCAATACCCATCACCCACCTACCCCTCCCTCCCACCCCATAAACCCTCAGTTTGTTCTCAGTTTTTTTTTTTTCAACGTTTATTTATTTTTGGGACAGAGAGAGAGCATGAACGGGGGAGGGGCAGAGAGAGAGGGAGACACAGAATCGGAAACAGGCTCCAGGCTCTGAGCCATCAGCCCAGAGCCTGACGCGGGGCTCGAACTCACAGACTGCGAGATCGTGACCTGGCTGAAGTCGGACGCTTAACCGACTGCGCCACCCAGGCGCCCCTGTTCTCAGTTTTTAAGAGTCTCTTATGTTTTGGCTCCTTCCCTCTCTACCCATTTTTCTTTCTTCCCCTCCCCCATGGTCTTCTGTTAAGTTTCTCAGGATCCACATAGGAGTGAAAATGTATGGAATCTGTCCTTCTCTGTATGACTTATTTCACTTAGCATAACACTCTCAAGTTCCATCCATGTTGCTACAAAAGGCCATATTTCATTCTTTCTCATTGCCATGTAGTATTCCATTGTGTATATAAACCACAATTTCTTTATTCATTCATCAGTTGATGGACATTTAGGCTCTTTCCATAATTTGGCTATTGTTGAGAGTGCTGCTATAAACATTGGGGTACAAGGGCCCTATGCATCAGTAATCCTATATCCATTGGGTAAATACCTAGCAGTGCTATTGCTGGGTCATAGGGTAGACCTTTTTTAATTTTTTAGGAACCTCCACACTGTTTTCCAGAGTGGCTGCACCAGTTGGCATTCCCAACAGTACAAGAGGGTTCCTGTTTCTCCACATCCTCGCCAGCATCTATAGTCTCCTGTTTTGTTCATTTTAGCCACTCTGACTGGCATGAGGTGATATCTGAGTGTGGTTTTGATTTGTATTTCCCTGATCAGGAGCGACATTGAGCATCTTCTCATGTGCCTGTTGGCCATCCGGGTGTCTTCTTTAGAAAAGTGTCTATTCATGTTTTCTGCCCATTTCTTCACTGGGTTATTTGTTTTTCGGGTGTGGAGTTTGGTGAGCTCTTTATAGATTTTGAATACTAGCCCTTTGTCCGATATGTCATTTGCAAATATCTTTTCCCATTCCGTTGGTTGCCTTTTAGTTTTGTTGATTGTTTCCTTTGAAGTGCAGAAGCTTTTTATCTTCATGAGGTCCCAATAGTTCATTTTTGCTTTTAATTCCCTTGCCTTTGGGGATGTGTCAAGTAAGAAATCGCTGTGGCTGAGGTCAGAGAGGTTTTCCCCTGCTTTCTCCTCTAGGGTTTTAATGGTTTCCTGTCTCACACTCAGGTCCTTTATCCATTTTGACTTTGGTTTTTTTGTGAATGGTGTAAGAAAGTGGTCTAGTTTCATCCTTCTACATGCTGCTGTCCAGTTCTCCCAGCACCATTTGTTAAAGAGACTGTATTTTTTCCATTGGATACTCTTTCCTGCTTTGTCAAAGATTAGTTGTCATACTTTTGTGGGTCTAGTTCTGGGGTTGCCATTCTATTCCATTGGTCTATGTGTCTGTTTTTGTGCCAATACCATGCTCTCTTGATGATTAGAGCTTTGTAGTAGAGACTAAAGTCTGGGATTGTGGTGCCTCCTGCTTTGTTCTTCTTCTTCAAAATTACTTTGGCTATTCAGGGCCTTTTGTGGTTCCATATGAATTTTCGGAATGCTGGTGCAATTTTGACTGTGATTGTATTGAATGTGTAGATAGTTTTCGGTAGTATTGACATTTTAAAAATATTTATTCTTCCAATCCATGAGCATGGAATGTTTTTCCATTTCTTTATATCTTCTTCAATTTCCTTCATAAGCTTTCTATAGTTTTCAGCACACAGATCTTTTATATCTTTGGTCAGGTTTATTCCTAGGTATATTATACTTCTTGGTGCAATTGTGAATGGCATCAGTTTCTTTATTTGTCTTTCTGTTGCTTCATTATTAGTGTATAACAAAGCAACAGATTTCTGTACATTGATTTTGTATCCTGCGACTTTGCTGAATTCATGTATCAGTTCTAGCAGACTTTTGGTGGAGTCTATTGGGTTTTCCAAGTACAATACCATGTCGTCTGCAAAAAGTGAAAGCTTGACTTCATCTTTGTCAATTTTGATGCCTTTGATTTCCTTTTGTTGTCTGATTGCTGATGCTAGCACTTCCAACACTATATTAAACAACAGTGGTGAGAGTGGGCATCCCTGTCGTGTTCCTAATCTCAGGGGAAAAGCTCTCAGTTTATCCCCATTATGGATGATATTAGCTGTGGGCTTTTCATAAATGGCTTTTATGATGTTTAAGTATGTTCCTTCTATCCCGACTTTCTCGAAGGTTTTTATTAAGAAAGGATGCTGAGTTTTGTCAAATGCTTTTCCTGCATTGATTGACAGGATCATATGGTTCTTAACTTTTCTTTTATTAATGTGATGTATCACATTGATTGATTTGCGAATGTTTGAACCAGCCCTGCAGCCCAGGAATGAATCCCACTTGATCATGGTGAATAATTCTTTTTATCTACTCTTGAATTCGATTTGCTAGTATCTTATTGAGAATTTTTGCATCCATATTCATCAGGGTTATTGGCCTGTAGTTCTCTTTTTTTACTGAGTCTCTGTCTGGTTTAGGAATCAAAGTAATACTGGCTTCATAGAATGAGTCTGGAAGTTTTCCTTCCCTTTCTATTTTTTGGAATAGCTTGAGAAGGCTAGGTATTATCTCTACTTTAAATGTCTGGTAGCATTCCCCTGGGAAGCCATCTGGTCTTGGACTTTTATTTGTTGGGAGATTTTTGATAACTGATTCAATTTCTTCGCTGGTTATGGGTCTGTTCAAGCTTTCTATTTCTTCCTGTTTGAGTTTTGGAAGTGTGTGGATGTTTAGGAATTTGTCCATTTCTTCCAGGTTGTCCAGTTTGTTGGCATATAGTTTTTCATAGTATTCCTGATAATTATTTGTATTTCTGAGGCATTGGTTGTAATAATTCCATTTTCCATTCATGATTTTATCTATTTGGGTCATGTCCCTTTTCTTTTTGAGAAGCCTGGCTACAGGTTTGTCAATTTTGTTTATTTTTTCAAAAAACCAACTCTTGGTTTCGTTGATCTGCTCTACAGTTTTTTTAGATTCTATATTGTTTATTTCTGCTCTGATCTTTATTAATTATCTTCTTCTGCTGGATTTGGGGTGTCTTTGCTGTACTGCTTCTATTTCCTTTAGGTTTGCTGTTAGATTTTGTATTTGGGATTTTTCTTGTTTCTTGAGATAGGCCTGGATTGCAATGTATTTTCCTCTCAGGACTGCCTTGGCTGCATCCCAAAGTGTTTGGATTGTTGTATTTTCATTTTCATTTGTTTCCATATATTACTTAATTTCTTCTCTAATTGCCTGGTTGACCCATTCATTCTTTAGCAGGGTATTCTTTAACCTCCATTCTTTGGGAGGTTTTCCAGACTTTTTCTTGTGGTTGATTTCAAGCTTCATAGCATTGTCATCTGAAAGTATGCATGGTATGATCTCAATTCTTGTATACTTATGTAGGGCTGTTTTGTGACCCAGTATGTGATCTATCTTGGAGAAGGTTCCATGTGCACTCGAGAAGAAAGTATATTCTGTTGCTTTGGGATGCAGAGTTCTAAATATATCTATCAAGTCCGTCTGATCCAGTGTATCATTCAGAGCCCTTGTTTCTTTATTGATCCTGTGTCTAGATGATCTATCCAATGTTGTAAGTGGAGTATTAAAGTCCCCTGCAATTACCACATCCTTATCAATAAGGTTGCTTATGTTCGTGATTAATAGTTTTGTATATTTGGGGACTCCCATATTCAGCACATAGATATTTATATTTGTTAGTTCTTCCTGATGGATAGACACTGTAATAATTTAATATGCCCTTCTTCATCTCTTGTTACAGCCTTTAATTTGAAGTCTAGTTTGTCTGATATAAGTGTGGCTACTCCAGCTTTCTTTTGACTTCCAGTAGCATGATAGATAGTTCTCCATCTCCTCACTTTCAATCTGATGATGTTTTTACGTGTAAAATGAGTCTCCTGTAGACAGCAAATAGATGGGTCTTGTTTTTTTTTATCCATTCTGATACCTTATGTCTTTTGGTTGGAGCATTTAGTCCATTTACATTCAGTGTTATTATAGAAAGATATCAGTTTAGAGTCATTGTGATGTCTGTAGGTTTCATGCTTGTAGTGATGTCTCTGGTACTTTCTCTCACAGGATCCCCCTTAGGATCTCTTGTAGGGCTGGTTTAGTGGTGATGAATTCCTTCAGTTTTTGTTTGTTTGGGAAGACCTTTATCTCTCTTTCCATTCTAAATGACAGACTTGCTGAATAAAGGATTCTCGGCTGCATTTTTTTCTGTTCATCACATTGAAGATTTCGTGCCATTCCTTTCTGGCCTGCCAAGTTTCAGTAGACAGATCTGTCACGAGTCTTATCGGTCTCCCTTTATATGTTAGAGCATGTTTATCCCTAGCTGCTTTCAGAATTCTCTCTTTATCCTTGTTTTTTGCCAGTTTCACTATGATATGTCGTGCAGAAGATCGATTCAAGTTACGTCTGAAGGGAGTTCTCTGTGCCTCTTGGATTTCAATTCCTTTTTCCTTCCCCAGTTCAGGGAAGTTCTCAGCTATAATTTCTTCAAGTACCCCTTCAGCACCTTTCCCTCTCTCTTCCTCCTCTGGAATCCTAATAATGAGTACATTATTTCATTTAATTATGTCACATGGTTCTCTAAGTCTCCCCTCATACTCCTGGATTTTTTAATCTCTCTTCTTCACCTTCTTCTTTTCCATAATTTTATCTTCTAATTCACCTATTCTCTCCTCTGCCTCTTCAATCCGAGCTGTTGTCACCTCCATTTTATTTTGCTGCTCATTTATAGCATTTTTAGCTCCCCCTGACTGTTTCTTAGTCCCTTGATCTCTGTAGTAATAGACTCTCTGCTGTCCTGTATACTTTCTTCAAGGCCAGCGATTAATTTTATGTCTATTATATTAAATTCATTTTATGTTATATTGCTTAAATCGTTTTTGATCAGTTCGTTAGCTGTCGCTACTTCCTGGAATTTGTTTTGAGGAGAATTCCTCCGTTTTGTCATTTTGGATAGTCCCTGGAGTGGTGGGGAATTGCAGGGCTCTTCCTCTGTGCTGTGTGGAGTAACTTGCATTGGTGGGCAGGGCAGTAGTCAGACTTGATGTCTGCCCCCACCCCACTGCTGGGGCCATGGTCAGACTCATGTGTACCTTATCTTCCCCTCTCCCAGGGTCAAGACTCACTGTGGAATGGTGTGGCCTCTGTCTGGACTACTTGCACACTGCTAGTCTTGTGGGACTGCTTCGATGGGATCTGGTGTTTTAGCTGGGGTGGATCTGCAAGGTGCACAGGGACAGGAGGGGTAGACTCAGCTCGCTTTGCCTTCGGTGGTCTGTTTCGGGAGGGGCCTTGCAGCCCCAGGATAGAGGCAGACCCATCAGAGGGGTGGATCCACAGAAGCACAGCGTGGGGTGTTTGCACCGTGCAAGCAAGTTCTGTGAAGGGAACTGGTTCCCTTGGGATTTTGCCTGGGTGATGGGCAAGGGAGACGGGGCTTCCCAGCGCCTTTGTTCTCTGCCAAGCTGAGCTCTGTCCTCTGGGGCTCAACAACTCTCCCTCCCACTCTCTGAGCAGAGCTGTTAACTTATAACATTCCAGATGTTAAGTCCCACTGGCTGTCAGAACACACTCCGTCCGGCCCCTCCACTTTTGCAAGCCAGACTCGGGGGCTCTGCCTTGCCGGGTGGGCTGGCTGCCCCTCCACCACCGTGGCTCCTTCCCACCAGTCCATGTAGTGCGCACTGCTTCTCTGCCCTTCCTTCCCTCTTCCGTGGGCCTCTAGTGTATGCTTGGCTCCAGAGAGTGTGTTCTGCTAGTCTTCTGGTGGTTATTGGGGTAAATTAGGCAGATGT
Source organism: Leopardus geoffroyi (assembly GCF_018350155.1). Classification (NCBI taxonomy): domain Eukaryota; kingdom Metazoa; phylum Chordata; class Mammalia; order Carnivora; family Felidae; genus Leopardus; species Leopardus geoffroyi. The sequence continues at coordinate 110,082,065 of NC_059328.1, forward strand.
GAGTGGAATCTAAGCAATCAGCAGGACGCGGTGAGCCCAGCGTCCTCCTACACCACCGTCTTCCCAGCTCTCAGAACAAATATTGTTAAACTGTCTATAGTACCCAAGTCAATCTACACATTCAACGCAATCACAATCAACATACACAAGCAAGGGGAAACAAAAGCAAATATGAACTATTGGAACTTCATGAAGATAAAAGACTTCTACACAGTGAAGGAAACTATCAACAGAACTAAAGGCAGCCTGTGAAATGGGAGAAGATATTTGCAAATGATCTATCTAATAAAGGGTTAGTATCCAAAGTTTACAAAGAATTCTCAAACTCAACATCCAGAAAATAAGTAATCGAGTTAAGAAATGGGCAAAAAACATGAATTATTTTCCAAAGAAGACATCCAGATTGCTAACAGACACATGAAAACATGCTCAACACCATTCATCATTAGGTAAATACAAATTAAAACCACAATGAGATACCACATCACACCTGTCAGAATGGCTAAAATTAACAGCATAAGAAACAATGGGTGTTGGCAAAGATGTAGAAAAGGAGAATACTTTTGCACTGTTGATGGGAATGCAAACTGATGCAGCACCATACTGGTGCAGGAACCCTATGGAGATTCCTCAAAAGTTTTAAATTAGAACCACCCTATATTACAGCAATTGCAATACTAGGTATTTACCCAAAAGAATGAAAAATACAGATTCAAATGTGTATACACACCCCAATGTTTATAGCAGCATTATCAACAATAGCCAAACTATCTATGAAAAGAGCTCAAATGTCCATTGACTCATGAATTGATAAAGAAGATGTGAGAAATACATATATCTTATGTAAATATATAATAATATGTATAATATATATAATGATAGCCATCAAAAAGGATGAAATCTCTCTATTTGCAAGGACATGGATGGAGCTAGAGTGTGTTATGCTAAGTGAAATAAGTCAGTGAGAGAAAGGCAAATACCACATGATTTTACTCATATGTGGAATTTAAGAATAAAACAGATGAACATACAGGAGGAGGAGAAAGAGAGAAACAAACCATAAGAGACTCTTAAAAATAGAGAACAAACTAACAGCTGATGGAAGGATGTGGGTAGGGGATGGGCTAGATGGTTGGCGGATATTAAGGACTTCACTTGTTATGATGAGCAATGGGTGTTGTATATAAGTGATGAATCACTGAATTCTACTCATGAAACCAATATTGCACTGTATGTTAACTAACTAGAATTTAAATGAAAATTTGAGGAAAAAATGAAAGAGGTGAACCCTCTTATATATATCTCAATTTTAAAAAATGGTGTTATGATTCTAAACTCAACTGCTACTGGTCTGCAGTGTTTGGGTGGAAATGATGTTTTGAAAATGCCTCACAAAGAACTATATCTCTCTGATGTACAAAAGAAGGACTTGATATTTCACTAATCTTGGTTGTTGCCTAAAATATCTTTCTTTCATGACTTTTTCTTCTTCACTAAAAAGAATGAACACCAAATCCTACTTGACAGTGTTTATAATATTGTGCAGCTCTATGTTACTTCCCATAATAAATAGGTTATCTTTCAAGTTTAATGTATCAAACGATATTGTGTAGGCAAAAGGAATGCCCTCACACTAGACTGATTTAACTTGTACAATAATGATGTGGGACAGGTGCCGCTGCCCCATTTTACAGATAAGGAGGTTGTGGCTTATAGGGAGTGAAACACTTCACATTGCATTAAATAATGAATTTGAATTTCGAATCCAGGATGGACATACTTTTTCCACTATCACACCACTTTCCTTCACACATACCTATTTTTCTTTTATCAGAAATTCCTGATAAACCCCTGAGGACTATGATGTTTTGTGAGCATTATTAAATTTGACCTAACATTATTAAACTTGTCCTAACATTTAGGGCCCATGAAAAAACTATAGCAATTAGCAACTTACTAATGCTAAAAATCTAAGAAATGTTACCGCAGTTGTATGATAGCTTTCCAGGCTGCAAACTAGAGATTCATAGAACCTGTTATGACAGTCTTCTCCTGTTTTCAACCCCCAGGACAGGCTTCAGAAGATTTTGCCCCACAAAGAGGAGGACTTCTTTGCAGTTTCTTCCCTGTCCTTGAATTTTAACTCAATGTAAGGTAGGGGTCAGCTGAAGCTGCCTTGATTATTAGGGGTGCTGACAGTCACTAATGCTTTGGGTCTCTGGGATATGGATTGATGGATTGACACCAATTCTCATTTTCATGGGACAGTGGAGGTTAGCCTGTTTTCCTGAAATAGTTTGCTGGGGCATGGTCCCTGAAAAGCCCTCTGCTCCCATGGTTTATTCTCCAGAGATACCAAAGGAGACTGTGTATCCCTGGAGCACTTGCCTTCCTTACTTCCATACCCCTCACTTCCACTGCCAGTTTCTTTCTTTCTCATGATGCAGGACTGTCCTGGGTGGTCTGGTTTTGTTGACCGAGTTCATGCCTGCCATCCATGGAATTAGAGATCAGCTTGGCCAACAATTCTCTAGGTTGCTGCTCTCAGGCAATGGAGTTTCTTTCAGTGAAATAACTTCACAGTCTGGGGTAGCAGGTAAAAGAGTGAAGGGCACCTGGCAGGACTGTGCCCAGACACATCAGGGAGGCAGCCCCTGGGATGGGAATGACCTGGGATCAGACCCCCTCACCTTGGGTATCTAGTTCATCCTCCATTGTACCTTCCCACTTCTGACAGATCTGTTTTCCACATTCAGTAGCTTAATATCCTTGTTCATGCTCCCACTCTTCACCTTCAATAAGAAAGAGTCTTTTACAGGTGAAACCAACCCATTGGCTTTCCTTTCTGCCCTTTCTCTCAAAAACAATCATTTGTCAGTTAGTTTCTTTGCCAAAATATGAGTACACAAGGAGTAAAAAGCATGTGCCATTTGGAACACACAGGCTTGTCCCATAGTTCCATCAGCAAATGCTGCAGATATTATAAACCAGGCCCTGTCCTCTGATTGGCCATGTAAAGGAGCATCAGACACAATTACAGTCAAGAGAGAAAGTATGGTCTAAGGTTGGTATCTTAGTCAGCTTGGGCTCTATAACATAATACCATAGACTAGGTAGGTAGCTTTAATAATAGAAAATTATTTTTCACCGTTATGGAAGCTGTAAGCCTTGAGATCAGGGTGTTGGCATAGATCAGGTTCTGGTGAGAGCCCTATTCCTTGTTTGCAAATGAGTACCCTCTTGCTGTGCTCACATGTCAGAGAGAGAGAGAGAGAGAGAGAGGAAAGAAGGTCTCTAGTGTCTCTTCTTATAAGGACATAATCCATCATGAGCGCCCTCCTTCATGGTTTTGTCTAACTGGCCCCTCCCCAAGACCTCATCTCCAAACATTACATTTGGGGTTAGGGCTTCAACATACAAATTTTGAGGGAACACACTCAGTCCGTTTACATTCCACCCTTGCCCTCCAAAATTCATGTTCTTCTTGCATGCAAAATACATCCATCCCATTCCAACAGACCCAAATGTCATCCTAGAAGAAACTCTAAAGCGCAAGGCCCAAAGTATCACCTAAAGACCAGCTAATTTAGGCATGGGTGAGATTCTGGGAGCAGTCTTTCCTAAGGCAACATTTCTTCCCAGCTATGTGAACTGTGAAAACAGGAGCTTCCAAAATTTAATGGTAGGACAGACAGAAGATCAGAAGTTCCATTTGAAAAGGGGGGAAAAATAGAAGGAAGGGTTGACAGGTCCCAAGAAACTCCAATACCTAGCAAAACCTATTCCATTGAGTCCTAGGGCTCAAGAATAATCCTCTTTGGCTTAGTGTTCTGCCATCCACACTTCTGTATATTGCCCAAACATAAAGTGCAGTGACCCAAATTTCTAAAAATAGGGCTCATTTCTGTCAGTGATTGAAGGTAGGGGCTTCCAAGATGCTTGTCCTTCTTGACCAACAGTCTTTTCTGCACTATCCAATATCCATATATTAAAAACTGATTGTGTAAACCAGACAAGGGATAATGAGACCCATATCATGAGGCCTACACATGTAAGGAATGACAGTGCAGACTGTTCAAGAAAACAACACTGCATAAATACAAATCCACTCAGGAACTGCAGACCTCTGAGTGAGACAGAGAATGAAGGTGAGGGAAGAGATTTGACAACCTACTCCCTATCAGCAGGCTTTCTGCCATTTCTGTTAATACTCATTTCTGTATAGTTACCTTCCATGATTAGCAGCAAGGCCTGAGTCACTCTTAAGTAACCACCTTGCCAGGCATATACTCACAGCAAACCTCTGAGTTGGGAGGTATTATTAGCATTTTGTGAGTAAGGGAACTAAAGAAAAGCAAGATGAAGTAATTCAAGGTCACACAACCAAGAAGTAGCTCAGCCACATTTTTTTCCCTCTGAAATAAGTTTTCAAAATATACTCCCAGTACAATGTCTATGAAAATACACTTTTAGTTATTGAGTCTCTTTCTCTTAAGGTTTTAAGGGGACATTAGCACAGAAAAGACAAAGAAGTCCAACAGTAAATACCTCATTTACCTTTATTTAACCAAGACCAGCTCAACTCATCTCCATGACCTGTGGAGACATTCTATCATATCAAATACACCTTGAAAGACTCTGAACCAACATCCTGCTTCTTACCTCACCTCCCCAAGAAAAGACTGTTTCTCTGGTAAATATTCTTGAGAAAAGCAACCCAAGAGTTAACAGATGAGTGAGTAAAAGCCAAAAAGAGAGTTCAGCCAAGAAGCAGTGGGCTCAAGCCTGAGCTATTAGCCACATGTGGGCATTCACATTTAAGTTTTGGTTAACTATATAGTTTAATAAAAATTTTAAAATGTCATTTATATCAGCCATATTTCAAGTCTCCAAAACCCAGATACAGCTAGTGGATATTGTAGTTGCCAGCTGAAATAGTTTGCATTATGGCAAAAAGTTCTGTTCAACACGGCAGGGCTGGAGACTTAAGTTTATGCCCCTGGTATGGAAAGGGGACACCACTTGGTAGGGTTACCCCCACTGATTCAAGTTGTTAAGGCTCAAGGCTCTGTCATTTATGGCCATCCTCAATCAGGGAAAGGGTTTAAATGCTGGCTTGTTTTCTCTCTCTGAAAATGGGACTATTCCCTATACTTTCCCATTTCTTAAGGATGATGGGAATAAAATGTGATAATGTGTACAGAAACAATTTAGATCCATATATCTTTCTGGCTAAAACTTGAAAGTGTCATTATGTCCCTCCAAGCACTGTGCTTTCTCTATATTTAGAAATATAAATATTCAGATATGTATACAATCCCTTTTGAATGGAGATCTATATTTATATGTAATGACTTTAAAAAATCCTTGTTTTTTCCCAGCTCCATTATCAAAATGATGCTCTTATATCTATCTTGCCTACCACTGCCAAGCAAATTTTCCTAATATATTCATTTTCCCATGTCCTCTTCTGGTCTTAGAAGCCACCAATGACTCCCTACTGTGTTTATTTCTGACTCCTCCTCACTCAGATTTTTAGCCATCAGTGCAGCCCCTCCCATTTCCTAGCCCCATTTCGTAGCCTCACTCAGTCCCTGGGTCTCATCAGTAATCAGTCAGCCTCTTCAGTGAACAGCACAGCAAAGTTGAAACATGGACTGCCTGCTCCTAGACGGACAAGGATGGTCAAGAACAACACCTCAGAAAACAGGAGCGGAGACTCAGCCAGGTTCCCACCCTTATGACCTTGCTTACATTCTCACTTTTGTGACATTTTCCAAATTTATCAGGATCCACAGAGAGTGAGTCTGGGAAATAGAAAGTCTGAAGGCAAAAAGCCATGTTTTCTTTATTATTTTTCCTAAAGTGAACTATCAAATATGCCATTTTGTCTAAGCACTAACCTTCTCATATTCAAGGGTGATATGTGTCCTCTACTCTAAGCCATCACTCAGCACCCTCAGATAAAACCTCTCTTTGCTCATGTATCTTTCTTAGATTTAACCCTTCCATGAATCCTTCCCTCTGGGTAAAGTTTCAGACTCTCAGTATGGCATTCATGACCCCTCATGACCTGTCTCTTCAGGCTTATCTCCACTACTTCTTATACCTGAAATTCAAGCAAGATGAGGGGGTCTTATTGTCCCCAGGTGGATCCTTTCTATTTTTTCTCCAAAGTACCCTGAGCATTCTCCTCCTTTGCTTCTCAACCTCCAGCTTCAAGGTCTGCATTGACTTTCTTTTATTCCCAGGATGAAAACCAAACTTACCACTACAGCCTCTAATGCCTTCCATGGCTGGGTCCTGTTGTATTCATCAGTCTCATGTCATGCTACCCACCATTGCCTTGATCATGAGGCCACAGCCATATGACCTTTCTGTCCTTGACTGAGCTAATCTGTTCCAACCTTGGAATCTCAGCACTTCCTGCCAATGATGCTCTGTCCAGTCCTCTCATTCAATGCACTCTGCTGTATTCAACTTACAGCAGGCATCACTGCTTTTCATCATTCATTTATTGCTTTATTTGTTTAGAATGTGTGCTAAACCCAATTCAAAGTCACAAGAGAGCTGGGACTGAGACATAATAATCTTTGCTGTATCTTAGACCAGTGCCAGAAACAGTGAGTTGCACAATGAAGAGGTGTTCAAGAATTGAATAGGACTGCCACAGAAATAGCAAACAGCTCATTTTTTATTTCATTTATTCATTATTGCATAATACTCAAGAATCCTACTTACCCTGTTGTGACTGTCATCACACTGCTTATTTATCTGTACCCCCCATCCAGACTGTGAACCTACTAAAGTTGAGACAGTGTCCTAGTAATATCTGCACCCACACTGGTTTCACAGTGCCTGACATACAGGAGATGCACAGTAATCACAAAGCATATGCATGAAAGTAATATTGCCAAACAAAATAATCAAGCATTGAAAACAGTGGTATCCTCTTAACAAGAGTGAGGAGGAAAAAAGAGAGAAAAGTCAATAAGTTTAACACATTAAAGGTGTAAAATTTTATATGATTATATATTATGAATATATTTCAAATATTGGAATATTAATTAGCAAAATAAGTGAGATAAAATATATACTTTGAAGGAATCCTTTTATACAGAGTTCAAAATAGGAAAATTTATGTATGATATTTAAAATCAGGATAGTCATTAATTTGGAAGAGGGTGCTTCTGTGATGCTAATAGTGTTATGCTTTTTGATCTGGGTCTTGGTTACAAAAGTGTATTTACTCTATTAAAATTAATCATTCTGTGTAGTTACTAATATTTGTTGTTGTATTTCAAAACAAAATGCAAAAAAAGTGAATGTGGAATAAAATTTTCAAATTAACAAAAATTGAAAAATTATGTTCTCAGCACACGTGTACTAAAGACACACAAAAGGATAATGTCCTAGATGGAAGCTCAGTTTATTGCCTTCCTTTCCTTGACACAAAGTTAATATCTCAGTGGTTTACAGCTACAAATATTTATTACCCATCAACATAAGGAAGGGATGGGTATGAAATAACAACCTAATTAAAAATCATGCTCATTCTTATGGGAGAGACTAAAAGGAAAATGTGGACCTGGCCCCCACAACCACGTGTAAAGTTTCTGCCTGTATATGGTATAGTCACATCTGCTTATATCCCATTGGCCAAGGCCAAAGCCAATGGAGTGTTCATAAAGAATCAAAAGCATCGTGCCATTTGCTACCCACAGATACAGGGGAGAATAAAGAGCAATACGAAGGATAAATCTAAATGATTATTGACCAATTCATACAAACAAACAAAACTCCAAAATTCTTGTGATACATAATAACATTATAGAAAATGTAAACACTTAAAAACTATACAATAGAAAGTGGCAAGAAGTTGAGTTTTCTGAAATATTTGCAGTGTCCACACAGTGGACAAAGTAGAAAAGAATCTCAAAATAGAAAAGAACTATTTTATTAAACTTTAGTTGTCAAGAATAAATATTGTAGTTTATATGGTAACTGCTAAAGAAATAATTAAGGACATATAGCTAACAAGAACGTATGAGGAAAATGTAACAGTAAAAATAAATTTAAAATAAGACAAAAAAGAAAAATGGAACAAAGACACGGTGGGACAATTAAAAGAGCAAATACTAAGAAAGCAAAATGTGTCAGCAATTACTTTAAATGTTAGTGGACCAAACAATCCAATCAAAAGACAAAGATTATTAGTATGGATTAAAAAACAACAGCAGCAGCAATATGTTGTTTGTAAGAGACTCAAATAATTAGGATATAAAGTGATTGAAAAGAAAAGGATGAAAAATTGTCATGTAAATATGAATCAAGAGGAAGGTGATGTTGCCTATATTAGCATCAGGCAAAGTAGATTTTAGGACAAGAAGCATTATTAGGAATAAACAGAATAAAAATGTTTTATTTCACCAGGAAGATATAATGAATAAATGCATCTCTGTTTGTATCTAATGATATAGCCTCAAATACATAGGGCAAAAACTGACAAAAATAAAAGTAGAAATAGAAAAATGTGCAATTAAATTGGGATATTTTAACACCATCCTCTCAGTAATGGATTAAACAAAGTAATAAAAATATCAACAGATGTATAGTAAATTTCAACAAGATTACAAACTTGATTTGATTCATGAACATAGAATATTAAGCCTAGAGTTCCATTCAAATGTGCATGGAGACTTATAAAAAAATTAACCATATATTGATTCAGAAAGCAAGTTTCAATAAATTTCAGAGGGTTGAAGTTATAGAGTATGATCTCTGACATCAATGTACCTAAAATAAAATTCTATTTTAAAAAAAAGTAATAACTTGGAAATTAAGCATCATAGTCATTTTGAAATAACCTATTAGATAAATATTTAAAAATGAAAATTAGAAAATATTTTAAATTAAATATCAATAAAATATGAGAAATATGGAATACAGCTAAAACCATGTTTAGAAAGATATTTATAGTTTATTTATTTAATTTATTTTTTCTTTTTAATATAATTTATTGATAAATTGGTTAACATACAGTGTACAAAGTGTGCTCATGGTTTTGGGGGGTAGATTCCTGTGGTTCATTGCTTATATACAATACCCAGTGCTCATCCCAACAAGTGCCCTCCTCAATGCCCATCACTCATTTTCTCCACTCCCCCACATCCCCATCAACCCTTAGTTTATTTTCTGTATTTAAGAGTCTTTTATGGTATGCCTCCATCCCTCTGTGTTTGTAACTATTTTTCCCCTTCCCTTGACACATGGTCTTCTGTTAAGTTTCTCAAGACCCACATATGAGTGAAAACATATATCTGTCTTTCTCTGACTGACTTATTTCATTTAGCATAATACCTTCCAGTTCCATCCACACTGCTGCAAATGGCATGATTTCATTCTTTCTCACTGCCAAGTAGTATTCCATTGTATATATAAACCACATAATTTTTATCCATACATCAGTTGATGGACATTTAGGCTGTTTCCATAAATTAGCTATTGTTTAAAGTGCTGCTATAAACATTGGGGTACATGTGTCCCTATGAATCACCATTCCTGTATCCTTTGGATAAATTCCTAGAAGTGCTATTGCTGGGTGTGGAGTGGTTCTACTTTTAATTTTTCAAGGAAGCTCTGCACTGTTTTCCAGAGTGGCTGCACCAATTTGCATTCCCACCAACAGTGCAAGAGGGTTCCCTTTTCTCCACATCCTCGCCAGCATGTTGTTACCTGAGTTGTTACCTTTAGCTATTCTGACTCGTGTGAGGTGGTATCTCAGTGTGGTTTTGATTTGTATTTCTCTGATGATGAGTGATGTTGAGCATCTTTTCATGTGTCTGTTAGACATATGGATGTCTTCTTTGGAAAAGTGTTTATTCATGTCTTCTTCCCATTTCTTCACTGGATTATTTGTTTTTCAGATGTTGAGTTTGATAAGTTCTTTATAGATTTTGGTTACTAACCCTTTATCCGATATATCATTTGCAAATATCTTTTCCCATTCTGTCAGTTGCCTTTTAGTCTTGTTGATTGTTTCCTTTTCAGTGCAGAAGCTTTTTATCTTCATGAGGTCCCAATAGTTCATTTTTGCTTTTAAGTCCCTTGCCTTTGGAGATGTGTTGAGCAAGAAATCAGTGATGCTGAGGTCAAAGAGGTTATTGCTTGCTTTCTTTTCTAGGGTTTTAATGGTTTTCTGTCTCACAGTTAGGTCTTTAATCCATTTTGAATTTATTTTTGTGAATGGTGTAAGAAAGTGGCCCAGTTTCATTCTTCTGCATGTTGCTGTCCACTTCTCCCAGCACCATTTGTTAAAGAGACTGTCTTTTTTTCCATTGGATACTCTTTCCTGCTTTGTCAAAGATTAGTTGGCCATACATTTGTGGGTCCAATTCTGGGTTCTTTATTCTATTCCATTGGTTTATGTGTCTGTTTTTGGGCCAATACCATACTGTCTTGATGATTACAGCTTTGTAGTAGAAGCAAAAGTCTGGGATTGTGATGACTCCGGCTTTGGTTTTCTTTTTCAATACTGCTTTGGCTATTGAGGGTCTTTTGTGATTCCATACAAATTTTAGGATTGTTTGAATGCCAGTGCAATTTTTATTGGAATTGCATTGAATGTGTAGATTGCTTTGGGTAGTATTGACATTTTAACATATTTATTCTTCCAATCCATCAGTATAGAATGTTTTTCCATTTCTTTGTGTCTTCTTCAATTTCCTTCATAAGCTTTCTATAGTTTTCAGCATACAGATCTTTTACATCTTTGGTTAGGTTTATTCCAAGGTATTTTATGGTTCTTGGTGCAATTGTAAATGGGATTAATTTTGTGATTTCTCTTTATGTTGCTTCATGGTTGGTGTATAGAAATGCAACCAATTTCTGTACATCAAGTTTGTACCTTGCAATTTGCTGAAATCATGTATCAGTTCTAGCAGCCTTTTGGTGGAATCTTTTGGGTGTTCCATGTCAAGTATCATGTCATCTGCAAAAAGTGAAAGTTTAACTTCTTCGCCAATATTGATGCCTTTTATTTCATTTTGTTTTCTGATTGCTGATGCTAGGACTTCCAACACTATGTTAAACAACAGTGGTGAGAGGGGACATTCCTGTCGTGTTCCTGATCTCAGTGGGAAAGCCCTCAGTTTTTCCACATTGAGGACGATATTAACTGTGGGCTTTTCATATATGACTTTTATAATGTTTAAGTATGTTCCTTATATCCCAACTTTCCTGAGGGTTTTTATTAAGAAAGGATGCTGAGTTTTGTCAAGTGCTTGTTCTGCAAGTATTGAAAGTATCTTATGGTTCTTATCCTTTCTTTTATTAATGTTATGTATCACATTGATTGATTTGTGAATATTGAACCAGCCTGCAGCCTAGGAATGAATCCCACTTGATCAGGGTGAATAATTCTTTTTATACGCTGTTGAATTCAATTTGCTAGTATCTTGTTCAGAATTTTTGCATCCATGTTCATCAAGGATATTGGCCTGTAGTTCTATTTTTTTACTGGGTCTTTGTCTGGTTTGGGAATCAAGGTACTGCTGGCTTCATAGACTGAGTCCTGAAGTTTTCCTTCCATTTCTATTTTTTGTAACAGCTAAACAGGATAGGTATTAACTCTGCTTTAAATGTCTGGTAGAATAGAAGCAGAACAGCAAAGACACCCCAAACCCAGCAGAAGAAGAGAAATAATAAAGATCAGAGCAGAAATAAACAATATAGAGTCTAAAAAAACTGTAGAGCAGATCAACGAAACCAAGAGTTGGTTTTTTGAAAAAATAAACAAAATTGACAAACCTCTAGCCAGGCTTCTCAAAAAGAAAAGGGAGATGACCCAAATAGATAAAATCATGAATGAAAATGGAATGATTACAACCAATCCCTCAGAGATACAAACAATTATCAGGGAATACTATGAAAAATTATATGCCAACAAATTGGACAACCTGGAAGAAATGGACAAATTCCTGAACACCCACACTCTTCCAAAACTCAATCAGGTGGAAATAGAAAGCTTGAACAGACCCATAACCAGCGAAGAAATTGAATCGGTTATCAAAAATCTCCCAACAAATAAGAGTCCAGGACCAGATGGCTTCCCAGGGGAGTTCTACCAGACGTTTAAAGCAGAGATAATACCTATCCTTCTCAAGCTATTCCAAGAAATAGAAAGGGAAGGAAAACTTCCAGACTCATTCTATGAAGCCAGTATTACTTTGATTCCTAAACCAGACAGAGACCCAGTAAAAAAAGAGAACTACCGGCCAATATCCCTGATGAATATGGATGCAAAAATTCTCAATAAGATACTAGCAAATCGAATTCAACGGCATATAAAAAGAATTATTCACCATGATCAAGTGGGATTCATTCCTGGGATGCAGGGCTGGTTCAAGATTCGCAAATCAATCAACGTGATACATCACATTAACAAAAAAAAAGAGAAGAACCATATGATCCTGTCAATCGATGCAGAAAAGGCCTTTGACAAAATCCAGCACCCTTTCTTAATAAAAACCCTTGAGAAAGTCGGGATAGAAGGAACATACTTAAAGATCATAAAAGCCATTTATGAAATGCCCACAGCTAACATCATCCTCAACGGGGAAAAACTGAGAGCTTTTTCCCTGAGATCAGGAACACGACAGGGATGCTCACTCTCACCGCTGTTGTTTAACATAGTGCTGGAAGTTCTAGCATCAGCAATCAGACAACAAAAGGAAATCAAAGGCATCAAAATTGGCAAAGATGAAGTCAAGCTTTCACTCTTTGCAGATGACATGATATGATACATGGAAAATCCGATAGACTCCACCAAAAGTCTGCTAGAATTGATACATGAATTCAGCAAAGTCGCAGGATACAAAATCAATGTACAGAAATCAGTTGCATTCTTATACACTAACAATGAAGCAACAGAAAGACAAATAAAGAAACTGATCCCATTCACAATTGCACCAAGAAGCATAAAATACCTAGGAATAAATCTAACCAAAGACGTAAAGGATCTGTATGCTGAAAACTATAGAAAGCTTATGAAGGAAATTGAAGAAGATTTAAAGAAATGGAAAGACATTCCCTGCTCATGGATTGGAAAAATAAATATTGTCAAAATGTCAATACTACCCAAAGCTATCTACACATTCAATGCAATCCCAATCAAAATTGCACCAGCATTCTTCTCGAAACTAGAACAAGCAATCCTAAAATTCGTATGGAACCACAAAAGGCCCCGAATAGCCAAAGGAATTTTGAAGAAGAAGACCAAAGCAGGAGGCATCACAATCCCAGACTTTAGCCTCTACTACAAAGCTGTCATTATCAAGACAGCATGGTATTGGCACAAAAACAGACACATAGACCAATGGAATAGAATAGAAACCCCAGAACTAGACCCACAAACGTATGGTCAACTAATCTTTGACAAAGCAGGAAAGAACATCCAATGGAAAAAAGACAGCCTCTTTAACAAATGGTGCTGGGAGAACTGGACAGCAACATGCAGAAGGTTGAAACTAGACCACTTTCTCACACCATTCACAAAAATAAACTCAAAATGGATAAAGGACCTGAATGTGAGACAGGAAACCATCAAAACCTTAGAGGAGAAAGCAGAAAAAGACCTCTCTGACCTCAGCCGTAGCAATCTCTTACTCAACACATCCCCAAAGGCAAGGGAATTAAAAGCAAAAGTGAATTACTGGGACCTTATGAAGATAAAAAGCTTCTGCACAGCAAAGGAAACAACCAACAAAATTAAAAGGCAACCAACGGAATGGGAAAAGATATTTGCAAATGACATATCGGACAAAGGGCTAGTATCCAAAATCTATAAAGAGCTCACCAAACTCCACACCCGAAAAACAAATAACCCAGTGAAGAAATGGGCAGAAAACATGAATAGACACTTCTCTAAAGAAGACATCCGGATGGCCAACAGGCACATGAAAAGATGTTCAGCGTCGCTCCTTATCAGGGAAATACAAATCAAAACCACCCTCAGGTATCACCTCACGCCAGTCAGAGTGGCCAAAATGAACAAATCAGGAGACTCTAGATGCTGGCGAGGATGTGGAGAAACGGGAACCCTCTTGCACTGTTGGTGGGAATGCAAATTGGTGCAGCCGCTCTGGAAAGCAGTGTGGAGGTTCCTCAGAAAATTAAAAATAGACCTACCCTATGACCCAGCAATAGCACTGCTAGGAATTTATCCAAGGGATACAGGAGTACTGATGCATAGGGGCACTTGTACCCCAATGTTCATAGCAGCACTCTCAACAATAGCCAAATTATGGAAAGAGCCTAAATGTCCATCAACTGATGAATGGATAAAGAAATTGTGGTTTATATACACAATGGAATACTACGTGGCAATGAGAAAAAATGAAATATGGCCTTTTGTAGCAAGGTGGATGGAACTGGAGAGTGTGATGCTAAGTGAAATAAGCCATACAGAGAAAGACAGATACCATATGGTTTCACTCTTATGTGGATCCTGAGAAACGTAACAGGAACCCATGGGGGAGGGGGAGGAAAAAAAAAAAAAAAAAAAAAAAAAAAAAGAGGTTAGAGTGGGAGAGAGCCAAAGCATAAGAGACTGTTAAAAACTGAGAACAAACTGAGGGTTGATGGGGGGTGGGAGGGAGGAGAGGGTGGGTGATGGGTATTGAGGAGGGCACCTTTTGGGATGAGCACTGGGTGTTTTATGGAAACCAATTTGGACAATAAATTTCATATATTATAAAAAAAATAAAAAATAATAATAAATTAAAATAAATAAATAAATAAATAAATGTCTGGTAGAATTTCCCAGGGAAGCCATCTGACCCAGGACTCTTATTTGTTGGGAGATTTTTGATAACTGATTCAGTTTCTTCACTAGTTATAGGTCTGCTCAAATTTTTGATTTTTTCCTTTTTGACTTTTGGTAGTGTGTGAGTGTCTAGGAAATTGTCCATTTCTGTCAGGTTGCCCAATTGACATATAATTTTTCATAATATTCTCTGATAATTGTATTTCTGAGGAATTCATTGTGATAAATCCACCTTTATTCATGATTTCATATATTCGGGTCCTCTCTCTTTTCTTTTGGAGAAGTCTGACTAGGGGATTATCAATTTTGTTTATTTATTCAAAAAAACAGATTTTAATTTTATTCATCTGTTCTACTGGTTTTGTTTTTGTTTTTGTTTTTGTTTTTAGATTCAATATTGTGTATTTCTCCTCTGATCTTTATTATTTCACCCTCCCCCACTCACACTCTGTCTCTGTCTTTCAAAAATAAACATTAAAAATTTTTTTAATAAAAAACTTAGGCATAAATTTTACAAAACATGTGCTTAAACTATGCAAAAACTTACAAAATGTTGATGAAAGAAATACAAGGAGATCTAAATTAATGGAGAGACTTACCATGTTCACATTGGAACACTAAACATAGTAAATATGTTAATTCTCCTCAAGTTGGTGCATAAGCATAATACATTTAATTAAATATTAAATTATTAAATTTATTTATTTAATAATTTATTAAATAAATAATTTAATGCTTATTAAATATTAAACATAATAAGTATATTGTATACAATTAAATATAAGCATATTATATTTAATATAATTTCTATCAAAATCCTAACAAATTGTAGGTATAAGGAAAGTCCAAACACCTAGCATAGGTAAAGCAATATTGAATGCAAAAAGAAGAAAATTGTTGAAATCACTCTAGCCAATATTAAAATTTATTACATAGCTATAGTAATAAGAAAGTGTGATACTGACAGAAATAAAAATACATAGATCAATGGGATAGAATGGAAGGCCCATAAATAGATCCAAAAATATATGTATACCCAACTGATTTTTAACAAAAATATGAGGCAATTGAATGCAGGAAGAAAAGTCTTTTCAGCAAATAGTGTGAGAGCAATTAGACATTCATAGGAAAACAAAAGCTAAATCCTACATCTTATACAAATATTAATTTATAACATATCACATATTTAAATTTAGAATGTAAAACTATAAAACTTTTAGAAGAATCATAGGAGAAAATCTTTGGACACTATGGCTAAGCAAAGAGTTGTTAGATTTGATACCAAATCTTGGTCCATAGAAGAAAAAATTCACAAAGTGG
The DNA here is from genome assembly GCF_018350155.1 of Leopardus geoffroyi. Lineage (NCBI taxonomy): Eukaryota > Metazoa > Chordata > Mammalia > Carnivora > Felidae > Leopardus > Leopardus geoffroyi. The sequence continues at coordinate 110,098,209 of NC_059328.1, forward strand.
ATATCATCAAACATAAAGAATTTTGTTCTCTGAAAGATTATGTGAAGAGGCTCAAAAGACAGGCTACACACCCAGGGAGAAAATATTTGTGAATCACATCACTAACAATGGACAAATACATAGAATACATAAAGAACCCTTAAAACTCAACAGTAAAAAAAAAGCAATCAAACCAGCAAATGGACAAAATACATGCATGTACCTTGCACTTATAAATAATATGGATAGAAAATCATCAGTTAAGGGTATGTTCAATAACATTAGCCATCAGGAAAACGCAAATTAAAATTACAAGGTGATATTACTATACATCAGAATCACTAAAATAAAAACTATCAACAACATCAAATGCTGATAAGAATACAGAGAAACCAGATCATCCATACATTACTGATAGGGATGTAAAATGATGTAGCCATGCTGGAAAAGTTTGGCAGTTTCTTATAAACTAAACATGTAGTACTATATAACTTAGGGTAAAATCCTATACATGAATAAATGTGGCTCCATTATTCATATTAACCAAAAACTAGAATCAGTTCAGATATCCTTTAACAATGTAATGGTTAAGCAAACTCTAGTACATTTATGAGTGGATCACTATTTGTTAATAAAAAGGAGCAAACTATTCATACGTGCAACCATTTGGATGTCTTTCAAGAGAATTAAGGTTAGTAATACAAGGTAATATCAAAAGGTTACATATTATATGGAGATGGATAACAGATTAGTAGTTTCCAGAGAAGGACAGGGTATTTTGATGATGCGATGATAAATAGGAATATAAGGAAATTTCCCTGTGGTAATGGAAAGAGTTTATACTTTATGGTGATAATAGTTACACGAAGGTTTATATGGAATCAAACTGCATGCATCTATGCACACCCAAACCACACACACACACACACACACACACACACACACACATACACACAAATGCATGCAAGACCTAGCGAAAACTGAATAAGGTCTGTAGTCTAATTAATAGTATTTTATCAGTGCCAAATTCCTGGTTTTAATATTTACTACCTTTACATAAGATATCACTATTAGGGGAAGCTGAGTGAACAGTTCAAAGGAGTTTATTTTTGCAACTGAATGTGAATGTATAATCATTTCAATGAAAGGTTTGTTTAAAAAATAACGAAATAATGACCCTCTCACAAGATGATCAAGACAAAAATAGAAAAAAGTACAAATACATACCCAGGAATAAGATAATTATATTACTATTGGTAATTGAAGATAATTGGTATTGAGGATATTTTCCAAAGTTCTTACGGGATATTACAAGCTTTGAGTCAATACATTTGAAAATGTCCTGCAAAATCTCATCAAAACAGACATAAGAAACAAAAATCCTAATGTTTTCTATATCCATTAAGGAAATGAACATGTAGCTAAATACCTTTCTACATAGAAAAACACAAGGTCCAGTAGCTTCAAAAATGAATTCTTCTTGCAAAGAGTAGAAAACAGAAAAAGAGCACTTCCCAATAAATTTTATGAAATAAGAAACTCTGCATGCCAACACCTGACAAGAACATTATAAAGAAGGAAAAATAACAAGACAATGTCTCTCATGAAGTCCTAAACAATGTGCTTGTGGATCAAGTTCAATGAAACATAAAAAGGAACTATTATAGTCAAGTTAATTTCATTCCAGGAATAAACAAACAAACAACCCTCAAAGTGTGTAAAACATTCAAAAATCAGTCTACAGAAACCCTACACAGAAATAATACTCATTTGTGAAACGTCAAAAATTCCCATCTAATATCAGTAATCAGCCAACGATTCTTGCTATTCAACACTCTACTGAAAGTTCTAGTTAGTAAACTTAAGGCAAGAAACTAAAATTATAAGAATTTGAAAGAAGATAAAACTGCCTTTATTTGTTAGTGAATGATTGTATATATTTAGAATTCCAAAATACTCTACAAATAAAATAAGTGCATAAGTAAATTTAGTATGATAGCTATATATGATGTAAACACACAAAATCAATGTATTTTTCTACACCAAAAAATAATGGTACACAATAAAATGCTTAAAACAGCACCATAAAAATGGCATTGAAAATATGAAATACATACATATAAATCCAACAGAATATGTGCAAGATCTATATACTGAAATATAGAAAATATTCAGAGAAATTAAAAAAGCTCTACCAGTCAGGGTTTTAATAGAGAAACAGAAGAAAATATATATGACCTATTATAAGAAATTGGTTTACCAATCATGACTAAGCAAGTCCAAAATCCATAAGAAACGCAATCAGGAAGGGAATTTCATGGGTAGAATTAAAGCTTTCATCCACAGTTGAATTTTTTTTTCTTTTAACAAATTCTGCTTTAAAGCCTTCCAAAAGAGTCAATAAAACTCATCCAGATTATCCAGGGTAATCTCCCTTACTGTCAACTGATTAGAGCTTTAGTTACATGTGTAGAATTTTTCACAGCAACAACTAGATTACTGTTTAATTGAAAATTGAAGATTATAGCCTAGACATGTTAACACATCAATAAAGCTAACAGAGAGGACCAAATAAATAAAGCACCATGCATAGATTGGAAGATTCTGTATTGTACAAATATCAATTTTCCTCAAATATAGATCTAAAGAAATCTTTTTTTATTTTTTTTTTCAACGTTTATTTATTTTGGGACAGAGAGAGACAGAGCATGAACGGGGGAGGGGCAGAGAGAGAGAGGGAGACACAGAATCGGAAACAGGCTCCAGGCTCTGAGCCATCAGCCCAGAGCCTGATGCGGGGCTCGAACTCACGGACCGCGAGATCGTGACCTGGCTGAAGTCGGACGCTTAACCGACTGCGCCACCCAGGCGCCCCAAAAGAAATCTTTTTTTAACTTGTTTTAAGGTTTTATTTAAATTCCAATTAGTTAACATCTTAATATCTTTGTAGAATCTGGAAAACTATAAGTTGATTCTAAAATGTATATAGAACTTAAAATGACTAGTCTGGCTAAGACAATCTTGAAAAAAATAATTGGAGAATGAAAACTACCAGATAGCCATATTTACAATCAAGCTATAATAAATAATAGAGTATGGTATAGATAGATTAACAGACCAATAAAACAGAATAAAAAGTCAAAGGCAGACTGACATATGGAAAACTGGCAAAGTTGGTAGCAAAGAATACTGGGGAAATTATTGTTGTATGTATACAACTACTTCACACTATACAAAGATATGTCTAAATGTAAATAATAATAACGCTTCTAGAATATAACAAAGGAAAATACCTCCCTGACCTTCAGGTAAGCAAAGAGCTTCTAAATAAGACTCAAAAGTATTAATTATAATGGAAAATACCGATAAAACTGGATTAAACATAAGAAGTTTGAGTAATGAAAAGAAACCATTAAGAGAGTAAAAAACTCAAAATGGGTAAAGATATTTGCAACACATTTAACCAAAAGACAGTTTATGTACAGAATATGTGAAGAAGTCCTAAACTTCAGAAAAGACAATCTGTTCAAAAGTCAATAAGCTTAGACACTTCTGTAAAGAAAATATTAAAAAGCTGTGATGTACATGAAAAGTGCCCAATGTTATTTATTCTCAAGAAAAAGAAAATTAATGCCATTGTGAGATACCAATAAACAGCTATTAATAAGGCTAAAATTAAAAAATAAAGAAAAAAGAAAACGACTGGCACTATCGAATGTTAGCAAGTACACAGAGAAACCACACTCTTTTTTTTTTTTAATTTCTACTCCATGTGTAATATAGAGTGATTCAACAATTCTATGCATTACTCAGTGCTCATCATGATAAGTGTTCTCTTAATCCCCTTCATCTATTTTGCTCATCCCACCACCCACCTCCCCTCTGGTAACTATCAGTTTTTCCATTTCTCTGATGGTGAGTGATATTGAACATCTTTTTATGTGTCTGTTGGCCATCTGTATGCCTTCTTTGGAGAAATCTGTTCATGTATTCTGCCCATTTTTAATTTGATTTTTTTTTTCATGTTGAGTTGTATAAGCTCTTTATGTATTTTGGATCCTAATCCTTTATTGGATTTGAAAATATTTTTTCCCATTCTTCTTTTGTCAAAGATTAATTGACCATATAATCATGGGTTTCTTTCTGGGCTCTTTATTATGTTCCATTGATCTATTTGCCTATTTTTGTTCTAGTCCCACACTGTTGCGATTACTACAGCTTCATAATATACCTTGAAATCTGGGATTGTGATACCTCCAGTTTTGCAGCTAGAGCTCTTAAACTAGTGTATTGGGAGTGTAAACCTGTACAGCTTTGGAAAATGGTTTGGCAGTATATATTAAAGTTGAATATACTTATACTCTATTCCAAGGTATCTACTCAGTGAAATGCAAATGGATACTGAAATACATGTCAAGAACAATCATAGCAGCATAGCCTCCAAATTTGGGGCATTTGGGAAGTTACCCAAATGACCATTAAACACAGACTGAATACTAAACAATTAAATATTATAAATATAAATCAATTATAATTACTTTGAGATATCTCATCAATGTAATGTTGAAAGAAAGAAGCCAGAGACAGATACAACTTGTTTCATTTGTATAAAGTACACAAAAGTTAAAACTAATCCCTGTTAAAAATAAGGATAGCTGTTACCTGGGAAGAGGGAAGAGGTTAAGATCAGAATGAATGATAAGGAGGGTACCTGAGGTGTTAGAAATGTTTATTTCTTGTACAGAGAATCTGTGGATTTACTTTTATTTAGTTGATAATTATATTGAGGTAATTGCAAATTCACATGTATTTGTAAGAAATATACAGCAAGTTCCTATGCACCTTTTACTCAGTTTTCCCTAATGGTAACCTTGTAAAACCATAATGCAATATAACTACATGGATACTGACATTTATCCAATCTCCCAGTTCAGATTTTCCCACTTTAACTGTGCTATTTATTTGTGTGTCATGTTGTATTTTAACACATACACACATACAATTTTAACATATTGGAGGGTTTGTGTATCTACCGCCTCAGTCAAGACACAGAACAGTTCTATCACTTAGGCCCTTTCATGTTTTCCTTTTATAACCACAGACACTTCCTTCCACCAAACCATCCCTAACCCCTCTCAACCACTAATCTATTCTCCATTTCTAAAATTAAGTCATTTAAAAATGTTACATAAATAGAATCATAAATCATATGACATATAACCTTTTAGGGTTGGCTTTGATTAAGTGATTGATTGATTGATTGATTAACTTAGCATGATTCCTTTGAGAAACATCAAGCTATTATGTGTATCAATAGTTCTTTTTGAGTACAGTTTGCTTAACCATTCTACCTGTTGAGGGACATCTGGATTGTTTCCAATTCTTGCTATTGAATACAGCTGCTCTTAGCATTCACGTACAGGTTAGACAAACACAGTTTTTACTTTAAAAACATATTATCCATTTTTTCCAGTCTCCATGTTTTCAGATGAGATAGGCACTTTTATTAAAACTCGTATTGCTGTGATGGTAATGTATCCTTTCTCTCTTCCTGCTTCTTAGATTTTACTTTCCCTTTAAAGTTTTGAAGTTTAATTATCATATGTGTTCACTCAGCTTCTTAAATATGTAAGTTTGTGTCTCTCATACTAATTTTGGGAAGTTTTGGTCATTATATCTTTGAATAATTCTTTATCTCACTCTACTCTCCTCCTTCTGGAACTTTATATCCCTTGTCATGATACCAAGGATGGGTTTATTATCATTATTATTACTACTACTATTACTATTATTATTATTATTTCACATGTCCCCACAGCTTTGTTCTTTGTGTGTCCTTTAGATTAAGTTCTGTTGACGGGTGCTCAGGTTCATTGATCTACATTCTGTCATTTCACCTCTACTGGGAATCCTGTTCAGCAAATTTTGTTTTAACTTTATTTTATTTTATTTCTTTTATTAAGGTATTGTGTTGAGGTATAATTGACAAATAAAATTGTATATATTTAAAGTATACAACTGACAATTCCCATTTCATTATATTTTCATAACTATTATTTCTTCACCAAAATTTTCATTTGCTCCATGAGAATATTTTTTGAAGATTTTTATTATAGTTGCTTTAAAATATTGGTCAGATGATTCTAACATCTGTTTCATACAGTGTTGGCATTAGTTGATTGCCTTTTCTCATTCAAGTTGTGATTTGCCTAAATGTTGTAGGGTAGATGACTTTATATGATACCCTAGAAATTTTGACTATTATGTAGGAGACTCTGGATTCCATTTAAATAATATAGTTTAGCAGGTGATTACCCTGTTAGGGTTTAGTACACAAATCCTGGACTGAACTATGGACTGTGTTCCAATGACAATTTAATTGTCAGTACTTTAGGATGCTATTTTGGTCTGCCTGGTTTAAAAGGGATCATTAGAGTACCCACTGTGTACACTCAGAGGGCAAAAAGTATTTCTACAGTATAGGGCACTTGATATCTTTTGGTGGGGAAGTGGAATCTGAGACCACAGGAACAGAGACTTCTCTGGATGGGTGTTTGTTGTGGTGGGCTCCCCTTTGCTGGTGGGAGATGGAGAGCACCTTTGGGGCTGGGCATTTCATGTAGCAGGATTCCACTAGCCAGTACCCCTTAGCTACCCTGGTGTTTCTGGGCAGCCAATTAATGTCATTCCTGATATGCTAACAACATCCAGTGAAGATAGCCACCATTAAAGAAGAAATCTGTAGGGTAAACACTGGATGCCTCCACATAAGCACAACCATATTAGAAAAAAATGTATCTGTTCATGTTGCTGGTGTGTTTTCCAGACACCTTTTTAAGAGTAGAACCTTGAAGCAAGAAAGACAAAGTCTGCCTTTCAGCAGTGTTTAAGTGCATCTTGTACCACTAAAAGTGCAAGACTTAGTGGAAAACTGCTAAATGTAAGAATATTCCACCTCTCTTTGATGTAGAGTTGTGAGAGACTCATCTTCAACTGAGACTCCCAACAATACCAAAAAATACCCCCTCAGTCTTCATATCTTGTAATATACTAATGTAAGCAGATATTAACCACTTATTCTATGCCTTAGACACAGCCCTTTTATAAAATCTTCCAGAAAGCTGAATGAGCTCAGGTCCTTGTTCTAAGGTGTCTGTTTTGGGGGTCAGAGGAAGAAATGATGTCAGGCCAGGTGATCAACTGTCATTTATGGCAGGGTCTAGGCTTAAGCTAGTTGCCAGCTCCTGCCTCTTTCTTTGGACTCAACTGTTTGTTTCCCTGCTGTATTTAGAGAAGCAAACATGCTCACATTAACAAGTTAAATAAAATTGTAAAATAGAATCTGTCAGTCAAAAGTTCAGAAAATAGCTGTAGTTTGATTCTTGGAATACTTGTATTTCAAAATGCACACATATGCAGATAGACCCCATTTAGATACTGTGTATAATGAACATGCTTATTTGATTAAAACTCTATTATAAAGTATTCAATTGTCATAAAGTTCTTTAAGTAGTGGCTATGCCAAATTAATTCTCACACCGAAGTATCTGAGCAAAGTCACCCAGTCTACCTCTTAATAACCACATGCTCTTGGGTAAGCCACTCATCATCACTGTGTTTGATTTCCTCCCTTATAACGAGAAACATTAATACATGGCTTGTCAACTTTGTTGAGTGTCAATGAGAATCAAATTGTCTAATATCCTATTAAGATACTAAATAATCCACTGTGGTAATTTTCCATTGCCATCTTTATGCACCCATGTCCAACATCATTGTGTTCTTCTCTTGTATGTGCTTGCCTAGTTTTCTAAGGAGGAAAAGGAGAGATTGACAATTTTAGTTCTGAATGCCAGGTTGCTATCTCACCTAGAATTAATGAAAATACTTCTATGTCACTATAGAAGGTGCCTCCATGTACACACAGTGATGCTAAGAGCCATCTAACATAAATGCAGAAGGAAAAAAAATGGAAGTGAAATATTTCCAAATATGGGTTTTATTTTTCCTAAAGAAAGAAATCATAAAGCCTAGCTGACAGCTGTTGACCTTCTTATCAGAGTAGATCTTCTCTGCTCAATCCCATTATAAATGTTATGAATCCAGCCCAAAAGGAGATGTACGAGCCCAAAAGGCTCAGCACGAAAATTGTTCATTCATTCTCCCTGACTCCTTTTGTCACTAGGTAAGTAAGGGGTAATTATATCACCCGCAGATGGCCCTGCACTGCTCAGCAAGTACAAAAGCCTCCATGATGGAAAGAACCTCAGAGAGCCCAATGGATGCTTACAATCACTCCACAACAGCACAACTGTCTTGAATAATCTGGGGAGAAGCTGGTGTGGCTCTGCTGTGTACTGCAGGGAAAATGACAGCTGCTTCAGGGAGCTTGAACAATAAATCACAACTCTTGATGGCACTTGTTTTACTGTCTTTTAATGCCCTTCTGTCAGTCACCCAGCACCATCATTTAATAGAAGTTCTTCACAGGTCATTAGGTAACTCTAAAAGCAAATCCTATAGATGCTGCCTTATAATCCTGATGTCTTCCAGCTTGGGGGTGCAAGCTTGTGGAGAGGAGAGATAAATAGACTATGGGAGGGCCTAGGTTCAGGCACACATAGAGACCTACAGTGTGGAGTAAGGAAAGGGATTTTGGAGATATTAGGCTAAGATCCATAGGACAAGATTTTGGGCAAAACCATAGAAGTCCACTGGTAGAGTGTGCTCATCACAAGAAATGGATACCCAGGACCCCTGAGGACAGCCCTTTTCTTTCCCCTGTAGGCATCTTATTCCTATCTTGGCAGTCTATCAGTGTACCCACCATGCAAGCAGCCTAGAGTTCAGACTACTTTGAGGCATTTCCCAGTTCTTTCAATATTCATGAAAGATTTTGGTAAGGTTGGTCGTAAGTATGTAGATGTCTAGTATTATGTTCTGTTTCTCCATCATATACACCTTCTATACTATAAGTATCTTATTGCACATATGATGAATGAAATGACCACTGTGGGTTGTGCACAGACTTTCCCTTTACCTAAACCCTTGGGAAAATATTGGAAATGCCAGTCCAATTTCTGCTCTTTCTTTCCTTCCCCTGCCTTTTAAAGGACTCTTGATCTCCAACACTTATTGTGTAATTTTTGTCACACAGACTTGGAGGATGGAGAAAGTCAGCATCATGGAGGTGATCACATAGGAAGCTATACTGAGGGAGGCTAGGTCAGTGTTCCCAGACAGAGCTGGGACATATGGGGAGGACAGAAAGCAGGGTGTCCTGGCTATGGACAACAAGGAGGTGATGTCATGTTTTGTGTAGGGGCAGGTATGGTGAGTAAAAGGCACTAGAGAGGGTAAGGTATAAAAACAGGGAATTTTATAAAGGGACATTGAATATTGATGTGTAGCTTTTACTCCCCTTTGAAGAGATGCTGATGAGGAAGGTTCGTGTTGCTTATTAGCTGAGACTCTAGAACTTGACACCACTCAGAGATAGAATGCTTAGTTCTCAGACCTATTTTCTATGCAAAAGGCAGTATAGGTTTGGGGAGAAGCCATTGTCTCAGTTGAATCCAGGTTGGAAAGGTCCAAGACAGTCTCTGAGGACTCTCATCACCCTGAAATATGAGGACCTGTCTAGGCTGGAGATCACCTCTTAGAGTGGAGGACCTGCTATGATGGGCAGAACCAGATACTTCTGGGGTGTAAATGAAGGGGTAGGGAGAGATGTCAGAGCTGAGAAGCGACTGGTTCCCATGGGGTGAGTCTCATGGAAGGACTTCAGTCATCTTGTCAGAATTCCCTCCAGAAGGCTGCCTGATGTTGCAAAGAGGCCCTGGCAATGAGAAGCTACAGTGAAGGGAATGCCTTCTGCAGGGCTTCACCAAAGAGGAAGACACCAAGCCTGAGCCAGTCTGCAAAAGAACCAACAAATGCTCCCACGCTAAAGGACTCAAGCCAAAGGCAAACAGAAACAGTAGACTCCACACCTGCCATGCATGAGCCATCTGCATATATTCTCCTTCTTTCCATGAGACAATGAGAGAAGTACCCAAGAGCCATCCATTTCCCCTCCCCAGCCTATCCACACCAAAAGTCAGACTCACACATCCATCCTGGACTGGGTGGATGGAAGGGAAGATTTGTGAAGTTTTATTTAAAGCTAAACGGAACATGATAGAATCTTAACTGCAATGGGACTCTTTATCAATCAAAGGTCAGTGACTGGAAAGTCCTGGAAACCTTGATCTACTTCTAAGGCAGCTACTTTGCAATGGAAAGGAGAGGTTCAACCAGTAATCACTGGAAAACGGTGAAACCATGTTCTAGGTAGAAGCAGAGCTGGCACTCCTAATTACACCAGCTACATTTCTTCTCATGTCCCCCCCACCCCCCGCATAGGATCATAACTCCTCGAAGGAAGGAACCCTATCTGCATCTTCTCTCAAACACTTGCAGAAGTCTTTACCAGACTGTCATTCTGCAGACATTAAAGTTATCTGACTGTGTCCCCTTGGAACTATGAAGCTTGAAAGCAGAGGCTGTTTTTTTCTGCTGCGTCCCCATCTTCAAGAACAGACCTAGAACAGAAGTGTCACTGAATAAATGCTACCTGGACTGTAGAAATTACAAAAGACAGATATCAACTGTGAGGAACTGAATAATGGTCCCCAAAGAAGCCCATATCTTAATCCCTGGACCCTATAAATATGTTACCTTTCATGACAAAAGGGACTTTATAGACATGATTATATTGACAAACTTGAGATGAAGAGATTATTCTAGATTATCCAGGTAAACCTAAAGTAATCACAAGTGCCTTTTTATGAGAGAAGCAAAGGAGCCAAAATTAAAAAAAAAAAAAAAAAAAAAGAGATGTGGTGGCGAAACAAGAGGTAGGGGGGATGAGCTTGAAGTTGGAGGAAGGGGCTATAAAACAATACCATGGGCAGTTTTTGGAGCTGGAAATGGTAAGGAGTTGGACTTCCCCAGGAACTTCTGGAAGGAATATCATCCTAGCCAACACTTTGATTGTAGACTTCTGGCCTCCAGAGCTGTAAAACAGTAAATTTATGCTGTTCGTGGTCATTTCTACAACAATAAGAAGCCAATATACCAAGTGACCACTGGAGGTATTGCTACTAAAGACCCAGAAAAGAAAGTGCCTGAAATGTCCTGACACTGGTATTTTGTGCAGCACCCTAAGAAGTAAACAAGAAATAAGGACTGGGACCTGCGAAGCCCCACACTCTCATTATCATGGTAACATTTCACTAGAACTCTGGCATGTGAACATATGCTCTCTGGATGCCTATTTTCTCCCTTAAATTTCTATGACATTCTCTTGTTAGCTTTTTCAAGCATTGTCTTCCCTTATTTCTGTGTTTATGATGGATTTCTTTTTTTTTCCTTCCCTGTGCCTCTGTTTCCTCTAACTGTGCTTCCTGTTTGTTTTGATATTTGTCACATTACAGGTTATATCAGATGTCTGATGATCCTTGATTTTCTGCTTGTATTTAAAAGTAAAGAACTGAAAAGCCTCCAGGGAGTTCTGAACACTATACCACAGGGTTGCGAACCTTGACACTGCTACTGTTTTGGAAGCAAGAAGATAAGGGAATCCAGTCCCATGGTGAAGCAGTCCATATGTCAGCCTTCCAGAACATACAGCATAGAACACAGACCAGGGAAGGGAGAAGAGTGGATGGGGGCAGAAAACAGATGATAGCCAACATAGGTATCTTCATTCCCATTTTCAGAGAAGAAAACTGAAGATCTAAGAGATAAACTTGGCCTAGTTATAGCTAGTAAACAGCAAAGAAAAATTTAATCTGGGAGGCCTACATGTATCTGAGAGTGGAGCTCTTTTACCTCTAACAGAGGGAAGGTCAATCTGGAACAGAAACACTGAGTACATGGAAGGGATATTTGAGTATACATATTTCATTGACTGTATGAAATTCAGCTTTGGGTTTAACTCACATTATTGAGCATTTACTACATCTAAGGCCCAGACCCTGATATTAGGTGAGCAGCTACTGCAGGCAAGGCACACTCAGTCCATAATCTCACCGTTATACCACACAGTCTATTAGACTACACACTGCAAGGTGATTGAAGCCTCCTTCTCTGCAGGGGACATGAAAAACAATTCAACATCTCCCCTGGATTTCTAGACAATGTTAAACTCCCTTGTCCATCAACTGACAAATGGATAAAGAAATTATGGTTTACATACACAATGGAATACTATGTGGCAATGAGAAAGAATGAAATGTGGCCTTTTGTAGCAACATGGATGGAACTGGAGAGTGTTATGGTAAGTGAAATAAGTCAGACAGAGAAAGACAGATATGTTTTCACTCATGTGGATCCTGAGAAACTTAACAGAAGTCCATGGGGGATGGAAAGAAAAAAAAAGAGGTTAGAGAGGGAGAGAGCCAAAGCATAAGAGACTCTTAAAAACTGAGAACAAACTGAGGGTTGATGGGGGGGGGGTGGGAAGAGGGGGTGATGGATATTGAGGAGGGCACCTTTTGGGATGAGCACTGGGTGTTGTATGGAAACCAATTTGACAATAAATTTCATATAAAAAAAAAAAACTCCTTTGTTGAGCCTCCATGACCAGGTACTATGTGGTCTCCTAAACCTTCCATTTCATTTCCTTGTCCTAGTCTGTGTTCTAACTGAAATTAAGCAGCTTTCCTCCCAGAGTCTCTTGCTCAGGACAACCTCCCTTCTTTCTTGCTTACCTGTCTCAACCTCCAGGAATCCATGTTCCCATGGCACCCTCAACTTCTTACCACCTAATATCAGTTGAACACTGTTATCATTGTTTCATTTTCAATCTCATACTTGAATGACTTACCCACTTCCTCTCACTCTTTTCCAGCTTCTTCAAGCATCATGCTGATATGCTGGTATCCCATGTTCAATTCCAACTGGGAGACCATGTGCCAATTATATCCTCACAAACACTGGTCTGCCAGGTGGCTTTACTTTTTCATTTTCACATAATGAATTGGCAGATTAGTTTACTCATCTCAACCTATAGTTCATGTGGGGCATCATCTAGCATCCCTTCAAACCTAAAACTTCCTGCATCACCACCTGAAAGGTGGAGAGAATTGGCCAGCCTCCTCCAGATATAGCTCTTTCCCAGACCATTCTTATGTATTTGCTATGTGAATTCAGGTTCAGAGGGCCATGTACTTGCTGTTAAGAAGTATGGCTGCTTTGATAATGGTGATCTTGTATCCTACAGTCTTGCTAAACTTGCTTATTATTTTGTAAGGGTTTTAGTGTATTCCTTCAGATATTTTATATATCAGATTGTATGATCTGTGAATAAAAATAGTTTAAATTCTTTTTTTTCCCAATATGGGTGCTCTTCATTTTCTTTCCTAATTCCTCTGTCTAGAACCTCCATTAAAATGTTGAAAAGAAAAGGCAAGAGTGGACATCTTTGTCTTCTTCCTGATCTTAGGGAAAAAGTGTTGTTTTTCATCATTAAGTATGATGTTAGCTGGAGGTTTTTCATAGATGTCCTTTATGGGGTTGAGGAAGTTCCCTTTTATTCTTAGTTTGCTAAGTGTTTTTGTCATGAAATTGCATTAGATTTCATTAAATACTTGTACTGCATCTATTAAGAAAACGGTATGGGCTTTTTTCTCCTTTATTCTGTTAATATGATATTACATGTGTTGATTTTTGTATGCTGAACCAACCTTGCATGTAGATATATCCAACTTGTTCATTGTGTATAATAATACATTCATATACTACTGGATTTTGTTTGCTCATATTTGCTGAGGCTTTTTACCTCTACATTCATGGGAAGTATTAGTCTATAGTTTTCTTTTCTTCTAATATTTTTCTCTTGTTTTGTTATTAGGGTAATACTGGTCCCAAAACTGAGTTGAAAGTGTTTTGTCCTCTTCTGTTTTGGGGAACAGAGGTAAAGTACTGGTATTTAAATATTTGGTATAGAATTCAGGCCATCTGAGACTATTTTTTTCTTTTTTTTTTTTTTTAATTTTTTTTTTCAACGTTTATTTATTTTTGGGACAGAGAGAGACAGAGCATGAACGGGGGAGGGGCAGAGAGAGAGGGAGACACAGAATCGGAAACAGGCTCCAGGCTCTGAGCCATCAGCCCAGAGCCTGACACGGGGCTCGAACTCCAGGACCGCGAGATCGTGACCTGGCTGAAGTAGGACGCTTAACCTACTGCGCCACCCAGGCGCCCCGTTTATGGAATTGTTTTGGATTGACAATTAAATTTCTTTACTTGCCATAAGTTTATTCCGATTTTCTATTTATTTATAAGTCAGTTTGGGTACTTTTTATCTTTTTCTCTTGTTTTGTTTTGTTTTGTTTTCCAGGAATTTATTTGGTCATTTCTTCTATTTTTTCCCATTTCTTCTGAATTACCTAATCTTTTGTCATATAGTTGTACATAGTAGAAATTTTGTGTGTGTGTGTGTGTGTGTGTGTGTGTTCATTTTCTTTCTCACTTTCACTCCTGAGTTTGGTAACTTGATACTTCTCTCTTTTTTCTTAGACAATATAGCTTAAAATTTGTCAATTTATGGGGCGCCTGGGTGGCGCAGTCGGTTGGGCGTCCGACTTCAGCCAGGTCACGATCTCGCGGTCCGTGAGTTCGAGCCCCGCGTGGGGCTCTGGGCTGATGGCTCAGAGCCTGGAGCCTGTTTCCGATTCTGTGTCTCCCTCTCTCTCTGCCCCTCCCCCGTTCATGCTCTGTCTCTCTCTGTCCCAAAAATAAATAAACGTTGAAAAAAAAAATTAAAATTTGTCAATTTATTAAAGACAAGTTTTTAGTTACTTTATATTCATTATTATTTTTCTTTTCTCTATTTCATTTACTTTCACTGTAATGTTTATCATGGGCTTCATTCCTCTTGGTTTGAATTTAATGCATTCTTTTTTCTTCTAGATACGTAGGGTGGAATTTTATGTTATTGATTTGAAATTGTTCTTCTTTTTCAATATATGTATGTATAGCTACAAATTTTTCTCTGATCATTGCTTTTGTTACATCCTATGAGTTTTTATATGTTGTGTCTTCATTTTCATTAATTTCAAAGTATGTCCTAATTTCTCTTATGATTGCTTTTTTTTATGGATTCTCTGTTTATGAGTGTGTTGTTTAATTTTGACATATTTGTGAATTTCCCTAATTTCCTTCTGTCAATTTCTAATCTAATCACAGGTGGTCAGAAAACATACCCTGTATGCTTTCAATATTTGTATTTTTATTGAGGTTTGTTTTATGGCCTAGCATATGTTCTATCCTAGGTAATGGTCCATGTGCACTTGAGAAAAGTGAGTGTTTTATCATCATTGGACTATATTCTACAGACGTCTTTTATTTACAGTGTTGTTAAAGTCCACCATTTCCCTGTTGATCTTTGTCCCAGTGGTTCTATCCATTAAATGTTAAGTTGTCTATTTTCCCCTCACTTCTGTCCATTTTTGTTTCATATATTTTGAGTCTCTGTTGTTATGTGCATATATATTTAGAATTGTTATATCTTCTCTGTGAATTAAACTGTTAATCATTATGAAATATTTCTCTTTACATTTTGTAATTTTTGTGTGTTTACTGTAAAGTCTATTTTTTTCCGATATTGGAATAACCATTCCAGCTCTCTTATGCTGCTATTTACATGGTATATCTTTCTCCATTCTTTTAGCTAATCAACTTTTTTGTATCTTTGTATATAAACAGTGTCTCTTGTAAATAACACAGAGTTGACCCTTGTTTTACTACTCAGTATGAAAATCTTTATCTTTTGACTAGATTATGGAATTTCTTAGCATTTAATGTTATTATTGACATGGTTGGATTTACAGGCGCCATTTTTCCTTTTGTTTATTTTTATGTATCTCATTTCCCTTTTTTCCTCTGCTCCACCTTTATTACTACTTTTACTTACATGGATTTTTTTACTGTAATACTTTAATTTCTTTAGTAATTTAGCCACTTCAGGTCGTACTGTGTATATCTTAATTTAACAAAATCCATTTCATAATTATACTAACTTATTTCTGGTTACATACAGCAACTTTACTTCTATATAGTTCCTTCCCTCACCCTACTTTTTGTGCTGTTATCATTATGTATATCTGTATGTTAAAAACTCACTGTATGAGTCAAGGTACTCTAGAGAAACAGAGCCTGTGTGTATATGTGTATATGTGTAGTTGTCTTTAGTTCTTTAAATACATTTATATTTGCTAATGAAGTCCTTATCTGCTAACTCCATTCAAAAGCAGTTTCCATACCTGTGTATGGATAACACTTTAGTGTTTCTTAGCATGTACATTATTTTTTGTTAAAACTAAACAATGTTGATAATATATTATAGCAACTCCAAATACTGGTCATTATCTCCCCCAGGGATGATGTTGTTATGTGCTTGGTCACTCATTTTTCAGGGTAGTAACTTGGCTGAACTAACACTGAAGGGTGTAGCTGCCAATGACTCTGTCCAGATTTATTTTTTTGTTATATTTCAGCCTAGTTACCTAAGGGTCACTCCTCAGTCAGCGTGAGCCACATTTTGTTCAAAAGTTACATTTAATTCCCTTTGGCAAGATGGATTTTTACCCTTAACCATCAGATGCGTGTAGCTTATAGGCTGATATTGCAGTTGTAGAAGTGTGTGTGTGTGTGTGTGTGTGTGTGTGTGTGTGTTTGCCCACTGTTAATAACTTGAACTTTTTAATTTAATTACTCATGAGATGGTGTGCCTTGGGCATGCATGCAGTCTATCAGACTAAGGGATGAAGTAATATTATTTTTAAACCTGGCTTCCTAGGAGTCACCTTGCATCAGAGCAACTTAGTGTTCAGTGTTTGCTCAGAGATTGTATTTCAAGCCCCTAGTGCAAGCAAACCTTCAACCCTTTGTTGACTAACCTGTGTCAGGCAATGGGAATGTTTTCAAGTCTTATCTACATCATTCTCTGCTTTATTCTGACTGGTAGAGTTCAGCACTTGCACACAGCCTTCCCAGCACTCAGGGTTAACCATGATCTTAAAAGGCTTTTCTTGGTCTTAGCTTTTTCTCTCTGTGGTTATCTTAAACTCTTTTTCTTTTGCCATTTAGACTGTTACCACTAGTACCATGGAGCGATTAGTGTCATCATAATCTCTTTCTACCAAGGTCTCCTTTTTTGTGGCAGCATCTTTTTTTTCAATTTTTTTAATGTTTATTTCTGAGAGAGATAGAGCACGAGTGGGGTAGGGGCAGAGAAAGAGAGAGGGACAGAATCTGAAGCAGGCTCCAGGCTCTGAGCTATCAGCACAGAACCCAATGCGGGGCTCAAATCCACAAACTGTGAGATAATGACCTGAGCTGAAGCCGGACGCTCAATCAACTGAGTCACCCAGGCGCCTCTTTTTGGCAACATCTTTAAGCATGCAATTCTGTACTCTCTTCCAAATAAAGTCAGTCCCCCCAAACAGAGGTGTGTTGCATTTATTCCTTCTGGCTTTCCTCCCCACTCTCCTTTGAAAGCAGAAATTCTAAACTACACAGGATCTGATGTGGGGACTGTAGAGTGACAACCTTGTTCTGTGAGCAGACACTGGGGATGGGGAAAGATAGCCTCTGGTCATCCTAGCTGGTTTCTGCTGACATAGAACCTCTGCCTCATGGGGAAATTTCTTGGGAGGTGGGGTGGAATCCTTGTACTCTTAACATGATACACCTGGAGTAGAGCTTCCACCTTATGAGTAGAGGCTGAGTGAAGAAGGGAGTCTTTTCAGCAGTGCCTCCTGGAATAGAGTTTCTGCAATATGGGGCTGGAAGAAATGAAAACTGTCAGCAGTCTGCTCCTTTCTGAATGCAAACACAGGTCCAGACTGGACGATGGAGAAGAAGGAAAACCATCTTCTTGACTACATCTATCTGTATGGAGTGCCCAAGGTAGAGTTTCCATAAGAAAGTGGGGAGGGATATGGAGAGACCTGGCATTGACTCAAATGCCACACGCTCTGTTCTTATCAAGATACAGTGGATGTTGTTTAATGAAATATTTCTCCATTTGCTGTATGTCTTTAGGACAATTTCCATAGACTTTACATAATTGGGTTTTTTTAAAAATAAATTTATCCCATTAAATGGTAAGGAGTTATGCTTTACTCTTCACTTTTCTATTCTAGAGCTCCATTATGAATCCAGATATTTGAGAAAGCTGTTTGCCCATTAGAAAGTCTGTGAGGTGCTGGAAGTTTGCAGCCAAAGTATTAACTCTTTCAGGAACCCATATGAGACATAAATTTTTCATCCTACCTTCTGATCTTGCACCCCAGTTCCACATTGACTCAGATCAGCATGTCACAGACCCTTCAGCACAGGAATGAGCCATCTGATGGCAGCCTCTAGCCACCTCATGTCTATCTGACTTTGGGTAGATGAGATAACTTCTTTGAGCTTTAACATTGCTCAGCTAGAAATGTCAATACTTCTTTTCAAAGTCATAAAGATTTGGAATATTATGAACTCAACCTCTGAACTGAAGAAGTCTCCTTCTCCATGGCACCACCTTTATCCTTCTACGTTTCCCACAGACAAGGAAGCATAGCTCTTGGTTCAGTGTATTTCTTGAGAAGCAGAGAGTGATCAGGACTTGGCTCCTCTTGCCCAACTCATCCCTTAGGGAAGTCAGGGGCTTTTGTACCACTAAAAAGTGTGGTCCATTTAAAAAGTGGTCCTCACAATACTCAAAAACTGAATAATCCAATTTTTAAAAAATGGGCAGAAAACATGAGCGGATATTTTTCCAAAGAAGACATCCAGATGACCAATAGACATATGAGAAGATGTTTAACATCATTCATCATCAGGGAAATGCAAATCAAAATTCCAATGAGATATCATCCCACACCTGTCAGAATGGCTAAAATTAACAACACAAGAAACAACAGGTGTTGCCAAGGATGCAGAGAAAGAGGAACCACCTTGTACTGTTGGTGGGAATGCAAATTGGTACAGCCACTCCGGAAAACACTATGGAGGTTCTTCAAAAAGCTAAAAATAGAGCTACCTTAGCAATCACACTACTAGGTGTTTACCCAACGAAAACAAAACAAACAAACAAAAAACTAATTTAAAGGGATACAAGCACCCCAGTACTTATAGCTGCATTATCTTCAATAGTCAAACTATGGAAACAGCCCAAATGTCCATCAACTGATGCATAGATAAAGAAGAAGTGGTATATATATATATATATATACACAATAGGATATTACTCAGCCATAAAAAAAAATAATGAAATATTGTCATTTGGAAAATGTGAATAGAGCTAGAGTGTATCATGTTAAGCGAAACAAGTTAGAGAAAGACAAATGCCATAGGATTTCACTCATGTGGAATTTGAAAAACAAAACAAATGAAGATAGGGAAAATTAGTGAGATAAAGAAAAATCAAGAAACAGACTCTTAACTATATAGAACAAACAGATGGTTACCAGAGGGGAGGTTAGTGGGGGCAATGGGTTAAATAGGTGATGGGGATTAAGGAGTGCACTTGTTGTAATGATCACTGGGTGCTGTATGGAAGTATTGAATCACTGTATTGTACACCTAAAACTAATACTATACTTATGTTAACTAACTGGAATTTAAATTTAAAAAAATTAAAAAGTACATAAAGTAAACCACAGTACCACACACACAAAAAGATCCAAGTGTTTGTAAACTTATGTGTTGAAGCCTGTGGGAATAGACTTATGCTAAACTCATTAATATGCACTGTATATAAACCCTCAAAAAAAAAAAAGGTGGTCCATAGACAAGAAACAACCGCATCCCAGGAGACAAGAAATGCACAATCCTGGGCCCTGCCCCATGTATAATAAAGATGAGACCTATAAATCTGGGCTTTTAAAAATAGGCTTCCTGGTGATTGTGAGGCAGTTTAAGTTTGAGAAGCATTGTCTCAGGATCTGATGGAAGAATAAATAATCCTTTCCTCCCTGAAGTTAATGTTTCCTTAATCCAAACACCCTACATTTGGGGGAGGGATAACTGTGAGAGGTAGGAAGCTGTCAGTCAAAACAAAAGAACCATTTTATCTTTAATACTTTAAGTCATCAGGGCACAAACATAAAGCATCACTCTTTAATACCCTCTGTTAGGAAGCAGGAAGTGGAAAAAGGCACTCTCTCTTCTGTAGGTGCACATCACCACCCTGGTGTTCAGCTCAAGCTCAAGGACCCCAAGCTGCAATGGTTGCAGAGAGGCTGTTCAAGATACCCTTCATAGAGGTGAAGGAACAGAATTCTCTCTGAGTGTGGGTTTGTTTGCAGCAGCCATGGGATGTTACAGGGGACACCTGTGGCCCTTTGTGAGGAGTATGGGTAAATGGGATGTGTAAAATCCAGTGGCATTTGGCCATATTTGTCCATGTTTGCCCAAGATTGTGAAGCCAGAGGAAGTTCAGGGTATTGGTGTCTTACTGTAGTTACTACTTAGTGAAGTCCATCCTGCCAGATCATACTTTCCCGTGTTAGTTTGCAAGCACTGTAGTAACACAGTGCCACAGAATGGGAGCCTTAGGCAACAGAAATTCATGTCTCACAGTTCTGGAGATTAGAAGTTTGAGATCAAGGTGTGGGCATTGTTGGTTCTTCCTAAAGTGTCTCTCCTTGTTTTGTAGATGGCTGTCTCCTTCGTGTGTCTTCACATGGTCTTCCCTGTGTGTGTCTATGTCCCAATCTCCTCTTCTTATAAGGACATCAGTAAAACTGGATTAAAACCCACCTAAATGGCTTTCTTTTAACTTATTTTTTCCTCTTTAAAGACTCTATGTCTAAATACAGTCACATTCTGAGGTATTGGGGGTTAAGGCTTCAGCACAGGAATTTTGGAGGTACATAGTTCAGCCCCTAACACCAACTTTTCTAATAATCTAAAGCTTAGAGAGGTTGACACTTGTCCACATCTAGACAGCTAGTGAGCTGCAAATGAGGACTTGAGGCAGGACTTCCAGTTTTCACAGAGCTACCCAGGGTCTCTCTCCCATAGCTGCTTCCCTTTGCAACTCTCTGGATTCCCCACCCAGCTGCTAAGAGGCTTTTGGTTCTGTTGATCCTACAGGCAATAGTTGTAAACATTAGTCAAGAACCCATTACTGCCCAGACCACTTCAATGTCCGGGCGAAACCTATTTGGTGCTCTTCTTGATGACCTCAGGTGGGAGATAGAGCTCCAAGACTAGGGAGATACCCATGGTGTTCTCTTGTTTTGTTCTCCCTTTTTTCTTCCTCCTAATCCAGTAACCATGAATGTCCTGCCAGCATCCTTGCCTCTCCCACAGAACCACGACAACTAACCTTCCCACAGTGTCCTCAATAGGCTGGGACCAGAAGACAAACACAGCCGTTTAGATGGACACATCATTCTACACTGGCCCCATGCATGGCAAGACCAATATATGGATGTCTTTGGGATGACTGCAATTGTGTTTCCACTAGCAGCTCCAGAACGAACAGTTCTAATTTGAGGCTTTATGAATATTTGTAAAAGAATTTTCAAATTTAGGCTAGTTATATTCCAACATAATGAGAGTGCATGGCAAGAATGCTAATTATTTTAAGACCTATATCTGTGCACATGCTACACTATTAAATTATTATCACCATGTGATATGTCTGATGAGGCTGCAGGGCATTGTCCAGATGCAGAGAGGAGTGCTCACTGATCAAAACAGGTGTTATCATTCCTTTGTTCTCTTTTGCTTATTAGAGAGCAGAGCAGAGAATTAATTGTTTTAAAACAACACATACAACATTTTTGCAATTTGATGTCTTGGTGCCCTTTGCTGGGGGTGGGACATCTTTCCCCACCTCCTCTAGCTCTTATGATTTCCTCAAATATGCCCATCCCACTATGGGAGGTAAGGCTAGATGCTCACCTGAGATTGAGACCAGAAATCCACTTCTCAGCATGAAATAAAGTGCATTTGAATGAGCTGCTCCATGAGGGACAAACTATCCAGTTGGTATTGTTAAGACTTAATGAGTACATTCCAAGCAACTCTCTGGCAATTATTTCCCAATGATGTATGACAAGTTGCTGTTTGTACAAGCTTATAAAATGTTACAGAGTTTCATTAATTTGTCCTTCATTATCTATGTAATTTCGCTAATGATTCCATCTACATAGAGTGTTCTGCCCTCAGAGATGCCAGCTTACTGACAAAGCCTATGGAAAGTGCATATTCCATCCTTGCTCAGGAGGCACCTGGACATGGCTCAGGCCCATCCCACTGCTTCTTCACTTATACTTCAAAGTAGAGCAATCTTGTATGAATAATATATAATGAATAATAACTCCCCATAAGAAACTGCAAATTTATTGGAAAGGTAAGAATATGAAATTAGCAAATCTTTTAATTGTGTGTGATTGCCCCAGAGTGATGAAGCTGTTTATTATTAACTGTCTTTCCTCCAGGCTTAGCCACTTCTATGCTATTTTTATGTCTGTTCTGCTGGTTCAGTCCCAGACAGCATTGACACTGGGCGCTGCTGACCCCGGGGGCAGGAGCAGTGGGCGTGGGGAACTGCAGGGAAGGAGCAGGTTGGTGGGGAGATGCAGGGCCCTGGGTGCAGAATCACATCAGCCAAGGGAGAATTTCTGGACCTGGGGCTTGTTGTATGACTGCAAGAGTCATTTTGCCTCTCTGAGTCCCCGTTTACTCATTTGTGTAATGGAGACAATGATTATGTGCTTCACAGGGATGCCAGAAGATTAAATATATAATTATGAAAGGTGCTTGGTAGAGAGCAAAGACCCACCACAATAAGTTACCTTTCAATCATTAGAGCAGGATAAATGAATCCAGTCCCTAAAAGCAAGCAGCCAAGGTGGGAGCCGGCTGGGGGTTGGGGGGGAGCCTCTTACAAACTCTCAAACCTGCAACATGAATTAAAGACTTTTTTTAAAATGGGAAAATCCCTGGAAGTGAGGAGACAAGGTCAGCTTTGTTTGTAACATCTTCACCCATAGGAACATAATTGTAATCCTCCCCCACCAGCCAAAGGTCAGGGGGCACTGGATCCTGTGGTGGCTCCATCTGACAGGCCAGAAGATAGCCAGCTGCATGCCTGAAGTCAAGTCAGTTGAATTCAGCAAGCATTGAGCTCCACTGGGTTCTAGACTGAATCTGAGATATAGGCAAGATATAAACACAAGTGCTCAGCATGTTCTCAGTCTATCTGTGGGACTGACATATAACAGTTGTAAATATGAAGTGATCTGGAACCATCAACCTGGAGAGGAGCCACTTAGGCCACATAGGAGGGTCAGCTTCCCAGAAAGAAGACTGAGGACCCAGAAGGATCAGGAGGATAGAGATATGAGGGAGGATCACTGCATGGAAATCCACAGAAGATTCATACCTTAAAAGCACAAGTGTCATTTGCGTCAGGATGAGGCTGAACGTACAGGCTGAGTTGTGTCCTTGGGACTTGGAACACCCATGGCAGCTGAACTTCAGCCTGCTTCCTGTCCTCTCTTTTTCCTTGTGTTTATTAGGAAATATTTCAAACATTCAAAAAGCAGAGTGAGTTACATGACAAAGTGTTGATATATTTGTCATATTTGCTTCATGTTTTATTTTACAAATAAATCATTTTGAATTGTTATGGTATCCTTACCATCTCTACCAAATCCGCTATGCTTCCTCTTCCCCCTTCCCTAGGGTATTCACTACTCTAAAGTTAGTGTTTATATATTAGTACCTCATATATATAAATTCATGAGAAGCATATTATATTTTAATGGGTATTTTAAATTTATAAAAATGGCATCCTATGCTTTTTCTATAGCAAGCATCTTTCATTGGATTTTATTTTCCTAGATTGATTCATGTGTATCTAGATCATGCATTTAATCTGCATGATATTTAATTGTATTAATATACCAAAACTTAATTATCTATTTTCTTGCTGGTAAGTGTTTATGTTTTATTTGTTTCTATTTTATTGCAAACAAGCCTTCAATGAGCCTCCTTGACATGCCTCCTTGTACACACAAGCAGGAGCATCTGGAGGATATTTACCTGCAGGTAGAATTGACAAGACTTAAGGAGTGAGCCTTAGTTTGGATAGACACTGCCACATTGCTTTCTGACACAGTTATACCAGTTTGCACTTTTCCCAGCAGAGCCCCCATGCCTGCATCCTTACCAACACATTGGACTATAAGACTTGTTTGTTTTCTTTTTTCCAGTATTATGAGAATGAAATGGTATCCTTTTGTTGTTTTTATTGAGTTTTTCTGATTTCTAAGGAGCATATGCATCTTAATAAGTGATGTGCCAGCTGTTTTTCTTCTGAGAATTTCCTACACATGTCATCCTCCACTTATTTTGTTGTATTGTTGTTTTTGCCCTGATCTGTAGGAGTTCTTTATGTATTGTGGTTACCATTATAAGTTTACTTGGCAAATATTTCCTCCTACCCAATGGCTTTTTAAAAATTTTGGTTATTTTGGATTTTTAGAGCAAAACCATCTTATCATTCTAATGCATGAAACTTATCAATCTTTTCATTTATGTTTTGTGTTATCTTGTCCTTTTATTTTATTTTTTAAATTTATTTATTTTGAGAGAGAGAGAGAACATGCACATGAGTGGGGGAGGGGCAGAGACAGAGGGAAAGAGAGAAGCTCAGCTCTCGGCATGTTCTCAGTCTATTTGTGGGAATGACATATAATGATTATAAATATGGAGTGATCTGAAACATCAGATCTGTCAGCACAGAGTCTGATGCAAGGCCTGATAGCACAAATCATGAGATCATGACCCAAGCTGAAAGCAAGAGTTGGATGTTTAACCAACTGAGCCACCGAGGTGCCCTTGTTTTGTCTTTTAAAAAAATTGTTTCCTGCCCTGATGCAATACAGATGTATTTTCTTCTAAACTTTTGTGGTGGTTTCTGTTATTTTTCACCTTTAAATCTTTAGCCCACAAGGAAGCCCACATTTTGTATAGTATGAGCTCATTTTATTTTATTTTACCATAAGCAAGCCAATTGTCTCAACATGCTGAGAAGTCTATACTCTTCTCCACTGATGTGCAATGCTGTGTTTTGCTTCCATATCACAGGACAAAGGAGACTATTATATGAAAATTTCCAGCCTCTGCTTTTCTCCCTGTTAGGCAGAGTTCAGCTTATTCCCTTGTCTTGCCCTCAAAGGAGGGAGAGAGTTCTTCCTAACTGGTTATTTTAACTTCTGCATAGTAGAATTGGGAGGAGAAAACAAGATGAGGCAAAAGATGTGCTAATCTAACATTGATTGAAGAGTTTCTGGGTTTGGAAGAATGTGTGTGGGGTTAGAAAGTGAGAGAGCAGAGGAAGAATAAGAAGGGATGTTGTGGGAATGGGTGTATGATGAATGTACTACCTGTCACTTAACACCCTTCAGGAGGGGCAAGTAAAGAACAGAGTCCTTTAAGATTGTTTCGGGGCGCCTGGGTGGCGCAGTCGGTTAAGCGTCCGACTTCAGCCAGGTCACGATCTCGCGGTCCGGGAGTTCGAGCCCCGTGTCAGGCTCTGGGCTGATGGCTCAGAGTCTGGAGCCTGTTTCCGATTCTGTGTCTCCCTCTCTCTCTCTGCCCCTCCCCTGTTTATGCTCTGTCTCTCTCTGTCCCAAAAATAAACAAACGTTGGAAGATTGTTTCATTAGTTGTTTTTGGAACTAATGCTTTGGTGGAAAGCATTTCAACTGCTTAGAGATTGAACTACATCTTTCTAGGAAAGATTTTATTTCAAAGAAAAGTTACTGGTTAAGATGGCAGATTGAAATTGCAACACAGCAGGAAAACTGACCAACAGCAAGTACAGTTGATTGGGGTTATAATATAATGTAATAAGTTGCAAAAACTGTTGACTAATGAAAGAAATATGCCATGCAAAAGTGCCTGGGGAAGCAAAGAAAGATTTGAATGCTAATCTTATTCCCATATCCCAAAAGCCCAGTAATCCTTAAAATGTGTACTAATAACTCCAAAATGGAAGGGAAACAAAGTGAGAGGTTAACCTTTCCATTTTCCTCTTACCTTAAAGCAGAGAGATAGTAGGGGTTGGGGTGAAATGTGTGCAAAGAACAGTACAGAACAGTGTTGGCTCTATCTCAGCATTCCAATTGAATTAATGGCAAAGATCCAAAGCCTAAGAGTACTCCCTCTTACAAATGGGATGTATATCCCAACTTGGGAGGTTGAGAAGTCCTGATATAGGACATTAAAAAAGAAATTCACACGAAGAGTTTAGGTCATTCAACTCAGGGTGTCTACAGTGGGATCCTAGATTCCTTTTGGGTGTTCACCATACCCTCAGGCTACCAAGACCTACCAGAATTCAAAGCATTCAGCACCTACCTTCCAATGGTAACTGAAAAGAGGAAACAAGCCGGCCTCTAATACTATGTGGTGAGAGGGAATGAATCAATCATCCACACTGAGCTATATAAATACAGTAGCATTTCTCAAGCCTGAGCAAGATGAAAAGAAACAACCTCTTACAGCAAATATATATACATGTAATGTATTATATCAAAAGCATATAAAAACTATGAAAACATAAGCAGAAAAATACATGGAAATTAATCATTATTCCTTTATAGAATAAGGTTAATAAGAATATAAATTCAAAAGCTCAAAGAAGACCTAATAAACCAAAGAATGGGACCAAAAGAAGTATTGAATAAGCTAGCCAAAATACCATAACATACCAAAAACAATAGCATGATCATATTATCTCACAACCAGTAAAGTTGTATAAACAACAAAGAACTAAATAGTCACCACTGGCAACTGAATTACAAGAAGAAAGCCTTGATTTCAAATAAGTAAATCAATTAGAGGAAAGATGACAGATATGGAAGACAGACAAAGATGATGTACTCTAAGGATAACTAGGTCTCTGAAAAGGAGCCTCCAACAAATGGAACAAAACACATATTCTTATACACAGAGAAACATCCACAGAGAGAAAACTTCCCAATTCTGAAGATAAACGTTCATACCATGTCCCATGAAAATCAGATAAACTGATTAACTTCAAATAGGTCATTTGGTGAAAGGGATGGACATCACATCAGATTTCTCTTTGGCACTATTTAGTGTTGTGAGTACATAAAAGTGTTTCTAAATATTCTTAGGGAAATAAACTATGACCAAGAATAGTATACTAAACAAATATTTCATTCAAGTATTACAGCTTTAGGGAGATCATCTCAAAGATGATAGATCTCAAGAAACCCAACATTCTTAAGCTCAATTTGAAACAAAACAAAAACAAAAACAAACAAAAAACCTACCAACAGTGAAAAGCAGTCAATTGAAAAATTTGGGCATAGGGAAGCCAGAAGAGGGTCCTGAGCCTCAGACAAGTTTACACATTGTATCAATGCTAAATAATCAAAATTAACATTTATAAAATAGAACATGAACATTATAAATATTGACAATATAAAAACAATAACTGACTACTATCATGAACTGCAGGGGGAAGCTGATGGGGAATGGTAAAGAATATCATCCTTACATTTCATGGGCAAGTGCTAAACTGAAACTATATAGCATGTAGTTAAAGCATGTAGTTCAAATCACATTTTAATATTTTTCATAATCTATTTCTTATTCTCAAAAAGAAGTCTGTTATATAATAATAGTATTTTTTTGTAGTGGTGAAATATGTACTTAAAGTGTTCATGGTAAGATTAACAGTGCAGAGAATGGGGTAGAGGCACCCAAGGATGATGGAACCAGTTAGAAGGAGAGATGATACAGACATGAGAAAAAAAGAAGAGAAATGAATAGGCAGAAGCAGTAGGGAGGGAGCAGAGATAGATAGAGATGTGGATGTAGAACCAGGAATACTTGGAGATAGTTTACAGAGTAAACCCTGATGGGGCCAAGCCAGAATCAATGGCAAAATTCCATGGGCAAGCCTGAGAAAGTCAGGGTCAAGTGCACAGGGTGAGAGGGTAGTCCTTTGCAAGAGCCACCAGTGGTATTAGGCAACCAACTGGTTCCTCCCTCTCCATTTTTCTTTGGTCCCATGGCCATTGAGTGACAATTCTCACACCTGACTTGGTCCATCTGGCTCAAAGGCCATGGAAAAAATGCCTGCACATGGCAACTCTGGGAAAGTTCTGGCCCCAAGTAACATGAACATGTATATACTGAGGCAACTTCTGAAACCATGTCTCTGAAATTTCAATAATATTATATTTAAATCTCAGACAAGTATAGGCAGTCAATATGGGTGGGTCCAAATAACACATGGAACTTTCCAGCCATTTAGCAAATGCTCTTGGCTATTCTTCTCCTCCTACATGGTGAAGTGCCCCAGGCCTGAGCATGGAGGTCCATAAATGAGAACAGCCTCTCTAGTGCTGAGTTGGCAGTAGATGCTCCTGAGAACCTCTCCCCAGGTACAGAGAGTGGACTTTTCATCTTGTTTTTTCAATCTTTGCCTAACCCTGCTTTGGAGATTTAACAGCAAATCTTTGTAAGGTCCATCCTTTGTCAGGGGTGCACAATCTAAGTGCTTTACATGAACTAACTTGAAACACCCCTGTTGCAGCAGATTGTGCTTTGCAGAGGTGACCACAAAATTGCTGCCCATCCTACAGGTAATTGTAGCATGAGACTTTGATGCTCCTCTCATGGAGAAGTTGTGTCTCCTTAAGGGTGGGGCTCTTGTGACTCTTCAGTCAGTAGGATGTTGTGGAGGTGACAGTGGATAGCTTCCGATGTTGGTTTATAAAATATGACACAGTTTCCACTTTGTGTACTAGAATATTCTTCAAAGCCTTTCACTGCCATATAAACCCTGAGGTTGCCATGCTGTGATGAAGTTCAAACTAATTCACCTGGAGGGACAGCATGATGAAGCCCTGAGGTTGCATGAGGAGAGCAGTTCTAACCATCTCTAGCTGCTTCACTACTCACCTCTGGTTCCAGCTCCCACCACTGTCTGACCACCACAATCCCAGCAGAAAACCCGAGGTAGAACTGTCCAGCAGAGACCTTCATGAACTGATGACCTACTGTGAGATAACATGAGAAACTGAGATAACATGATTTCTGCTGTTTTAAACCACTACATTTGGTGATTTATTATGCAACAATAGTTAACCAATACCTATGACACAGGAACTTTTATTATCCCCCATTTAATCAATAAAGATACTGAGACACCGAGAAATTAAATAACTTTCTCAAGGTTATACTGCTACTCAGTGGCAGAGCCAGTATTTTAATCCCCAAACTGTCTTGTTCCAGAATACTTGCTCCTACCAGTGTTCTATATAACTTGTTGCAGAAACTAGATGGAAGGAAAAAAGTTGTGGAGCCAGATGTGCTTGTGTTCTGTCCTAGCTCCCATTCAGCTACTTTACATTCATTATTAAACTCTGCACTTTAGAGAACTCTGTGTGCAATACTCATGAGACCAGCACTATGATTTTCATAGCGCCTGACGTGTTCTTCTTGGTTGCTGAATGTTTTCCCTCCCTAAAGCTGTAGTGTCTGTT
The DNA here is from genome assembly GCF_018350155.1 of Leopardus geoffroyi. Taxonomy (NCBI): domain Eukaryota; kingdom Metazoa; phylum Chordata; class Mammalia; order Carnivora; family Felidae; genus Leopardus; species Leopardus geoffroyi. The sequence continues at coordinate 110,127,773 of NC_059328.1, forward strand.
TCCTTAATTACACAATAGAGTATAAAGATCTGTTCAGTAAAATGTATAATCACATTGTGCTTCTTAAACAGACTCAATAATAATCAGCACCAAATTAGGCAGGGGTAATCACAGGTGGAGGAGGTCTGTTTTTGTCATCAAGGTCATTCCTCCCCCAGAGAAAGATAACGGGGAGCTATCAGAGAGCTGAGAGGAAACCGAAAACCTAACTTCATATGCAAAAGGATGCCTCATCTTCTGGATGGTTCTATCTAAAGGGAAGGCTTTTGTCATAATCTGGGGCCAGCAGCATCATTCACGCGCAGCCTCAGCTGATATGTCTGAACAGCAGACTTCATCATGGTGGCAAGAACTGTCCATTGCCCCTCCTTGCCATTATTCAACAATCTTTATGAAGTTTACATGTCATACAATGGAGTAGTCTTAGAATTAGAAATTTAAAAATCAGTGGTTTTAAAATTACATCTTTTTCTTCTTTGTGAATATGTGTGATGGAAAAAGTTATTTATGCTTAGCTCTGTGTATTAAGAAGGTAGATCTCAGGGAAGATCCTTTATTTGAAAAAGAACAGGAAGAGACAGAGGGGAAAGATTAGAGAGGAGGAGGCTGGAGCCAGCACAGTAGAACAAGCATATGGAGAATCCTAGAGAGATAGCAGACCTGGGACTGGCTGGTTCTAAGAACAAAATTCCATTTTCCTGTGCACATGGCAAGAATACCCATCCTCTGGCTTCCCCCAAGTAAACTTCCATTCAGCATACACTGCTGTGGAGTTGGAATCAGGGCTTCTGCTGCTACATTATTTTGTTGTGGTCAGTGATGGGTGCAGTGAAGTGTTGAATCTGGCCTTATGTGGGTGTGGGAAGACAGAGGCTGTCCACAGAGTATGTGTCACTTCAGCTCACACCAGTAAGCACATGAATCACTTGCAGTCATGGTGAACATGTCCCACCTCAATGACTCGTTTACTTACTTGATCATTCTTATCTTTATTAAGAAATGTTGCACAGTACATCACTGCTTAGCATTTAATTGTAGGATCATTTTTCATGCAGAAATAATTTGACAAGTAAAACAACACTCTTAAGACTTGTGATAGCAGTGGTTCGGTGGCTTAGTCAGTTAAGCATCCAGCTTTGGCTGAGGTCATAATGTAATGTTTCATGAGTTTGAGTCCCACATTGGGCTCTCTGCTGTCAGCTCAAAGTCTGCTTTGGATTCATTCTCTCTCTCTCTCTCTCTCTCTCTCCGCCGCTCATTCATTCTTTCTCTCTCTCTCATGTAAATAAACATTAAAAGAATACTTTTGATAAAATTACAGAGAGTAGCAGTTATCTTTGTGACTACTTAAAAATTGTGTTTTCCAAGATATGTAATGTCTCCAGAAAGAATGTGCCATGTAATTCAGTTTTTATATGAGGAAAACATTCCCATTGCAGAAATTCTCTAACAATTTCCTTAAATCGAGAGAAGATATTTTTTGTCACTACAGTATGTGTGTGTATATATATATGAAGAAAAGACAGAGCAAAAGGCCAGCAAATAGGAACAGAGAAGTTTAGACAGTAGCACAATGGCTCTCCTACTTCCACTGCATCAGGATCTCCTGGAGAACTGCCTAAACAAGGCTGCTGGCCTTATCCCCAGAGTTTCTGATTCAGTATGTCCAGATTGGAACCCAAGCACTTTTATGCTGTTCCTGCTGGTCCAGGGGACCACACCTAGAAATCACTGGTGTGCTAGGAAGCATGCTTTGACATTGAAGTTAGCACTAGATTCAAATTCTTCCAATGTCATTTACTTGCAGGTAACCTTGGGTACATTATCTAATTTATCTGATTATCCTTTTACTTTCTTGTTAAATAAAAAATAACAAGATGATTGTGGGGATTAAATGAAATTGTATAAGCGACATAGTCAAAGGGCATCAGTGTAAACATTTGATAAATATTAATGATTTTGCTTAATCTTCATTGAAAACTATCCCAACTACTAAGTATTTGCCTCTTTAGGAAGCTATGTAGGAAAATAGAAGTCTCATAATATTAAATAATTGATTCATTCTTTAAAGAAGCATTTAAGCATTTAGTGTATACTAGACTTTAGGTTACATACTGGAAATTGTGTTATATAATTGTTTTAGTAACTTGCAATAAGTAACTTCCAATAAGCTTACCTTTTGGAAAACTCTTGGTTGGCTAAATGAGCTAAATGTCAGGGTGGAGAATCTCCAGTATCAGGACAGGAACTGGTAGTGCACAGGCATAGGCACCTGGCACCGCAGCTTCCGGACTCCACCACTACCAGCGGCCATAACACGGGGTGATTAGAATTGTGTTTATTGATCAATTCTTGAGATGCTAGTTCAGGCCAAGCCCAAGATTTATCTACATGCACTTGCCAGATTCTCTGATGGGAAAAGTTCATTGTTTCTCCACTTAGTAAATAAATTTAACTCGAAGATAAACACTTCCTCCACTATGTTGGAAATAAAAGTTTCTAAGCAGGAATTGGACAGACGATCTGTTTCGTTTAAAGAAAATCATCTTGCCCACGGAAACATGTTGAAATAAAGGTGATGGTGCAGATGCTGTTGACTTGACGTTTTGAGTTTAGCCAATCACTTTCCCTTGTGTGACTTTGGGAAAGGGGTATGGCGTTATTTTACTCTTCTAAAAAATGGAGAAAATAATACCTAATTTTCAAGACTCTTGCAAGACCAGACACAATTTATGTGAAGGACTTTTAATAAATTTAGTGTATTTTGACAACTGTTTTTCAGACAGTTGCAGTAGTAATTTAAGATATAACTTGTGCTTTTTTATTTCAATGATCCCAACCCCAGTACTTTCTGCAGACCTCAGACTTCATTCACTTGTGTTTATCTTGAATCCCAGGGTCTCTAACTACTTTCTTTTCTAACTCTCTTAACAATGAGTTGTTTAAAGAAGCAAAAATAAATTACACCATTAGATCAGATAATCAGTCCTGAATTAGGAATGACGCCTACAGGACAAGGCAGGACAGACACCTGGTTATCCTGCAACTAAACCTGATATTCATTAATAAGTATATTTTAGTGGTAAATTTAATCTGCAGAGCCAGTTGTCTTTTTCCCTCTACTTCCATTTTGCCTCATGATCTGCCTCTTCTTTTACCTCCCATTTCTCATTCCAATTCAGCTTGCACACCCATTCTACAATACAAAGAATGTGCACAGTGTGTGTGGGGGGGGTACCCTACTTGTCAAATGCCATCTAAGTAAAAGAGTTACAGGAATTATATAAATGATCCATTAATACTTTTCCCACATCTTATTTTTTTTCACAGCAAACTTTTGAAGCAGTGATTATCCTTTTTATTAATATATAGTTATAATGTTATATAAGTTGCCCAAGATTACACTCTGTTTCAGAAATGTTCCCCAGAAGCAAACACTGAAAAAGAGTAAGAAGTGTAAGAAGTTTGGGAAGGAAAGATTAACACTTGGGAATAAAAATGAGACTGAGAAAAGGGCATCTGTGTGGCTCAGTCGTTTAGGTGTCTGACTTCAGCTCAGGTCGTGATCTTGCAGTTCATGGATTTGAGCCCCACATTGGGCTCTGTGCTGACAGCTCAGAGGCTGGAGCCTGCTTCAGATTCTGTGTATGCCTCTCTCTCTCTGCCCTTCCCCTGCTACTGCTCTATTTCTCAAGAATAAAGATTTTTTAAAAAGTTTTTTGTTGTCTTTTTTTTTTTAATGAGACTAAGACATCAGGATGGGGCAAGGTGAGCCTCACATCTCAATGACATCCAACAATCCCCACCAGTCCAACTGTAAGCTCAGAGCAAACACTGCCTGATGGAGTGTCCAGACTCTGAAACCACAGACATGCTTTGCCATTGGCTGAAGCTGCCCAGGAAAAGCAACCTCAGCTTGGAAGCTAAAGTTGTCTTAAAACTTTTAACAGCTGAGGGCTATAAGCTAATTGCACTCTTTACAGGGAGGTCTGAGCAGTGCTGCCATACCAGTAGAGTAGCAGTACCGTCAAAGAGACCCCTCCTATCTGACCCTAAAGTTAATTCTTTCTATCAATTCAAGTTAAATGCTGCACTTGAGTGGTGAGGTCTACTGAGGAATTTTAATTACATTCTATAGACACTTAGGACTCTGGAATCACAGAAGGATGCCTGTAAACATATTCAAGGTATTCAACATCATCGCTTAGTTCTGTCTCTTACCTGCTGTTTTAGCCCCACATACATGTGGAGAAGGTGAGGGTTAACCAAAACCACCTTCCCCAGTCTAACTTTCACCAGAACCTGGTTTTGAGGTGGCAAAAATTTGCCCAGAAATTATTAAAAACAGTAGTTTAATGCTATTATTATATCACATTGGGGACCCAGAGATAGGGAAAGGATTTAGTGAGAGGCAAGGTCCGATGCAGGCACCAAAATATCAACACACAATTATTAAATGTACAGTGTTTTTCTAATTGTCTTTAAAGACTTTAAGATTATTTCCTGATATCAGCACTACTTCTGATCATTCAATTCCATTTTTCTTTCTTTTGTGCCACTGGTTTTGGATCATAATAAAAGCCCACAGGCTCCAACATAGTGAATAAAATGTTTTTTAAAAAAATACTATAAACAAACTCAAGCATTTTCCAGTGATTGGCAGAAGCTACATCCAAACTCCAAGGTAAAGTAAAAAATGTCCTCTGTAATTTTCAGTTTTCATTCTAATATGAAAAAAGCTTGAATACTAACTCCCATTCTTACTCTAATATAAAACAGGACAAACTGAAAACCAGCAACTTTGCTTAGACCTATCAGAGAACGAACATTGAAGGGCAAATTGCCACCCCATAATGTGGAGAAACCAGTAGATAGAGTCAGACACAGTGGCAATCACTTACCTCAAGTGGAAGCTGCTGGAACCAAAACCTAGTAGAAACGTGTAAATGCTAATTTGACATATTGCTGGAGGTTAAGAGTGGACCAGCTTAAGACCGAAATCCTCCTAAGGGCCACAGTCTTAGGGGACCCTAGAATTTTCTGAGCTTTATCTCTAGGAAACTCACTAGATTCTTATGGTGAAAATGTAGAAAGTTGTTCTCAGGACTCCAGCAGAGGGAGGGGAAGACTAACCTTTGTGAAACCAATCCACAGACTTCTCCATAACAAAAGCCTAGTCTCCAAGGAGAAGCACTTGTCAGAGACTTATCCTACATGGGAAATGGATTTACTCCCACTCCAGGCCCCTCCACATTTCATGTCTCATCTAAGGAGAAAAAATAATCAAAAAGGCTCAGAGCTTCAAGGAAATAGATTGTGAGTACTTTAGCAAGGGAATGGAGTAGAGAACAGAAAAACAAAAAGTTATATCAATGGAAAAATATTTTCAAAGATCACAAGTCAGAAAAAACCAACAACTAAGATTTAATAAAAAAATAATTATAGAATGTTACTCCTAACCAACACTTTACCATTATACTAATGAGATCACAATATAATAATAGCCATAAATGAAAACCTAAAAAGTTACAAGACACACACTCTCAGAGGAGGAGTACATAGGAAAGCGATAAGGTCAAGCAGAGGCATAAACAAGGACATGAGAGGAATTTGAAAGCCCTGGTACTCATAGCTTCAGCAAAAATTAACCACAGCCCAACTTCATGGGCTCATTAGTAATCTTGATGAAACTAAGGAAAGAATCAATGAACTTGAAGACAAGACTACAGAAACTTGCCAAAATAAGTGCAGAGGAAAGAAGAACAGTAAAAGAAAATGACTGTTGATAGTAATTAGCATTATCATCAAATGATAATTTGATGATACAACAAAGAATTTATTCAGAACAACAAAAGAAATTATTCATAAAATGTGGAATAACATCAAAAGATATAGTATGTGAGTAATTAGTATATCAGATAAAGAATGACTGAATGGGGCGGAAGAAATATTTAAAGTAGTAATGTCCAAGAACTTTCCAAAATATAATAAACTGTTATTTAAAAGTGAACTTTTATTAGTTAAAAATGTATATTGTAAACTGTAGGGCAACCACTATATTTTTAAAATATTGTTTGATGTGGTAAGAGAAGACATAAAATGGATTCATAAAAATGCTCAAATAAAACAAAAGAAGGCAGAATGAAAGATAAAAGTAAGATAAGGAAGAAATGTAATCAATAGAAAACATTTACACAGATAATCCAAGTATATTAATAATCATTTTAATGAGAATGATCTAGCAACATCAATGAAAAGACAAATATTGTCAGAGTTGATCAAAACAAAATAAGACTCAACTTATCTATAAGAAATCCACTTTAAAATTAAAAATAAAGATAAAAAGTAAAGAAATAGTGAATACAGTACCAAGCTAACACTAATCAAATGAAAAGTGGAAAGCTATGTTAATTTCAGACAAAGCAGACTTCAGAACAAGCAATATTATCAAGGATAAAGAGAGATATTACATAATGATAAAGGATTTAATTCACTAAAAAGACAAGAATCTGAAACATTCAGGTACTGAAAAAATAAAAACAAAATAGAATCAAAATACCTGAGTAAAAAACTGATAAGTCTGAAGGAGAACTAGACAATGCAGCTGTTATAGAGTTCAACATCCCTCTTACAGTAATTGATAGATGAGGCAGCCAGAAAATCAGTAATAATATATAGTTGAACAGAATGGCACCATCAATCAACTGGATCTAACTAATATGTATAGAATACTTTATCCAACAATGGCAGAACACATACTCTTCTCAAGTTCAAGTGGAACATTCAACAAGATCTGGGCCATAAAACACAATGTAACAAATTTAAAAGAATAGAAATCATACAAAGTATGTTCCCAGACCATAGTGGAATTAAAGTAGAAATTAATAATAGTTGAAACATTCCCAAATATTTGAAAATTAAATATACTTCTTAATAACACCTGAGTAAAAGAATAATTCTCAAAACAATTTTAACATTTTTAAATAAGTAAATTAAAAAAAAAACTCAGCAAAATTTGTAGTATACAGTGAAAGCAATACTTATGGGTAAATTTATAGTAATAAATACATGCATTGGAAAATAAGAATAACACCATATCAGTAATATAAACTCTCACCTTAGTCAACTACAGAAAGAAGAGTAATTTAAGCTTAAAGCAAGCAGAAAAATAAATCAATAACAAAAATTAGGATAGAAAATGAAATTGAAAATAGGACAATAGATAAAATCAACAGAATGATTATTTGAATAGATCAATAAAGGTGAAAAACCCTGTGTCAAGCTAGACAAGAGAAAAGAGAAAGTTACAAATTACAGTATCAGAAATGAAAAAATATCATAACTAATGGCTTGAACATTAAAAGAAAAATAAAGAAAAGTTATGGATGACTCTATTGCTTTAAGTTTTATAACTTAAATAAAATGGAGCAATTTCCTAAAAGATACAAAGGACACAAGGAAAAATAAACTGAATAATCCTTTGTCTAATTAAAGAAATTGAATTAATAATTAATCACTGTTCAAAAACAGAAATTATCAGACTAAAATACTTTCACTGGTGAATTCTGCCTAATATTTAAATAAGAAATAATACTAAATCCTGACAATCATGTCCATAAAATAGAAGCAGAGGAAACATTTCCCACCCATTCTATGAGGCTGACTTTACTGTAAGACCAAAATCAGGTAATATGCAAGGAAAGAAAGCTACAGACCAATTTCTCACATGTAAAAATCTTCAACAAAACATTAGTGAACTGAATCCAACAATGTAAAAGATAATTGTACTCTAATTCTCAGCCTAAGTTGGAAATACAGTATGGAAATACAAACCTGGTTCAACATTCAAAAGTCAATCAATCACTGCAGACTGAGTGATATCAGTAAGATGACAGAGTAGGAAATACCGGTCTTTGTCCCCCAACATGAAATAAATAGATGATAGCTAGATAGATGATAGATAGATAGATAGATAGATAGATAACCATGAACAAAACTAGTCCTGGGAAGGCCCAAGAGTCCAATTAAGAACATATGGCAACAGAGTGGAGCAAAGAGAGAGAGAGACAGAGAGAGAGGGAGAGAGAATACACAAAGAATCACTGGGAAAGAATTACATAAAACTGAGAAGTCTAAAGATGACAACTAGGAAAAAATGTGAGCACTATCTGTATCAGACATGTAGCTGGTGTCAATACAGCCCACCTGAGGGCTTCTCTTTAGAGAACCCTGGAATACTTTGCCAAGAAGGGCCTCAACAGCTCCCCTAACAGCTGTGGAGAATCCACAGCTTTCACAATAGAGAAGCAGGTAGTGTTCATCAGTGTGGATCCCAGCAGCTTGCTCCACAGAAGACATCAACAGCTTTCACCACTGAGGTACACAACAGCTCACACTCCATGGCTGGCTCTGCAGCTTCTCTGTACGTGACCAAGCTCCAATATCTGGCTCTATGGCTTCTCCATGTGCACCTTTGTATTGGGTATAACTAGCACAATTGCTGCAGGCTAACCAGTGTCCCAAACCTCAAAGTTGCTGTCTCTCCATATGTAACAATGCTTTGACTGCTCAGTGTGCACCCTCATCACCACCAGAGCCACTACCAGAGCCACTACCACTCTTAATTAGCCATGACTGCAGATCCAGGAGCCACTGTCACTCCACAAGAGCCCACACTGCAGTCTCTGCCTCTATGGCTGCTCTAGGTACCCATGACTCAGGCCATGGAACCATAACTTCTGCAGGCTAGCCAGTGCCCCAGACTCCCACATATCAGATATTAGTACTATCATCAGCATAAATGCTCTCACAAACCAGATCACGTGCTGAGGAGGATCCTCTTGGCCATAACCACCCCTATGGGAGACAAAGGGATCAGGTGGTTTACAAGAGATTTTGCCACTGAAAATGACAACAGCCTTTACCAACACTGTAGCCTACCTACACTTTGGCCATTGAAGATCCCCAAAATACTTATCAAAGCTGACTTCCATTTATGGAGTGGCATGGAGACTATGTTGTTGGAACTATGACTGCCATACTTCACTCAACCATTACCCTCATATCCACCCACAAATGAAAGCCTTTCCCCTTAAAAACCAGCCTGTAAAGACAGGAAGAGTTGTCTGTTCCATCATAAATATAGTTATCAATGAAAGTCTACAAGAAACACAAAAAATCGGTAGAATAAGACACCACCAAGGTAACACAATAAGAAAGTAACAAACCTTAAATAAATAAAGACTATGAGTTGTTGGGGCACCTGGGTGGCTCAGTCGGCTAAGCGGCCAACTTCGGCTCAGGTCGTGATCTCATGGTCCGTGAGTTCAAGCCCCGCGTCAGGCTCTGTGCTGACAGCTCAGAGCCTGGAGCCTGTTTCAGATTCTGTGTCTCCCTCTCTTTGACCCTCCCCCATTCATGCTCTGTCTCTCTCTGTCTCAAAAATAAATAAACGTTAAAAAAAAAAAGACTATGAGTTGGCAAAGAATTAAAAAATATTGCTTTAAGGAAGCTCAGAAAGCTATAAGGGTACACAGACAACTCAACATTATCAGAACAACAATGAATTAACAACATGAAAAGTTCAGCTAAGAAATAAAACTAATAAAAAGAAATAACAAGTCTATTAGCTGACGAGCACAATGAAAGAAATGAAAAGCATAATAGATAGCATTGACAGTAGACTTGATTCAGCAGAAAAAGAATCTGTGAACTGAAAGACAAGTAATTTGAAATTATTCAGTCAGAGAAGTAAAAGAAAAACATTAAAAAGTCTAAAGAAAGTCTACATGAATTCTGGGGTACCATCAAATTAAACAATATTTAAATTATCATAGCCCCAGAAGTCAAAGAGGAGAAAGGGGCAGAAAGCCTATTTAAAGAAATAATGGCTGAACTTCCCAAATCTGAGAGAAGATATGGATTCCAAATACATGAAGCTTATAAGTCTCCATACAAATTCAATCTAAAGACGTCACCAAGATATATTATAATGAAGGGGCGCCTGGGTGGCGCAGTCAGTTAAGCGTCCAACTTCAGCCAGGTCACGATCTCGCAGTCCGAGAGTTCGAGCCCCGCATCGGGCTCTGTGCTGACAGCTCAGAGCCTGGAGCCTGTTTCCGATTCTGTGTCTCCCTCTCTCTCTGCCCCTCCCCCGTTCATGCTCTTTCTCTCTCTCTGTCCCAAAAATAAATAAACGTTGAAAAAAAATTTTTTTTTAAATAAAAAAAAAGAGGGGCGCCTGGGTGGCGCAGTCGGTTAAGCGTCTGACTTCAGCCAGGTCACGATCTCGCGGTCCGGGAGTTCGAGCCCCGCTTCAGGCTCTGGGCTGATGGCTCAGAGCCTGGAGCCTGTTTCCGATTCTGTGTCTCCCTCTCTCTCTGCCCCTCCCCTGTTTATGTTCTGTCTCTCTCTGTCCCAAAAATAAATAAACGTTGAAAAAAAAATAAATAAAAATAAAATTAAATTAAAAAAAAGATATATTATAATGAAACTGACAAAAATCAGAGACAACAAGAATGTCTTGAAAGTAGCAAGAGAAAAAAAAATCATCTCATTCAAGAGAACTCCATAAAACTATCAGTAGATTTCTCAGCAGAAACTTCCAAGCAAGAAAAAAGTAGATTGATATTCTCAAAGTGCTAAAAGAAAAAAACTGTCAACCTAGAATACTTTACCCAGCAAAGCTCTCCTTCAAAAATGAAAAGATAAATATGTTCTCTGGCAAACAAAAGACAAGGGAATTCATCACCATTTGGCCTCCCTGCCTTATCAGAAATGCTAAAGAGAGTTCTTCAAGCAGAAATAAAAAGGCACTAATTAGTAACATGAAAACATATTAGAGTATCAAACTCATTGATAAGATAAGTATATAGTCAAATTCAAAATACTCTAGTACTGTAATGGTAGTGTGTAAATCACTTAACTTTAGTGTAAAAGTTAAAAAATAAAAATTTTAAAAATAAGTTTAGCTACAATAATTTTTTAATAGATATACAATATAGTGTCTGGGTGACTCAGTTGGTTAAGCATCAGACTTTTGATTTTGGCTCAGGTTATGATCTCATGGTTCATGAGACTGAGCCCTACATAAGGCTCTGCATTGTCAGCATGGAGCCTAATTCAGGGCTTTGGATTCTCTCTTCCACTCTCTCTGCCCCTCCCCCCTGCCCCCCAACTCTCTCTCAAAATAAATAAATAAACTTTAAAAAATAGACACACAATATTAAAGATGTAAATTTTGACGCCAAAAACATAAAATATGGAGAGAGAGAGTGAAATAAGTCAGTCAGAGAAAGACAGATATCGTATGTTTTCACTCATATGTGGATCTTGAGAAACTGAACAGAAGACCATGGAGGAAGGGAAGGGGGAAAAAATAGATACAAACAGAGAGGGAGAGAGGCAAACCACAAGAGACTATGAAATACAGAGAAAAAACTAAGGGTGGGGGGTGGGGTAGAGGGAATGGATTATGGGCATTGAGGAGGATACTTGTTGGGATGAGCACTGGGTGTTGTATTAAACCAATTTGACAATAAATTATATTCATTAAATAAATAAATAATGAGTGAGAATAAAGGCAAAGTTTTTTATGCAGTTGAAATTATCAGCTTAAAATAGATTGTTATGAGTTTAAGATAAACTACAAGAAAAAACTTGTAGATACATAAAAGATAAAGAAAAAAGAATCAAAGCATTATCACTACAGAAATAATCAAATTACGAAGAAAGACACAAAAGAGGAAGAAAGAAAGGAATTATAAAAGTCAGAGAACAATTAAGATGGGGAGAGTAAGTCCTCACCTGTCAATAATCACATTAAATTAAGTAGATTAAATTATCCAATCAAAAGACATAGAGTTGGGTGAATGGAATTTAAAAAAGGCAAGAGATTACCTACAAGAGACTCACTTCAGCTTTAAGGTGAAGGGATGCAAAGCAATATTCTACGCAGATGAAAACTGAAAGAGAGAGAGAGTGGTTATACTTTTATCAGACAAAATAAATTAAAAAATGACAAGAGACAAAGAAAGTTATTATATAATGACAAAGATAGCAAATAATCAAGAGAATTTCACAATTCTAAGTGTGTATGCACTCAATATCAAGCATTTAAATATATTAAGCAAATAACAATTTGAAAAGGAAAATAGAAAACAACACAATAACAGGGATTAATACCTCACTTTTGACAATTGGTACATAGTCCAGATAGAATATAAATGAGGAAATTTTAGGCTTGAACATATTGGACAGAATACAGAATATACAGAGCATTCCACAGAATACACATTCTTATCAAGTGCACAGAGAACATTCTTCACGACATATTCTATGTTAGGCTACGGAAGAAATCTTAACAAATTTAAGAAGATTGAAAATTTGGCATATCCTCTCTAATCACAATAGTATGAAACTAGAAATCAATAACAGGAAGAAAACTGGTAATATGTGTTACTTATGCAGAAGTTAACATTCTGAGGTACAGCCAATGAGTAAAAGAAAAAAATCAGAAGGAAGTAAAAAATATCTTGAGACAAATATGTAAACACACCAAATTAATGGGAGTAACAAAAGCAGTTTTAAGAAGAAAGTTTATAATGCCTACATTAAGGATATACATGTAAGGATGTTTACATTGATAAATGCTTACATTAATAAACATAAGATCTCAAATAAACAGCCTACCTTTTGACCTCAAGAAACTATAAAAAGAATAAAATAAGGTTAAAGTTGACAAAATGAGGAATCAAGAAAGGTCAGAGTAAAAATAAATGAAACAAAGACTAGAAACACAGTAGATCCGTAGGCAGAAGCTCGCCCTTCTGTATTCCTACGTATGCAGTGTGCTTTTCCTTGCCGGCTTGGACTGTTCCTGCTTAGACAGTCAACATTTGTCTCTCCCTTTAACTGAGTCATCATCTTAGTCCAACTAAGGCAGTTGATATAACGCATAGGTGGAGGAAGGCCCCACGGGGGCCAGAATGGTCCTGGGTATGTTTTTGCTTTCCTCGCGGTCAGCACCCAGAAGAGATGGACGCCAGAGACCACAGGCCGGTGACTGTTGGCTTCCCAAATGGCCGAAGTTGCCTCTTTTAGGAATCTCTTCAGAACTGGCGGCACAATGACTTTGAGTTTGAGCTATTAAAGTACTTCTTCATACTCTGAAAAAAAAAAATAGAAAAGATCAATGAAATGAGTTTTCTTTTTGAAAATATAAACAAAATTGGCAAACCTTTAAGTAGACTAAGAAAAAAAGAGAAAAGACTCAGTAAATAAAATTAGACAGGAAAGGGGAAACATTACAACTGATACCACAGAAATACAATGGATTATAAGAAAATAGTATGAACAATTATATACTAACAAATTGGACAACTTAAAAGAAATGGATAAATTCATAGAAGCATACAACATACAAAGACTGAATCATGATGAAAAATAAAATCTTAAAAGACCAAGAACTAGTAGGAGTTTGAATCAGTAATCAAAACCTCTCAAAAAAGAAACACCCAGAAACAAAGAGCTCCATGGGTAAATTGTATCAAATATTCAAATAAGAATTAATGGCAACCCTTCTCCAACTCTTCCAAAACACTGAAGAGGAAGGATCAATTCCAAACACATTTTGCAAGATCACAATTACCCTGATAGTAAAGCCAGGCAAGCACACTACAAGAAGCAAATTTACAGCAAATTCAACAGTATACAGAAAGAATCATACACCATAATCAAGTGGGATTTATCCCTAGGAATTAAGACTTGTTCAATGTATATAAATCAGTAAATGTGGTATATCACATTAACAGAATGAAGAATAAAAATCACATGATTATCTCAATAGATGCAGTAAAAGCACTTGAGAAATTCAACATTCTTTCAAGATCAAACCTCTCAATAAAATCAATAAATATATAAGAATCTACTTCAACATAATAATACTGGTATTTGCAACAACATGGATGAACCTACACGGCATTATGCTAAGTGAAATAAGCCAGATAGAGAAAGATAAAAATACTGTATGGTATCACTTTTATGTGTAACCTTTAAAAAAATAAATAAATAACTCAGTAGAACAAAATTGAATACTGATTGTCAGGAGCTGGGGAGTGGAAGAAATGTTGGTCAAAGGTTACAAACATTCAATTTTAAGATTAATAAGTCTTGAGGATCTAATGCACAACATATAACTTTGTGAGATGATAGATGTGTTTATTTTTTTAGTATTATGAAAAAGGATATGCTTTCCTCTTAAGGTCAGGAACAAAGTAAGAATGTTGTCTATCACCACTTCTTATCCAATATCATTCCAGAATTCTTACCCAGTTATCATAAAGCAAGTAAAAGATAAATTGTATATAGATTAAAAAGGAAACAGATAAAACTATCTTTGTTTATAAATGGCATGATCTACATAGGAAACAATTAAAAATCTACCAAGAAAGAAAAAAAAACCCTTCTAATACCAATAACTGAGTTTTACAAGGTCAAAAGATGTAAAGTTGACATTAAAAGTCAGTTGTTTTCCTATGTATCATCAGTGAACAATTGAAATTGAAATTTGAAAAATACCAACTATATTAGCACTTTAAAAATAAAATACTTAACTATAAATCTAACAAAACATGTATAGGATCTTTATGCAGAAAACTCTAAAACCCTGAGGAAATAAATCAAAGATCTAAATAAATGAAAGATTTTCCATGTTCTTGGATTGGAAAACACAGTATTCTTAAGTTGTCAATGCTTCCCAAATTGGCATAAAAATTTAGTCCAATATTAATCAAATTATTCACAAACAACTTTGTAGATATTGACAGACTGATTCTAAAATTTATATAAAAGAGAAAAAGATCTAGAATACAAATCTGAAGGGGAAAAACAAAACTGAAGAATGCACTCCATATAATTTCAACATTTACTGCAAAGGTACAGTAATCAAGACAGTGTGGTATTGGTGAAGAATGATATTGGTATGTATATCAATGAATTAGAATAGAGAACTCATAAATAGACCCACAACAATACAGTCAATGGATGTTTCAGAAAAGCATGAAGGCAATCCAATGGGAAAGTGACAATCTTTTCAACAAATATTACTGGAATCATCTTCAACCTGTTGATGAGTAGCGGATTGCCATTCCTTACCTTAGATGGACAAACTCATCTGACACCAGACAGATGAGAGTGACAGTTTACTACTCATATATGAACACAGACTGGAAGAAAAGGACATTGAACTATGCAGTATCGCAAAGGAGTTACACTTTTTGGAGAAAGCAGGGGCTGTGAGGGGCAGGCTTTATATTCACAAAAAGATGGAAAGACCCCTGGTCACCTCTGGAGGACTTGATTGGTTTGTTTAATTCCTTAGGCTGACAGTGAACTGAAGCCCACTACTCAGGAATAACAAGAGACTATGCCTTGTTTCCATGATAAGGAAAGTGTTTTTTTCCCTTTTATTTTGTTTTTTGGTTTTTGTTTTTTTTGGCTGGGAGACCATATCGATGTGAGCAGACTGGGGAAGAAGACTTGCAGTTTGGTTATCCAAGACCCTCCCAATTTAAAAGATACAAAGTGCATAATATTGAATCTTAAAGTCGAATTTTCTACCACAGTATACAAAATAAATTTCCATACATACAAATCTTATACCTTTTGTAAAACTTAACTCAAAATGTATTATAAAATTAATTGCAAAATGCAAATATATAAAACTTATAGGAAAAAATAGAAGAAAATTTAAGTAACTTTATTTTGATGATAACTTTTTAGACATGACACCATAAACATAATCCAAAAAAAGAACAAGTTGATAAATTAGAATTTATTACAATAAAAACTTTTCCTCTGTGAAACACACAGATAAGATAATAAGCATACAAATTATAAATGGGGAGAAAGTATTTGAAAAATTCATATGTCATAAATATCTTGTACCCAATGTATACAAAAATCTTTTAAAAGTCAGGCACTTGGCTGGATGAGCATTGGGTGTTATATGTAAGTGATGAAACATGGGAATCTACCCCTGAAACAAAGAGCACACTGTATGCACTGTATGTTAGCTAACTTGACAATAAATTATATTAAAAATAAAATAAAATAAAATTTTAAAAAATTAAAGAAAATAAAATAAAGGTCAACAATAACAAAACAAGTAATGTAATTAATACCTTTGCCAAAGATCCAAACGGTTATCATCAAAACAACTATGTAGATTGAGAACAAGCATGTAAGTAAATGATTAACACCATTTGTTATCAGGAAATGCAAATTCAAACAATAATGAATTACCACTACATACCTAATGGAATATCTAAAATTAAACACACACCATACACATACGCGTGCACACACACGAAACCTGATGTTACCCATTGTTGGCTATGCTAAGGAAGAATACTGGCTCTCGCTTACCAGTGGTTGGAATGCAAAATGGTACAGTCACAATGGAAGACAGCTGACAGATTGTTCCAACACTAAACATAGTTTTACCATATACATTTTCTATAATTGCTATAAAAATCAGCACAAATTTATTAACTTAAAACAACACAAATTTACTTTTTATAATTCTTAAAACCATAAACAAAAATCAATTTTGCTGAGCTAAAGTCAAGGTGTTGTCCAGCCCCCCTCCAAAAGTTTTAGGGGAAAATTCATTTCCTTGCTTTTTCCAGCTTCTAGAGATGCATTCCTTGAATTACTTGGCTTTTGACCCTTTCTTCCACCTTCAAGGGCCAGCACTGTAGTATCTTCAAATCACTGCTTTTGTCACACCATCTTCTACACTGTAATCACTTCTCTCTCTTCCTCTTATATAAAACATTTGTGATTGCATTTAGACTTTACCAAGATAATCCAGGATAATCTCCTCATCAAGATTCTTAATTATCACATCCGAAAAGTCCATTTTTCCATAAAGGTAACATTTACAAGTTCTAAAGATTAGGCTGTGGATATCTTTGGGGGTCTTTACTCAGCTTACTATAACATATAATCTGGTAATTGTACATCTACACATTTACCCCTTTGAAAGCTATGTTCACACAACAACTTGCAAGTTAATGTTTGTAGCAGCTTATTCATAATCACCAAAAACTGGAAGCAACCAGTATTCAGTAAAGGAGTAGATAGACAAATTGTGGTATATCCATACAATGCAATACTATGCAGCAATAAAAAGAACTATCCAGTAATACAAAGACATGATAAGTCTAAATGCATATTGCTAAGTGAAAGAAATCTGTTTGCAAAGACTGCATAGTATATGACTCAAGTTAATGACATTACAAAAAAATGGAAAACTACAGAGATGAGAAACTGATCAATGGTTGCCCCAAGTTCAGGGAGACAAATGTTCAATAGGAGATAAGTAGGAAATTTTTATTAGAGAGGGAAAACTATTTTATATGACTCTGTAATGATGGATGTATGACACTAAGCATTTGTCAAAACTCATAAAATTCTATAGCCAGAAGCATGACTACTTATGTATGCAAAGTTTAAAAATGTGGAAGTCAGCAGACCTCAGGAATTCAGAATATGATGAAATAACCTAATTCCCATTACTGAAAGGAATGTGAGGAAACCTATTGACTGAAGTAGCTTTGGAAGTGTGAAGTCTGTAAACTAAAGGCAAAAGGTTCTGCACATAAGAACTGTATTAATTGATAAAGTAGTTTCACATAGGGTGTGGATTAAACACTTTTATAACAACATGTGTACTGGAATTGGAAAATTAAATAAATACATGGCAGACATTGGGAGCCATTTTCTCACTATTAGAGTAGAAGGTTCCAGATAAGTAGGGAAAGGTAATGAATTGAAGTTGGAGACAGTATAAACTCATGGTTATTTTACGTAGGTTGGAAAAATAGATATATTTATTGATATATGTATACATGTATACATTCACACATATTTCTCTGTCAGCTGAGAGACCCTAAAAACCATGATACCTCAGAGACAATGAGCACACCTAATGCCTAAATCTTGGTTTCTAATACCATTCTCTAATAAAAAGAACTATCAGTCCTTGGGAAAATGGCTGATTCTAGAACTGGATTAGAAAATACACAAGATGAGTGTGGAAAATTTAAAAATTAATGAAGTTCTCAAACAACAAACCACAATGATAAGGATATATCCAAATGACATAGTAGCAAACATAAGTGATTCCCATGCTCAAACCTGGAAACAAATCAGAAAAAAAAA
This sequence comes from Leopardus geoffroyi, assembly GCF_018350155.1. Taxonomy (NCBI): domain Eukaryota; kingdom Metazoa; phylum Chordata; class Mammalia; order Carnivora; family Felidae; genus Leopardus; species Leopardus geoffroyi. The sequence goes on from NC_059328.1 coordinate 110,145,998, forward strand.
AAAGGAAAAAAGCCAAGTAAGTTAGTTTTGGATTATAAGCCTAAGTATGACATAAATATCCATGAGTCTATAATTACATAAATAAATGATTAATTTAATTAAAATTAATTTATTCTTTTTAATATTTTTTAATATTGATTTTTGAGAGAGAGAGAGAGAGAGAGAGTACAAGTGGAGGAGGAACAGAGAGAGAGGGAGACACAGAACCCAAAGTAGGCTCCAGGCTCTGAGCTGTTAGCACAGAGCTGGATGCAGGGCTCGAATTCACAGACTGTGACATCATGACCTGAGCCAAAGTTGGACGCTCAACCAACTGAGCCACCCAGGCTCCCCTAAAATTAATTTCTTAAAAAGGGAAACATGAAAAAATCTCTCAAGCAGAATACTAAATTATTTATGTAGATGCTATGCTTTCAAGTAGTGGAGTATAGTTTCCCACAGTACAAAGTGTGCATATTGACTTCTTTCCAAAGAGTATGGTATTAAAAAGAAGGAAGAGTAACTTTGCAAACCTCCTTCAGCATGGTGATCAAGGTGACAAAGTCATATTGATAGTGTGCACACTTGATATGATGTGATAAAGATGGCACTTCACATTTGTGAACTCATAACACATAACTCCATCTCAATCATGAGAAAATTACCTGGCAAATTCCAATTGGCCAGTACTCCTAAAAACTCAATTTCATCAAAAACAAGGAAACTTTGAAAATCTATCATATCCAAAAGGAGCCTGAAGTGCCTTGATGACTATGTGTAATGTGTTATCCTGTGTGGGATCCTGAAAGATTACAGGCAGAACCTAGGAATTCTGAATAAAGTATGGACTTTGGTAATAATGATGTATCAGTAGTTCATTAATTGTGAAAACTTGCCATAGTAATGTAAATATTAATAATGAGGGAAATTGGGGTGCCTGGGTAGCTCAGTCAGTTGAGGAACTGACTCTTGATTTCAGCTAAGGTCATGATCTCATGGTCCATGAGTCAGATCCTGTGTCAAGCTCTGCACTGTGTAGAGCCTGCTTGGAACTCTCTCTCTCTCTCTCTCTCTCTCTCTCTCCCCCTCCCTCCCTCCCTTCCCCCCACCTTTCTCAGAAAAAATACAAATTTTAAAAATAAAAAAATAATAAGGGAAACTGAGTCTATATTATAAGGGAGATCTATGTATTATCTTGCAACTTTTCTATAAACTAAAATCCATTATAAAATAGCTTATTTAATAAATTTAAAAAGTAGCCCTATCTTTAACTTCCTGAGCCGCCAAAGTAACCCTGGACTATTCCTGTTAGGTCTGGGATAATGGTCTTTCCTGCAAATGCCATGTTGGAATCCATATTTCTACAATTTCCCAGTTGGATCTCCCAGCTGCTTTGAGCTTTAACTCTGCAATGAATAACCACATTCAGCAATCCTCTCTCTGTGGAAGATCAAACCAACACCAGAATCTAATTAAAAGTCTCTATACAAGGGACTCAGTAGGAATTGAGGCAAGGAGTATTTTATCATTCTGTGTCCTGGGTGACCCTATAGGGAATAATATATCATCCTTGGGAATAAAATCTCACTTTTCCTATTGACTTTTAAAACATTGGGGCGCCTGGGTGGCTCAGTCGGTTGAGCGTCCGACTTCAGCTCAGGTCACGATCTCGCGGTCCGTGAGTTCGAACCCCGCGTCGGGCTCTGGGCTGATGGCTCAGAGCCTGGAGCCTGCTTCTGATTCTGTGTCTCCCTCTCTCTGCCCCTCCCCCCTTCATGCTCTGTCTCTCTCTGTCTCAAAAATAAATAAACGTTAAAAAAAATTTTTTTAAATAAAACATAGACTGCTATACATCAAGTATATATCAAGAGATTTTATTAAAGCTTGTGATTTTGTTTCCCAGTAAATACAATAAAACCATTAAACATAATTTTTCTGAATAAAATGAAGTAAAAACACTTACCTCTTCTTTTAATCTTGATTTTATATCTATAAGGATAAATAAAAGTAAAGTATGTTTGCCTAATTACCCATGTACAATTTTACAATTAAACTGTGCTAAAAATTCAAGTTTAGCAGTAAAGAATACAGAACTGTTACAATAAAGAAAGGAATTTAACTGAATGGGATCATGATTTGGTTTAGGTAGTTTCAGAAACTACTGGCTCTGCTCCACTAGTTTTATAACATAGTAATGCTATATTTGTGTAGACTGGTTCCCCAAATTGCAAAATAGCAATAATTGACTTGACTTCTGGGTATTAGCATAATAGACAATAAATATGTTGAAAATTTCCTATGACAAACACCTAGAAAAGTTAGGGAGTTATTTAATAAACATTACATTAAATGCAGAAGTTAGCTTGCACAAAATAATGTGAGCGATGAAAAAATCCTCAGAATCTAAGAGAAGAGAAAGTAAATAAAGACCAATAAACAGCAATATGGAGAAGGATAGGCTGAGGAGGTCTCCAGTATTTGCAACTCAAGAACTGAAATTTAATATTATCTTTGAGATTATAGACTATATCTTAGAGGAACACTAGATAGGAAATTGGAACTAAAGCCATTATTTAAATATATCTATATTTTTAGTCAATTATTTAATTTGAAATAATTTAACCCACCAACATAAGATGACAGGGAAAAAAACCTGTTCATTTCACCTGGGTTCAGGGTAGAAGACAAAATAATTCTCCCCTAAGAATACATAATATAACCTGTTTCACACTTATAACTGAAATTTGACTTTATTCTATCATCATAGTCTGTGATAGTCAACTTTATGTGTCAACTTGACTGGACTACAGGTTTTCAGATATTTGGTGAAACATTATTCTGAGTGTTTCATTGAGTATATTTTGGATGACATTAACATTTAAATAAGTAGACTGAGTAAAACAATTACCTTCCATAACGTAGATGTGCCTCATTCAATCATTTGAAAGCCTAAATAAAACAAAAAACAGACCTTCTCTCAAGTGAAAGGTAATTCTCCTGCCTGAATACCTTCAAACTGGGACATCAGCTCTTCCTGGTTCTACAACAGCCTTGGACTCAAACTGGGATATCAGTTCTTCCTGGTTCTATAGGATCTTCTGGCTTCACATTCAACCTGAGACATTGGCCCTGTAGATTTTGAACTTGGTGGCATCCATAATTGCATTGTCCAATTCCTTATAAGTCTCATTATATATGTTGAAGATAATAAATAGATAAATATATAAACAAAGATAGTAGATGGCAGAAATATAGGTAATATATAGAAAAATAGATATCCTATTGGTTCTGTTTTCTGAAGAACCTGGAATAATACATGGTCCTACAACATTAACGTAAAAATTGGTCTTAGTCCAGTGATGCTCCTAGAGTGCTTTATAGAGCCAATTCCAAAGCTTATTGTTAAGAAATTTCTCAGTGCAGGATATGAAGAATTCCCACAGATGAAGCACCATTTTAAAATGAGTTCACAATCCATGAGGTGTCTGGCTCAGTTGGAAGACCATAGACTCTTGATCTCAGGTTGTGAGTTTGATCTCTACATTGTGTGTAGAAATTACTTAAATAAACAAATTTTTAAAAAAATAACATAATCCAAAGTAATAAAATGTATAAGATAAATAATCATTCATGATCATCAGTGAGAATCAAAATAGTCATCCAATTTTCAGATAATAAAAGAGTATACAATTAATATATTTAAATGATTAAATGTATAAAAGAAATCAAAATGGTAAGAAAAAAACACTAGGAAAAAAATTAATTTCCAAAATTACAAAAAAACAGAAATTAAAATAATTGCAGAGATATAGAGAGAAATTATAATATTTGAAAGATAGACTTACAAGATCTAATTTATGCCGCATGTGAATTTTGGGAAATATTTAATAGAAGAGTAACAATATTTGAAAACAGCCTAGATTTCTCAAATATGATTAAAAGCATCCTTTCTCACATTCAGGAAAAACAATGAATTACAGCAACTAAATAAAAAGAAGATAATATGTAAATACATTGTAGTAAAAATTGAAAACTGTCAAAGACTGCCTAATTTTAAGAGCTGTCATTTGTTAAATTATATCACCTTCCATGGCATTATAATTAGACATACAACAGACTTACAAGCATTTAACAAAAAAAAAATCTGAACGAGCATAAATACCTAGTTAAGATAACCACATAGCAAATATAAATCCAGTATTAGCATATCTTTGATAGCTTTGTAATTCCTATTTTTTCTATATTATGTAAAAGACAATGTAAATTCACTGTAAATCTATATTAATGGGCACAACAATGTTCAAAGATGTATTTTGTGATAATACCAACCAAAATAAGGAGCCACAGGGATGTATAGAGTTGACTTTTTGTATACTGTTAAAATTAAATTGGTATTTATTTAAATGAGCTGTTATAAATTTAAGATCTTAATTTAAACCTCAAAGTAACTCTCAAGTAAACAACAACAGTATTCAGGGAAAAAATTAAAAGTGAAATATAGTGCTGCAATACAAAAAAAAAATCATCAATTAAGTAACAAAGAAAATAATAATTGGGAACTAAGGAATAAAAAAGATATAAAGCATGTAGAAAACAAACATATGAAACAAACAAAAATATCAGAAATAATCTGTTCTTATCAATAATTATTTATATGTAAATGAATTAACACCTCTAACTGAAAGGCAGAGATTTACATAATGAATAAAACAACAGAATCCATTTATATTCTGTCTACAATAACTTCACTTTAAATCCGAAAGATACAAATATTGTAAGAGTAAAATAAATTTAAAAAAGTATTTCTTGCAAATAGTAACAAACGAAAGTAGGAGGGGCTATCCTAATATAAGAAAAATAGACTTTGAGTTAAACATTGTTGTAAGAGTTAAAGGACTTTATATATTGAGAAATAGTTCCATCAGTGAAGAAAATATAGCTATTACAAACATATAGACACCTAACAACAGTCTAAAACACCCATTAACAGAAATGGATAGAGAAATAATCAGTTCTACCATAATAGTTGGATACTTCAATATCCCACTTACAGTAATGGTTAGACTACCTAGAGAGAAGAACAACAAGTAAATAGAGGACTTGAAAAATACTATCAACCAATGAAACCTAATAGACATAGATAAAACAATTCACCCAACACCAACAAAATACACATTATTATTAGGCGTGCATAAAATATTCCCCAGGATAGAACATACATTAGCCCTGAAAACAAGATTCAAAAAATTTTGAAGGACTAAAATCATACAAAATATCTTTCTAACCACAATAGAAATAAACTAGAAATCAATAACAGAAAGGAAACTGGAAAATTCGCAAATACGTGAAAATTAAACAACATACTCTTAAGAAATAAAAGAAGAAATTATAAGGGAAATTAGAAAATACTTTGTGATGAATGAAATCACAACATACCAAAACTAATGGGAAATAGTGAAAGAAGTGCTCAAGGGAAATGTTTTGTTGTAAGTGCCAAAACGTAAAGAAAATCTTAAATCAGAAACCTAACTTTACACCTTAAAAAAGTTAAAAAAAAAGTGGTGTCAAAACTTGCAGAAGGCAGCAAATAATAAAAACTAAAGGTAAACAAAATAGAATATATTAAAAAAATGGAGAAAATAAAGTCAAAAGTCAGTTCTTTCAAAATATTAACAAAATAGACAAACTCTTATCTAAACTTGAAGAAGAGGAAAAATTTAACTTGCCTAACAAAATGAAAGTGGGCTCACTACCACAGACCTTAAAGAAATAAAAAGTATTTTAAGAGAATATCGTAAACAATTGTATCCAAAAAATTAGATAACTTAGGTGAAATGGACAAATTTCTAGAAATATACAACTATCAAAACTGACTAAAGGAAAGAGAATATTTGAATAGATATATGAAAAGTAAAGATTTTAAACTAGTAATCAAAAATCTCACAAAATATAAAAAGTTAGGACCAGATGACTGCACTGATGATTGTACCAAATATTTAAATATGACTTAATATTCTTCTAAACTTCACAAACTCTTCTAAAAGAAAGAAGAGGAGGTAACATTTCTTAACTCATCCTATGGGGTCAGAATTACCCCAATATCAAAGACATCACAAGAAAAGAAAACTACATACTAATATCTCTGTGAATATAAATGCAAAATTTTCAACAAAATACTAGCAAAATGAATATAGTGGCACATTTAAGACAATGACACATCATGACAAAGTGGGCTTTCCTAGGAACATAAGACTGCGTCAACACATGAAAATCAACCAATGTAATATACAACATTAATAGAATAAAGGAAAAACTACGTGATCATCTCAACTGATACAGAAAAAGCATTTGAGAAATCCACATCTTTTCACAATAAAAACACTCAAGAAACTTGTGATAGAAGGAAATTTCCTCAACATTAATAAGGAATATATGAAAAATTCACAACTAACATAATACTCAATGGTGAAATACTGAAAGCTTTCCCTGAAGATTGAGATCATGATGAGGGTGCCTCTTTTTGATATTTCTTTTTATGGCTTTGAATTACTCTTTTCTCAAGTGTTTATTAAAATTACATTAACATAAATATATTGTAACATTAGTTCAGATGTAGAATTTAGGTATTCATCACCTCCAGTGCTCTTAAAAACAAGTGCCCTTCTTAATACCCATCACCCATTTAGCCCACACCCCCACCCACCTATTCTCCAGCAGTTTGTTCTCTCTAAGAAAGTCTGTTTCTTGGTTTCTTGGTGTGCCTCTCTCTCTCTCTCTCTCTCCCTATGCTCATTTGTTTTGTTTCATAAATCTCACATATGAATGAAATCATATGGTATTTGACTGGCTTATTTCACTTACCATAATACTCTCCATCTCCATCCAAACATTGTTGCAAATGGCAAAATTTCATTATTTTTGATGCCTGAGTAACATTCCATATATACTTTTTTATCCAATCATCAGTTCATGGACATTTGGGCTCTTTTCATAATTTGGCTATTGTTGCTAATACTGCTATAAACATAGGGGTGCATTTGTCCCTTTGAGTCAGTATTTTAGTATCCTTGGGATAAATATCGAGCAGTGCAGTTGTTGCATCATAGGGTAGTTCTATTTTTAAGTTTTTAAGGAACCTCCATACTGTTTTCCAGAGTGGCTGCACCAGTTTGCATTCCCAAGAGGGTTCCCCTTTATCTGCAAGAATGAAACTGGACCATCTTCTTACACCATACAAGAAAACAAATTCAAAATAGATGAAAGACCTAAATGTGAGACAGGAAACCATCAGAATCATAGGGGAGAACACTGGCAGTAACTTCTTTGACATCAGCTGTAGCAACTTCTTACTAGCAGTGTCTCCTGAGGCAAGGGAAACAAAAGCAAAAATAAACTTTTGGGACTTCATCGAGATAAAAAGATTCTGCACAGCAAAGGAAACAATCAACAGAACTAAAAGGCAACCTTTGGAATGGTAGAAGATATTTGCAAATGACATATCTGTTAAAGGGTTAGTATCCTTTTGATATTTCTAACATGCACTAGAAATTCTAGCCAGAGAAGTCAGGTAAGAAGAAGAAATAATTGGCATCCAAATTGAAAGAAAGAAGTAAAATGACTCTATTTCCATATAACATGATCTTATAGGTAAAAACTTCTAAATAATATACCAGAAAAAAAAAAACCCTTTGAGAGCTAATAAATTAATGTAGCATGATGTCAACATAGAATCTGAACATGCAAAAATCGTTGTGTTTCCATATACCAGCAATAAACAATCTGAAAGAAAATTAAGAGAACAATTAATTTATATGGCATTTAAAATAATAACATACTTAAGAATAAATTTTACTGAAGAGACCCATACTATAAACCACAAAACATTATTGAAAGAAAATAAAGAAGACCTAAGTAAACAGAAATACCCTATGTTCATAAATTGAATGAATTAATGTTAAGATGGCAAACTCCCAAAGCACCCACTGATTCAAGGCAATTCTTATCAAAATCCTAATGGCCTTCTCTGAAGAATTAAAAAGTATAATACTAAAAATTCATATGGAATTATCAGTGACTCCCAGGCAAAATAATATTGAAAAAATAGAACCAAGCTGATGATTTCACACTTCCAAATTTCAAATTTTATTACAGAGTTGTATTAATCAATACAGTGTGATATTGGCCCAAGTATAGACATATAGGCCAATGAAATAGAATCAGTTAAGAATCCAGAAAAAAATACCATACATCTATGACCAATATAGGTAATTTATCACATACATTTAAAAACCAATAGAGAAGAACAAAAAACAAAAAGGAAAAGTTGAGATAACAGAAATGCAGGAAAATTAAAGAGACAGCTGAATATGAAAGATACAATACAAAAAGAGAGAGATCTTTAGTGGACAAATGGAAAAGTGGCTTTAAATACCCCAACAATATGGTTCTTCGGCTAATAAATGACCCAGGATGAGTCAACTCATTCAATTATTCATACAAAATAATGCCACATGCTCATAAAGACAGAATTTTTAAAAAAATAGGAATTTAGAGAGTTAGAAGCAAATTAAAATCAGAAATAAAATAAAAATCAGAAATAAAATAAAATCCCCTGCTTTTGTCCTCTCTCAGATTCAATAAACATTTTTTTTAAAGGAAACCCCTGGGGCACCTGGGTGGCTCAGTCCTTTGGGCGTCCAACTTCAGCTCAGGTCGTGATTTCACAGTTCATATGTTTGAGTCCCAAGTCGGCTCTGTGCTGACAGTATGAAGCCTGGAGCCCTCTTTGAGTTCTGTGTCTCCCTCTTTCTCTCCCAGTCCCCCAGCTTGCTCTCTGTCTCTCTCTCAAAAATAAACATTAAAATAAAAAAAAAAAAGAAACCCCTAAAGCAGTTACTTCTTTTGTCGTTAGAGCAATTACTTCTCATTTCCTCTCTTTCCCATCCCCTGGCAATAGCTAATTTATTTTCTGTCTGTATGGATTTATCTTTCTGAATGTTTCATACAAATGGAATCATATGTGATCATTTGTGTCTGGATTTTTTTAATTCATATACTCTGCTTGGGGCTCATCCACTATTGCATGTATCAGTACTTCATTTTTTCTTTGAAATAGTGTTGCTATAAACATTTCTGCATGGCATTTGTTTGAATATATGTTTACAGTTTGGGGTTAAATTCTAGGAGTGGAATTATTAGGTCAAATAGTAATTCTACATTACTTTCTTGAGCATCTGTCAAACTGTTTTCATGGCAGGTGCACCATTATATATTTCCCCCAGAAATGTACAAAACTTACAATTACTCCACATCTTCACCAACATTTTCTATTTTAAAATTATTGTTATAGTTACCCTAGCAAGTGTGAACTATTATCCCATTGTGGTTTTAATATACCTTTTCCTAAAGACTGATGATATTGACTATACTATCAAGTGTTTTTTTTTTTGTTTTTTATTTGTTTTTTTTTACCATTTGTATATCTTCTTTAGAGAAACATTTATTTATTTGCCAGATTTTAATTGGGTTGTTTATATTTTCATTGTTGAGGTTTAAGGGTCCATCTATTCTGGATCCTGGACCATTATCTGACATGTTATTGGCAAATATTTCCTCCATGCTATATATTAACTTTTCATGTTTTTGAAATTGTCCTTTGATAAATAAACATTTTTAATTTTAAATCAATCTAATGTGTTTATTTTTGCTTCTGTCCCTTGTATTTTTGATGCCACATTTAAGAATCAATTGTCAAGTCCGAGGTCAACAACAGTTGTTCCTAGGTTTTCTCCCAGGAGTTTTATAATTATATCTTTTACATTTAGGTGTTTGTTGTATTTTTAGTTAATTTTTGTATATGTTGTGATATAAGGGGCTAAACTCATTGTATTGAATGTGGATAACCATTTATCCTAGCACATGTTACTCAAGAGACTATTTTTTCCCCTATTGAATGGTCTTGACATTCTTGTTAAAGGTCAACTGACCATAAATATAATGATTAATTTCTGGAATCTCAGTTTATTCCACTGGTATGTATGTCTATTCTTATGTCAGTACCAAACTATTTAGGTCACTGTAAAATTGTAGTATGTGTTGAAACCAGAAAGTGTAGGTCCTCTAAATTTGTTCTCTTATTTTCAAGATTGTTCTGGCTACTCGGGATCCCTAGAAACCTTATGCAAAGTTTTCATAAATATCAACAATCAAATTTTAAAGTGTATATGGAAAGGCAAAAGACCTAGAGTAACTAACACAATACCAAATAAGAAGAACAATGTTTGTGGACTCAACTATCTCAGGCTGGATTTGGTGTTGAGTATTTACATGCAACAACAAAGAATGATCCTTGAAAAACAAAAGATGGATAATGCAACTTTATTAAAATTAAAAGTTATGCATTATGGAAACAATACTAAAAACATAAAACAAGTCACAGAATGAGGGAAAATATGTGAAAAATTCAAAATCAATAAAGGATAAGAAATCCAAAATATACAAAGAAAATCTTAAAACTCAAAAATAACAAAAGAAACCACTCCAAAAATAAGCAACAACCTGTGGGAAGAAGCACTGCACAGACACCACCTAACCTGCTAGCAGTGTGCCCCACCCAAAAGTTCTCCTGAGGACATGTCCACTCCAAGCATGCTGGCCTGGTTCCTGGGATCAGCACAAATTTTGTCAATGCTGTGTGTGCCCCACCCAGCTACCATGCTCACAGGCACTGTGCCCTGACTGCTGAATGCCATACTTCCTGGCAGCCACCACATTTGGGGAGCTCAGCCTAGGACTAGCAGCTCAACACTGATTTTGCTAATACCACTACCCTGTCCCCAAGCCCTCCTGTGGTCATGCCCCCTCCGAACTGGTCTGTCTGGGTCTCACTAACACCACAGAGAGCAACCATGGTCCACAGCAAGCCGAAAGTCAGCTCAGACATCTGGACTGCAAAAAGCAACTCAGACATAATAGCAGGACACAAGCTACACACATAGGAGACTCCTCTGAAGTGTCAGGTTCTGATGAACAAAGTATATTCCACTTCAGGGAACTACAGGACCTTTTTTCATAAAACCACTACTTTCAACAGCAGAAGATGTAGCTGACTTTCCTAACACAGAGAAACAGACACAGTTAGGTGGATAAAATTAGGAGACAGAGGAATATATCCCAAAATGAAAGAACAGGACAAAATTACAGTAGGAAATCTAAGAGAAACGTAAGTAATATGCCTGATGAAGAATTTAGAGTAATGATCATAAAGTTATTTGCTGGACTTCAGAAAATGATGAAGGACATCAGTTAGACCTTAGACAGAAGGATAAAAAATAACATATCAGAGATGAAGAAAGCAATCAATGAAATTAAAAATACAATAGATGGTGTAAATATAGGCTACAGGAAGCAAAAGAATGTGCCATCGAGCTGGGGGATAAAGTCAATGGAAAGCAATCAAGCTAAACAGATGAGAGACAAAAATTACTGCATAATGAGAATATGCTTAGAGGACTCAGTGACTCCATCAAGCATAATAGCATTCACATTATAGGGTCCCAGAAGAAGAGAGAGAAAGTTGGGGCAAAAAAACGCATTTGAAAAAAATAATAGTTGTAAACTTCCTCAGCCTGGGAGTGAAACAGATCCAGATTCAAGAGGCACAGAGATCACCAAACAAATTCAACCCAAGGTGGTCCACACCAACAACACACATAGTAATTAGAATGACAAAAAATAAAACTGATAAAGAAATAATTTTAAAGGTTTTGAGAGAAAAGAAGACGGTAACACACAAAAGAAACTCCATAAGGCTATCAGCTGATTTTTCAACAGAAATTTTGTAGACCAGAAGAGAGTGGCATGATACATTCAAAGTGTTAAACGGGGAAAATTTGCATCCAAGAAAACTTTATCCAGTCAGGCCATCATTCAGAATAGAAGGAAAGGTAGTTTCCCTAACAAACAGAATTTAAAAGAATTCATGACTACTAAATCAGCACTACAAGAAAAGTTAAGAGGGACTCTGTGAGTGGAAAACAAAATCATAAGTAAGAGTAAGAAAAATAGGAAGTACAAAAGCAAAATAATAAATAAATAAAAATGAGTATACTTGAAAAATCAGTCAACAGAAGCACAAAATAAAAGGATGTAAAATGATACCAATATATGAAATGTGGAGAGGAAAGGAGTAAAGAATGAGTTCATCATTAATAAAACATCAGCTTAATATAGACTGCTCTATGAAGATGTTATATATTAACCACAGGATAACCACAAATCAACAAACAGTAATAGATATGCAAAGAATAAAGATACGGAATCCAAGTATATCACTAAAGAAAACCAGCAAACCGTGAAAGAGAAATAGACAAAGCATCAGAGAAAAACTACAAAAACAACTACAAAACAAGTAACAAAATGGCAATAAATACATATTAATAAATAATTAGTTTGAATATAAATGGATTAAATGTTCCAATAAAAAGACATAGACTAAGAGAGTGAATAAAAATCAAGACCCATTTGTATCCTACCTACAAAAGACTCATTTCAGACCTAAAGTCTCCTACAGATTGAAAGTGAACAGCTGGAGAAACGTTTATCATGCAAATGGATTTCAAAAGAAAGAGAAGCAATATTTATATTAGAAAGAAAAAGACTTGAAAACAAAGATTATAACAAGAGACAAAGAGGACACTATATAATAATAAAGGGGACAATCGAACAAAAAGATATAACAATTGTAAATACTTATGACCAAGCATGGAACGCCCAAATACATAAAATAATTAATAACAAACATAAAGAAACTTATTGATAGTAATACAATAATAGTAGGGGACTTTAACAACCCTGTTACATCAATGGACATATCCTTCAAACAGAAAATCAACAAAGAAATAGTGGCTTTGAATGACACACTGGACTAGATAGATCTAACATGCATATTCAGAATATTCCATCCTCAAACAGCAGAATACACATTCTTTTCAAGTGCACAAGGAACTTTCTCCAGGGTAGATCACATGTTTGGCCAGAAAACAAATCTTACCAAATTCAAAAAGATCTAAGTCATACCATGCATCTTTTCCTACCACAACACTATAAAACTAGAAATCAATCCCCCCCCCAAAGAATCTGGAAAGGTCACAAATACATGGAGGTTAAACAACATGCTACTAAGCAATTAATCGATCAACCAGGAAATCAAAAAAGAAATTTAAAAAATACATGGAAGCAAATGATAATGAGAACATAATGGGCCAAAACATTTGGGATGCAGCAAAAGACATCCTAAGAGGGAAGGTATTGGTAATAAAGGCTTACCTCAAGAAGCAAGAAAAATCTCAAATACACAACCTAACCTGCTACCTAAAGTAACTAGAAAAAGAACAACAAACAAAACCCCAAACAAGCAGAAAGAAAGAAAAAAATAAGATTAAAGCAGAAATAAATGATATAGAACTAAAAGAACAATGGAAGAGATCAATGAAACCAGGAGCTGGTTCTTTGAAAATGTCAACAAAATTGGTAAACCTTTAGCCAGACTAAAGAGAGAGAGAGAGGGAGGGAGAGCTCAAATACAACCACCAGTGAAAGAGGAGAAATAACAAGCAACACCAAAGAAATACAGTTATGCAAATACAAAAAGAGAATATTACATAAAATGATATGCCAACAAATTGGACAACCTGGAAGAAATAGAAAACTTGAACACACTGGTAACCAGAAAGGATTGAATCAATAATCAAAAAACTCCCAACAAACAACAGTCCAGGACCATATGGCTTCACAGGCAATTCTACCAAACATTTAAATAAGTGTTAATACCTATTCTCTCAAACTGTTCCAAAAAATAGAAAAGGAAGGGAAACTTCTAAATTCATTCTATGATGCCAGTCTAACCCTGACGCCTAAATTAGATAAAAACACCATTGAAAAAGAGAACTACAAGCTAATATCCCTGATGAACATAGATGCAAAAATCCTCAAAAAACTAGCAAAATAAAATTTACAAAAATTAAAAAGTAATAAAGTGAACAAGCCAATAAAAATAATCCCTATATCTCTAAATAATTAAATAATAAATAAATTAATTAATTAATTAATTAAATTAAGCAACAGACCTGAAGAGGCATCTCACCAAAGCACATACAGAGAAGGTAGAAAATAAGCAGATAAAAGGTGCTCAACATTATTTGGTATTCAGGAATATAATATTAAAACTTGAGTGACCATTACATTCTTTTAGAAGGGTTAAAATCCCAAAGCTGACAATGCCAAATGCTAACAGCAGTGTGGAGCAATAACCCTCTTTATTGGTGGTGAGATAAAAACAACAGTTCTATAGCTACTTTGGAAGACAGTTTGATAGTTTCTTACAGAGCTATACACAGTTTTACCACATAATCCAGAAATCATGTGCCTAGATATTTACCCAGTTGATTTGAAAAATTACGTCCACATAAAAACCTGCACATGCATGTCTATAGCAGCTTTATTCTTAAATGCCAAAAACTGAAAGCAACAAAGATAATCTTCAGTAAACGAATGGACATGCAAACTGTGGTGCATTCATCAAATAGATGAAAAGAATCAGCAACCAAAAGAGATGAGGTATCAAACCACAGAAAGACATAGATGAATCTTAAATACATATCATTAACTGAAAGATGTCAGTCTGAAAAGGCTGCATATGGTGTGATTTTATTATATTCCAGAAAAGGCAAAACTACAGAGACAATAAAAAAAAAAATCAGTGATTTCCAGGGGTTTGGATTGGGGTGGCAGTGGAATGGATAAAGCTTATGAGATTTTTAAAGGCAGTATAATTATTCTGCATGATACTCTAATGGTAGATATGGATGAATTGTGTCCCCATAAAATTCATATATTAAAGTTCTAACCCTCAATTCTTCAGAAGATGACTTTATTTGGAGACAGGATTGTAAAGAGGTAATTAAGTTAAAATGAGGTCATTAGGGTAGGCCCTAATCCAATATGACTGGTATCATATAAGAAATAAGGACACAGAGAAACACAGAAAGAAGAAGGTGGCTAGCTACAAGCCAAGAAAAGAGACCTCAGAAGAAACCAAATTGTTTGACACTTTGATCTTGGACTTCTAACCTCCAGAACTCTGAGAAAATAAGTTTCTGTTGTTTAAACTTCCCACCATGTGGTACTTTGCAGCCCTAGGAAAATAATACAGTGGATTCATAACATTATTTATTTTCCAAAACCCATAGAACTTCACCACACAAAAAGTAAACCTTAATATATGCAAATTATTTTTAAATTAGGAGGTTGAAGCATCCCGGTATGAAAAGAAGAATGTAAAAAAAAAAAAAAAATCTAACTCTATTGCAAACACACAGAACAACCTTACTGAAGAGAGTGGAGAAAAAGTTGCTGACAGAAGTAATTTTGAAAATGTGTGGCATCTATAATGGCAAAACCATTTGCATTTATGCACTGAGTTCTTAATAATAAAATTGTTTCTCACAGGGGTAACCAAGACAGATTTCAAGTGTCCCTTAGCTTGACCAAACCTTAGTCTTCTTTCTGCCCATAGGCTCCTGCCCTCCCATTCCTTAGAGCATTTATTTTAGGAAACTTATAAGTCCCCTCGCTGTCCATTTTGAAATGTATGTAAATATTGTCCCAGTGACTTGTTAGTTCTACAGCTCAGGAAATCTCTTTCTCTGGAACCTGGGGAAATGTAGTCATCAAAAAAACATAGTGCTTAAAGCCACAGTAACAAAGACTGTGGTACTGGGGAAATGACAGACACGTATCAACAGAATAGAAGGAAGTCAAGAGATAGAGTCACAAAAGATGGCCACTGAACTTTGAACAGAGATTCAAAACCAATTCAGTGGAGAAAAGGAAGTATTTTCCAAAATGATGTTGGGATAGTTGTGTATCCTTTAAAATAAAATAAACCTTACCCTATACTTCTAACTTTATACAAAAGTGACTTAAAATGGATCATAGACCTAAAGTTAACAGGTAAAAAAACTATAAAGCTCTGAGGAAAAATATTGAAGAAAATCTTTGTGTTCTTGGATTAGTGAAGATTTTAAGATACATCATCGAAAGCATAATAATCAAAAGAAAAGATAATAATTGGACTTCATTAAATAAAAAAAAAAAAACCTTTCACCTTCTGCAAGACATTGTGGAAAGGATGGAAAAACACATTAGAGACTAAGAGCACATATTTGCAAATCACAAATGTGACAAAGGACTTGTATTCAGAATTTATATAAAGTACTCTCAAAAGTCAGCAATAAGTTCTTTTTCAATAGTTCTTTTTCAGAACTACTAAATAATCGATAAAAGATTTGAAAAAACACATGACCGAAGAAGACAGATGGCTAATAAGCTTATAAATAGAGGCTAAACATCATCAGTCATTTGGAAAATTAAAAGCAAAACCACAGTGAGATACCACTATACACCTATGAGAAAAGTTCAAATTTAAAAAAGAAAATAAGGGAAAAAAAAGCAATGCCAAGTGCTGGTAAGGATACGAAGCATTTAGAAATCTCATATGTTGCTGGAGAGAATGCAAAACAGTAAAGCTGCTATGGAAAATAGGCTTTTTTGTTTTGTTTTGTTTTTTATATTTCAAACGTATACTTCTCATATCTCTTAGGTATTTATCCAAAAAGAAAACTTATGTTCACTCAACAACCTGCATGTGGATGTTTATAGCAGCATTAGTCATAATTGCCAAGAACTAGAACAATTCAAATCCTTCACTGCTTGAATGGATAAACATACTGTGGTATATCTATACATTGCAATGCTACTCAACATTCAAAAAATGAATGATTGATACACCTATCGATGGATAAATCTAAAATGCATTATTGTAAGTGAAAGAGGTTACATACAATATGATTCCATTTGTATGGCATTCTGGAAACATCAATGCTGTAAGGAGAGAAGACAGATCAGTAGTTGCCAGAGATTAGAAGTAAAAGGAGGGTTTCTTTGCGAAGGGGAAGGAAGAAGAAAAATTTGGGAATGAGGGAACTTTTCAGTATCCTGATTGTAGTGTATCAAGACTCTGTACATTTCTCAAAATTCATAAAAGTGTATGTAAAAAAAACAATAAATTTTACTGTATACATATTTTAAGTTTCTAAATAGTAAAAAATAAGTAATAGTCTACTCTGGTAGCAGCATCCTGGGCTTCATTTTCTTCGTTCTACTTTTCTGTAGTTTAAAAACTTTTAACCAGTGTACATATAAGTTTGCAAAAAGTATGTTCATTAAAGATGTGGCTGTAAAATTAAACAAAATGATGTATCAAAATTGTGAAGGAAGCAGTTAAATCATTCTTTTTTTGAAATTATGATAGGCCATGTAAAAAATCAAAAAGGAGCTATGTATAAAATCATAACTAAGGAGGAAGAATAACATGCTGACTAGATATAAGATTAACATTCAGAAATAAATAGTACTTCTGCACATCAATAATTACCAATTACTTTCACATTTATAGAATTATGTGAAAAACAGTTGTACAAAAACTTAAAATTCATGACTGAAAGCTATTTTTAAAAAAATATATGAAGATATAATATGGAGATATAATGGATATGGAGATATAATATGTCCATAAATTTGAAGATTCAATATCATAAAAATGTCAATTGTTACCCAATTTATAAATTCAAAAACATTGGGGCACCTGGGTGGCTCAGTCAGTAAAGCGTCTGACTCTTGATTTCAAAAAAACAGCAAAATGCTAACAGTTGACAAAGTATATTTTTATGTACACTTTGTATATTTTATAACTTCCAAAGAAGCCAGAACACAGATGAGCTTGGTTCATGGGAGAGACACATAATAGTTTGAGTACAATGAATACCATGGGATTGTGTTTTGTTCTATTTTGTGTTGTTGTCCGAAAAGCCTGAACCTTGGGCCCACTTGTATATCAGTCACTTCCCATACATTCCATTTGCTTTAATTCTTACAACAGTCATGAGTGATGGGAATTATCCACCCATTTCACATATGAGGAAACTGAAGCTCAGAAAAGTTAAGCAAAACAACCTGTGACACAGCTTGGAGCACGTAGTGGTGGAGCTGGCCTGCCAAGTTGGCCTCCCAGTACCTAGACTGATTTTCCTACTACATGTCCCTTTCTCTAAATGCCAGAGAGAGGTCAGAACTCAACGCAAGGCTCACGCTGGGGTCACCACTGTAGTGTGCCAACATGCTCCCACTTCTGATACATAAGAAAACAGAGACAATTTTCTCTGAAGCTCATTTTCCTGGAGAAATCATTCTGCATCATAGGATACAAAGAAACTCTGGGACTCACTGTCACAGGTCCAGGTGATCATGGTGAAGAACTTAACTTGAGTGGGACCCCAGGAATCAGCCTGAGCCTCAAATCTAGCTTCAAGGAGAAGTGCAAGCACCCATGTACAGGAGGGATCCAGGTCTGACTCAACAGCCCAAAGATCATAAGATGCACCAGCTTCCTGAGATGTATTTGCCCCTGTGTAAAATGGGAGTATAGGCTCCGTCTCCTAAGGAGGGTTGATTTGAAGAGACATGAATATAGAAGTATTCCATCCTGTGAACTGTAATACATAATATGTTTATAAGGCTATCATCTTTCACTGTCCTCTGTAGAATTGCTTAATAGGAAAAAGACAGATAAAGGCAGGGATCCATGCCCTCTGTGAACCACGGTTACTTGGTTCTGTTACCACAGCAACAAAGTGGATGTTCCCACTGAGATCCATCTAAGACAGATCCAGCCCATGCCTGCTTTCCCTTTGTACATCTGACCTCACAGAAGGACTTCTAGTTCCTGCACATGCCTCGCCCCTGAAGAGCACTTGATTGTCATTAGTCCTACTGCCCATTACTTCCCCAGCACTGGAGTATCAGAAGGGTCTCTGACTGTGGTTAGAGTAGCTCAGGCTTCTTCATTCAGAACTGATGTAGGGAGTTGCTGAGAGACAACATGCCAGTCATCTCTGTACATCCCTCCCCCACCCCCGAAAGTATGAGCATGACAGAAACTGAAATAGACACTTAGAAGAGATTGGGTGTGCAGCCCTTAGGGGCTCGGCCCAGGCCCCAAGTAACAAGAGTACACCCAGCTGTGGGATAATGAGAAATATGCCCATAATGTTTGCTTATTTCACCCACAAAGCTCAAGCTTCCTCTGTTCCTGGGAGCACAGAACATTTTCCTTAAATAAGAGAACACTCTTTAGGTCCTGAAATGTGTCTTAAAAATGCTACTCTTGGGGTGCCTGGATGGCACAGTCAGGTAAGTGTCTGACTTCAGCTCAGGTCATGATCTTGTGGTGTGAGTATGAACCCCACATTGGGCTCTACACTAACTGTACAGAGCCTGCTTGGGATTGTCTCTCTTTCTGCCCCTCCCCATTCCCCCACTCACTCTCTCTCTATCTCTTTTTCTCTCTAAATAAATAAACTTAAAAAAAAAAAAAGCTACACTTTCTCCATAGCCCCTCTGCCTTAGGGATCTGCGATCTATTACAGTACATATCCATTTTCTAGGGCTGACCCATTTTCTAGGGCTGCCATGAAAACTACCAAAAGGCTGAGAGGCTTAAATAGAAATTTGTTTTCTTATAGTTCTAAGGGCTGGAAGTCCAAAATCAAGGTGTCAACAGGAGTAATTGGATTAACAGGATTAATTCCTTCTTAGGTCTCTCTCTTTGGCTTGTAGATGGTCTTCTTCTCCCTGTGTCTTTACATGATCTTCCTTCTGTGTGTGTCTACACCCTAATCTCTTCTTAATAAAGACTCCAGTCATTGGATTACGTCCCACCTAATGATCTCATTTTAACTTAATCATCTCTTTATCATCTCATCATCTCTTTAAAGGCCCTACCTCCAAATACAGTTACATTCTGAGGTACTGGGGACTAGTACTTACAAAATTTGGGAGAAAAGACACAATTTAGCCCATAACATATCATAACTCCCCATATGCCCTGACATTCCCTGCTGGGCTAGACACCCCTTGGCTTTCCACCAAAGGCCCTCTGTCTTCCTGGAAGGTAGCTCTCGAATGTGCTGCAGACATTTGTGTGTTGCCTGAACCCAGTCTTCAAATACCCCTTAGTAGAAGACCAGCCTCTTGCCAGCAAATGGTGCTCAGGCATCACTCAGCATGGGGTAATTGTTGGGAAATGCAAGGTTTCCTCTGACAGGTGTCAATGTTCTCCTCTCCCCACCCAGGCTACAGGCACTGTATGCTGTCACTGAAGCATAAAAGCAAGTTTGATCTTTGAAGTCACATTCCTAAAATCAAACACCATGCTCTCATTGTGGAAAACCCAACAAAAGTACAAGATTTCAAGACATTTAGCTTTCTATCACTCTAAGTTCAAACAAGAGAGTGAGAGGCTATGTACTGCTGCTTGCTTTCCAAGAGTTTCTGCACCTTACACCTTGCCGGGGCTCCTGGCTTTCTGACTGACATCTAGCTAAACTCAGCTCAAATACCGTCTTTCCTGGGCTCTTTTCTCGAGGCCAGGAATTCCTCCCAGCAACGCTTCTTGTAATTATTTATGGGCATCTCTCTCTATCTCAGAAATCTACCAGCTTCATGAGGGCACAAAACAACCCAGATTCATCCTAGTCTTACAGTGCTCTACTGGACTTTGTGGGAATGAATGAACAAGTGACTTTATGAATAAAAAAAAAAAAAAGAAAAGAAAATGAAGCTATATTAAACTTCTCTTTCCTAAGAGTATTTTGTACCTACCTACCTTTATAACTTTATTTCCCCTGTTCCTTCAACCCAGAATTCACCATTTAATAAATGGCAATTCTAAAACTTATTATATGACACCCATGACAATTCTAAAATTTATTCAAATGTTTTTTCCAGAACCCAAAACTGCGTCTGGCACACATAAGTCTCAATACATCTCTAATGAATCGCCTTGTTGTAGGATAAAATACTTCCTCCAATTATGTCAGACTCATCTTCTCTCTCTCCTCTTAATTGCAGTAGGGTATTAGTAAATTCATTCATTATCCACTTATCCAACACAGGGCACGTATCTAACTGTGGGGCACAGAGCAGATATGTTGTTTTTCCTCAAGCCATTTCCAAGGATGTGGAGACAGTGTTGTGTAAATAAACAAAAAATGCACCCAGAAACATACCACAGGCATCTGGGTTGCTGTCTCTGTAGTGTATGGTGAGGGAACCAGGAGATGAGCAGTAAGATCTCCCAGGGGTTTACGGGATGGTGTGCAACATGCCCAGACCAATGTGAGCCATAAACTAAACCTTAAGGAGAGCCTGAGAAAAGCAGGGGCCGACTGCAGAAGCAAGGAGATATGTGTGCTGGGCAAGCTTGGGAGAGCCCCAGGATTTAGGGATGGTTGTAGCACAGAGAGAGTTATGGAAGGAAATGGTAACAGAGCTAGAATGCAAGATGTGGTCAAGTCATATCTGGCCTTGTGCATCCTGCAGAGAAGCCTGGGGCCCCTCTTGCCAGCTCTCATTCTTACTCATTTGCTTTGGACTAATGCACAGCACCTACAGAAGAGGATGATGGGAGTACTGTAGAGTCCCACAGGAAGTGGTTCAGAGAAAGGGGACTGTGAAAGAACATGCAGGGCTCTGGGAAGATGTGTGTCAGCACAGGGAGAAGCTAGACTGGCAGAGGTGGACAGAAGCCACAGCAGGACTCATAGAGGGAAGGACAGGTGTGAGCCAGGACAGGGTGCAGGGGAAGGAGGTGTGGGAGCTGGCACCCTGAAGACTGTCTGGAGAAGGGGCCATTTCACAAAGCTTTTAGTGTTTCTCTTTCCTTGTAAGTGTTTGTTAAACTCATGATACTTAATTTGCCACTTCTTTGTAGTGTAGATATCTGTAAACTCCTCCCTATGAATCATAAGTAGCTTACAGGCAGGTACTGGGCTTTATTCACCTTTACATGCTATAATTATCATCACTCTCAGGAGCCCAGGAAAAACATGTTGAATGCATGTGTATGTAATAAGTCAGTGAATAAGTGGCATCAAGTTAGCTACCAGAATTTTTCTTTCAATCTCTTCCTAATTTTCTCTTAGTCCAGATTCAAGAAGCCCTAGAATTCTATGCAGACAACTAAATCAGTGGGTATTTGATCCTTAAGGGGCCAGAGAGGATTCCCACAATGTAGAAGAAATATTTGAAAATGAAGTCAAAGTAAATCATATTAGACTTTTATTAGTTACAAACTCATAGAGGACAGAGGCCACTGTCTCTTTTCGACTTAGCACATTCACTTTTACACAGGAGGAAGTCAGTACTTGTCCAATAGATGACTGAAAAAAAAAAAGCGGATGAATCAGTGATAATGATGAAGACAGGGAGGAGTTAGAAAATGTGATGAATAAGGAGATTTCATTAATGTTCAAAGCCAGAAAGACAAGTGGTAACATAGTCACAAGAAACAATGGCTTTCAAAGGTGTTGATTAAACTCAGATCTCTTTCTGTCGTGTTATTTATTTCATCTTAATATATTTAAAGTCCAGGTTCTCAAACACTAGTTATTATCTGCTGTGTTACAATTAGTCCCCAGCTAAGGGCTTCCCACAGCACTGCAGTGAGAAAAGTTGTGAGGCTGAACACCTCCTGATTCAGAGAGTAGAATGCTTCAGTGTTATTAAAACGTGCTGTCCTTCATGAGTGCAAGCGGGAATACTGGCACATGACCTTGCCAAAACTGCACTAAGCTTTTCAGGGTGCCAGGGTCAGGGAAATAATTCAGTATCTCAAATTTTGGCCCAATCACTCAATCTGAAAACAACGTATTTGCTGATGTCTTAAGGAAGCAATGAGAAAAAATAGGAGACTGAATTTGAATTCCGACTTGTTACTCACAAGCTGGGTAACATGCACATGTATAAAGTCTCTGGGTCTTATTTTATTTTTCTGAAATGTAGGGATCCTCCCTCACTCAGTCTATGAAAATAGTGGCACCTTAGCTATGGCACCCAGCAAAGTGCCTATGCACTGAATGTACTCAACAAATGGCATATTTTCAACTCTTATTTTCATTGATTTGCTTTGGATTCATGCAAGCACCAAAAAAAAAAAAAAAAAAAAAAATGGGTACTGAGAGGTAGCAACTTTCAGAATAGCCCCACATTGTTATCCTGTTTGGTAGAATTCAAGATTCCCACACAACAATCTCCTTGTTTTTCAAGCACGGATGTAGGTGCTGCTATAGATGCGACTAAGGTTCCAAATCAATTGATTTTAGGAGAAGGAAATTACCCTTGGTGGGCCTGACTTAATCAGATGAATCCTTAAAAGATACTGGGCTCTTCCTTGAAAAGGGGGTTCAAAGCATGAGTAGGATTCAGCATAAGGGACATTTTAATTTGCTGACTTTCATGATGTGAAGGATCTCTAGGGGCTAAGAAAAGTCCTCAGCCGACTGCCAGTAAGAAAACAGGAACCTCAGTCCTATAGCCACAAGATAAAATTTTTCACAACCACATGAGTTTAGAGGATGATTCTGAGTTCCAGAGGAGACCACAGCCTTGCCAACATCTTAATTTTAACCTCACAAGAATATGAGCACAGAACTCAGCCGTGCTGACCCAGACTTCTGGCCTATAGAACTGTCAGATTTATTCTTCTATACCACTAAGTTTATAGTCACTTGTTGTGCATGAGTAGAAAACTAATGTACCCTAGTGCTTCTTTCACCAATTTTACCTAGCAAATAAGTAAATTTCCTACCTTACAACTACCATAAAAATAATATTCCTGGAAGGAGACATCTTAACATAACCATCTGCCTTTAACACCTATAAAGCATAGCAGTTGTGAGACTCAAGATAATCTTACCAAATGAGCTACGGCCTTTCCTTTTCGTGATGGTCAGTGTATCACTTTACTTTGTTTTTATAATGTTGCTTATGGTTGGTTTTCTGACAATGAAAGTGATATATGTTTATATAAAAGTTTGAAACCACAGAAAAGCAGAAATAAGAAAACATAAATCATTAATCCCACTCTCAGAAGCAATTTCTGTTAATATGTTGACAGCAATCTTTTTATATATCTATTTTTTAAGTTAAAAACGTAATACATACTCTTGCAATTCTATATCCTGATACTCTACCTTGCATTATTTCACGAAAATTCCCAGTATCAATACATTCTCTGAAACATATTTTTCATCAGTTTATAATTTTAAAGCTTACTGAAGTATCTTATTTATTTTATATTTCCTATGTTTGAGTATTAGTTTGCTTCAAATTTTAAAAATTGAACTAAACATTCTTCTTGTCTGTTAATCATACTTGGTATATTCCTTACCACTGATTCCAAGAAGTGAAATCACTAGCATGTTTGTATGCTCTCTCCCTCTGAAATAACGTGGAGTCAGATAAGGGCTCCACACTATTATGAATTACATAATGATTATGAATTGCATAATTAAGTCATTTCATGCCCTTTTCCCCTGAACCCCTGCACTTGTCCAATTTGCCAGGGAAAATACGGTTTGAAGAACACTGCTAGTCTCTGGACTTCATTGATCTGAAGACTAAAAACCTTTGAGGGAACACTGCACTGTGTGTTCCGAACCAGGTAAGTGATACAGGAAGGCCCTCCAGCTACAAGCACCTGGGCAGCACCACAATAGTCAGCTCCAGGGCCGCCAGAATGTTTTCATTGCTCATTAACTGTTAGCATTGTTAGTTCTAATGAGCTGTGATTTTCATTGCTGCTGAAGCAGGCTGGCAGCTCTCTCCTCCCCAACAGGCTGCCTTCCCAAGCAGCCAATGTTCAACATAAGTGTCCCCCGCAGGAGCCAATAGCTTATTCAAACACCCTCCTGCCTCTCCAAACTGCTCTTCCTCCACAGCCTCAGGGACAGCCAAGGACCTCACACTTCACTCTGATTCCACTGCCTCCCTCAAGCGCAACTTCTCTTTCGGTGTGTGTCTCTTTCTCCTCTCCCCCTTTTCATTCCCCAATTAGTGCAATAATTAAAGCATAAAGTTACTTGTCTCTGTACTATTTCGGTAGGGGTGCAAATCTCCTGAAATAAGTAGATGTTCAGATGTTTTCACAGAAGCACCTGCTCCTCTGTCACAAGGTAACACAAGTGGGAGTGGGGCAGGAGTTATTTCATATGGTAAAAGCCTCTACAAAAAACCTCCATATCTGCAGCTGAGGCTCCAAACATGAGGCTGTAAGCATGCAGTCTTATTTATGTTGTAAGACTCTTCCTAGATATTTTCTCCCAGAAATTCTTCTTTGACTTTGTTCTGGGCTCCAACAGCATCCTCACGTGCCTCTCATACTGGAGTTTCTTAGCATTTCTCATGAATGCATCATACCTTACTTTTGTATTCCCAGCATAGTGCCTGTCACATAGTACATGCTCAGTAAACATTTTTTGACATAAACTAAAAAGGTATAGAATTATCAACTAATAACCTGGAGGTTCCTGTAAGAAAATAGACATGATTTCTTATTCTGCCTTAACGCCTTAATTCTTTTTTTAAAGTTTTTATTTAAATTCCAGTTAGTTAACGTAGTGTAATATTAGTTTCAGGTGTACGATATAGTGATTCAACACTTCCATCCATCACCCAGTGCTCATCACAAGTGCATCCTTAATCCCCATCACCTATTTTACCCACACCCCACCCACCTCCCTTCTAGCAACCGTCAGTTTGTTCTCTATAGTTAAGACTCATTTTATTGGTTTCTCTCTCTCTCTTTTTTCTCCTTGCTCACTTGTTTTTTAAATTCCACATATGAGTCAAATCATGTGGTATTTGTCTTTCTCTGACTTATTTTGCTTAGCATGATACTTTCCAGCTCCGTCCATGCCATTACAAATGGGAAGATTTCATTTTTTCGATGGCTGAATAATATTCCATTATATATATACCACATCTTTATCCATTCATCTACCCAGGGACACTTGTACTGCTTCCATAATTAGACTATTATTCTCCCTTAATTCTGATCTCTAGTTGCTAAAAGTGTCATTTGTCACAGTAGAACAGTAAAAATTCCACTTTATCTTATAGTTTTTTTAATTAAAAAAGCAGAAATTTGTCTCATAGTTCTGGAGACTAGAAGTCTGAGGCAGAGATGTCAGCAGGGCTGGTCCTTCAGAGGCTGTGAGGGAGACTCTTTCCCAAGCCTCTCTTGCAGGCCCAAAGATAGCTTTCTCCTTATATCTCTTCACATTGTCTTCCTGCTATGTGAGCCCTGCTCTGCATCCAAATCCCCTCTCTTAATAAGACAGCAGCCATATTTTATTAGAGCCCTTTCTATTGACCTTGGGTTCAATTACAGGAAGCTGAGCCATACCACAATTCTCCTAATGACACAACTTTATTACATGACTTTGCTAATTGTATCTGCAGTGACCCTATTAGTAAACAAGGGCACATGCTGAGGTACTGGGGTTAGAACTGGAGTATATGGATCTGGTGAAGGGAAGTATAATTCTACCCATAAACATATCCCAAATCAAGACAAGGAAAAATTCCTCTTCAGGGCCCCAACTCTAATTGAACTCAACACCTGTCAAGTGCTTACTAGGTAGAGGACTAAAGGCAGTAGAATGAAAGAAACACAAGTTTTTCTGCCTTTGAGGATCTAGGAGTGGGATGAATGTATATGGGAGAGGGGCGCCAGTATAATAGGGCCTAGCATGGTTCCCGTCAAACAGGAGGCATCTTATAAATGTCAAAGGAATATGGTCTTGCTATGGGAGTCAGGAACCCCAGAGTTTAGACAACTGGCTTTGTCACTTATTTGCCGGGTAGCATTAGAAGCCATTTCAGCCTTTGAGACTTTGTTTTCTAATTTAAATCAAATAAAGAATGGCATAATTACAGCAGGATTCAATGGCAACTGCAATAAAGCCATGCCCTGAGGAAAAAGCATCCTTCCCTGTGACATTAATCAGTTTGTAGGTCATGTTTGCTAAACAGATTCTAATTTCTTTCCATCAAATCAAGTGAGAGTTATCATTTTTCATCATCATTTTTTTTAAGGAAGCAGCGTTAAGGTATGTTCTCAGTTACATATCTTTCTCTTTTTCAATCCACAGAATAATATGTTAGTGTTCAAGGACCACAAATCCATGGAGCTCATCTAGTACATGGGGCAACGGAGGCACTGGCCTCACGAAACACATACTGATTCCGTGTTATAGTGGTGTAAGGAAACTGCCCTGGAGCAGAGGTGAGCACTCTTTTCCTAGCTTAAAATGAGGCAAAACAAGCCCAACTAATGGATATGACTTACCAGAACTTTTGTAAGTCTTATCTCCATGTATCTTTCCCACATACCTTAAGTCTGTTCCAGCATCAGGCAAAAGTGCTTCCCGAAATGGACTTTATGCACTGGGGAAAGGGAGGTAGATAATCCCTCCAAAATGTCATATAAGAAAAACTTTCTAGTCTGGCTAGGATATATAAAAGAATAACATTGGGATACCTGAGTAGCTCAGTCAGTTGAGTGTCTGACTTTGGCTCAGGTCATGATCTCACAGTTTGTGAGTTTGAGCCCCACATCAGGCTTGCTGCTGTCAGTGCAGAGCCCACTGCAGATCCTCTGTCCCCTTCTCTTTCTGACTCTCTCCTGCTTGTGCTCACTCTCTCTCTCTCTCAAAAATAAACATTAAGAAAAAGAAGAAGAACATCAAACTTCCCATTTTAACAACTAAAAAATAACAGAGGATAAAGTAAAATAAGTATCTTTTTTAAATATACCAGAGAAATGTGGATGTAAAGAAGCCTAGGAGAACTACATTCCCAGGAGGGATATGCTCTTCTGCAATGAGCAGACACCAGCAGCCTCTTACCTCTGTGTGGCAACTGCTCAATCAAGATGTGGACAGGCAGATTTGGCTTGGTTAAAAGTGAAAGGATTGGTGAAGTCCCAACAGTTCATGTTTGCTTTTGTTTCCCTTCCTTTTAGCTACATATCTAGTAAGAAGTTGCTATGGCTGAGGTTAACGGGAAAGCTTCTGCACAATGAAAGAAACAATAAATAAAACTAAAAGGCAGCCTACCTAATGGAAGAAGATATTTGCAAATGACATATCCAATAAAGATTTAGTATCCAAAATGTATGAAGAGCTTATCAAACTCAACACCCAAAAAAACAACCCAGTTAAGAAATGGGCAGAAGACATGAATAGACAGTTTTCCAAAGACATCTAGATGTCTAACAGACAAATTACAAGATGCTCATCACTCATCATCAGGGAAATACAAACCAAAACCATGATAAGATATCACCTCACACCTGTCAGAATGGCTAAAATTAACAACACGAGAAACAACGGGTATTGGTGAGGATGCAAACAAAGGGAAACCCACTTGTAGTGTCGGTAGGAATGCAGACTGGTGTAGCCACTCTGGAGAACAGTATGGAGGTGACTCAAAAAACTAAAAATAGAACTATCCTATGATCCAGCAATTGCACTACTAGATATATACACAAAGGATACAAAAATACAGATTGGAAACGGTACATGGACTCCAATGTTTATAACAGCATCATCAACAATAGTCAAACTACAGAGAGAGCACAAGTGTCCATCAACGGATGTATGGATAAAGAAGATGTAATATATATACATATATACAATGAGATATTGATCAGCTATGAAAAAGAATGAAATCTTGTTATTTGCAATGATGTGGATGGAGCTAGAATGTATTTTGTTAAGCGAAATAAGTCAATCAGAGAAAGACAAATACCATATGATTTCATTCATATGTGGAACTTAAGAAACAAAACAGATTAAAACATGGGAAGGCAGAAGGAAAAGAAGAGAGGGAAACAAACCACAAGAGACTCTTAAGGATAGCGAACAAACAGGGTTGATGGGAAAGGTGGGTGGAGGGATGGGCTAGATGGGTGATGTGTATTTAAAACGGCACTTTTGATGACCACTGGGTGTTGTATGTAAGTGATGAATCACTGAATTCTACTCTTGAAACCAATATTGCACTATATGTTAACTAGAATTTAAATGTTAAAAAATGAAAGGATTGGAATCTGCAGTAGACTGAGATGCAGAACAAATTTTCCACTCTAAAGGGAAATTTCTCACATTCACTCCCAAAGGACATTTGCTGACAGTGAGAAATGACAGAATGAAGTCTGGGAATTGGGCAAGTAAAGGAAGGCAAAGTTTTAGAATTCTAGAGGAAACTAGAAAATATAATGTTTATTCTTCTTTCTAGAGGTGTTTTTAAACTTTATTGATGTATCTTTGAAATATAAAATTTATGTATATTTAAAGTTTAAAACTTGATGTTTTGATGTATGTATACACAGTGAAAAGATCACTACAATCAAGCTAAATAATGTATTCATTACCTTTATATAGTTTTATCATTTTGTGTGTGTTAAGATTTAATTGAAGATCAACATTCTTAGTAAATTTCAAGTATGCAATACACTATTGCTAATTGTCACCATGTTGTACATTAGATCTCCATAACTCATTGATCTTTATATTCTTTATTCATTCTTCCATTGGTAGACATTTAGATTATTTGCATATTATTATTGCTATTGTGAATGATGCTGCAATAAACACAGAAGTGCAGCTATCATTTCAGTTCCAGATTTCATTTCTTTTGCATATATACCTAGAAGTGAGATTGCTGAATCATATGGCAGTTCCATTTTTAACTGTTTGAAATACCTCCATACTGTTTTCCATAATGATTGGACCAATTTGCATACCCACCTGGAGAATGCAAGGGTTCTCTTTGCTCTATATTCTGCAATGACACTTGTTATGTATGGTCTTTTTGAGAATGACCATTCTAACAGGTGTGAGGTGATGTCTTATTGTGATTTTGATTTGTGTTTCCCTAGTGATTACTGATGTTGAGTACCTTTTCATGTAGTACCTTCATGAGTACCTTTCATGGTACCTATTTTTGTATGTCTTCTTTTAAGAAATGTCTATTCAGGGGCTCAGGTCATGATCTCTCGGTTCATGGGATCAAGCCCTGCATCAGGCTTCACATGGACAGCACAGAGCCTCCTTGGGATTCTCTCTCTCTCTCTCTCTCTCTCTCTCTCTCTCCTCCTCCTCTCCCCTACTGGTGTTCTCTCTCTGTCTCAAAATAAATAAATAAAAATAAAAGAAATGTCTATTCAGTTCAATTGCCCATTTTTTGATTGGGTTATTTGGATTTTTTCCTATTGAGTTATATGAGTTTCTTTTTTTATTTTTTTTTTATTTTTTTAATGTTTATTTATTTTTGAAAGAAAAAGACAGAGAATGAGTGGGAGAGGGGCAGAGAGAGAGGGAGACACAGAACTGGAAGCAGGCTCCAGGCTCTGAGCTTTCAGCACAGAGCCCAATGCAGGGCTTAAACTCTCAAGTGGTGAGATCATGGCCAGAGCCAAAGTCAGGTGCTTGAGATCATGGCCAGAGCCAAAGTCAGGTGCTTAACTGACTGAGCCACCCAGGTGCCCTGAGTTATATGAGTTTCTTATATATTTTTGATATTAACTGTTTATCAGATATATGGCTTGCAAATACTTAACCTATTTCATAGGTTGACTGTTCACTCTCATGACTATTTCATTTGTTGTGCAGAAGACATTTTATTGTTTTGTTTACCTATTAAGATATATTTGCACTTAATTTTATTATTTTTAAAATTTTAATTCCAGGGTAGTTAACATACAGTGTTATATTAGTCTCAGGTATACATTAGTGGTTCAACAATTCCATATATTACTCAATGCTCATCAAGATAAGTGTACTATTAATACTTTTTACCTATTTCATTCATCACACCAATACCTCCATTGTTTGTTGTTATTTTTAAGAGTCCATTTTTTTATTTGTCTCTTTTTTCTTTGCTCATTTGTATTATTTCTTAAATTCTACATATGAATAAAATTATATGGTATTTGTCTCTCTGACTGCCTTATTTCTCTTAGCATTGTACACTAGATCCATCCATGTTGTTGCAAATGGCAAGATTTCATTCTTTTTCATGACTGAATAATATCCATTACATACATACATACACACACACACACACACACACACACACACACACACACACTACATCTTTATCTGTTCATCTATCAATAAACACTTGGGTTACTTCCATAATTTGTTATAAATAATACTGCAATAAACACAGGGGTGCATATATCCTTTCAAACTGGTGTTCTCATATTCTTTGGGTAAATGCCCAGTAGTGTGATTACCAGATTATATGGTAGTTTTTTTTTTTTTTTAATTTTTTGAGGAAACTCCATCTGTCTTCCAGAGTGCCTGAACCAATTTGCATTCCCACCAACAGTACAAGAGGGTTACTTTTACTCTGCATCCTTGCCAGTGCTTGTTTCTTGAGTTTTTGATTTTATCCATTTCTGACAGGTGTGAGGTGAAATCTCATGGTAGTTTCAATTTGCATTTCCTTGATGATTGATGATAAGTGATGTTGAGCATCTTTTCTTGTGTCTGTTGGCCAACTGTATATCTTCTTAGAAGAAACATCTGTTTATGTCTTATGCCCTATTTTAATTAGATTATTTGTTTTTGTTTTTGTTGTTTTTTTTTTGGTTTTGGTTTTGGTTTTGGTTTTGGTGTTGAGTTGTAGAAGTGCCTTATATATTTTGGTCACTAACTCTTCATCAGATATATCATTTGCAAATATCTACTCCTATTCTGAAAAGTTGCTTTTAATTTTATTGATTGTTTCCTTCACTGTGCAGAAACTTTTCATTTTGATGCAATCTCAATTTTTGCATTTATTTCCCTTGCCATGGCAGATATATCTAGAGAGAAGCTGCTATGGTCAATGTCAAAGAAATTACTGCCTCTATTATTCTCTAGGATTTTAATGGTTTCTTGTCTTACATTTAGATATTTCATCCATTTTGAATTTATTTTTGTGTATGGTATAAGGAAGTAGTCCAGTTTCATTCTTTTGCATGTAGCTATTCAGTTTTCCCAACACCATTTGTTAAAGAGACTGTCTTTTTCACATTGCATATTCTTTGTTTCCTTTGGAAAAGATTAATTGACCATGCAATTGTGGGTTTATTTCTGGGATTTCTATTCTGTTCTATTGATCTATGTGTCTATATCGATGCCAGTAAGCATACTGTTTTGATTACTACAGCTTTGTAATATAACTCAAAGTCTGGAATTGTGATGTGGTTCCATGAAAATTTTAGGATGGTTTGTTCTAGTTCTGTGTCACAGACTTTGAGTCTGGAGTTCTTTTTTGTCCAGCAAGACAGAAAATGCAGAATTGAATACCAGAGAGTGGCTAATGTCCAGGAAGAGACAAATTCCCGAACATGGGTTTTGTCTCTGTATTTATTGAGCTTTCAAGGTTTTACATATGTGGTGAATGTGCAGAAGAAAACAGTAAGATAGTGACCATTAATTTGTGTGTCATAATCAAAGGGTTGGGGGGGGGGGCGGTGAATGGCATTAGAAGTTGAGATTAAAGCAC
The DNA here is from genome assembly GCF_018350155.1 of Leopardus geoffroyi. Classification (NCBI taxonomy): domain Eukaryota; kingdom Metazoa; phylum Chordata; class Mammalia; order Carnivora; family Felidae; genus Leopardus; species Leopardus geoffroyi. The sequence continues at coordinate 110,178,497 of NC_059328.1, forward strand.
AATGGTATATTAGTGCCAGATGCCAGATGGACAGTGTTTCTCTGTGGGAGATACAGCAAAGTAACTGTTCTCTCCAAAGTGTAAGATTGCCAGAGCATGCTGCCTCAAGGCTAACAAGGCTTTCCGCATAACAAGGCTTTCGCCCCATATCAGCTTTCCACCTCCAACTGTTCTTGGATGCTTTCTTCCTGTAGAGGTGGCTTTCCACCCTAAGCCTTGTTTTACTTGGGCCCTTCTGCCCGGTGGCTGTGGCATTGGCTGCGCTTTCTGCCTCTACGCTTTGTCTTATTTAATGACTGGCCTTGAGCGCTTTTGCCCTGTGGCATCTTTCCGCCCTAAGCCGTGTTAACCCATTGGTGTTAGCATACAGAATTCTTAAACTTATTTCCCACAGTTCTGATAAAAAATGCTATTGGTATTTTGATAAGGGTTGCATTAAATGGCTTTAAATGCATTTAATTGGTTAGCTTAATTAAATGTATTAAATTCATTGCTTCGAGTAGTGTAGATATTTTAATAATATTTGTTCTTCCAATCCATAAGCATGGAGTGTCTTTCCATTTCTTTGTGTCATCTATAATTTCTTTCATCAATGTTTTATGGTTTACAGAGTACAGATATTTCATTTCTTTGTTTATGTTTATTCCTAGGTATATTATGGTTTGGGGTGAAATTGTAGATGGGATGGATTCCTATTGGTGTATAGAAATGCAAGGGATTTCTATACATTAACTTTGTGTCCCATGACCTTACTGAACTCATTTATGAGATCTAGTAGGTTTTTGGTAGAGTCTTTTGGGTTTTCTACATAGAGTGCTATGTCATCTACAAATAGTGAGAGTTTTATTTCTTCCTTACCTATTTGGATGTCTTGCATTCCATTATCTTGTCTAACTGCTGTAGCTCAGACTACCAGTACTATGTTGAATAAAAGTGGTGAGAGTAGACATTCCCATCTTGTTCTTAGCTTAAAGTTCTCAGTTTTTAACTATGGAGTATTATGTTAGCTGTGGGTTTTTTTATTTTTTTTTTTATTTTTTTAACATTTATTTATTTTTGAGACAGAGAGAGACAGAGCATGAACGGGGGAGGGTCAGAGAGAGGGTGACACAGAATCTGAAACAGGCTCCAGGCTCTGAGCTGTCAGCACAGAGCCCGACGCGGGCCTCGAACTCACGGACCGCGAGATCCTGACCTGAGCCGAAGTCGGCCGCCCAACCGACTGAGCCACCCAGGCGCCCCATCTGTGGGTTTTTTTATATAGGTTTATATTGTGTTGAAGTATATTTCCTCTAAAGCTACTTTGTTGAGGTTTTTATGATGAATGGATGTTGTACTTTGTCAAATGTTTTTTCTGTTTCCATTGAAATGATTACAGGATACTTATCTTTATTTTTTTAATATATGAAATTTATTGTCAAATTGGTTTCCATACAACACCCAGTGCTCATCCCAAAAGATGCCCTCTTCAATACCTATCACCTACCTTCCCCTCCCTCCCACCCCCCATCATGATACTTATCTTTATTGATGTGATGTATCATGTTGATTGATTTGAAAATATTGAACCACTTTTGCATCCTGGGGATAAATCCCACTTAATTATGGTGAATAATTTTTTAATGTATTGTTGATTCAGCTTATTAGTATTTTGTCGAGAATTTTTGCATTTATGTTCACCAAAAATATTGGCCTGCAGTTCTCTTTTTTGTGGTGTCTTTATCTGCTTTTGGTATCAGAGTAATTCTAGCCTCATAGAATAAATTTGGAAATTTCCTTCCTTTTCTATTTTTTGGAATGGTTTGAGAAGAATTGATATTAACTCTTCTTTAAATGTTTTGTAGAATTCATCTGTGAAACCATCTGGTCCTTGGGAATTTTTTGATTACTGATTCAATTTTATTGCTGGTAATTGATCTGTTCAAATTTTCTATTTCTTCCCACTTCAGTTTTGGTAGGCTATATGTTTCTAGGAATTTATCCACTTCTAGGTTGTCCAATTTGTTGGAATATATTTTTTCATAATATTCCGTTACAATTGTTTGTATTTTATGTGATATTGGTTATTTCTCCTCTTTCATTTCTGTTTTGGTTTGAGTCCTCTCTCTCTTTGTCTCTCTCACTCTCTCTCTCTTTGTTGTTGTTGTTGTTGTTGAGTCTTGCTAGAGGTTTATCAATTTTCTTGATTTTTTTAAAAAGAACCAGCTCCTGGCTTCATCGATCTGTTCTATTATTGTTTTTCTGCCTTTAGTTTCGATATTATTTATTTCTGCTGTAATACTATTTCCTTATTTCTTCTGGTTTTGGATTTTGTGCCTTGTTGTTTTTCTAGGTCCTTTAAGTATAAGATTTTTAAAAATTGTTTTTAATGTTTATTCATTGTTGGGAGGCAGAGAGAAACAAACAGAGTATGAGCAGGGGAGGGGCTGAGAGAGGCAGACACAAAATTTGAAGCAGACTCCAGGCTCTGAGTAGTCAGCACAGAGCCTGATGCAAGGCTCGAACTCATGAACAGTGAGATCATGACCTGAGCCAATGTTGGATGCTTAACCGACTGAACCGCCCAGGTGCCCCTAGAAATAAGATTTATTGCATTGCTGTAAACTTCCCTCTTGAACAGCTTTTGTTGCATCCCAAGGGTTTTGGATCTTTGTGTTTTTATATTCATTTTTTCCCATGTAATTTTTTTTATTTCTTCTTTGGTTTCTTTCTTCACTTATTCATTATTTTATAGTATGTTATTTGACCTCCATGTATTTGTGCTCTTTCCATAATTTTTCTTGTGGTTAATTGTGAGTTTCATAGCATTGTGGTCAGACAAGATGCATGGTATGACTTTGATCTTTTAGAATTTGCTAAGACTTGTTTTGTGGCCTAACATGTATGTGTTCTATTCTGAAGAATGTTCTATATGCATTTGAAAACAATGTGTATTCTGCTGTTTTAGGATGGAATATTGTGAATATATCTGTTAAATATATCTGGTCCAGTGTGTCATTCAAAGCCACTGTTCCCTTACTGATTTCTGTTTGAATGATCTGTCCATTGATGTAAACGGGGTGTTAAAGTCCCCTACTATTATTGTTTTACTATCGATTAGTTCCTTTATGTTTGTTATTAACTGTTTTATGTATTTGGGTGCTTCCATTTAGGTGCATAATTATTTACAATTGTTATTACTTCTTGTTGGATTGTCCCCTTTTATTATTAAAAAGTGTCTCTGTCTCTTGTTACAGTCTTTGTTTTAAAGTACATTTTGTGGGGGCGCCTGGGTGGCTCAGTCGGTTGAGCGTCCGACTTCAGCTTAGGTCGCGATCTCACGGTTCGTGAGTTCGAGCCCCGCGTCAGGCTCTGGGCTGATGGCTCAGAGCCTGGAGCGTGCTTCCGATTCTGTGTCTCCCTCTCTCTCTGCCCCTCCCCCATTCATGCTCTGTCTCTCTCTGTCTCAAAAATAAATAAACATTAAAAAAAAAAATAAAGTACATTTTGTGGAATATAAGCATTGCTACTCTGGTTTTTTTTCTACATCCATTTGCATGATAAATGTTTTTCCATCCTCTTCCTTTCAATCTGCATGTATCTTTAGGTCTGAAATGGGTCTCTTATAAGCGGCACATAGAAAGTTCTTGTTTTTTTTTAATCCACTCTGTCACTCTGTCTTTTGATTGTAGTGTTTAGTCCATTTACATTCAACATAATTATTGATAGGTATGCTTTATTGCTATTCTGTTATTTGCTTCATTTTTTTCTTTGTAGTTCTTCTCTGTTCCTTTCTTTTATTACTCTCTTCTCTCACAGTTTGCTGGATTTCTTTAAATATATACTTGGATTGCTTTCTCTTTAATTTTTGTTTATCTATTACTAGTTTTTGATCTATTACCATTAGGTTTGTTTATAACATTTTCTACATACAGCAATCTATATTAAGTTGATGGTCACTTAAGTTTTAATTCATTCTTAATTCCTGTCCTCACCACATTTTAAGTATATGGTGTCATACTTTACCATATCTTATCTTACCTTATCTTATCATTTTATTATTTTGTGATTTTTATTGATATACTTCTTTCTGCTGCTTTTATCCTTCCTACTTTTCTTACTCTTCCTTGTGGCCTTTATTTTTCACTCAAAGAGTCTCCTTTAACATTTCTTATAGAACTGGTTTAGTGGTCATGAACTCCTTTAACTTCAGTTTGTCTGGGAAACTATTTTGAATAATAACGTTGCTGGATAGAGATTCTTGGCTGAAGGTTTTTTTTTTTTCCTTTCAGCATTTTGAATATATGATGCCACTCCCTTCTGGCATGCAAATTTCTGCTGAAAAATCCACTAATACCCTATGAGATTTTCCTTTTATATAACTGTCTTCTTTCCTTGATGTTTTTAGAATTCTCTCTTCATCACTACTTTTTGCCATTTTAATTACTATTTCTCTTACTGTGGACCTCCATGGATTGATTTTGTGTGTGGGGTGGGGGAGAATCTCCATGCCTTCTGAATCTGGATATCTGTTTCCTTCCCTAGATTAAGGAAGTTTTTAGCTATTATTTCTTCAAATAAATTTTCTGCCCCTTTTTCTTTTTGTTTTTCTGGGACTCCCTAAATGCAAATGTTAGTACACTTGATGAAGTCACTGAATTCCCTAAGTCTATTCTCATTTTGCAGAATTTTTTTGTCTCAGTTGTTCTGTTTATTTTCCATTCCTCTGTCCTCCAGGTGGATAATTCATTCTTCTGCTTCCTCTACTTTGCTATTTATTCCAACTAGTTTATTTTTAATTTCATTAATTGTGTTCTTCTTCTCTGATTGGCTTCTTTTTATCTCTGTATTAGGGTTCTCACTGAAGTCCTCCACTTTTCTCAAATCCAGTGAGTATCTTTGTGATTATTACTTTAAATTCTCTATCAGGCATATTACTTATCTTCATTTTGTTTAGTTAGGTCTTTTGCTATGATTTTGTCTTGTTATTTCTTTTGGGACATATTCCTCTGCCTCCCCATTTATCTAACTGTCTGTGTCTGCTTCTGTGTGTTAGGAAACTCCTGCTTTTGAAAGTAATAGCATTATGAAGATGTCTTATAGTGCCCTGCAGTGCAGTGTCACCCATTCTCCAGAACCTGGCACTTCAGAGGAGTCTCCTGTATGTGTTGTGTGCATCCTGCTGTTGAGTGTTGGCTGCTTTTCTTTCAGTCCAGTCATCTGCAGTAGCTCTCTCTTTGCCTGTTGTGAGCAGTGTTTGGTCCCCAAGGTGTTAGTGGACTAGTCTGGGTCCCCCTGGATCTTGAGTTTAATCAGACCAGATGTTTGCCAGAGATGCAGTTACACCAAATTGCAGGGAACTTTCCCAGTATTGTCCCCTGAGAAGCTTTCACTGCTGAGTAGGGTCTACAATCAGATGAGCTGTCTGCCTCTAGCCCACTGCTGGAGGCTGTTGTCTGACTGAGTGTGGTTCTCTTCCCCTCAGGCCAGGGAAGGAATCACTGTGGAATGATGCAGTTCCCTGTCAGTCATGCTTGTACAATGCCAGGTTTGTAGCCCGTTTGAATGGGCTCCCACCCTGAGCATATTGGAGGTTGGGGAACAGGTCACATAGTGCTCACAATGTTTGTGGCACTAGTGAGAGATGATGGGCTGCTGCTGCTCCTGGGACCTGACTGGCTGGGTGGGGTAAGTAATTTTAACAAGGTGCACACTGGTCTATCACAGGGCCTGCCTCCACCACTGCTTCTGCTGAGACCAAGGCCCTACAAAGCATGTAGGCCAGGTGACATCATATTGACAAGGTTTGGGCCTCTCTTCTGGGGAAGTGACCCACAGCACCAGGACTGAGGCAAACTGGTCAGGACAGGGAGGATCCACCAGGGGTGGGACTTTGTGTAAGCAATTTAGGTAGTGAAAATCAATACACTGTCCATTCCCACAGATGGCTGTGAGTTTATGCTGGAGGTTGGGAGAGGAAAATGGCACCTGCCATCTCCTTAGTTCCTGTAGGAGTCTCCCTATGATCTCTGTCCCTCTGGCACAGGTTCTGAGATTAGTAAATATTTCTCTCTGCCATATGCCCCAGGCATTTTTTCAAACTGTTGCTTCTATGCTGTACTTCTGCAGGTTCTTTGTTATGTTGTGTCTTTAAGGATGGGGACTCAGCTTATCACCCTTCAGGTTCTCCCAGGACTGGAACTTACTGATTTTTTTAAGTTCCACTGGTTATTAAGAGCTCATAAAACTTGGTCCCTCTAGTTTTCAAAGTTAAATATCATAGGAATTCATCTTCCCCATGCTGGCTCCCTGGTGTGATAGTATGTTTCTCTCCCTTCTCCACATCTGTGGCTCCCTCCTATGAATGGCCATGGTCTGTTTAGCTCCCAGCTGCATCTCTACCCTCCTTACTCTTTTTGATATGGTCTCTTCTCTACCTTTAGTTATGGAGTTTGTTCTGCCAGTCTTGGGGTACTTTTCTGGGCTATTTACATTGATGTGAATGTTATATAGTTGTACCCATGGGATGAGATGAGTTTAGCATCCTCCTACTTCACCATCTTCCCTTTCCCTCCTACAGAAGATTTTAATTTGGTGCAATTTCACGTATTTTTGCTTTTGTTGCCTGTGCTGTTGGTGTCATGATAAAAAAAAAAAAGTGTTGCCAAGAAAAATCTCAAGATGTTTCCATATTTCCTTCTAGCAGATTTATAGTTTGGAGTCCTACCTTTAATTCTTTAATCCATTTTGAGTTTATTTTTGTATATAACATGAAATAAGGATCTAATCTCATTCTTCTGTATATGGATATCCAGTTTTACAAACACCATTTATTGAAGAGATTATCCTCTCCTCATTGTATGGGCTTGGCACTCTTGTTAAATATCAGTTGACTATAAATGTGTGTGTTTATTACTAGGTTCTATATTCAGTTCCATTAATCTATGTGTCTCTTTTTATGCCAGTATCAAAATGTTTTGATTATTATAGCTTTGTAATACATTTTAAAATCAAGGTGTGTGATGCCTCCAGCCATTTTCTTGTTTCTCAAGATTGTTTTGGCTATGCACAGTCTTTTGTGGTTCCATATGAATTTTAGGATTTTTTAAAATTTCTGTAAATTGTATTATTAGGATTTTTATAAAAGTTGTACTGAATCTGTAGATCACTTTGGATAGTATGGACATTTTAATAATATTAATCCTTCCAACCCATGAACATGGGATGTCTTTCCATTTATGTGTGTCTGCTTTAATTTCCTTCAATAATGTTCTATTGTTCTCAGTGCATACTTTCTTGGATAAGTTTATTTCTAAGTATTTTATTCCTTTATGTTGTTATGTAAATTGAATTATTTTCTTAATTTCATTTTCAGATAGTTTTTTGTTGGTGTATAGATTCAACCAATTTTTTATACTGATTTTGTACTGTAGAAGTATACTTAAATTATTAGTTATAGCAGTTTTTTATTGTTGTCATTGAGTCTTCTGGGTTTTCTACATATATGATCACGTCATAGCAAAGAAAGACAATTTTTCTTACTTTTCAACTTGAATTCCTTTTATTTCTTTTTCTTGCTTAATTTCTCTGGCTAAGACTTTCAGTATTATGTTGAATAGCAGTGGTAACAGTGAGCATCCTTGCCCTGTATGAGGTTTTAGAGAAAGAGCTTTCAATTTTTTTTCATCAACTATGATATCATCTGTGGGCTTTTTAATACATGGCCTTTATCATGTTGAGGGAAGTCCCTTCTACACCTATTGTGTGTGTGTGTGCATGTGTGTGAATCATGAATGGATGTTGAATTTTGAAAAATGTTTTTCTATATCCATTGAGATAATCATATAGCTTTTATGTTACCTTTTATTAATATAGTATATCACGTTAATCAATTTGTGTAACACATTAATCAATTTGTGTAAGTTGTATCCCATGGATCCCATTTTGTCATCCTTTTAATGTGCTGTTGAATATTGTTTGCTAGTATTTTCTTGAAGATTTTTGCATCTATTTTCATTGGTAATATCATCCGATAGTCTTCTTGTAATGTCTTTCTTTGGCTTTGGTCACAAGGTGATGCTGGCTTCAAAAAAAGAAGTTTTAGAATGTTTCATCTTCTATGTTTCTTATGAGTTTAAGAAGGATTGATATTAAATCTTCTTTAAGTGTTTGGTAAAATTCCACCCATGAAGCCAATTGGCCCTGGGCTTTTATTTGTTGAAAGGATTTTGATTGTTGCTTTTACTGCTTCAATCTCCTCATCAGTTTTTGGTCTGTTCAGGCTTTCTATTTCTTCTTGATATAGTCATCATAGGTTGTACATTTCTAGGAATTTACCCGTTACTTCTAGGGCATATAATTTGCATATAATTGCTAGAGTCCCTTACAATCTTTTTTATTCCTGCAGTGTACATTATAAAGTCTCCTCTTTTTTTTTTTAATTTTCATTTATTTAAGCTCTTTGTTCTGTTTTCTTTACTGTAGCAAGGGTTTGTTGATTTTATTTACATTTCCACAAAATAAATTATTAATTTTGTGGATTCTTTTTCTATCTTACTATTCTCTATTTGAATTTTTTCTGCCATAATCTTTATTATTTCCTTTATTCAGCCAATTTTGGGCTTAGTTTGTTCTTTTGTTGTTGTTCCTTAAAATGTAAAGTTGGGTTGTTCATCTGACATCATTCTTTTTGTTGTTGATGGTGGTGTTTATCACTATAAATTTCCCTCTTAGTACTTATTTTGCTGCATCCTATAATTTGGGTATATTGTGTTTTGAGTTTTGTTTGTCTAGATATTTTTTTCAATTTATTTTTTACTTCCTCTTTGACCCAATAGTTAAAAAAGAGTTCAAGAGTGTGAGGTTTTGTTTTCACATACTTGTGATTTTCCCATTTTCTTGATGCTATTGATCCCTACCTCCAGATCACTGTGGTCAAAAAATATGATTTCTGTCTTTTAAAGTTTTCCAAGACTTGTTTTATAATATAACATGCAATTTATCATGGAGAATGTTATATTTGTGATTGACAAGACTATGTATTCTTCTGCTGTTGGACAGAAAGTTCTGTATATGTCTTTTAGTTTCATTTGATCCGTGATATTTTTTAAGCTTGCTGTTTCTTTATGGATTTTGTCTGAATGTTCTATCCATTAATGAAAATGAGGGAGAGAAGTCTATTATTGCTTTCAATTTCTTTTTCTCAGAAATTTCAATTTTTACTTTATACACTGACGAGCTCTGATGTTGGGTGCATATATACTTAAAATTGTTCATATGTTCCTATGTAATTTTCTTTTTATCACTATAAAATGACCTTTGTTTCTGGAGATTGTTTTCTCTTAAAGTCTATTTTGTCTAAGTATAGAACTCCTGTTTTCTTTTGGTTACCATTTTTTAATCCCTTTACTTTTACCCTACATGTGTCCTTGAATCTAACATCAGTTTCTGATAGACAGCATATAGATAGATTTTGCTTTTTTATTCATTCATCCAATCTCTATAATTTGAATAGGGAATTTAATTCATTTACATTTAAAGTAATTTTTGATAGGGGAGGATTTACTCTTGCCATCTTTTTAAATATATTCTGTTTGTCTGTAGTTCTTTTATCATTCTTTTTCTCTCTAGCTCTCTTCCTTTGTGTTTGTTTATTGTATCGATAGATTTGATTCCTTTCTCTTTTTATTTTGTGAAGCTTCTGTGGATATTTTTCTTGTGAAAACCATGGGGCTTATATAAGATATCTTGTATGTATATCAGTCTGTTTTAAGCTGATAATAATTTTACTTCATAGAAAAGTCCTCCACATTTATCTCTCCTTCCCTTACCTTATATGCTATTGATATCACAATTTATGTCTACTTATATTATGTATCCATTAATATAGTTTAATTATAATTATTTATAATTCTTTTACTTTTATACTGGAGTTAGTAGTGATTTACCAACCACAATTTTAGTAATACAGCAATATAATAATAAAGTAATTATGATTTTCTCTATATATTTACCTTTACCAATAAGTTTTATGCTTTCTTTTTCTCTTATGTTACTATGTAGCATCCTTTCAACTTGAATAATTGTTTTTAGCATTTATCATAAATGGTGATGATAAATGGTGATGAACACATCCAGCTTTTGTGTGTCTGAGAAAGTATACCCCCTCCATTTTTTTAGGATAGGTTTGCTAGGTATAATAGTCTTGATTGATTAGGATAAGTTTGCTAAGTATAATAGTCTTAATAGTCTTTATTTATTTCTTTCTGCACTTTGAATATATCATCCTTCTCTCTTCGGCCAACATTATTTTTGCTGAAAACTCTGCTGATAGTTTAAGGGGATCCCCTTGTATACAAACAGCTGTTTTTCTTATGCTGCTTTCAAAATTATCTTTGTTTTTAAATTTTGACAGTTTGATTATGTGTCTCAATATTTCTTTCGATTCATTTGTTTAATTTCCATTGGGATTTCTGGATATGGATATCCATTTTTTTTTTATCTAGGTTTTGTCTAGGTTTGGGAATTTTTTAGCTATCTGAAAAACCTTTCTGCAACCTTTTTCTTTTCTCCTTCTGGGACTCCCATAACACTTTTATTGGTTTTCTTAGTGAACCCCGTAAATCTCTTCAGCTTTCTTCCACATTGTATTCCTTTTTTCTCCTCTGGATAATTTCCAATTATCTATCTTTCAGGTTGCTGATTCTTTTTGCTGATTGATTTAGTCTTCCACTTAATCCCTCTAATGAATTTTTCAGTTCAGTTATTGAATTCTTTAGCTGTATGATTTTACTTGGTACTTTTAACATATTTTCTGCGTTGAAATTATGTTTGTTCATTTATTGCTTTTCTGGCCCGGGTAAACATTTTTTATAACTTACATTTGGAATTATACATCAAGTAAGTTATATACCTCCATTTCATTCATGTTGGTTTCTCAAGATTTGTCTTGTTCTTTTATTTGGAAAATATTTTCCTGTTTCTTCATTTTCTCTGATGTTGTTTGTTTCTACACATTAGCTAAAACAGTCTCCTTTTCCAGTCTTTACAGACTGGCCTTATATAAGAAATTAACCTTACTGATCAACCTAACCAAAGAATATGGGTGCCTGTGTTTGTCCAAATACTGTCTTTGTTCTTACTGGCCTCCAGGAGATTATAGTATCCCAAATTCTGTCAGTTGTCTGAGACAGACAAGATAGAAGCTAATCCCTCACATAGAAGCCCAAAGTTGGGACACTAGATACGTAGTTTAATTTCTTCTAATCTCACAAAGAAACTGGAACTGGAGTTTATCACCAACTTGCTCTGCACTAATGTATGAAGAGAAGCTGTAGCATACATTCTTTCAGACCATGCTTTCTTTAAAATTCTTGCTTTACTCTTTGTCACCCTGAGAGGCATAGCAAATTCCAGCAACAGTCAGCTCCTAGGGACAAGTGTTAGAAGACAAGCCTTTGGACAACAGCTGGAATAGTCAGAGAACTAGTTATATAGTCCAACTCCTTCCAGGTAGAGACTAGAGTCTCAGTTTTATCAATGGATCAAGCTGGAGGAAAAAGCTGCATGAAGTTCCCAAACACCTTTTCAAGCTCCCGCATGACACCCTGGGCTCCCAGATGCAGGATAGTTAGTAACCAGACCCTCAGGTAACACCTTCAAAAGTCAGAGCATTAGATGTGCAGTATAAACCTTTCAGGGACAGACAGGAAGCTAGACTTTGTTTGCAGCTCATTTGTGTTCAGTCAGGGTGGAGAGCCGTATGAAGTACTTGAATCCTCACTTAAAACTGCTACTTTTTCCTGTGGTCCTAAGGGACTAGTAAATGTTATTCTTTGTCAGCTCCCAGGGTTAGAAAAGCTAGGAGTTAGTCCTTCAGGTGCCACCATAAAAGTTGTGGCACTATATGGGTCATTCCAGGGGTCTTCCAGGGAGAAACTGGAGGTTTTATTTTATCACTGGAGTTCCCTGGGGAGAAATAATTCAACAAGTACCCACACACCCATTTAAGTTCCCAGAGGACCCTGTCAGCTTCCAGATGCAGGCTAGTTTAAAGCTAGACTCTTGGATAGCAGTTAGGACATTAGATTTGCTGCACTGAATATGAGACATCCCAATGACCTACCTTTCCATGGTGATGTTAAGGGCAAACCATTTGGATGTCTCTTCTCAACCAGGCCCAAATCATATCACAGAGCTATACACCAGCTGTAATAGGTCAATAAGATTCATATCACCCTCGTAGAGAGTCACCCGCACTAGAGGTAATTACTCACAAAACAGAGGTTCCAAGTTATGAATAGTAAGCCAATTTGGCCAATCACCCACTAGCGTCCCTTCATAGAACAGTGATACCACTCTGGGAAAAGTGGATGATTATCTTCTGCAATTTTATCTTAAAAAATAAGCAGGTAATGATGACAAAGAAGTCTCCAGATCTGCCTGAGAAGACAGACTTTATTTGAAACAGAGAACTTAGAATACCTAAAGATGTTATTTTTAAAATGGAAATCTGGATGAAGAGCAATTAGGAGAGCAGGAAACATAGCTCCAAAATACTAATAATGGCATAGCATAGCAATGAGAAGTTTAACAGAAGGAAACAGGGAAAAGAAAGTCAAGAAGAGCCCTCCCTGGAAATAAGGGATCACAGTCAATCTTGCCACTCAGAATTCCTGTATGCAAGTGCTAGACTGTAATCAGAGCAAGAGTAGAGTAGATGTGAAAGCATGTCTCAAGCTACACACAGATGCATCAACAGTGTAGTTCTCACTGGTACAAGGGACTTAAACACAGTCTCTGACTACTGAATCAGCTACTCCGACCCAAAGGCAAAGTCTAAGATGCCAAACTAAGAAGTAAAACTACACAAATACCTGGTGGTGTGGAAGACTGTGTGTGCATTAACAATGCTATATCTCTTAGAAGTAAACAGCAAAGGAAAAGCCAAGTTCTTAGTCTTTGATGAACATGGATCAAAAACATAAATTCAAAAACATACTGATACATCTGTCCAATGATAAAAAATAAATATCTATCTTCCAAGGAAACATAAGCACAACCATCAACCAACATTAAATTAAGCTCACCATGGAACAGTCTGTAGGTAATCAGGCTAATAAATAATAAATATAAAAGTGATAAATCCTAGCAAATATTTTAGAAATATAGATGGATGACTACTCCTGGGTAGACCATATGATAGGTCATGAAGCAAGTTTAATAAATGTAAAAAGAATGACATTATATAAAGTATATTCTCCAATCAAAAAAGCATAAAATTAGAAAACAAGAAAAGGAATTTTATAAAATTCACAAATATATGAAAATTAATCAAAACACTTCAATATAAATTACATTTAAATCAATAGAACAAAATAGAGAGTCCAGAAATAAACCCACATTTATATGGTCAATTAATTTTCACCAAAGAAAGCAAAATATATGAAGAAAAAAGATAATCTCTTGAATAAATAGTGTTCGGAAAACTGGATAGCTACATGTAAAAGAAAAAATGAAATCAGACCACTTTGCTACACTACACACAAAAATAAAATAAAGACTTAAAGATAAGACTGGAAATCATAAAATTCCTAGAAGAAAACATAGTAATGTTTTAACATCAGTCTTAACAATGTTTCTTGAATCTCTCCTCAGGCAAGGACAAAAAAAAAAAAAAGCAAGAGAGACTATATCAAACTAAAATGCTTTTTAATGACAAAGGACTCCATCAAAAACAAAAAAGGTAATATACTGAACGGGAGAAGATGTTTGCAAATGATATATTTATTATCGGGTTAAGATCCAAAATGCAGTATTTAAAAAATGTACCCAACTCAATAACTAAAAACACAATCTAACTTGAAAATAGGCAGTGGACCTGGATAAATACTTCTCCAAAAAAGACACAGATGGCCAACAGACACATAAAAGAAGTTCAACATCTCTAATCATCAGGGAAACATATCTGACACAATAGAACATCTACACATGAAAAAAAACTCTCAACAAACTATCTTGAAAAGAAACATATTTCAACATCCTAAAGGCCATATATGAAAAGCCAATAGCCAACATCACATTCAGTGGTGAAAAATGGAAGCTTTTCTTCTAAGATCAGAAAGAAAATGGTAATATTTACTCACACCACTTCATTCAACATACTACTAGAAGTCCTAGTTGTAGGAATCAGACAAAAGAAAGGAGTAAAAGGCTTCCAAATTGATTTTTAAAAAAGTAAAACTTTCACTCTTTGCATATGACAAGATATTACATATAGAAAACCATATATATAGAAAATTATATATAGAAAACCCTAAAGACTACACCAAAAACCTACTAGAATTGATAAATGAATTCATCAAAGTCACAGGATACAAAATTAATATAGAGAAATCTGTTTTATTTCTACATATTAAGAATAAAGCAGCAGACAGAGAAATTAAGAAAATAATCACATTTACAATTACACCAAAATAATAAAGTAGTGATAAACTTAACCAAGGAAAACAAAGACCTATACTGTAAAAATTATAAAACACTGATGAAAGAAATCAAACATAACACAAACAAATCAAAAGACATTCCATGCTCATGAACTAGAAGAACCAATACTGCTAAAATGTCCATACTACCTAAATCAATCTACAGAATTTTTTAAGTTTATTTATTTTGAGAGAAAGAGCATGCAAGAAGGGGAAGAGCAGAGAGAAAAGGAGAGAGGGAGAATCCCAAGCAACTCCACACTGTCAGCACAGAGCCCAATGAGGGGCCTGAACTCACAAACTATAAGATCATGACCTGAGCCAAAATCAAGAATCAGATGTTTAACCAACTGAACCACTCAGGCACCCCCAATCTACATATTTAATGCAATCCTTATCAAACTACTAACAACATTTTCCACAGAACTAGAGCAAATCATCCTAAAATGTGTATGGAACCACAAAAGACCCAAAGTATCCAAAGCAATCTTGAGAAAACACAAAGCTAGAAGTATCACAATCCTAGATTTCAAGATATACTACAAAGCTATAATAACCAAAACAGTATGGTACTGGCACAAAAATAGACACATGAATCCCTAGAACAGAACAGAAAGCCCAGAAATAAACTCACACTTATATGCAACAAAGGGGGCAAGAACATACAATGGGGAAAAGAGAGTCTCTTCCACAAATGGTACTGGGAAAACTAGACAGCTACATGCAAAACACTGAAGCTGGACCATTCTTTTACCCCATATGCAAAAATAATTCAAGATGATTAGAGACCTAAATGTGATATCTGAAACAATAAAGCTCCTAGAAGATATAAGCAGTAATTTCTCTGACATAGTCCATAGAAAAATTTTTCTAGATATGTCTCCCCAAGCCAAGGAAAATAAAATCAAAAATAAACTATTGGGATCACACCAAAATAAAAAGGTTTGCAACACGAAGGAAATCATTAACAAAATGAAAAAGGCAAACTACTGAATGGGAGAACATATTTGCAAATAATATATCTGATAAAGCATTAATATCCAAAATATATAAAGAGCATATACAACTCAACACCAAAAATTTTTCTTAACTAAAAAATGGGCAGAGGACCTGAATAGATGTTTTTCCAAAGAAGACATACAGATGACCTACAGAGACATGAAAAGATGCTCAACATCACTATCATCAGGGAAATGCAAATCAAAATCGTAAGATATCACCTTATACCTGTCAGAATATCTAGAATAAAAAAGACAAGAAATAACAAGTATTGATGAGGATGTAAAGAAAAAGGAGCCCTCAAGCACTGTTGGTAGGAATGTAAACTGGTGCAGTCACTGTGGAAAACAGTATGGAGATTCCTCAAAAAATTAAAAATAGAAATACCTTAGGATCCAGTAATTCCACAACTGGGTATTTACCTAAAGAGTATATACACCTTATTTGAAGGTATATATGCAGGCTTATGTTTATTGCAACATTATTTACAATAGCCCAGACATGGAAGCAACCCAAGTATCAACTGACAGATGAATGGATAAAGAAAATATCACACACACACATACACACACACACATACTGAATATTACTCAGTCATAACAAAGAATAAGATCCTGTATTTGCAACAACATGGATTGACCTAGAGGATAGGACTGACCTAAGTGATGTAAGTCTTATGGAGAAAGAAAATACTGTATGATTTCATGTATATATGAAATTTAAGAAAGAAATACCAAATGAACAAACAAAACAGAAACAAATTCATAGATACCATTTGATGGTTTCTTGAGGTAAAAGGGCTGGAGGAACAAGCAAAATAGGAGAAGGAAATTAAAAGGTAAAAACTTCTAGTTAAAAAGTCAGAGAGACGTAATGTATAGGGACTATAATCCGTTAATCTTGTAACAATTTTGTACGGTGACAGATGGTAGCTAGATTTATTGTGGTAATCACTTCATAATGTATATAAATGTTGAATCACGACATTGTACACCTGAAACATAACATTGTATGTCAACTGCACTTTAATTTAAAAAAAAACAGTACATTGCATTGAATGTGTAGATTGCTTTGGGTAGTATTGACATTTTAACAATATTTATTCTTCTAATACATGAGCATGGAATATTTTTCCATTTCTTTGTATCAGTCAAACTAGACTAAAAAAAAGGATTGTAACAAGAGATGAAGAAAGGCACTAAAGGAGACAATCCAACAAGAAGATATAATGATTGTAAATATTTATGTATCCAAAATGGGAGCACTCAAATATATGAAAAGATTAATAACAAACATAAAGGAATTTATTGATAATAGCACAATAATAATAGGGGAATTAACTCACATCAATGGACAGATTGTCTAAATGGAAAATCAATAAGGAAACCATGGCCTTGAATGACACACTAGATCAGATGGACTTAACAGATATATTCAGAATATTCCGTTCTAAAACAGTATAATATACATTGTTTTCAAGTGCACATGGGACATGCTCCAAAATACATAGTAGATCACAAATCAGGCCTCAACACATTCAACAAAATGGAAATTATACCATGCACCTTTTCTAACCACAATGCTATGAAACTTGAAATCAACCACAAAAAAGTGTGGAAAGATCACAAATATATGGAGGTTAAATAACATGTTAACTAAATAATGAATGAGCCAACCAGGAAATCAAAGAAGAAAATTAAAAATATGTAGAAACAAATGAAAATGAAAACACGATGATCCAAAACCTGTGGGATGCAGCTAAAGTGGTCCTAAGAGAAAAGTATATAGTAATACAGGCCTACCTGAAGAAGAAAAAAAAATTCAAATACACTACTTAACCTTACATCTAAAGGAGCTAGGAAAGTACACAAATGAGGCCTAAAGAGAGCATAAGGAAGGAAATAATAAATACTAGAGCAAAATAAATGAGCAAAAATAAATGATATAGAAACTAAAAAGCAATAGAATAGATGAATAAAGCCAGGAGCTAGTTCTTTGAAAAGATTAATAAAATTGACAAACCTCTAGCCAGACTTATCAAAAAGAAGAGAAAGACCCAAATAAATAAAATCATAAATAAGAGAGGAGAAATAACAACCAACACCACAGAAATAAAATTATAAAATTACACTATGAAAACTTTTATGCCAACAAATTCAAAAGCCTGGAAGAAATGGATAAATTTCTAGAGACATACAAACTACCAACACTGAAACAGAAGAAATAGAAATTTGAATAGACAGGTAACGAGCAAGGAAATTGAATCAGAAATCAAAAACTCCGAGCAAACTAAAGTCCAGGGCTAGGTAGCTTCACAGGCAAATTCTACCACACATTGAAAGAAGAGTTAATACTTATTCTTCTCCAACTCTTCCAAAAAATAGAAAAGGAAGAAAAACTTGCAAACTCATTTTATGAGGCCAGCATTACCTGATACCAAAACAAGATAAAGACTCCATTAAAAAAGGAAACTACAGCCAAATATCCCTGATGAACATGGATTTTAAAATTGTTGATAAAATACTAGCAACTAGAATCTAGCAACACATTAAAAAATCGTTTACTATGATAAAATAGGGTTTATTCCTAAGTTACATGTGTGGCTCAATATTTTCAAATCAATCAATGTGATAGACCACATAAATAAAGGAAAAGAACCATGTGACCCTTTAAACAGATGCAGAGAAAGCATTCGACAATGTACAATATCCATTCATGATAAAAACTCTCAACAAAGTAGGTTAAGAGAAAACATACTTGAACACAATAAAGACCATATGTAAAAAAAAAAAAAAAAAAAAAAAGCTCATATTATCCTTAATGGGGAAAAACTGAAAGTTTTTCCTCTATAGTCAGGAACAAGACAGAGATGTCCATTCTCACCATTGTTATTTAATGTAGTACTGGAAGTTCTAGCCACAGCAATCACAAAAAAAATAAATAAATAAGTCATCCAAGTCAGCAAGGAAGAAGTAAATCTTGCACTGTGTGCAGATGATACAATACTCTATATAGAAAACCCAAAAGATTCTACCAAAAAGTTGCAAGGACTGATGAACAAATTCAGTAAAGCCATAGGATACAAAATCAACATACAGAATCTGTTACATTTTTATACACCAATAATGACGCAGCTGAGAAATTAAGAAAATGATTCCATTTGAAATTGATCAAAAACAATGATACCTAGGAATAAATGTAACCAAAGAAGTGAAAGACCTGTTCTCTGAAAACTATAAAACACCAAAGAAAGAAATTGAAGATGACACAAAGAAATGGAAAGACACTCCATGCTCATAGTTGGAAGAACAAATATTGTTAAAATGTCTATACTACCTAAAGCAATCTACACATTAAATGCAAATCCTATCAAAATTCAAACAGCACTTTTCCCAGAGCTAGAATAAACAATTCTAAAATTCGTATGGAATCACAAAAGACCCCAAATAGCCAAACCAATCTTGAAAAAGAAAAGCAAAGCTGGAGGCATCACAATTCTGGATTTCAAGTTATATTACAAAACTGTAGTGATCAAAATAATATGGTACTTGTGTAAAAATAGACACATAGATTAATGGAACAGAATAGAGACCCGGAAATGAAACCAGAACAACATGGTAAATTAATCCTCAACAAAGAAGGAAAGAATAGCCGATGGAAAAAAACACAGTCTCTTCAACAAATGGGATTAGGAAAACTAGACAGAAATATGCAAAAGAATGGAACTAGACCACTTTGTTACACCACACACACACACACACACACACAAATCAAAATGAATTAAAGACCTAAATATGAGACAGGGAACCATAAAATTTCCATAGGAGAACACAGGCAGTAACCTCTCACATCAGCCATAGCAATTTCTCTATAGATACGTCTCCTGAGGCAAGGGAATCAAAAGCAAAAATAAACTATTAGGACTTCATCAAAATAAAAAGCTTCTGCACAGTGAAGGAAACAATCAACAAAACTAAAGGACAATCTTCATAATGGGAGTATATACTTGCAAATGACATAGCTTATAAAGGGTTAGTACCCAAAATCTACAAAGAACTTATCAAACTCAACACCCCAAAATCAAATAATCCAATTAAAATTGGGACAGAAAACATGAATAAACATTTTTCCAAAGAGGATATGCAGATGGCCAACATGCACATGAAAAGAAGCTCAACATCATTTACCATCAGGGAAATGAAAATCAAAACTATAATGAGACTCACACCAGTCAGAATGTCTAAAAACTACAATGAGACTCACATCTGTCACAATGTCTAAAATCAATAATCCAAGAAACAACCGGTGTTGGTTAGGATGTGGAGAAAGCAGAACCTTCTTGAATAATTAGTGGTAATGAAAACTGGTGCAGCTACTCTGTAAAGCAGTATGGAATTTCCTCAAGAAGTCAAAAATACAACTACCTTACAATCCAACAATTGCACTACTATGTATTTATCTAAAGAATACAAAAGTACTAACTCAAACGGATACATGCACCCCAATGTTTATAGCAGCATTATCCCCAACAGCCAAATGATAGAAACAATCCTAGTGTCCATCAAGTGATGAATGGATAAAGAAGATGTGGTATATATACCATGACATATTATTCAGTCATAAAAAAGAATGAAATCTTGCTATTTGCAATGACATGGATGGAGCTATAGAGTATTATGCTAAGTACATCAGTCAGAGTAAGACAAATACCATATGATCTCACTAATATGTGGAATTTAAGAAACTAAGAAAACCAGCAAAGAAGGAAAAAGACATAGAGGCAAACTTAGAGATTCTTAATATAGAGAACAACCTGATGAGTGTGGGGTGTGGGTGTAGCGATGGTTTAAATAGGTGATGGGATTTAGGGAGTGCACTTGTGATGAGCATTGGGTGTTTTATGCATACGAATCACTAAATTGTATACCTGAAATTAATACCACACTGTATGTTAACTGACATACAAGTGTGAGATGATATCTCATTCAGTTGTATACCTTAACAATAAATAAATAAATAAATAAATAATGAAATTTTAAAAATCTATTTAAAATAGCATAAATAAGAATAAAGTATTTTGGAATGAATTTTATAAAATAAATGTAAGACTTGTACATTGAAAACTACAAAGTATTTTTGAAAGATAGTGAAGAAGATCTAAATAAAAGAAAATATCCCATGTTCATGGATCAAAACAATATTGTTAAATGGAAATACTCAACAAATTTATGTACAGGTTATCTCTATCAGAATCCCATTTTGAATTTTTTGCCTCTATTGGCAAACTGGTCCTAAAATTAGGAAACACAAAGGACCAAAAATAGCCAACGATATGAATAGGATGAACAGATTTGGAAGATTCATACTTCCTGATTTCAAACTTACTACAGGACTATAGTAATTGAGATAGTGTTGAAATAATTTACCATGAATGATCACATAGTGTATGGTTTCATTGACATAAAATCTTCAAAACTGACAAATCCACAGAGACTGAAATTAGACTAGTGATTGCCTAGGTTTGGGGGAAGAGGAAAGGAAGTAGCTACTAGTGGATGTGGGATTTC
Organism: Leopardus geoffroyi; assembly: GCF_018350155.1. Classification (NCBI taxonomy): domain Eukaryota; kingdom Metazoa; phylum Chordata; class Mammalia; order Carnivora; family Felidae; genus Leopardus; species Leopardus geoffroyi. Next base: position 110,199,525 of record NC_059328.1, read on the forward strand.
TTTTCAAGATAGTGGAAATTTTATTTATTTATATTGTGGTGATGGTTGCACAACTCTTTGTACTAAAAATCAATGAATTGCATACTTCAAAAGATGAATTTTATGATAAGTGAATTATAATTCAAAATTGTGTTTAAATGATTAATAGAAAATTGTTTTGAACACTTTATGATAACTAATTTGTCAACAAATTACATAAAAAACACAATTTATCAAAACTGACACAAGAAGAATAGATCTGAATTAAAAATATGAAAACACAAATGATTGTTTAAGAAATTAAATATCTACTTAAAATCTTTTTATAAGAAAACTTTAGACCTAGTGGTTTCACTGGTGAATTAATTCTATCAAATAAGGAAGATATAAAATCATTATTCCACAAAGTCCTTAACAAAAAGAGAAAGTGGGAGCACTCCCCAGTGCATCTTTATTATTTCTGCATATCCCTGTTATAAAAAAAAAACTTACCAAGGTATTTCTAAACAGAAAATTTGAGATCAATGTTATTCATGAATGTAGTGTGAAAATCCCAGAAAAATATTAGCAAAAGTTAATTCAACAATATCTTAAAAGTATAATGTATCATACTCAAACAAGTTTTAAGGCAAGAATAAAATATTGGAATTCTTATTTTTTAATTTTTTAGTGTTTTTATTGTTTGTTTTTAATATATAAGGTTTATTGTCAAATTGGTTTCCATACAACACCCAGTGCTCATCCCAAAAGGTGCCCTCCTCAGTACCCATCACACACCCTCCCCTCCCTCCCACCCACCCCCCATCAAACCTCAGTTTGTTCTCAGTTTTTAAGAGTCTCTTATGCTTTGGCTCTCTCCCACTCTAACCTCCTTTTTTTTTTCCTTCCCTTCCCCCATGGGTTTCTGTTAAGTTTCTCAGGATACACATAAGAGTGAAAACATATGGTATATGTCTTTCTCTGTATGGCTTATTTCACTTAGCATAACACTCTCCAGTTCCATCCATGTTGCTACAAAGGGCCATATTTCATTCTTTCTCATTGCCACGTACTACTCCATTGTGTATATAAACCACAGTTGCTTTATCCATTCATCAGTTGATGGACATTTAGGCTCTTTCCATAATTTGGCTATTGTTGAGAGTGCTGCTATAAACATTGGGGTACAAGTGCCCCTATGCATCAGCACTCCTGTATCCCTGGGGTAAATTCCTAGCAGTGCTATTGCTGGCTCATAGGGTAGGTCTATTTTTAATTTTTTGAGGAACCTCCACACTGTTTTCCAGAGCGGCTACCCCAGTTTGCATTCCCACCAAAAGTGCAAGAGTGTTCCCATTTCTCTACATCCTCGCCAGCATCTATAGTCTCCTGATTTGTTCATTTTGGCCACTCTGATTGGCGTGAGGTGATATCTGAGTGTGGTTTTGATTTGTATTTCCCTGATGAGGAGCGACGTTGAGCACCTTTTCATGTGCCTGTTGGCCATCCGGATGTCTTCTTTAGAGAAGTGTCTATTCATGTTTTCTGCCCATTTCTTCACTGGGTTATTTGTTTTTCAGGTGTGGAGTTTGGTGAGCTCTTTATAGATTGTGGATACTAGCCCTTTGTCCAACATGTCATTTGCAAATATATTTTCCCATTCCGTTGGTTGCCTTTTAGTTTTGTTGGTTGTTTCCTTTGCTGTGCAGAAGATTTTTATCTTCATGAGGTCCCAATAGTTCATTTTTGCTTTTAATTCCTTGCCTTTGGGGATGTGTCAAGTAAGAAATTGCTACAGCTGAGGTCAGAGAGGTCTTTTCCTGCTTTCTCCTCTAGGGTTTTGATGGTTTCCTGTCTCACATTCAGGTCCTTTATCCATTTTGAGTTTATTTTTGTGAATGGTGTGAGAAAGTGGTCTAGTTTCAATCTTCTGCATGTTGCTGTCCAGTTCTCCCAGGACCATTTGTTAAAGAGACTATCTTTTTTCCATTGGATATTCTTTACTGCTTTGTCAAAGATTAGTTGGCCATATGTTTGTGGGTCTAGTTCTGGGGTTTCTATTCTATTCCATTGGTCCATGTGTCTGTTTTTGTGCCAGTACCATGCTGTCTTGATGATGACAGCTTTGTAGTAGAGACTAAAGTCTGGGATTGTGATGCTTCCTGCTTTGGTCTTCTTCTTCAAAATTACTTTGGCTATTCCGGGCCTTTTGTGGTTCCATATGAATTTTAGGATTGCTTGTTCCAGTTTCGAGAAGAATGCTGGTGTAATTTTGATTGGATTGCATTGAATGTGTAGATAGCTTTGGGTAGTATAGACATTTTGACAATATTTATTCTTCCAATCCATGAGCAGGGAATGTTTTTCCATTTCTTTACATCTTCTTCAATTTCCTTCATAAGCTTTCTATAGTTTTCAGCATACAGATCTTGTACATCTTTGGTTAGATTTATTCCTAGGTATTTTATGCTTCTTAGTGCAATTGTGAATGGGATCAGTTTCTTTATTTGTCTTTCTGTTGCTTCATTGTTAGTGTATAAGAATGCAACTGATTTCTGTACATTGATTTTGTATCCTGCAACTTTGCTGAATTCATGTATCAGTTCTAGCAGACTTTTGGTGGAGTCTATCAGGTTTTCCATGTATAATATCATGTCATCTGCAAAAAGTGAAAGCTTGACTTCATCTTTGCCAATTTTGATGCCTTTGATTTCCTTTTGTTGTCTGATTGCTGATGCTGGAACTTCCAACACTATGTTAAACAACAGCAGTGAGAGTGGACATCCCTGTCGTGTTCCTGATCTCAGGGAGAAAGATCTGTTTTTCCCCATTGAGGATGATGTTAGCTGTGGGCTTTTCATAAATGGCTTTTATGATCTTTAAGTATGTTCCTTCTATCCCGACCTTCTCGAGGGTTTTTATTAAGAAAGGTTGCTGAATTTTGTCAAAGGCCTTTTCTGCACCGATTGACAGGATCATATGGTTCTTATCTTTTCTTTTATTAATGTGATGTATCACGTTGATTGATTTGCGAATGTTGAACCAGCCCTGCAGCCCAGGAATGAATCCCACTTGATCATGGTGAATAATTCTTGTTATATGCTCTTGAAATTCGATTTGCTAGTATCTTATTGAGAATTTTTGCATCCATATTCATCAGGGATATTGGCCTGTAGTTCTCTTTTTTTACTGGGTCTCTTTCTGGTTTAGGAATCAAAGTAATACTGGCTTCATAGAATAAGTCTGGAAGCTTTCCTTCCCTTTCTATTTTCTGGAATAGCTTGAGAAGGATAGGTATTATCTTTGCTTTAAACGTCTGGTAGAACTCCCCTGGGAAGCCATCTGCTCCTGGACTCTTATTTGTTGGGAGATTTTTGATGACTGATTCAATTTCTTCACTGGTTATGGGTCTGTTCAAGCTTTCTATTTCCTCCTGATTGAGTTTTGGAAGGGTGTGGGTATTTAGGAATATGTCCATTTCTTCCAGGTTGTCCAATTTGTTGGCATATAATTTTTCATAGTATTCCCTGATAATTGCTTGTATCTCTGAGGGATTGGTTGTAATAATTCCATTTTCATTCATGATTTTATGTATTTGGGTCATCTCCCTTTTCTTTTTGAGAAGCCTGGCTAGGGGTTTATTAATTTTGTTTAGTTTTTCAAAAAACCAACTCTTGGTTTCGTTGATCTGCTCTACCGTTTTTTTAGATTCTATATTGTTTATTTCTGCTCTGATCTTTATTATTTCTCTTCTTCTGCTGGGTTTAGGCTGCCTTTGCTGTTCTGCTTCTATTTCCTTTAGGCGTGCTGTTAGATTTTGTATTGGGGATTTTTCTTGTTTCTTGAGATAGGCCTGGATTGCAATGTATTTTCCTCTCAGGACTGCCTTCGCTGCATCCCAAAGCGTTTGGATTGTTGTATTTTCATTTTCATTTGTTTCCATATATTTTTAAATTTCTTCTCTAATTACCTGGTTGACCCATTCATTCTTTAGTAGGGTGTTCTTTAACCTCCATGCTTTTGGAGGTTTTCCAGAGTTTTTCCTGTGGTTGATTTCAAGCTTCATAGCATTGTGGTCTGAAAGTATGCATGGTATGATTTCAATTCTTGTATACTTATGAAGGGCTGTTTTGTGACCCAGTATGTGATCTATCTTGGATAATGTTCCATGTGCACTTGAAAAGAAAGTATACTCTTTTACTTTGGGATGCAGAGTTCTAAATATATCTGTCAAGTCCATCTGATCCAATGTATCATTCAGGGCCCTTGTTTCTTTATTGACCGTGTGTCTAGATGATCTATCCATTTCTGTAAGTGGAGTGTTAAAGTCCCCTGCAATTACCACATTCTTATCAATAAGGTTGCTTATGTTTGTAAGTAATTGTTTTATATATTTGGCGGCTCCCATATTCGGCACATAGACATTTATAATTGTTAGCTCTTCCTGATGGATGGACCCTGTATTTATTGTATAATGTCCTTCTTCATCTCTTGTTATAGCCTTTAATTTAAAGTCTAGTTTGTCTGATAAAAGTATGGCTACTCCAGCTTTCTTTTGACTTCCAGTGGCATGATAAATAGTTCTCCATCCCCTCACTCTCAATCTGAAGGTGTCCTCAGGTCTAAAATGAGTCTCTTGTAGACAGCAAATAGATGGGTCTTGTTTTTTTGTCCATTCTGATACCCTATGTCTTTTGGTTGGCGTGTTTAGTCCATTTACATTCAGTATTATTATAGAAAGATATGGGTTTAGAATCATTGTGATGTCCGTAGGTTTCATGCTTGTAGTAATATCTCTGGTACTTTGTCTCACAGGATCCCCCTTAGGGGGGAACTTGTAGGGCTGGTTTAGTGGTGACAAATTCCTTCAGTTTTTGTTTGTTTGGGAAGACCTTTATCTCTCCTTCTATTCTAAATTACAGACTTGCTGGATAAAAGATTCTCGGCTGCATATTTTTCCTGTTCATTACATTGAAGATCTCCTGCCATTCCTTTCTGGCCTGTCAAGTTTCAGAAGAGAGATTGGTCACGAGTCTTATAGGTCTCCCTTTATATGTAAGAGCACTTTTATCCCTCTCTGCTTTCAGAATTTTCTCTTTATCCTTGTATTTTGCCAATTTCACTATGATATGTTGTACAGATCAATTCAAGTTACATCTGAAGGGAGTTCTCTGTGCCTCTTGGATTTCAATGCCTTTTTGCTTTCCCAGTTCAGGGAAGTTCTCAGCTATGATTTCTTCAATACAACTTCAGCACCTTTCCCTCTCTCTGCCTCCTCTGGAATACCAATTATGCATAGACTATTTCTCTTTAGTGCATCACTTAGTTCTCTAATTTTCCCCTCATACTCCTGGATTTTTTTTATCTCTCTTTTTCTCAGCTTCTTCTTTTTCCATAATTTTATCTTCTAATTCACCTATTCTCTCCTCTGCCTCTTCAATCCGGGCCATGGTTGTCTCCATTTTTTTTTTTGCAGCTCATTGATAGCATTTTTTAGCTCTTCCTGGCTGTTCCTTAGTCCCTTGATCTCTGTAGCAATAGATTCTCTGCTGGTCTTTATACTGTTTTCAAGCCCAGCGATTAATTTTATGACTATTATTCTAAATTCACTTTCTGTTATATTGTTTAAATCGTTTTTGATCAGTTCGTTAGCTGTGGTTATTTTTGGACATTTTTTTGAGGGGAATTATTCCATTTCATCATTTTGGATAGTTCCTGGAATGGTGCAGAACTCTGAACTGACTAGTAGTATTGTGACTAGTAGTGCCAAAACTTGGTGGTTCGAGTCTCTTGTGCTCAGCCAACTACGACTGCCTCATTCACAGGGAGTACTGCAAGGAGTCGCTTTGAATGCCAATTTCCATGGCCTTTCGCAATTGCACTAAACCAGGCTCAAGAATAAAATATTTTTAATGTTTATTTACTTTGAGAGAGAGAAAGAGAGAGAGAGAACATGTGCTGGGGAGGGACAGAGAGAGGGGGAGAGAGAATCCCAAGCAGGCTCTGCATACTGTCCCTGAAGAGCCTGACATGGGGCTCAATCTCACAAACCATCAGATCATGACCTTAGCTGAAATCAAGAGGTGGACCCTTAACCAACTGAGCCACCCAGGCACCCCAAGAATATTTTTTTTAGTTTTTTAATATTTATTTATTTATAAGAGAGAGAGAGAGAGCAGGAAAGGGGCAGAGAGAGAGGGAGACACAGAATCTGAAGCAAGCTACAGGCTCTGAGATGTCAGCACAGAGCCTGACATGGGGCTGGAATTCACAAACCATGAAATCTTTACCAGAGCCAAAGTCAGTCACTTAACCAACTGAGCCACCCGGGTGCTCCTAAAACATTTTTAATGTAAAATTAAATTATATTATCAGAATAAAGAAGGAAAATCATATGATTATCTCAACAGATTTGAGAAAAGTACCTGACAAAATTCAATACTCATTTGCCTTTAAATTTAAAAAGAAAAATGTTTTTAGCAATTTAGGAACTTGCACAATTTACATACCTAAAATAAAAACATAGATAATATAGATACATAGATAAAATGACAGATATATAGATGATGCTGATAATGATTGATAGATATATAGATAGATGAATAGATGATAGATATATGATATAGATAGATAGATAGATAGATAGATAAGAGATAGATGAGAGAGAGAGAGAGAACAATGCACCTATTATAGGGAGCTTTCACACTTTTTCTATGGTCTGGTATAGTAGTGGTTCTCAGTCTTAAGTGTGCGTCAGAATTACCTATTAGATTTGTTAAACCACAGGTTGCTGGGTCCCATCTCTGGGGTTTCTGATTCGGTAGTTCTGGGGAGCTGGAGGGTCTGAGAATTTGCATTTCTGCTGGTCTGGTGACTACACTGAGAGTAACTGTATTGTAGTATAAATAACTATAAAAAAACTGGAATTGTATATGATTTACAGATTAGATAAACAGCTGTATAGTATCTCTTCATACAATCTCTGCTTAACAGTATCCCGCCAGTCATCTTTTCAACCTCTTTTCATTGGTAACTGGCTTTATTCAATTTTTTTTATTTATTTTCAATTTTTGGTGCTCTATGTTTTTTAGGGAAATTACCTATTTCCTCTTTTTTTTTTTTTTTGCCCAGAGTTACACAAAGTATTGTCATAATTTTGTTCTACTAAATATGTGATTTTATTTTGCTTTTTCTTATTACAAATCACTTTTTTCCCCTTAATTGACCTTATAGAGTCATCTATTTGGCCTTTAAGAATAAACAAAAAAAGAATTTGTCTTTTTTACCATTGTTTTAAAATTTTCATTTAATTATTTTCAAAATAAATTTCCTCTCTTTACTTTTTCTCTAATTTGCTTTTGCCTTTAATATGTGTTCTTAGTTCCTTTATTATCAGTCAATAAAAATGAAAACATTTGAGGCTTTAAGTTTATATCTGAATATAATGTTATGTGTGGCTGCTGGTATGCATTCCCTTTATTTACTGATTTCTGGATATGTGGTCATTTCTTTTCTATTTCTTCTTTGGATCCTCGGGCATCTACAAAGGCCTTTATTCTGGCCTGGCTAAAGAATGGTATTAGAACCACATGGAGGGTATTTGAATTTTTATCTATTTTCTTCAGTGATTTATAAGGTTTATACACTGCCTTTTACTTTCCACTGTTGCCGATAAGAAAAAAAAATCCATTTTCTTTTGTTAGTAAGTTTCTATTGCAGTCTGAATTCATGAGCTTCCTTTTAACCTTAGACTTCAGAAATTTATCAAGAAAGGTATGCATCTTGCCTAGAACCTTGCCTTTTTAATCAATGAACACTTTTTCTTCAGATTAGTGATTATTTCCTCTATGATGTTTTTAATCATTGCCTCCTCTCCTTCTGGATCTTTTATTTTGCATGTGATAGATCTGGATCTGTCCTGTGGATCTGTCAGTTTCTCTCCCTCATGATTTCCACGTCTTTGCATTTTTCCTCTGAGATTAGATTCTGAGTCTCTGAAGGCCAGTTCTATTTCTGGGAGTCTAGTCTTCTCACCCCAGGACTTGACTGCTCATACCCACACTGTTCTCAGGGAATAAAACAGCCCTAAGAATGTTCTCCCTCACATAGAGGCTGACAGACCTTAGCTGGATATATACCTCCTCGGACTAGCTGGCATCTCCACCCTTTCAAGGGAGGGGGAGCAAAGGCCTCCTTCTCACTGCAACCCCGCCTTTTTTATGTTTATTTATATTTGACAGAGAGAGAGAGAGAGAGAGAGAGAGAGAGAGAGAGAGCTTGAGAGGGGGAGGAGCAGAGAGAGAGAAGGAGACACAGAACCCAAAGCAGGCTCCAGGCTCTGAACTGTCGGCACAGAGCCCGATGCGGGACTCAAACTCACAGACCGGGAAATCATGACCTAAGCCAAAGTCGGAGGATCAACCAACTGAGCCACTCAGGCGCCCCTGCAACCCCGCCTTTTTAAAGCCTCAGTGGTCTCTGTAATCATAACCAGTTGTACAGCAAGACTTGGGTAAGCCTGTTGGATAATACCCTGATCCCCACTAACCAGAATCTGACAACCCAGAGGAATTACAGGGAGGCTGAGTCACAAGATCCATCTCCCACAGAGACACTCCAGATAGACCTTTCACATGAAGGAGGGAATAATGAAGGATGCAAATCTGAGCTCCCAGGAAACAGCTGAAATAATAAAAATGTTTCCCTGGCCCTCTACCAATGTGTTCATGTTTTCTTCTGCTTAGCGGATTCTAACCTATACAGCATCTATATGTGCCTACTATGTGCTAGGCACTCAGCACACCTCATCTTACTTGATATTTATGATATCACAAGAATAAGTTATTATTGCCTCATTTTGCAGACAAGTAACTAGAAGGTGACACCATCTCCAAAGACTGACTCAATTTTCTTCCCATAGACAATGCTGGTAGTAGAACTGGATATGAAAAGGGTAGGACATAGGTGGTACATGCTTAGGAGCCCAGCTACTTGGGCATGCTGGGTAGATATTTGTTATTGCTCTCTGAATGCTTTTCTCTAATGCAAATGATTTTCATTAGCTTGTGAATTTCTACTTCCCCAAGTCTCCTTAACTTTCTAAATCACTCTGATAACCATCATTTCCTTAAGTCTTCTGCAATCTGTGAACCAGAAGGATAAGATATTTTTAGCCTAATCCATCCAGGGGAGGAACATGAAGCCAGAAATTAGACTGTTTGTGCAAACTCTCACAGTTCAGGTCTGACTTGTGGTCCTACATATGCCCCACAACACCTACTACCTTACCTCCCTTAGTTCACTACGGTAAGCACAAGGCCAACAAGTGATGAGGGCACTTTCTAGGCCATGCCAGTCCACTTGATGTTAAAAATGAATTTTCAAGATTTTAACAGCTTTTCTTTAATTCTCAGATTAATGGACTGGTCTTGAAGCTTTCTGGAATAGTCATCATTTGTCCTCCAAGTGCTCGCCCTGAGGATGAGAAGCCTACCCTGGATGGACTAGGTCACCAAGAATGTAATTTCCAGATAAAACATGTGTCCAGATTCAAAGAAATGATAATTTTATCACCACTCCTACACCTACTGATTGTCCCTATTTTTTTTCTTTCAAAGATAACATGAGCAGGCAGAGATTAAATCTCTGTTTAATATTTCAGTTACAAGTCATTGGAAATGAGACAGTTGGAAAGACAAACATTTCATGGTATCATTGTCCATCAAAAATTGTCAGTTACATTCAGGTCTTTTTTAACATATGAATATAGTCATTAGGATGTTCTCTCCCATGCAATGGCATAGAAGCCTTTCTGTTTCTCTTGTAACAAAGACAAATAGCAAACCATTACATGGTTTACAGCAGCTGACATCCCTCTTAGCCATGTTAATGTCTTGTAAGAAATAACACTACACACACACACACACACACACGTATCATAAAAGTGACTCACCATTAAAGGGCCCCCAGCTCTCTCCTTACTCTATCCATGTTATTTATTCTGTGATTCAGTTTTCCAGATGACAGTTATCGCAAATTGGTGCATCTACAAGATGTATTCTCCCTACTGGATGATGTCACAAGATTGTTTATTAGTGGGAGATTAACATAGAGGAAAGGAAGAAATAGACATATTTTGCTAACTGAAATGAGAGATGCATAAAATATGAGTTATGAGTGTGCTTTTTCTTGAAGGTGCCTTGGAGCCTCAGTTTGCATATCATCTCTTGTTTTTCCTTGAAGCCATGGACTGATGATGCATGGCAGAGCTTTAGATTCAATTATTAACACTGAGAAGTAAATTGGCTTTTTAACAAAGGTAATAAATAATCTATACATGGTTTAAGTAAGCAGTAAGTATCTTATTCTTAGCAAAAAGATGTGTCCTTTTGTGAAAACCCTCACACAAGTAAACCAGAGCTATCTCTATGGCAGGTTATTTTTGAGGATCTTTATGTGTTTTTTTAAAGGGACTGGGGAAGAAACCACTTAAGCAATGGCACAGTGCAATAGGGACCCTTGTGTAAAATCACACCTCTAATGAATGCATCAGACTAACAGACCATCTGTGAAACAATGTTGAGCTTCAAATGAAAATGGTTTCCTGGCACTCTGTGCAAATGTGCTTGTGTTTTTTCTGCTGGGAACCAACTGCCCTAATGTTTTTGCTTCACTTTGGAGTAGCTAATGTGCGTGATTGAAAATTCCTTAAACACAAAACCATTTTGAAATCACAGATATTAAGTTTGCTTGTATCTTATATTAACGAAAATCATTCTCAATTCTCCCTCTTAATGAAGGTGCTGATAATACTGACAGATGATATAAGCATCATAGAAAGTGTGACTAATGGCATTATGATCAAGTTGTCCATGGCCCCTTTTTTTGGCTAGAGCAAAAGGGCTAGCATGGCCATCTAGGATACCCAGACAGCTAGCAAAAGATAATTGCTCTCTCTGGAACTTTAGGGGCTGCAGAGACAAAGTACATGGGCAACTGCAATTCTGTATGAACTCATTGTTTTACAGATAGAAGAAATGACTGAATAAGGTCTCAGGTGAGCATCCTTCACCTGAGGGAATGAGGAGCATCCCTTCTCTTTGTCCCACCATAGGTTGAAACGTCTTGCATGGTTCCATTTGAGAGACTGTGACTGCTATTATTAGTGGCCGTCCTAGCATGCTATTCCTTTTGGTTATAAGTTTCAACCCCATGATCAGAGCAGTGGTCTACTGACCCCAGTCTGGAAAAATTATACTTCTTCATTTTCTTGAACACAGTCATAGCTCCAGATATATAAATATTTTGGGTCAGTCACAGAAATAATTGATTTTTTGCCAGAATTTCAAAATTGGGAACATTGGGGAAAATAAATCTGGGGAATCAAGAAGCAGTTATCTTCACCCACTACCTGGAAGACTCAAGCTGCATAATGAGAATGAAAACAACACAGAAAAAAATAAGGACCAAGTGATAGAGCAAGGTGGGAAATATGGCCAGATAGCATTATCTTGTATTCCTGAATTGAGCCATGCCTGAAGCTAAGCTTCTCTGTGAACTTCTTGATAATATGAGTCAGCATATACCCACTCTGCTCATGCAAATTTGAGTTGTGTTTTTCTTCCTCACAACTGAAAATAGTCCTGACTAATCAAGTCCTAGCTCCTGAAAGCGGGAAACCTGAAGGAGGATATCTACATTCCTCTGTTTTAGAAAGCACACATTGCAACATTTACTGGGGCTTTTGTAGCAAAAGTTGGCATGCAAACCCCCCACCAATCCAAATGTACAGCTCACTCCCCCCCCCACACCCTTGGGTATATCTACTCTATAACATTAAAAATGGAATACAGGAAAGAAACAATAAGACCAGCCCACAAGCTGCAGAATTATGCTATAAACCCAGTCTCCAAAGGCTTACCTAGAGAGCAATGCCAAGTGATCATTCAGCATCATCACGCTGTGAAGTGAAGCGGTTTCCCAGGAGGACACCAGCCACTGACCAAGGAATGGAGAAGAGTAGGAAGGGGAGGCAGGATGCTGAAGCCAGGATCACACATCAAGTCCAGGGTCAGGAAGGAAGTCTGATTGTATCTCCATAAACCAAACACTTAGAGACAAAATCAAATACAGGAATTCATAGACAGGAACTAAACAATAAAGAGCAAATCAAGAATAAATGTAGTTAACCTTGGGCAATTTGCTACATAGTGTTGTCTTCTACTTGCTTTGCAAGCCTTCAGCAGAATGGTACTCAACTTACAGGGACAAGAAGAGAGAGGGAAGGGTAGAGAGGCTATAGGCAGGTAGAGTCTTTTAACAACAAAGATATTAAGCAAATCCCTTGATAGACACAAATGAAACACAGAAGCTCCTCAAGAGCACAGACTTTACCATCTGGAAGTAGTCTTGGTGACTAAAGAAGAAGCATGATGCAGAGAAATCACTGGACTACATTCCAGTTTCCTCTGGGATGCTTGCATCAGAGAGCAACAATCAATTCTCATGAAGGCAGCATGTTCTGATGGTCATCGACTGTGTAGCATTAAAGGAGTTTTCATGGTACAGTTGTGATTATACTGGGCATAAAGCTCACAACAGCATTATGAAGCTTTGGCCTGGAATAGATGGCCTCAGCTAGCCATCCAGATCCTCTTTTGTCTGAAATCACTACAGCAGAAGTTTACAGGATGTGCAGGGAACTCCAGCAAGTAGAATCTCTAATCCAACATGTCACACCTGAAGAGTGGGCACAGGATGTGAATCTGCCTCCTGCTTGTGTCTCTCACATGGTAGGACACAACATCCCAGTGTCTCATGGACACATAGCTCAACAAATCTGCCCATGGCACCAGAAAAGAAAGGATATCACAAACAGCCCAAGCATTTCCTGGACAAATAAACAGGGTTATATTGAACACAGTGATATTCATCATTCTTTGAGTGGCTTTCCTAATTAAGAGAAGCTTCAGAAAGTACAAATTAGTGCACTGTGGAGTAAGCAATAGGAGTAAATCAGGCGGGAGGTTGACAGGGAAGGGAAGAGAAGTATGTGCAGCCCTGGAATGCAGTGATCTCAACAAGTCATTGGCCCCGCTGAGCTCCCTTGTCTGAACCATAAATTGGTGGGAGAGTGGCTTGGCTCACATCCAACGAGGACCTGGGTCTCTTTGTTTTGATATTAATATCACTAGTATACAAAGTCTACTGTGAAAGGTCACCCACCTGCTTGTTCTGCACTGTCTTGATAGTTGAAGCAGGACACCATCACAAACTTGGTATGATCATGCTTTTCTGCACAGAATGGGCAAAGGGGAGAGAACTAAGCAATTACAACACCTAAAGATTCTGGAAAGTGTCTTGCTCACTCTCAAATTACTTCAGTCCTTTGCTGGTGCCAGGAATTCCATCATCAAGCCCTAGACATGCAATCAGGTTGGCCTGAGTTTCCAAGAGGCTGTACCACTGTCATCTCTGAGAATGTAGGCATGTTACTTACGCTTTAAAAACCTTGTATTGTATTAGCATAATATCCTCCAGTTCCATCCACATTGTTGTAAATGGCAAGATTTCATTTTTTTCTCATTGCTGAGTAGTATTTCCTTGTATATGTTAAGTGAAATAGTCATGTAAGAGAAAGATAGATAACATATGTTTCACTCACATGTGGAATTCGAGAAACAACACAGAGAGAGGCAAACCATAAGAGACTCTTATTTGTAGAGAACAAACTGAGGGTTGATGCAGGGGATGGGGGGAGGACGGAAATGGGTGATGGGAATTGAGGAGAGCACTTGTTGGGATCAGCACTGGATGTTGTATGTAAGTGATGGATCATGGGAATCTACGCCCAGAGCCAAGAGCACACCGTATACATTGTATGTTAGCTAACTTGACAATAAATTATATTAAAATAAAGTGAAAGAAGAAATTAAAAAAATACCCTTGTATATCTGAAATCGGGTAATAATAACCAGTGGAGTCCTGAAAAGAAAGTTCCATAAACCACAAAGCATTAAACAAATGCCATCACCAAAGTTACAATTCAAAGGTAATAGTTCAGTACCTGTTAAGATGAGTATTGCTGAGTCAGTAGCAACACAAGCTTATGCAATTACAAAATACAACATCCAGAGATAACCTCACAAGTTTTTCCAGTTCAAGCCCTTAACCTCACAAAAAAGGAAGCTAAAGGGTGCCTGGGTGACTCAGTCAGTTAAGCTTCTGACTTCGGCTCAGGTCATGATCTCACAGCTTGTGAGTTTGAGCCCCGCGTCGGGCTCTGTGCTGACAGCTCGGAGCCTAGAGCTTGCTTCAGATTCTGTGTCTCCCTCTCTCTCTCTCTCTCTGCCCCTCCCCCATTCTCTCCCCCTCTCTCTCTCAAAAAATAAACATTAAAAAAAAATAGAAGCTAAAGCCAAAAAGAGGTCAAGTGACCAAAATTACATGGCAAGCAACAAACAGACTTGCTGTAGAGCTTAAGAGCAGAGTCTTCTCCACCACCAGCTTTTTGCTAGTCGGGAACCATGGCCTCTTAGAAGGGAGAACACGAGATAATCCTGAGAGGAAAGAATTGGTAGGCTAAGTCATGTACAACTGATTTCACTGCTCTTTGTATTTACTATAGCCACAATTAAATGGCTCTCTCTCATCCAAAGACTGATAATGCCTGCTGGGAGGCACCATCACAGTGGACCAGCACAGGCTTGTTAAATGTCCATGGACCAGAGTTCAAGCCCTGTCACTGAATTTCTCTTCACAGATTTCTCATGTATTCAACCCTAACCATTGTAAAGCTTTATGGGATTGTGGTGAGGACCTAATTCAATAAGAAAATTGACCATAAGGTTTGACTTTGTATTTACCTTACAGGAGCCTATTGGAGACATCCAGGACAGCCACGCAGCAGCAGAGCAGAGGCTGACCCTGGCAGACAGTCCCACAACTGGAGGGAGAGCACCTAGGTCAGGGATAGGGCTCAGGGCACTGCTCCCACATTCCTCCTAGACAGCCAGGTCCCTCCAGGACTCCATGCACACCCACACCAGAGCCGAAAAGCAGCAACAGCCAGGCTTATGCCAAAGGAGGAAGGGGTTCACAGACTTCTCCCCACAGAACAGTTCATGAACCCTGGGAAGAACCCAGAACAGGGCCCCTTTTTTAGGAAGGTGGAACAGTCTCCCCTCAGGCACCACCATTTCAAAGGAAAGATCTAGGAAGGCCTTGGAGAAAACTTCATTCTGTCCTTCCCACTGATGGTGGCTCAAAGGCTAGGCCTGCATGACATCCAAGCTTATCACCTCTGCCCCAAGGGTGGGCTCCTAATCCAGATGTTAGCCAGGCCAAGAAGATGGCCATGGACAAGGCCTTAACACTTGCAAACAACAGGGAGATGTGCTGAGGAGGGCAGAATAAAAATAGAAAATCTTTTTTTTTTTTTTTTTAGTTTATTTATTTGTAAGGGACAGCAGTGTTGAGGCAGACAGAGAGAGAGAGAGAGAGAGAGAGAGAGAATCTCAAGCAGGCTCCGCCCTGTTAGCATGGAGCCCAATACAGGGCTTGAAACCACAAACTGTGAGTTCATGACCTGACCTAAAATCAAGAGTCAACACTTAACCAACTGAGCCACCCAGGCACCCCAAAAATCATTTTTTCCCTTGTTTTACAGTTGTTGTTTTTAATATGAATTTTATTGTCAAATTGGTTTCCATACAACATCCAGTGCTCATCCCAAAAGGTGCCCTCGTCAATACCCATCACACACCCTCCCCTCCCTCCCACCCACCCCCCATCAAACCTCAGTTTGTTCTCAGTTTTTAAGAGTCTCTTATGCTTTGGCTCTCTCCCTCTCTAACCTCTTTTTTTTAATTTTTCTTCCCCTCCTCCATGGGCTTCTATTAAGTTTCTCAGGATCCACATAAGAGTGAAAACATATGGTATATGTCTTTCTCTGTATGACTTCTTTCACTTACCATAACACTCTCCAGTTCCATCCACATTGCTACAAAAGGCCGTATTTCATTCTTTCTCATCACCAACTAGTATTCCATTGTGTATATAAACCACAATTTCTTTATCCATTCATCAGTTGATGGACATTTAGGTTCTTTCCATAATTTGGCTATTGTTGAGAGTGCTGCTATAAACATTGGGGTACAAGTGCCCCTATGCATCAGCACTCCTGTATCCCTGGGGTAAATTCCTAGCAGTGCTATTGCTGGCTCATAGGGTAGGTCTATTTTTAATTTTTTGAGGAACCTCCACACTGTTTTCCAGAGTGGCTACACCAGTTTGCATTCCCACCAAAAGTGCAAGAGTGTTCCCATTTCTCTACATCCTCGCCAGCATCTATAGTCTCCTGATTTGTTCATTTTGGCCACTCTGACTGGCGTGAGGTGATATCTGAGTGTGGTTTTGATTTGTATTTCCCTGATGAGGAGCGACGTTGAGCATCTTTTCATGTGCCTGTTGGCCATCCGGATGTCTTCTTTAGAGAAGTGTCTATTCATGTTTTCTGCCCATTTCTTCACTGGGTTATTTGTTTTTCAGGTGTGGAGTTTGGTGAGCTCTTTATAGATTGTGGATACTAGCCCTTTGTCCAACATGTCATTTGCAAATATATTTTCCCATTCCGTTGGTTGCCTTTTAGTTTTGTTGGTTGTTTCCTTTGCTGTGCAGAAGCTTTTTATCTTCATGAGGTCCCAATAGTTCATTTTTTCCTTTTAATTCCTTGCCTTTGGGGATGTGTCAAGTAAGAAATTGCTGTGGCTGATGTCAGGGAGGATTTTTCCTGCTTTCTCCTCTAGGATTTTGATGGTTTCCTGTCTCACATTCAGGTCCTTTATCCATTCTGGGTTTGTTTTTGTGAATGGTGTAAGAAAGTGGTCTAGTTTCAATCTTCTGCATGTTGCTGTCCAGTTCTCCCAGCACCATTTGTTAAAGAGACTGTCTTTTTTTCCATTGGATATTCTTTCCTGCTTTGTCAAAGATTAGTTGGCCATACTTTTGTGGGTCTAGTTCTAGGGTTTCTATTCTATTCCATTGGTCTATGTGTCTGTTTTTGTGCCAATACCATGCTGTCTTGATGATTACAGCTGTGTAGTAGAGACCAAAAATCATTTTTAAATGAAATTATACTTCACAAAATTGCAGAAGGCTAATTGTTCAAGATACCAGTAGTCAGAGTAAGACTCTGGGGACACATGCCAGAGCTCTGTGTGCACCTATCATAGGCAATGCTGTATGTCTGGAGTGAACCTACTCCCACCATTTCCAATTCTTCATTTCATACCCATCCTCAGAATGGACAGCTCCTAAATCCATCCACTGACCAGGAAAATGGTTTGATCTGATTTGATGTTGTTGATAACTAACCACCTCTCTGAAGTTAGGGGGGGACAGAATCTATCAAAAGCTGTCCTGTGAGATACCATTTCTTTAGGATTATCCTAGAATATTCTATTAGATTCATGAAATCTTAGTGCTGAATGAACCATAAAACAGACAAATACCACTTATCTCTGATGATTGTGCTATCTCTGAATGCTTAGAAAGAAAGGAGTTCATTTAGCTGTTGAATAGCACTAAGCAAACAATGGAAATGGGCTTGGATAGGGGTAAAGCATAATCTGTGTAGTCAATGTGGGTTTCACATTTCAGCTCTGTCAGTTGGTAGCTCTGTGACCTTATAAATGGATTTAACCTCTCTGATTCTGCTTCCTTTTCTTTAAAATGTGGGTAATAGGGGTGCCTGGTTGACTCAGTCTGTTGAGCTTCCAACTCTTGATTTCGGCTGGGGTCATGATCCCAGGGTTGTGGGGTTGAGCCCTGCATCAGGCTCCAGGCTGAGCGTGGAACCTGTTTGTGATTTTCTCTCTCTCCCTCTGCCCCTCTTCTCTGTTCACACACTCTCTCTCCTCTAAAAATAAAAAAAAATTAAAAATTTTTAAAATAAAAAATAAAATAAAATGTTGGCAACAAATCCTACCTACAAGGCTGTCGTGAGAATTAGAGGTTATTTATATAAACTACTTATTTCAGTTTCTCCACATAATAAGTGCTCGATAAATGATATCTTCAATATTAATTTCTCTCTCCTCCTCCTCCTTTTGTGCTCTTCCTCCTTCCCTGCTCCCCTTCTTCATGGTGATAGTAGCAGTAGTAGTAGAAGAGTCAGATCAAATGTCTTCCTGAAATATTCTGTCTTCTTTGTCTCAGTTCTGCCTATGAGACCACACAACAGCTGCAGGGCCATGGTCAAAACACTCAGACAGACCCAGATTTAAATCCTGACAATTATGTCTAGCTGCTAACTTTAGAGGGTAAAAGGTAAGCATACAAATAGTGTTCTTAAAAAAAATGAAAGAAAGAAAGAACAAGAGAAAGAAAGAAAGAAAGAAAGAAAAATAAAGAAGGAAAGAAAGAAAGAAAGAAAGAAAGAAAGAAGGAGAAAGAAAGAAAAAAGAAAGAAAGAAAGAAAGAAAGAAAGAAAGAAAGAAAGAAAGAAAGAAAGAAAGAAAAAGAAAGAAAGGGGCAGGGAGGGAGGAAGGGAGGGAGGAAGGAAGGAAGGAAGGAAGGAGGGGAGGGAGGAAGGAAGAAATACAGAAGGAAGGAAGGAAGGGAGGGAGGGAGGAAGGAAAGAAAAAGAAACTGATAACATAGTTAAATATAATTCAAGCAAATCTTGCTAAAATTTGCAAATTTTGAGAGGCAAATAAACCACTTATTTATGTAAGTATGTAAAGGTTTTCTAAAGCAGTTTAAAAACAAGCCAAATAAATCAAATAATCAAATCAAGTAATAAATCAAATAGAGGCTCTTCTTCCTCTTGATATGTGTGTTCTGCTTTCAACATCAGTGTTTCTTTTGTGCCACTGATGGATCTCCCATATCTGAAAAGCAAGTCAGGTAGAGATAGGACCCACAGCAATACCTAGCTTTGAGTCTCCATAATGTGGCATAGTTAGTTCCTAGCAGCAGATGGGCTGGACATCAGCCCCAGTAAAAATCTCTGAGTGTGGATGTCTCTATTCAGGTTGCCCCTTCTCTCTATGACCCTCCTTCACGCCTTCCACAGGAAGAAACAGCACCCTTCTAAAACAGGGTCAAATAGAGTCCTTTGGCCGTTCTGATTTGGGAGCAGGAATGAGTTAACCCCTTAGAAGAGAACAGAACAGTGACCTCCATTTGTAGGCTGCAGGCTGTCATGCCCCCTGACATTTTGAAGTGACTGAAAAAGTAAGTGTACACTGAGAGATGAAGGAATGATACATAGGCAAAGGGTAAGGCTGTTTGTATGCAAAATAGGTTTTCAGGTATCAGCAGCGACTTTTCATTTTTAAAACATTAGCTATATTTCTATCATATATCCACATGTGTGTATGCACACATATATACATTCATAATGAGTGTGTGTGTGTGTGTGTGTGTGTGTGAATGTAATTACCCATATTAGCCAAAAGTAGGTTATATAGCCTGTGGCCCAAATCTGGCTCCAACCTCGTTTTGTATATAAAGCTTTATTGGAACACTGACAGCTATTCATTTGCATATTGTCCATGACAATATGTTTTCAAGCTACAGCAGAGTGAGTAGTTATGACACAGACTGTATGGATAACAGCCTGAAATATTCACTATATGGTCCTTTACAGAAAATGTTCGCAAACCCCTGGCTTAAATAGCCCACATCATCATAAATAACAAATTTTCTGAATATCCTGTGTGGCAAGCACCACATCAGGTGATAAAAAATGATACACATAATGTCACATACACTTGTGTTTTTAATTAACGTGTTTACAAGACACCCAAATAGTTCCTATGAAGAATGAGGAACACACTGGTTTCCTTTCTTCCTAAACATATCTTTTTTCCCCATATCTTCCTAAACAGCTAACTCTTACATGTTTTCACAGAATACAAAAGCTCTCTTGCTGTGGAATAAACCCAAATCATTGTGGAATTAGGGGACCATTTACTATTTTCCCTAGTGAGTTTCCTAAAAATGTGTAATTCAAAGGGTGCCTGGGTGGCTTAATTAAGCATCTGACTTTGGCTCAGGTCATGATTTGGATCAGGTTCATGGGTTCAAGCCCTGCATCGGGCTCTGTGCTGATAGCTTAGAGATGGGAGACTGCTTCAGATTCTGTGTTTTCTTCTCTCTCTGCCTCTCCCCTGCTCACACTCTGTCTCTGTCTCTCTCAAAAATAAAAAAACATTAAAAAAATTTCTTAAAATGCATAATTCAAAACCGAGACAGTACATGTAATGATTCACTGTACAGCAACTAACAGCAGACTCAAGTTGGAATCCCACCTCTGTAACTTGGGAAACTTTTTTAATCTGACTGTGCCTCAGTTTCCTCATCTGCAAAACGGGGTTATAAAAATGATGAAATGGTTATAATGCATATAAGGCAGTTAGAATTGTGCCTGACGTACAAAACACATTTAACTAAGGTTAGCTGTTGTTATACTAGGGAAACTATGCCACCAAATATCAACAGAAATAATTATGGAAGTCTCACTAACATGCAGGATGCTGTTTCAATCCCAGGGAAGACAAACCTCCTTCCTTCAAGGGGTTGTTTTATAAAGTAAATTTTAATAGGATTTATTTTATACAAGTAATTGTAAGCCCATATTTTTCTCCAGCGGTATCCTGGGGTGTGCTACATCCACCCCCGTCTGCGGTAGCATGGAGCAGAAGAAGCAATGTAAGCATTGATTGAACAATTGCTACAATCCACAGGCTGCTCCACAAGCCACCAAGACACAGCTTTGCTGCGAGAATGTTCTCCAGATAGCAATAGCAGTGGGGAGCAACAGAAGCCCACAAAACACCAGGTCTGTTTATGAGTGCTTGGCCACATCAGAAGGAGAAACAAAAGCTTCCTAGGTAGGCAAGAGTTCTGGATCCTGCAGACACAGTAAAATCCCTTTTACATAAAAAGCAAGTCTTTCTCCCGGCTCCCATGATACCATCCTTTGCACAATACATAAGCAGTACCTTCTGCCCCTCCCGGTTCATCTCAAATTTATTTCAGACCACCTTCTACTTACCCCGTCTAGCTTCCCTCCCACTGTTTTCTTCTCCTCCAAATGAGTTCTTCCTCATATGAAGGACTCCAATGATCTCCACATTGCCAAAGGCAAAGGACACCTCTCTGGACTTGCTGAAAATTATCTCCCAGTGGTTTAACCATATTGAGGCTCTTTCCCTCTGTAGATACCCCTTCCTTGTCCTCACAGCCCTATGCTTTTGTGATTTCTGCTCACCCCACTGACAGCAGTTTCTTAGGCTACTCTCCTCACATAATCTCCTCCTTTCTACATGATTATCATCCCGGAGAGTTGTCCTGAGACCTCTTCTCTCCCTGCCCTCCCGTCATTGGCAATCCCATTTTGTTCCATGGCTTTATACACCACATCTGTACCGTTGTCTTTCATATTTATATATACATTTTTCTACTTCCCATGACCTCCAGTTCAAATAAGCACTTCTGCTTCAGTAAATGAAGTCATCTACTTAGTCTCTGTCTCCCTCTCCCTCTCCTCTTTTTTTCCTACCTCCATCCTTCCCTCCACACACTCCACAGGCTCTCTCACAAACACACACATAATCAAAGGTTATCACTCATTTCTGCCTCGCCTCTCATCCACACCCATCAATCCAGTAAAAGTCCTGTCTGGTTATCTCCTTGAAGTAAAGCACCCCATCCAGCTCCCCCATCTCCCTTCGCCATACTGGTACTACCATGACCACCTCTTCCTGGACTTCCTCCATAGCCTTCCTGGCTCCCCACTCATGCCCCATGCAATTCATCTCCAAAAAACATTTTAAAATCAAAATCAGATCATTTAACTCTTCTGTTTAAAGCCCATCAATGTTTTCCATGCACTTAGAGTAAAAGCCAGTCCTTCTACTGTAGTGTCCCTATGTGAACTGGCTCCCTCTCCACATTTTCAACCTCTGCCTGAGTGGTCCAGACCCTTTGCCCCAACTGCAGCTTCAGTGTCAGACCCTTTCTCTCCCTTGGAATGTTTTTCTTAATGCTAGCTCCTTCCTGTTGTCCCTGTCTCATCTCAGCTTGAACATCTTTTTCTTGAGAAATCTTCCCTGAAGGTATTATCTAAGTGAATCTTGTCATCTACATGGCATTTTATGTTTTCTCATGGCCTGTTTCATACGTCCTTTCTTTTCTTTATTTTTCTTGATACTCTCTTTACATGGTTTTGGCTATTTTCCCTTATTTTATCTTTTATTCTTTGTATCTTATTAGTTATAAACTCTACCATATATATGTAACTCATGAAATTGAAAAACATGTAATTACACCCTAGAAGTATCCTTAATTTCTTCCCAATTTAAAGAATTCAGCATTATCATCACCTTTGAGCTCCCCCACAAATTATATTATTATTAAGAGTTTTAGAAGTGGTTTGATTTTGAAGCTGTAAAAACTACAATACACTGTATTGTTTCAATACAGTGAATATTTAGTTAGGTTCTCTCCAAGTTTTTGTTTACCATTTCTTCCTTTACCTCACTTATTTTCCTTTTTTCTAAGCATATACTCTATATGTGCTTTTAGTGGGACCTATTATAGTAAATTTTCTTTTATTTCTGAATCTGTCTTGTTTCCTCTGTATTCGTAAAGAGTTTTCAGAGTATACAATTCTGTTGTTGACACTTTGAAGACGTTTTTGCATGGTATACTGGTTTCCATTATCCCGTTACTTACATATTTATATATACACCCTTTCATCTCCCATGACCTCTGGCTCAAATAAACAGCTCAACTTCGACGTCTAAGGGATGCCCCAAACATAATGCACTTGCATTATGACATCCTTGATCTGTCTAATCCTGCTCCTTTGAAGGCAGCATGTCTTCTCTCTGCCTGCTTAGAAGACCTCTCTCTAGCTGGGGTTCTGCAGTTTCATTGCATACTGCTATGTATGCTGCTTCAGATTCATTGAGCTAAAATGGGGAGATAGAGCCTTTCACAAATTCTGGAAAATCCTCACCCCGTCCCTTTTGCATTGTCTATTCTTTCTATTCTTTCCTCTCAAGACTGATCAATTTACTAGAACATTCTCGTTGCCTTCCATGCCATTTATAAGCTCATAGTTTCCATTTCTTCCCCCTCTGAAGTTTATTCCAAGTGAATGTTTTTCATACATGTTATAGTTTGTTCTTCAGCATTACCAAATCTTATGTTGAACACATTCCTGAGATACTGTTGTTTTTAATAAACATTTTTATTTTATAATAAGTTTGAATTTACAGAAAATATGCAAAAATAGTCCACAAAGTTCACACACACCTCTTACTCAGTTTCTCTCATTGTTAGCATCTTACATTACCATGGCACATTTGTCAAAATATAAAACCTGCCACCAGTCCAAAACTATTAAGACACAGACAGTATTTGAATTTCAACTGGTTTTCCATGAAAACTGTTTCAGGATCCAATCCAGGAAACCTCATTGCATCTAGCCCTTGTGTTTCCCCAGTCTTCCCTAAAAATTTCTCAGCTTTTCCTACTTTTAATGCTGTACAGACTTGAGCATACTGTCCTTCAGTTTGGTTTTGTCTGATTGTTATTTTCATGATGAGACTGGATTTATGGGCTGCTGGGGAATGAAAGCACACAGGTAAGGCGCCCTTCTCATCGCATCTTACAGGAGCTGCACAACACCCATAGGACATCTCTGGTGATGTTAACCTTCCTCACATGCTTAACCTGGTGCCTGCCAGGCTTCTCCACTTTATGGTGACTATTCTTTTACCTCATCTTCAGAACTAAGTCACTATGCCCATCCTCAAGACAGATGTGCACATTCCTGATTTTTTTTTACTTCAATTATTATCTTTCATGTTTTGCAAGTGCTATTTGACTGTCTCATATTCCCAGGCAGACTTTCAATTCCCTATTTTGGGTTCTCAACCTCATATTTTTGTATTGTACCTGGTAAGTTCAGCATCTGAAGAGTTTGTAGATCTGACCCTGTAGTTTTTTGTTTGTTTGTTAGTTTCTGCTGACTTACATGCATGGTAGTCAGTTTCCTTGTGTGTTTAATGATCTTTAAAGTTCTGGGTTCATGTTCCTTAAAACTTTACTTTGGAGACTTCCTTCAGGATGATATTTAAAGTGATTGCTCCAGAGATTATTTCAGTTTGACTCTGATTCTGATGGCACCTGTGGATACTACCAACTACTTTAAATTAAAATTTTAGCTTGAAGTGTCTAAGGCCATAGATCTAATGTAAAGTCTTGATCTATCTGAATACAATTACAGACTAGTAATTCCCAGTGGGAGATTTTTTTTTTTTTTTAGATTTTCCTCTCCACCTTGAACTAAGTCTGAGATAACCAAGTTTTCTTCTGTGCAACAGACTTTTTTTCCCAGTTAACCTCTGAAAAATTTGGAGGTTTATGAGCGGGTTTCCTCCCGCCCTTCACTGTCTCCAATCCTTCTTGCTTGAAACCTCCACTTTTGTCCAGTTCTAGCCTATGCCAGTATTTGCTGAACTAGAGGTCTCAGCCCATTTACTGGTCAAGAAATAAGAGTACTAAGTTGTGACCAGGACCATTTCAACATGTAGTAAGAATAGCATAGGAAAGAGATGAAAATGATACCCAGTGGATTGTTACAGTGGAATCATATCACCTCATTCTTCTGGGTCACTATGCTAGCATGGCTTTCAGGATAAATCTCTTTGTATTTTTTAATTGATATACCCTAGGTATTATAATATGAATATGAGACTTTTCACAATCTACTATACTCTACCACTTCAAATGAAACAAAACTTCACAATCATGAGACTCTTTACCCTCTCTCTTCTATGTCATATATTTTGTATCTGTATACACTGAAACTCCCCAATGCTATGATCTTGCTTTTGATAGTTATACATATTTTAGAGAACTTAAGAAGAGAAATATAGTCTGTTATATTTACCCAGATCTTTACCACGAATGTTCCCCTTCAGTCTTGAAGGTCCAGTTGTCCCCTGGTATGATTTCCCTTTTCCTTGAATAACTTCCTATGGCATTCATTTTATAGCAAGTCTCCTGGAAACAAATTCTCTTCGTTCATCTAAGAATGACTATATTTTGCCTTCATTCCAGAAGGATAATTTCAGTGGATATGGCATTCTGGGTCAGGAATTTTATTCTTTTAGTACTTTGAATACATTACTCCACCACTTTTTGTCTTCTTTGATTTCTGACGAGAAATTTGCATTCATGAAAATTTTTCCCCCATAGTAATATGCTTATATTTTCCTGAATGTAATAAAGAGCTTTGATTTCTTTAGAAATTTGGTTATAATATGTCTGGAAACATGATCCCTTTTTAAAAGTTTAAATGAGATATAATTCTCATACCATACAATCCCCCATTTACTACAATTCAGTGGACTTTCATATATTCACAGAGTTGTGAAACCTTCATTACAGAAATTGTAGAACACTTTCATTGCCCTAAAAAGAAATCTTACCTCCCTTAGCTGTTACCTCCCACTCCTCATCATCTCCAGCCCTAGGCAACCACTAATCTACCTTCTGTCCCTTTATATTCGCCTATTATGGAAGTTTCTTATAAATGGAATTATAAAAATGTGTTCCTTTGTGTCTAGCTTCTTTCACTTAGCATAATATTTTCAAGGTTTATCTATGTTGTAGCATGTGTCAGTAATTTGTTTATTTTTATTGCCAAGTAATATTCCATTATAAGGACATACTTTATCCATCTATTCATCAAGCTTTGAACATTTGGATTATTTCCACTTTGGGGCTGTTATGAGTAATGCCACTGTGGACATTCATGTACAATTTGTGTGTGTGTGTGTGTGTGTGTGTGTGTGTGTGTGTCTGTGTATGTAAACATGTTATCATTTTTCTTAGGTATATATCTAAGAGTCATATTGCCAGATCACACAGTAACTCTATATTTAATCTCAAGAGAAACTGGAAGACTGTTTTCCAAAGCAGCTGAACCATTTTACATTCCCACCAGCAGCATGTGAAAGTTCTGATTTCTTCGCATGCTCACCAACACTTGTTATCCTCTGTCCTTTTGACTATATAGCTAACCTAGTGAGTGTGAAGTGGTATCTCATTGTACTTTTTTATTGTCATTCTCCTAATGGCTAATGATGTTGAGCATCTTTTTATGTGCTTGATGAAATTTTATCTTCTTTGCAGAATCATCTCTTCAGATTGCTTTCCTATTTTTAAAAATTGAGTTGTCTTTTTATTACTGAATTGTAATAGTTATTTATGTACCCTGGATACAAGTCTTATCAGATGCATAACTTGGAAATATAGTGTACCAGTCTGTGGGTTATTTTTTCTCTTTCTTGATGTTGTCTTCTGCACAAAAAGTTTTTATGTTGATGATATGCAGTTTATCTATTTTTTCTTTTGTTCCTTATACTTCTGTTATTATATTTAATAAACTACTACCTAATCCAAGATTACAACAAAATATACCCATGGTTTTTTCTGAGAGGCTTATAGTTTTAACTTTTACACTTAAGTATATGATGCATTTTGAGTTAATTTTTGTACATGATGTACAATAGAGGTCTTACATCATTCTTTCTCATGGGAATGGTATTTTTTTTTGCATTTAACCTATTTGGATTTTACAGAAATTCTTGAATTTATAAGTTTATGTTTTTCACCAAATTTGGAGAGTTTTAACCCATTATATCATCATATTTTTTAACATTGCACCCTTTTTTCACTTTTAGAGATTTCAATGACACAATGTTTGACCTTCTCATATTGTTCTAAAGGTCCCTAAGGCTCTGTTCATTTTATTTTCAATCTCTTTACTTTCTGTCCTTCAGACCAAATCATTTCTGTTCCTCTGTCTTCAAATTCATTGATTCTTTTCTCTATCTCCATTTAGATGAGTCAACCTAGAAACTTTGTAAATTTCAGACATTGCAATTCACAGTCCTAAAATTCACATTTGGTTCTGTTTCTATAATTTCTATTTCTCCACTGAAAATTCCCATATCTACATCTGTTTCAAAAATGTTTACCTTTGCCACCCAGATCACTGTTGTGAAGTGATCTTTATAACACTGGTTATAAAGTGGTTTTAAAGTCTATCTGACAATTCC
Organism: Leopardus geoffroyi; assembly: GCF_018350155.1. Taxonomy (NCBI): domain Eukaryota; kingdom Metazoa; phylum Chordata; class Mammalia; order Carnivora; family Felidae; genus Leopardus; species Leopardus geoffroyi. The sequence goes on from NC_059328.1 coordinate 110,226,629, forward strand.
AATATCTGGGTCATTCCAGGGCTGGCCTCTTTTGATTGCATTTTTCCCTTAAGATTGGTGACATTTTCTGAAAAATTTAAATACTATGTTATGCAACTCTGGGTCATGCTAAAATTCTCTGAAGAACATTAATTTTCTGTTTGTTTTGATAGCAATCAACCCAACTGAGTTTGGATTGCAAGTTCTGCCTTCTGTCAGTGATAATTCCAACATAAGCTCAGTTCTCACAGACATCGCTGCTTGGTCCTCACATGCACCATCAAGATTTGGATTGTGACTAGGGTTTGGCTTCTATGGTACTTCAGTTCTAGAAGCCTTTGCTAGTGTCATTTGTGTGTGCCCTGTATGGGGTGGTTCACATGGATTTTGGTCACCTTCTCAGAATTTTTCAATATTCTCCTCTTCTGCAGAGCTCCTTTCCTGGTTTCCCTGCCCAGAAAAACAGAGTTCCTTTAGTGTTAATCACTTGTGTTGTTCTATGTTACAGTGCCTGCCTTTGGGAGGAAGTGGTAAGAAAGAGAGAAAAAAAAATACATCTGGGATACTCCCACATATTCGTTGTGAAACACTTTTCCCAGTTTCTCCTTCCAACCAGATGATCTTCCTCTTGAAGTCTTAGATGCTAATGCCAACTCCATGGTAGTGAGACTGGAACTCACTCTTTTTGTGAGTGAAGTCTAGTGAGACTTCAAGCAGACCCAGGAGAAAGGGGGAAAAAAAACAGGGAAAAAAAGAAAAACCATAAGGCTTCTCTCCACACTCCCTCTCTCATGGGAACTTTTTTCCCCATCCTCTGTCTTGAGTGACAAACCTCTCTTACAGTTTTGCCAACTTCATTTGCTATATATTTGCTATATTTGAGTCACTGACACTTAACAGGAAAACCAAACTAAACAAAGCAGGAAACTCACAGCCACCTTTTTGGTCATTGTCCATGTTGGGAATTTTGACACCCCCACCCCAGTCTGTCTGCTGTGTCTTTTTGAGTCCTCAGGCATTTGCTTTTGTATTTTGTCCAGTATGTTTTGCTGTGACCATTGTTAAAAAATAAACTATGGTGTTCTTACTTCATTCTGGCCATAAATGGACAATGTTAATAAAGTTTTAATGATACATTATTTTCTATTCTTTGTTTATCAAAAGACCCCCCGGTCCTGACTTGAAGAGGCACTTTTGTGCACAGGACAGCTTTGTTCTTAATTCACTGCTGTAGTCCCAGCACTTAAAAGACATCTGCTCTATGGTAGCTCTCAATAAATATTTATTGAATAAATCAATCTTTATGCATAGTGCTTTTTTAACCATTTTAGATTTTACTTAATATAATTTCCTAGAAGTTGAATTGCAGACCCAAAGGTATAATTATATTCTAGGTTGTATTCACGTTGTCAAATTCCTTCCGAATGTGTTCCACTCCACGCTAATAAGTAAGAGTGCCTGTCTTGTCACATGGAATGAAAACTTTTTTTAACATTTTCTAATTTATAAATGAAGATGTTATCTCCTTGCTATTTTTATCTATACCAAATACTTTTAACCAAGTACCTCTGGATCTTCTAAAGAAATCATCATTACCAAAATGAGATCATTCTTCCAGAATGCTCTGTGCCCTCTGCTTTTTAAACTCCACCCCCCAAGGGGGCTTTTCTACAGATCTTCTTGATAAAGAAAGGAGAAGGAAGGTGTTTTTAAAAGCAGAATTTTTTTTCAGAAGATATGGCCCAGGGCTCACTCACACTGGAAACTGTTATAGGTGTAGCTTTTAAGCCTCCTGGCTTTACTTTCATGGTAACTGCAAGACAAATTGTTCCCATGCCCTGATTCCTTAAAACCCTGGGGAATGTAGAGGAACTGTCTTGAGGGAGCAGAGAAGAAAAAGTAAAAGAATATAAAGAAAAACAAAATTAAAAGTCTCTGAGAAGTTCTGGCCTTCACATCTATTTACACTTTGTAAAGGCATAACCTGTGTCCGCCAAGGAACTTCAGTCTATACAGCTCGTCTGAAGTGATCCCTATGTGTGGTGCCCACAATTTGGAAACAGTAAATTCCATACTCCTCTAATGGAGGGAAAATCCATCCTGGTCTTGGGGAAACCCACATAAAGTTTTTCAAGACCAATAGCCATCAAGCTGTCAGAGGTACTTTCCACAGAGCATGATACCTGAAGCAATTCTGACCCATGATAGGCAGGTGCATCAATATCTCTGCAAGAGGGAGCCAGAAAAATAGATATCCTGACTTTCTCCCCTTCCTCCCTCTGATCTTCTCCTTGGGCTTCACATTGGCCCAACCCAACCAGAAATCCAGCAATGGGGACCTATGAGTCCATGTAGATCACGTCCCAGGGCACTAGGCAGGTGGAAAAAGGAAGAGTGTACATGGAGGGACAAATAGAAGATACTTGGTGCACACAGAATGATTAATAAACACCAAGAAACTCTCACCCAAGAATTGCTATGCTCTGTCCCAAATTACCATATAGGTTATGAGCATATATTAAAGGATTTCAGGCATTATTATTATTATTTTAGAGAGAGAAAGAAAGAGAGCATGAGATGGGGAGAGAGGCAGAAGGAGAGAGAGAGAGAATCTTAAGTAGGCTCCACACTTAGTGTGGAGCCTGATATAGGGCTTGATCCCATAATGCTGGGATCATGACCTGCACAGAAATCAAGTGTCAGTCAGGAATTCTGTCAACCAAACTCTTGACCTATATATGTGTGTAATGTCCAACAAAGCAACTTAGTATTGCCGGTAAATGTTCATTTCCCTCATCTTTCCGTATTTTAAACACATCTGTCACTGGGATAAATTGCACATTAAATCACTAACAATCCATAAAGGGAAGGAAAAGCCATCACCTTTCTCCTCATTCCCTCCTCATGTTTCTTCAAAATGAGGTAAACATTGACCTAATGACTCATATTCTTTTGCAACCACACTTGCTAGTAAATAAGATAATTGTGTTTTAAAAGGCACACAAGTGCCTTTGCCACACGAGGTCACTGCCACTCACAACACCAGTGAGTGGAGGGCCACAAGATATTCCCAGGCAGGCACAAGTAACTTGCTCCCACTTTACTGCATTCTGGAGCATTAAGGCCTTTTTTTTAAAGTCTGGCCCCAGGGCTGACTGGGTGGTAAATTTGGACATTGTGGGTCTTAATCTAAGCTGTGTACTTCAGTTAGCCAGCACCCATTTTGAGGATCAAGCTGCACTCCACAAGTTCCTAAAGCGCCAGTGTCCTGAGTATATATTTATGGAATTTAATGAAGAGAAAGGATGTTAGAAGTTGGGCATTCCAGGACCCTTTGTCAAATGTTATTAATAGTTACATAATCACACTCCCATATACATCAGAATCAAACAGCTCATATTTGAATCTAATTTCTATGATCGTTCTATGATTATTGTTATATCTATCAGGAACAACCTCTATTTTAGTTTCTATTTCATTATATTATAGAGGCTTGTCTTCATCACTATGCAGAAGTCAAGGGCCTAGTCTTATTCATTTATGTGTCCCCAGACTTAGCAGTTTCTGAGTAGGAGGGACCCATTATTCTATTAATAATGTCATTCAGCAAGAATTTTATTGAGTATCTACTATGCGATAAGTGCTATCCTAGAAGCTTGGGGAAAAACAGTGAATAGTTAAAAAATTAACTGCACTCCTGGAAAGTATATTCTGGTGAGAGTGATGTATTGAATAGATGTATTGAATAGAATACATAATATGTCAGAATTGGTACTAAGGAAAAAAATGAAACAGAAAAAAGACTGTAGGGGGAGTACACTGCAACTACCTATACAGGCTTGCGAAAGCCAATTGTTGTATTTTCAGGAATTTTGCAAGGCAGTTGTCATCACTCTAGTAGCTTTAAATAGGCCATGGTAAAAACATTCATCTCTCTGAATTCAGCAAGCATTACAAACTGGTGTTCCCATCCCCCCAACACTGAGCCAACTGTTAAACATTTACCAGAACACCCATGTGCCAGGGGATGCAGTAAGCATGGAGCAGGGAGACTCCTCTGTTGGACAGAGTGGTGAAGAAGGCTTCCCTGGGAAGGAAGCTTTTGAGCTAAGGCCAAAATGAAGTGAGGGAGATGGGCCACCTGACTGCCAGAGGATACAGCATTTCTGGAAAGGAGCACAGCAAGTGCAAATGGCACAAGACTAGGTGGAATGAACAGGGGAGGACAGGATCATGATGTCAGGGAGGTGAAGGGCCCAGACCATACTATCTTGAATATCACCATGAAGACTGAGTTTTACTCAAAGTGAAACCCAGGCTTCAGAGTATTTTGAGCAGTATGGTGACATGATTTGATTTATATTATAAGAGCTTCATTTTAGTAGATTTGTTGAGAATCAACCAAAGTATACAAGGATAGAAGAAGTAGACTGGGAGGAAGTCATCACAGTAGCCCAGGTGACCCAGGTGACAGATAGCAGTGTGTGGATCAGTATGTGAAGGGAGTGATAAGTGGTTGCATATGTTTTTACAGTAGAAACTACAAGATTTGCAAAAAGATCAGATTTCTCCAAATTTTCTTAAGCATGCAGAAGGACTGAAAAGCCATTTACCAAAATGGAGAAGGCTGTGAAAGGGACATGTTTGGGGGTGACATGAGGGGTGCAGGGTAGATCAGTAGCTTAGAGGCAGACGTGGTACGGCTGGCATGTTTATCAGACATCCAGTCAGTGGTATCTTCAATCCAAGACTCACTTTTGGCCCCATACAGACTGCCTTTCCGTCTACACTTTCCCCACCTCCCCCACTGAAAGAGTCACCTGCAAACTCGTAACTTCTCTGTGTCTCTGGAACAACAGAGTGATAAGTGTCATTGTGTGCTGTGTCCCAGGCAGCTGTGGTTAGCTGTCCATTTCTGTCTCTGAAGCCTTCACTCTGACTTGAGGATCCAGGCTAACAGACATGGAGCTGTAGACGCAGTGAGCTGACCTTGTGAAAAACATCCTTCCTTCAGTCGCAAAGTTTAATTTGGTCCAGGGCCCTGGGGAGGTCTGGGACGATGGACACATGCACATGGAATTCTGACCAATGGCTCTGCAGTGACCCTTGGTCCTAGGATATCTGCCCAGAGTCAGGTGGTGGATGCAGTGCTCAGGAGCCTCCCAACCAAAGGGTGGTTGGCAGAAAACAGAAGTCGAAGGACACCACATGAAAAAGGAGGTGAGACAAAAGATCTCACACATTGTCCACATTGAGAAAGCGTCACAGGCACATAGGAAGGCCATAGTGTAAGCTGCATTTGCATATACAGGTGTGCGTCTTCAAGTATCATCTCTCCTTTACCCAGTTTCTAACCTTGGGGCAGCATGAGAGGAAAGGGGGATATTAACATGCGGTTTGAGTCTGGATTTTATACCTTCATGCTGTGTCTCAATTAATCAAAGATTTGCCATAAAACTTAACCGGCAGTGCTCTACACCAAGACAAGTCATAAAATATGAGCTGATTAATTTCCTTCTAATTTGTATGATAATTAAAATTCTAACTTTTAATTCCATTAATTGTCCTCCCACAAGGAGGCTGATTGGGCTTTCGTAATGCACTCTGTGACAGTCCTCTTCCCACAGGGTGGCTTTGTTGCCTTTATGGTACAAGGTTTCTCTGTCATTCATCAAGGCCCAGAGATAAGTGTGTGCTTATCACTCCAGCCCATTCTGATATGAGCCAGCAAGGAGCCGCGTCTGTGCCCATAAATCACTGAAAGTCATTTGGTATTTTATCAGGATGTCAGGTCAGCTCTGTGAATGTTCCCTCCTCTTAATGAACAATTAACTTGCTAAACGCAATGTGGCCCCAAATACATCTGTGGCACACAGGCCATGGTTAAGCATGTCCTGGATGAACCAGGAGGCAGCTTTCACATCAGCATGCACCAAGGAAGTCCACATGCATGTCTGCCATGTAGATGATGAGCTTCTAAAGAGCAAAGATGTCTGTCACACTGTCTCAGAGCACAGAAAAGGAAAGGAGGAAGGAATTATCAGGAGCCAGATTCTCTGCAATACTGCAGGGCTCTTTTTTACTCCAAAGTTGCATAGTAAATTCACAAACTGCATATTCCATAAGGGAGATTTTGTTATACGTACTTTGCATTTGAGGAAACTGAGGCACAGTGAGATTAAGTGAAACATGTAACGTTATTAAGGTTACATGGACCATGAATGGCAGGATTTATGTGCAACTCTATGTAATCTCCAAAGTCTTAAACTACTGGACATCTCATCTATACATAACAGAAACCCCTAATTTATTGACCACCTACTGTGTGCTCAGTACAACCCTAGGATATCTTTACATACATCATTTCTAATCTTTACCATAATACTCAGACCTCAATTGAAGCATCCCATCTGCTGAAGAAGAGGAGCTCCCTTGGGATTATGTAACGTTCCCAGGCCACTCAAGCTGATCAAAGGCAGAACTGAGGTTCTGAGAGGGGCCAGCTGACCTCAGGTCTCCTCTTCCTTCCACTACCCCAGCTGCAGAGCCCAGGATCACTGCACTTGCCAGTGTTGGCTGTGGAGATAAGCATGCACTCAGCCACACCCTTGTGGAAACCTGACTATCAGCACATAGGCCTTTTGCTTACCTGAAGTCACCACAGGGTCTCTATCCAAAAGAAAGACATGAGTGAGGCTAGGAGGACAGGTAAGGTCAAGGTTGGCAGAGAAGAGCAGGAAGATGCTAAAAGAGGCAAAGTGAAGGGCCCTTGCCCATTCAGCCACTGATATCACAAATATGTAGAAAGCTTGTGCAGCATGCCAGGCATCATGTTGGCCAGGAGAACACAACAGTGAGTGCTTCTCAGCCCCATCCTCTAGGATGTGCAGGCAGCAGAGAAGCCAGAAACATGAGCACAATGATGAAGCAAATGCAGTGATAAGGGTAAATCCAGAACACATGGGGAGGTCCCAACTAGACTGCAGAGTGAGGACAGGCACCCAGAGGAATCTATGCTGGGCAGCTGCTACAGCAGCATTATCCTACCTATTCTACCTCTCTTATTGTCTCTGCTCTATTTGAATGGAGATATTTCAGTTCCCAGGGTCTGATTCTGCCTTGCAGTTTTCTTTTTCTCCAGAATTGCATAGTAAATTCACAAACTGTGTAAGAATGACACTACTTTTTGTTATTTTTCTTTACTTTGCTGAATTCCCTCCAACCCTGCGAAGTCCGCCCCTTTGACCTGGAGTCCCCTTCTAACCACTGTCGCATCCTCAATGTCCTCCCTCCTTTCTCTACTTCCTGATAGTATTACAGTTCCCCAAATCTGGCTTCGTTCCTCAACAGCTTAGTGATACTCCTCTAATTAAAGCCACCAATTATTTCTAAAACACAAAGAGTGTTTTTTTCAGCCTTTTTCTTATTGGAGACCACTACTGTGTCGGTTACCTATTGCTGCTGGAACAAATGACCACAATTTAGTGGCTTAAAACACAAAAGTTTGCTCTCTCACAGTCCTGGGGGTCAGTATCTGCCACAGGCCTCACTGGGATGAAATCAAGATGTCACCAGAGCTGCTTCCTCATGGAAATACAATGAGAGAATTAATTTCTTTTTTTTTAAGCTTCTAAAGACTACCTGCATCGCTTGGCACATGACCCCTTCTTTCATTTTCAAATCCAGCAACAGGGGAGGGAGGTGTTCAAATATTCCTCACTTTGCATCATTTTGACCTCTTTGTCTGTCTCTCTCTCCCATGACTAAGGACCCTTCTGATTACACTGGATCCACCTGAATAATTCAGGACATTACCTCCCCATGTCAAAGCCCCTGATTTAATCTCATTGGCAAAGCTCCCTTTGCCATGTAAGGTAACACATTCATAGGTTGTGGAGATGAGGATGTGGACAGCTCTGAGGGCCATTATTGCGCCTGCCACAGCTGGTAATTCCCTTTTCCTTAAAACAATCTTTTCCATTGGTTTGTGTGACTCCATCGTCTTCTGCTTCTCCTCTTATCTCTTTAACTATTTCTTCATGTCTCCTTCTCTCACTCCCCATTTTTTCCCTACCATTAACAGATGTGAATCTAGCTGATTGTCCTTTTATACTTACCTGGTGACATCAAAAGGAACCGCTACTGTTAAGGAAGGAGCAAATGTGAGAATTGTTCTTCTAGTAGCAATTTCCCCCAAACTGTCAGAATCCTATCATATTCTTAGCCACCCAAGAAGTAACATGAGAGATACTCCAGATTCCTCACTCTTCCTCATCACATCAGACGAAATCATCACTAAACCATGCAAAATTTAGCCTCAAAATAGATTTTAAGTCCAAGGCATGTTCAAAAAATGGAAGCTCTATAGAATGTTATGATTAAACAAAGTTAAACTCCACCAAAAACTGTTCAATTGAAAAAATTTCTCAAAGTTGCAGGATACACAATCAACATAAAAATCAGTTGCATTTCTATATACTCCCAACATATCATCCACAAAAGAAATTACGAAAACAATTCCATTTACAATAGCACCAAAAAGAAAATATTTAGGAATAAGATTAACTAAGGAAATAAAATACTTGTACACTAATGAATAAAAGAAGACATGAATAAATGAAAAGATATCCTATGTTTATGGATTGGAAGAATTAATGTTAAAATGTCCATACCATCTAAGGTGATGCACAAATTCAATGTAACACATATCAAAATTCCAATGGCATATGTCTAAAGAAATAAGAAAAAAAATCTTAAAATATATATGGAACCACTAAAGATCCCAAGTAGCCAAAGAAGTTTTGAGCAAGAAAAAGAGGTAAAGACATCACACTTCCTAATTTAAAATTTTTATTATAAAGCTACAGTAATCAAACCAATATGATACAGTAATCAAACACATGCACATTGACCAATGGAACAGAATAGAAAGCCCAGAAATAAACTTACACGAATATGGTCAAACTGACATTTGATAAGAGTGCTAAGAATAGACAATAGAAAATGAATTATCCCTTTAATAAATGATTCTGGGAAAATGGGTACCCATATGCAAAAGAATTACATAGGGTCCTTATATCATACCATACACAAAATCAGCTCAAAATGGATTAAAGACCTAAATGTGATATGTGAAACATTAAAAATCCTAGAAAAAAAACATAGAGAAAAGCTTTTGTACATTGACCTATGCAATGATTTCTTAGATGTGACACCAAAAATACAGGCAACAAAAGCAAACATAGAGAAGTGGGACTATGTCAAACCAAAAAGCTCTGCACAGCAAAGGAAACACTCAACAAAATAAAAAGGCAACCTATGGAAAGGCAGAAGATGTTTGAAAACTATATATCTGATAAAGGGTTAATATATAAAATATCTAAGAAACTTCTACAACTCAACAACAACTTGATTTAAAAATGGGCAAAGAATCTGAATAGATATCTTTCCAAAGAAGATATACAGATGGCCAACAGACACATGAAAAAATGTTCAACATCACTAATCATCAGGGAAATTCAAATTAAATCAAAACCACAATGTGATATCACTTCACACCTGTTAGGATGGCTTTTATCAAGAAAACAAAAGATAGCAAATGTTAGTAAAAATGTGAAAAAACGGAAGCCTGGTGCACTGTTGGTGGAAATGTAAATTGATACAACCATTATGGAAAACAGTATGGAGTTTCCTCAAAAAAACATAAATAGAATTACCATATGATCTGGCACACCACTTCTGGGTATATATCCAAAACATTTGAAATTAGAATCCTGAAGGGATATTTATACTCCCATGTTATTACAGCATTATTTATAATAGCCAAGACATGGAAGCAGCCTAATTGTCCATCAAAAGATGACTAGATGAAGAAAATGTGGTATATACATGGAATGGAATATTATTCAACCTATATAAAGAAGGAACTGTTGCCATTTGTAACATGAACTGGACCTGGAGAATGTTATGCTAAGTGAAATAAGCCAGACACAAAAGGGAAAATTCTATGTAATGACATATGATGAACCAAAAATAGTCAAACTTATAGAAGCAGAATGTGGCGTGGTGGTTGGCAGGAGCTGAGTGGAGGGAAATTAGGACAGTATTAGCCAAAAGATACAAAATTTTAGTTATACAAGATAAATTAATCCTAAGACCTACTGTACAGTGTAATGTCTATAGTTAATAGCACTATATTGTATACTTAAAAATTTACTAAAAAGATAGATCTTATCTTAAAGTTTTTTTAGTAATAATAATAATAATAATAAATAAGGGGATGGAAGGAAATCTTTGGATGATGGATAGGTTTATGGTGTAGATTGTGGTGATAGTTTCATGGATGTGTTATTACCTCCAACTTAATAAAATTATATATAATTATGTATATATTTTTTATGCCAAAAATTATATTAATTAATTAATTAATTAATAAAAATTAAAGTTGTGGCACCTGGGTGGCTCAGTCGGTTAGGTAGCCAACTTCAGTTCGGGTCATGATCTTACAGTCCATGAGTTCAAGCCCCATGTCTGTCTCTATGCTGACAGCTCAGAGCCTGGAGCCTGCTTAAGATTCTGTGTCTCCTTCTCTCTGTGACCCTCCCCTGCTCACGCTCTGTCTCTCTCTGTCTCTCAAAAATGAATAAACGTTAAGAAAACTAAAAAAAAAAAATTGAAGTTAAGAAGCTCTCCTTACTACAGAGTTTTTATTCTGTTGTGATGAGACAACACACAACTTACCAAGGTCTGTGGTATCAGAATACTTTACTCATGCTCACTAAACAGTAGTGTTCTGAAGTTATGCAAACTGGGAAGTGTCTAGCCAGCTTGTTTTCTCTACTACCTCCTACTGCTTCCCACCCCCACAGCTAATATCACATCTTCATTTTTCTGGGTTGCCACCACAGCCAGCTGAGTGACATCCCTCCCTCTAGACTGTCACCCTGTTTTTGCCTGGAGAGATACCACAGCATTCCTGGGTGAGATAGTGCTGGGCTTCCACCCAAAGTCTGACATTTAACAGCTGTGTGATCTTTGGCAAGTTACTAAACATCACTATGCTTTGATTTCCCCATACTGAGTATTTTCTACACATCAAGCAATAAGCTAAATGCTCAACTTTTACTACATCATTTAATCAACTCAACAATTTTGTGGAAATAGCAACAATTGATTATTATTGTTATTATTATTATCTCCATTTTGTAGATTAAAAAACAGAACTCATAAAGATTAAATAATTTGCCAAGCATCATGCAGTTAACATGTTAGAGATGGGCTGATGCCTGCCTTACGGAGCTATCTTGGGGATCAAATGACTTGCAAATATGCATCTTTAAGCTCACTTCTTGACACACAGGAAACATATATTAGAACATCATTTTTGTTGACTAAGAATGTTATCAGAGATACCAAATATGACATCCATATCTGCCCAAGATAGAGTAACAGGGATATGATTTACCTTTCCACTTGAAACAACAAGCAAGATATATTAAACATTTTTTTTAAAACTCAACATCAAACAGTGAAATACAGTCATCCCTGAGAGATGGAGACAAACTATGTATGTTCTATGAATCCCTCAACTCACTGCTTGACAGATTTTCCAGGCTGGAGCACCAAGAAGGGGAACTCAAGTAGACCTCGATGGTCTAGTAAATTGACAAGTTAGATCTGAGAGCCCAGAAAGACACCAAGGCAGATGGAGTTCATATGACAGTATATGAAAGAGAAGGGTGTTCATAGAAAGAAGTTCATAGACCTACAGAGGGTCCCCTTCAAGTATTCATAAAAATACTGATCAACACCTGCATTTAAATAAACTACCTCAGTGAAAAATCGTCTGAAAGAATAATGGAAAAATACCCAGTGTTCACATAGAGCTAGCAATTGTGTTTACTCTCACTAGCTGGTGTGGAAAAGTTTATAATTCATGGGTCATTGGGTAAACTATAAGAATGTTTTGTCTTAGTAGTGGTGAATAATAAGTGATAGATGGAGCACTGGGTCCTGATGCACCTAATAAGTTATAGAATTAAGATCTGAAATGAATAAAGTGTTTCCAAATAACTGCATCCAAAATAATGTTCAAGAATATTTATAGGAATAGAAAAAATATCTGTCATTCAACAAGGTAAAGTTCACAATGTATGCCTGAAATTAAAAAAAAAAAAAATTCCAGGCATACAAAGATACCGGAAAATATAATCCTTAATTAATACAGTAACTGATCGAGAAAACCAAACCAGAACTGACACAAATATTAAAATTAACCAGACAAGAACATTTAAATTGTTATTTCTCTACTTTATATATTTAATGTGGTGAATATGATAGGGAAAACACAAAAAAAAGGCACAAACAAAATTCTAGAGATGAAAACTACAGTGTCTGAAGTGGAAAATACATTGGATAGCCCTAAAGAATGATTACATGTAGTTGAAAAAAGTTACTAAACTTGAAGACATATGGAAAAAAATAAAAAATAAAAAATAGAGTTGGAAAATATACAAAATCAAACACACAGAGAACAAACACTGAAAACAATATTAGTGAGATGTCAGACAACTTTAAGTCTAATATTTCATTTAATTAGAGATCTTGAAAAGGAAGGCAGAAAAAAATATTTGAAACAAAACTGGTTGAAAAATTTCCAAATTTATTTAAAAATATAAATGCATAGGTTCAAGAAACTACTGGACAACAAGGACAAGAAACATGGGGAAAAAAGCATGCCAAGACTCATCATAATCAAATCATTCAAAGCCATTAATAAAAGTAAATTGTGTCTGTTCAAAGATGACATAGTCTTGTATTAAAAAAAAAAACAAAACTTAAAGATTCTGTAAAAAAAAAACGCTGTAGGAACTAATAAGTGAATTCAGCAAAGTTAAGGATACAAGATAAAGAATAGAAATCAGTGGTGTTTCTATACACTAACAATCAATAATCTGAAAAGGAAATTAAGAAAATAATTACAATATCATCAAAAAGACTAAAATACTTAAAAATAAACTAACCAAGAAGGTGAAAGACTTGTACACTGAACACTACAAAATATTGCTGAAAGAAATTAAAGAAGACATTAATAAGTAGAAAGACATTATAGATCATGGATTAGAATATTTAATATTGTTAAGATGTCACTACTACCCAAAGTAATAGCATTTACTATTAGTATTATGAAATCCCTATCAAAATCCCAATGACATTTTTATTGAAATATAATTAACATATAGTTTTATATTAGTTTCAAGTGTGTAACATAATGATTCAACAGTCCTGTATATTACTCGGTGCTTATCACAATAAGTGTACTCTTAATCCCTTTGATCTATTTCTCCCATCCCCCTACCCACATCCCCACTGGAAACCACTAGTTAGTTCTCTATTTTTGAGTCTGTTTTCTTTTTTTGTCTCCTATTTTCCTTGTTCATTTATTTTGTTTCTTAAATCGCACCTAGGAGCGAAATCATATGGTATTTGTAATTCTCTGACATATTTCACTTAGCATAATACCCTCTATATTCTTCAATGTTGTTGCAAATGGCAAGATCTCATTCTTTTTATGGCTGAGTAATATTCCATTTTGTGTATGTATACACACATATGTATGTATGTATGTATGCATGTATGTATACAGATATGTAAACACATCTTTATCTATTCATCTATGGATGAAGACTTGGGTGGTTTCCATATTGTAAATAATATTACAATAAACATAACAGTGCATATATCTTTTTGAATTAGTGCTTTCATTTTCTTTGAATACATAGTAGTGGAATCACTGGATCATATGGTAATTCTATTTTTAGTTTTTTAAGACACCTCCATGCTGTACTCCACAGTGGCTACACAAATTTGCTTTCCCACCAACAGTGCACAATGATATTTTTTGAAGAAACAGAAAAACCCATTCTAAAATTCATATGGAATCTCAAGGAAGCCTGAATCTTGAAAAGAAGAATAATATTAGAGGTCTTACACTTCTTGATTTCAAAACTGACTACAAAGCTACATAATCAAAATAATGTGGTATTGGCATAAAGACAGACAAATGGATTAGAACAGAGAGCCTAGAAATAAACTCACACATATACAGTCAACAGATCTTTAACCATAGAAAGTCCAAGACCATTCAATGATGAAAGGAAAGTCTTTCAACAAATGGTGCTGAACCTTTTGGGATGAGCACTGGGTATTGTATGGAAAACAATTTGACAGTAAACTTCATATATTGAAAAAAATAAAAAAAATAAAAAATAAAAAAAATAAAATAATATGAGATTAAAGTCTAAAAAAAACAAAAACAAAAACAAATGGTGCTGAGAAACTGGATGCAAAACAATAAAGATCACTCAAAAAGTATCAAAGACCTAAATATGAGAGCTAGTAACTATGAAAACCATAGAAGCAAACATATAGGGAAAGCTTCATGACACTGGTTTTGACAATGATTTCTTGGATATGACACCATAAACCCAGGCAACTGAAAGAAAAAAAAATCAATGAATTGGATTTCTTCAAAATTAATAACTTCACATATCAGAGGACACTATCAATATATTGAAAAAGCAAGCCACGGAATGGGAGAAAATGTTTACAAATAACAGGTCTGATAAAGGAATACTATCCAGAATACATAAGGAACTACAAAACCTTAACAACAATAAAAAACAAAACTATTAAAAAATGGACAGAGACTTCAATAGAAATTTCTCCAAATAAGATACACAAATGACTAAAGATCACATGAAAAGATTATCAACCTCACTAGTCATTAGGAAATGAAAATCAAAACTACAATGTGATACCACTTGATTAGGATGCCTTTTATGAACAAACAAACAAAAAACACAGAAAATAACAATATTGATAAGGATGTAGAGAAATGAGAACCCTTATACATTGCTGATGGAAAAGTAAAATGGTGTTGCCACTGTGGAAAGTAGTTTGACAGTTCTTCAAAAATTTTAAGTAGAATTACCATGTGAACCAGCAATTCCACTTCTAAATATACATTCAGAAGAATGGAAATCAAGGCTTTGAACAAATATTTATACATAGCAGCCTTATTCACAAAAACCACAAGGTGGAAACAACCCAAGTATCCATAGACAGATGAATGGATAAACTAAATGTAGTATATACATCTCACAGAATAGAACTCTGAATTAAAAGAGAAGGAAATTGACAGGCTACAACATGGATGAACCTTACAACACTAAACTAAGTGAAATAAACCAGTCACAAAAAGACAATATATATACAATATGATTCCACTTAGATGAGGTATCTAGAGTAGTCTAATTCTTAAAATATAGAATGGTGGTTCCCAAGGGCCAAGGGAGGGAAGAATGAGATCTTAGTGTTTAATTTGTACAGATTTCAGTTTGGGAATATGAAAACACTATGGAGATGAATAGGGTTTTGATTGTACAACAGTGTCAATATACTTAATGCCACTTATATGGACTGAATTTTTTCCTCCCCAAAATTCTTTTTTGGAACGCTAATCCCCAATGTGATGGTATTTGGGAGGTAATTCGTAATTAGGTTTAAAAGAGGTCATGAGGATGGCGCTCCCTTGATGGAGCCAGAGCTGGCTCACTCTCATTCTCTTTCTCTTTCTCTGTCTCTGTCTCTGTCTCTCTCTGTCTCTTTCTCTTTCTTTCTCTGCCAATGTGAGGATGTTGAATGAAGGTGGACTGCAAACCAGGCAGAGTTCTCCCTGGAGAACTGAAGTGGCTATCACCTTGATCTTGGACTTCCCAGTCTCTAGAACTGTGAAAAATAAATTTCAGTTGTTTAGACAGCAAATCTGTGGTATTCTGGTATAGTAGCCCAAGCAGACTACACTGAACTGCACACTTAAAATGGTTAAAATGGCATATTTTATGATCTGTATATTTTACCACAATGAAAATAAAATATATGAAGCAACTGGAATTCCCATGTATTTTTATAGACTGTTACTAACACTTTGGAAAATTATTTGACAATTTTTAAATAGTAAGCCACACACCTACTCTATGATTCAGCCATTCTATTTCTAGGTAGTTCCCCAAGAAAAGAAGAAAGAATATGTTTTTATACACAAATATTCATAGAAGCTTTATTTTTAATTGACAAAAATGGGTAATAATCCAAAAGCCCATGAAGAGGAGACTAGATAAACAAGCTAAGATATTTTCATATGGTGAAATATTACTTGGCAATAAACAGGAACGAACTAATGATACAATGATACGCATACATCTCAAAATAACTATTTTGAGTGAAAGAAGCCAGATAAAAAGAGAATATATGTCATAATATTCTTTTTATGTAAAATTGTAAAAGATAAAATTAATCAATAGTGTTAGAAAACAGGTAAGCAGTTGCCTGTAGAGGGGGATCCATCCAGGGATAGAAAGGATTACCATGAAGTATAAAGAAACTTTTGTGGGTAATGAATATCTTTACCCTCCTGACTGCAGTAATGGTTTCACTAATGTATGTGATGGTCAAAACAAATGAAATTGTGCACTTTACATATGTTCTGTTTATTGCATGCCAATTATACCCTGATAGACCTATTAAAATGTTACCAGAACCGAGCTTATCCCTGTCTACTCATACAAACTCCCATGTTGTTCCTCCAATGCCCCAGGTACAGTTTTGCTTTGGGCCCTTTGTGTATGATTCATACTTGTGATTTTTTCAGATATTTACTCAAATTTTCTGTGAACCCTCCTATATGTTTCCTATTCCCACTGTAAGAAATTAACAATCTTAGTGGCTTTAAAGCATCACAAAGGTATTCTCTTACAGTTCTGAAGATCAGAAACCCAAAACAAGTCTTAAGGGGCTTAAGTCATGATTGTCCCTTGCTTTCCCAGCCTCTCAAGGAGGCTGCTGTCATTCCATCTCTCCAACCTCTGCTTCCATCATCATATTGCTCCTCTCTCCTCCTTTAGTCCTCTTTACCTTCCTCTTATAAAAGGACCCTTGTGATGGCATTTAGAGCCAACCTGGAGAATTGAGAATAAACTCCCCATCTTAAGGTTTGCAGAGTCCTCTTTGCCACATAAAGTAACATACTCATAGGTTTCAGGCATTAAGAGGTAAACATTTTGGAGACCATTATCCAGCCCCACACACCTTCCTGTTAACCCTATCTAGAATTGTAATGCACTCAAAAACACTTCCTATATCCCCTACAGTCTTTACTTTTTCTCTTTGACATTTTTTAATATCAAAATACCATGTATTTTACATATATATTGTGTCTTTCCCAGTAAGCTCTAAACATCATGAGAGTGATGGTTTGTTTTGCCCCCTGGTCTATTTTCTAATGCCTGGAAAAGAGTGGTGTTCAATAAATGGCCATTGAATAAGAGAATTATTTTTGTCTGAATGACCCTCACACATGCTTTGTTTCTCATATTTTCTCTATTTACTTAGAATATCAGGTACTGGATATTCTTGCTACTTAAATCTATATGGTGGCACTAGTCATTCATCCAGAAACTGTTGAGGGTTTAGAAAATGGGATGATTCAGCATTACCCCAAATCATGATTCTTTTGTGCCAACATTATAAGAATAGTCTTGTGACATCTTGAAAACTGTGGAGTCTGGTTCATGATGGTGCCATCCATTGCAGCTGCTGCTAGAATTAAATCCAATTATCACCCCCAAATACATACTCATACCCCTACTTGGCCAGAAGCTCTTAGAGGGCAAGACTTTGTCTTTGATTTTCTTGAATCTCTTCTTTCCTATTAAAAGTTCAATGAATACTCAATGAGTGGAATCCATTTCAATTGAATTAATTCCCTTGCTCATTATTCAAATAAAAGGATGGAGTTTGTCTTAAATTTTTAATGCTGACCTTTTAAATGGATATAACACTTTATTAAAACTCTGGAGTTCTCCAAACATAAGACCCCTCATGTTTCAAATGATATTTTTGGATTTTCACCTAACAGATGGGACAATATTGTTGAAATTGAAGATAATATTTCTATCAAAAAAAAAAAAAAGTTAAAAAAGGCTTGTGACCAAAGTTACTAGCTTTGACCAAGGATTTCAGAGAAGATATTTTCCTACCTTCTTCAAGGTCAAGTACAAATTAATTCCAAAAAAATGCTTACTGGGGAATACTGAAATGTGGACAAAAGCCAATTTTCAGGATGGCAAAATGATGTCTGAAATTTAGTATCTATTGAGCACTTATATGTGCCAAGTCTTCTATAAACTTCTGCACACATGATCTCTTTTGCCATTAAGAAACTGGGGGTTCATAGTGGTTATAGAAGTGTCCCACTGCATTCCAAGTCATGCTGTTTCCATCATTTCACAAAGACACCTTGGGAGATAGTGAAAGACTATGAATTGTTAGTAAACATGATGATGATGATGATGAAAATAATGATGACTGTGAACACAGTCCCCACATATCTGCCTTCCCATTTCCACTGAGGCATGCCACCAAATCAGTGTTCCCTGTAACTTTTTAACTCTTTATTCACTTATTAGTTCACGCATTCGTGGTTATTCAGATACAGAGTAACCCTCATGATGCACAATATGAATTTTAACTGTCATCCCCTTACAAAATCTACCTTCCCAGAAGAATTACTTTCAGAGGTAAGAACTCTGAGTTAATATTTCTGTTAGGCCCTCCCATCACCTTTGATGTACTATTTCTAATCTTATTCCATGTACTGCAGATACTACTTCCTGCTGGAATTCTAGAATTAATATGAAAGTGGGATGGTATCTACAATTCACTCATGAATAGGAAGGCTGACCCTATCCTTTCCTGCCTCCTTACAATATCACTAATTATCAGTAGTGGGAAATGTTAGGCTTAGTGGTAGGCTAATCCAAAACCCAGAAGCTCTGGGATAGTCTAGGAGCCTGACCACATAATCCACCTGCCTCCAGTTCTAGCCCTGATTCATCCCTTTGCTATCAACTATGACAATGGCCACCTCAAAACTAGCATGAAGCACCATTACGTCACTGCCAACCTTGCTCCTCTATAAATCTGATCTTTCCAAAAGTATCCAGGGATATACATAGTGATTGATCAGCACTACCCTAATAGCCTCAGGGACAAGAGTCTGATATAAGTAGGAGGGAGAAGAAGGTAGGCTCAAGATGTCAGGTTCAGAAAATTACCAAATCCAATTCAGGTTGAAAAAGAGTTTCAGAGTGCCAAAGAACCAGATAAGGAAGAAGGGAACAGAACCTGATAGCCAAATTCCCTATAAGAAGGCAAATGAGAAGGTCTTGTATCTCTCATCAAAGGGAAGAGGCTTGTATTCTGCTCCCTTCTCTTTCATACTACCTGATGGAAGTGGTGAGCTTCATGCCAGGTGCCAAGTGCAACTGTGAAAAGGTTAGGGCCCACAGGTGAGAATTATACCTGGTGAAGGTAGAGACAAGGGGTTCCCTGTCTCAAGACTCTAGGAAATTAAGGAGTTTGCTTCAAGCCTGCCTCTTTTGAAAGGTTCAGTGATATTGAGACAGGAGAAAGACTGACCTTGGGCAGATAGGAAGAAGCAACCCATTGTTAACAATAACAGAGCAGAAAGTAACAGACCTTCTGAAATACCCACTCCCTGGAACAAACCACCCTGGACCATATCCTGGTTCACCAGCTGCACAGTAACTCCCCCTCAAGAGGTCCCGCCACTGTAACCAATATAAGCATTCTTCTCAGATGCTGTAGTGGCCACCTCCTTAAGGAGCCCCTCTTGTATAGTGGGAGTCTCTTTTGTTTCATTCTAGCCCTAATAACCTTTATGTTTGTGCTGCTCTTAACCTTGTTTGTCAATTCAATTCTCGGCTCCATCAGAACATGATCCGGAGTTTTTAAAAAGCAGCTACAATATCATGAAAGAAGCAAAGAGTCTGGAATAAGCCATATTTTATTTTAACTGTTGATTACTATACAAATTTGGACAAGGTATCTATTTCTTCACAACTCACTTCACTTTCTTCATTTGTTAAAAAGGGCTCATTTAGTACTTCATTCTCAAATAACAGAGGTCTACTACTGGCATACAGAGTGCTTATTCTGGGAAAAGGTGATGAGCAAAGCTGCATCATAAATGTAAAAGATAATGCTAATGTTGGCAAAGACAGTAAGTAAGCCAAGTAAGCAATAATGCCAGAAAATCAGTTGAGGCCTTCTGTTTCAAATCGCAGGTTAGGTCCTGGTCCTTCTTCCTGTGCATCTTCCTGTCCCCGGGCTTCATTCTTTCTTCATTCTTCTTCATTCCTCACTATCTGAGGAAACTGGGCACATTGCTGGTCCTGATAGCCTGAGACCACCCAACTTCAGCAAGAAACATACATGGCAAATCCAGATACTACAAGAGGCTACGCAGAGGATGCCCTTCCCACAGCCATCAGAAGCAGAGAAGCCCTCCTCCGTACTCATCTGAAACAGCCTGTCCACACTTTCCCAGGCCTTTCACCAGTTGCTCTCCTCTCCCACACCCTCTGCCTCCCAAAAGACCTTCAGTTCTTCAAAGCCCAGCCCAACTTCCATGAATATATCTTGGACTTTCCAACCCCACCCACAGTCTCGCTTTTGATTTCTGAAAGCATTTATAGTATACAAATGCAGTGACTAGTACATCCCGCCACACAGAGGCATTTATCTATCCCATGGACATTTCCTCTCTCATTAGATTTTTGTAACAAATTATATTGTTTCTGAGACAAAAAAAATATAAATCCATATTACAAATATTTGAAAATAGAAAAACAGAGAAGAAAATAAAAGTCGCTCTAACTCTTTTACCCAGAAATAATTACTAATATTCCGCTGTAGATTTCTCTGGTCTATGTTCACTGTGTTAGGGGTGTGATTTTCCAACCAACTCTCCACATAAACTTTATAGAATATTTAGTTTCTTTCTTATCTGGTCTTTAGAACCATAGCATAGTGCTATGCACCTAGAAATAAATGCTAGTTACTATCAGTATTAATAAACATTCAGAGGCAAAATATGTTGGTAGAAAGAGAAAAGCTTTAGGATCATCCATATCTGGGTTCAAACCTCTGATCTCACTCTGTAATCTTGGATAGTGTTTGGCTCAATGTCTTCACCAGTAAAATGGAAGTAAGAATTTCTTCTTGATGTTTGTTGTGAAACTTAAAAGAAAGATAAATACACCCTGCTTGCCCTGTAGTAAGTAATCAGTAAATTGTTACGCTAATAATAATTAATAATAAGGTTAATACACATTTAAATATTTAGAAAAACTAACGTCATGGGAACAAGATAATGAACACAGAGAATCCTTTTGCTATTACAATAGCTCCACTGCAGAATTTAATCTAACAGATACAAGCAAGAATACCCCTAACAAAAATGTATATTTTATTTATTGCCAAAAAACATCTGCTGACTTTTAATAAGGAAGGACAAATAAGTTAGCAAATTATGCCCTTTAATCAGAGGAACTGTGTATAAATGTTTGGAAGTAAAACTATATGCACTTAGGATTCTGTCCAGGAGTGTTTATATTCTATAAATGTTGGCGATGGCTTAGTGTATTCCAGTTAAGGCTCAGCACAAGTTCCAGCCAAGCCACCAACTCTCAAGCATTTATTATTGGTCCTCTGCCCTGTACTAAAAGGCTCATGCCAGATGCAGGGGGCTACTTTGCAGAAAGGCCAGCCACAACCACAACAAAACAACCAAACATGCTGAGTGGTCAAGAGAAGACTTCCCAAAGAAAGCGGGTCTTAAAAGATGAGCTAGATTTTACTACAAGTGTTAGAAGATAAAGGGAACTGGTCCCCAAAACACATGAAACAAAGGACTGACAGGGACCAACCTCACGGGGGCTGGTGGCTTTGGAGGCAGCGTTTCTCAGCTTTGGCAGCCAGTAGAGTCATCTGAGTGGGGGAGAGCATCAAAAATTCAGATGTCCTGACCATATCACAGACTCACTGAATCAGACGTTTGGGCATGGGACCAAGACATCGGTGTTTTATAAATATACTCAGAGGATTGTACTTTTTCTTGCTGAGAAGTAATTGGCTTGACATATTATCACCTCAAGTGTCCAACATCAAAAAAACAAAACAAAACAAAACAAAGCAAAACAAAACAAACAAACAAAAAACACAACTAGTTCCAGGGCACCTGGGTGGCTCAGTTGGTTAAGCGTCCAACCTTGTCTCAGGTCATGATCATAATCTCACAGTTTGTGAGTTTGAGCCCCGCATCGGGCTCTGTGCTGACAGAGCCTGGAGCCTGCTTAAGATTCTTCGTCTTCCTCTCTATCTGCCCCTGCCCCACTCTCTCTCTCTCTCTCTCTCTCTCTCTCTCTCTCTCTCAAAAATAAATAAACATTAAAAAATATTTTTAAAAAACGTAGTTCCTAGTTCTTGCATACAGCTGCCCACATTGCCCATGATGACACACAACTACTCAGTGAAACAGTGCTGGCTCTGCCCGCATGGGGGCTCATGACCGCCTCCAGCAGCCAGCACCGTTTGGCCTTATGGATATTGTCATATCACCATTTTAGGTGCTATGTACCTGGACAGTAGTATGTCCAGGGATCTGTGTTAGACTTCTACCAGATGCTTCCACATCTACAAGAGTCCAACTCCCTCCATCAGGCATGGTAGAGGTAATTCCACAGATATCATATGAAGTCTGGTTAAGGTCAACAGTAACCAACAGTTAAAATGTAAGACCATCTTAAGGTTTTGCCACACGATCTCAAGGCCTGCACTCATTCGGGTAAAAATAAGTGGTCAGAACAGTGCCCACCAATGCATACCAGCCCATCTTCAACCTTCAATCTTCTGTCAAGGATTTAGGCCTCTTCCTCCTCTTTCTGGTCTTGGTGGGGAGGGGGCTTTGCATCACGGTGCTCATGGCCTCCTTGCTCTGCAGACTGCCCAGGAATTTAGGGAGAGCCTGTGTTTGGGACTCAATGTATCATTAACCATCACAGCCTAGAAAAGAGAATGTACCTGGAGTGGGTCTGGAGGACCCACTCCTCCTCACAGTCACTTATGCTTGGGCATCCATCCACTTGGATAAAGGTAAGTGGCCACTCCCCCACAGACAGAGACCTGTCAAGCATACAGATGAGGTCCAAGGCCTGGCTGATACAGTTGATGAAGGCACAACAGAATGCATTTAGATTCTGGTTATTACTGACATGGACAGCACAAGGCAAGGTGGCTAATGGTGCCAGCTCCCCATGTCCTTCTCCTTTATACTGTAATGGAAGGGGTAGATGGCTGAGAGTGAGTGGGGATACCCCACTCCTGAGGAGCCCATTAGTGAGGCATCAGAATCTGGGAGGCCATAAGAAACTGTCCCATGACAGTTTGCTAGGTGCAGGAAGGTGAGTGGGAGATGGCCTCTGAGCAGTCCTTCATGCGTCCCCTTTCCACCATGTTCCCAGACAATTACAAGGCATTCTGCCATGACTCTGAGAGGCTGCAGTCTAAGAGTTTGGCTATATGGCTTATGTGGACAGTACAAGGTCACTGGTGCACCATGGCAGAGTTGTCCCTATAAAGCCCACACATCCTCATGGAGCACCCTCTGCGCCCCAGAAGCAGCATTCACACTTCCTGCTGGCAGAAACCCTTAGCTTCCTGCCCTGCAGAGGCAAAGGTGTGCAGCAGAAGAGAAACTCCTCTGGGGGCCCAGAGATCTAAGCTGTTGGTCCAGACTCCTGTGTGGAGGAAGGAATGGAAGAGACAGGGATAGCTTGATGACTGTCCCATTCATCCAGAGAGAAAGCTGAAGGTGGTCAGAACCAGAGTGGGCAGCAGGGTGGAGAGCTAGGCACAGGTTTTGGAGATGTCTGGAGGCAGGATGAAGGTGTGCCTCTTAGTCTTGATGGCTTGTAGAGGAAATGAAAGACAAGAAGCCAGATACATGCACAGGCCTTCAGTTTGGGTCCTGCCATTCATGCCCAAGGGAATGCTGGTGGGAGCATATTCCAGAAGGTCATGGCTAGCTTTCACCTAGACCATGTACACTCAAGGTCAGGGTCTGTGTCTGACAACAGTGGGCAGGGGTATGTGAGCCAGGACAGGACTTTGACATCCAAAGGCTCGGAGGATGCACATTCAATAAGGATTCCCAGATAGTCAGTGTAGTGAATTGAGGGCACTAGAAGAGAACACATAGACAAAGAACTATGATTAAGATAGGGAAGCACAGGGCCTATGTGAGAAGACTGGGTGGGGGGGTCACTTGAGGAGCACCAGGAAGAGGTTCTGCCTGCAAGCTGAGCTTTAAAGGAAAAATAAAATGTATTCTATTAGTGGGTTCAGGTGGGAAAGGATATTTGAGAGACAGAAAAGCTGGTCAGATGCCAGGAGGTAGGTTGTCCTCAGGAACTCACAAGGGATGGTGGAGAAGGAACAGAGATATCCAGGCTGAAAGAATACAAAGGACCACAGGGAGTGGACTCAATGCTCTCACCACATGACTGCCTCTTCCCCAGACATCACTGCTCCCCAGACAGGCAGGACCCATCATTTGGGGAGACATTACCAAAGCAGCAGTCGTGCAATCCTAAGTTTATGGGGACTCTGAGCCTGGAAATATTCTCAGGAAGTGCTGCTGGAATGTGGTACCAAGTAGCCATCTGTGGGCTCTGGCTGTGTTGTAGAAATGCTAGTGCTGTACCTATGGGAAAACTATTTCTGATCACAGATTTGAACAGTGGAGAGGAGGAAGGAAATTAACTCAATGTCAACATTGACAAGTGTTTTTGTTTTTGTTTTTGTTTTTGTTTTCCATCTACTAAACTGAATCAGGATTCTTAGGAACATGTAAACTTAAAACACAAAAAAAGAAAAAATGATTCTCATCTATTTCAGTGGCAGTAAACATAGTGAATCTAGACAAAGCCGTTCCCTTCCCTCTTATTCTCCTTTAAATCACATCATGAGTTTCTTACAGCATAGTGTTCAGACATCTGGATTAAAACTTCCTCTGAACACAGGGTTGTCCAGGTTGGCCACCATCTCTGCAGGCTGTGACCTCCCTTCTGCACAAAGTTCATGGACCTAAGAAAAGTTATAGTTTCCACTGCTGGATCTGGTTCCTAAAATTTCCCAAGATAAGGACAATAAAGGCACCTTATATACTTTATATTTGCATTTTCACAATGAGGCCCTGTGGAGCATTTACAGGACCTTCCTTGCTTGGATTTTCCACCCCTCAGTTTCAGTAGCATGAATACAAATTCATATTGGTTTGTTACAAATCATATATGTGCTGAGAGATTCTGCTGTGTCCTCAACATAAAAGTTATGCCCTTCTTTCACTTTTTTATTATAAAAGGAAAATTCATTACTTTACTTTCAGAAACTCAGAAAAGTATGAAGAAAAGTAGAATCATATACAAATATGATGTTAAAACAAAACCATTCCCTTTCAGTTCCAAGTTTGGAACCACACGTCATATATGCTCATGTGACCCCATGCACATTCCCTGCCACTTACAGCATCCTCCTCCTACAGCTTCCTCTGCATTTCCCAAAGCTTTGGATAAGGCCTCTCCCCATCTCCATTAGGGATTCCCAATGCCCAGCATGCTTTCTTTCTGATTCATCCTTAGTTTCTCCTGAAGGCAGAACTATGAGGATCTGGAGGAAATACTACCAGTGAGACTGCCTATAAGACCTACACAAGAAGCCCCACATTCCTAGGCAGCAAGGTATATTGGAGTGAATATCTGCCTCTCATGGTTTCCAGGAAGCTGATGGGCAGCTCTGTCTGCCCTCACCCTCCTCATAGTCTGTTAGCCTCAGTGAGCCAGCACATGAGGACTGAATCCAAGGATGCAGACTGTCAGGGCCCCCCTCTGATGCCAGGGCATACCTAAGAAAGTTCAAGTTCCCACATTCAGAATACAGAAAAACAAAGCCAAGGTCGGGGGGTAGTGGGGGTGACAGTGCTTTTTTTTCCTTTCCCTCTCACTAAACCTTATCTACTATTACCTATATTTATAGTGAAATAGAATGAAAAAAATAAGATCATTACCCACCTGATCTGCAGTAGAAAAAAAAGAAGCCAACTGCTATTGCTGACAAAGAAATGTTTAAATCCAAAATTGTCCATATGTTCACTGTTGACCAAATCCAAAAGATACACCAACCAGCTTTAAAATGGTGCCATGTAGTTTAATAGAAAAATCACAGGCTTTAGCACTGGACAAACCTGGCTCTGAGGCCTCAGGAAATTGTCTTCATTTCCTTATGCCTCAATATCCTTATCTATAAATTAAGTACAAGAATACTTAATCCAGAGGATTAAATGAAAAAAAAAAAAAAACACCGTGCAAAGAACATAGCACACTCCTGCCATGTTGTAGACATTTAATAAATTCTCCCTTTTGAAAAAGCCGATCTTCTCTTTGCACACTCACAGCCTAGTTGGCCTGTATAACTCACCCAAGGCCCTCTGTGCTCATCATCAGCATTGCTGAGTCCACACTGGGGGTTCTGTGCCCTCCACCAGCACCATGGTGTCCACACTTTGTTGCTTGCTCTCCATTAGCACTATGGTGTCTATACTGGCTGTGCTTACCCATCCATCCTTTCATTCATTGTGATGGTGAGCCACAGGTTGCCTACTTGGGCACAAGCTCTATTCTAGGAGGTGGTAATATAAAGACAAATGAAACATAGTTCCTCCCTTCAAAGACAAGCTCCATGTCAAGGAATGTCAGTGACTGCTATTCATTCTTTGTGGGTGGACCTTATAATTATGGGTTCTGGACACAGCTGTGCTGTTTTTTCTCTAATTCTCTTGTTTCAGGAAATCTAGAAACTACTGAAAACCAAATATCTAACTGGAATTTAACCTGATATCACTTTATTCTAAATACTAGTATGGATAAGCCAGAGGAAGGCAGATAAGCCAAAACTTAAGACATATTACATAAAATTAACCTCCAATTGAGGAAATTCATTTGTGCACTTTTTCCGAAAATGGGCAAGAGTTTAACAGCAGGGCCCCTGCCTCAGCTTGCCCAACTCCACTTTTCAACAGGAGCAATACTGATCAAACACCTCAATTGCAAACATTCCAGCTGCTATTGAAAATTAACTGAGGTTTCTAATGGTGGTTCAAATGTACAGTCTTGTCATTTAGCAGTCACAGCCTCAGGAATGCTTCTTCTCTTCCTAATTCTGCAGAAATAAGATTGTGTCACTCAATACCAAATAAATAGTGAGAATGAACTCATTCCACTTTCAGGGGTCCACGTAGGTACAAGTGCAAAGATTTGAAAAGAACTTTATCCTCTCCCTGGTCCCCCCAGTTCATGTTTCTTATTGTCTGACCCAACCAAGTGATAGCACTAATTCTGGAAAGAGACATTTTCTAAGAAAATATTTAAGTCTGGTTAGCACAAAACCACATTTCTGATGAAGAAGCTCCGTACTCAGAGTCTTCAGGAAAGGCTAGACATTGCAATGACCCCAGCTTTGGGAGTATTTACTGCATCCAAATATCTAACTACCTGTAAATAAGATTCTTGTGCCATTAAAAAGTCAGTTCAACTCATCTCCTACTCCTGAAATGCAGTGTTTAACACAGTGTGTTGAATGGAGTAGTTGCTTAAGGAATCAGTATTATCTCTGAATAATGCCAGAAGTTTGTATCTTTGGCTAGATGTCTTTATAATAATAATTATGATGATTATTACTATTATAAAATATTTCCTATATGTAAAAGAATATAACAACTTTAAATTATAAAAAATAAAATTATTGTATTAATTTCCACCCAGCTCCTTTCAATATGATACCTTTCCCTTTCCTAAAGCTTATGATTCCCTTTACTTTCAAAGTTGGGAAACATATGTAAGTTTCTCTAAGTAATATATTGTTAAATATTTAGCACTTAAGAGCATTTTGTATAGGGGCACCTGAGTGGTTCAGTCAGTTAAGCATATGACTCTTGATTTCGGCTCAGATCTTGATTGATCTCACAGTTTGTGGGATCGAGCCCCACATCAGACTCTGCACTAACAGCTCAGAGCCTGCTTGGGATTGTCTCTCTCCCTCCCTCTGCCCCTCCCTTGCTTGTGCTCTCTGTCTCAAAATAAATAAATAAACTTAAAAAAAGAAAAAATAATTTCGTATAAATGGTATTATACATGTTTCTTCCTCTGTGACTTGCCATTTTCACCAGCAGTAAGTGTTTGAGATTTGTTCTGCTCATGTATGTGGCTGTAGTCCATTCATTTTCTCTGCTGTGTAGTAGTTCACTGTATGAGCATATCATTTATGCATGGACATTTGCTTCATTTTCAGATTTTTGTTATCCCAAAGCTTTGCGCTATAAACCTTTTTTTTTTTCATGTCATCTAATGTCAATGTGTCAGATTTTCTGTAGAAGAAAAACTTACTGGTAAGCATAAAATTTCTTGATAATAATATCTACATACTTGCAACCTTCCAAGATAATGCCAATTGTATTCCAAAGGAATTGTGCTAACATCTACCAGCAGTAGATAAGAGTGACTTTTGCTTCATATGTTCACCAAAAGTTGTTCTGTCCTTTTTTTTTTTATTCACCAATCTAATAAGTGCTAAGTACTACCACATTTTGTTTTAATTTGTATTTTCCTGATTAGTAATAAGATTGAGCACTTTTTATATATGTCCTGATCTTTCATGTTTCCTCTAGGAAATGCTTTGCTCATGTCTTTTTGTCCATTATTCTATTGGATTCTTAGCATTTTTCTTTAAAATAATTGAACCTTAATATATTCTAGATTCTAATTCTTTGTTTTATGTGGTATAAATGTCTTCTGACAGTTTGTGGCTTGTCTTTTCATTTTTTTTATGATGAGCATAAAGTTTTAATGAACAGATTTGTTTTTGTTTTGCTTTTGAAGTGTTTAAATATATCCATCTTCTTCTTTATGGTTTGCGTTTTTTAACTCCTTGTGGAAAAAACCCTTCCTACCTCAGTTACAACAACTTTTCCCAGATTTTCCTGTAAATTTTTCACAAGTTTTCTTTTTAACTCAGATCTTTCAACCAACTGGAATTAAATTTTATGTCAATATGAAATTTAATGTTTTTCAGTCAGGATACTCATCGATTAAATAATCTATTATGTCCTCAATTTCTGAAAGGTAGCTATTTCATACCAGCTCTGCATGCATGTTGTGCATCTGTTTTTGTCTATTAAACACTATCCCTAAACTAATACTACTCTGTCTTAATTACTACAGCTTCACTTAAAGTCTTATTATCTAATAGGACAAGTTTTATTACTTGGTCCTTCTTGAGACTATTTTAGATATTAGAGTCCTCTTGTTCTTCCTGATCTATTTTAGAGTCAGCTCATCCTGTTTCTTGGGAACTAAGTATAAATTTGGAAAGACGTGGTGGTGTTTTGCCACATGAGTCTGTCTATTCATGAATAGGTTACATTTACCCATTTACATTAGGCTACTTTGATGTCTGAAAAGTTTTAAATTTTCTTTATAAGGAGATTATACAGCTCTTGTCATATTGGTGCAGTCATTTTTAATGCTGAATAATATTCTATTACATGTCTATTACACAGAGTTATTATACCATCACCTATTGCTACAAATTTTCTATTAATATTAGTCTGAAAATTGTTGTATGGACATACACCTTAATTTCTCTTACGAAAAGTCTCTAAAGGTTGAATAGCTGGACGATAGGATAGATATGCATTTAAATTTTTAAGAAGTTTCCAAATGTCTTCCAAAATGGTTGAATTATTTTACATGTATTAGCAATGTATTAGAATTGCAGTTCACTCACCTTTTCTCCAACAGTTAGTATATTCAATTGCTTAAAGTTTAGCTTTTCTAACAGGTGTGTCTCATGTTTTTTTAAATCTTTTTATTGATGTATTTCTGATATATAATAAACTGCACATATTTAAAGTGTGTAATTTTATAAGTTGCCAAGGTATATGCCCATGAAACCTCCCACACAATTAATATGATGAACATAATTATCACCAGTAAAAGGTTCCAAATGCTCCTCTACAGTTCCTCCCTTCTGGTCCTCCTCCATCTCTCCAACCTCAAGGAAACACTGCTCTACTTTCCATCATATAGATTAGTTTCCATTTTCAGGAATTTTTTATAAACGGAAATCACACAGTGTGTGTGGTTTGTTTTTTGTTTTTGTTTTCACTTATTTTACTTTTTTATTTGAGATTCATCAATACTAGAGCATATATCAATAGTTACTTTCCTTTTTGTGAAGAAGTATTCAACTATCATAGTTTATTTATAGTTTATCCATTCATATGCTGATGGACATTTGAGTGTTTGCAATTTGGGGTCATTACAAATAAAGATTCTATAAACATTTTTGTACAAGTATTTGTAATAACATATTCCCTTTTCCCTTGGAAAAGAAAATACCTATGAGTGGAATGACTGGATCACATGGTAGATAAGTGTTTGGATTTTGAACCGTGACACTCTCACCAAATTGAATATACAAATTTTTATTCCCACCAACAGGATATGAGAGTTCTAGTTTCTCCTTATCCTTCCCAATACTTGGTATTAGTTCTTTTTTTCTTCTCTTAGTTTTTTTATGGTGGTAAAATATTCAAAACATAAAATTTACCATTTAAGTAGTGGTATTAAGTACACTAACATTTTGGTATAACCATCACCACTGTGCATTTACAGAATACTTTCCAATTGAAGCTCTGTGCCTATTAAACATTAACTTCCCATTCCTCTCCCTCCCACCCCAGCTCTTGGTAACCCTGTTCTACTTTCTTAATGTGATTATGTAGGTATCTCATATAAGTAGAATTATATACAATATCTATCTTTTGTGTTTGACTTATTTCACTTAGCATAATACCTTCAAGGTCCATCCATGTCATAACATGTATCAGAACTGTGTTCTTTTTTAAGGCTAAGTAAAATGCCATTGCATGAATATACCATGCTTTGTTTATCCATTGCTTTGTTTGTGGCCTACAATATGGTTTATCTTGAAGAATGTCCCATGTGTACCTGAAAAGAATGTGTATTCCACTGTTGGGTAGAGTGTTCTATAAATGTCATGTAGATTTGGTTGGTTTATTGTGCTGTTCAAGTCTTCTATTTCCTTATTCGTCTACTGTCTGATAGACCTATTTATTATTGATTGTGGGGTACTAAAGTCTACAACTATTACTGTAGAACTATCTGTCTCTCCCTTGAATTTTGTCCATTTTCTTTCTTTTATTTTGATGGTCTGTTATTTAGTGTGTAAATGTTTATAACTGTCTTATCTTCCTGCTATATTAAAATTTTTACAAATATATAATGTTCTACTTTGGCTCTTCTAAAACTTTTTCATTTAAAGTCTATTTTGTCTGATATTAGTATAATCACACCACTATCTTTTGGTTATTATTTCTATGAAATGTCTTTCTCCACCCTTTCACTGTCAATGTATTTGGTATTTGGATCTAAAATGAATCTCGGGGTGCCTGCATGACTCAGTTGGGTAAGCATCAAACTCTTGATCCCGGCTCAGGTCATGATCTCATGATTCATGAAATCGATCCCTGCGTGGGGCTCTGTGCTGATTACACAGAGCCTGCTTGGGATTCTTTCTCTCCCTCCCTCCCCACCCCTCCCCCACTCTCTTAGGCTCTCCCTCTCTTTCAAAATAAACTTAAAAATTTTAAAGTAATAATAAGAAATAAAATGAGTCTCATGCACAGTATATATCTAGATCTTGTTTCCTTATTCATTCTACTATATCTATCTTTTGATCCTACAGTTTAACCCATTTATATTTAAAGAAATTACTGATAAGGAGGGGCTTGCTTCTGCCATTTTGCTAATTGTTTTCTATATGTCTTCTAGCTTATTTTATCCCTTATTTCCTGCATTACTATCTTCTGTGTTTAGTGATTTTTTTTTGTAGTGAAACACTTTAATTTCCTTCTCATTTTCTCTTGTATATAATTTACAGTATTTTTTATGATTACCATGGGAATTATATTTAACATCCTAAAGTTATAACACTCTAATTTGAAATTTTACTAAAAAATGTAATAGCATACAAAAATTGTTCACCACCTGCTTTCAGTTATTGGTGTTACAAAATCACATCTTCATTAATTGTGTATCAAAAAACTATAGATTAATTATGATTTTCATGCATTGGCCCCTTTTATCATTGAGAAAACAAAAAAAGTGGAATTACAAGTCAAAGTTACAATAATACTAGATTTTATGATTGTTCATGTATTTGCTTTTACCAAATATCTGTATTTATTTCATACAGCTTTGAGTTACTATCTCGTATAGTAACTCTCACTGCAACTACAGGACTCCTGTTCACACTTCTTCCAGGGAAAGTGTAGTGGTAACAGACTCCCTAAGCTTTTATCTGGGACTGTCTTAGTCCCGCTTTCATTTTTGAAGGACAGCATTGGGGGTGTAGGATTCTCGGTTGATTTGTTTCCTTCAGCACTTCAAATATATCAACTCACTGCCTTCTGACCTGCAAGATTTATGATGAGAAATATGCTGATAATCTTTTTAACAATAGCTTGCACATGACTACTGCCTTTCTTTTGCTGCTTTAAAGTTCTTTCTTTGTCTTTGGATCTTGACAGTGTCATTCTATTTATTTATTTATTTATTTATTTATTTATTTATTTTCAAGGTAGTTAAAATAGACTGGAGTATTGATTTCAGAAGTCAAATTCAGTGATTCATCACTTATATATAACATCAAGTGCTCATCCCAACAGGTGCCCAGTTAGTCCATCCCCCATTCCCCTACCATCCAGCAATCCTCAGTTTGTTCTCTGCATTTAAAAGTCTTTTATGGTTTGTCTCCCTCTCTGTTTTTATGTTATTTTTCCTTCCTTTTCCCTATGTTCATCTGTTGTGTTTCTTAAATTCCACGTGTTAGTGAAATCATACATTTCTCTCTCTGAATGACTTATTTTGTTTGGCATAAAACACTCTAGTTCCATCCATGTTGTTGCAAATGGCAAGATTTCATTCTTTTTGGTTACCAAGTAGTATTCCACTGTGTGTGTGTGTGTGTGTGTGTGTGTGTGTGTGTGTGTCTATTCATCACTGGACATTTGAGCTTTTTCCATAATTTGGCTATTGTTCATAGTGCCGCTATAAACACTGGGGTTCATGTGCCCTTCGAATCAGCATTTTTGTATACTTTGGATAAACACCTAGTAACACAATTGCTGGGTCATAGGGTAGTTCTATTTTTGACAGTAGCCGTATTGTTTTCCAGAGTGGCTATACCAGTTTGCATTCCCACCAACAGTGCAAGAGGGCTCCCCTTTCTCCACATCCTTGCCAACATCTCCTGTTTCCTGAGTTGTTAATTTTAGCCATTATGACAGGTGTGAGGTGGTATCTCAATGTGGTTTTGATTTGTATTTCCCTGATTATGAGTGATGCTGAGAATATTTTCATGTGTCCGTTTGTCATCTGGATGTCTTATTTGGGAGAGTGTCTATTCATGTCTTCTGCCCATTTCTTCACTGGATTATTTGTTTTTCAGGTGTTGAGTTTAATAAGTTCTTTACAGATTTTAGATACTAACCCTTTATCTGATACGTCATTTGAAAATATCTTTTCCCATCCCATCAGTTGTCTTTTAGTTTGTTGATTGTTTCCTTTGCTGTGTAGAAGTTTTTATCTTGATGAGGTGCCAATAGTTCATTTTTGTTTTATTTCCCTTGCATCCAGAGACATGTGTAGTAAGAAGTTGCTGCGGCCAAGGTCAGAGAGGTTGCTTCCTGTTTTCTCCTCCAGGATTTTGTTGGTCTCCTGTCTCATATTTAGGTATTCCATCCATTTTGATCTTATTTTTGCATATGGTGTAAGGAAATGGTCCAGTTTCACTCTGTTTCATGTCTCTGTCCAGTTTTCTCAACACCATTTGCTGAAGAGACTCTCTTTTTTCCATTGGATACTCTTTCCTGCTTTGTTGAAGATTAATTGGCCATACATTTGTGGGTCCATTTCTGGGTTCTCTATTCTGTTCTACTGATCCATGTGCCTGTTTTGTGCCAGCACTACGCTGTCTTGGTGATTACATCTTTGTAATACAGCTTGAAGTCAGGAATCGTGATGCCTCCAGCTTCGGTTTTCTATTTCAACATTACTTTTGCTATTCAGGGTCTTTTCTGGTTCCATGCAAATTTTAGGATTTTTTGTTCTAGCTCTTGAAGAATGCTGGTGTTATCTTGATTGGGATTGCATTGAATGTATAGATTGCATTGGGTAGTATCGACATTTTAACAATATTTTTCTTCCAATCCATGATCATGGAATTCTTTCCATTTCTATGTGTCCTCCTCACTTTCTTTCATAAGCTTTGTGCATTTTTCAGCGTACAGATATTTTACCTCTTTGGTTAGGTTTATTCTAAGATATCTTATACTTTTTGGTACAACTGCAAATGGGATTGATTCCTTAATTTATCTTTTTGCTGCTTCATCATTGGTATATAGAAATGCAACTGATTTCTGTACATTGACTTTAAGTCCTGTGACTTTGTTGAAGTTACATATCAGTTCTGCAGTTTTTTTCCACTAGAGTATCGTGTCATTTGTGAAGAATGAAAGTTTGACTTCTTTGCCAATTTTGATGCCTTCTATTTCTTTTTGTTGTCTGATTGCTGAGGCTAGGACTTCCAGTACTATGTTGAACAACAGTGGTGAGAGTGGACATCACTCTCACATTCCTGACTTTAGGGGGAAAGCTCTGTTTTTTCCCATTGAGGATGATATTAGTTATGGGCCTTTTTCATGTATGGTTTTTATGATGTTGAGGTAGGTTTCTTCTATCCCTACTTCCTTGAGGATTTTTATCAAGAAAGGCTGCTGTATTTTGTCCAATGCTTTTTCCACATCTATTGACAGGATCATATGGTTCTTATTCTTTCTTTTATTAATGTTTTGTATCATATTGGTTGATTTGCAAATATTGAACCATCTTTCATCCCAGGAATAAATCCCACTTGATCACGGTGAATAATTCTTTTAATGTATGTTGAATTCAATATTCTAGTATCTCAAGAAGCAAGAAAGGTCTCAAATACACAACCTAACCTTACACCCAAAGGAGCTAGAAAAGAAACAGCAAGTAAAACACAAAGCCAGCAGAAGAAAGGAAATAATAAAGATTAGAGCATAAATAAATGATATACAAACAAAAAAGCAAAAGAACAGATCAATGAAACTAAAAGCTGATTTTTTAAAGAATAAATAAAATTTATAAACCCCTAGCCACACTTCTCAAAAAGAAAAGATAGAGGACTCTAATAGATAAAATCACAAATGAAAGAGGAGAGACCACAACCAACTCCACAGAAATACAAACAATTATAAGAGAATACTATGAAAAATTATGTGCCAACAAACTGGGCAATCTGAAAGAAATGGACAAATTCCCATAAACTCACACACTACCAAAACTCAAACAGGAGGAAATAGAAATTTGAACAGACCATTACCAGCAAAGAAATTGAATCAGTAATCAAAAATCTCCCAGCAAATGAGTCCTGGGCCAGATGGTTTCCCAGAGAAATTCTACCAAACATTTAAAGAAGAGTTAATGCCTATTCTCCAACTATTCCAAAAAATAGAAATGGAAGGAAAGCTTCCAAACACATTCTATGAGGCCAGAATTACCTTGATTCCAAAACCAAAGACCCCAGTTAAAAAGGAGAATTGCAAGCCAATATCCCCTATGAACCCGAATGCAAAAATTGACAGTGTCATACTAATATGTCCTATATGTCTCTAAGTTAATTCTATTTGGGATTTAATGATATTCTTAAAGGTATATATTCATGTATTTCATCAGATTTTGGATTTTGTGGTTATTATTTCTTCAGATAATTTCTCTGACCCTTTCTCTTTTCTCTTTTGGAACTCCCACAATGCATGTTGTCCCACTCGAGGGTGTCCCATGGCTCCCTTAGGCTGTGTTTCTTTTCCTCAACCTTTTTTCTTCCTAAATTATTATATCTTTGACAACATTTTCTTCTGACCACTCAAATTTGTTTTTAAATACTGTAGTACATTTTTTATTTCAATTGTTGTACTCTTCAGCTCCAGAATTTAGTTTGGATTCCTTTTGTGTTTTCTATCTCCTTATTGATATTTCCATTTTGTTCATACATTGTTCTCTTGGCTTTGGTCACATCCTCTGGTAGCTCTAGAGCATCCTTAAGACAGTTTTACACAAGTCTTTTTCTAGTAAGATCACCATGTGATCTTTCTCAATGATGTTTCTGTTGACTTATTTTTTTTCTTTTGAATGGGCCATATTTTTCCGTTTCTTTGTATATCTCATGATTTTTGTTGAAAATTGGATATTTTAATCTTATAATATGGTACCTCTTGAAATCAAGATTCTTTTCTTTCCCTGAGTTTTATGGAGTTTTGTGTTTTGTTTTGTTTTGTTTTGTTTTGTTTTGTTTTGTTTTGTTTTTGAGAGAGAGTGAGAGAAAGAGGGCACAAGTGAGTAAGTGGCAGAGAGAAAGAGAGAATCCCCCGAGGGGCAGAGAGAGACAGACACACACACACACACACACACACACACACAGAGTGAGAGAGAGAGAGAGACACGGAGCTCACCTGAAGCAGGGCTCATGTTTTTTTTACCCAAAGCAGGGCTCGAGCTCACCTGATGTGGAATTCGAACTCACCACCCGTGGGATCATGACCTGAGCCAAAGTCCGATGCCAAACGACTAAGCCACCCAGGCGTCCCTGCTCTTTTTTTTTTTTTTTTTTTTTTAACTGTTGTAGTGTGGCTCTATGCCAAAGATCAGCCTAAGGCATATATTTAAAATTTTATTAGGTATTCTTTTAGCATGTGCTTTTTCCTAGATACGTACAGTGACTTTTTAAATTCTACCATTTATGCAATTATTTTTGCCCTAGTTTTTAAATGTCTGGTTCCCAAACAGGAAAAATTGAAAAATAAATGGAAAATAACAAGGCTTTGGTTTCTTAAATCCCTAGGCAGAGGGAGTTGCAACAATGATAAGCCCACGTCTCTATCGGCACCCCCACAATCAGAAGCCACAATCAGCGACCAGAATACAGGTCCTTGATATTTGAAGAACAAGGTCCTTGTTGTCCATTCTGGCTTCAACAAGTCACTTCCAAGATACTCCAGGAATGAAGCTATGACCACCTGTTTGGGGACTGGGGGTTGGCAGGGTGGTGGTAACAGGTAGCCACCACCACCTCCAAAGCTGAAATTTACTGAAATTACCCGTGATTCCCATGGAAGCTGGAAGCCTTCAGACAGACATCAGTGGTCAGATTGTAAGGTAATATCCTAGATGGTTTTATTTGGAATTTCCCTAATGACCAGCGATGTTTTACGTACCTATAGTCCATCCATATACTTTCTTTGTAAAATATCTTATCTTTTGCCAATTGTTTTAAGTTTATTTATTTAAGTAACCTGTAGATCCAATGTTGGGGACTTAACTCATGACCCCAGTATGGAGAGTCACACGCTCCTGTGACTGAGCCAGCCAGGCTCCCCCAAATCTTTTGCCAGGTTTTAAAATTGTGTTGTTTTCTTCTTGTTGAGTTTTGAGTACTCTGGATATACGTTTCTTACTAGATACAAGCTTTATACATATTTGTCACAATCTATGTCTTCACTTTCTATTTCCTTAATGGTATGTTTTGACAAGCAGAAGTTTTTCATCTCAATGAAGTTTTATTTATTAATTTGTCCTTTTATGAACAGTTCTTACAGTGTCTATCTAAGCAATTGTTGCTCAACATAAGGTCACAAGGGCTTTTCCCCCTTTGTTTTCTTGTAAAGATTTCCGTTTAGGCTTTGCATTTAGGTTTATGACTAATTTGTAGTTAATTTTTGTATATGGTACACAAGATGAATCAAAGCTCATTGTTTTGCCTATCAATACTGAATGTTCAAACAATATTTGTTATACAAAAAAAAAAGACCACCGTTTATCCACTGAATTGCTTTTGTACTTTGTTGAAAATCAATTGTCTGTATCTGAATGGGTCTATTTCTAGACTCTATTCCGTTCTATTGATTTGTGTCTATCTTTATGACAACATTCCACTGCCTGGATTACTATAGCTTTATAATAAGTTTTAAATCCAAAGGTGCTGTTTATTTTCAAAAATTTTTTTCTAAGTCCTTTGCATTTCCAAATGAACATTAGAACTAGTTAATCATTCTTACAAAACCTATGTTAGGATATTACTGATGCT
Organism: Leopardus geoffroyi; assembly: GCF_018350155.1. Classification (NCBI taxonomy): domain Eukaryota; kingdom Metazoa; phylum Chordata; class Mammalia; order Carnivora; family Felidae; genus Leopardus; species Leopardus geoffroyi. The sequence continues at coordinate 110,264,894 of NC_059328.1, forward strand.
GCCTCTGAATCTATATAGGTCAATGTGAGAAGAACTGACATCTTAACAATATTGAATCCTCTAACTCAAGAGGACAATATGTCTCTACGCTTCTTAAAATCTATTAAAATTTTTCTATACAGTGTTTTGTAGTTTTACTACATAGATTTTTTATATATTTTTGTCTAATTTACCCACCAGGTATTTCATATTTTAAGATGCCATAAGAAGTGTTATTTTTCAGCTTAATTGCATAATTTTTATTGCCAGTATATTTTTAGCTCTATGAGTTATTTTTGTATTTATTTTTTGTATCTTTCATCAAATTTTCTACATAAACAATCATGTTGTCTACAAATTAAGACAATTTAAATTCTCGCTTTCCAATTTAGATGTCTTCTTTCATTTTCTTGCCTTATTGCACTGCCTAGCACCTCCAGTACTCTGCTGAATGTAAATTGTGAAAGTGGACAACCTTCATTGTTCTTGAGGAGAAGCATTCAGTTTTTCACCATTAACTGTGGTATTGTCTTACTTCCCTTTATCAAACTGAAGAAAGCCTCTCTTTCCTTGTGTGGTGGGGTTTATTTATTAGGAATTCTTCCTAGGTTTTATCAATTGAATTTGCTGAATCCTTCAAAATTATGTATTTTTTCTTTTTCTGTTTATTAATATAGTGAAATGCGTTTAAAAATCTTCAAATGTTAAAATCACTTTTCATACCTGGGACAAACAGTATTTGGTAGTGATGCATTATACTTCTTATATATTATTGAATTTGGTTTGCTAAAATCAAACAAGTCATTATGTCGTCAAGTTCCTAAATGTTTTCTTCTGCAGTGTTAATTCCATCCAATGTATTTTTCATCCACCTAAGTTTCGTATATGTTTTAAATCTTCAGGTCACTACTTAACATGTTTAAACTTTCTCTCACTTCACATCATCTGTGTTACTTACACATCAGTTTTTATTGATTTTTTTTTTCCTCGTTATGGGTCATGTTCTGGACCTTATGTGAGCTCCAGTAATAGTTCCTTCTGTTTCTTTTGAATAATTCTTTCCCCTTCTTCAGGCAATTTCTTACATACATGTCCCAGACTCCCAGTCCCAACAGCTCAACTCAGGGAGGTCATGAGGCCACCCAGTTGGGTTTCCCCTCCTTGCACAGCCATCTCAACATTCACTCTTAGCAGTTAGCTAGGCTAATCTACTACTCACTCCTCTGCCTTACTTTCTTCTCTCTCACAGGGATGTCTTATTCCACCTGTTGCCAATGTTTAAAAATTGTTGTTTAATATATTTTGTCTTATATTTTTAGTCACTTAAGATGGGTGGGTAAATTCAGTCTCTGTTGCTTCATCTTAGCTGATAGTATAAGTCTCATTATGGATGAATGTTAACCTTACTTTCAGCCACCCTAGAAACTTTTTTGTTTTTAACCTATATAGGTAATTTGCATTTTTCTATGCAAGTAGTCATATCATTTGAAAAAATAATGACAACTTAATATCCTGTTTTCCCATATTTGTATCTTCTTTTTCTTTTTCTTTTTCATTGTATCCCCTAGAATTCCAAAGCGCTATTTTAAAGATATGCTGATTTTAAGATAAATAACTTCTACTGTTTCACCACTAAATATGTTATTTCTAGTCGGTTTTAGCATATGATCTTTAGCATGATTTTTATAATGAATATGAGCAAATGTCATTAAATACTTATTTTTGCAACTGTTGAGATAATTGTTTTGTTTTTTGACTTCAATTTGTTAATGTGGTAAATTGCATTAATGGGTTTTCTAATATTATATCAACTTGGTCATGAGAACTAGGTTTTTAAATAAATTCTGGACTTATTTTGACAATATTTTATTTAGCATTTTTTCTTTTAAGTTTGAGGGTAATTTTGGCCTGCAATTTTCTTTTCTCATTCTTTTTGTCATATTTTGGTAACAAGGAGTTTTGGCCTTATAAATTGCATTAGAAGTATTTTCTCTTTATCTAATCTCCAGAAGAGTTTTTAATTAGAATTATCTTTACCTTGACAGTTTAATAAAACTTAATCCTAAAACTATTCTGGCCTAATCTTTTCTTAACAGGAATCTTTTATTAATCTTTTCTTAAGTGAGCAGGTACATAACTATTCATTCAATTTACTTAATGATTATACTGTTATTCAGGCTTTCTATTTATTCTGAAGTGAGTGTGGCTATATTATATACTTCTAAGATATTGTCTAAGTTCTCAAATTTATTAATGAATAGCTTCTCTTAGTATTACATTTTTAAAAACTTTTTTCTTTGTTTGTATTCATGCCTTAATTTTATATTGATCACTCTGTCATCAAATGTTTTAATTCAATTAGTTTTTTTAAAGACACGGATTTAAACACCATTGATTTTTTTCTATTGTATTGTTTCTATTTAAGAAACATTTGATCTTGCATTTCTCATGTTTCACCTTTCACTCTGATTTTATTCTTTCCTTTACTCTTTTAATAAGCTGGATATTTAACTCATTATTATTTTTCAGAATTTCTTATTTTTTAATAAATACACTTTCTGATATGTAGTTCTCTTTAAGCTTGCTATTTTTATATCCAGTGAGATTTATAACATAGGCAATGTTTTCGGTATCATCCAGGTCAAAGTATTTTAATTTTCATTGTAATTCCTTCTCTGAATATTGAATTATTTGGAAATGTGTGTTGTAAGTTCCAAATAAATGGAAAAGATATTTATTTTTATTGAATTATAAGTTACTTTAAAATTATTTTTATGACCCTCCCCCACTTGTGCTCTGTCTCTCTCTGTCCATCAAAAATAAATAAATGTAAAATAATTTTAAATTATTTTTATGATGCCAGTTCCTTGAAATTTATTGTATCTTGTTTATGACTTAGTGTTTTTCATTTTTTATAATGCTTTTGTGTGTAAGGATAATGTATAATCTATACTTTCCAAAATAAAGTTCTAGGTATGTTATTGTGTTTCTTAAATCTCCTAAATCCCCACTAATTGCTTTTTTCCTTATCTTTCAATTTCTGTGAAACATTGAAATCCCCCAACTATTTCATTAATTAGTCCATTTTTACTGTAGTTCTGTCAGGTAATGCTTTGTGCAGGTGCATACAGGTTTAGAATTGATATGTCTTTCAGAGAATTGACTTTTTATCATTACAAGAGTAGTCTTTAGTCTTAGGAATGTGTCTTGGTAGATTTTACATGTATCCTCTATAAACCCTATATAGCTGGATTTAGATCCTGTGTTCATTGTGGCAGTCTCCACATCTGAATGGAGGTTTCAGGGTCACTACATTTTTTATTCAGATTTATTTATACTTTTATTTTGTTTTTTTTTAGCAATTTTAATATTTTTGTAACATGCACACTAGAAAAACTTAAACATTTTAAACAATTTAAATATTCCTCGCTTGGATGTGGAGAAATGGGAACCCTCTTGCACTGTTGGAGGGAATGCAAACTGGTGCAGCCGCTCTGGAAAACAGTGTGGAGGTTCCTCAAAAAATTAAAAATAGACCTACCCTATGACCCAGCAATAGCACTGCTAGGAATTTACCCAAGGGATACAGGAGTGCTGATGCATAGGGACACTTGTACCCCAATGTTTATAGCAGCACTCTCAACAATAGCCAAATTATGGAAAGAGCCTAAATGTCCATCAACTGATGAATAGATAAAGAAACTGTGGTTTATATAAACAATGGAATGCTACGTGGCAATGAGAAAGAATGAAATATGGCCTTTTGTAGCAATGTAGATGGAACTGGAGAGTGTTATGCTAAGTGAAAGAAGTCATACAGAGAAAGACAGACACCATATGTTTTCACTCTTATGTGGATCCTGAGAAACTTAGCAGAAGTCCATGGGGGAGGGGAAGGACAAAAAAAAGTTAGAGTGGGAGAGAGCTAAAGGATAAGAGACTCTTAAAAACTGAGAACAAACTGAGGGTTGATGGGGGGTGGGAGGGAGGAGGGTGCATGATGGGTATTGAGCAGGGCACTTGTTGGGATGAGCACTGGGTGTTGTATGGAAACCAATTTGACAATAAATTTCATATTAAAAATATAAATTAAATAAATAATACATAAATAAATATTCCTCACTTACCCAGGAAAATAAAAGGTTTTCTAAAGGAAGTATAGTCGATACACAACATTACATTAGTTTCAGGTGTGTATCATAGTGATTCAGCAACTATATATGCTATGCTGTGCTCATCACAAGTACAGCTGCCATCTTATTTTGAGTTTTCTGTTTTTCTTGATTTTTCTGATTCTTTTTTTCCCTTTTATTAATTGAGGTGTGTGTGTGCTCTTATGACATGTTTAACACTCTGCTGCTAGAAGGTAGAAGTGTAGTATGTTTTGGATGCTATGTATATTTCAATTCTCTTAGCATTATGTAAGAAATTTTAGTATACTGACTGTGGTAAACAGAATAATGACACCTCAAAAAACTGTGTATATTCCAATCTCTGAGACCTGTGAACATTTTACTTCAGAGAATGTGATTGTGGTTACAGTCCTTGAGATGATGCATCATTCAGGTGGGCCCAACCTGATTAATTATTCCTTAAGAGCAAAGAAGCTTACAGGTTATGACCAGGGGAGATGTGACTACATGAGAATGTTTAGAGAGAAACAATTGTATTTAGTTTTAAAACAGACAAAGGTGGCTGTGAGTCAGGAATATGTGCAGCCTCTAAAAACTACAAGAATTAAGGAAATAAATTGTCTTTTAGAGACTCCAGAAAGGAATGCAGTGCCACCAGCGCATGGACTTCATTCCAGCCAGAACTTTGTGAGACTTCTAACCACTACATTTGTAAATAATTTGTTACAACAGCAACAGAAATCTAACCTACACACTTAACAAGATACGAAGTTACTTAGTAGCAGATGATATCAGCAAGTTGGCAGACTAAAATGCTCTAGGCCTCTATTCTCCCACAGAAACACCAAATAGCCAACAATATATGGAATGAAATAGATTTGGGAAAGTGTTAGAACCACTTAAGAAGTTGCATTAGCCAAGTAAATTCTTAACTTGAAAGAAAAAGCCACATTTAAATCATCAGGAAATTTTATAGTATGTTTGCCTGTTCCTAGTCCCACATTTTCCCCAGCACAGCACCATGTGATTGGGAGGAAGTGTTGCAATTTCTAATTCCTCCCTCAGGATAGAAGGAAAGGAATGGAATTTACTTGCCTGGGGGCTACCCAAGATACCTGCTTGTGTCTTGCCTTACTCAAAAGAGCTGACAGGAATGGTGCCATAGTTGAATGTCAAGATTGGAAGCTGCTGAAAGCAGTGGCAGATGCCACATTGTGTGAGAACTGCAGGGGGCCTACAGACACATGGGTGCCTGGGAGGAAGAATTACAAGCAGAGGAATGCATTAGAAATACAAGACCTTGACAGGAAGCAGGGGTGAGATTCTTAATGAAATTAAAACATTTAATGTTAGCTGTGTACAGGAAACTGGAAAAAATACACAGGGCCAAGAAGATACATCCTCATAAAATCTTTGAGAGGCCTCCAAGTCTCCACACTCTGCTGATTAGTTAGAATAGAGCCAGTCTTCAAAGACTGGGAGAAGTGGCAGTTTTTCCTAATACCTAATTTTCAACACAAGTTCACAAGTCATACAAACAAATGGTAAACAAACAAAAGAAATAACAAAACAAAATAAAACCAACTGACCCCTTAGAAGAAAAAAAAGTATATCTAAAGAACTCAACTGTAATGACTTCTGACTTACTTGACACAGATTTTAAAACAACTGTCTTAAATATGCTCAGGCATACTCAAACAGACCTGAGGACAGGTCATGTGAAAATATCGAGCCCGAAGAGCAAAAAAAGAAAAAAAGAGAAAAAGAAAAGAAGAAGAAAAAGCAGATGTGAATAGAGGACAAGGGCTTATGACACCATCAAGCCATCTAATATAAACATGGGAATCCTAAAGAAAATAAAGGAGAAGAGAGCTTAGTGGAAAAAATAATGGCTAAAAACATCCCAAACTTGAGGAAAGAAATGGATCTATACATAAAAGAAGCTTAATAAACTCCAAGTAAGATAAACCAAATAAATTCACCCTGAGATACATTAGAATCAAGCTGTTAAAAGTCAAAGACAAAGAAAGTCTTGAAAACAGTAAGGAAAAAGTGATTCATCACATACAAGGGATCTTCAATATATTATCAATGGATTTCTCAGAAGAGGACATTCAGGCTTAAAGTCAGGTGAATAGTGTATTCAAAATGCTGAGAAGTAACATCACCAAGATAGTTGAGTAGGTGGAGTAGGACACCACACAAAGAACACCAATTAGGCAACTATCTATGAACAAAAATAGCTCCGGAAGAGCTTGGGGGTCCATTTGAGAACTTTAGCAACACAGTGGAGTAAAAGACCTGAGAATAACCCCACAGGAGGGTAGCAAAAACAGTTTCATTTTGCCTGTGTCATCCTACCCTGCTGGCTAGCACTGCTCAGCACCGAGAGGAAAATCCCTGATCTGAAGAGCTCCCCTCACTAGCAAAATGAGAGCAGAGTGAGCCTCAAGTTTCCCCAGGTATCGGGGTCTCTGCCCAAAGGACCTGCTCAATTTTCACCCCACCCAGAGACCAAAATAGCTGACACATGTAGAGACAGCTAGGAACAAGGAAGAAGGACAAGGGCTACAAATCTCGGACACGTGACAGGAGTGACCACGGTTCCCAGTGGCTTGTTCTGAAGCCAGAAGCCTTCTGATGAGGACTAAGAACTCTTGCAGATGCCAGACCCCTGCAGTTCTCATCACTGAGGACCTCATCATGAATGCCAGTGGACTACCTTGCAGATAATTCCAACAGTTTTTTTCCCCTGAGGAAACCAGTGGGCAGCACAGCCACCCCAGATCCCCTACAGCTTTCACTGCTGAGGTCCCCACATGTTTTCATGTTCACAGACACCAGCTGCCTCAGTGTCTCCCCTCAATTTTCTCCCCACACCAGCTATCCCAGCCAGAGCCACTCTGGATTCCCTGGGCCTGGGATCTCTACCAGCAGCCAGCTCTAGCCTCTGTGGCTGCAGATGCATGATGATAGCCTAAGCACAGTGGCCAACTGCAACCACTGTGTTCATACCTGCAGTTAGCCCTACAGATGCATGAGTGTATGATGACAGCCCAGGCCCCCACAGCTGCTAGTGCACCTAGATCTAGCCCAACTTTTGTCATCACCCTCCACTATTGTGCACATTCCCACAGCAAGCCCCTACAGTTACATGAGTGTATGCCAGCAGCCAAGGCCCCCACAGCTGTTGGGGGCTCAGATATTGCCCCAACTTCCATAACTGGCTGGCACTGTGACAGCCATGCACCTGCATGCTGCCACCCCCAAGTCCTGTCACTAGTATTCACTATTATGGACACACCAATAAATAACTTTTGCATCCACGCATCTGCACATTGCAGGACTTGATGCCTGTCATTGGCCTCTACCCTTGTGCACAAGCCTGTAGGTAGCCTCAGCAGTCACACAAGTGCACATCAATAGCCAAGGTCTCCACAGCTACTCATTAACCAAGATCTAACCCTGACTCCTGTGGGAGCCCACCACTGTTGTGCACACACTTGCAGCTAGCACCAGTAGCCCTGCACTTGTTTATCTTGGGCCTCTATAGCCATGTGTGTGCCACAACTAGCCCCTGAAGAAAATAGAGTGCATACCAACAGCCCAAGCATCTACAGCTGCTTGTGCACCTAGATATGGCCTTGACTCCTGTCATTGACCTGCACTGCTGCTCACACTTACCTGCAGCTAGCACTTGCAGGACTGCCCTCTCATGATGCGGATTCCAACTCCTGTCACAGCACCCCCACAACTGTTGTGTGAATGTCCAAAGCTAGCCCCTGCAGCCTCAAGAGTATATACCACAGGCCAAGAGGCGCACAGCTGTTCATGAATTGGTTGCTGGTTCCAGCACCTGTCTCAGTCCTGCACCACTGCATGCACAAGCAACTAGCCCCTATAGCCAGTAATCTGCATACCACTGGCCCCAACTCCTACCACCATCTTCTACAGCCATGTGAATGCCTGCAGATAGTTCCTGCAGCCATGAAAAAAATACATCAATAGCCAAATCCTCTACAGTTGCTAGGCACCCAGAGACATCACTGATTTCTGTTACTGGCTTATACTACCATGTGTGCCTATATCTATCCCCCACAGAAGAACACCTATATGTCACCAGACCCAACTCCCTTCACCCATCACCATTGCTGTGTATGCACCTGTGGCATGTCCTTGAAGCCACACAAGAACATAATGACAACCTGAAAGCATGTAACTGCTCATGCATCTGACAACGGCCCCAGTCCTGCCACTGGAACAGATTAATTAGACTATTAGATGAATGAAATACAAAAGACAAATCAACTGACCTTCACTATGGCACTTGTAAGACCATCTCCCAATATCTTCACAGACAGAGTAAGATAAATAGAATTTAGATTCTAGAATACATTGCTGGATCAATAAAAGGTTGAACAAGTGTACCAAATAGGTGGTTGATGTCTAGCTGAATTCATATTTCCAGTGATTTTTTAATGTGAAATTTATTATCAAATTGGTTTCCATACAACACCCAGTACTCACACCAACAGGTGCCCTCCTCAATACCCATCACCCACCCTCCCCTCCCTTCACCCCCCATAAACCCTTAGTTTGTTCTCAGTTTTTAAGAGTCTCTTATGTTTTGGCTCCCTCCCTCTCTAACCTTTTTTTCTCCTTCCCCTCCCCCATGGTCTTCTGTTAAGTTTCTCAGGATCCACATAAAAGTGAAAATATATGGTATCTGTCTTTCTCTCTATGACTTATTTCACTTAGCATAACACTCTCCATTTCCATCCACGTTGCTACCAAAGGCCATATTTCATTCTTTCTCATTGCCACATAGTATTACATTGTGTGTGTAAACCACAATTTCTTTATCTATTCATCAGTTGATGGACATTTAGGCTCTTTCCATAATTTGGCTATTGTTGGCCATCTGGATGTCTTCATTAGAGAAGTGTCTACTCATGTTTTCTGCCTGTTTCTTCACTGAATTATTTGTTTTTCAGGTGTGGAGTTTGGTGAGTTCTTTATAGATTTTGGATACTAGCCCTTTGTCCAATATGTCATTTGCAAATATCTTTTCCCATTCTGTTGATTGCCTTTTAGTTTTGTTGATTGTTTCCTTTGCAGTGCAGAAGCTTTTTATCTTGATGAGGTCCCAATGATTCATTTTTGCTTTTAATTCCCTTGCATTTGGGGATGTGTCAAGTAAGAAATTGCTGTGGCTGAGGTCAGAGAGGTTTTTTCCTGCTTTCTTCTCTAGGGTTTTGATGGTTTCCTGTCTCACATTCAGGTTCTTTATCCATTTTGAGTTTATTTTTGTGAATGGTGTAAGAAAGTGGTCTATTTCATCCTTCTGCATGTTGCTGTCCTGTTCTCCACCACCATTTGTAAAAGAGACTGTCTTTTTTCCATTGGATATTCTCTCCTGCTTTGTCAAAGATTAGTTGGCCATACTTTTGTGAGTCTAATTCTGGGCTTGCCATTCGATCCCATTGGTCTATGTGTCTGTTTTTGTGCCAAGACCATGCTGTCTTGATGATGACAGCTTTGGAGTAGAGGCTAAAGTCTGGGATTGTGATGCCTCTTGCTTTGGTCTTCTTCAAAATTACTTTGGCTATTCGGGGCCATTTATGGTTCCATACAAATTTTAGGATTGCTTGTTCTAGTTTTGAGAAGAATGCTGGTGCAATTTTGATTGGGATTGCATTGAATGTGTAGATACTTTTGGGTAGTATTGACATTTTAACAATATTTATTCTTCCAACCCATGATCATGATATGTTTTTCCATTTCTTTATATCTTTTTCAATTTCCTTCATAAGCTTTCTGTAGTTTACAGCATACAGATATTTTATATTTTTAGTTAGGTTTATTCCTAGGTATTTTATGCTTCTTGGTGCAATTGTGAATGGCATCAGTTTCTTTATTTGTCTTTCTGTTGCTTCATTATTAGTGTATAAGAATGCAACTGATTTCTGTACATTGATTTTGTATCCTGCAGCTTTGCTGAATTCATGTATCAGTTCTAGCAGACTTTTGGTGGAGTCTATCGGGTTTTCCATGTATAATATCATGTCATCTGCAAAAGTGAAAGATTGACTTCATCTTTGCCAATTTTGATGCCTTTGATTTCCTTTTGTTGTCTGATTGCTGATGCTAGAACTTCCAACACTATGTTAAACAACAGCAGTGAGAGTGGGCATCCCTGTCGTGTTCCTGATCTCAGGGAAAAAGCTCTCAGTTTTTCCCCATTGAGGATGATGTTAGCTGTGGGCTTTTCATAAATGGCTTTTATGATCTTTAAGTATGTTCCTTCTATCCCGACTTTCTTGAGGGTTTTTATTAAGAAAGGTTGCTGAATTTTGTCAAATGCCTTTTCTGCATCGATTGACAGGATCATATGGTTCTTCTCTTTTCTTTTATTAATGTGATGTATCACATTGATTGTTGCGAATGTTGAACCAGCCCTGCATCCCAGGAATGAATCCCACTTGATCATGGTGAATAATTCTTTTTATATGCTGTTGAATTCGATTTGCTAGTATCTTATTGAGAATTTTTGCATCCATATTCATCAAGGATATTGGCCTGTAGTTCTCCTTTTTTACTGAGTCTCTGTCTGGTTTAGGAATCAAAATAATGCTGGCTTCATAGAATGTGCCTGGAAATTTTCCTTCCCTTCCTATTTTTTAGAACAGCTTGAGAAGGATAGGTATTATCTCTGCTTTAAATGCCTGGTAGCATTCCCCTGGGACGCCATCTGGTCTTGGACTCTTATACGTTGGGAGATTTTTGTTAACTGATTCAATTTCTTCACTGGTTATGGGTCTGTTCAAGTTTTATATTCCTTTCTGTTTGAGTTTTGGAAGTGTGTGGGTGTTTAGGAATTTGTCCATTTCTTCCAGGTTGTCCAGTTTGTTGGCATATAATTTTTCATAGTATTCCCTGGTAATTGCTTGTATTTCTGAGGGATTGGTTGTAATAATTCCATTTTAATTCATGATTTTATGTATTTGGGTCATCTCCCTTTTCTTTTTGAGAAGCCTGGCTACAGGTTTATCAATTTTGTTTATTTTTTCAAAAAAACAACTCTTGGTTTCATTGACCTTCTCTACAGATTTTTCTAGATTCTATATAGTTTATTTCTGCTCTGATCTTTATTATTTTTCTTCTACTGGGTTTGGGGTGTCTTTGCTATTTTGTTTCTATTTCCTTTAGGTGTGCTGTTAGATTTTCTATTGTGGATTTTTCTTGTTTCTTGAGATAGGCCTGGATTGCAATGTATTTTCCTCTCAGGACTGCCTTTGCTGCATCCCAAAGCGTTTGGATTGTTGTATTTTCATCGTCATTTGTTTCCATACATTTTTAAATTTCTTCTCTAATCGCCTGGTTGACCCACTCATTCTTTACTAGGGTGTTCTTTAACTTCCATGCCTGGGAGGTTTTCCAGACTTTTACTGTGGTTGATTTCAAGCTTCATAGCATTGTGGTCTGAAAGTATGCATGGTATGATTTCAATTCTTGTATACTTATGAAGGGCTGTTTTGTGACTCAGTATATGATCTATTCTGTAGAATGTTCCATGTGCACTCGAGAAGAAAGTATATTCTGTTGTTTTGGGATGCAGAGTTCTAAATATATCTATCAGGTCCATCTGATCCAGTGTATCATTCAGGGCCCTTGTTTCTTTATTGACCGTGTGTCTAGATGATCCATCCATTTCTGTAAGTGGAGTATTAAAGTCCCCTGCAATTACCACATTCTTATCAATAAGGTTGCTTAAGTTTGTGATTAACTGTTTTATATATTTGGGGGCTCCCATATTCTGCGCATAGACATTTATAATTGTTACCTCTTCCTGATGGGTAGACCCTATAAGTATTATATAATGCCCTTCTTCATCTCTTGTTATAGCCTTTAATTTAAAGTCTAGTTTGTCTGATATAAGTATGGTTACTCCAGCTTTCTTTTGGCTTCCAGTAGCATGATAAATAGTTCTCCATCCCCTCACTCTCAATCTAAAGGTGTCCTCAGGTCTAAAATGATTCTCTAGTAGACAGCAAATAGATGGGTCTTTTTTTTTTTTTATCCATTCTGATACCCTATGTCTTTTGGTTGGCGTATTTAGTCCATTTACATTCAGTGTTATTATAGAAAGATATGGGTTTAGAGTCATTGTAATGTCTGTAGGTTTCATGCTTGTAGTGATGTCTCTGGTACTTTGTGGTCCTTGCAACATTTCACTCACAGAATCCCCCTTAAGATCTCTCATAAGGCTGGTTAGTGGTGATGAATTCCTTCAGTTTTTGTTTGTTTGGGAAGAACTTTATCTCTCTTATTCTGAATGACAGACTTGCTGGATTAAGAATTCTCGACTGCATATTTTTTCTGCTCAGCACATTGAAGATTTCCTGGCATTTCTTTCTGGCCTAGATAGGTCTACCACTAATCTTATGGGTTTCCCTTTATATGTTAGAGAGTGTTTATCCCTAGCTGCTTTCAGAATTTTGTCTTTATCCTTGTATTTTGCCAGTTTCAATATGATATGTCATGTAGAAGATCGATTCAAGTTATGTCTGAAGGGAGTTCTCTGTGCCTCTTGGATTTCAATGCCTTTTTCCTTCCCCATATCAGGGAAGTTCTCAGCTATGATTTCTTCAAGTACACCTTCAGCACCTTTCTCTCTTCCTCTTCTGGAATTCCTATTATACGGATATTGTTCTGTTTGATTGCATCACTTAGTTCTCTAATTCTCCCCTCATGCTCCTGGATTTTTTTATCTCTCTTTTTCTCAGCTTCCTCTTTTTCCATAATTTTATCTTCTAATTCGCCTATTCCCTCCTTTGCCTCTTCAATCTGAGCTGTGGTCATTTCCATTTTATTTTGCAACTCGTTTATTGCATTCTTTAGTTCCTCATGACTAATTCTTATTTGCTTAATCTCTGTAGCAATAGATTCTCTGCTGTCTTCTATGCTTTTTTCAAGCCCAGCGATTAACTTTATGACTATTATTCTAAATTCTTTTTCCGTTAAATTGCTTAAATCCTTTTTGATCAATTCATTAGCTGTCGCTACTTCCTGGAGTTTCTTTTGAGGAGAATTCTTCTGTTTCATCATTTTGGATAGTCCCTGGGGTGGTGCAGAACTGCAGGGCACTTCCACTGTGCTGTCTGGAGTAACTTGTGTTGGTGGGCGGGGCCACAGTCAGACTTGATGTCTCTCCCCAGCCCACAGCTGGGTCCATAGTCAGACTGGTGTGTACCTTACCTTCCCCTCTCCCAGGGGCAGGAATCACTGTGGAGTGGTGTGACCCCCGTCTGGGCTATTTGCACACTGCCAGACTTGTGGTGCTGTTTCAATGGGATCTGGCATATTAGCTGGGGTGGATCCACAAGGTGCACAGGGGCGGGAGGGGTAAGCTTAGCTCACTTTGTAGTCAGTGGTCCCCTGTGGGAGGGGCCCTGCAGCATCTGGAGGGAGGCAGACCCATCAGAGGGATGGATCCACAGAAGCACAGCATTGGGTGTTTGCACGGTGCGAGTAAGTTTGGTGACGGGAACTGGTTCCCTTTGGGATTACAGCTGGGGGATGGGAGAGGGCGATGGCGCTGGCCAGTGCCTTTGTTCCCCACCAGCTGAGCTCTGTCTTCCAGGGTTCAATACCTCTCCCTCCTGGTGTCCTCTTGCCCCCCCACTCTCCAAGAAGAGCTGTTGACTTATAACATTCCAGATGTTAAGTCCCACTAGCTGTCAGAACTCACACAGTCTGGGCCTTCCACTCTTGCAAGCCAGACTCGGGGATTCTGCCTTGCCGGCCAGGCTGCCTCTCCACTGCCCCGGCTCCCTCCCACCAGTCCGTGTAGCATTCATTGCCTCTCTGCCCTTCCTACCTTCTTCTGTGGGCCTCTTCTCTAGGCTTGGCTCTGGAGAGTCCATTCTGCTAGTCTTCTGGTGGTTTTCTGGGTTATTTAGGCATATATGGGTGGAATAAGTGATCAGCAGGACAAGGTGAGCCCACTGTCCTCCTACACTCCCATCTTACTGGTACCTCCTCCAGTGATATTTGACAAGAACAACAACAACAAAAAAAAAACTGCATGTGTTTACAGCCAGCACCTGCAGCTGGCCCATGCAGCTAAGCATGTGCACACCACCTGCTGTGGCTGCCTTCACCACCTGCCCCAGTCCCTTGCCCCTGGACATAAGACACGAAGATTCAAGCAGGTCTGGTACCCACCACGTATCCCCCATTAACTTACTATCAATGATCACACAGTTGTCAATGTTGTGGGCACCAGCTGCCTGAACTGATAAGACACTATGCCCCTCAGGCCCAGAGCCACCACTTGACCTCACACTTGCTGCCCTGTGCTACCATACCTGAGACCACAGCATGCTGTGTGCTCCCCTGCCATCATTCAGGGGTAAGCCTTTCCTTCCAAAGTCAGTCCACAAAGACTAGAAAAGGTGACTGCTTCTTGATAATGCATAGAAACCTATGCAAGACTGCAGGGATCACGAAGAATCAGAAAAACATGTCATCACCAAATGTATACAATAAACTCAGTAACTGACCCCTAAAAAAAATGAGATCCACAAACTGCCTGATAAGAATTCAAAATATTATTCTAAAAAAGATAACAAGAAAAGAGGGGGAAGATGGTGGCATAGGAGGACGCTGGGCTCACCGTGCGTCCTGCTGATCACTTAAATTCCACCTACACCTCCCTAAATAACCCAGAAAACCGCCAGAAGATTAGAAGAATGGAGTCTCCGGACCCAAGCACAGACAAGAGGCCCACGGAAGAGGGTAGGAAGTGCGGCAAGGTGGTGGTGCATGCTACACGGACTGGCAGGAGGGAGCCAGGGCGGAGGGGCGGCCCACAGGCCAAGCAGAGACCCTGAGTCTGGCTTGCAAAAGGAGAGGGGCCAGATGGACTGTGTTCGGACAGCGAGAGGGACTTAACATCTGGAACGTTATAAGTTAACAGCTCTGCTCAGAGAGTGGGAAGGCTGGAGAAAAATGGGAGGGAGAGTTGCTGAGTCCCGGGAAGACACAGTTCAGTTTGGCGGGGAACAAAGGCACTCTCCAGCGCCATCTCCCTCACCCATCCCCCAGCCAAAATCCCAAAGGGAACCAGTTCCTGCCAGGGAACTTGCTTGCACTGCGCAAAAACCCAACGCTGTGCTTCTGAGAAGCCACACTTCTGGCAGCAGGTCTGACTCCCTTCCGCTGCCTCAGGGCCCCTCCCGAAGCAGATCACTGAAGGAGAAGTGATCTGAACCTGCCCCTCCCACCCCCGTGCACCTTGACTATCCATCCCAACTAATACGCAGATCCCCCGCACCACAAGCCTGGCAGTGTGCAAGTAGCCCAGACGGCCAGGCCACCCCACAGTGAATCCTGCCCCTAGGAGAGGGTAAGAGAAGGTACACACCAGTCTGACTGTGGCCCCAGCAGTGGGCTGGGGGCAGACACTAGGTCTGACTGCGACCCCACCCACCAACACAAGTTATTCCAGACAGCACAGAAGTGCCCTGCAATTCTGCACCACTCCAGGAATGACTAAATGGAATAATTCCCCTCAAAAGAATCTCCAGGAAATAACAACAGCTAATGAACTGATCAAAAAGGATTTAAACAATATAACAGAAAGTGAATTTAGAATAATAGTCATAAAATTAATTGCTGCGCTTGAAAATAGTATAGAGGACAGCAGAGAATCTATTGCTACAGAGATCAAGGGACTAAGGAATAGTCAGGAAGGGCTAAAAAATACAATAACCGAGTTGCAAAATAAAATGGAAACAACCACGGCTCAGATTGAAGAGGCAGAGGAGAGAATACGTGAACTAGAAGATAAAATTATGGAAAAAGAAGAAGCTGAGAAAAAGAGAGATAAAAAACTCCAGGAGTATGAGGGGAAATTTAGAGAATTAAGTGATGCACTAAAGAGAAATAATATATGCATAATTGGTATTCCAGAGGAGGAAGAGAGAGGGAAAGGTGCTGAAGGTGTACTTGAAGAAATCATAGCTGAGAACTTCCCTGATCTAGGCAAGGAAAAAGGCATTGAAATCCAAGAGGCACAGAGAACTCCCTTCAGACGTAACTTGAATTGATCTGTACAACATATCATAGTGAAACTGGCAAAATACAAGGATAAAGAGAAAATTCTGAAAGCAGAGAGGGATAAACATGCTGTTACATATAAAGGGAGACCTATAAGACTCGTGACCAATCTCTCTTCTGAAACTTGACAGGCCAGAAAGGAATTGCAGGATATCTTCAATGTAATGAACAGGAAAAATATGCAGCCGAGAATCTTTTATCCAGCAAGACTGTAATTTAGAATAGAAGAAGAGATAAAGGACTTCCCAAACAAACAAAAACTGAAGGAATTCGTCACCACTAAACCAGCCCTACAAGTTCCCCACTAAGGGGGATCCTGTGAGACAAAGTACCAGAGATATCACTACAAGCATGAAACCTACGGACATCACAATGACTCTAAACCCATATCTTTCTATAATAACACTGAATGTAAATGGACTAAATACACCAACCAAAAGACATAGGGTATCAGAATGGACAAAAAAACAAGACCCATCTATTTGCTGTCTACAAGAGACTCATTTTAGACCTGAGGACACCTTCAGATTGAGAGTGAGGGGATGGAGAACTATTTATCATGCTACTGGAAGTCAAAAGAAAGCTGGAGTAGCCATACTTATATCAGACAAACTAGACTTTAAATTAAAGGCTATAACAAGAGATGAAGAAGGGCATTATATAATACTTATAGGGTCTACCCATCAGGAAGAGGTAACAATTATAAATGTCTATGCGCAGAATATGGGAGCCCCCAAATATATAAAACAGTTAATCACAAACTTAAGCAACCTTATTGATAAGAATGTGGTAATTGCAGGGGACTTTAATACTCCACTTACAGAAATGGATGGATCATCTAGACACATGGTCAATAAAGAAACAAGGGCCCTGAATGATACATTGGATCAGATGGACTTGACAGATATATTTAGAACTCTACATCACAAAGCAACAGAATATACTTTCTTCTCGAGTGCACATGGAACATTCTCCAAGATAGATCACATATTGGGACATAAAACAGCCCTTCATAAGTATACAAGAATTGAAATCATACCATGCATACTTTCAGACCACAATGCTATGAAGCTTGAAATCAACCACAGTAAAAGTCTGGAAAACCTCCCAAAGCATGGAGGTTAAAGAACACCCTAGTAAAGAATGAGTGGGTCAACCAGGCGATTAGAGAAGAAACTTAAAAATGTATGGAAACAAACGAAAATGAAAATACAACAATCCAAACGCTTTGGGATGCAGCAAAGGCAGTCCTGAGAGGAAAATACATTGCAATCCAGGCCTATCTCAAGAAACAAGAAAAATCCCCAATACAAAATCTAACAGCACACCTAAAGGAAATAGAAGCAGAGCAGCAAAGACAGCCTAAATCCAGCAGAAGAAGAGAAATAATAAAGATCAGAGCAGAAATAAACAATATAGAATCTAAAAAAACGGTAGAGCAGATCAACGAAACCAAGAGTTGGTTTTTTGAAATAAACAAAATTGATAAACCTGTAGCCAGGCTTCTCAAAAAGAAAAGGGAGATGACCCAAATACATAAAATCATGAATTAAAATGGAATTATTACAACCAGTCCCTCAGAGATACAAGCAATTATCAGGGAATACTATGAAAAATTATATGCCAACAAACTGGATAACCTGGAAGAAATGGACAAATTCCTAAACACCCACACACTTCCAAAACTCAACCAGGAGGAAATAGAAAGCTTGAACAGACCCATAACCAGCGAAGAAATTGAATCAGTCATCAAAAATCTCCCAACAAATAAGAGTCCAGGACCAGATGGCTTCCCAGGGTAGTTCTACCAGACGTTTAAAGCAGAGATAATACCTATCCTTCTGAAGCTTTCCAAAAGATAGAAAGGGAAGGAAAACTTCCAGACTCATTCTATGAAGCCAGTATTACTTTGATTCCTAAACCAGACAGAGACTCAGTAAAAAAAGAGAACTACGGGCCAATATCCCTGATGAATATGGATGCAAAAATTCTCAATAAGATACTAGCAAATCGAATTCAACAGCATATAAAAAGAATTATTCACCATGATCAAGTGGGATTCATTCCTGGGATGCAGGGCTGGTTCAACATTCTAAAATCAATCAACGTGATACATCACATTAATAAAAGAAAAGAGAAGAACCATATGATCCTGTCAATCGATGCAGAAAAGGCCTTTGACAAAATTCAGCATCCTTTCTTAATAAACACCCTCGAGAAAGTCGGGATAGAAGGAACATACTTAAAGATCATAAAAGCCATTTATGAAAAGCCCACAGCTAACATCATCCTCAATGGGGAAAAACTGAGAGCTTTTTCCCTGAGATCAGGAACACGACAGGGATGCCCACTCTCACCGCTGTTGTTTAACATAGTGTTGGAAGTTCTAGCATCAGCAATCAGACAACAAAAGGAAATCAAAGGCATCAAAATTGGCAAAGATGAAGTCAAGCTTTCACTTTTTGCAGATGACATGATATTATACATGGAAAACCCGATAGACTCCGCCAAAAGTCTGCTAGAACTGATACATGAATTCAGCAAAGTTGCAGGATACAAAATCAATGTACAGAAATCAGTTGCATTCTTATACACTAACAATGAAGCAACAGAAAGACAAATAAAGAAACTGATCCCATTCATAATTGCACCAAGAAGCATAAAATAACTAGGAACAAATATAACCAAAGATGTAAAATGTCTGTATGCTAAAAACTATAGAAAGCTTATGAAGAAATTGAAGAAGATATAAAGAAATGGAAAAACATATCATGATCATGGGTTGGAAGAATAAATATTGTTAAAATGTCAATACTACCCAAAGCTATCTACACATTCAATGCAATCCCAATCAAAATTGCATCAGCATTCTTCTCGAAACTAAAACAAGCAATCCTAAAATTCATATGGAACCACAAAAGGCCCCGAATAGCCAAAGGAATTTTGAAGAAGAAGACCAAAGCAGGAGGCATCACAATCCCAGACTTTAGCCTCTACTCCAAAGCTGTCATCATCAAGACAGCATGGTCTTGGCACAAAAACAGACACATAGACCAATGGAATAGAATAGAAACCCCAGAACTAGACCCACAAACGTATTGCCAACTCATCTTTGACAAAGCAGGAAAGAACATCCAATGGAAAAAAGACAGTATCTTTAACAAATGGTGCTGGGAGAACTGGACAGCAACATGCAGAAGGTTGAAACTAGACCACTTTGTCACACCATTCACAAAAATAAATTCAAAATGTATTAAGGACCTGAATGTGAGACAGGAAACCATCAAAACCCTAGAGGAGAAAGCAGGAAAAGACCTCTCTGACCTCAGCCGCAGCAATTTCTTACTTGACACATCCACAAATGCAAGGGAATTAAAAGCAAAAATGAATTCCTGGGACCTTATGAAGATAAAAAGCTTCTGCACAGCAAACTAAACAACCAACAAAAATAAAAGGCAACCAACGGAATGGGAAAATATATTTGCAAATGACATATCAGACAAAGGGCTAGTATCCACAATCTATAAAGAGCTCACCAAACTCCACACCCAGAAAACAAATAACCCAGTGAAGAAATGGGCAGAAAACATGAATAGACACTTCTCTAAAGAAGACATCTGGATGGCCAACAGGCACATGAAAAGATGCTCAACGTCGCTCCTCATCAGGGAAATACAAATCAAAACCACACTCAGATATCACCTCACGCCAGTGAGAGTGGCCAAAATGAACAAATCAGGAGACTATAGATGCTGGCGAGGATGTGGAGAAACGGGAACCCTCTTGCACTGTTGGTGGGAATGCAAATTGGTGCAGCCACTCTGGAAAACAGTGTGGAGGTTCCTCAGAAAATTAAAAATAGACCTACCCTATGACCCAGCAATAGCACCGCTAGGAACTTACCCAAGGGATACAGGAGTACTGATGCATAGGGGTACTTGTACCCCAATGTTTATAGCAGCGCTCTCAACAATAGCCAAATTATGGAAAGAGCCTAAATGTCCATCAACTGATGAATGGATAAAGAAATTGTGGTTTATATACACAATGCAGTACTACATGGCAATGAGAAAGAATGAAATATGGCCCTTTGTAGCATCATGGTTGGAACTGGAGAGTGTGATGCTAAGTGAAATAAGCCATACAGAGAAAGACAGATACCATATGTGTTCACTCTTATGTGGATCCTGAGAAACTTAACAGAAACCCATGGGGAGGGGAAGGAAAAAAAAGAGACAAAAGAGGTTTAGAGTGGGACAGAGAGACAAAGCATAAGAGACTGTTAAAAACTGAGAACAAACTGAGGGTTGATGGGGGGTGGGAGGGAGGGGAGTGTGGGCGATGGGTATTGAGGAGGGCACCTTTTAGGATGAGCACTGGGTTTGTATGGAAACCAATTTGACAATAAATTTCATATATTGAAAAGAAAAAAAAAATAAAATAAAAAAGATAACAAAATTAGGAAAATAATTCAAGAACATGACATCAACAAAGATATAGAATGAGATCAACAAAGATGTAGAAAACAGATGAAGAACCAAACAGAAATTTTATAACAGAAGAATACAATGACTGGACTAAAACAAATATATATATATATATATATATATATATATATATATATATATGTATATATATATATATGATTATGTATCATATCGTATATATAAATATATATATATACACACACACAAATTTATATATCTATATCTATATCTATATCTATATCTATATCTATATCTACATCTGTATATATAGATATATATAATAGAGCTCTTCAGTAACACACTTGACCAAGCAGAAGAATCAGTGAACTTGAAGACAGGTCATTCAAATTTATCATGTCAAAGGAGAAAAAGAAATGGAATGGAATGTAGATACCCTATGGTACTTATAAGACACCATCAAAAAAACAATATTTGCACTATGGGAATCTAAGAATGTAAAGAGAAAAAGGGAAAGAGGCAAATAGTTTACTTAAAAGAATAATAGAATAAACTTCCCAATTCTGGAGAAAGATATGGATACCCAGTGTGTATGTACCCAGTACACAATGAAATCAGTAACTGACCCCTCAACAAAATGGAGATACCAAATTATCTGATAAATAATTCAAAATAATTGTTCTCAAATTATAACAAAGTTAGGAAAATAATACAAGAACATGAGAAGGTCAACAAAGATATAAAATGATAAGGTAAGATCCAATCCGAAGAAGACTTCACTGAGACTCATTATAATCAAATTGTCAAAAGTCCAAGACAAAGAGAGAATTTTGAAGCAGCAAGAGAAAAGAAGCTTGTCAATGTCTGTATAGAACCTGTTTGTGTGACTTGTCATGGATTTCTGCCCCAGAACTGCACATACACAGTCATGGAGGGTTTGGTTGGTTTGGGCTCCATATCTGACCTTGGGATCAGAATTGGCCCTTCTGTTCCTGATGACAAGAGGGATTTATGGACTTCACATTCCTCCTGGAGACAGACCAGGGATGGATCCTGGGGGGAAAAGGAATAAACAAACACCCAGGCTCCTAAGATTGTGAGATATGACAAGAAAAAAAAAGAAAACAGTTTGCTCAGGACTGCACTTAAGCAAATTTAATGACTAACCGTATAGTCATGGTATATCTATTTCCAGTTAGTTAGTTGGGAATAGTTATTTGGAAGGCTCACCTGAGGGAGGACGCTTTGCCCAGGACCCTCAGTAGTGACTGCCACTGGGCTGTTCACTGCAGGGCTTCCCCAGCCAGAGGCTGGATATTGTGACTACCCGATTTGATGTATTAAGCCTTCTTTGTTTTTCTCTGTACTTCTCTCCCTCTTCATATTCAACGTTTATTTATTTTTGGGACAGAGAGAGACAGAGCATGAACGGGGGAGGGGCAGAGAGAGAGGGAGACACAGAATCAGAAACAGGCTCCAGGCTCTGAGCCATCAGCCCAGAGCCTGACGCGGGGCTCGAACTCACGGACCGTGAGATCGTGACCTGGCTGAAGTCGGACGCTTAACCAACTGCACCACCCAGGCGCCCCCCTCCCTCTTCATATTTAAGTAATTGTTTAATTCCATATATTCCCTTTCCCTTATAATTAATAGGGTATTAGTATCCAGCAAACATGCTAAAAGAATAGATCTCAATGTTCTTACCAACACCACCACCACTACCACTACCACCACCACCAACAACAACAATAACAAAGTAATCATAGGAAGTGATGAATATGTTTGTGGTAATAATTTCATAATGTATACATGTCAAAAAATTGTATTTTACAGCTTAAATATATATAATTTTATTAGTCAATAACAAATAAATAAAAATGTTTTTAAAATAAAATGCTGGAAGAAAAAAGTCAACTAAGAACACTATTCAGCAATACTATCCTTCAAAACAATAGAGAAATTAATACATTCTTAGATAAACAAAAGCTAAGAGAGTTCTTTCCAATATACTTGTCCTACAAAAAAGGCAAAAGAGAGTCCTTTAAGGTAAATAAAGGGATGATAGATAGTAACTCAAAGTCAGAAAAATATATAAAGGTCCATAGTAAAAAATATACAGACAAATAGAAAACCTGTATTATTTTAAATATGGTGTGTAACCACTTTTAAACCAATATTACAGGATTTAAAACACAAAAACATAAAAAATAATTATAAATCTATATTCATGGGTATATAATATCTAAACATGTAATTTGAAAAACCTATAAGGTAAAGTGATGGATAGAGCTATAAAGGAGACAAGTTTTTGTGTTTGATTTAAGTTGTTATCAGTGTAAACAGTTTCCTATACCTTTAGGGGTTTTTTTGTAACCCCTATAGTAACTACAATCACTATGGAATACAGACAAAAAAGAATTGAGAATGGAAACAGAAGATGTCAGCACCCCCCCAAAAAAAGAAGAAAGAAAGAAAGAAGGAAGGCAATAGGGAGAAAACAAAATACAAAAAGAGAAAAGAAATTAAGACATGCGGATAACAATTAACAAAATGGCAATAGTAAGTCCTTCCCTATTAGTAATTGTTTTAAATGTAAAAAACCTAAACAAAATAACATAGATTTGCAGAAGATTTAAAAAATCAGGATCCAACTATATGTTGTCTAAAAGACATTCACTTTAGACCTAAGGGCATGCATAGGTTGAAAGTAAAAGAATGGATACATAGATCCCATGTGAATAGCAACCAAAGGAGAACAGGGGGGCTATACAATATCCGGAAAAAAACAAGTTTAAGTAAAATATTGTTACAAAACGCAAAATATTATATAATGATAAAAGGGTCAAAACACCAAGAAGTTTATAAATATTTATAAACATATACATGCACAAAATACCAAAGATCTTAAGTAGACAGCTTTGAGTTAATGGTAGGATAGACTACCCCACTTCCAGCAACGGATGGAACCATTAGACAGAACATCAGAAAAGAGAGGACTTAACAGCACTGACCCATGGAACCTTATAGACAGATACAGAACAACCCACCCAGCGACATTAGAACACTTATTTTTCTCAAGGGTGTATGGACCATCCTCCAGGATAAACTATATGTTAGGTTACAAAACAAGTCTTAATAAATGTATAAAAACTGAAATCATAGAAGTTATCTTTTCTAATCACAAGCTAATGAAACTATAAATCAAAACAAGGGCACTAGTAAATCCATTAATAAGTGGAAACTAAATAACACACACTTAAACAACAAATGTATCAAAGAAGAAATCACAAGGGAAATTAGCAAATATCTTGAGATAAATGAAAACAAATAAAAATATGCCAACACTTACAGGATGCAGTGAAAGCAGTAACAACAGAGATATTTGGAGCTGTAAATGCCTACATTAAAAAACAGGAAATCCTTAAAATAAAAACCCTAAACTTTACATTTTAAAATGCTAGAGAAAGAACAACCTATATCCAAATGTAGCAGAAGGAAGAAACTAATAAATATTAGAGCAGAGTAAATGAAATAGAGAAGAGAAAAATCAACGAAAGCCAAGAGTTCATTATTTAAGAAATATTTTTTATGTTTATTTATGTTTGAAAGAGAGAGAGACAGAGTGTAAGCAAGGGAGGAGCAGAGAGAAAGGGAGACATAGAATCTGAAGCAGGGTCCAGGCTCTGAGCCCAGCATGGGACTTGAACCCACAACAGTGAGATCATGACCTGAGCAGAAGTTGGATGCTTAATGGACTAAGTCACCCATGTGTCCATGGAGTTAGTTCTTTAAAAATATCAATGAAATTGATAAGACTTTACCTATATTAAGAAAAGAAGAAAGAAGAATGAAATAACTAATATCAGAAATGAAAGGGAATATTGTAATAAATTTTACAGAAATGAAAGATTATAATAACATATAATAACATAATAACATATTATATAATAACATATAAAACATATTATAATAACACCACATATAATATATACAATATATTATATAATAACATATAATAACATATAATAACATAACTGTATGCCAACAAATTCAACAAAATACATGAAATAGGATAAATTCTTTGAAACATGTAACCTATTATGGCTGAGATATGAAGAAATTGAAAAGCTGAACAGATCTATAAATCAGAAAGAGATTGAATCAGTAATAAAAAATAATCTTCCCAAAAGAAAATCCCAGAAACAGATGGCTTCACTGGTGAATTCTATACAATATGTAAAGAAGAATTAATGCCAATTATTCTCAAACTCTTCCCAAAAGATGAAGAGAACACTTTTAAATTTATTCCATGAGGTGAGCATTACTCTGATACCAAAGCCAGAAAAAAGACACTACAGAAAGGAAAAATAACAAGTGCTGGTGAGGATGTGGAGAAAGAGAAACCCTTATGCTCTGTTGCCAGGAACATAAATTGGTGCAATCACTGTGGAAAACAGTGTGAAGATTTCTCAAAAAAATTTTAAAAGAAATGCATATGGTCCAGTAATTCCACAACTGGGTATTTAACCAAAGAAAATAAATAAAAGCACTAATTTGAAAAGATAAATGCACCCTTATGTTTATTGTGGCATTATTTACAATAGTAGAGATGTGGAAGCAACTCAAGTATCCTCTGATAGATGAATGGATAAAGAAGTGTCATGTATACATATTAGAATATTATGCAGCTATAAAGATGAATGATATCTTGCCATTTGTGACAACATGAATGGACCAGAAGGTATTATGCTAAGTGAAATAAGTCAGACAGAGAAAAACAAAAATCATATGATTTCACTTATATGTGTAATCCAAAACAAAAACAAAAACAAAAGAAATGAGCAAACAAACAAAAAGCAAAAATAGACTCATAAATATAGAGAACAAACTTATGGTTTCCAGAAAGGAGGGAGGTGGAGGAATGGGAAAAATGGGTGAATGAGAGTGGGAGGTATAGACTTCCAGTCGTGAAGTGATTAACTCAGAGGGTGAAAGGCATAGCATAGGGAATACATTCAATGGTATTGTGACAGCTTTGGTGATAGATGGGAAGTACACTTGTGGTGAGCATAGCAAAACATGAGAATTGTCAAAAAAAAAAAAAAAAAAGAGTTCTCAAATCAGCATTTGTATACCCGAAACCAATATAACATTGTGGGTCAACTATACTTCAATAAAAATTATAAAAATTAAAAAAAATAACATTACAGATTTATATTCCTCATGAATATTGATGGAAAAATTCTCAATAAGACACTAGCAAACAGAATTTAACAGCAGGTTAAAAGGATTATGCACCACAACCCAATGGGACTTATTCCTGGAACACCAGGTTGGTTCAACACATGAAAATTCATCAGTGCACCACACCACACTAACCCTATTCCTGGGACGTCAGGATGGCTCAACACATGAAAATTAATCGGTGTACCACACCACACTAACCCTATTCCTGGAACGCCAGGATGGTTCAACACATGAAAACTAATCAGCGTACCACACCACATTAACAGAATGAAGGAAGAAAAAAACCACATGATCATCTCAAGTAATGCAGAAAAAATGTTTGACAATATTGAGCATTATTTCATGATAAAAATAGTCAATAAGTTAAAAACTAGAAGGAAATTACCTCAGCATAATCAAGACCATATATGAAAATCCCACACAGTTAGCATGATACTAAATGGTGAAAGACTGAAAGTTTTTCCTCTCAGATCTGGAACAAAACAAAGATACGTGCTTTCATTACTTATATTTAGCATAGTACTGAAAGTCCTAGCCAAGAACAATTAGACAAGAAAAAATAAATAAAAGGCATCCAAATTACAAAGTAAGAAGCAAATAAATCTGTGTTCACAACTGACATGATCTTATATATAGAAAACCCTAAAGATACCACCCCCCGAAAAAACTGTTCTAACAAACCAAAAAAGAATCAGCAAAGTTGACATGTACAAAATCAAGACACAATTTCTATACAATTTCTGTACAATAATGAATAATCCAAAAACTAAAAACTTTACTTAAAAAACTATTTACATTAACACCAAAAAGAATAACACACCTGGAATACACTTAGCCAAGGAACTGAAAAACTTGTACACTGAAACCCAAAAAGATGGTGTTGAAAGAAATTAAAGAATATTTGAATAAATGGAAACACATTTTGTGTTCACAAATTGGAAGATTTATACTATTAAAATACTACATGAAGCTATCCACAGACTTAATGCAATCCCTCTTAAAATCCCAAAGTTGGCTTTTGAAGAAATATAAATGTTCGTCTCAAAATTCTTGTGGAATTTCAATGGAACTTGAACAGCCAAAACAATCTTGAAAAAGAACAGATTTGAAGATCTCATATTTCCTGATTTCCAAACTTATTGCAATGTTGCAATAATCAAAACGGTGTGATATGGCATAAAGACAGACCTATGGAATAAAAGGGAGTGTCCAGAAATAAATCTTCACATATATGGTCAAATGATATTCTACAAGAGTACCAAAACTAATCATCAGAGTTAAAAGGGAATCTTTGGAATGGGAGGGAATATTTGCTAAGACATAAATATCCCGGATATGTAAAGAAATACAACAAAAAACAATGAAAATCAATTTTAAAAATGAACAAAGTCCTTAAATAAGCATTTCTCCAATAAATTATTGTAAAGGACAATAATCACATCACTAATCAGGGAAATGCAAATCAAAACCACAATGAGATACCACCTCACACCCATTAAAATGCCTACTATTTAAAAATATATATACACAAAAAATAGCAATTGTTTCTGAGCACATGGAGAAGTGGGAATCCTTGTATACTGTTGGTGGGAATTAGAAATGGCAGTTCTTCTGTGTATGTTGTAAGAAAGTGGTCCAGGTTCATTCTTCTGCATGTCGCTGTCCAGTTTCCCAGCACCACTTGCTGAAGAGACTGTCTTTATTCCACTGGATATTCTCTCCTGCTTTGTCAAATATTAGTTGACCATAGGTTTGTGGGTCCATTTATGGGTGCTCTATTCTGTTCTATTAATCTGAGTGTCTGTTCTTGTGCCAATACCATATTGTCGTGATGATTACAGCTTTGTAGTACAGCTTGAAGTCCGGGATTGTGATGCCTCTTGCTTTGGTTTTCTTTTTCAAGATTGCTCAAAATGGGTGAAAGACCTAAATGTAAGACAGGAAGCCATCAAAATCCTCAAAGAGAAAGCAGGCAAAAACCTCTTTGATCTTGGATGCAGCAACTTCTTACTCAACATGCCTCCAGAGGCAAGGGAAACAAAAGCAAAAATGAACTACTGGGACCTCATCAAAATAAAAAGCTTCTGCACAGCGAAGGAAACAATCAGCAAAACTAAAAGGCAACCGACAGGATGGGAGAAGATATTTGCAAATGACATATCAGATAAAGGGTTAGTATCCAAAATCTATAAACAACTTATCAAACTCAACACCCAAAAAGAAACAAATAATCCAGTGAAGAAATGGGCAAAAGACATGAATAGACATTTCTCCAAAGAAGACATCCAGATGGCCAACCGACACATGAAAAAAATGCTCAACATCACTCATCATCAGGGAAATACAAATCAAAACCACAATGAGATACCACCTTATCCCTGTCAGAATGGCTAACATTAACAACTCAGGCAACAACAAATGTTGGCAAGGATGTGGAGAAAGAGGATCTCTTTTGCATTGTTGGTGGCAGTGCAAGCTGGTGCAGCCACTCTGGAAAACAGTATGGAGGTTCCTCAAGAAACTAAAAATAGAACTACCCTATGACCCAGCAATTGCACTAGTAAGCACTTACCCAAGGGATACAGGTGTGCTGTTTTGAAGGGGCACATACACCCCCATGTTTATAGCAGCACTATCAGCAATAGCCCAAGTATGGAAAAAGCCCAAATGTCCATCGATGGATGAATGGGTAAAGAAGATGTGGTGTATATATATATATATATATATATATATATATACACACACACACACAATGGAGTATTATTCTGCAATCAAAAAGAATGAGATCTTGCCATTTGCAACTACATGGATGGAACTGGAGGGTATTATGCTAAGTGAAATTAGTCAGAGAAAGACAAATATCATATGACTTCACTAATATGAGGACTTTAAGAGACAAAACAGATGAACATAAAGGAAGGGAAGCAAAAATAATATAAAAAAGGGAGGGGGACAAAATAGAAGAGACTCATAAATATGGAGAACAAACTGAGGGCTACTGGAGGGGGTGTGGGAGGGGGATGAGCTAAATGGGTAAATAACACTAAGGAATCTACTCCAGAAATCATTGTTGCACTATATGCTAACTAATTTGGATGCAAATTTACAAAATATAAAATTAAATTAAAAAAAAAGGAAATGGCAGTCTTCAAAAATTTAAATTAGAATCATGATATAATTCAACAATTCCTCTTTGAGGTACCTAGCAAAAAGAATTAAATTAGGGTCTTGGAAAAGATATTTCTGTACTGATGCCATAGCAGCATTACTCACAATAGCCAAGAGGTAGAAGCAACCAAAGTGTCATCCATTGAGAGAACAATGGCTGAACAAAATTTAGTATGCATACACAATGTTGTCTTTTAGTTTTGCTGATTATTTCCTTCCCTGTGCAGAAGCTTTTTATTTTGATGAGGTCCCAGTAGTTCATTTTTGCTTTTGTTTCCCTTGCCTCTGGAGGCATGTTGAGTAAGAAGTTGCTGCATCCAAGATCAAAGAGGTTTTTGCCTGCTTTCTCTTTGAGGATTTTGATGGCTTCCTGTCTTACATTTAGGTCTTTCATCCATTTTGAGTTTATTTTTGTGTGTGGTGTAAGAAAGTGGCCCAGGTTCATTCTTCTGCATGTCGCTGTCCAGTTTTCCCAGCACCACTTGCTAAAGAGACTGTCTTTATTCCATTGGATACTCTTTCCTGCTTTGTCAAAGATTAGTTGGCCATACCTTTGTGGGTCAATTTCTGGGTTCTCTATTCTGTTCCATTGATCTGAGTGTCTGTGCTTGTGCCAGTACCATACTGTCTTGATGATTACAGCTTTATAGTACAGCTTGGAGTCTGGGATTGTGATGTCTCCTGCTTTGGTTTTCTTTTTCAAGATTGCTTTGGCTATTCAGGGTCTTTTCTGGTTCCATACCAATTTTAGGATTATTTGTTCTAGTTCTGTGAAGAATGCTGGTATTATTTTGATAAGGATTGCATTGAATATGTAGTTTGATTTGGATAGTATCAACATTTTAACAATATTTTTCTTCCTATCCAGGAGCAGCAACATGGATGAATTTAGAGATCATTTTACTAAGTGATTAAGTTGTAAAAAGACAAATATTGGGGCGCCTGGGTGGCGCAGTCGGTTAAGCGTCCGACTTCAGCCAGGTCACGACCTCGCGGTCTGTGAGTTCGAGCCCTGCGTCAGGCTCTGGGCTGATGGCTCAGAGCCTGGAGCCTGTTTCCGATTCTGTGTCTCCCTCTCTCTCTGCCTCTCCCCCGTTCATGCTCTGTCTCTCTCTGTCCCAAAAATAAATAAACGTTGAAAAAAAAAAAAAAGACAAATAGTGTAGTATTCCACTTACACGATGGACCTAGCATAACCACATTGCCAAAGACAGAACATAGATTGCTGGTTGCCAAGGACTGAAGGGAGTTAGAATGGGAAATTGATATTTAAGGAGTATAAATTTCCAATTTCACAAGATGAAAAGAGTTCTGGAGATCGGTATACAACAATGTGAATGTGCTTCAGAATAAAGAACGGTACACTTAAAAATAGTTGAGATGCAAAATTTATGTTACATATTGATAACATAACATAATAACATTGTTATCATTGCTGTTGTTTTTATGCTGACTCACACACGTGATGATTTTTTTCTCTAATTTTGGTAACTTTTGTGAGTTTGTCTATTATCAAACATCATATTTAAGAATCCATAGGGGCCCATGAATTAAGGCTGACTTCCTCCAGTGAGGATCTGTGTCTGCTTCTGAAGGATTCCAGGCGGCAAGTAGCTGAGGACCAATTAAATTTCTCAGCTTTGAGACTGACTGGATACCCTGAATTTAAAACATAAAACTTCAAAAGGATAGGTCTATTGATACAAATTGCTTAGGAAGATGACAGTGGTTGGTGGTGGGGGCATGATGGTGGTGATTACTATTTATTGATTTTTTCCCACCAGGAGCCAGTAATCTCTTCATGGTTCCCTTTGCCTTAGGCAGAGATTTACCTCTCTCAACTGAGGGTTTAGCCATATAAGTGTCCTATCTTTATGCAAGGGTCTTGGCTTTAGCTCTCCCACTATAAGTGGGCTCAAGGACCAGTCTTCTGTTCTGGTCAGGCAGTCACTCCTCAGAACGTCAGGTCGCAAAAGGATTTGTCTTCAGGGCAGACTAGCTTTAGGTCACTTTACCTCTCTGTTTTCAGCTCACTTTTATAATTTAAGTATCTTAGGGCTGTCCCTTTCATTTTCAGAAGCTGACCAAAGTATTTAAAATTTTGTTACCTGTAATTCATACCTGTATTAAAATAAGAGAGTGGTCCAGAATATCTAATCTAATGAGCTTGAGGCATATATTTTCACTTAAGGCTCTGTACTCTGATAAAATGTACCTATCTGGAGAATATATATCCATTACAAAATGGATTCAGAGGTGTCCAGTATGTCACAAGGGCCAACTGAGTGGGTTATTTGATGTCTGTTTGCATGAGAGACCTAGCAGCATCATGGGAAGGAGCTCATCCTGACAGATGTGGGAACCAAGGGGGAAACAATGGGCATTTGCCCTTCTCCAACAGGGCTGTGGGGGAAATGTGAATACAGCAAGATGCATGGTATTCAGATTTCAGTAGTCCTCTCTGCACTCCCACAACCCGCCCCCCCCCACCACCACCATAGAGAGAACCCAGTAACCTTTTTTAAAGCTACTTTGTATATGTTTGGGGAGGGAAAAGGTACTTTCTCCACATTTTCAGGGTGGCTAATAAAACAAAGAAAGGGCATCACTGGCAGTGGTCCAGAAGTGGCTCAGGCAGAAGGAGCAGAGACATCACTATGCAATAGGAGGTCTGGGTAGGCATGGCTGGAACCCCGACATGCAGTTGCACTGCTCTCCTGACCCGCTATGCCCGTCCCTGGTCTCCTCTAAGGCATTTCCTAAATTGACATCTGGTCGCCTTATTCCCATCCTTAAGAACTGCCTGTGGCTCCTGATGTTTGGATGGAAATCAAACACCTTTGCTTTGGTTTCCATGCACTGAGATGAGTCTCTGGCTGCAGTCTCCTGCTTTCCTTCCCTGGCCCATTTCAACAAATCAAATCAGTTACACACTTTAGTATCCCTGGCTTTTTCTACAACACCCTTGTCTCAGCTGTGATCATTTTGTCGAATTTTTCTATTAACATCTTCTCCTTCTAATCCACCCAGCTTGCCAAGCAAATCAATGGAGAGGCTGGCCCTGCTCTACTCATGCTCCCAGGCTGGTGTCCAGTGTCTGGCACAGAGCAATCACAGATGCATGTTTCTTGATTAAAGTATGAGTAAACGTGGGGAAAGCCTGAAGACATTCCAATTTAGCCCAAAGGAAAGGAGCCTGGAAATGGAACTGATAATAATGGGCTCATCCATGCTCCTTTTTTCTATGACTATGACCCCTTCCTATCCCCAAATGCTGGGCTTTTTCAATCATTTCCTTGTTTGATATAGTTATTGCAGTTTTCTGTAAGTGATAGATATGATTACCACTTGACACAATTAAAACAATGTTGGCCGCTTTTACTCATCATTTTTATTTTACTCGTAATGTTTATTTTCAGTTTTGCTCATTCTCCAGGAAACTACGAAGAAATTATTTTCAACTGCCTTGTTCAGGTGAGTAGTCTGGTTATCTATGTCTGTGTAACAAACTACCTCAAAACTTTGTGGCTTAAAACAACCACAAATTTATTATGGCTCATTATGGGACTGGCTTTCAGGCAGGACCTGGCTGGTGATTGCTCTGCTCCGTGGCGAAGAATCCACAAGTGTCACTGCTGTTCTTCAGTTGGTGGATGAAAGGGTAGGAGGGTCCAGGGCAGCTTCATTCCCACTGATGTCTTGGGCCTTGGTAAGGATGGATGTGGGATGGATGGATCCAGCTGAGACAGAAAACCATATCGCTGACTTGTGGCCTCCCCAGATGATCTCAGGATAGTCTCCCCACACAGTGAGCCAGGGCTCCCAAACACCATTCCAAGGGCCAGAGATGTAAGCTACAAGCCTTCAAATGTCATCTCACTGATAGTCTCAAAACTTCACTTCTCTTGATATCTTTGGGTCAGGCCAAACATATCAGCCCAGCTCGGACTCAGGGGAGAAGCAGCACAGATTTTGCAACCATCTTTGGTTTATCACAGAGTCCATAGCCTGTGTCTATGTGGCCACTAGGGAACAGGCCTAGTGGGTGAACCAGAGGCTAAAGGTTGTCCACTACCTCTCTCCATTCTTTTGAGGGCTAGAAATTTACTTTTTAAAAGTGAACTCATTTTTAGTTTTAGGAACAAAAGATATTTAAGATGAAATGACTCCAATTTCCCCTCATGAAAATTAAGACAGAGAAGAGAAATGTTTCAAAGATGCCAAGAACAGCCCATTGATTTCCCTGGTCCAAGATTCTCTGCTGGGCCCACTGGAGCCTGGCAGCAGTACCAGCCAGGCAAGGGTGCTGGGCTAGAGAAGCCGCTGGAAAGAAAAGATACATCATTACAGCTGACATACCCCTGGAGTCACATAACAAGCCGATATTGGAAAAGTGAAATGAATTTATCCTACTCTCTTTCAGGCGATATGCATCCTTGTTGCCCTGGTGCAAATAGCGTCAATAAAACTTTCTGAATTGGCCTTGCCATGGGACACAGATGTTCCTTACAAGACCATCTTCCCAGGACTGATGATACATCACCCATCCGAATCACCCACTTCCCTTCTGACTTCATGTGATTAAATGCTTATCTCTTCTGAATGCTTTGAGAGCTCTGGTAGACTTTAAATCTGGAGGGTCCAGACTTTTGAACATCATCTCAGAGTGCTATTGTATCTCAGACTTCCAGCAGGAAAGACTCAAGTTTCTCTGCTGTCTGTGGAAGGTTGTCACCTGCCCTCTTGTCTCATGCCGTTTCATAGCATTTTGCTTTTCATCTCCTTTAATACCTATTTCCAAATATGAACCTGAGTACAAGCAGACTAGAAAATTCCTACTCTGGATGGAACTCACTTCTATTTGACACTGATCTCTGAACATCTGAGTTATTATTGCTAGTGGTCCTTGGCTGTCTGTATGGGAGCGTCTTTCTGAATCTTATTTGAAATGATGGAGGGTGTCTGGCTGGCTCAGTCTGTAGAGCATCTGATTCTTGATCTTGGGATCATGAATTAAAACCCCCTTGTTGGGTGTAGAGATCACTTAAATGAATAAAAATAAATAAAACTTTAGGG
Source organism: Leopardus geoffroyi (assembly GCF_018350155.1). NCBI lineage: Eukaryota > Metazoa > Chordata > Mammalia > Carnivora > Felidae > Leopardus > Leopardus geoffroyi. Next base: position 110,299,065 of record NC_059328.1, read on the forward strand.
GCACCTGGGTGGCTCAGTCAGTTAAGCATCCAACTCATCTATGATTTCATCTCAGGTCATAATCTCACGGTTCGTGAGTTCGAACCCTGCATCGGGCTCTGTGCTGACAGCATGAAGACTGCTTGGGATTCTCTCACTCTCTCTCTCTCTCTCTCTTTCTCTCTCTCTCTTTCTCAAAAAGGATGAAGCAAATCCCTTGAGACCAAAGGGTGATAACCTTAGGATCTCAGAATTCAAAAAATCCTTGGATGTTTAGGATAATTGAGAATCAAAAAATCTGAATACTCACTGGTCCTGAAATGCTTACTGTTTGCTCAGGGGGAGGCTTGTAGATTATGTAATGCTTTTTCAGGGACCCTTAACAGGGCATGGAGAGACCAAGCATCCAGGGGTCTCGCCCACACCACACAGCAGTTCCACTTCTAGCTATCTTACTTAGGGGGGTCTCTGCAGCTCCATTTTTGAAGAGTAGGTTCTTTTTATGGGGAGGAAAGTGTGCAAATCACTAATATAGACAAACCCATAGACTACTGCTCTTTCCACTAAGGATGAAACATTTAAATGGTCATGTCCTCAGGGCAATGCTGGAAATGTCCGAATGAGAGAAACGAACAGGGCTGGCTCACAAGATGAAGGGGCTCATAAAGCTCTCAAGGCATCCACTCAACACTCCTCAGAGAGTCCAGAGATGAGGGCTCAGAGCTCATGAGGGGACCAGGGGTCAGTGCAGAGTCAATGGTCTCCTGTGCTGCCTGAGGAATAAGGAAATGCTTCAAGCAGAGAAGACTTTTGACTGAGCTCCTTAGCACAGGGCAGGGGTTCCTAAGACAGAGCAGGTGAAAGAGGCACTTCAGGCAGAAGGATCCAGAGGGAATGGCAAGACCTGTAAAGGAAGGGCCACAGAGGCCAGATCCATTTCCTGGAAGAGGTGTTGACAGTGGTGCCAGAGAAAAGTGCATGATTTCTACCTCTGCCATTTAACTGTGCTGCAATTATGGGCAAGTTCTGCAGGCTTTCAGAGCCTGTCTCAGTTTCTATCAAGTGAAGTTCCCAGAAAAAGGGAAACTCTGAGGAGTGGCTGAGATAAGCACAAGCACAGTACTGGTCCATAGAGGGGCTCTGGCAGGAGGTCATGGAACTGTGGTCAGGACTGCCCCAGGCAAGGGAGTCTAAGACTTCAATTAGTATTCATCAATTTTTGATTAGGACTTTAGGAGTGCATTAGACCTTTGTTTTTCATAAGCACTAATAGTATAATTTGCCTGTGTATGTATGTGTGTAGTATTATTTGTTTGTTTTTAATTAGCTTCCACACACCTCAGTTCCTGGGAGCCTCAAAGAATGAAGTATTTCATGTAGACTCCACCCCTAGGTTTCTTTCATGGAAAGAAGAATCATTGCTTGAGCAATGATTCCTCTTGGAGATGGGAAGTTTATGGGCCCAGCAGTCAAACACTGCACTAGGAAATCCATAATGACCCCTGCAGTATCGGCAACTACAAATACTCATTAACTTAAAAAATGCAAGTCAGCCGTTCACAGATTGTCCATTGGATTTATCACTTAATTAGCTTTTTATGAGGATTGTTTGTTAAGGATGAGAACCCAGATTGCTAGAATGGCCTTCTCTCCCTCTTGGTTTCAAAAGAGGGTTATCAGAAGATGAGTAACCTTTGATTAGCAAATCACCATCAGACTTAAAAGATTATAGTTAGTAAGTGATCCCCAGGGAATACAGAGGTGCTTCAAATATTTTGGGGATTGGACTGCAGTTTTCTATCCACGTAAGCCTCACAAAGGCATCAGTACACAAAATGCAAAATTATCAATGTCGTATATGTTCCCCCAAATTCCCTAAATAAAAGAACTTGCATAAAGTTAATTATGAAATCAAATAAGTACAGGTCAGGAAAACAGCACCATCCTCTTCCAGTTAACCCAGCTTGACCATTCATTTGACAAACATTACCAAGTTCCCACCATGTGTCAGCACTTGGCATATGGACTGGGAATTCAACAATCAACAAAGCAGCCAAGACCATGTCCTGCCTTTGGGGGCAATGGGAGAGTCAGTCATCCAACAACTACACAGACAAGCAGTGGCTAGTGTAGGAAACAGCAGACAGCCTAATCAGGTCTGAGAGATTAGAAAAGAAATCTCTGAGGAGTGACATTGAGATAACATCACCAAGTCACTGGTGGTTACTTGGAAGAACAGCAGAGCTTCCCAGGAGAAGGAAATGACAGATACAAGGGCCTGTAGGAGGAGGACCTTAATTCTAGGGACCACAGTACAGAGAAAATTCTGGTGGTAGAGAAGTTAGGGGGTGAGACTCTCGCCTTCCAGATATTTTGTGGACAGTCTACAAGTATAATCTCAGATGAACTGGAAGTTATTTGCATGGGTTGGGTTGCTCTAGGAAGTGGGCATTAGACAGAAGTGTAAACAGTTTGTTTTGTGCAATACTGTGGATGATAAAGGAGCGAGTGAGAGGGAACAAGGGTAGACAGGAAAATACTTTCACTGGGTTGCAGTTCTGACTACTGGAAAGATCTTCAGACAGAAGCCTAGCTCTGAGAAAATCTTGGCCAGCCCCAAGGCTCTCCAAAGAAGATTCCTGCTCTGGCTAGAAATGGCAAGCCATCACAGCACCACAGCTCCCAGGCACTGAAGGACAAGTTGCCAGTGAGCTTGAAGATAGCGCAGTTGGAGACTATCAGCTATCTGCACCTCTTGCAGCCTGCCCTCTTGAGGGAGTTTTGGACAGGGCAGTACCTCCAAGGCTAGCAGCCCACTGAAGAATTTTGAGCACAAAAGTGAAATTATCCCATATACTTCTCAATTACTGCATTTTTTTAAATTTTGATATATTGCAAATCTACAAACAGTATAAGAAATAATATGGAGATACCGTGTACCCTTTACCCAGCTTCCCGCAATGGTAACATCCTTCAAAACTATAGTAAAATATCACAACTAGGTATTGATATGAATACAACTCACCAACCTTATTCAGATTAACCCAGTTGTTCTTATACTTATTTGTGTGTATGTGTATATTTAGTTCTATGCAATTCTACCAAGTGTATTTTTGAGTATTCACCACCAGAGACAAGATACAGAACATTCCATCATTACAAGAATCTTGGTATCTTGAGCTTTTACAACCACACTACCTCCCACCACCAACGTTGTCCCTAACCCCTGGAATCAACTAATCTGTTCTTCAGTAATAAAATTGCGACCTTTCAAGAATATTATATTAATAGAGTCATACAATATATAAGTTGTTAAAACTGACATTTTTCACGCATCATGATTTCTTTGGGACCCATCAAAATTGTTGCATATACCAATAGTTTGTTCCTTTTTCTTTCTTGAGTAGTATCCCATGGTATGTGAGCTGTTTAACCACCCACACATTTAAGAATATATAGATTGTTTCCAGTCTGGAGCCATGCTAAACTGTATTCCAGAAAGTTTTACCATTTTGCACTCCCAACGGTAATGTATGAGAGATCAGATTTATCCACATCCTCCCCAGCATGTGGTGTCATCACTGTTTTCGTTAACAGTCATTGTGATAGGTGTATAGCGACACTCCTCCATCATTTTTAATTGGCATTTCCCTCCTGGCTAATGATGAACATACTTTCACATGTTTATGTCTCATCTATGTATCTTCTTTAGGGAAATGTCTGTTCATGACTTTTGTCCATGTTTAAACTACTATTTGCTTTACAACCGATGAGCTTTAAGAATTCTTCATATATTCTACATAATAGTCCTTTGTCAAATATGTGGTTTCCAAGTATACTTCCTCACTCTGTAACTTATCTTTTCACCTTCTTAAGAGGGCCTTTGGCAGAATAAAATATTTAATTTCAATGAGGCCCAATTTAATCAAGTTTTCCTCTTATGGACCATGGTTTTGGTGTCAAATCTAAGAACTCATTCCTTGCCCTGGATTCCAAAGTTTTTCTCTTATGTCCTTTTGTAAATACTATATAGTTTTACATTTTACAATTAATATATGACCCATTTTGAATTGCTTTTTGTATCAGGTGTGAGGTTTAGGTCAAGGCTTACTTGTTTTTTGGCCTTTAAGTGCCCAACTATTTCAGCATCGCTTCATGAAAAGGCTCTCCTTCCTCCTTTGAATTTCTTCTGAACCTTTTTTGAAAACCAGTCATGAGTGATGTCATTGAAATTCATGGTATAAGGATTTCCAAAGTTCCAACCCTCACTAAGTTTAAGTTGGCAAAAAGCTGTCAGAACTGATTTTCTCAAAACTCTGAAATCTAATTTAAAAAAACTTACAGTAAGTAAGGAAATGCTTAATGAAAAAAGAAGCAGCTAAATTTTGGTCAGGGAACATTCTGGAATTTTAACTTTTCCAGTCCCCACTCCCCAGCTCAGGGACTGGGAAAGAGGGACAGTAAAAAGATTGCAGGTTCCACTGAGCTTGCAAGATATTTAAAGGAGAGACCCAGAAGTGAAAGCAAAGGATTTTGAAATTGATTGTAGAGGGTTACAGTGGTTGGTAATGACAGAGTCAAGGGTATGAGCATGGAGAGTTCTGCACTTTTTTCCCAGTCTATGATGGGACTGACTGTCCTGACTTCACTTCTTTCCCTATTTAATGTGGCCTCATGCACTGTCAGTGCCCTCAGCCCCCGGTAACCTTGTCCTAATGTATCTTTCCTACTAAACACTTCCCTGATTGATCTCATCTTCTATCTTCCCCACTTCTCCCCCGGGGCTGCCAGGGTGATAGGGAAACTCAAACTCATGAAATCCAGCCTCAGTCTAGATCAAACTTTGCACCTGCTCCCAGGTCTCTCCACTGTCTTTACCCAGCTCCTCTTCACCTATCTTAGTCTCACTAGGTGGATGATCCTACTTTCCTTCTCACACGCATGAAATCTCTGATGCTCATATCTTGTTTAAATTTTTTTAAAGATATATTTGGCCAGGTCTTATTTTCTATCCAGGCTACCTCCCCAAAAATTATTCACTAGAATATAACATTTTCGTAACTAAGGTAATATATTTTCATTAGAGAAGGAAAAATACAGAATATACAGAAAAATAAGAATATAAAGAATAGTGATAACTCCAAAGGTAACCATATATATATATATATATATATATATATATATATATATATACATATATATGTGTGTGTGTGTGTATATATATACATATATATATACACACATATATATAGTATATATAGTATATATAGTTACTTGAGTACTTACTATATGACAGGCTCTATCCTAAGATCTGAGAATGTAGGAGAAAATTCACTGACCTCATGGAGCTTACATTACAATGAAAGCAAAGAGAAAATACAAGAATAATTTAAATAAAATATTAAAATATGTATCTCAGGTGGTGATAAATAATTTTAGAGATAAATAAACCAGGTAGGATGGGCACCCCAGAAGGGGCAATTTTATAAAAGGCAGTAGGAAGGCTACCTGCCAATGAGCAAATATTTGAGCAGGATCTGGGGACAACCGTGGGCTGAGTGGCTGCAACAATGAGGCCAGGTCACTGGCACAGGAAGTCATGGGACCGACAGGCCAAGGTTAGTACCACCTGAACAGACACAGAAATGACCAGGCACCCACAGGTGGTGGAGAGAGTGGCAGGCAGGAGTCAAGGCATCAGGGGATGGGTTGGCATCCAGGGATGCTGGAAGTTGCAGTGAAGTTGATGGTCAGAGGGTGTGGGTCTCCTCACTGCTGCCTGCAGAGGTTTGGTGCCTCAGCTGGTCTCATACATCCAGGCTCCTGTGTTGCCCCCATCAAGTCCTCAAGTGAGTCCAGGAAAATATCATGTGTATCTTGGACCTTTTCAATTTGGTCGATTTATTATCACTTGAATCTAGGTCCTTTTCTCTACCCTCCCTCTACTTTCTTTTTTATACCAGAAACCTGGTGACAGATCCTGATGGTCCCCATCTCTGACCAAGCCCACCATGCTCTGTAAATCTGCACAAATGATGGTAGTCTTCCCCAAACCTCATAGAGATGGCTTAGCCCGCGTGCCCTCCATCACCCCAGGGCCTTGCCTCCTTCTCAGTATTGCCTGTAGCCACTCACCCTACCCCAGGCCTAGCTCTTCCCTGCTCCTGGACCCCAGACATGCTCAGAACAAGCTCACTCACCATCTTCCTGCTTGGTCTTCCTATGCGTCTGCTCATCTTTCAACTCCAGCCTAGACTCACCCCTTCCACAGGGCTTCACTGACTTGACCCTCCCCCCTCCCAGGACTTAGCTGGGTGCTCCTTCACTCAACACTCTCTGGTTATCTGCTGGTGGGCATTGCAGGTTTATATTTATTTATCTCTCTCTCTCCCAGAGGAAGAGCTCTTGAAGGACACCAGATAGATCCTCAGAGCATTTCCAGAAAGGGAGGAGGGAAGGAGTGGGGCGGGGAGAAGAAGGGAGTGAAAGGTGGAGGGAAAGGGAGTCAGGGGCCGGGCCAGCAGTTCTCACTGGTCAGCATGGTTCTCCCCAGCTGCTAGAGCCTGAGTGCAAGTCTTCTCTGGGAACTGTGCTCTGAAATCTTGGTCCACTGAGCCAGCATGGGAGTCAAACCTCATTGTAACCCCCTGTTTGGCAGCAGGGGCCTGCATTGCTGACTTCATCACCAGCCTCCACTCTCCTCCAGAGCAGGCCACACAGGGTTGGATGCTGCAGATCTCTTTATGCTCCCCTGCCTGATATAAAACCATTTACACTCCAAAGACTCTGAGACAAACTCTGCCCTCTCATCCTCATGTTCCAGGCCCTCTGATGGTACCAGGACCACTGGCAACATAGTAGGGGGCCCCTGTGTGGGCAGTCAAGGATCAGGGGCTGTCAAGCCTGGCAGCCTTATGTCCAGACCCTTGCCCCACTCTACCCTTGCTGAGTCCTTGGCCAAAGGAACACACTGGTGTCAGAAACCAGTGCCCAGCCCTGACAGCTCCTCACCATTTCTCTCTAAACAATCTGAAGGGCACTTCTTCCTAGAGGGTTGTCTCTGGCCTATGGGGTGTCCCCAGCAAGCACATGCCCCATCTCACCATTGTGACCAAGTGGTTGAGCCAGCCTATGCCTAGAAACTGACTAGCCAAGCACAGAGAAGCCATGCATTTGTCAATGGAAGCCACAAGGATTGCACAGTCACAGAGCACTGGTGCAGGAGGACACAGGAATAGGCCTTATCCACAGAGGTGAGACAGGCCATGGGCAGCAGCTCTAACTCATACCACAACCCTGTGTCCTTCCTCCTCCAAGGGTGATGGAGAGAAGAGAATTCATGGAACTGAGGGCCCAAGGCCAAGAGAATAAGCTGGATGAGGCCCAGTGCCTTCTGGAAGCAATACTGTCACATGGTTAGGGAATCATGTCAAAGTTCAGACCCAGGTCCTGCCCCTTTCTGAGTTAACTAAGTGGGTGGCTTTACCTCTCTGCACCTCATTCACTCACCTACAAGGGGGATGATGATAGAATATATCCACCAAGGTATGCTGGAGATTGAACAAACCAATGGATGAGAAGTCCTCGAAAGAATCACATCCAACCCAACATGGGTGGACCCAAAACATGGAAGAAGCACCCCTGAGGATAGTCTGGCTGTGCCACCTGGCTTTCCCTGAGAGCAACGGTCTGGTCGGTGCACCTCCCCAAGGTGGTCCAACTCCTCTGCAGCTGAGAGCCCCAGAACTGAATGATGTCCCAGGGGAAGCTGGCCATTCTCTCTCAGAGAGGCTACTAAGGACATTATTTTACTAGGACAGGACTCACCCCGAGTCAGTGGTTCCGCAAAATTGTCATCTGCCGAATAAATTACAAATTTTTACTCTCTACAGCCAGAGGCTCTGACTGTGGAATCTGAATTTAAGAAGCCTACCAGGTGATCCTGCTATTCTGTCAGTTTGGGTATCCAATGGCTAGATGATGCATAAGAGGCAGTTCATCTCCCTTCTCAGGGAAACCTAGGCTCAAGTGCTGCTCCAACTCTGGCACATAATTACGTCCCATCCCAGATCTCTTCCTCTCACATGGTAATCACACCTGGCTCACACAATAACTCAGAGCTAGGAGATCCTGGTCCAACAGCAGCACTGGACATATTCTCCTTCTCAGCAGTGCTGGGGGAGCAGAATCAGCTTCCTATAAATCTGTTAGCCTAGAGGGGAGGTTGTCTTGGGGAAGGGTCATCCACTCCTGGGCCAGTGCTGAGGAGTGCTTCCACCCCTAGGAAATGAGAGTATCTCCTTGCCACTAGTCACTTCTGCACTGGCCCATCTACCTCTGTGTGACAGGAGGTTCCTGCTGACAAGGAGCCTTCAGCTGGCAGGAATCTGAAATGGTAAAAATAGTTGCTTCTGGCCCTGGGATTGTTTTCCTGGCAAACTAATTAGCAGAAAAGACTCGGGCTGATTATTTTATTCCTTTGCTTCTTGACATCCACCCAGAGTCCCAGGGTAACATACTAAAGGGAGCCCTTCAGCCGCTGCTTTGATTTCAAGCAAAACATTAGGTGAAAAAGAGCCCCACTGTGAATGTAACTTCAATGAGCACATGGTGCTGTGGCCTGCATCCCAGAGGATAGGAAGTACAGCAGGAAGAACCCTCACCTGGAATACACAAGGCCTGGGCTCCCCTCTTGTCTGGCTTTGTTTTGCTGATTGGTCTTGCATTGGTCACCTCCCCTCTAAGCACCCTGGATCCTCATCCATAAAGCAGTAGCGTGGAAGGAGATGTTCTCCAGCCCCTCAGGCTCTAACATGTACGGCTGTGAACCACTTAAAGCTTTCTAAACAAAATAGTAAAGCATGTGAAGACATTTTGTCATAACACATCCCATTTTGTCAGTAGCTAAGAACTATTCTAAGGAGACAAGAAGAAAACAGGTTCTGCTTATGTTTGTTGAATAGCTACATCAGATAGAGCACAATACCAGAAATAGGAGCCCAGGTGGTAAGTAGACCAGAGATTAGTAATGATCTGTATTACTTAGGATGTTTTGGGAGCAAGAAACAGCAAGTTGTACTGACAATGAATTAAACACTAAGAATGTTTATTGTTTATTTAAGAAGAAGTCTGGGGGCGCCTGGGTGGCGCAGTCAGTTAAGCGTCCGACTTCAGACAGGTCACGATCTCGCGGTCCATGAGTTCGAGCCCCGCGTCGGGCTCTGGGCTGATGGCTCAGAGCCTGGAGCCTGTTTCCGATTCTGTGTCTCCCTCTCTCTCTGCCCCTCCCCCGTTCATGCTCTGTCTCTCTCTGTCCCAAAAATAAAAAATAAACGTTGAAAAAAAAAAATAAAAAAAAAAAAAAAAGAAGAAGTCTGGATTAATTCAGACATTCAATGTTGTGACAAAAAATCTAGGCTTTTTCAATTTTCCTATTTGTCATCATTTGAGTTGGTTATGTTTTCCCTCATGGATACTGGGTAGCTGCCACTGCTCCAAGCATCACACTATCACTCAACAGTATCCTGAGCAGGAAACAGTAGAGGCCAGAGACAGAGGTTTAATTTCAGACATCTTTAGCATACATCATCTTAAGTTTTATTGGTCAGACCTGGGTCACATAGTCAACCACTCACAAAGAGGAATGGGATTGTTGTGATTGACTTAGATCTGTCATCAATCATTCCTTGGGGCTCAGCATATTGCCACAGGAGAGAATTAGGGTTTCACTGGCAAGTGATAAGAGAGGACTAGTTCCTTGGTCAAACTTCCAGCTGTAGACTACCGTTACTCCTTTCTCCCATATATACACTTTACTCCAAAAGAAGAGCCCCAAAATCCCATCTGAATACTGCATGCTGTCCAAAACCCAGGCCACTGGGATTTATGCACTCCTCTTCATCAGGTCTAGATGTGACTCCTAGTGGTGCAGGTAGCTCAAGCCAAAAGACTGCATCCCGCCCCAATGTGCAGTGATGTCAGAAGAGAGTTACTGCAGTAAATCTCCCCCTGGATGAGGGGGACACTGGGATATGCACAGCAGCATAGCCCATATTATACCCTCTGAAGGGATTAGCGAGGACTCCCTGTCCTTAGGACCCAGTTCTGCCCTCTGGGCCTCATCTGTTCCCCTCCATGTCTTGACAGAAATGGATACTGAGGAGTGTGCCTCTCCTGGGAAAGGCTCCAGCCATCTAAGTCTCTTGATTGCAGGTCTTGCGGCTCCGGTTACAAAATCACACATGGGATAGGGACAGGGGTGGGGGTGGGGGGTCTGGGTGATACAGTGTCTTAAAAGCACAATGGATACTACACAGGGTTCTACATAGACTCATTTCTCCCTTTCCCCCTTGCACTATAAATAACTATAAATCCCATGGAAATGATACAGCAGACAACCTAAGCAGAACCCTAAAAGGCAGAAGAGGAAAGCAGTCGGTCTAAGACCTCAGACATGAGGGAGCAGCATAGAAGCAGGTGTCTTACAACCCTCCACCCAACAGGAAAGGCACCCCAGACTCCCCAGCCCAGGAACAGAAGGCAGCCCAGGTAGGTCTTACTCTCCTAGATCAAAACAGAGTCACATCAGCAAATTCAGGCAAGCCAGCACATTAGGATGAGACAATAGTTGGGATACCAATGAGAAATAAAAGGCCATGGGAGGTGCTGTCCTTTCCCACTGGGCCTGGGATCCCCCTTTTCCATTAAGAGATACGGAAGCAGGTGAGAAGACAGAATAGGCATTAAAGCTACAGCTTGTGGCCGGGTTGGGAAATTTCTTTACAAAGTTACTCAAAACAGATCATATACTTAAGTGTAAAATGAAAGACTATAAAAATTGAAGGAGGAAAAAATAAGACTTAACCTTGAGGATTTAGGGATAGGCAAAGAATTCTTAGATTTAACACTAAGCACACTATCCACTGAAGGAAAAAGATGGCGAATTGTACATTACCAAAACAAAACCTTTGCTCTCTCAAGACTCTGTTAAGAGGACAGAAAGACTAACCACAGAATGGGAGGAAAAGGTTGCAAACCACATACTGACAAAGGGCTAGTATCTAGAATGTAAAATGAACTCTCAAAATTGATCTGTAAAAGAACCAATCCAATTCAAGTGCAGGTAAAAGATATGAACAGATATTAAGAGGATGTACAGATGGAAAGATTTTACAGATGGAGGGTAGATTAGTGACTAAAAGAAGGGGAGTAGGGAAGGAGTGTGTGTGTGTGTGTGTGTGTGTGTGTGTGTGTTTCTAAAAAGACATCAGGAGGATCCTTGTGGCATTGGAACTATTCTGTGTCTCCACTGTGGTGGTGCGTACATGAACCTGCACAGGCAGTGACATTGTGTGGAGCTCAATACACACATGTGCACATAAATGGGACGTTAAACCAGGGAGATCTGAGTAAGATAGGTGTGTTATATCAATGTCCCTATCCTGATTGTGATATTGTTCTACAGTTTTGCAAAATGTTACCATTGGGAAGGAGGGATCTCTCTGTATTACATCTTTCTACATGTGAATGTTCATATATCTCAAAAATTTCAATTAGAAAGTAAGATACAATATGTCTGGTGACCTTCCATGTTGTCCCTGGCAACATTTCCCTTCCACTGACATGGGCGAAAGATCAAGACCCTGTCTAGATCCGGTCTAAAGGGATGACTTAGTGGTTTAGTGGATTGCAAGTGGGATTTTTGTAAGAGAATAGGGTAGAAATTATGATAAAGTATTGCAGTATAGTGCACATAAAATGTTTTGTAGCATTTTTTCATGTCATGTGTTTATAAATATTATATATTTATGCAGTTTATAAATGCACAGTATCTGGACCTACTCTCTGCACCTCTTCAGATCTATTCAGTGCCACCTGAAGTTCCAAGTCCTTTCTCTTCTTCAGTGGAGGATCCTGGCTGCTTCTGTTGTCCCTCTTCACCTAATGACACTGGCTTTCTCAGGTACCCACAGTAGTGAAGTTCTGTCTCTGGACAAAGCCTCTAACACATTTGCTGCAGTGGGGGTACAGCAGCTACAGCTCCCTTGTACAGCCCAACCAGACCCACAGAGGGTCTGCCTACAAAGGCAGCTGTTCCTGGGGCAACTTATGAGAGATGGGAGAGGGAAGAAGCCAACAGATCAAGTCCTTTCCCTTTTCCTTGCATCAGACTTTTCTGGAATGACTTGGCCCCATAGAGCTTTTCTGCTGACATCACACATGTCCAAAAGACCCTGTGTTTGCAGATGAAGCCATAGCCGGTGTGGGAATATACCTCCCTCCCTGTGTCACTTCCACCTCACCTATGATAAAGTACTAGTACTAAAGCTAGGTTCTCCAAGGATCCTGGACTGATACTAGCAGGCTTATATATATGGATATACATATTATCTACATAATCCATGTCTTGTACACACCTTTGCACAAGCATACGTATGAGATATATTTTATATATATTATAAATATATATATATCTTATATGATATAGATAGATGATATAGATACAGATATAGATGATATAGATATATAGATGTAGATATAGATATAGATGATATAGATGTAGATATAGATATAGATGATATAGATATAGATAGATAGATATCTTACCCCCTGATAGTGCTTGCACTACTGACTGGGGCCCTTGGAGACTATTTCTGCTCAGCACAGCAATAATCAATAATCCAGTGGGTCAGCTGCTTTCCAAGAACCTACAGAGAGGCAGAGAAATGGCAGCATGAGATGGGGCCTGAGAGGACTGCTCAGCTCAGCTCTGTGTCCTTGCCCCAGTGCTTCCGTGTCCTTCCTGGTCCAGAAACAAAATTCCAAATATAGATCTTGAGGTACAGCTGCTGAAAAAGGCATGTTCTTGCCTCTCATGCACACTATGACCTATATACTAAGGTGATCTTGACCTTGGAATGGCTGGCCAGCCCTGCCTCAGAACCGGTCCTGCTGCATCATATCCCAGACTCATACACATGGTTTATTCTGAGCCACGGGTGGTCAGCAGATTTTCTGGGTTCCCAGGAATAGAAACCAGTAGCACTCATCTTCTGGAACGGCCTCAGTTGTGAGGTAGAAGGTGGGAGGGTGGTCAGGGATATTGGTGGATGGCTACCAGGCAAAGCTCAGTATCTATGCCAAATTTTGCACCCTATAGACTCCCAACCCCAAGCCAACTCTTCTATACTTTGCCCTGATGTTGAGCAGGGACTCTCATTACTCATATTCCCCCCACAGAAGAGTTTCTCTCTGGTCCTGACAGTGAGGGGCACTGACAGGAAACTGGGGAGGAGGGGGCAGTGGAAAAAGAGAGACCCTCCTCCTGTTCCTGGCTCCTGTCAGCCTCTCTGCACTAACAGTGGCAGCCACACTCCAGCACCTTCAGCAGCTCAGACACCAGCCATGTGACTCCCCACACTGCCTCCCTGAATTGAGTACAGTCTTTCTTCAGAGGACCAAGCATGAGCTGCATCCAGCCTCTGTTGCCCAAGCACCAGCTCCAGTAGCCCCCTCTCCAGGCCCACAGCTGCTCCACCTCTACACTCTTCCCTTTTGTCTCCTGAGCCCTAACGGACAATGGCTACATCTTGAACTTACCCATTTCTGAGTCACCTCATCTACGTTTTCCATTCATTCAACCTTCCAATGCTCACATAAACAGTTCCCTGTATTAAATCCCCTCCATTTGAAATACTTGTGTGCTTGGTTTCTGTTTTTCTGCCTGGACCTTGACTAATACAACTACATTCATGGAACATGTCCATGTTCCTACATGGAGCCATAGGATGGCTTATCCAAAGGGACCTGAATCATGGAGTCCAGCCCTCATCCTACAAACAATGAACATCCAGGCAAGTCAAGAGGCTGGCACAAAGTGAGAAAGAGCATTGGCAGTCCAGCCAAAAATAGACCTCAAGTTCCCTGACCCCCCAGCTATATCTGTCTCATCTATCCAGAGTCACATCCAACTTCTCATGGCTCCTCTAGGGAACCCCAGTATGCTCATGTCACAGATTCTAGAACAAGGGAACCCAGGGAATCCCAGAAAAGTGGGATTCAGGACAGCAAGGTGGCCAGTTTCTCCCTCCATCCCTCTTTGGTTGTTTGGGCACTCTACTCTGAGGTAACCCATGTTTCTCCAGTGTCATTACAATCAGAAAGACATGCACTCATCAGCATTTCCCATGTGACTCTGCTATGGAAACAAAAGCTAAAAGAACTGAATGCTGATTTTTGTGTATGGTCCCATAGAAGCTGTTTATTCTCTATTTTTGCAATAAAAAGCCAAACATGCCTTGAAAGACATTATGGAAAGTGATTCATTTTAGTAAATGTGAGCAGAGTTTCAGAGACATTTGGTCATTTGTCAAACTTTACAAGGTCAGTTGGAGCAAGAGCAGGACCAGAACCCAAGTCACCTGTTCTCAGACAGGTAGGAAAAAAAGCTGATAGAAACATTGCAGTCAGTAGTGAGGGTATGGATGGCCGACAGCAGGGGCTGAGAGAAGCAGCAGTCTCTTGCAGTGTGGTGTGGGGTGCTGATGCATACAATGCAGCTGGGAGGTGGACACTGCCCAGATACACAGAAGTGCTTCTGCTCACTAACAGCTGAGAAAGAATATCCCCAGGAAAGTCAAATGGACCCCTCTTGAGCAGGTGGCTCCCAGCTGGAGGGTCCTATTCATCACTGCTATCTAGCTGCCTGTCCAGCTGGGTGACCAAGGGTCCTCTGGCTTCTCCCGAAGCCTCTGGCTGTTTCCCACAGAATTGGCTGCCTTGCCCAGACCCTCACTTTGGATTTATCAAGAACCATCCTCCCACCTGAGGATCAGAGGGAGGATAGCAGGAAGCAGCACTGGAAAGGTGTGATGAAGGCCAGCATCTCTCTCCATGGTCCCCCAAACCAGCCAGCCCCACTTCTGCACGTCTGCTCCTATCTAGTTGACATCTTTGTAACCTTCTTGCATTCAGATATATTTGCCTTCATAGTCTGTCTTAGAGGGGCTTTTATGAGGAACTAAGGATAGCACTGAGAATCAGGTTCCATCATTCATTCATTCATTCATTCATCAGTTTCACTCTTCTATGAGAAAACTATGGTGTCCTCAAGGAACTCACCCACAGCCAGAAGCCCTGCAGCCTACCATGATGGCAGATATCATGAAGCATCATTGCTGCAGTTTATGATGTGGGAGGTGGAAAAGGCCAACAGCAGTAGCAATAATCATACAAGCTATACTGTGTGCTCTCCACACACCAGGATCTGTGCTGAGAAGCCCACAGCATCATCTTGCTTATCCTCTGTAGAATTCCATCAGGGAGTGCAGTTCTTACCTCCACTGCTTGGCAGGTACCATGGCTGAGAGAGGGCAAGGGACTAACCCCCAGCCAGACACTGGGTAGCAGGTAAAAGAGTGATGACAGGAACCTGAGTAGATGGCCTCCCCTCTGTCAGATGGAGAAAGCCTGAAATGAGGACATTGGAAGACAGTGTCCTCCAGTTCTATCAGGTGAGAAGCCTCTTAGCTCCTGCCATGTTTCATCACAATGGCTGTGAGACCAATTAGGTTACGTACTACTAGTTCATTATACAACAATCCTTTCCCCATTATTTTAGTTACTGTTGCTCAATTCTCCATATATGTCTGCCCCCAGTAGAAAGCATTCACCAGCAAACACAGCCATGCATTCTCTTTGAAGTGGTATCTTTTCAGTGTAGCACGATGGATCAGCATCAAGTTCATTTAACAAAAATGTCCTCTGGCAATTTTTCCTGTCTTCAACTGCATTGCTTAATGTGTCCTTTTACACACACCCAGTCAAAATAATACATCCCTGTGAAGTGTTCCTTTCTTGGGTCCAATAAGCTACTCAGTTGTTGCTTTGCAAGAAAACATGGAATTGTTGTCATTCTTTCAATGATAATCATGTACATCACTAATATGGAAATTACACCTTTTTGTTTGCAATCCTTTCTATGTTCACAATATTTTTTTGTTTCATTACTGTATCATAATGTTATTTTTGTGAAGACACTTTTAATGGTACTTAGTCTTTACATATATACAGTACCAAAAATGCACATAGTACAAATAAGGTGATGGGAAGACTATGCAATTTATCACCCCAGTTTAACATTTTTGAGGATAAAAGGAATGCTATCAATAATTAATACAGGCCAACTGACATAAGCCAGGACTGTCTCCAGAAAAATGGGGTATGGGATTACCCCAGCTATGACCAACTACGTCACAGCTGTCACCTCCTGGACAGCGTGGTATAAGAAATTATCAATCATAGGATGCTTCACATCTAACTGCAGAAATGCTGAAAAGAGAAAAAAAAAAGTACATTCTAACATTGATGCAATGTGATGTAATATATACAACCTGTCAAGGGCTTCCTTATCATTTGGTGAGGGTCTTGTCCTGTCTACACTGGGCTATGTTTTCTCCAGCCTCTCTTGTCTCTCTCTCCTTTAGTCCCTAATGGTCACTTTCCATCTGTGAAAGCCTGCGTCCCCTGACACACTAGTGAATGCAGGAGATTGAGTCCTGATCATGAGGTAGGCCTCTGTGGATAATCTCACCCTCTCAAATTGAGAGTCAAGCCAAGTCCAAGAGGCACCATGAAGAGCCACTCAGCTCCACACACCTCCAGAATCTAGGGAGATGCCTAGATCACAGAGCCCCATCTCCTGAGACAGGAGTGCAGCAGGAGGCAGGGAGCACCACTTCATCCAATGGGAGCACTACCTCATCCAATGAGCAGCCCCTTTTTCTGTACATATGCCCACTGGAAGGGTGCATGTCCTCAGTCCAAAAGGAGAGACAGTCAGTGCATGGCACCCAGTTTCTTTGGCTTTGGCAAGCTCAAGGCTAGGTGCAAGTATTTGTTCAGTGGATTTGTTCATTGCAAGTTTTTAAGTTGCAAAGTTTTATTAAGGGTTTCCTCCCCTGGCTCTTGCCTCTGTCGCAGGCGCTGCCCCTTCTCCTCCTCACTCACTCACTCTGGGCAGCAGCAGAGCCTAGTGGTGAGTCCAGTGCCCACCCTGCTACTCTCCACAGCCAGCCCCTCACCTGTGATCTGGAGATTTTCAGCAGCACCCACACCACAGGCTTTCATGAGGCTTGAAGTCACTATCATAAATCACTGAGAAGAGAGCCAGGGGGTGGTCAGTACAGCATAAGGCCATCTCTATTGTTAGCACTCGTATTTGCTTCGTCAACACCTACAGAATCAGTGTTTTAGCTCACAGTTCAAAAGTGGTATTCTCAGGGAGGCCTGCTTCCCAGAATCAGGTCAGCCCCAGCAATGAGCTCCGAGGTGTGTCCTCTGCAGTATTTATCACTATTTGCAATCAAATTTGCACTTGTCCTGATTACCCAATCGATGCTGTGTGCCCCCACTGGACCGTGGGCTCCTGATGTCAGCATCGGCAGCAGTTTTGTTCATCGCCAGTGCCTGTGTCTTCTATTAGAGTGCTGGCATAGAGTGTATCTACATTAAAGATGCATTGAGTAAGTGGATGAATGGTTAATGGATGCTGCATCCATATGTATTGCACTAAAATAAATGTGTGTGCTTCATTGACTTAGGTGGGGAAGGGTGTGAACACTGAGATAAGCAGAGACTCAAGCAACTGAAGAGAGGCCAACAGGGGCCTTTGCCCTCTTCCACGCAGTACACCGGAAAGGTTCTGCAACTTACAGAAAGCTGCGGGCAGAGGCCATAGCAGGTAAGAAAGAGCTGGTGTGCTGTCAAGAAGCCCCTTGCTTCTAGATGCTCCTGTGCCTTTCGTCTCACAGGCCTTACCAGGTAAAGCCACGAGGCCAGCCTCACTGTTTCTTCACCATGTGAGCAGATGAAAAGTGAGACTTCTATGGTGGCACTTCATCTGTCACTGGGCATATGCCCAGGATGGTGTGGCAGCATTTCATTTCTTCTGCTAGAGCAGGAAGGAAAGGTAGCATTCCCAAGATCCAGTGGGCTTCAAGCTGCTGAGGGAATCCGTGTTCAGCCTGACTGCAAATGTAGAATGAGGTCCAGAGGGCTCCTGCCCTCAGGGCTCAGGGGAGGAGCCCCGCCCTCCACAGGAGAGGTGGGAGCCCCCTCCACAAAGCTGGCCACCTTGCCCCGTCTGATTCGATTTGACACATGGAGCTGAGAAAAAAAAATAAAACCTGTTTGGGCAGATATTTATATAATATTCAAATCCTAAATTGATGTCAATCTTGGAGTGGTTGTGGTGTGGATTAGGGGAGAGATGTTCAATATTTACAGAGCACCATTTAGGCCTGACCCAATCTGGGTATTTTACTCACACAATCTTGTTTCATTCTATCACAGTCTTGTAAGGAATATATTACTGTCTACACAAGTGGAGGATAAAACTGAGGGTCCAAGAAGTGATGTGATGTCAAGGACACACAGCTTGTAAGTGGCCAAACAAGGAGTGAAAGAAGTGATCCATGCTTCCAATGCACACTCTTCTCCCCAGGACCCTCCTAGTCCATAGGGAGCTGGACCAGAGTTGGAGGCTGGATCAGCGCTGTCCAGTGTATCAGACAAGGCAGTGGACTATCAGAACCCACCAGGAAGCAGCTGAGCACGTGACCCTGGCCACTGCCGCTTGCTCTCACTCCCCTGTCTGGGTGGGGGAAATGCCCACACTGGACTGAGACAGTGGATCAGGAGGATGAAATCATAGCCAAGGGAAAGACTCGGTAGGTAGTGTTCCCCACACCATTAGTGGAGGCAGGCTTATGGTCATCTCGCCCAGCCCGCACATGGCCAGTCCTCTTTCTCCCATGTCCAACCACCTTGAGCCTCCAAGCAGGAAATTCCTGACAAGGGGGAGGGGGAAAGCCTCCAAAATGGGAATGCATGGAAACCTAAATGTGTAGTAGAGAATACCAGCAAGGTCACTTGCAAGGTCAGGACCCTTACCGAGTTGTTTAGACCCATGCTATTTGAAATGTCATACTTTGCCTCTATTCTTTCTTTTAAAAATACTATGCAATCTCTCCTTATAAAAAATACAAACACAGGTGCCTGGGTGGCTCAGTGGGTTAAGCATCTGACTTCGGCTCAGGTCATGGTCTTGAAGTTCATGAGTTTGAGCCCCACATAAGGCTCTCTGCTGTCAGCACAGACTCCACTTTGGGTCCTCTGTCTCCCTCTCTCTCTACCCCTCCCCCTCCTCACATACACTGTCTCTCTTTCTCTCTGTGTTTCTAAAATAAAAAAACATTAAAAAAATACAAACAATACAGAAGTCCATAAACATTTCTTCTTCCCTCCTCAAATATCCCAGCTGGCTGCATAAACTTCTGGACCTTTTTGTGCACACATAAACACTTGCTGAGAAAGATGCCTCTGTGTGTGTGTGTGTGTGTGAGAGAGAGAGAGAGAGAGAGAGAGAGAGAGTGTGTGTGCATTCGTGGGTCATTGTCTCCAGCATGTTTCCTGTAATGTTGTATTGTTGTCCCTCCTTCTATGGCAAGGCATAGGGATAGCTCACTCCCCAAAGTTAGCCTCATCTGTTCTTGTTCATCCACAGGGAAACCTGCTGCCTTTGCTCATGTTGCTTCCCTGCCCAGAACACCTTCCCCCACCACCCACCTTGACTCACAACCTGGGTAGTTCCTAAACCACAGTCAAGATTCAGTGAGTGGATCCTTCCAGAAGAGAAATGGCCTCCCCCTCTGGCCCAGTCCAGGATGGAGGTCATATCCCATGTTCTTGCAGGGCTGCTGCCTCCTGCTTCTCAGTAGCCAGCTTCTAGGCCAGTGAGGCCATGTCACCACCTCTCTGTATCCCCGGGATACAGGGTTAGCAGGACTGAAGGGAACCACCCAGCCAATGTGGGCTCCTGTGAGTTGTCGGCACAGAGGGACGAGAAAGTGGATGCTGGCAAAACTGGGACGTCACTGACAATGACAGGGCTGGCATCTCTGGCTGTTATTCTGGGCAGTCATCTCTCATCCACCACAGAGGAGGAGCCCCTTCATCCAAGAAGCCTTTGCTGAATGCCTGCCCCTGCAGGCCCTGCACTGTGCATCTCTGGTAGGGCCTAGGGAAGGTGGTGGGGCTGGGAAGGCTTCTTGGAGAAGACGCCTATGCCGTGGGTCCCAAAGCATTAATAGGATCTCCCAAACAGAAAGCTGGCAGGAACATTGTAGTAAAAGGAGGCACAGAGTTCAATTATGCAAAACGAGTAAGTTATGGAGATCTAATGCACAGCAATGTGACTATGGTTAACAAGATTGAACCATGTATTTGAAATTTTCTAAGAATGTAGATATGAAGTGTTCTCACCACACACATAAACAAGATGGTCACTCAAGATGTGTTGATCAACTCCACTGCAGTGATCATTTCACCATGTATACCTGTATCAAAGCATCAAGTTGTACACTAAACATACCATTCTTGTTTTATCAGTTACATCTCAATAAAGCTGAAAAATAGAAAAGAAAATATTGTTTTTAAACCCCAATACTGAGTTGACTCTATCTGTACACTTACATGCAGTGAACTAAAGGGTGTAGTTCTGATGTATCTGCATAGCATCAAATCTCACAGTCACCATTTCATCGTGTCAAAGGACTGCCACAAACTAAAACCTGCAAATACGTAGTTTTTGTAATTCAAAAACAGGAGCCAGCACAGTGTGTTCTTCCCGGACACTGCAAGAGCAGGAATGGTAAGAGACAGGCCTGTGAGAGCCACATGACAGAGCTGCTTCGGGAAAGCAGTGGAATCATGGACATGATCAGTCTTGCATTCTGGAGAGGTGGCCGTGGCTGAGGTGGAGCAGGGCGAAAGCAGAGCCAGGACACCAGGTCAGAGGTGTGCATCCTGTGTCTCAGGGATTCTGAACAGCGGCACTCCGAGGGGTGTGGGGCTGGGGCCACTGGGCAGGGCCTGGGACCAGGCAAAAGCTGGGAGCAGCCAGCCTGGGGAAGCACTCCCCACGCTTCTGGCCACTTCAGAGAGCTTCGGCCTCTGGCCCCAGGATGCAGAGTACCTGTCCTCTACCTAGCTTCCATCACATTAAGTCCAGCAGGTACTTAAATGACTCAGGGTGGGGAAGACGGGAGTGTTTTCCTAGCTGGGTGTTCCTTGTGATGGGAAAAAGGTGGTGCGCCTTATCTCCCTCTCCTGGCTGTTCCCTGCAGAGTGTGGCCCTGCACCTGAGGAAGGAGCTGTTTGCAGCTGCGCCCACCTTATAGAGACAAAGGAAAGAGCAAGGACACTGTCAGCTCTTCCCGCTGGCACATGGTGCTCAGCGTGACATGTGGAAATATAATCTGGATGCTGTCTTAAATTTGAAGCTTTGTCCCATAAATTCCAGTGGTTTACCCTAACTGCAGGCTCTGTAACTGCCAATGTGATTCCACAAACATCCGTCTTAAAGGGCCAGCTCACTCCTTCCTGGGAAGCCAGAGCTTGGAGGGGCCCTGGTACAGAGGGGGTTCTGTGATGTAAAACAGCACTGCAGACCCACTGAGCCACATACGGTCATGTGTGGGGGTGAATGAAGTGCCAAGGAGAACCAAGGAGGGGCCGGGGAGAGGACAGCTCTGTTGAGCACCTACTGTGCATGGGTTCCATCTGGAAATTTCCATGTAGATCTGCAACCACATTCCAGTGTGTATCCGAGCCCCCCATGGAGGCTTCAGGTTGGTTCCAGGATGCCCTTTCCACCCCATACTATGCTGCTTTCCATCCAGGGCCTGGTTCTCCCAGGGGCTTAGTGCAAAGCACATGCAAAGCAATTCCTGGGGATGGGGACCGTGTTCCAGTCTGATCTTCCAGGCTCGAGGCGCTCAGCCCCCTGCACCACCACCTTCAGCAGACCCAGGACTAACATGTCTTAAAGCTATGGGAGAAGGTTCCAAACCCTCTCACCTCTCAGCCTTCCTCTGGCCCATGAGTAAAACAGGCTAATGTCATTCAGTCTACAAGCCTAGATTTCCACACCAGATCCAATGTGCCTAGTCCTGTCACTTTACCTGGAACAGCAGATCAGTACAGAGAGAGGTGGGTACTGAATGGCAATTCTATAACCTAGGAGTGATAGAGCCACCTGAATGCTTGTAGTTTGCTGGGTTTTATATTTCTCCTGGCATTTGCACATCTGTCATCCATCACCCTGTTTGATGTTCACCAAACACAGAGTACACAAGGGCTCCCTTCCTTTGGACCAATGTGGCCCCTACAGGGGTTGTTGATCGCTCCTAGGTTCTGGATTCTTCGGGTCTCACCTGGGATCAGGTAGACTCCACAGGCCTACAGCAGCCACTGCTCCCTTCCTCTGTCCTTTGGCCTCTTGGCTCAGAATCCCCCCACCGGCTCTCTGCTCAAGCACCTGGGAACCAACTCTTTGGCTCAGGACCCACAGAGGCAGAGGCCCTTAAAGGAAGCCAGTTTCTCTTATCTTGTGAGTTATTGTTTCTCTTTTTGTTCTGATCAGTGGAGAACTGAGTCAAATAGGGCCCACACCTGACAATGACCCAAGAAAGTGTGGTAACACATTTGTGTAGAGACCACCCCATCCACTAGCCCACCTGAAATTTTCCTCCAGCCCAGTTTCCTTTCTTGATTTTTTACATGCTGTAGAATTGTATTGTGAACACCACCTCAGATTCCACCCCCGCTTTTTGTTTAGTAATATGGGTTATAAATGATTGTCAACAGTACAAAATTACTTTTCTAACAATCAAGAAAAAGCTGACACCACATAACTGGGAGGCCAAGTCTCCTTCCCTCTACCAAATGGCCTAAGGATGGCCAGTGTTGTTTCTGGTGGTTAGTGCATTCACTCCTTCACATACTTATTCCTTCACAAACAGCTCCCGAGTGCCTTCCAGGTGGCAGATCTGGTCTTGGGGACTTGCGGTGAAGCAGGCTAATGTACCCACTTAAGGACACCCATTATTGCCAGTCACACACTTAGACAAGAAAGCAATGTCAGCATTGGACAAGTCAAGATGTGTAGGGCACTTGAGGAGCACAGGGGAGAAACTAAGGAGCGTGGGGGGTTGTGGGCAGCAGGGGGAAGTTTCTAGAGGAGGCACTGGTTGGATGCACAAAGCAGTGTGTCCTGAGCTCAGGTGTCACACAGCTGCCATCATTAGAGTTGCTGATACTTTATACTAAGGGCCTTTGGGTCACAGGAGACCCAGACAGCAACACAGACACAGACCCAACTATCTGAGTGCCTCACCTAAGCTAGGCTCCCGTGGAGACCAATGAGCTTCTGATTCTTACAGCACACAACAGCGGGCAAGAATTCACAAATGTAACACACTTCAGTGTGTTTAAAGCACATTTTGTTTTCTAAATAGTGGAGAAAATCCAGATCTGCTAATGTGCTGGGGTGGTTAGCAAAGAGCACTCTAATTACAAAAACAGGGTGTCGAGAAAACCCATTAAATAGGGCATCATTTGTATCGATCTCAGGATCCCAACTGTTCAGACGATTGGTAAAGTGGTCCCAGCTGCATGAGACAACTGGGGAGAGGCAGCAGTTATGCTGGGTGAGCCTCAGAGGAACAGGTGCTGACTTGAGGGAGGGAGAGTGACGTGATGGGTGGGAGGCCATGTCTAGGGAGTAGGACTGTGCCAAAGTCTGGGCAAGGCCCATGTCAGGTACAACGTGATGTTCACAACCCTGGATGTGTCCTCGCCTTCATTCTTCTTCTGAAAGTATTTCCCTCCATCAGGACCTGTCACTGTGCAGATGGAGCTCTGCCCTCGGGAAACATACAGTCAGGAAATAAATTAGGAAATCACTGAAGAGTGTAATGAATGCTGGAGAAAGAACTGAGTGCACAGTGCTGCAGATGCAGAGGAAAGCTGCCCCCCCCCCACCTTCTAGAAGGATCTGTGGAAGAGCATGGGCCATTCCAAAGGATGTAACAACCAGGTGTGTCTGGGGGTGGGGGGGTGGTGCCAGTGGCCCACAGAGCTGGGAGCAAGAGAGCTAGGCTGGGCTCTCGGGGTCTTGACAAGGCAGTCATCACTCAGCCAGGCTGGCTGCTAAGGAAGATCCCAAGGGTCCCTGTATGAAAACCAGCTGGAGGAGGAGGCTCTAGCCAGACTCAGTAGGGAGAATCCAGATGAAAATGGGGACTGGATAAGGTCTTGGTGGTGGGGGTGGGGCACTGGGGAGACAGGGTGAATTTAAGACAGATTTAGGAGCCAGAAGTGAAGGGCTTGGTGATGCATTGGAAGTGAAGAGAAGCAGAGGGTCCTGGCCACCGGCCATCGGAAGAGCTGTAGGGAGGGGAGCAGCAGGCCTCAGCAGACAGCCTGGGCACAGCCCCAGGGTGACTCCCATCACCACCACTGTGTTCCCTGAAACCTACTGCCTTAGCTGTCACCCAGGGACGTAGGTGGGAGAGCCTGGACAGAGCCCCAGAGTGACTCTCCCACCACCACCACTGTGCTCCCTGAGACCCACTGCCTTAGCCATCACCCAGGAACATAGGTGAGAGAGCCTGGGCACAGCCCCAGGGTGACTGTCACTGACACCACTGTGCTCCCTGAAACCCACTGCCTTAGCTGTCACCCAGGGACGTAGGTGGGGCAGCCTGGACAGAGCCCCAGAGTGACTCTCCCACCACCACCACTGTGCTCCCTGAGACCCACTGCCTTAGCCATCACCCAGGAACATAGGTGAGAGAGCCTGGGCACAGCCCCAGGGTGACTGTCACTGCCACCACTGTGCTCCCCAAGACCCACTGCCTTAGCCATCACCCAGGAACATAGGTGGGACAGCCTGGGCACAGCCCCAGGTGACTCTCACTGCCACCACTATGCTCCCCAAGACCCACTGGCTTAGCTGTCACCCAGGGACTTCAGTGGCAGGTGGGGCTCTCATTCAGTCGGTAAGACTATCTGCCCCCTGATGTTGCTCTGCACCCTGATGCCAGGCCATTCAAAAGCCTCAAATGAACTTGGAGCCCAGCCTAACCTGGGATCCACCTCTGAGCCAACATTAGGAAACAGACACCTGTACAGCACAGTGCTGAGAACCCACCGAAATTCCTGAAAGAAGTGGAAAGAAGGAAGAAATAGCTAATAATAGCTGAGATTCATAACGTGCTCAGCAATTCATCGCAGAGCAGACCCTATCAAACTGAACTGAGAAATAAGGGCTTCCTAGTCCCAGGTATGAATGAAAACAGAGATCGGTGGGGGGTGGGGGGAGTGAGAGGATAATCACTTCAGTCATTAAATACTTCCTGGGGTGCGTGGGTGGCTCAGTTGGTTGAGCATCTAACTTCGGCTCAAGTCATGATCTCACAGTTCATGGGTTCAAGCCCCGCATTGGACTCTGTGCTGACAGCTCAGAGCCTGGAGCCTGCTTTGAATTCTGTGTCTCCCTCTCTTTCTGCCCCTCCCCCACTTGCATGCTCTCTCTCAGAAATAAATAAACATTTAAAATAATAATAATACGTCCTGCCAGGTCCTCAAAAAAAATTAAATACAGAATTACCATGTGATACAAAAATTCCACTTCCCGATATTCACACAGAAAGATCAAAAGCAGTGTCTCACAGAGCCAAGTGTGGGGCCATGTTCATAGCAGCATTATTCACAATGACTAAAACTTGGAAGCGACCCAAGTGCCCATGAACACATGAGCAAATACACAGAATGTGGTGTACATACACAGTGGAGTATCCATCAGCCTTGAAAGGGATGGAAATTCTGAGGCGCTACAACCTGAACAAACCCTGAGGACATGGGGCTGATTCCACTTAGATAAGGTACCCAGAGTAGTCAAATTGATAGAAACAACAGACAGAATGGTGGTGGCCAGGGGCTGGGGGGAAGGACTGGGGAGCTATCATTCCATGGATACAGTTTTAGTTTTGCAAATTGAAAAGGTTCTGGAGAAGGATGGTGGTGACACTTGCACACAAATTATACACATAAAGATGGTTACAATGGTAAATTTTATGTTACAGGTATTGTACCACATTTTTTAAATGGTAACAAAAAAGACAGAAAACAACACTAACAATAACAGTGGCAGCCCCACCACCCCCGCCCCAGCCCCTGTGGCTGCCCCTGGGCTCTGGGAGGCTGTCTCCCCCATTAGGCTTGCGGTTGGGAATGACTTCCCACCATTGCCTCTCCCTGCACAACTTGTCAGCTCTTATTAACGCCTTTACCCCTGCCCTATGAATAAACCCTAATTACATTATTTTCCGTTAAAAAACGGTAGCAATACTGTCAGGAGAGCCATTTTGAACCTCAGTCCCAGCAGGGATGTGAGCCACTATCTGATGAGATGTCCCTGAGCCCTGTGTGTGACCGCAGCGCTCAACAGTGTCAGCACCACGCTCTGGAGAGGATGCTATGCTTGAAAGCCAGTCAACTGCCCTGATCACTGAGGTATTTCTAGACATTGCAGGACATCTCTGTACTTAAGCGTCCCCTGATTCCAGGAGTACATCTTTGCACGGGACCATTTGTGACACTTTGATTGATAATCCTCCAAACTAAGCAGAAGGCACTAAATCCTGGTGATTATGTGATAAACCCATTGTACATTAAGCTTCCCATTAACTATGACTCTCCATAATGTAATGGAATAAAAACATGAGTTGGGACTTGGAAAATTAGTGATTGTGCAGCCTTGGGGCAGAGGTAAGGTGACGGGGTCTCAACAGAATGTGCAAAGCTGGGGTTCTGAAAGAAGCCTGCTGTTGTGGCTGGGGACCCACATGGGATGTTTCCTGACCCTGGTAAACCTGTATGAGTGTGAGCAGATACCTCTCCTTGAACCCAAAGCCTGAGCCAACAGCGTGGAGGAAGAGTGGAGGTGGACTGGTACCCTCTGCTTGGCACCAGGACTCCGTGGCCCCCCATGCCAAGCTCCTGGCTGGCCATTTTCCAACCACAGCATGCTACTCTGTGCTCTGGACTCTGCATCTTCTATCTCTTCCACCTAGCTTTCCCTCTGTCTGTCTCTACTCATCCTTCAAAACTTTGCTCAGTTTATAGGTGCTTCTCCCAGAAACACATGGAATCTGGGCTGGACACCTCCATAGACCCGCACTACCCTCAAACTAGGCCCTGAAGCAGCTCACTGGTGAGTACGATACATCCTTGCTGGTCTCCCATATAGCCTGAGGCTCCTTGGTATCAGGGATCTAACCCACCAGCAGTCCCAGGCATGCTAGGCACCCACTGACTGAAGGTAAGCAGCTGGCTGACTCAACCCCTTTTCACTCTTCAGGGAAATGCCAAAAACACATAAACATTTCATTATTTATTGTGAACAGTAGACCTCTTATACAATGTGTGTTTTGTTACCTGGTGACTTGGGCTCTAAACAAGTCTCTCGAGTACTGTTTCAGCCAGTGCAATTCTAAGAAATTCTGGAACATTCCCCTTGAAATAGCTCTTCAAAGGTAGGGTAAATCAAAGAGGGTTGGGGTTTCAATAATTGTTTATGGGCTGGGGGACTAAAAGCTTGAACACAGAGAAGGGCCAAGCCATCCTCTTTCTGGAACGCTTAGGAGAGGGTTTGATTGACAAGGGTTGGGGGTTTGTGGACTTCTCCCTCCATGGGGACATGGGTGTAGTTCATATTTCAGTGTGGTTAAGAGGAGAGAGAGCCACAGGACAGTGTGGACCACTGGGGAGGGGAGAATTGCCCCTGAAGGTGGGTGGGGTATCCTGGGAGCAGGTGACATAAGAATGCTCTGCTCTGCTCTCTGGAGATGAAGGGCTCCACACTTCCGTCCAGGAAGGTTGGGCTAAGAGGCCCCAGGGAGGCCACACTGGCCCTGATCTTCCCTGGCTCATCAGAGGGTCGGGGAACAGCTCAGAAAACTTTCTCACAAATTTCTGAGACCAGAGATTCCATTTTAATGGACTGAATTTTTAATGGTAGGGGGACTTCTTCTCACCCCAGAGAAGATACTGAGTGGCAGTTTCCCCTGGAGAGTTGCTACTGTTTGCACAGAGTACCCACAGCACCAAGCTCACCTCTGCTGAGAGCATTTCTTCCAGGAACAAGTCCTTGGATAAGTGCAATAAAGAGTCCTGGTGGGCAGCGGGAAGAGGGGTGCAGGTGTTACCTGGGTCTCCCCCTCTCCTTGCTGGCAGACAACTCATTTAAACTTCCTGGGCCTCCATTTTCTCCTGTGCAAACGTAATACTGAGGTAGGAAACACACAAATCACACAGTAGGTGATTAATAAGTGCCACCACCCTTTCCCAAAAGAGAGGTAAGTGTTAGGAGGCAAGGCATGAGCTGTAGTCCCTGAGGCAGCCGGAGGCCAAGCTTCCCTACAGGTGTGGCTTTCTCAGACATGATCCACTCCCAATACCCTCACCCCCTACTGCACGTCCCCTCACTCTCCATCAGTTCCCCACAACTTAGAGCACACTGAACATGCCTCTGCCCCCAGGGCCTTGGACTTGCTGTTCTTTCTGCTAGAACACTCTCTCCAGGGCATGTCTGTGGCTGCCTTCCCAGCTTCCTTCTGGCTGCTGCTAAATTGTACCTTATTAAAGGGACCTTCCCTGGTTAAAAAAAAAAAAAAATACCACCCCCCTTCCACATATACACACATTTGTGTATCTCCTTTACTCTGCTTTATTTTTCTCTTTTATTTATAGTACTCACCACTATGGGATGTGTATAAATATATAAATGTGTGTGTGTGTGTGTGTGTGTGTGTGTGCACAGTGTCACTCTTGTCTACTGCTACACCCCAATATCTAGAAGAGTTTCTGGCACAGAGTAGCTCATCCAAGTACATGTGATAAAGAAAGAATGAATGAACCAGTGAGCACCATTCTGGGGGCTCTCCTCCTCTTCTTCCCTGATGAGACCACCATCTCTCAGTGTGGATTTCTCTCCAGGTCCCCAGGCCTTTGTGTTCAAATCACTCTTCACACACCACTACATTTGCTGGCTGTGGCCTGCACATCTCTCAGTCCACACAGTCAGGTCTCTGTGCGTCATATAGAGATGAGAGTGTGCATACTCACAAAGCGTATCAGGATCTCACCTGCCCCCAGCCTCTTCCCAGCTCCTAACCCTCACAGACACCAGAAATGTTCCATTTCCTCACAACGGCATCACACCTGCATTTTTCACGAAAGCTGTACGTATGCTCCACAGAGCCAGTGCTGGCACTGACTAAAGCACAATCATAAATAATTGAAGCTTGATAGTACTGATCACTCAATAGTCTTATCTCTCCTGGTGGAGCCTGGGGTTATTTCTGCCCTTGGCCCCTTCTGCTCCAACAAAATCCACAGCACCACCCCACCGCGGAGGGTAATTAGCAGGCTCTCCCAAGGAAGATGGATTCTCACGCGCATCGGCAGAACATATGCCATGTAATTGGAAAGCACAAAAGATTAGCATTCAAGACAGGAAGAGAAAGTGGCAGAAGCTGTGAAATTCACATCAAGCCTGCTTTAATCACAATATGCATTTTAATCACCCCAGGCAGCGTGAGGAACAGCCTGCTTGCAGCCTTGGAGGTCTGGAGCACTTGCCTAGGAACGGAGACATCTGGGGCCCCTCTTTGCCTGGCCTCCACCCCAAGCAGAGCTCCAAGGACAGCTTGTCTCCGCCTCAGTTTCCCCACCTTCCACTCATGCAGGCTGCTGAAGGAATCCCAAGCCATGTTCACAGTGCAGCAAATCCTCATGTCAATGCTCTCCAACAAAATTTTTGGCTGCATTTTTCTGTACAAGTTGACCAGCTGCTGAAGGGGAAGACTTGGTGGTTGGCTCTGAGGCTGAGAGCCCCGGTGGGTGCATGTGTCTGTAGGCCAACAACCCATGTGACCGTGAGCCTGGTTCCCTGGGACCCATGTGCTCTTAGGTGCTCCTCCAGCCACTGTCTGCAGGCATGTGTCCCCTCCAGCAGAGGAGGGAGGGCCCCAAACTGTACCTCTCCCAGCAGTAGCCCTGCCTCAGGGCTGCAGACAGGTGCTTCCCCTGCAAGACCCAGGAATAATCCTCCTGACCATTTCTATATCACATTTTACATCTTTTCATCTTGTGCATCCCTGAACTACTTGTTCTCCTCCTCCTTCCCATCCTCCTTTCAGCTCAGACTCCCCATGCATCCAGATGCAGCCATGGGCTCCTTCTGGATGTCCCCTCCGGACATCCAGTAGCAGCCTCCTATGCAGCGTTATATACGCAGAATTCTGCTTTCCCTCCATCTTTCTCATTGTTCTTCAGCACATCCTCCACTCACTCCTTCAAGCCGAAACCCTACATGTCACTCTTCACTCCCCTTTCCCTCACCAACCACCTCCAACCCTCGGGCTGGCCTTAGCAGCCCCACCTCCAGCCCAGGGTCCTCTGAACCTTCTTCTTCGTCTCTCCTGAAGCTTGCTTGAGGCCAGCTCTGTCTTCCCTCCTCCTGACTTCGGCTGCTGCCCTCTGCAGCCTGAGCCACCTGTGCTTCCTGCTGAGACTGCCTGGGGCCCTCCTGTCTCCACAGAATGCTTCCACATTCTGGGGTCGCCTATGACTTCACTGTCCCTCCAGCATGCTAGGCCTGCCTGCCCAGAGCTTCCTCTGTGTAGTCTCTGACACAGGATACTCAACATATCAGGACCCTCCTGCCTCCTTGCTGCCACCAGGGAATGACTTGAATGTCACTACACAGGGAGGCCTGCCCTGACTACCAGACTTGACTTGACTTTTCTTTTCTTTCTTTTTTTTTTTTCTCGTAGCGTTTTTCTTGCCTTGAATGAACTTTTTCACTTATTTCTTCTGTCATAGAATGTGGACGTCATGAGGTAAGAGATGTATCCTGTCCTTTATACCCTTGTAACCCTTCTGCCTAGAAGGTAGCCTGGTACTTGAGAAATATTTGTCAAATGAACACCCCCATTATGACAGGCAACAACATGATATTATACAAACAACACAGCTGGGGAATCAGGCAGTTGGAGCAGAGTGGGACTGTCAGAAAGGCTAAGTTAGACTAGGGTGTGGATGTTCTATGTAGAGGTTCACATGCATGGATGTGTGATATCTATTTATTAATTCATTCATTGTTCATATACAAAGATCAAGATTTCATCAAGTCTGAAGTGTACACAACTTGGCAAGTCTTCTTTAACAAAAAAATATAAAAGTCTTTTACACTACATTACAGAAATTATAGAAATTATAGAAAAATAATTATATTTCTAACAGGAAATAACTTTTTTTAATGAGTATAATTGAGAAATGATCCTTAGAAGTCTGCCCACCTGATGATTAGAAGGATTTTCCATAGACTCACTTGTTACTGGCCCCTCCTTTATGACTCCCACATTTCTGGGGCTGGGGCCGTAAGACATATGACTTGTACCCTGCAGTCATGATGCCAGGTTCCTGGCACACAGCATGCTGGGGATATTCCCAGAAGCCATTTTTTTCAGCTGGAGGGACAGATATAACAGCCACATGAGGATGGTTGTAATCCACAGGCAAACATGCCACTTAATCCAAGCTGAGCACATGCCTGATTTAAGAGACATGGAAGGTTAGAGCAGAAAGAAGTAGAAGGCTTTGGTGAATATAGCTGAATTTTAGTGAACACTTTGACCATGCGAGGACACTGCAAGGACCTCCCCACGACTTTGGAAGGGGCCCGTGAGGGTGAGAGATCCTGTAGGCCATTCCCTGTACAGTGAGCATGGGAGGGCATCTAGAAAACCAGCACATGCCTGCCTCTTGGGAGGCCTGCAGGGGGTGTGGTATTCAAGTACACAGAAACACAAAACCAAGGCATGTGCTCACCCAGGTTAGGGAGGTGTGTGTACATCCACCCATTTGTCTGCACACACTCACTCACAACCATCTACCCATGTGCCCCAGACCTCACTTCCTCACCAGTGTCCCAAGAGGTGCTACAAAGACAGTTTTTCTTCAGATCCTCTTTGGTAGTAGAGCAAGTACTCCCAACAATTCAAAAGCACATTGATAATGTCAAGAACTAGCAATGGCCTTACCAGTTTGACTTTGTGTGCATGAGAGGCTTATCTAGAGCCCCAGAGCCACAGAACCACAGACATTGGGTGAACTGCCACGCTGATGGTGACTGGCAACCCTCCACTGGCTCCACCATGGCACCATGCCAGGCTATCCACCAGGACCACATACTTCCTCACACACCTGTGACTGATGCTGTCCTCTAGTCAAGGCCCAAACACCCAGACTCCTCACCACAGTCCAAACAAGGAGTCTGGGATCACGTGAGGGCCCCTGACAGGGAGTGAGCCAGGTCGATCTGCACAGCCAATACACAGAGCCAGCACAAGCATGGGCCCAGGCAAGGAGACCCGCCCTCCAGTCTGCCTCAGACTGCACAGATGAGGCCCCCACAGAAAATCCATCTCTCCTGCATCTGCTGTGGGCCAGAGGAGCTGCACGGTCTTGGGCAGCCCTGTGTGTGGCCCCAAGCTTTGGGTCTAACCATCACAGGAGGGACTCAAGACAAAGTCCCTGTGTCCCCAGTAGCTAGCTGCACCAGGCCCACAGCGTTCCTCAGTGTAGGCTTGCTGAACTGTCCACAGAGGAGCAGCTTATGGGCTGCTGCTGCTGGCTTGGCTTCATGAATGCAGCAAGCATTCCCTAATCCTGCTGTGTGCCCCATGTTGTGGCCCTGGGGACAATAGAAACAGAGGCAGGACATCTATACCTAATTTGGAAGACAGGATGGAAATGCAGTAAAACTCTAGAGAGGACCAAAGGGTGAGCCAGGAGCAGATGGCTTTAGCGGAACTAGTATGACCTTCCAGTCAGGCCGTCCAGGATCAAGGCAGGCATTCCTTCATAGATGACAGCATGCACATTGCTTTACCTCCCTAAGCCCCAGGTTTGTCGTGGATGGAATGGGAATTGTTAAATCTGTGTCATAGGGTCTTAGAGGATAAGATGCCCATATCAGGCAGGACAGGCTTTGCTACAAGGTGGTGACAGGCCACACACTCTCTCACACCACCTGTCCTGTGTCAACTGGGGGCTCGACACACACTCTCCACCCCCAGACCCAGGGCAGATGGAGCAGCCATCAGCAGCAGGAGTGACAGCTGCAGACAGAGGGGGAAAGGATTGCCAAGGGGCAGTGACCTCTGGCCTTCACTCTTACTCTCCTCCTGGGTCACAGCAGTCCCAGCTCAGCCCGAGGCAACTGCAAGGTGGGGAATGGGGCTCTGCCAAGGGTCTAGAAGAAAGGAGAGGAAGCAGTCTTCATGAACAGCCCTAACTAAACCACAGAGCCTGGAATACACCAGGTACACCAAAAGTGCTAGTCCCTTTTCCCTCTATTTAAGGAGTGGCTTTCCAATCATACTTTTACTCTGTTAAGCTTATTGAATCTGTTTTTCCTTTTTTTTTCTTGTCTGCTTTGTGGGGTGTTTTTAACTTTTTTTGGTTTGTTTTATATTAAGGTATAATCAACACACAACTGTGCATTAGTCTCAAATTTATAACAAATAAATCAGTATTTTATATATTTCAAAATGATCACCACAATAAATCTAGTGAACGTCCATCAACATACATAGCTACAGATTTTTTTTCTTGTGATTCAAACTTTCAAGATTTGCTCTCTTAGCAACTTACAAATATGTGATATAGTATCGCTAGCCGTAGACACCATGCTGTCCTTTAAATCCCTGTGGCTTATTTCATAACTAGAAGTCTGTACTTTTTGCCCACCTTCACCCTTTCAGTCTCCTCTCAACCCCCCACCACCAATCTGTTCTCTGTTTCAATGAACTTGTTTTTTTATATTTGGTTTTGATCCTGTTTTAAATTACACTTACAGTGACATCATATGGTTTCAGTCTTTCCTACCTGCTTCCATGTAGTTTCCCTCTTATTTGCCCAATATGACGGGGGTGGTTTGTCAGGTTTGGGTTTAGTTGTTTTTTTTTTTTTTTCCCCTAGAAGAAATTAATTCACATATAGCTGTAGATTCAGTGTATTCATGGGAAGAGGTGAGTTCAAGATCTTCCTATGTCACAATCTTTTTTTTTAATATGAAATTTATTGTCAAATTGGTTTCCTTACAACACCCAGTGCTCATCCCAACAGGTGCCCTCCTCAATACTCATCACCCACCCACCCTCCCCTCCCTCCCACCCCCCATCAACCCTCAGTTTGTTCTCAGTTTTTAAGAGTCTCTTATGTTTTGGCTCCCTCCCTCTCTAACCTCTTTTTTTTTCCTTCCTCTCCCCCACAGTCTTCTGTTAAGTTTTTCAGGATCCACATAAGAGTGAAAACATATGGTATCTGTCTTTCTGTGTATGACTTATTTCACTTAGCATAACACTCTCCAATTCCATCCACGTTGCTACAAAAGGCCATATTTCATTCTTTCCCATTGCCACGTAGTATTCCATTGTGTATATAAACCACATCTTTATCCATTCATCAGTTGATGGGACATTTAGGCTCTTTCCATAATTTGGCTATTGTTTAAAGTGTTGCTGTAAACATTGGGGTACAAGTGCCCCTATGCATCAGCACTCCTGTATCCCTTGGGTAAATTCCTAGCAGTGCTATTGCTGAGTCATGGGGTAGACCTATTTTTAATTTTTTGAGGAACCTCCACGCTGTTTTCCAGAGCGGCTGCACCAGTTTTCATTCCCTCCAACAGTGCAAGAGGGTTCTCGTTTCTCCACATCCTCGCCAGCATCTATAGTCTCCTGATTTGTTCATTTTAGCCACTCTGACTGGCGTGAGGTGGTATCTGAATGTGGTTTTGATTTGCATTTCCCTGATGAGGAGCAACATTGAGCATCTTCTCATGTACCTGTTGGCTATCTGGATGTCTTCTTTAGAGAAATGTCTATTCGTGTTTTCTGCCCATTTCTTCACTGGATTATTTGTTTTTCAGGTGTGGAGTTTGCTGAGCTCTTTATAGATTTTGGATACTAGCCCTTTGTCCATATGTCATTTGCAAATATCTTTTCCCATTCCATTGGTTGTCTTTTAGTTTTGTTAATTGTTTCTTTTGTAATGCAGAAGATTTTTATCTTCATGAGATCCCAATAGTTCATTTTTGCTTTTAATTCCTTTGCCTTTGGGAATGTGTCAAGTAAGAAATTGCTTACTGCAAATTGCTTACTGCAGCTGAGGTCAGAGAGGATTTTTCCTGCTTTCTTCTCTAGGGTTTTGATGGTTTCCTGTCTCACAATCAGGTCCTTTATCCATTTTGATTTTGTTTTTGTGAATGGTGTAAGAAAGTGGTCTAGTTTCAATCTTCTGCATGTTGCTGTCCAGTTCTCCCAGCACCATTTGTTAAAGAGACTGTCTTTTTTCCATTGGCTATTCTTTCCTGCTTTGTCAAAGATTAGTTGGCCATACTTTTTTGGGTCTAATTCTGGGGTCGCCATTTTATTCCATTGGTCTATGTGTCTGTTTTTGTGCCACCAATGTCACCATCTTGAACCAGAACCTTTGAGTCTGTTGTTTCTTAAAGACACTCCCTTTCCTGCCACAGCCACAGATGACCACCAGATCAAGTGGAACCATATCACAGGAACTTAGAAAAGAGAGCTCTCATGGTGGAAAATGTTGTAGGTGGTATTTCAGGAAGATGTCAGTGGTCAGAACCTAGGCAAGGAGAGAGGATGGGAAAGGGGTTCCTAATGGGTGGGGCCTGAGGACCGTGAGTGAACAGACACTGTGATGTAATGGTGACAGCACCGGACTGAATCTAAACTCTACAATACATATGATAAGACTGGATAGAAGGTCTTAATATTGCAGTGTACCAATACTCTCTCCAAATAACCAGTTAATGTAAAAAATTCAATTAAAAGTCTAAATAGAATTTGTACCACTAGGATTTAGATTGCATGTAATGGAAATCCAACTATAGTAATTTAACCAAAAATGGATACATTTTTTTTCTTTTTTTAAGAGAAAGTTCAAAGATACAGAATCAAGTACTTTTATGGCAGCTGAATGGTGGCTAAATGGGCCCTATTTCCTTTGTCTTTCCAATATCTTTCTGTACCTTTTCTGTTATGTCAACTGCACAAGGTAGCTGCCACTGCTCCAGACATCTCAGCCACGTTCTAGGCAGGATAAAAGGGGAAATGATGCATACAAGATGAGTGAGTTCTTTTTTATCAGGAAAACACTTTTCTGTTAGAGCCCTAGAAGGGAAAATATCACTTATATCCTATGGAGTCAAGAGAAAAGAATGGAAATAAGATAGGAAATCAGCAATGAGAAGCTTTAGAATTCACAAATAATTCTAAATTTCATCTCTGAACAAAGAATAGAGAAAACTTTTTAAAAAGTAGAATATTCAGGAGAAACAAAGTACTACCAGATATTAAAACACAGTAAGAAACTAAAATAGTTAAAATATTTCGGTGTTGACAAAGGAGAAACAGTCAAATCATTAGAAGAGAATGCAAATTATGAAAATAATTCAAGTATAAATAAGACTAATTAGTACATGAGAATAGTGGCATTTCAAATAAATGAGGAACTGATCATTTGGGGAAATGAATTAGGTTAGATCTCACCCTCGTGCCATGAACTGAACAAATTACAGAGAAACTAAATCATTAAACGTAAAAGCAAAACCATGGAACTACTTGAAAGATACCTTAATGACTATTTATATAAATTGGAGTGGGGGATATGTTTTTAAACATAATACCAAAGACAAAACCATAAAGGTAAAGAATGATAGATCCGACTGTATTGAGAATAAACATTTCTGAGTAGTAAAAACACAAAATCATAAAGTTAAAAGACAAGCACCATTTAGGAAATATTTACTATGTTCATCTAATTGTTCATATCTTCCCATGTACAGAGTTTTCTCACATCAAAACCAAAACAAAAGGGGTGCTTTAAGTGTCCGACTTCGGCTCAGGTCATGATCTCACGGCCCATGAGTTCAAGCCCCGCGTCAGGCTCTGTGCTGACAGCTCAGAGCCTGGAGCCTGCTTGGATTCTGTGTCTCCCTCTCTCTCTGCTCCTCCCTCTCTTATGCTCTGTCTCTCTGTGTCTCAAAAATAAATAGAACATTTTTAAAAATTAAAAACAAAACAAAAGACAAGAAGCAAATGGTTAGTTTATAAAAGAGCAATGTAAGTATGAAATGAAAACAACAAAAAAGCTTCAACTCCCTAACTGTTAAGAGAATACAAATTAAAGCGACAATGAGTTGCTATTTTTCACCTTCATCTCATACATATTGTTCACATCAGCAATTTGGGAATTTCAGATGATAGGTGTTTTTATATTCTCTCATTGCCTATATTGTCAGCCTTCCTGCCGCTTCAAACATTACTGGTTTAATAAACAAATTGTTTTCAACATCATAAAATGTGCCATATAACTACATGGTTCATCCTTAGGGAAGTGTGGACCCAGACCTTCTGAGTCAGAACATGACTTTCTGTCCCTCCAGTGGCTTTTGCTGCACACTTGTGTTGCGCGTAGTAGCCTGGGAAATGTAAGTGCAACACACACTCATAAGGGCGTTTCAGAACAACAGCACCGAGACCAGATGTCCATGCTCCCGGGGACTCTTTCCTCCACTGTAGTGGTCAGCAGGGCCCCACCACAGTGAGTGCCCTTACATCGGAGAGTTCATATTGATCATTGATCACAAAGCTCTTTTTTATCCACCCCCCCCTTTTTTTTTTTTTTTTTTGATTACTTAGGGTCCTTTGTTCATTCAAGACATGACACTTAGACCTCCCTTCCTCCAGGAAGCCTTCCTGGCCATCCCCATGGTGCAGACCTAGATAAGGACCACACCTCTGCGTTCCCATAGTTCTCAGGTATCAGGAGTGGAGTGTGGGTGTATCTTCTTCACAGCTGTACTTCCTATGCTCAGCAGGCACACGGGCCATTCCAAAACAGCATTGGGAATTGGATTTGTTTTCTTCCAGAGTCTGTTAGCAAGTATCCCCTCCCATGTCTGCAGAGACTGGAGCTCCCTGTTGCTCTACAGGAGCCAGCTCTGCATGAGTGAGGACTGGTCAGCAGCCACAGAGGTACAATCCCAATTAACCTAATTAGGAAAGATGCTTGTCAGGAAGGCAAACTAAAGGCAATGAGTGTTTACATAAATAGACATGCATTTACTGATTCCTACAGATACCACAGGGAGCCAACGAACTCACTGTTGGTGCACATAGAAAATATCTGTGGAGGGGCGCCTGGGTGGCGCAGTCGGTTAAGCGTCCGACTTCAGCCAGGTCACGATCTCGCGGTCCGGGAGTTCGAGCCCCGCGTCGGGCTCTGGGCTGATGGCTCAGAGCCTGGAGCCTGTTTCCGATTCTGTGTCTCCCTCTCTCTCTGCCCCTCCCCCGTTCATGCTCTGTCTCTCTCTGTCCCAAAAATAAATAAAGGTTGAGAAAATATCTGTGGAACCTCACTGTGCAGGGCCACAACACTGAGCTAGAGAATGGGGTGCAAGACAAAGGGCTTGCTCCCCACACTAAGTTGCTGGGAGCCGATCTGTCAAGCCCTGCCAGAGTCTTCAATTGACCAGTAAGGTAGTCAGAAGTAGGTTTTCACAGATAATTATGGCAGCCATGCATAGAGTAGATTGGGTGACAATGTGCCCATAGGGGCTGGCAGTGCTGTATGGCCAGGACCCCAACCAAGTAACACTGGCTGGTATGTGGAATGGATAGGCTAGATAGGTGGGGTGCAGAGAGAGGGGGTTCATATACCTAGGGGATGCCAATGCCTTGAATGGG
Source organism: Leopardus geoffroyi (assembly GCF_018350155.1). Classification (NCBI taxonomy): domain Eukaryota; kingdom Metazoa; phylum Chordata; class Mammalia; order Carnivora; family Felidae; genus Leopardus; species Leopardus geoffroyi. Next base: position 110,337,794 of record NC_059328.1, read on the forward strand.
CCCATAACCCAGAAGGAGGCCATCTGGAGGAGGTGGGATGTCAGTCCATGATCTTCTAATGGGCTTAACAATGCCAAGACACCTGGAAAGACACTGCATTTACAAACACCCCGCTCTTTCAGAGGAAGCACTACCCTAAGGCAAGTCCAGACCTCAAGTGCTCTGGTCTGGGCTGGAAACGACTGTCTTTTAAGCAAGAGCATGACTAGAATGATACTTCTAATGAGGTGAGGGATGGGACATTACTCATTTACTCAGCCTTATTTTCCCCTGTTGCAACAACTCAGCCCTCCATGAACCCAGAACCAGAACTGAGTTCTGTCTGTGTACCCACCAGGGGCTGTGCATTTATGTCAGGGGGTGAGGACAACCTAGACAACACAGGCTGCATGCTTAAGCAGAAACTCCCCCCATAAGCCTGGCGGTAGGTGCTCTTCTCAGGTTGTAGGGATGATCTAGCACCCTCACAATGTGTGCCAGGTCTGTAGGCATTCTTGCCCAAAGTCCACTTCAATGTGTCCTTGACTCAGTGGGCACATTCTTTATCCTTGTCCCCTCAGTCCTTGTGTTAGATCCATGGCAGGGACCAAAGGCAAAGCCCTCTACAGATGCATCCTCTGTAGGGCCCCTCATCCTAGTCTTTCCCTATCCCTTTCCCACAGCTGTTCTACCTGCAGCTTCTTTATTGGCTCCCTGGTTGGTGTTTTCTCTGCACCCTGTTCAGGTGTCTGCCTTTGCAGACCCAGCACCTTCCCTCCATCTCTTCTATGACTGAAGATCAGATAGTCTCTCAATTTCCTCCACCTCTTTCCTAAAAACTATAAACAGTTATGCCTGAAGGAACCCCATCAAGTGTCCATAATGACAGATTCCTTCTTTTCCCCCACTTCTTTCTGTCTGGAATGCAGACCTGAGCCATCTATGGCCTCTCCCTCCTTTAATAGGACGTGTTCCAGCCTCCCAGGACCAGGAAGGCTGCCCTATACTGCACAGACCACCAGAGGCCCAGGCTGCTCCCCAATATGGAGCTGAGAGCATCCAGATGAGCAAAATTTCCTTTCACGGCAGATCCACCTCTAGAGCCACAGCTGACTGTGAATATAACCCCCAACTACCACTACACCTCCCACCATCTCCACTCAATCGAAACACCCAGAGAGACTTTTTCCACATCAAGGGTAGACTTGATCCTGCTCATGATACCTATTGTTCAAGGGCAAGGTGAGACATACAAACAAATCACGCTTCAGTTCGAGCAGAAGTACAATCCCAGGGTGCAGGCAGCACCCAGACTCTCTCCACCCTAAAGTGAGCTTTGTTTGTTGCAGGTGTGGCTGGATTCATCGCCAGTCATGATCCACAAGGGGACCCTGATCTCTGCTGCCTTGCATATTTATAGGTAGGGTGACCATATTCTTTATTATCTTTATTCTTTATTACTGGGACACTTTTAGAGTGAGAAAAGATGCTATCAATAACTTTACTGGGACAACAGGTATGAACTAAGACAGGTAAACTGAGACATGTATTCTATTTGCTTGGAAGTTAGGAGGGAGTGGGAATCACCTGGCTGATTTGAAAGCCTTTGAGCTTTGCAGTAGGAGGTTATAATAATGTCCCATTCTTGGGTGCCCATAACCTTTGGAGCTTGGGTATTGGCACGGGAGTTAGCCAGAGGTCCTATGAGCCTGCCTGAGGGACAACCACCAGTTCATCCAAAAGACCACTGGCTTCTATCTCATCAAAATGCTATTTCTATCCATTACAGAAACTCTGCACGATAGGAATTATTACTACCATTTAAAGATGAGGAAATTGGATTTTAGATCACTTCATTAATTTGACTTAGGTCATATATTTGGCAAGACCATGCTTTCTCTCTTATTCCATGTGGCTACATTCTATTTATGCAATTAAAATCTGATGACAAAACATTTTTTTCTGTTTCAAAACCATACTAAGCTCAACATTTTCCATATGAACTCATCCATTTTCTCCTTAAATCAGCAGTTCCCTCTTAATGCCTTATCTCCACCGGGGCACTCCTGCTTCATCCATCCCCATCAGTGCAGGGCAGAGCTGTGGAATCAGACTGGCTGAAATTTGTTTGAGCAGCACTGCGGAGTGAAAGACTTGGAGCAGGGTATTATGCAAATATTGATCGGATCCTGGGAAAACTCTGGACGTGCATGGCCTGGGCCTGGAGTCAGTGCAGCTGTGGGTGGGAGCCAGATGTGCTGGCCATAGCCAAGCACCTGGATAGGGAGGTCATGCCACATTCTCCACCTGAGCAAAGGGGGCTAAGTCCCAAGGAGAGTCCAGGGCCCACCATCTGGGCCTCAGGGTCTCAAGATCAAGTAAACAGAAGGTCTGCCAAGGTAGGCGAATATGGGACAAGAGGATGGTCAGTGGAGAAACACCAGCCAAGTCCATATCCTTTCCCAGGAAGTGAACTTTCACCCTCATTGTAGTGATTTAGAAAATCAGAAAGTCTCACATTAGGGGAAAGAGCATCACCCACAATCCCAATGCCAAGTCACTGGTACTGTTGATCTTTAACAAATACTTTTTAGTCTCTTATCTCTCAAAAACGTTAAGATTTCCTTTTTATCTTATAATAATGCTACTTAGTTCTTCACATACTATTCCATTCTGGTTTTTTTTCATTAAACATTACATAAGTATTTTCCCATCTTATCAAGTAGCTATTCCATCAAATGTGGACACACCCTCATTTCCTTGGCTGTACACCTATTAATGTGCATATGTTTTGTTCCTTATGTTCACTATTACAAACAGCACCCTAACATACACGCATATTATTAAAATTTTGTCCTCATTTCAGATTAACTCTTCAGAACTGTGATCAGAACTGTGGTCAATGGATAGAAGCTTAACACTTTAAGGCCAGGTACATATTGCCAGATGGTGGTCAATGGTTTCTGTATTGCTAATTTACAGATATTTAAGCAGTGCAAAAAAGGGACATCTCACCTGATTCTTTTCCTGAGGCCTTTAATTCAATGATCAGAAACATTCAACAAACATTTTCTGAGCCCTTCCTGTATGCCAGACCCTCTATGGAAATATATTCTTACCAGAAGCAGCAATTCTGGTCCCTTCAGTCTTCAGCTGAGTCCAGATGGTACAAATCAGCATCAGCCACCCCAAGCATGCTTTGGGAATCTAACAGAGATAGAGACAGTCTTCTGCATCCCTAAAAATCATACATAATTCTGAGGTCACAGCCAATGGCTGAAGGACTACCACCAGTCATGTGCTGGGACAAAAAGGGGATGAATTATTCTATAGCCAGAATTACCAGGCTGGAGGCTTTGTGGGTTTCATGATGTGGGCCCAGGTAACCTATATGGACCATCCTGACTTATGTAAAAGACAAGATGAGTGTCAGTAAAGGGAATGTATTAGGTTAGATCATATGAAATTACCAATAATCCACCTTTTCTTAATCTTCAAAAATGGCAATTTCATATGGTTCAAACTAATATAATACAAATGTTTATCACACAGAGTTTTGGGGAAATTATACTTACAATGACTACATGACAATAAATACTTCAAGAAAGTTAACAGAAGTACAAGACTTGACATTAAAACTACAAAACATTGTTGAAAGGAATTAAAGAAAATCTAAAATAGTGGGAAGACATCCTATATTAATGCATGAGAATACTTAACATTGTTGAGATGGCAGTACGCTTCAACGTTAACTATAGATGCAATATCCTTCCTCTCAAACACTCACCTTGCTTTTCTGAAAGAATTGACAAGGTGATCCTAAAATATATATGGGAATGGAAGGAACCCAGATCAGCCAAAACAATCTTGAGGAAGAATACAGCTGGATAACTCATGTTTCCGGATTTCAAAACTTACAGCAGAGCTACAGTAATTAGGACAGTGTGGTACTGTAATGAGGAAGAACAGAGGGATTAATGGAATAAAGTTAGAAGTCCAGAAATAAACCATCATATTCACAGTCAGTTGGTTTTTCCAAGGGTGCCAAGGCCATTGAATGGGGGAAAGAATATTCTTTTAAACAAATGGTGCTGAGACAAGTGGATATCCTTACACCATATACAAAAATTAACCAAAACATGGATCATAGACCTAAAGGTAAGAGCTAAAACTATAAAACTCCTTAGAAAGAAATGTAGGAGTAATTCTTGGTTATCTTAGCTTAGGCAATCATTACTTTAGATAAAATATCAATAGCACAAGCAAAAAAGGAAACCTAAATAAGTTGGACTTCCTCAAAATTTAAAATTTTTAAGCTTCAAAGAATATAATCAGGAAAAGAAAAATATAGCCCATAGAATGGGAAAAATATTCTTAAACATAGAATATTCTTATTAGACATAAAAAATTTGTATGTGGAATATGTAAAGAAACTTTATAACCCAACAATGAAAAGACAAATAATTCAATTTAAAAAGGAAAAATAATTTAGTAGATAGTTCACTAAAGAAGACACACAAATGGCCATGGGGCCTCTGGATGACTCGGTTAAACATCAGACTCTTGATTTAGGCTCAAGTCACGATCTCATGGTTCATGAGATTGAGCCCCACATCAGACTCTGCGCTAACACTACCACTCTCTCTCACTCTCTCTGCCCTTCCCCTGCCTGCATAAGCACACACGCTCTATCTCTCTCTGTCTCTCTGTCTCTCAAAAAAATAAATAAACATTTTTTAAACAGAAACACAAATGGCCAATAATCACATGAAACGATGTTTAACATTGTTATTTATTATGGAAATGCAAATCAACACCACACTGAGATATCACTTCATACCCACTAGGTAGCTAAAGTAAAAGACAACAGAAAGTGTTGGTGGGGATCCAAAAAAATTGCAATTCTTACACACTGCTGGTTGGAATGTAAAATGATGAAGCAACTTTGGAAAATATTTTGTCAGTTCCTTAAATTGTTAAATGCAGAGTTATCATATGACTCAGCAATTCCATTCCTAGATATATGTACAAGAGAAATAAAAACATAAGTCCACACAAAGAACTTGTATACAAATGTTCGTAGCAGCATTATTCATAGTTTCCAAAAACTGGAAACAACCAAAAAACTTGTGCACAAATGTTCATAGCAGCATTATTCATGGTTTCCAAAAACTGGAAACAACCAAAATGTATAGCTAGTGATGAATGGATAAACAAAATGGTATAACCACATAACAGAATATTACATCCAGAATGGTATATCCACATAACAGCAATGAGAAGTGAAGTGCTGACAACTGCCATAACATGGAGGAATCATGAAAACATGTTAAGTGCAAGAAGCCAAGCATAAAGAGTATATATTGCATGATTCCTTATGATTCAGTATATACGGCTGCCATGTGCAAAGTACTATTCTTGGCCTTGAAGATTACTGAATGAGCCCAATAAACTTGATCACTATCTTCTCAGGCTTTCATTCTAATGCATGCTGAGAAACATGATTGTGCACATAATTAATAAGATAGAATTACAGTTATGCTATGTGCTAAAGAAAGAGAGATAAGTGTAGGGGACTATGAGCTGGTCTGAGAGAGGGCAGACAAGGGTTCACTGAGGAAGTGACTCAGTTTTGTTCCCTGCTCTTTTTGTGCTTCACAATATATTGTAAATATCCCCCCATGATTAAAAACTCTGTACACATAATGTTCATGTCTTAGTAATATGCTGCTCATGGTAGTGTCTCAACATCCTCTGGACGATGGACAGTTAGCTTGATTCCATTTTCCCCATTCTGCATACTGATTCAACAAATATCTTTACATGATACCTTTGCCCAGATTCCTAATAAGAGTTTAAGGGTAAATTTCTACTAAAGTAATTGCTGAGGCAAAAGATAGGAGCGTTTTAAAACTCTTCATATGCGCCACCAAAATGTTTTTCAGCAAGACTGTAGCTGTTCACACCATGGTGTTCTCACCACACTCCACAGTGTCAATCAGAAGGCTTTCTTCACTCTGTCCAGTGCTGGAGCCACCCAGCTCTCCTGTCATTCCAGCCTGTAACACAGGGTTGAAAGGAGAACCTCTTCCCAAATGTCCTTAACAGGACACCGCACTCATTCCAGGGTGAGAAAGCATGCATCTAATTGCCTATCTGTCTTTCCCCTGACAGATAGGAAGCTCACACGGATCTCAATACATCTAGCCATCTTCAGTGTGACCCTGCCTGTCTCTCTTCTCATGTCTTCTTTTATGCTGTTGTTGTTCAATTATTAGCCCTATTATAAGTCATACAATGATGTTACTGGTTTTAATACATAAAATTCACTCAAATTCTGCTACAACAGGGTTGGATCCAGACAGAATCAGCACATAGATAACTTGCTTTCAAAGCTGACTACCTTCATTTCTCTAGACCTAAAGAATGAGATCAGACCTTCAAATCTCAGATTTCTGCTCAATAGTTTTGCAGTCTTGGGATCATCTCTCTTAACCCCTCTGAGTTTCTGAAAATGTAGGTAGTCCCAATTTCATCAGAGCAAGGGCTAATTAAATCAGAAAGCATGTCCAGTGCATTGCCTAATAGCAAGTTCCCCTTTTAGTATTCTTTTTCCAGGTTCTTGTCATTCATGGAATGGAGCATCCACGTAGCCTCCCCAGGCCAGGCCCTGGGACTCGTACCCAGATGCACACTGGTTGTCACATAGCTGGCCGTAAGCTGCTATGTCTACTAGGCACAAACCGTTTGATTCTTTGTGGACACACATAATCAATGCAGGCCATAGTCCCTGAGAAGTGTAACATCTTCTGGCACTAACCAGGTGGATGTGAAACCCTGAAGAACAGGTTCAGAAAAAGCCTTCAGAGGAGTCCTCAACAGCGGTGGGGAGAGGAAGGGAGTGTCCTGGCTTTGAAGGGTGGGTTGGCTTGGGGAGGAATGTGGGAGCAAGAGAAGAGTGCAAAAGCCCCTCTTCTAGTTCTCTACTGGAGTTTTCTCCTTGGGACTTACCATGATAAAAACTTACCTGTTTATCTTTGTTATTATCTCTTACCCAATAGAAAATACGCCCCATGATGGCAGAAATTTTTGTCTATTTTTCTCTCTGCTGAATTCCCACGGTGTGTAGAACATGGTCAAAATTTTTTGACATTCAGTTAGTATTTTTTCAGTGATTGAATGAAGAAGGCAGCTGAAGGGGCAGGAACAAAGACATGAATGTATATTTTTGGAGAGGAAAGATATGGTCTGGTGAGAGCAGAAGAGGAACTCACTGGCTCCAGAGCTTCAAGGGGCTGGCCGACCAGGGGCTTGGGTTGAGGTGCAGACCTCAGCTATGCCCTGAGCCCCCTCGACCTGCACACATTCACATAAATCATTGCTCCCATCTCAACTGACTCATTAGTCAGCAGAATTTTCCTATGGCATGTGTGGGCTGAGCCACCCACACCCTCAAGGGGAATAGTCTATTACTGCGATTGAGGAGCTGTGCCTCTGAGGCTCACATTCCATGCCATAAGGGATGGAGAATTCTATAGGGAACAGGGAGCCCTGAGGGTGATGCTTCTGACACCTGTCTAGATGTGAGTTCCCTGACAGTTGTATTGGGTGTGCTATGTGTCTGGCTCAAATCCTCAATGCCAGGCTCATTGCTCTGCTGCACTGCCACAGTAGGAATGGAAATGCTAAGATGGCAACAGGAAATTTGGGGTTGCCAGATTTTCTCTCTTTGGTGCTGGAGTATTAACATTCTGAAGGCTTATTAAAAGGCATTCTAAAGACTTCAGTAGAGCATTTCTCCCAGTACATGTGTTGGCTCCCCTGCTGCCTGCCTGGGGAAATCTGTGGCAGACAGGAGCAACTCTATCTTGGGAACCCCTGCTAAGAGCTCCTTTGGAGAAAAGATGTCTCACATTCCAGGACTGAGCATGTTTGTACACTGACTGCCTTAGATTTGCCTCCCCCCCCCCCCCGCCCCAGGACCTGCAGGGGGTGGAGGGAGAGTCCCTATATCATCAAACTATGGAATACAAACAGGCTGCATAAGCCAGGGGCTCTCAAGGGTCTGAGGGCCATGGGAACACGGGTGGAAAATTGTGTAAAACATTCTGGCATCTTCCAGAGGAAGACAGATGCTTTTGTGTTTTAGTAGGTTATCAGATGAGGAGAAAGATGAGCACTAGTCATGCCCAGGAGACCCCAGCTGGAGAACAGGGGCATCCTCTTGTCTGGCTCTGTCAACTTTTTGTAAAAATGCCCCAACCATCCTGCCAGCCCTGATACAGCAGACCCGCAGGGCAGACTCTCAGGATCCCTGTCCAGTGGTCAACACTGCTCTCTGGAGAAACCCTCACCAGCCATGCCTCTTCATTCCCTGTCAGATTCTCCCTTGCCCCTCCCATGTCTCAGGGAACATGATGCATCTATGTCTCTCTCCCTTCCCCGTGTCCTAACATCTCCATTCTTCCCAGGTCAGCTCAAGTCCCTGCCCCATTTCTTTTCCTCTGGCCTTTCACTGTACTCCCTTTGCAGAGCTCCTACATTACACTCTCCACCTGCCTGCATGGCTTTGGCACTCTCCCCTCCCCTTAGTGCCCCGCACACTTAGGAAGTATATACTCCATCCCCTGGTCTCTTAGATGTGCTAAGTATTCCATGTCTCCCCAAAAAGGGTCCCTCCCTCCAGAGAAGCTCTGCCCTGAGCAGGTGGGGTTAAATGTCACTGGAAATCTGCCTCACCTCAAAGCCTCTTGGGAAGCATCTCCTTACCCCTGCTGACTTACAGAGGATCTCTGCTGCCCTTACTCCAGGGGAGGGTGACCTCACCTGGCACAAGGAAGAAAGAATATTTGCCTTGCTGCTTCATGTTGGGAGGCATAAGCCTGTGGGCTCACCCCACTTCCCACTGGGTTGACCTATGCTTGAGGTGTTGGCTGTTAATATAAGATAAGGTAGTTGGAGACGCAGGAGGGAGCTATGGGTTGTCAAGCTGGGGCAGCCAGGCTCCTACACCTTCCCAGAGAGATTTGAGCATGAGTATCAAGGTCCTGGAGAGACAGCTGCAGGACTTGTAAGAAGGCAGTTCTAGCTGGCCTCCAGCATACTAACCAGGCTGGGGTGGGGACGCTCAGAGAAACATGCAAGCTGCTTAGGACTTGTTCTTGGGGACACCTAAGAGGGATGCATGTCTCCCTCCCCAGTGCAATGTTGCCCAGGCTCTGGACAAGACAGATGTTGAGTACACAGCCCAACCCAATCCCCTGGAGTGACCCTCCAGTTGGGACAGGTCCACTCTCAGTGTCCTTAGCAAGTTACACTCACTTTCAAGGATTATTCAGAGTTCAAGTAGTTTGCAGTTTCCCAAGCCCCAGAATCCTCCATGGGCATAAGAGTCTGGCTCTCTCCTTGTCCATCTCCCCATCAGAATGAGCTTTTCCACAGGTCAAGAGACTTGAATGTCAACTCTGGGTAGGCAAGGCATAGGCCAGTGAAGACCACATTACTACTTACATGCTGGTCAAGTGAGTGGACAAGAGAAGTTCTGAACAAGAGACTCATGTCATGGAACCTCATTCTATAGATAAAGAGGCAGAGGTGAGCAGCCCTGCCCATCCATCTTTGTTTCACATAGCACATATTTATTAGTATATTATTTAAAAATAAGCTTACCCTGTGACAGCAATTCAGCATCTGAGTACTTCTCATAGAAAGAAAAAATTGGAAAAACAACAACTTTCTAAGTGCAAGAACATTTATTGCAATATCATTTTTAATAATGAAAACAGTCAAAATATCCAAAAATATACAAGCAGTTGGATAAAAGACAAAGACCATGCATAAGGACCTACAAACCCTGTTATAGCAGGTTATTGACATGCAGAGCCTCACAGTCCATCGTCAAGTGTAAAGGACAGCTGTCAAGGAGTGTCAATGCAGGTTCCTACAGGAGCCACACCCAGGACTGCAGGAATGATTGAGGAAACACAACATTGAACACAAATGGCAGGCAGCCAGTGACATTCTGTATTTTTCAGGAGTGTTTGTTTGTTTGTTTGTTTTTAGTTTGAGTTTTTATTGGTGTGTTAATTAGAAAAATTATGCACTATTAAAAAACACAACAGCAAGTGAGAGAGAGCTAGATTTTTTCCCCAAGGTCCCCTATTAGTGGGAAAATCAGGACAGAAACTTAGGACCATGACATTTCTGTCCAGTGCTTGTCCCATGGGTCCTACTGAGTCAGTCAGGGACTCAAAGCTTCCTTCCACCCCAGGTTTGAAGTCCCTTGTCCCTCTTGCCAAACCTCTTCTTAGCAGAAAGACAAGGAAGGGATTAACACTATTGTCACAAATTCCTGAGTGCCTTGTCATTACTGGATATCTACATTGAACATGGTTAATCTTCTGTTCTCACATCTGAAAAACAAGTTTAAATTTTCCCAAGCTGAAACTCTCTATGCTTCACTGTTTGCCTTTTATGCACTTACTTTGCATCACACAGGTTTTGTACATTTCTGGCTGAGATCATTTCTGGGATATTCTTCCTTAATGGGCCTTGTTTCCCATTTTATTCACTAACTGGTTTTTATTAGTGTATAAGAAAGCTTTGGTTAGTGGGCATTGGTTGTGCAGCTGGCCAGATTTATGTGCTGTCTATCTGATGGCATCCAGCCAGTGATGGCTCCCAAGCCCAGCTGCACTTCAGAATCTCCTGGAAAGTTTGTTAGGAAAAGAGATCCCTGCACCCCACCCTTGGCAAATCTGCTTCAGTAGGTCTAGGGCAGGACTCCAAATCTTTAACGAGGGTGCTACACAATTCTGACAGTTGCAAACAGTTCCCAAGCAGGCATCAGGAACCACCTAGGCTCACTTTATTATCACCACTGCATCTGCCCTTTGTAGGCAACCTTCTCCTAGCTTGATCCAGATGTTGCTTTAAAATATATCTCCAGGTGGATCTCTTTTGATTGATTTTGTTTGGCCCTTGGTGATGCCTTTTGATCTCAACATTGATGTCTTTATTCAGCTCAGGGGAAATGCTCCACTAATACTCAATTATTGTAGTCATAATCACCTACATGCACCCCACGGAACTCCCTGGTTCATCATCATCATCACCTTTTCCCCTTAGTCCTGGAAGAATTTCAGTAATTTGTCTTCTAATTCACTGGTTTGGTTTTGTTCTTATAGCTACTCTAGTATTTATGGTCTACAATACATTTTTCAAATAAATTGCAGTTGACCCTTCAACAACGCAGGGGTTAGGAACACCAACCCTTGCACAGTGGAAATATGCAAGGTTTTTTTTTAGTTTATTTACTTGTTTTGAGCAAGAGAGACAACGTGAGTGGGGAGGGGCAGAGAGAGAGGGAGGCAGAGAATCCCTAGCAGGGTCCGTGCTGTCAGCGCAAAGCCCAACTCAGGGCTCAAACTCACAAACCTTGAAGGTCATGACCCAAGCCAAAATCAGGAATCAGATGCTTAACTGACTGAGTCACCCAGGCACCCCAGAAATTCGCATACAACTTTTGACTCCCAAAAAACTTAACTACTAATAGCCTACTGTTGACCAGAAGCCTTACCAATAATATAAACATTTGATTAACATATATCTTGTATATCATATGTATTATATACTGTATTCTTACAATAATAGCTAACTTTCCTTATTTATTTTTTTTTTTTTTGGAATTTCTAAACCATGCAGTTCCTTCCACAAGTTTTTCAGAGTGTTGCAAACCTCTAAATTTTTTTCCAATATATTTATTGAAAAAAATCCATGTATAAGTGGACCCATGCGGTTCAAACCCATGTTTTTCAAGGGTCAACTGTAATTGTATTTTCATCTAACAATAGCTGCATTTTCATTATGCCATAGTCTCTCAAATGGAGATTTCCTACATGTTATTCTGCTTTTTGTTTTGTTTTGTTTTGTTTTGTGGGAAGGATAAGGCCTTGGCATCTGAGGAGAATATTCTCTATTAACTCTTAAAGTTGAAACTTGTATTTCAATGATGGGGTCTTTTTCTATTTTCTGTGATTTTGTCCATTTATTCATTCTCAGAGGGTCTTGGGGACTCTATGTTTATCCAGTAATACTAAAGGGTTGATTTGGGTTGTTTCAAAAAGTTCTAGGTCCTTTAAAGATCTTTTGGGATCAGACAAAAAGAAGGAAAAGTTAATGTATGTCGGAGTTTAGAGACAGATGTAGGGGAAAATTCTAACTCTGGCATTTTCTAGTTGTATGATATTGTATACATAGTCTAACATTTTTTCTTTCATGTTCAGATACATACAGATAACTGTATCATGGGATCATGGGATCAACTTAGGTGAAATAATGCCTATAAAACACATAACACTATTCCTGACTCCAAGTAGACAATCAGTAATTGATGCAGGTTGTCGTGGGTCATTGTTGATGTTGCTATTACTTGCTTCCTGTTTCAGGTAAGTTTCTGACTCCCTTGCAACTTGCTCTGTATGCAGGTACAGTTCAGACCAGAGGAGGGGCCTAAGTTCCACCCTTGCACTTTCTACAACATCCCGTACCTTCCCAGGTGTACATTTGGGAGAAGGTGGGGCATAGTGTTAGTGCCAAGGAGAACTAGTGGCAACAAAGAGAGAGGCTAACCAAGAAACAGAGTCTTAGAGAACAAACTAATGGTTACCAGAGGGGAGGTGGGTGGGGATATGGGTGAAATAGACGATAGGGATTAAGGAGTACACTTATGATGAGAGCCGAGTGTTGTATGGAAGTGTTGAATCACTAAATTTTCCACCTGAAACTAATATAAGACTGTATGTTAACTAACTGGAATTTAAACAAAAACTTTAAAAATATATATTTCGATGAATTTCTATTTCTATTCCTATTTCTATTTCACCACCACAATATTTTCCCTAAATTTAGCAGCTTATACTGATGACAAAAAGCATGCTCTTCCAAGCAGATGGTCTCTTTCACCACTCCCTACACACAGGGCTTTAGCTCTGTTTGGGGCCTGATAACCTATGTGTCTTCTGGCCCCCTGAGATGAGGTGCAGAGGATATGGCAGCTTTAGGACCTGTGCTGAGGAGGTGTGAGGCCAACCCCTGCCTTTTCATTGTCTGTCCTGCTGCATTTTCGTGTGATCAAAAGTGACCTCAGCATCTTTCCTCCTCGTGTGGAATTTAACTGCCTGGCTGTGATTTTATATAGTGTAAAATGAAGATGCTGGGTCTCTCATCATGCAAGAAAAAAATCCAGTTCCTCACCTGTGTGGGGAGCATGGCTCCAACTGATATGTTAATGCAAGAGGATGCAGTCCTGAAGCATGGCAGGTGCTTCTAAATATACACTATATGTGGCCCAGTTCTGACTCCTGGAGGCTTTGACATCAAATAAAATGGGATAAGGATTGAAGAGGGAAGCCAGATAACAGATCTTCTCTCCAACAAAAGGGGAGAAGTCAGTAAAATGTTACAGCTTCCAAACAAGGGAAAGGGCACATCATTCCATTGCTTGTAAAGGGGAAACCAGTTTCAAAAAATTAGTCTTCTAGCTCAGTAAGACTCTTACTCTTCCTCAAAGCCAGAGACAAAACTGGACAAAGAAGTTAAAAAAATTCCAGGAGTTCTCCCAGTGCCCCCAGATTTGGAGAGAAGGTGATTATGGGGTAAATGGGCTAACATGGAAAATACAGGCCAACCCTAGGCAGGGGAGGGGAACACACCTGTCTTCCTTCTGGCTCTCAGAGGGGCAGAAAGAACTCCGAAGTTCCCTTTAACTAAGGGCTGCCAACTGAATGCCCCAAGAATATGGCACCATGGGAACAGGGAAAAAGAACAAAAATATATAAACTGTAATTCAGCCCTGGAACTGAGACTCTGAGAAAAAGGCAGTTCATGTTGGAAAAGCGAAAAAGGCTATCAAGGAAAGTTTGTCCAATGATAGTAAAGCAAATGGAGTTAAGGGTGAGGCAGAGAGAGAGAAATGACATGGCAAGTAGGCAAATGTAGTTCAGAAGTTATGAAACGGGAGGAGAGCATATAGCATGCAAAGGATGGATGAAGAAAGTAGACTGAGTGAAAATAAAGCCTGAAGACAAAAAGAATATGCCTGTGAGTCTTCACACTAGAAAAAGACTACATAAAAATATAAATGAGTTAAAAGATGAAATTAAAATGCAGAGAAGGTTTTGAAGAGAACTCTTACAAAACTGAGTTCCAAAGCAACATCATTAACAAAGCTAACAAATTAACAGAAACGTCAAGGAACAAGCTAGACAGTCAGTTATGGCCATGGAGGAGGGTGGGTTTGAGGTGACCTGCACATTAAACCAACCAGAGAAAGGAGGCAGAAATGGAGGGCACACAGAGGAGAGCCAAGACATGGTGAACCGGTGCTCCTGAAGTGGAAACGCCACCAAAGGGGCAAGGTATTTCTTTAAAAATATAACAGAAGAGAGTTTTCATGAACAAACACGGACTGAAACCAATCTGAAAGGTGAACCACATTCCAGGAAACATTAGTACAGAATAAATGCCATTGAAATATTTCCTGGCTGAGTCAATAAACATGAAGGGCAAATACTCATTTGAAGCATTCAGGTATCTGAAGCAAGGGAGAGAGCTTGCCAGGGCCGGGGCAGATGGCTCAGACTGTTCTCGGGCTGCTCCACAGCAGAAGCCAGAGTTAAAAGCCGTGGGATGCAAGAAAGTTCCAAGAGCAATAAAATGTTACTCAGGAATATTATACCCAGCCACACTGGTTCACAGGGATAACCATCCCAGGTAAAATTACCAAAAATTGGCTGTATCCATGACACACTAAAAGAAAAATCTCATCCCATTAGCATGAACAAAGAAGGGATATGTAGGTCCAGGCAACACCTAAAACCAGAGAACAAATGGTGACAGTGGCACATTTTCTGTCATGTATTTCACAATACACAATAACAGAAAAGTGAGTGGGGGTGGGGAAAGAAACCAACAACCCAGGATGTAGTGTGTAGACTAAAAAGTTCCAAGGGAAAGAAAGTGTCATTTACCCCAGGCAAGTTTCCCTTTGGTTGTCAAGGCCACAGACAATCTTGGGCTGGCAGGAATCTCAAAATCCAGTGTCTCACAGACCTTGGTAGCAGACAAGGGAGGGGAGGTTGCTCAGTGATAAAATCCAGTCAGGCAAGCAGATAAAGCAAAGGAAAAGCCTAGCCAGGGAGTGAGAGGTGTTATGAAAAGGACTCAGAGTATCAAATCCACTTAATATAGAAGATTTAACAACAGTGGGAACAGTGCTGTATAATAGAAGGCAAATGCCATTCACCTTGCAAACATCACCAACACAAATCCAGAGAAATGAAGGCAGAAAGGATAAGAATGCTAATTTCCTCACCATTTTGCGTAGAGAATAATTAACATTTTCTGAAATTGAAGCATGGGGTTAAAACACAAAGACGCCAACCTCTTAATGTTTTTCATATTCTTGATCTTAAAGGGCTCTTTTACAAAATAATACCTCTTCTGGAAGGCAACATTTATTTGAAGATCCCAGTTCCTTTCATTTAAATATTATTCATTTTCTTCTCTTAAATTGAAGGAAAATTTACTAAAATACTTTTATATTGGAAATAGTATATGTCCCTAATCCCATTTTTATTGAGAGATATTTCTTTGTTTTTCTATATGCTCACCTTTTAGAGTCAAAGTGGGGAAAGAGATGTCTGAGGTGAGGGTCACCCAACACTGAAATGGTTGTTGCTTAGCAGTTGAATCTGGGGTAGTTTTATTTTTTTTAATTTTTTTTATTTTTGGTATTAGTTCCATGCTTTATAATCAATAGACTTCATCTTTACTAAATCCATACAATTTGAGAAAATGAATAAAAAGAAATAAAATGCTTAAAAATGAAGACAGATACAATTTTCTATAATATATAGTTTTTGGGTTTTTTTAGATTTTCCAAAAAAGTGTTAAGAGTGTCCTGGTGGGTAAGGAAGAGTTTATTTCTCCCATGTCTGAAGCAGTCAGTTGTGGAGTGGCTAAGTGGCTCAGCAACATGTCCATGGCCCAGGGCTGGCTGCAGGTGACTTAGAGTGACCTGGCTGGGGTGACAGTGGAGGCTCTGCTCCACCTGTCCCCTACCCTGCAGGTACCCCATCCAGGCATGCTCTCATGGCAGAGGCAGCAGCACCAAGTTACAAAAGCCTAGTCACACAAGTGCTTCTTCATGCCTCTGCTTGCAACAAGTCTAATACCATCCAGGCCAAGAAGGTCAAGTGGTGGAGAAATAGAGTTTGCCTGTTTAGCTAGAGGAAACCACAAAAGGCACAGAGTAAAATTCATATACATAGGGAGTGGTGACAAGTTAGTTTCAGCATAATGTGGCCAGGCTGCTTCTGTTCAGTTTTCCCATTGAAATCAACAAGCCAGCTGGTTTTAGACCCTACACACTTCTTCCAGTAGGACCCCTTCATACTGAGGGGGAATCCCAATGTCTTCCTCATCCATTTAACCAGGAGCGGGAAGTACAGAGATTTTTATTTCAGAAAGCTTAGCTAGAAGCTACCAGTATCATTGGTCCAGGAAAATAATTAGAGATGATACATTTCCAGAAGCAGTGACCCCAGGTTCAGGCAAAGAACAATCCAAAGACTCCAGGGAAAAGATTTTGGCTCCAAATAAAGAAAGCCCTGGCAAACCCTAATGCAGATAATGGGACATGGTCCCCTCAATGGCTGGTTGTGAAGGTGTGTGCATCAGAGAGCTGAGGGAGAAGCAGGGATAGGGCTCCAGATGGGATTGCCATTTCAAGGTCACAACATAGATATTTCAGTCCCTGAATAACTTGATGGCTGCTCTGAAACCATGTGTCAGCAAACTAGTAGGGAACTGGGTGCAAAAGTGAATTACTAAATTGTGCAACTTTAGATAATAAAGGTCACTCCTTCAGGATGCAGGTATCAGGGACAGGTTGTCTGAAACATCCTTACATTTCTGACCATCACATGTAAATTAGGTCCTAGAAGACAGAAAGAATTTCAGGGGCTCCTGGGTGGCTCAGCCGGTTAAGTGTCCCACTGCACCTCAGGTCATGATCTCACAGTTGGTGAGTTTAAGCCCTGCATGGGGCTCTATGCTGACAGATCAGAGCCTGGAGCCTGCTTCAGATTCTGTGTCTCCCTCTCTCTGCTCCTCCCCTACTCACTCTCTGTCTCTTTCCCCTCTCAAAAATAAATAAAAATTTAAAAAAAAAATTCAGACACAGGGCAATATGTCAGTCCATTCACACACACACACACACAATTTTGCACTGAGTTTTATTCCCAGTTTTATTACTTATCTGCCACAAGTCACCTAACTTTTCTGAACTTCAGTGTCATAATCCATAAAATGGGCACAATGCAATAACATAATAATCATTTTACAGGGTCATTCCAAAATTCAAATGAGATGCTGTTTTTAAACTGTCTAGCATATGGTTAGCCCCCAATTGATGGCAGCTACAACGATGATTAATAAGTAGATGCCAAGGTTAAGAGGAAGGTCAAGGCAAAGATGGGAAAGCAATGTGTGTTGTCAACCAAGAAAGATTTCACTGAAAATTTGGGCAATTAGAAGTGTGCTATTCAAGATACACAGACAGATTTCATGCAGAAACCCAAATTGTGTAAGACAAAGAGGGGGCAAAGTACAGGGGAAAGGTCATGAGTGCAGTTCTCAATTAGGCCTTCTATGCAAAACAGGGATTGAAACTAGGTTAACTGGGATTGGTTGGATTAATATGCAAATGAGGGATTGAGGCTTGTTAAACCTCATTGTCCCCTTTCCTAGTGAAGAATGCTGATGATTCAGGTGTCATGGTGATGAAGAAGTTACGTCCAGGCTGAGGGCAGCTGGCAAAAAGTTTTTTAAAAAGTCCACGGTTTCTCCTATGAAGACATGCATAAATCCCCTCTCCCTTATGCCCTCCTGACTCCTATTTTAAAAAGAGACACTCTTAGCTAGGTTTGTTTGCTCCATTTTAAAATCTCCTTTTACAATGCTAATACAGCCTCATTTGGGATTCACTACTCGCTTGGACTACGTTTTCTCAGTGTCTCCATGTGCTTGTTCTCAGGGAAGCTAACTGGAGTTGTCTCTGCCTTCCTCTTCAACCTCTGCTACATTCGGATGCATTTAAAGGACAATTAAGCCATGACAACTCACTGATGAATAACTATGCTTTCTGCTAATCTTGTCACGTTGGGCACTGGCTGGAGACACAATTAATACAACATGGCTGAACAGCTTACACATTACTAAGTTGCCCAGCGAAGGTGACAGGGCTGGGTGAACTGCACCTTCATTTTCCACCTTGCTGGGGCTTTCCCAGGGAAAGTGTGGGCCCCAGTGTCCTCATGCATCCACTCTGTGTCACAAGAGCTGAGACTCACACTTGAGCTCAGTCCTCATGCCACGCAGTCTCCACACCTGGGTCACTAGCTCCTGGGTAGAAGCGATTTATAGGAGGCTTTCTAAGATGATGTGTCAGGGCTCAAGGTCAATGAATCGAACAGTGTAGCTTAATAATATGCTGCACCCTGAGATTCACCCTCAACCTCAAAAAGAACTTGTCTTCTGCAATAATAATAGGTTCCAATGGTTGGTGCTTTACCTGGGTTATCTCAGACCACCCTCATAACAGCCTGGGCACAGATGCTCCCACAGAGGGCTCATGCTTGCCAGCTAAGCAGGGTACAACTCCCAGACCCTTTCTGTACACACTCACACACACACACACACACACACACACACACACACACACACACCTATTTATATGAGGATTTATCATTTTAAATGTCATTGTAAAATTTCAGAACAACATCTATATTAAGCACTTTTCTCAGAAACACCGTCAGTTCACACGGGTCTGTGTCATTCTGTTTAACATCTGCATCACACTCTAGAGAAGATGCTATATTGCTTCAAATTTCCCCTTTATAAAAAACTCTGGAATAAGCAAGCATCTTTGTGCATATATATTTATGTGCATATAAAAGTTTTTTTTAAGGCTAAATCCTAGAAGTGAAATTTCTTCATCAAAGGGCATATACACTTACATTTGAACAGATTGACAACTGCATTTCCCAGAAGCTTCACCACCCTGCATGTAACAATGTCTGTTTCTCCACATTCTTGCCAACAGTGGATATTATTAGTCTTTTTAAATTTTGCAAAATAGAGCAATATAGTGTTATTTTTTATAAAAATATAAAATATAAAATATAGTGTTATGGTTTAAATGGACATTCCCCTTCAGGTTGGGCATCTTTTCATATGTTGTCCTTAAACTGTGAATTTTCTATTAATATCCTTTGCCCATGTTTCTTTTCAATTATTTGCATTTTCCTTATTGATTCCTTTATATACTTATAAATAGCAATCTCTAACCTGCTAAATATTGTTTTTAATAAGTTTGTCACTTGTCAATTTATTAATGGCTCTTTTTTTCTTTTCTAGAAGTTATAATTAGTTTCTGGTCAAATTCTCTGTAAATGTTTTGTAAATTACGCATTGCTCTCCAAAAAAGATTTTATGTAGTCTCTTAATTTTTTCACTAATATGTGTATTTTAAAAGATAATTCCTTAGGGGCACCTGGATGGCTCAGTTGGTTAAGCATCCAATTCCTGATTTCGGCTCAGGTCATGATCTTGGTTCATGAGTTCGAGTCCTGCTTCGGGCACTGCACTGACAGTGATGAGTCTGCTTAGGACTCTCTCCCTCTCTCTCTAGCTCTTCCCTGCTCACTCTGTCTCTCTCTTAAAATAAATAAACATTAAAAATAGATTATAAAAAGTAGCACTTTAATACAATTGATTTATTTATTTATTGCATGGCATGAGTTGAATGTTTCCAAATATGTAGTCAATTGCTCCAACAGCATTTATTAAAATGCCATATTTCCCCACTGATTTGAAGGTCTACTTTAATCACAGATGCAGTTACAGACTACCACAAATCTTTGAATCTATAGTAAAATTTACTATTCTATTCAATTAATCTGTTGGATGAGCCTTGTACATGTATCATAATGTTGCAATAATTTGTGAGTTTAACATAGACCATCTATAATTTATTAATCTTCTATGTCAAATGTCCTATTGGTTATTCTTGTGCATTTTCTCTTCCATTTGAATTTCCATGAAAAATATGAAAAGTGAAATGAAAATTTCACTGTTAGTTAATGGGTACAAAAAAATGAAATTTTTTTTCTGTTCTGCAAGTTAATGGGAAAGGAGATAACATATATAAATATTGAAATTTTCATTTAGATACAAAGTGTCTATTTAGATCTCCTTTAATGACATAAATTTATGTTTTATAATTTTGTACTTTTCTTGTTATGTCTTACATTGTTCTTATAAGGTTTATACCTAATTATTTTGTTTTGTGCTGTGGAATTCATGGATATTTTTTCATTTTATTTTTCTAATGGGCTACTGCTGATATCGAGGAAAGTACCACATTCTTGTACATTCATTTGCATTTTGCTGGTTTATAAAATTCTTTTTATTTATCCTTTCTTGGATATCTTTAGATATGTGCAAATGTTTCCTCTTTCTAACACCATCATTCATTTTAAAACACTTTGTAATTTGTTGTTTAGCTATGTCCAACCTAATGATGATAGTGGGAAATCTGGTCCCATTCCTGCCCTTAATGCAGTACCATGTAAGGTAATGCTTGCTGTATGTTTCTGATAAGTGTCCTTTATTGAAGAATTGTGTTCCTATCCCTAGCCTATTGAATGATTTTTTAAAATCAGAAATGAGAACTGAATTTTATCAAATATTTAGCCAAAAATACAGATGATCAAATGACTTATTTCTCTGTTAATGGTTTATGTGATGAATTATCTAAAAATTATTCTTGATATAAGACAATCCCATTAATCATGAGGATACTAATACCTAACTTTAATTTACCATTTATTATGTGCCAGGTACTATTATAAATACTGTATTAGAAATACCAGGTTTCATCTTATGTATTTCCCAATTATGATACATTATATTTTTAATGAGGTGCTGGATACAGTTTGTTTATACAATACTGGGGACTCTTGCCCCTATGTCCTGAAGTGATTGGGTATGGTTTTGGTTTTGGGTTTGGTTTCTCACCATTCGCATCTGGGGAATTTTTCAGCCTCATAGAATAGAGAAACTTCTTAATATTTTCAATTCTCTATGCTCTATGACTTTTTGTTAATATACACTTTGTCTTTTTATTCAAGGTTTGGCTTTTTAAATCCCCTATAATCCGCTCCAGACATGTTGAAATTTTTAGAGGTACATTTTTTTTACTGCTTTAAACTTTTCTATTATTGATTTTCTATTGTTTCTAAGTTCATTTTTGGTTGTTACATACTTCTGAGAAACCATTTATTTTATCCGTATTTTCTTTTTATTTCAGCTCTCTTGAGGTATAGTTGACAAATGAAAATTACATGTGTTTAAGGTGTAAAACATGTACAATGTGATGATAAATTGACATGACTGATAAATTATAAAAGAATCACAAATATCAGATTAATTAACACATCCATCATCTGACATAAACTTTTGTGTTTGTATATGAAAATTCTTAAGATCTACTCTCAGCAAATATCAAGTATGCAATACAGTATTATTAACTATAGTCATTATGCTATACATTAGATCCCCAGAATTTATTCATCTTTTAACTGGAAGTTTGTACCTGTTAACTAACATTCCCCATTTCCCCAAGCCCCAACCCCTGGATTCCACTATTCTACTTTCTGGTTCTGTGAGTTCAGCTTTTTGGATTCCACATATAAGTGAGATCATGCAGTATTTACCTTTCTGTATCTGGCTTATTTCATTTAGCATAATGGCCTCCATCCAGGATGCCAATAATAGGATTTCCTTCCTTTTTAAGATTGAATAATCTGCCACTATATGTAAACGTTATCACTTTATACATTCATTAACCAGCAGACACTTAGGTTGCTTCCATGTCTTGGCTGCAAAGAACATGGGAGTGCTGAGATCTCTTGGAGATACCAATCGCATTACCTTTGCATATATACACAGAAGTGGGATTCTTAGGTCATTGTACTTCTATTTTTAATTTGTTGAGAAACCTCCATACTGTTTTCCTTAGTGGCTGCACCAATTTACATTTCCACCAAGAGTGCACAGGGTTTCTCTTTCTCCACATCATCGTCAGCACTTGTTATCTTTTGACTTTTTGGTGTACAATATAGTGATTCAGCAATTCTACACATTACTCAGCACTCATCATGAAAAGTGTACTCTTAATCCCCTTCCCCTAGTTTCCCCATCCCACACCCACCTCCCCTCTGGTGACCATCAGTTTGTTCTCTATAGTTTAGAGTCTGTTTCTTGGTTTGTCTCTCTTTTTTCTCCTTTGCTCACTTGTTTTGTTTTTCAAATTCCACATATGAGCGAAACCATATGGTATTTGTTTTTCTCTGACTGACTTATTTCTCTTAGCATAATATTCTCTAGCTCCATTCATGTTGTTGCAAATGGCCAGCTTCCATTCTTTTTTATGGCTGAGTAATATTTCATTGTATATATAAATCACATCTTCTTTATCCATTCATCAGTTGATGGACACTTTGGCTGTTTCCATACTTTGACAATTGTAAATAATGCTTCTATAAACTTAGGGGTGCATGTATCCCTTTGAATTAGGGTATTTGTATTTTGGGGACAAATATCCAGCAGTGTCATTACTGGATCATAGGGTAGTTCTATTTTTAATTTTTTGAGGAACCTCCATATTGTTTTCCAGAGTGGCTGCACCAGCTTACATTGCAGCCAACAATGGATGAGTGTTCCTCTTACTCTACATCCTCACCAACACTGTTGTTTCTTGTGTTGTTGATTTTAGCCTTTCTGACAGGAGTGAGGTGATATTTCATTGTGGTTTTGCTTTGCATTTCCCTGATGATGAGTGCTGTTGAGCATCTTTTCATGTACCTGTTGGTCATTTGTATGTGTTTCTTGGAGAAATGTCTATACAGATCCTTTGTCCATTTCAAGTTATTTGGGGTTTTTTGGTTTTGAAGATTTGTTTGGTTTTTAGTGGTTTTTTTGTTTGTTTGATTTGGGTTTTTTTGCTATTAAGTTGTATGTGTTCCTTATATATTTTGGACATTAGCCCTTTATCAGATATGTTTTGCAGATATTTTCTCCCATTCCATAGATTGCTTTTTCATTTGGTTGATTACTTCTTTGCTGTGCAACATCTTTTTAGTTTGACGTGGCCCTGATTATTTTTGCTTTTGCTGTTTGTGTTTTGGTGCGAATCCCCCCCCAAAAAAAAAAAAAAAAAAAAAAC
This sequence comes from Leopardus geoffroyi, assembly GCF_018350155.1. NCBI lineage: Eukaryota > Metazoa > Chordata > Mammalia > Carnivora > Felidae > Leopardus > Leopardus geoffroyi. The sequence goes on from NC_059328.1 coordinate 110,361,123, forward strand.
ATTTCCAAGATTGATCTCAAGGAGCTTTTCCCCACGTTTTCTTTTTGAAGTCAGTTTCAGGTCTTACACTTAAGTGTTTAATTCATATCTAGATTAATTTTTCTGTGTGGTATAAAATAGGGATCCAGCTTCATTCTTTTGCATGTGGATATCCAGTTTTCCCAGCATCATTTTTTGAAGAGACTATCCTTTCCCTGTTATGTGTTCTTGGACCCTCGTTAAAGATTAATTGACTGTACATATATGGATTTATTTCTGGGCTCTCTATTCTGTTCCATTGGCCTATCTGTATCTATGTATAAGGATTTACATGTCTCAAATATTAAGTTGACTTATTTCTGTATTTCTTATTTTCTAATCAATACAGGGAAGGCTGTATCTTTCATCTGAACTCTACTTTAGTTATATCTAGAAATTTTTGTGTGTATGAGATATATTCTAATTTGGTTTGTAACTTTAGTTTTGATGTCTTCCTTAACACAAGACTAGATATATTTTACACATTTTCTGTGGTTAATTTTTAATTTATTAAATTATAGTAAAACAAGATGGTCTGTCTGCATGAGTTCTGATTTTTGGTAACTGAGATTTTTAGCATTAAGTTTTACAACATGTGCAGTTTTGTGAGTGGTCTCTGGACTTAGAAAAGAATGTAAATTTTTATGGGATACAATTATGTATTTGTTCACACTCTATTCACACAAACAGAAACATGACAATAATTGTTTTATTTTTTAAATTCCCAACTTCCTTCATTATTTTTGTCTGTTTATTTTTGTGTGAAATATATTGTCATGCCTTATAATTATGGATTTATAGTTTGTGTTTCTATCTGGTTTTGCTGTGTCTTGAAGCTATGCTTTTCATGCATAAATTGCTGACTCTCATTTCTTCTTATAGAATTACTAGTTTCACCCTGGGGTAGGACATGATGGAACACAGTTTCTTGGTTGCTTCTGTGAGTTTTTGTCTGTTAGCAGCTGTGGAAGCTATGGCTTGGCTCACTGCTCCAACCCTTGCTACTTCCTGCCCAGAGAGAGTAGAGAGATCTATTTCACACTTAGGAATTTCAATCATTTTTTGTCTGACATTAATATTGTTACACCACATTAATTTATGTTAATATTTCCCTGCTACAGTTTTTCTAATTTATTATTTCCAACTTTTGTCATGTTCTTTTATTTTAGGTATGTTACTAGTAAACTTCAGTCTGATAGTCTTTATCATTTCATAGAGAATCTACCTTATTCACATTAATAATGATAGTCCATGTGTTTATATTTATTCTTGTCATTTTATGTTTTCTATTCAATAAGGTTTTTTTCTTGTTGTAGTTTTTCCATTTTTCTTTCCTGCCTTTGTTGAATTGATTCCATTTTGTTTGTCAGTTTTTTCTTCTTATAAATCAGAATTTATTCTCCATTCTCTCATGGTTGGACAAATTTTTGACAACATATGTATTGTTCTATTGTTTTCTGAAGAAAACCAACCTCTTTAATTCTGTATGTGGAATTAATTTTAAAGTCAATATTATTTTATACTCAACTCTATTTTAATAGTTTCTTTGTTTAACACTCTTTCTTAATTGCCATTTCTCTTTCTAAGATACTAAAAGAAACTACTGTTTTTTTTTCTATTCTCTTCACAACCCTCTGACACCAAAGGTGTGGATTTTCCACCAAGCAATTGTCCAATTCTCAGCAGAATTGACTTGTGCCCAGACCAGGTATCCCACAATTTAACCCAATTCTGACACAGACCATCTGGAGATAGAGAAGATCCCTCAGGTTACGGACTCAGTTCCACAGGCTTCCCCCTCCTCCAGATGTCAACCACAAATCCAGGTTATCACCTATGCTTGTGACCAACCAGCTATAAATAAAGGATTCCCATGACCCCCTCCTCAGGTTCCATAATTTCCTAAAATATTTCACAGAACCCAGGGAAACAGTATATTTACTATTATCAATTTATTATAAAAGGATACAGTCAAATGGAAGAGATGTATATGACAAGGTTTAGGGGAGGAAGTTCTGGACACACCACTACCCCAACACATAGATACATTCACCAACCCAAAAGCTCTTCAAACCCCTTTGGTCTGAATTTTTATTCATGCTTCATAATGTAGGCAAGATTGATTAAAGCCTCAAGCCTCTCTCTACTTTCTGGGGTAGGGACAGGGGTGGGACCTTCTAATCACTTGATTGGCTCCCCTAGCAAGCATCCCATCCTTGGTGTCTTTCCAAATGTACCTCACTGGGTGCCTGGGTGGCTTCGTTGGTTGAGTGTCTGACTTCAGCTCAGATCATGATTTCACAGTTCATGAGTTCAAGCCCCAAATGGGGTTTGCTGCTGTCAGCCTGTCAGTGCAGAGCCTGCTTTGTTTTGCATCCTCTGTCTTCCTATCTGTGCCCCTCCCCCACTTGTGCCTTTCCCCCAAAAAAATGAATATTTTAAAAAAAGAAAAAACAAAATAAAAAAAAGAAACAAAAGTCACATCATTAACATAAATTCAGTTGTGGTTGATAGGGGCTTGTTATGAAAAAAGATGTTCCTTCACCTTTATCACCCCAGAGCCTGATTTGCTATGGTCATTTTCTCCCTCTAACTCAAGAAATGTTTGGCTGGCATACTCTTAAGAGGGTCTACTCACTAAGAATATAGTTCCAAAAAGAGCAGAAGCAAATAATGCTGTTTTATACTCAAGTTCCAAAATGCCACCACAGTCAATTCACAACACAGAAGTTCTGGCCCTAAGTCTGCACGGGTTCCCTTCCCACACCCTTCCTACACAGCTGCTGTGTCTGTGTGTATTCACGTCTGCCAGGTGCTTGCACTCTGGCTTTGCAGATGTTGTCAGTTTGAAGTGTTTGAATAAGAGTGATGCCCACAGCACAAGTTCAATTACTATCAGCTTCATATCAATTTCATATCAGATGATCATATCAGCTATCAATTTCATATCAGCTGATCACAGATCTTGATAAAGGGACCCCTATTGGGGTGACCTCTTCTACAATTATTCCACTCCATTACTATATACCCTTTGAGACCAGACCCATCAGAGGCACCATGAGGTAGACCAAGGCAGCTTTCCTTCTGGTTGGTTATGTGGAAAAAGTTCAAATGCTATTGCAATATTAAGTTTTTTGCTTAGGCTGATGGCTAAGTTGTCCATCATACTGATGAGGCTACTCTCCTAACTCCAAATATCCTGTCCTTCCATGCCATGACCAGATATTTCCTCTTCTCAGAGTGCCTTGGTCCTTCCTGCCAAGCCACACAGATTCTCCCCAGACTTCTATGAGCAGCCAATGTCATGCTCATTCATGAAGTCTTCTGGAAATGACCCTGCACATAGTCACTTGTCTGAATTCCTGAAATAGTCACCTATTTTTTTTTAAATGCCTGCCTACCTAACTCATGTTTAAATCTCTGCCACTAAAGAGTAAGCTCCCTGAAAGCAAGGACACTGTCAATTGTCTTTTTTCTACATATTCAGCATCAAGCATGACTCCAGGTGAGGAATAGGCTTCAGTATGTTTTGCATAGGGATACAAATACCCTGATGCAGAGAACAAATTCAAGAGCTGAACAGGTGTAGAAATGTGGGGTTAGCATCAGGGTCTCTATGTCAGTCAAGAGTCCAATGCTAAAGTCAAATCCAGGAGATACACAAGCCTAGATACAAGAGAGTTTGGCAGACAAAGTGTAGAGTAGTCTGGAAAACCCTTTCATCATGCCTCCATGTAAACTGTCTACTGTGCCTCAAGATCTCACACAGAGGGGCCCTGAACCACTTTGCTGGCCTTTGCAGCTCTCACCATTGAAGTTCCTGTTCCTATTTGGTTCACCCCTGTGTATTTACTCATTACAGGAGCAAACGTTGTTAACATGTTCCCCTATCATTGTGCCCAGAGATACCACATCCATATTGGCTTAACACGTGCATGTAACTGGCACATCTCCTCAGTTCTTGCAGCTCCATTCCCAAAACCAGTCAGATTATCAAAGGACCAATACCACAGTCCCTTGCATTTACTACCAACAAGTGCTTATTACATCACTTGCTGACCTCCAGTTTGTGAGCAAGAAGAAGGCACCGAATCACTGTGTCTTTTTTTTCTCTTTACATCCCAAGAGCATGGCATGATGGTGTCCAGCCCAATACCTGGGAAAGCACCTCACTCATTTATCAGCATTAAATATCTGCTCAATGGAAAGATGGAGTCTAGTATAATTCTCATTCTCAAAATAAATTTTGAATTTTCTAGCCCACTTTTATGTACAGAAAATTCTTCAATAATCCCTTCACCTGGGCCCACCAACATCTGTCAAGCCTCACTGACTTGCTTCTATCAGACCTTCTTTCCCAAACTGAAGATGAGTCCATGGGGAGAGCATCTACTTAGAGAGAGAAAGGGGAAGAGCACCCAGAGACAGAGACGGCAAGGGAGTGGTCAGAGGAGCCAAGGAAACTGGAAAGCATGTGAGTCCTGGTGTACAGACAAGAAAGGATTACCAAAGGCAAGGTGCCCATCAGCCATTTCAGGAGAACAATTGGTTTAATAATGGGGGAGTCACTGACATCCTCTAAAAAACAGTGTTGGTAGAAGTTGGGGACAGGTTTCTTCTTGCAAAGGAATGAGCTGTGGCTGGCTGATGAAAAGCAGAATAAAAAGATAACATTTTCAAGAGCTGAAATAAAGGTAAGAATAGAATTATGGCGCAATATTGAAGAGGAAATAGGATGTGTAATAAAATGAAATGGCAAATGTACCCTCAACCCCACTGGAAGACACTGATCTTAAACCCTGTTGTATTCTGATGTGAATGCTATATGCAGTATTGGAGGATATGGGTTTTCCAAAAGGAAACTTAGAGAAAAGGAAGAGTCAACCTGTGGCACTCAAACATTATTTTATTAGAGGAGTAAACATATAGCTTAAGCAAATGGCCAACCAGTTGAATCCAGTTCACAGAGGCGTTTAGCTGACACAGTGATTTTTAATATATGAATACCTTTCAGGTAAGATAAGAGCACTCTTCTTGGAAACAGGCCTTACTGCTACCCATTGTATTAGAACATCTGCCTAGTTTATATATGTATGTTATTTGCTTGGCCAACCTTGAAAGCATTTGAGCTTCGGGACCCTACCTTACAGGATCCAAGGAATGAAAATGTAAGTATTGATTAGGTACCTTAAGGTATTCAATGACTGAGAATTTAGACTGGGGTGGGGTGAAGATAAATATAAAAGAGATATTTATTCTCTTAAAACTAACAAAATACAAAGGACCAGGAGGAAGGGGGAGTGAGGGTCTTCTCTCTGGTCCTGGTCTGAGAGTCAGCAAAGTAGCTGCTTTTTTAACTGCATGCTTTCCAGCCATCCCTGGGGCATGGGTAAAGTGTGGGAAGCTCCAAAGAAGGGGTTTTCCTGGAGGGTAGAGGTAACTTTTGGTATCATAGTAAGTATGCCAAAGTGAATAAAGGGAGCATCACTGGGGTTTCTATGATGCTGGCAGCTTACATGTTTTTCAAATACTGCCTTTCTTGCAAGGAACTCAAAGTTATACAACTACCACAGAAGGGGGCCCAGAGTGGAGGGCACACTCTGTATTCCTTCCTATGCCCTTCTTTGCCCAGTACCAATCCTTTCATATCCTTAATATGATCATTAATACCCAGTAAAAGATGACTTGTAAAAAAATTTTTTAAGATCCTTTTCAGTTACTGGTGTCTGGAAGGTTGATGCAGCCATCAAAATGGATCATTTTATAGCAGATAAAACTTCTGGGGTCATTTCCATTCTTGGGCCCTAAAGAATAGGCAGAGCTGTGGTTAGCCAGGTCTCAGCCACTAAAGGACATCTGGTCTACCACTCTGCATACTTAAGCTCAGAGTAGCATAAGTCAGGGATTTCTGGGGAGTCTCAGGGAGAGATAGAAATACCTAAGCTTGAAATCATTGAAGCAAAGAGCCTGAAGCAGAGGAGGAGAATCCACCTTAATTAGTGTGACATGGAGTGGTGGGTTCTGTTACATTCCAGCTCAGACTTTCAAAGGGCCTTTCCCTTCATATCATGGTTACTCTGAAAAGGTGTCCAAGTGTTACACCCTCCATTCTGGCCAAGGGGCGTGTGGGTTTCATGGTTTGGCAGAGAGTGTTAAAATGGTATGGTCCAATAAATGGGAACTAGGACAAATGAAGGGTGGGCGACATGCCAGATGTGGAAAAGAGTGACTCCAGTTTGGACATATGACAAGCAATAAGCTAACCACTTCCAGTGTTACCACACTTCCTTTCTTCCACACACTTTCTTCCAGTGACACCACAAGAGACAATTCTGGCTCTGATGTGCTTTGCTGTGCACCTAGTCTTTTTCTAGAGGCAGATTTCAATATGCACAAAGCATACTCACACACACTCGCGCGCGCACACACACACACACACACCAAGGAAATTCACCCAAACTAAAATGTTTAGAAATCACAATAATGTAGGGAACAAATTCCCGGAAATAGACTCTGAGGTCAGTGGAGGAATGTATGGCATGTTTTGTTGTAGGCAAACTGGCACTCAGAGATGGTGTGTGATTCCCACACTTACTGCTCCACAGGACTCAGGATCTTTAAGTTCTGGGTTCATGGATCATAAAGTACAGAATGTCCCACTGGAATATAAGGTTCCAGCTAGAAGTTAAGGGAAGAACACTAGTGTCTATTGAACATCTGTGCGGCCCAGAGTCAGGCATGTATCTTCATATCCATTATCTTATAAAATAAGATACTTTCTTCATTCATTTGGCAGATGAGGAAACTGAGGCTATAGGTACAAAAGATTAGCATTTCTACACCAGCTCTGAAAGAAGGAGTGGGAACAGCAGAGGGCCTGGATGCTCTGTGGGTCCATAAGGGAGTGCCCTGGCATCAAGGACAGCATGAGCACAAACAGGCATTCTTCCAAATCTTTTTGCTCATATTCCTTTAGAGCAAAAGGGACACAAAGTGGGTTATGTGGGTTTGGGAAGACTCCAGTCACAAATCAAGTTCTGAGTTAATGGAAAACTTATTAGAGAAATCTTGACTTTCAATAATGAAATTAAAAGTTTATGAAAGTAGTGCAATTGATTGTCCTCGGAATGAACCATAATTTACATTTAATTACAAAGGCAGTGCTCTGATTGGGAGCCGTGCCAGTTAAGCTACTTGTTTCTCCTCTGCTATATTTCAGGGCTTTGCAGCCCTAAGGAATTGGTTTTCAAAAAAATGTGCATCTTTATGGTGGATTTAAATAGCACCCAGTATCTGTATGAGTCAACTATTAGATGCCTACTGAATGAAGATCCCAAGAGAAGCACAAGCAACATTTGATTCCTTCATTCCCAGAAGTCTACCATATTTCTGCAGAGAAAGCACAGGGACAAACAATTGTTATATATTCCTGTGTGCCTGGCATAAATAAATGAGTAGTCCGGAAGGGAAATCTCAGCATGGACTGGCATTTTCAAGGAGGATTTGGGATTCGAGTTTAATAAGGTTCTCTACTAAAAATATAAATCCAGGTTACCTGGGTGGCTCACTCAGTTAAGTGTCCAACTCTTGATCTCAGCTCAGGTCATGATCTCACAGTTCGTGGTTCATGAGCTGGAACCCTGCATCTGGCTCTGAGCTGACAGCATGGAGCCTGCATGGGATTCTCTCTCTCCCAATCTCTCTCTCCCTCTCTCTCCCCTCCCCCATTCACACTCTTTCTTTCTCTCTCAAAATAAATAACCTTTAAAAAAGTAAAAATAAATAAAATATAAATCCAAGTATGATATTGCCTCCAGTTAAAAGCTCTCCAGTAACTCTACATTCCCCACAAGCTTAGGCATAACCTCTTAGCATGGGGTGAAAGCTCTCTCTGTGAAGCATATTCTGTCCAGCACCATATTTCATGTCTCTTCATGTGTCAGACATCATAACCCAGCAATACCAACACAGTGATGCTGCTTATCCAAATATATCTTTATACTGTTCTCTTTGTATGTCCCCCATCCCATTTGCTCCATACCTAAACCTGGATAACCTGCTGCCATCCTCTACACATTGGGAAAAAGCATCAATACATAACCATGTCCATGTTGTCCCTGCTCAGTGCTGTATTGTCAGCCTCACCTATACCACTGTTGACTCCTCAGAAACACCTTATGGTTGGATGTGGCTGAGACAAGTCTCCTAAACACTTCCCTCTGATCCAGGCTCTCCAAGGCAGCCCCACAGGTAAGCTCTCCCAAGGAAGCTCTGCATGGTCACATGAAGCCTGGTGTATAGAGTGCTACTCCTAAAAGAAGCACATCTTCCTGGGCTCATCACATTGCAGCAGGAAGCCCATATAAAGCCAGCATCTAGTGCCTTTGAGCTCTGATACCTGGAAAGCACCAAGGTACCTTTTCTTAGAGTCAGTCTGAGTGATTAGAAGGAGTTTGGCACTGTAGATACCTTGGGTTAGATCCCACTTGTACCACTTAATAGTTGGGTTACTTGGGTAAACTATTTGTGTCGTCTTCAGTCTCCCTATATATGAAATGGGAGCAGGAGGATTAAGTACCTCTCACAGCATATCAGTGACTTCTGCTAAGTACCTAGTCTCTGGCTGACACTCAGAAAAATGGCAGCTCCATTCTGTGTAGTCAAAGACCCCATGGGTGAATGCTGCTGGCTGCCCAGAGTCTGTAGCCACAGCCCCAAACAAGGTCATCCCTGATGCTGACTAAGCTGGTCCTGAGGAGCCCAGTTTCCTGGACTTGCTTTCTCTTCCCCAATGCCATTTTCTTGATGTCCTTCCTGTCACCACCTGTGGCACAGATGGGAACTACAGGTGGCCATTTCAGGACCTGCTTTTCTCTTGGGTGCTCCTGAATAGTGGGATGTGGGTGGAACACTTCTGAAGCTGCCACTGAAGAATTGTTTTGGATTTTAATACAGGTTAAAGTTGGTCCTAGGCTTCTCAGGATACAAACACCAAAGTCCCCAGTGTAGATTTTGCCATGCCAAGCATTATTTCTAAGGCAGCCTATGGTTGCTGGTTCAGAGGAAGCTGTGTAAACAATCCCGGGTATGATTCCCTGGGCACCAAGGTGCCATACAGGAAGGACTACCAGTGTTCCAGGCTCTATCTACCCAGTGCCTGGGAATCCAGGTGGGACAAGTAAGTTCTCTTATGGAGTTCCTCCCATCTGTCTATATCAGCCACTCTGCAGATAAGTTGCATCCTCCTTTTGGTAGGATGCATCTTATTGTTCAAGGTCTGCAGTGCCCACAGAGTGAGGATGCCAACACAGACCTGTAGTCTGAGCCAGCAAACTATGCCCACCAGACAGAAAGGCAAGAGAGAGACACAGAGAGATGGTGAGGAGGTAGACGCAAGCTGGAGCTGGACCTCTGGCCCAGGGACTTCTCTTGGACTTCAGACCCTAAGATCCAACTGCTTTTCAGCATCTCTACCTGCAGGTCCAAAAGGGCATGTGTCTACCTGATCTTATCCAGAACTGGGCTCCTCTAGGGTCCCCTGGCACCATGCATGGACTACCTAAGAGAAGTAGCCTGAGCTAACCTGGGATCCCCAGCAGCAGACATGGGCAATTATCATAGAGAATCCCTTCCTGTTTTTCCTTAATTCCAGAACTCTGAGATGGTTCAGGGTGACATTATGTCCAAACCAAGATTCGTTTGTCCCAAGATGATATTTAAATTGATGCCCCTGGGCAGGGTGCTTCTTCTAGAACCAAAGGAAAAGTCTTACTGGAAGGAGGTTCTTCCCCTTTCCACCCAACATGTGCCCCACACCCGAGACCTGAAAAGGCAAGACCTTCCTGTGCCAACCTCAGCTGACTTTGCTTAAACCATAGGTTTCCCCACTGTGGCACTTCTTTCTCTCACCTCCTGCCCAGTAAGGCTGCTAGCTTTTGGGACACAGCCTGAAAGGTTCCAAAACCCTAGGCTGAGTCCCCCTTTCTGGCTTCCTCAAACACCACACCACTCTAAGGATCAGATTTTGGTGCCCTGAGTGTCACCTTCCTCCTCAGAAAAGGGAAAACCATGGTGTCAAACCCACAGGGAAGTTTTCCCAGATGACACCTGCTGCTTGTCACACTCCTGTCCCTTTCGGGAGGACATCCGCACCCAGGGACAAGTGGAACCAATGGACTGGTAGAAGGGAATGATTTCATTTGTATATGTATGCTGTGCCCCCACAGTACCAGTATGGAGGAGCTGCTTTTAATCAGTGTTTCAAGGCATCTTCCTCCAGAGGAAAAGGAAGGATGTGCTGTGGTGCAAGTAACACTATACTGGTAATTAGGAGTGCATTCAAGTTCCAGGCCTCCACATCTTCTGCACCCCTATGAGTCCCTTAGAAAAGGAGGACTGGGCAACCCATCTCCAGCTCTGATCCAGGCCTGCCATCCTATTAATCAGAGACACAATCAGGATTCATTTGTATGATGGTTTTCATAACTGGGACATTCAGAAGATATGATCCTTCCAGGGCAGAGCCAGAGCTGGCAGTGACCAGATTTCCACTCTGACACTCCTGTGACACTGAAGACCAGAGCCTCAATAGGGTTGGAGCACCATGCTTCCTTGCACCAATTCATTCATTCATTCAGGGTGCAGGGTGCTGCATGCCTTACCCAATGATGCTAACTCTAAGAACCTACTGTCCAGTGAGGAACAATGACAAGTAGGTACAGCCATGGGTGCTACAAACAAAATGAGACCTCCAGAAACACACTTTGATATTCAACTAAAAGAACCAGATAAGTTGCGTGGTGTGTGGTTCTTTACTCAAGGTTGGATAAGAGTTAACCAGAATTATACAACCAGGGTGTGCATTTCTGAAGAGCAGTGTGTGAAAACATTTGGGAGGTAGGGGATACTTTAAACCATACATAATGTTAAATCCAATTTCTCCTACTTAATGTAAACTGATTCCATAACAAACCAGGACTGGGGTGGAGGTGGGGGGAATGAGAGGGGAGGGGCAGGGTAGTTCTAAACCTAAGGCAGTCCATTGCAGCAGTGACAAAGGCACAGGGCAGTGCCATCTGGTTTTGACACTAAGATAAGTTCTGTGAAACTCAAAGTCATGCTGCTCCTTTCCAGAACCTTCCTCTGTCAGAGTCAGTAGGACTCCTGCAGTCAGCTTAACAGGTGAGGTGTTAGGCTGAGGAGGAGACAGAAATAATGCCAGCCTGAACTGACTACTACATTAAAAAAAGAAAAGGGAAATCAAGTACTAGTAATTTAAAGATCATAATTACTAGAAGTGACTACAAGAGAGTGTTTCTAAGCACAGGTCCTGAAGGGCCTGTTTTAATAAATTGATAAGACCTATTTTCAATTAGCTCAACATTTGTATAACAACAATTAATTTCCATAAAGTCCTTAGACAAACAGAGCTTTGTTAATTAGGTTAGTTGCCCCTTCTGCAGTCTTCATCCCGCTTAATTGTGCCTGGCAAATGCTTTTTGTCACACACCAGGCCACCATATTATTCAAGCATGCTTCTGAGTTAACATCAGCTTCTAACAACAGACATTTACTGCCAGCCTGGAATATGCCAGACCTGGTGCGGTGGGGAAGGCAGGGATTATTAACTCACGTGCATTTCTGTGACTTGCCTGAGGCCACACACCTAACAAGCAACACAGCTGAGACCAGATACAGACCTGGTCACCCCGGACCAGTGCTCTCTCTGCCAGCCTCTGAATCATCACACTTTCTGTACTGAGGAATTTGACTGCTTTCTGACATGTACTAAGTAACACCCTTAAGGACACCGTCTCTGCCAGTGATTAGCAGAATTTGGATCTAAGCCCAGAGGGTTTCTATGCTAGGTCTAATGCCTTCTTTCTGCTCCTTTCCAGGTATTCACATTTACCTGTAAGCCAGGTAGCATGTGGGATACCACAGAAGAAGGAAACTAAGAGATGGCAAACTATCCCCAGATAGTCATCCTTCCTCTAACTCTTTCAGGAATAGAACCTTCCAGTAACCACCAGGTATAAACTGCCGTTCTGCCTGCATTTTGAGCTAAGTGTCACCCCTGACCTATGTGCCATCACGTGGCCCTGGTGAGATGTAGCATGGAGGCTTGCAACTTCCAGAGTATTTCCTTAAAAGGAAGTTGTTTGTCCTCTATTCCCTCTCCCTCTTTTCTTGGGCAGGAATGGAGATACGGTGATGTGGGGCAGCTTAGTCTTTGGCAATGGAGATAGGCTGAAAAGAAATGGTGAGCGACAAGACAGAAAACACCTGGGTCCCTGGATGACTCCACAGAGAGGCCCACCTATTGGACCACCTACCAGCTACCACTTTTATAGGAGGGAAACACAGTCCCTCTGTCTCTTGAAAGCCACCATCATTTAGTCTCTATTAAAGCTGACTTTATAAATATGGGCTGACTGATGAGGAGCTTTGAATCTATTTGAAGAAATAGGATTTACATCAAGGATTCAATAATTGTGTTTGGTTTCTTCCATTTGCCCCACCAAAGCTACCCTCCACCATCGTCCCCTCTGATCTCCCTGGAAAATGATCGGTATAGACCCATGATTTGGCTTCCAGTCTGGCTCATGGATGGAAGGCCCTATAGGAAAATGGAGGGCAAAGAAAATGGAGGGCTGCTGTGCCTGGGCTGCATTATTTACCAAAGATAATTTCCTAAAGGTGGTCTTCTGCAGGTACAGTTGTCAGTGACAGTCAGCTCTTTGCTCAATGGGAAATTGTGAGTGATTGGTCATTGTTGCATGTGTTATTTCCCAAGATGTGTAGAGATCAAGGACTTGATTCCAAAATGTGTACATCTAATGGTACAATTCCAAACACCGAGACACTTAAATGAGACGCTATCGGGTAGGATGGCAGGAAGAGGGAGTGTTGTCACCTGTTTCCACAGCTCAACAGTGTGTAGACGGGGGCCCAACAGAAGTCACTCTCAGGCAGCATGCCCCAGAGTACAGTCTTGAAGCAAAAGGGATCAATTGGACAATGGGCTTGGGGATACCAGGTGTCTTCTCCCTCTTGGAAGATCTTTGGAAAGAGGATCCATTTGCTTTCCATTGTTAACACTGATATTTTTTTTTAATGTATTTCACTCTGCCTCTTGACCCCTTCTCATACCTCTGCCCTCATTCATGGAGATTTGGTCACACTGGACTCCTTGCTGTCTTTCAGTACAGCCAGCATGCTCCCCTCTGGCTCGCACTCCCCACTTCACTCTGCTGCTCCCTCTGCTTGCCACACTCAGCCCCAAGATCTCTCTAAGACTCCCTCCCTCCCTTCTTTCTCATCTCCATAAAATCACACCACACCCTGTGTCACTTTCCTGCCCATTACCCTGCTTTCCTTCTTCATTGCAATTAACAATACTCAACATGTTCTACATCTATTGTACATACTACATACATACTAATTGAAGCAACATGAGAGCAGGGATTCTGTTTTGTTGTTTTTTGATGGCTGCATCCCCAGTGCCTAGTGCATCATTTGACCCAAAGAAAACCCTCAAGAAATATTCACTAAGTAAATTAGTATCCCTGCCTTCCTGGACATTAATAGATGGCATATGGCTTAGCTTAGCTTCCGGCCCCATGGTTAACATTTAAGGGAGGCACAAGGTAGTGGTTAAAAGCATGACCTTGGAACTATCCTACACAGCTTTCAGATCTTACTTCAGCCACTTGCCATGTGATTTGAGTACCCAATTTAACATTTTCAAACCTCCTCTCTTCATCTAAAAAATGAGACATTGTGAACAATCAATAAATGGGGGCGCCTGGGTGGCGCAGTCGGTTAAGCGTCCGACTTCAGCCAGGTCACGATCTCGCGGTCCGTGAGTTCGAGCCCCGCGTCGGGCTCTGGGCTGATGGCTCAGAGCCTGGAGCCTGTTTCCGATTCTGTGTCTCCCCCTCTCTGCCCCTCCCCCGTTCATGCTCTGTCTCTCTCTGTCCCAAAAATAAAAATAAACGTTGAAAAAAATAAATAAATAAATAAATAAATGGTTTTATCCTAATATATATGTTTGTTGCATCTTCTGTGTTTTTATCAGTATTTTATATTTTTCCTCATAAGTCTGTGAAGTGGATCTTCATATATTTATATATTTTGTTAGTTGCATAAAATTCACGGTTGTTATAGCTGCTTAGTGAATTGTGCCTTTGTCATTGTATGTCTTTGTCAATAATAATACTTTCAGACTTGTACTCCATTTTTTTCCTGTTATAAACATGACAACATCAGTTTTCTTTCAGTTAAATTCTGACTTAAGGAACACTTCCCTTTATTGATATGTTTTACTGCCACTAACGGTAACTTAAGATTGAATATGCATGTTTAACTTATATTTTTCTTAAAAATACTATGGTAATTCTACTCTGCTTTCTCCATTCTGAAAATAAAATCAGTTTGCTTTCACTTTCTGCTAAATGTGCCATTTTCATCCTCCATATTATTTTTGTCTAGTATTTTATGCATCTTACTTTTAAACTCATAGGGGGAAATCACTATTATTATTTACTGTTAATCTGATTTAGATTTATATATGCAATTATTCTGTTTGCTACATATTGCTTTTTTTTTAAATCCCAACACTTCCTTAAGCTCAACAATCTTCATGCTGAAGCACATTAATTAGTTCTTTCAGAAAAGATACTGGAGTAAAAAATTGTCATAGTCTTTGTAGGTTTGAAAACCTTTACATTTCCCTTATTCTTGGATGATACTTTGTTCGGTATCGCGTTCTTATTACCTTGATCCCTTCTCCTACCTTCTGAAGAATTGTGTATCTGACAGGAAGTGACTGCCAATCTGAAAGTAATTTTTATTTCTGTTTAATGTCTTTCCTTCTTGGTAGTTTTTAGGATTTTCATTTTTCACTTCCTGTTCCACAGTTTCACCCTGATGTTTCTAGAAGAGTTTCTTTTCTTCCTGCTTAAGGCTTAATGTGCTCCTTCAGCATAAGACTTGTGTGTCTTCTTCAGATATTGTCACTTTTTCATACCCACTAATTACTGCTTCAAGAATTTTGGTTATATTTACTCTTGAGTTTCTCATTCTGGTCTCAGTGTCTTAGATTATCTTCCTCACTTTCTTTCCATATAGAATTCTGATATATTAGCTCTTTCCTCCTATTCAGTAATTCTCTCTTCAGTTACACTTAGACTACTGTATTATTTATCTATTGACAATATTGTTTTCTTCAATTTCAATAACTATATATTTAACTTTTACAATTATTATTTGATCCTTTTCCTTAGTTCCCTGTTTGTTTCCATAAATGGTCTTCAAATGTTTAGAGGCTCTCTCCTTCACTTTGTCTCATTTAATGTTTACACTTATTTGCTCTATTGCTTCTAGTTCCTCAGGAGTAAAAACTACCATTTCTTTCATAATACCAATTCTCTTTCATAACATTAGGTTTCCTCATTTACCTTGACTTTTTGTCTATGAACTCATCTTCAGCAAGAGTTACCTTTTATAGGAATCCAGGGTGTGCTCTGAAATATAAAAATGTTCCTATGGAAGCATTTGCTTCTGCCAGAGTCCTATAGTGTCATGAGACCAAATTCTACAAGTCTTGTGTTTTTAAAACACCATAGCATAAATTAGTGTGAATTGAAGTCCCACACCTTGGGGCGCCTGGGTGGCGCAGTCGGTTGGGCGTCCGACTTCAGCCAGGTCACGATCTCACGCTCCGTGAGTTCGAGCCCCGCGTCAGGCTCTGGGCTGATGGCTCAGAGCCTGGAGCCTGTTTCCGATTCTGTGTCTCCCTCTCTCTCTGCCCCTCCCCCGTTCATGCTCTGTCTCTCTCTGTCCCAAAAATAAATAAACGTTGAAAAAAAAAATTTTATGAAGTCCCACACCTTTGTGTGACAGAGGCTTGGATTTCTTTTTCTCAAAGGTGACCTTTTATACCATAACCATAGTCCATTATGGGTGGCTGTTTCCATATTACAACCCTAGATTAGGCAGTCCCTTTCCATGCACGTCATCACCTAGTGCCCAGTTCCAGCTTTCACAATGCATAAGGCCTTGAACCTTAATGTCAATCTTTACACAGCATTAAAGCCCCTGTCCTGAGATGTCAATTCAGTCCCTATGGGTTCTGAAGCTTCAATACTAGCTCTCCTTTATGACTTTGAGTTCCTGCTTTGTTTACAGCTCCTAATGATTTCCCATTCTTGAGGTGAAACTTGGGTGCTTCTGGGGGCAGTTTTTATGTTTTTGTTTTTGTTTTGTTTTGTTTTGTTATTTGATCTGTCTTGGAAAAATGAGCTCAGACTTGTAGTCAAGATAATAAGCTGACATCTCTATTTGGATTTCTAACAGACATCTCAATCTCTCCTCCAACTATAACCTGATCTCCACCGGTTTTCCCTATTTCAGCAAACCAACAGTCAGCCAGTTGCTTAGAGCAAGAGGAATGAAGAAGGTTCACCTTTGCATGGTCTAATGCCTTGACCAGAAATTTGAGCTCAAAACAATGGCAGTTGCCATTGACTATGCTGTCAATCAACCCACATTTCTCATTATCCTCATATAGTAATATTATCCCATTTTCAAGATGATAGGCCACACTTGCAGTATACTGGAATACCCTGTCTTCTAGGCCTGGGTAAACATTCAGGAAAAGAAACATTAATTGGGCATTCCTCAACCTCAAGAAAATTCTGCTGGTTCCTAATAATCACCATTACATTTACTAGGTTATCACAGCCATGTATTTAATTTCTCTAGAAATCATCAAACTCTCTGATCTGAAACTTGTAAAATCTATTTTTACCCTCCTTTCAAAGATGGATATAATATAAACCTGTTGGCATCTTCTGGAAACTCTCCGTTGTTCTAAATTTTATCACAGATTATTATGGTTCTATAACAGTGGATTTATGATCCTATTGATGTTTGTATTCTGGGTCTTGATTTGTGTTGTTTTGAGGCTGGGTCCCCTGCCTCTTCACCATGCTACATCTATCCTTTTCATTGTGTACATTCTGCGTTTTTTAACAAAATCATGGCAGTAAAACAGGAATTGAGATATTGTGCTTTCTCTCTGTCACCTTCTAACATTATACCATATGACATCAACAGTTAGATTCTGTCAACAAAGCTTCTAAAATCCTCTTTTAAAATACCCATAACATATTTTTCATTTATGAAATCCCTCTGATCTTTCCCTTCCTCAGAATCTTACTCTAGATTTGTGCCATGCTTTGGCATTTATTATACTAACTCCTTTTTAGCCTGCATGAACCTATCTCAGGATGGCCCTCTCCTATCTTTGTCCTTCGAAGTCTCTTTTCTTGGCTTCTGTTCTTTGGACCCCTGATCTAAGAGTGCCTGGGACTCAAACCTTGGACCTCATTCTTTCTCTGTCAACACTGTCCCTCAAGGTGTTTGCATTCAGTCCTCTGACTTTTAATATCAGGTATACTCTGACAACTATACAATCTATCTATCGGCTCATATTCTCACCCTTTAAGACCAAATTCATTTGTTAACCACATATTTGACTTCTCTATTTTGATGTCTAACAAGTGTCCTGATGCCCACCCCCAACAGCACCTGGTCTCTCTGCGTTCCCCCAGTTTAATAAATGATGTGAACATTCAAACTCAAGACAAAATCTTAGAGTCAACATTGTAACTGCTTTCCCTTATATTATATATCCAATCCACTAGCTAATCCTGTCCTTCCACCTTCAAAAATATATTCGAAGTCCAATATTTTCTCTACCTTATCTCTTACCTTTACAACTTGGCTTGCCTGTCTGATTCCACTATTGCTCTATGATTCATTCTCCACACAGGAGATTTTTTTCCAGTCTTCCCTATGGTCTACAGGACCCTAAATGGACGTTCCCTGTCTACCTCCCCATTTCATCTCACAGAACAGTTCCATTCATAGTGACCTGCTTTGCCCTTTACCTGGAATGTTATTTCCAATGTAGCAAATCTTCCTCCCTTTATCCAAATCTGGGCTCAGAAGTCACTTCCTCAGACAGCTAAAATCATAAGCCCTGACTAGCCCTTTATTGCTTCATAAGTCTTGTCACTATCTCCTGTATAATTATATTACATGGAATTTGTGTACTTGTCTGTGTCCATCCCACCATTAGAAAGTTAACTGTCCAAGAGGCACCTGGGTGTCTCAGTGGGTTAAGCAACTGACTCTTGATCTTGACTCAAGTCATGATCTCATGGTTCATGAGATCAAACCCCTCATCAGGCCCCATGCTGACAGTGTGGGGCCTGCTTGGGATTCTCTTTCTCCCTCTCTCTCTGTCCTCCCCCGGCTCACACACATGCACACATACTCTCTAAATAAATAAATAAATAAATAAATAAATAAATAATGTTTTTTAAAAAAGTAAGTAAACTGCTGGAGGGAAGGGACCTTGCCATTTCCAGGTCTCTGTTGTATTCTGAGAATCCAGAGCAGTACCTACATGTAGCAGGCCCTCCTTAAACATGTGTTGACTTGAGTTGTTCTATTCAGCAGATGATTTCAATATACCACCTGAATCTGTCTGCTGCAAAGGGCTGGATATGCAAGAGGGAAGAAGAAACTCCAGCCAGGATGCTGGCTCACCTGCTGAGTGGATCCTGGGCATCTTTGAGAGCTGAATGTTCATGGGCCTTGTAAGTAATGGGGAAAGGAAAATTAAAACACAACTAAGAAGCCAAACACTCAGGCATTTGGGGTATGGACATGTGTTGCTCATTTCAAAGGATACCTAAGGCAATACTGTCCAGCTAGGAATACTGCTTGGTTAAAAATATTCTGGACCCACAAATCATTAATGCAGTCTAGTGTAACCCCTATAAGGAGAATATAGCTCCTTGGTCAATGATCTCCATCCAAAGGAAGGTTTGGTTTGACCCCTGGATAATGCTTGTTATAAGATTAACATGAGAACCACTGTCTCATTAATATGCTCAGAGAAAACCGAGTGGCAGTTTCACTCACAAAATGCATATTCAATCTGAAAACTCATCAGCAACCTCATGGCAACAAATCAATGTGTCACGCAGCTCCCAGAACTTAGAAAATGCCAGAAGCTCAGGCCAGACCATTTCCATTATAAGTATTACCTTTAACAAGTCTCCAAAGCACAGTCTGGCTCCTGTGACATGCAGGGCCAGGGCCCAGGATGGAAACCCTGGTCTTGGAAAATTACTGTGTATAGTATAGTATTAAAGACTGATATAAAAAACATGGATGACAGGTTGAAAGGAGAACTGACAGTCTGCCATCTAGCTTTTCCAAATTATAGAAGAAACATAGAACTTTCAATTGGTGGTAAGTTTAGAAGCCAACAGCAAGTACAGAAGATCCATCTGAAACACCTCTCTCTGAGACCCATCCAGACTCAGCTTCAACATCCTCAGGGAAGGTGACTCAAAATATCTTGGAGTGACATCTTCAAGACTGACTTCCAATGAAGAAAGTAGCCAAGTGTTCCACAATGGTAACTATATATTACTACCCACCACACTTTTCCAGCATTGCTGAAGAGGTAAGTCTCAGAGTCAGATGTCCCGGGTTGGGCTGCTGTCCACACTACACATCCTGGATGTCTGCCGCAGCATAGAAATCCACATCACTCCATGCCCATTTCTGTGCTGCCCAGCTTGGACCTCCATGCCCTCTCCCTTGAAGACCACAGTGGCCTCCTAATGATCTCCCTGCCTTTATTTGTCACCATTAATCCACTCTTCAGCCTACCAGCCTTTTCTTTTCATTTTTTTAATTTAATAGCAAATTTAAAGGTTTTTACTTTTCTTTTGAATTTCATATGCAAGGTTTTAAATTTTTTTTCATGTCATATGTAAGATTTTTAATTTTTTTTTTAAATTTCATACCATAAAGTATAAAAAATACAAGTCCTCTGTACACCCCTCTAGTGGGAAACTAAAACAAAACCTGAACTGTGGTCTCTGAAGTGTTGTGAATTTGGCTATAACACCATTGGCAACTGGCTTTCTATTTCCCAAATCCCCAGCAGGCTAGCTACACAAGATAGCACAGTACATTTCATTAGCCTCTCAATAATGTGACCCCACCCACCTTACAGGACTGATTATTTTTTAGAGACAGCTTATTAGTGTATTATCATTGTGTTCTATCTTATTTTATGATTTTTTGGACACTTAGATTTATGTGACAAATTACCATGCTCACATTTCTATCTCTCAATTTTTCAGTCTGGCTGTTCTGTTTTCAACTGACTGCTTACAGTGGAAGATGATGTTCATTGCTGCTGACTCCTGCTCTATATGTGGAGTGGACTCTTTCCATCCTGACTTGGTCCAACTTTGTTCCATTACAAGTTTAGTTAGATCAGTATTTGATCTAGCTATTAGTATGTTCTTCACAGATGAGCCATGTGGTATACTATGATTACTTTTTATCTCCTGTAAAAACCTTTGCTTTCCCTGGGGTTAATATTTACTTTGTCATTATATTCACTCAGGTTTCTTTGTGCTCTTGCTCTGTTATAAATCTCCTCTGAATATATCCAAGCATATCATCATGAAGAATCTCTACTGGTGCTTTCCTTTCTGACCAATGTTTTTTCTTTTAATCTTATTTTTAACTTCTGTTATGTAAATTTTCTAATGCACATAAAAGTAGAGAGAATGATACAACAAATCCACATACATAATTTTGCTGGAATATTTTAAAGAGAACCCCAGACATCATATCATTTCATCTATAAATGTTTTGATATGTATCTCTAACTTACAAGTACTTTTTAAAAATATAACCACCATGCCTAGACACACACACACACACACACACACACAATGGAATATTACTCAGCCATAAATAAGAATGAAATCTTGCCGTCTGCAACAACATGGATGGATCTAGAGAGAATTATGCTAAGTTAAATGAATCAGTCAGAGAAAGACAAATACCATATGATTTCATTCATATGTAGAATTTAAACAACAAAACAAATAAACATATACCAAAAAAACAAAAAAAAACAAAAGAAAACAGACTCTTAAATACAGAAATAAAACTGATGGTTGCCAGAGGGAAGGTGGGTGAGAATGGGTAAAATAGATGAAGGGGTTTAAGAGTTCACTTATCATGATGAACACTGAACAATGTATATAATTGTTGAATCACTATATTGTATACCTGAAACAAATACAATGCTGTATGTTAATTATTCTTGAATATAAAATAAGAAAAAATACCCAACCACCATGCTATTATCAAACCTAGTAAAATTAATAATTCCCTAATATCACCTGATAATCAGTGTATTTTATGATTGTCTCTAATATGGATTTCAAGTTTGTGGGTTGAATTATGATCCAAATGAGGCCCAAACATTGAATCTCCTTGTCTTTCAAGTTTCCTGTTCCATGAAAGTTCCTTACCCTATTATCTCAGTGTCCTTGACTGGCCTATGAAACCCAGGCACTTGTCTAGCAAAATGTCTCACGTTCTAAATTTGGCTGATTACTTCTTCTGAGTGTCATTTAACTTGTTTTGCTTTTCTTCATATTTCCTGTATACTGGTAGTTAGATTTAGAGCAGTGATTCTCAGCCTGGACTGGGTGTTAGAATCACTTGGAGAGCTTTTTAAGAATGCCAATTAAAATCCACACTCAAGCCAGTTACATCACAATCTTGGGATGGATTCAAGCCAATGTTTTCAAAGTGCCCCCAGATGATCCCAATGAGCATCAAAATTTTAATAACACCAGCCTGTAGGGCAGCATCAGCTGCACCTGAGAACTTGTGAAATGCAAATTCTCAGGCCCAACACAGACCTGCTGACTCAGAAATTCTGGAGGTAGGGCCCAGCAATCTGTTCTTTAACAAGCCCTTCTGGGGATGTTGATGCATATTAGCATTTGAAAACCACTGCTGCTGAGGTTTGGCTTGATTCATTTTATTCAGGCATAAAGACTTTATGGGTGGTGCTATATACTTCCTGTTGAGGTGGTTCTCAACCTTGGTTACACGTTAAATATCACCTGCACACCTCTTGTTACTAAGCTTCAGGCCCCACTCCACAACAATTGAATCTGAGAATCTGAGAGTGGAGCTCCAAGGTTCATGTTTTTACAAGTCCATCAGATGACTTTTACACAAGCATGAGAGGGTTAGGAACCATTGCCTAGCACATCGCTTCCTGAGGTATATAGTGTTAGCGTTCATTACCTTTATGGTGCTAAAATTTATTAATGAATTCAGACGTCAGCCTGATTCCCTCCATTATAAAAATGATAACCATCATCTTTTCACCAATCGATGATCATTACCTAGGTTATTTTATTAGGTGTGACAAAGTGGTGATTTTCCAAATTTACCATTCCTGTAGCAGGAGAGTTTCCAGTAAAGAACTATTCCTCTTTAATTATTAGGTTACTCCAGGGGTGCCTTTTTGGCTCAGTCGGTTGAATGTCAACTTCAGATCAGGTCATGATCCCATGGTTCACAGGTTCGAGCTCCAGCCCCATGTCCGGCTCTGTGCTGACAGCTCACAGCCTGGAGTCCACTTGGCAGATTCTGTGTCTCCCTCTCTCTCTGTCCCTCCCCTGCTCATACTCTGCCTCACTCTCTCTCAAAAATAAAAAAAAAAAACATTTAAAATTTTTTTAAATTATTAGGTTATTCCAAAATTTAGTTTGCACAAGAAAGCTTATACAAATCCTGTCTTCTTTCCTTTTATTGTTTCAGAATGATGAGTTGAACACCATCACCATCAACAACAAACACCAAAGGTCACCAGTTAATATTTTTCTAAGTGTGATTATGAACTACAGATTTTGTCTGCATATAATTCAATACATCCAATTATTATTTTTTCAGGGCTCTAATTGCCCCAGATTTGGTTAGGGGAAATCCTTCAAATAGCTCAGTATGTCCTTTTGATAAAACCTCTTTTTATCTAGTCTTGGATCACTTCCTTGCCTGAATCAACTACTTGGTTTTCCAATACAATAACATATCCTAGGAATACCTTGTAAATGTCCTTTCCCAGATATGAATCAGCTATTCTCTAATGAGCTCTAGTTTATTTAGTGGAATATGGTATTCAGGAGCTATAACATGAGAACTAATAATGCTTATTGTTACTGAGTTGTCAATTCTTCTAGACTTATTCAGTAGACAAAGCAACAAAACATTTTTTAGGAAATCATGAGTCCAAAATGGTATTTGCATTTTAATTTAAGACTACAGAGTTTTGAGTCAACTACTTTGATTTTATATTTTTCTTATACTAAAATCTTTGTTTTTAACTACCTTAGCATGTTTATTTGCTTTTCATATAATACACTTGCTAATAGTTTTATGAACTGAATTCTGTCTCTCTAAAATTCATATATTCAAGCCCTAATCCCCAATATCACCATATCTGGAGATAGGGACTTTAAAGAGGCAATTAATGTTAAATGAGATCATAAGGGTGGGTCTTTAATCCAATTAGACTTGTGTCCTTAGAAGAAGAGATACCAGGGATGCAATAACACAAAGGAAAGCTCTTGGTGAGCTAGGAAACTAGTTAGGAAGAGAGTACTCACCAGAAACTAACCCTGATAGCACCCTGATCTTGGGTTTCCAGCCTCCAGAATTTTGAGAAAATAAGTTTCTGCTATTTTAGCCACCTAGTCTGTGGTATTCTATTATGGCAGCCTGAACAGACTAATACATATAGTTTCAAAATAATGCACTTATAACAGTTAATTTACTGAATTGATGCTTAAAATTTCTTTTTGTTGTTCTTTTCATTATTAAGTATACCCCACTAAGTATGTAGAGTCAGAATGTTTGATTTAAAGTAAAATTTTACGTGTTTGTGTCACCAATTTGATAAGTTAGGTTAAGTAGGATTTTTAGTTCCTGGTTAGATATGCTTCTCTAGTAGATTGCTTGGTCTCTATATCTGCTATGCAGTTGTAACATTGGATTCTCTCTTAACCATTATTCTGGGTATCCTTGTCCCCTAGAATACTATCATCTTTCTTGGTTTAGTTCTTCATTAGTATACAAATAAATCCCAGTACCTCCCTGAGAGTGGGTTCATAGATATAATATTTTGATTAATTTATTTTTTCTACCCTAACACTTGATTGACAGTTTAGCTGGGTATATAATTGTAGGTTAGAAACAATTTTTCTTAGAATTTTGAAATCATTGTTCTATTGCTTTCTGGTTTCTAGTTTGGTATTGATGTCTGATACATTCTATATCTTGATTCTTCACATGAAAACTGGTTTCTTTCAAGCTTTCAGTATTTTGTCCCCAGAGTTCTAAAATGTTGAATTTCTATTTTTAGTTATCATAAAGGCTTTTTCAATTTGGAAACTCATGCCACTCGATTCTAGAAAATTTTATTGAATTATTGATGACTTTCTCCCCACTATACTTCCTGTTCTTTCTTAAACTTTTGCTCTTAACTTGGATTTCCTCAACTAATCCTCTAAATTGCTTTTCTTTTTTTTTCACAATACTGTTCAGGGTTCTTTTCTGCTCTATATATTCCTTTTAAAAATAGTGTCCTGTTCTTAACTGGACAAAAACCATTCTTACCTCTCTAGTAATATGGACATATTTTTGTTTTCTCTCCCTGCATAGTCTGTTCCATTCAAGTTGAGTTTGTTTTATTTTATTTTTTTCTGTTTTTCAGGTTTTTTTTTTAATTTTGGTTCTAACTTTCATATTGCATGTTGTCTTCAAATATCCTGAGACCCTTGATTAATAATGGCATCAAGAAAACTGGATGGGTAATCTCTGTGTAAGAGTCTTGTTGACTGTCTTCCCTGGAAAGAATCTGACTTCAACATATCCTGCATAAAAACCCATTATTAGTATCCTTAGTGTTTTTACTTCTCTTGGGATGGTCAGTTTCTGCAGAGAATGTTCTTCTACCACCTGGCTGGAGGGCAGAGGCTGGGCTGTTAATGATGTGGGAACATTGAGACAATGTGTGTAATTATTCTCATGTTCCCTGTTGTCTGTACAATACCTCTATTCAGCTGTATCTGCTGTCCAGCCCAGAGACCCTCTGTTTTATCCTCTCCAAAGACTAAACCTCAGATTCCTGACAGGGTTATGGGAGCATTTGCCCCATCTCAGACACTTGAGAAGGAGGTATGGGATTCTACATGCTTCATAAATAGATTTGCAACCATTTCTCCTGGTTTTATAAATTCCCGAGGTGTCTTATGCATAAATTCTTTGGCCTTTCAGGGATTCTAGTATATAAACCAGGTTGCTTTTTGATTTTACTTCTGCCAACAAAAAATTTGGTTTTCTCAGTTGACTTACATCATTTGCCACTCACACCATCTGCTTTCCAGCTCCCCAAATTTTTATTTTTGTCCTTGTGGGTTTATGCCTTTTAAAATGTTTCTTATTAAAGTAGAACATGAAAACAGAAAATTGTGTGTAAGAGTAGATCTTAATCAATGTTCAAAAACAGAACACAATCATGTATTCAGTACCCACATCACAAAAGAACATTACCAAGACCCCAGAATACCCCTTTATCCTCCCTTCCAGTCTCAATTCACCTCCCACAACATTATCCACTATCCTGACTTCTAACAGTATAGAGGAGGTTTTTTTCTATTTTTGAACTTTATATAAATGGAATCACTCAGTATATATTCTTTTGTGCCTGACTTTTTTCAGTCAACATTTTGGTTGTGATATCCATCCCTATAATATAAAATATAGCTGGTTCATTCTCAACTGCTGCATAGATTTCCAATATCTAAAATGCCACAATTTTAGTTATCCACTTTTGATAGACCCTTGGTAGTTACCAATTTGAAGGCTATTATTGATATGAATATTTTTATACATGTATTTTGGTAAACATATATGTCCATTTCTGTTAGGTATATGCCCAGGAGTGGAAATGTTGTGTCATAGAATATATATATATTCAGCTTTAGTAGATACCGTCATATTGTTTTCCAAATTGTTTGTATCAATTTACAATCTCACCAGCAGTGTATGAGAATTCTGGCTGTTCTATTTCATTATCAGAGTCTTTTTCACTGTAAGCTTTCTGGTGGGTGTTTGTGCATTAAAAAATTCCCTTGTTGTTTTAGTGAGTATAGAAAAGGAAGTAGAGTTTAGTATGTGTATCTATACTGCCATATTTAATGGAAAGCCAACCAAGGTTTTTGTTTTTCTAAAACACTAATTTGATCATGTCTCTCACCATTACTACATAAACCCTTCAATGGTTCTCAGGATAAATTTCAAAGTTCTTTTCTTAGTCTTCAGGTGAGCTGTCTCAACATTGTTCCTCCACATCCTTTCCACCTACACGACTATAACCACATATAACCACATATAATTTACCTAACACATAGTGCTCACTTTAGGCATCTATGTAATTGCATTAACAATTGCGTTTTCTTACATTGCTTTTTCCAGCTTCTCTGCCTAACTCCTCTGCCACCATCAAGAACAACTCCTGAAGAACACGTTTCTTGAGTCCCCATAAGGTACCCTCCTCTGTATTCCCCCATTACCCATGGATTCCTTTTATCATTGTATTATCATGCAATGATCACTTGTTTCTCTTCCCTAATGCCTGGGAAGCTCACTGAGAAGAAGCACTATATCTTATTTCATTTTGTGGCAGGACCAAACATCACAGTGCCCAGGTTAGGACACTGAGCAGTGAATGAATCCTTTAACTCATACATTCATTCAATTATTCAACAAATGTTAATAAGTACCAGTTTCTGTTCTAAGTAGAGGGAATGCCATGGTGAAGCAACAGGCAAAATCTCCGTTCTCAAAGGCTTACATTCCAATAAGTGAGGCAGATAGTGAACAAACAAACATACACATCAATAAAAGGATGATGGATATGCAGTCAACTTCCTTATCTAGTTGTCCACCCTCGTCTGCCTGCCTTGCTCCTATTTCTATTTCCCCTAATAAACTCTATGAGGGCAAGGGTTTTTTCCCTATTTTAATAGTTTGAATCCTTTTATACAGATAGTAGTACCCAACAAATAGTAGGTGCTCAATATATTTCCTAAGTGAATGAATAAATGAGTGAATTGTAGGGAAATTAGAAATTGAAGAATTTCACCAAGGAAAATATGGCGTTCATTTAAGTAACCCAGCAATTGACCCAAGGAAAACAAAAACATGTCCACTAAAATACTTTTACATCAGTGATCATAGCAAGTTTATTCGTAAGAGGCAAAACTTGGAAGCATTCCAAATAGCCATCAATAGGAAAATGATAAGCAAGTGTGCTATATCCAAGCAATGAAATACTACGCGGCAATAAAAGAAAGAAGGAAGTTACTGGATGAAGCAAACAGGTCACTGGTTTGATTGCCTAGAGGGGCACAATAGATTTTTGGGACAATGAAATGTTTTCTACCTCATTTGTATTTGTGGGTAAATGGTGTGTACATTTGTCAAAGTTATCAAACTATACTCTTAAAATGGGTACTTCTTAGTACCCTTCTTAGTGACATAAAATATACCTCAAAAATTTAACTAAAAATTATTTTGAAAGGAAAATTTGAGAATTAGAGCACTTCTCCCCTCCATCTCACCGCAGTGTTATCTAAAACTGTCCTTGCTCTTTTGTTGCCCACTGGAGAAGTCCACCCCAAGCATGCCTGTGCTGATGTCTCCATCCCATGCATCAGGAGTTACAGTTTTATTGTTAGGTTGACTGACCAGGCAGCTCAGGCCTCATCAATCTCCTAGGGTCCAATCTATAAATGGATTAAAGTCCAGTACCTCAGCCAGGCACACCTGACTCCCCACAGCTGCCCATTACTGCAGTCCTTTGTAGCTCTGCCCTGCAGGCAGCTGTGTGGTTGAGGCAGATTACCCAACTCCCCAGTACTCTGAGTGTGATCTCCAAACCAACAGCATCAGTACTGCTTGGACACTTGTCAGAGATCAGAGTCCAACCCTGCTCTACAACTACTGATTCAAAATGTGCATTGTAATGTGATTCTCAGGTAACTTGGAGAGACATTAAAGTCTGAAAAGCACTAAGCTAACCTTTCTGAGCATCCAATTTCTCCTTGCAAATGGTAATAATCATGCCTGCCTTTTCAGTTGTTAGAAGACTTAAATGAAGTAGTGCTACAAGGCAGCCAGCTCAAAGGCTGTCATTTAGTAGGATTCTTCAATGAATGGCTTTCTTCTCCTCTTGGTCTCCATGACCAGTAATTCCTGGTTAGCTTCAGGCCCACTGTTGTACTGGCTGTTAACAAGGTTTGGTGGCAGATCACAATAGCCATCCTGGACAGCTGGGTAACAGACTTCACAGAGCAGGAAACATTGGAAGCAGCAGAATATGTGGCCCTGGGAGAGAAGGATGCGTTTGCTATTTGTCAACATCCCATTACACATTCCTTGGCCCATTGTGTGCTAATAATAGCAAACCTATTTCCATATTAATCAAAATATGGCATTTCCAATTAGGTCATCGTCCCCAATGTGTCACCTCTTTCTGAGGATGAATATTAGATCTTTGTCCCTGAAACTTATCATTATTTATCTGTCTGCCAGCACTAAGACAAACACACCTCAGATGGGAAGCAGCAATGAGTCGGATGAAAAAAAAAACATTCACACCTCCTTCTCTTACTGTCTTCCCCAATTTCTCTTCCCCCTCTCCTGACTCCCTTTTTATCTTCCTCCTCCTGCTTGGTCTCCCTCCTCTCCTTGTGGAAATGACTTTAGGTCTGGGCTGTTGTCATTAGCTCACAGGCAGTGTAAGGATCAGACTCCAGCTGCTGACCAGAGCTTCTGGGTGCACTCACAGTTGTGCCAGAGCCTCCCCAGCTCTCAAAGGCCCCCAAGCTTCCTTTCTGGTCCTTGCTGTCCCTGCAGCCCAGGGACAGCATCAAGCACTGACAGAGCCAGCACTGCTGGTACCTATTCCTACCACTCCTGCACCACCTCCTTTCGGCCTGGTAACTCACTGGATAGTTCAGGCACAGTTTCTACTTAATCCTTAAAACCAAGGTTTTAGGGCAACATGAAAAGATCCCCCCCCTGCACAGCTTACACACCAGGGAGAGGAGAGGTAAAGCACTTGGCCCAAATGCATGAAGGTGGCTGGCAAGAGATGAATTGGTGCCTCACTCAACTGTGTCCCACTGCATCCAGCCATCCAACCAGGATCTCCAAGCTGAGGGCTGGGCTCTACCAGGCTGAGCAGGTCAGCCTCCCTCCTCTGCCCATGCAGCAAACCTGTTTTTAGGTAGCCTCCAAAGTCTCCATGGAAATGGATGATGGTTCTGGGCTAGAACAAGGTAGGGTAGCAGTGCTGGTCCTAGAGATATGGGACCAGGGGTAGGGGTGGGGATGCCCTGGGACACTCACGGCTCCAACATCTCCCTCCCTGCCCAAGTATCTCTGGGTCTTCCTGGGCTGTCAAAGCAATGATCAGCATGACCCTGGTTGTCTGGGCCTCCAAAGAGCCCTCTGCTGGCCAAACCACATTGACAGAATTCTGTCCGCTTGTATGTGAGAGGGAGTAAGGGTTAACACAAGATGATGGCAGCTCTCCTCAGGAAAATGGAGCCAGATGGAGCCCATAAGAGCAAGTTACTGCTTAGAAATCCAGCTTCGGATGAGTGTCGCCAGCGCTCGGAGCAGTAATTGGCATTAAGAGAGGCTTGGAACTGCAAACCAGTGATTTTCAATTGGTATAAAAAAAGTAATTGACATTAAGTGCTGTTTGGAGCGCAAACTAGTGATTTGCAAATGACATTCAATAAGAAATCATTTATGTCTATTGATATTAAATAGGCACAAGCATAGAGGGAGCACAAGGGGCAAGGGGCAGGGATGGGGAGGAGCTGGGAGTCCAGTAGGATCACAGAGGCTTCAGGGAGAACAGACCTCACATTCTGTGCTCCTTTCTTTCAGCCCCCAGATGCCCTGTCTGAGAAAGGATCTACCAGAGATCAGGCTGCATTCCCCACAGTACAGCACAGTCTCCTCTCACCCTCCCTTGCTCCTGCCAGCTGCCTCCCAGCTGCATCAGATGACTTCCTTAAAAGAGAAAACACTCTCACTTCTTACTCCTTCCCCACTCTGCACCTCCACCACAACTCCCTTTGACTGGGGGCTCCTACAATGCAGATTGTGCCACCTCCTGGGTAAGCAGACCTCGCCTGTGCCCTCTGCTGCCCTCCACCACATCACCCCCGCTTGACTGTCTGGCCCCCACTCCAGGCAATGACTGGGAGGACACCACACTCTGTGATGAGTCAGACCTCAGGCTTTGGACATTGTGGTTGAGGGAGTGAGTCCATGCAAGAAAGCAAGCAAGTGCTCTGCAAGTGATCCAGAGCAGGAGGACATGCTGGCAGGGGTTAAAGGAAGCAGCCCTCCCCTGCCCCTGAGTGGTGATGGGGCTGGTGCAGATGTCTGGGGTCCCCAACCCTCTGCACAGGCAGAGCAGGAAGCAGCACAGCTGTCATCTGCTGCCTGCAGGGAAGAAGCCTGATGCCCCCCAACACTGCCAAGCAGCCTACTGCAGTGCTGGCAAGGCTCTTTATTCCTCATGATGGACAAGAATGAGCCTTGTAGTCCCCAGAGCTATCCTCTCAGGACAACTAATAGTACTGGGGTGTACATGCATTTTGTAATGCCCAAATCTACACCTTTCATGCATAATAATAGTCACAGGATAGATGGGGACTAACATGGCTTGCCCCAGTGCACATAAATTGAAAGAAGCACTGCGGGAGTGAAGCCTGGCTATCTCTGACCCTGCAAAACCAGCTTACTTTGCACCACAGTACAGCTCCTATTAAACTTGAGATCTGGTGGAGGGTCCTATGTGACTTAGTCTATTAACCCCTCCTTGGGAACCTGTGTGAGCCCTTCCCACCAGGCAGCTGTCTAGAGCAGGTCTGGGAAGGAGTGAGCAGGTAGAGGACACATTTGGGGACAGCACTGCTCATGAGCATATATGGACAGTACAGTTCTTGTCCCCAGAATCAGGCAGGATATACAAATAAAGAATTGTCTCTTTCTTGGAGAAAAGAAACATGTCACCAGAAATCTCCTTCTCTTCATATATACTTGATTTCCCCAAGTTTGGAATCCACTAGAATTAGAGAAAAGGAAAATCAAAATCCTCTTGGTCCAGGGCAAAAGTGGAAAGAAGCCCTGGGTGAAATAAATTAAAATCTTCATCTTCCTTTTCTCTCTTGCTAGGGGCACAAATAACCTGGGTCCTGGTCAATGAGCCACCACCAGCTCAGGTTCTACCCAGGTTAGAGACCTGAAAACCAGCAGGAGACTGCAGCAGGGATCAACAAAGAGATGAAATGCCTGAGCTGAGGTAAGGATCCTGGGGGTGCAGAGGAGGGTCTACATCAGATGCATCATGGAGGTCAGACTTGGAAACAGAATATGGGGAGAGAGATGAAGAATTAAGAAAAGAGGAGGTAGGAGGTAAAGAAATTAAGGAAAAGGAAAAGAACCATCTTCCTCTTGAAAAGTCTGGAACAGCAGATAAAACGTGTCCTCCATAATGCCCATTATTCTTTAAACCTCTTCCAAAAGTACCAAGTAATGCAACTGGAATAATAATAAAGTGAGGGATATATGCATTTGTGTACAAAGTCAAAATTATCACTGCTTGCAACTGACATGCTTTTATACTTGGAAAATCAGAGAATCAACATAAAGTTACACACAATAAAAGAATTGACTTAAGGTGGCTGGTTAAAAAAACAAACTTACAAAATCTTTTGTAAAGCAGGTCTTTTTATAAACCTACAGTAGAGTTAGAAAATATGACAAACAGAAGCGATTCACAACAGTAATCTAACCCATTCCATATCTAGAGATAGCTTAAAAGGACTTGAGTACCTGAAACATACTCTGTACACCTGTAGGAAGAATGCCATAACACTCTGCGAAGGGGCAAAAATCGTTGGAATAAATGGAGGAAACCACCTTTCTTAGGGCTGGAAACTGAATATTATAAACATGTCAATTTTTTAAATAAACAAGTATAATTTAAAAATTAAACTTCTATTTTTTTATTTGTTTGATTTGTTGAAGCTAGGCAAAATGATTGTAAAAGTCACAGATAAGCAACATTAAGGAAATACTGAAGAAAATTTCAGTTAGGATAAGGATAGACTTGCCTAATCAGAGATTTTATAAAATTGTAATAATAATACAATAATGTTGTGGAGAAGCATTTTGTAAACAGGTCAATACAACACAATAAAACACCAAAAGTATAGAAAATTTATTATATAACAACTGTATCATTTCACATTAGGAACCAAAGACAGATTATTTAATAAATGATGTTAAGAGTACTGAGTAATAATTTTTAAAATATAAAGTTGGAACTCTACCTCAGTTTCTTATTTCACCAACATGGATCACAGATTTAAAATCAAAATAAGGGGTGCCTGGGTGGCTCAGTCATTTAAACCTCCAAACTTCCATCAGCTCAGGTCATGATCTCGTGGCTTGTGATTTCAAGCCCCACATCAGGCTCTGTTCTGACAGCTCAGAGTCTGGAGCCTGCTTTGGATTCTGTATCTCCCTCTCTCTCTGTCCATCCCCTGCTCACACTCTGTCTCTCTCTCCTTCAAAAATAAACATTCAAAACCATTTTTTAACAAAATAAAACGAAAATGGAAGAAAGCATGAGGTGGGAAGAGAGAGGAAGAAGTAAAAGACTCTAGAAATACTAAAACTATTTGGACTTCAATTCTGAATGTTGGAGTTGGAAAGATCTTCTTTAAAATGGCATCTAGGTATCAGGATCCTTGTCCTTACACAGGATCAAGCCCCCAGAAGATCCTTGACATAGAATAGCCTCAGCTCCAGCCCAATTTCCCTTGCTTCCCTGGGTAAGCCTCTGGAACGTAGACTGGAGAGGCTTCACATGCTATTCTGGGGAGTCTGGCCTTTAACTTGAGGTTTAGGGTCAGGCATCAGTGAGGCTTTACAAGGTAATGAGCTGTCTAGATTCAAGTTCCTCTAATGTTGGTGGTAAATAAAGCTCTGGTTGGGCTCTGCCACAGGTGTCTCCAGGGATGGTGTGTGTGTGTACAAGGATGAAAGAGAGAGAATGAGATTGAGTTTCCCCCAGTTTAGAGCTGGAGCAGAAAATAATTCTGAAAATATTCAGACCTGTAAATGTGACAGGGCCTTTGAGAAGAGTATCATATGATGCCCTAAAGTGACTGAACTCTAAGTTCAGAGTCCTGAGTCCTCAACAAAAATGTTCTTGTTCTTTGCATAACAGAAAAGGAGAGAACCACCACAATTCAGGGGCTCCTCAAGTGTGACCAAAGGGCATATTGCTGATAACCACGGGGCTGGAGGACCAGAGAGTAATCTTGACTACACTTCGTGACCTGGGAATATGGAGCCCCAAGAAAGACTGAGGTTGAATTTCCTGCTTCCTGGAAGGTAAAAGACTGAATAGATTTGAATTTGAGTTAAAACAGATGAAGAATTGTGATATCTCTTTTTGCATCCCAGAGACTGGGGAGCACAATTCTTAGCTAATATACTTGTATCATAATTTATTTGACCATTCTACTACTGGTATCTTTAGGTTGACTCATTTTTCTCCATCAAAAAATAATTATCTCATAATTTTATTCACAAATCCTTGCATTTCTGGTTAATTCTTCAGTGTAAATTTCTAGAAGAATAATTACTAGATCAAAAGCAAGAACTTTATTGAGGAGCTGACATATATTGTCAAACTACATTCCTAAACCTTACCAACAGGGTTTAAAATTATTGGCCTCAGAGAACGCACTTCCTGAATTGAGGTGTGAAGAGATCCATCCACCCACTACCCAGGAAAATAACCATTAATGGTTATATATATATATATATATATACACGTATATATATTCAGTGGTAAGTGCTCCAAGGGCATAGAGCAAATGAGGAAACATTTATGCAAAGAAATCTATGAAATCTCTACAAAAGCAGTGAGTCTATGACTTCTGAGCCACAACCTACTCTTTCTATCATTCTCTTCCAACTCAGCCCAACTCAAGTTCCACTCTGGGTAAATGTGGTCAAGGATATGGCATTCTCTTTCCCCCTAGCTTTTGGTCAGAAACACATTATCTGTCTGTGTTGTAGAGCCTAAATTCAAGGCAAGTGAATCCAAGAGACCAGGAGTTTTCTCTCCCCACCCCCAACAGGCCCTACCACAGGTGAAGCAGGCCAAAATTAATGGATTCCCAATTGCCCTCATTCCAGTTGACTTGTAGGGAAGAGATTCTATGCCCTAAATTAGATGAAAGCCAAGAAAACCAGAAACCACAACTCCATCCCAGAACCTGCATGTAAAGCAAAGATGTCATTCTGAGAGAAGTGGGCCATTGTCCTCTCCCCCAGTTCTAAAGCAGTAGGAGGGGAAAGACAGATCATATGAACAGAGAGCTCTGAAGATTCTTTCAAAGGAACTGAGTTTATTTAAAGAGCGTGGGGAAGTTCAGGACTAAGGGTACTCTCCAAAACAGTGGAGATTTCAGTAATAAGCAATTAAGAGGAGTCTGGTAGTTCCACAAAAACAAAAGATAAACTGTAGGCCAGCTAGTTTTCTAAAAAGAATCAGGAAAAGAGACAGCTAAGTGCGAACAGAACAAACTTTAAAGAATGGCTCAAAAACTGTCCCAAAATGCTGTGATGTCAGATTTAACAAAACTTCAAAGCAGCTATTACAAATACATTCAAAGGACTAAAAGAAATGACAATTATACAAGTAAAGAAAGGTATGATGACAATCCCTCATCAAATACAAAATGTCAGTGAAAAGATAGAAATTATTATTTGTATAAGTTTGTTTATTTAATTTTTTGAGAGAGAGAGAGGGAGACACAGAATCTGAAGTAGGCTCCAGGCTCTAAGCTGTCAGCACAGAGCCCGACACAGGGCTGAAACCCATGAATTGTGAGCCAAAGTCGGAGGCTTAACTGACTGAGCCACCCAGAAATTATTTTTTTTTAAAGACCAAAAGGAAATTATGAAGTTAAAAGTACAATAATAGGAATGAAATATTTATTAGAGGTACTCAAAAGTATATTTAAACTGGCAGAAGAATGAATCAGCTAACTTGGAGGTAGATCAATTAGGATTATGAAATTCAAAGTACAGATAAAAAAAAGACTGAATAAAAGTAGAAAAAACTGAAAACTAAATTCATGCGATTCTACTGTAATGGGCAGAGCACATACTTTGTATTTAAAAGATAAGCTTCAGGGATGCCTGGGTGGCTCAGTCGGGTAAGCATCCAACTGCAGCTCAGATTGTGATCTCTCAGTTCATGAGTTCGAACACGGCATCAAGTTCTGCAACTGGTGGTGTGCAGCCTGCTTGGGATTCTCTCTCTTTCTGCCCCTTCCCCACTTGTTCTCTCTCTCTCTCAAAATAAATAAGTAAACTTAAAAAAAAGATGAACTTTAGCATGGAATGTTATGTGTCTTATTCTACATTAAAAACAACAGAAACACTCAAAAAAATAGAAAAAAGCTTCAGAGAAATGTGGGACAACATTAAGCACAGGGACATACACATAATTAGAATAACAAAGGTAGAAAAAAGTGAGAAAAGAGCAACAACAAATGCTTAAAGGTATAGTGATTAAACTTGCCAGATTTAAAGAAAAACATTAATCCATCAATCCAAGAAGTTTAAAGAACTCAATGTAAGATAAATTGAAAGAGACCCACACCCAGACATATCATAGAAAAATGTGGAAAGACAAAGAGAAAATCTTAAGAACAGGAAAAGTACTCATCACTTAACATGGGGACCACAGTAAGAATAAAACCACACTAGAACCAGTTTTAAGATTAAAAACTGATTCCTCATCAGAAATAATGGAGGCCAGAGTACAGTGGGATAATGTATAAAATGTAATAAAAGAAAAAAGAAAAATTGTCAAGCACAAATCTTATATCTGGCAAAACTATCTCTCAAAAATGAAGGTAAGATAAAGATATTAAAAGAAAAATGGAGAGAATTTGTTGCTAACAGACCCACCGTATAAGAAATACTGAAGGAAGTGTTTTGGGCTAAAAGCAACTGGGGATTCAAATGCACATCAGAAACAAAGAACACTGTTAAGTCATGTAATCATTAAAGACAGCATGGGTGTATATCTCTTCTTTCTTCTACTAACTGATTTTAAAATAAATTGTACAAAACAAAAGGTATATAATTGGATTGTTGAGCCTATTACATATATAAATGTAATTATGTTTGAAAATAGTAGTACAAAGAAGGGAGGAAGAGCAAGGCTGTACTGGAGAAAAGAAATGACAACAGGTAGTAACCCCAATCCATAGAAATAAAGAAAGAGAATCAGAAATGGTAGAAAAGAAAGTAAATTTAACAAACTATAACTATATGCCTGCCTCTTTACATCTCTCAGCATCTTTAAAAGACTTAAAATTATATAAAGTAATAAAAATGTATTTTTTTACCTTATAACATATATTAAGGTAATATATAACAATAATAGCACAAAAGAGGGAAAGAAGAAATAGATATATATGTAAGAGTAAGATTTTTATATCTCACTTGAATAACTTTTGATAAATCTGAAATGAATTCTATAAGATGTATATGATGGTCCCCAGAACAATCATATAGTGAAAAAAAATAAAGGAATTAGAATTTTACATTACAAAATATTCACTTAATACAAAGGACAATAGTAAAGGAGGAATAGAAAAAAAAAAACAGAAAGACATAATACATACAGAAAACAAAAACAAAAAAAGTTGTAATTCCCACTATATCAATAACAACAATAGAAGTGCCTGGATGGCTCAGTTGGTTAAGCATCCAAATTCGGCTCAGGCCATAATCTTGCGGTCCATGAGTTCAAGCCCCACATTGGGCTTTGTGCTGACGGCTCAGACCCAGGAGCCTGCTTCAGGTTCTGTCTCCCTGTCTCTCTACCCCTCCCCTACTTGCACTCTGTCTCTCTGCCTCTCAAAAATGAATAAATATTTTTAAAATAACAACAATAATAAATGAGAACAGATTATACAATATAATCAAAATGCAGAGATTTTCAAATTGGGTATATATATTCAGAATTCGCCAAACTACAAAGCTTGAGGGAACATCCTACACAAGACTGCCCTCACCCTGACACCAACTGCAAGTTTGGAGGTTTGCCTAAACCACTCTAAGTTTTGATAATTCAAAAGAAGTACTCAGAAAACTCACTGAAAGCTGTTACTCTCACAATTATGATGTATTATGGGGAAAAGATACAGATTAAAAGCAACCAATGGAAGTGACATAGAAGACATAATATGAAAGGATTCCAAACTCAAAGCTTCTGATGCCCTTTCCCTGTGGAGTCATAATGTGTTACTCTACCAACATCAATGTGTAATAATTTGTACAAAGTATTGTCCATCAGGGAAGCTCACTTGATCTGTTTCCAGAGTTTTTATTGGGAATTCATTATGTAGGCATAATTGACTTACTGACTGCCCACATGGTTGAGCTTAGTATCTAGAATGACTGATGACCCAGATAACCCAAACCTCCCACCTTGTATCACATGATTGGTCTTTCTGATATGGCTAGTCCCTACCTTAAAATTGTCAGTGTGACCAGGCCCATACTAAGATGTCAGTGGCCAGCTTTCAACCTAAACAAACATAATTCTATTAGATTTAACATAGATTACTTCCCAGAAGCTTAAGGCAAAGACCAGACATCTCTTTAGGCAAGGTCAAATACTTTATCATAAAATATGTGTATATATAAAACATATAAGAATTATAAATATATATGTACCTAACAATAAAATCCTAAAACACATAAAGCAAAACCTGATAAATCGCCAAAAATTTTTTGAAACTTTTACAATAATAGTTGAAAAATCCAATACCAAACTTTTTTTAAATTTTTTTTAATTTTTTATTAAATATAATGTATTGTCAAATTGGTTTCCATACAACAACCAGTGCTCATCCCAACAGGTGCCCTCCTCAATGCCCATCACCCACTTTCCCCTCTCCCCTATCCCTCATCAACCCTCAGTTTGTTCTCAGTATTTAAGAGTCTTTTATGATTTGCCTCCTTCCCTCTCTGTAACTTTATTTTTCCCCATCTCTCCCACCATGGTCTTCTGTTAAGTGTCTCAGGATCCACATATGAGTGAAAATATATGGTATCTGTCTTTCTCTGTATGACTTTTTTCACTTAGCATAATACCCTCCAGTTCCATCCACGTTACTACAAATGGCCAGATTTCATTCTTTCTCATTGCCAAGTAGTATTCCATTGTGTATATAAACCACATCTTCTTTATCCATTCGTCAGTTGATGGACATTTAGGCTCTTTCCATAATTTGGCTATTGTTGAAAGTGCTGCTATAAACATTGGGGTACAAGTGCCCCTATGCATCAGCACTCCTGAATCCTTGGGTAAATTCCTAGCAGTGCTATTGCTGGTTCATAGGGTAGATCTATTTTTAATTTTTTGAGGAACCTCCACACTGTTTTCCAGAGCAGCTGCACCAGTTTGCATTCCCACCAACAGTGCAAGAGGGTTCCCATTTCTCTACACCCTCACCAGCATCTATAGTCTCCTGATTTGTTCAGTTTAGCCACTCTGACTGGCATGAGGTTGCCAATACCAAACTTTTGATAATGGATACAATTAGGCAGAGTATTAAGAAGGAATTAGAATAAATGAACAATGCTGAAAAACAACTAATAGACATCTGCATGTCTGAATAACAGAAGAATAGACATTATTTTCAAGGATACATGCGATATCTCCAGAACAGAATGTGTGCTAGGCTAGAAAACAAGCCTCAGTACATTTTAAATAATTTAAATTATATAAATTGTTATCTCACCAGAGTGGATTGAAATTAGAAATAAATAACATAAGGCAATTTGGAAAATTCACAAATGTGTGGAAATTTAACCAGCACATTCTTAAATAAACTATCAAAGAAGCATTCACAATAGAATTATAAAATGTTTTGACATAAATGAAATGAAAATACAGTCTTCTAAAGCTTATGGATGCAACCAAAGCAGTGCTCAGATAAGAAATTATAGCTGTAAATGTACATTTTTTAAGTATTTCAAATTAGTAACCTAACTTTATACCTTTAGACACTGGAAAAAGAGCAAACTAAATCTAAAGCAAGCATAAAGAAACAACAAAGATTAAAGAAGAAGTTAATGGAACAGAGAATAAGAAAACAATAAGGAAAAGCAGCAAAACCAAAAGTTGGATCTTTGAAAATACCAATAAAATTGATGATTAGTTAGACTGACCAAAAGAAAAGAAAATAGAAGATTCAAATTATAAAAATTAGGAATTAAAGTAGGGACATTACTACCAACTTTACAGAAATAAAAAAGACTATAAAAGAGTACTATAAACAGTATTGTGCCATTACATTAGATAAGTTAGATGAAATAACAAACTCTTAGACAAATACAAACTACTGAAACTGACAAGAAAAAAATAAAACCTATGAATAGACCTATAGCAAGTGATCAAATTAGTACTTTAACAAATTCCCAAAAAGTAAAGCCCAGGTTACATGGTTTCACTGGCGAATTTTATCAAACATTTAAGGCAAAGTTGATACTCCTTCACAAAATTTTTCAAAAAAATATGAGAGGGGGCACCTGGCTGGCTCAGTCAGTTAAACATCCAACTTCAGCTCAGGTCATGATCTCTAATGGTTTGTGAGTTCGAGCCCTGCATCAGGCTCTGTGCTGACAACCCAGAGCCTGGAGCCTGCTTTGGATTCTGTGTCTCCCTCTGTCTGTCTGCCCCTCCCCCTTTTTCACTCTGCTCTCTCTTTCCAAAATTAACATTAATTTTTTTTTATATGAGAGAATGGTATACTTACCAACTTATCCTATGAGACAATTTTTACCATAATACCCAAACCATAGAAAGTTATCACAGTAAAAAGAAGTAACGGGCCAACTTCTCTTATGAATATAGACACAAAAATTCTCACAAAAACTAGAAAACTGAATCCACATTTTTAAAAGATTACACCCTACGACTAATTGGCATTTATTTTAGGAATGCAAGGTTGATTTCACAAATAAAAATCAGTTAATGTAATATACCACAGCAATAGAATAAAGGACAAAAACCACATGATCATATCAATACATAAAGAAAAAAAGCATTTGACAAAACTCACATATTTTCGTGATAAAACCACTCGCCACCTAGCAATAAAGTGAATCTCCTCAACCTGATAATAAACATTATTTTTTTAAAGACCACGACTAACATATTTAATGGTGAAAGACTGAATGCTTTCCTCCTAAGATAAGGAACAAGACAAAGATGCTTGTTTTCACCACTTCTATTCAAAATTGTGTTTAAGTTCCAGCTAAAGCAGAGAGAAAGAAAGAAAGAAAGAAAGAAAGAAAGAAAGAAAGAAAAAGGGAAGGAGGGAAGGAGGAAGGAAGGATGGAAGGAAGGAAGGAAGGGAGGAAGGAAGGAAGGAAGGAAGGGAGGGAGGGAAAAAGGGAGGGAGGGAGGAAGGAAGAGAGAGAGAAAGCAAAAAAGAAATTAAAAAACATCCATATTGTAAAGGATGAAATAAAATTACTTCTATTTTCATATGAAATAATTTTATATATAGAAAATCCTAAGGAAAATCCTCTCAACAAATCTATAGAACCATAAAATGAGTTTGCCAAGGTTTCAGGATATAAGATCAATATAGAAAAATCAAATGTAGGGGTGCCTGGGTGGCTCAGTCGGTTAAGCGTCAGGCTGCGGCTCAGGTCATGATCTCCTGGTCTGTGGGTTCGAGCCCCGGGTCAGGCTCTGTGCTGATAGTTCAGAGCCTGGAGCCTGTTTCAGATTCTATGTCTCCCTCTTCCTCTGACCCTCCCCTGTTCATGCTCTCTCTCTCTGTCTCAAAAATAAATAAATGTTAAAAAAAAAATTTTTTTTAAAGAAATAAAAATCAAATGTAATTCTATTTTTTGAAGTAGGTTTCACACTCGGCACAGAGCCCAATGTGGGGCTTGAACTCACAGTCCCAAGATCAAGACCTGAGCTGAGATCAAGGGTCACTCAACCAACTGAGCCATCCAGGCACCCCAGTCAGTTGTAATTCTATACACTAGCAATGGACAAT
Source organism: Leopardus geoffroyi (assembly GCF_018350155.1). Taxonomy (NCBI): domain Eukaryota; kingdom Metazoa; phylum Chordata; class Mammalia; order Carnivora; family Felidae; genus Leopardus; species Leopardus geoffroyi. The sequence goes on from NC_059328.1 coordinate 110,402,333, forward strand.
CCAAAAAGTGAAATTAAGAAAACAATCCCATTTATAATAGCCTCAGAAAGAAAAAAAAATACTTAAGAACAAATTTAACAAGTTAATTTATCTGAAAGTACAAAGTTTTTACTCTGGAAACTACAAGACATTGAAAAGACTTAAAGAAGATCTAAATATGTGGAAAGATAACCCACATTCTTGGATCTGAAGATATAATATTGTTAAGATGGCAATATTTCCTTAATCTATCTAAGATTCAATGCAATCCCTTTCAAAATTCCAGCTGGCTTATTTGCAGAAATTGATAAACTGATCCTAAAATTGATATGGAAATTCAAAGGACCCAGAATAGCTAGAACATTCTTGAAAAAAAAGAAAGAAAATTGTAGAACTCATTTTCTATTAAAAAAAACTTACTACATTTACAATTAATTGATTTTTTACAATAATGTCAGGAAAATTCAGTGGGGAAATAACAATCTTTCAACAAATGATAGTGGATCAACTGGATATACACATGCAAAAGAATGAAGTTAGACTTCTTTTTCACAGCATACATAAAAACTAGCTCAAATGCATCATAGATTTACAGATAAGATCTAAAACAATAAAACCCTGAAAAGAAAACATACACAAGTAAATTTTCATAATCCCAGGTTAGGCAAAATGTTCTTAGACATGACACAAAAAAGCACAGGTAACAAAAGAAAGAAATAGGTGAATTGGACTTTATCAAAATTTTAAAATTTTGTGTTTCAAAGGACAATATCAAAAAAGTGAAAAAACAATCGACAGGATGAGAGAAAAATTTTGTGACTCATGTATCCAATGAGGGTCTTGGATATAAAGAACTCTCACTATTCAATGATAATATAATATTCAAATAACCCAATTAAAATGAGAAAAAAGACTATATTTTAATGTAGAATATATAATATACAAAAAGAACGTTTCTCCAAAGATATGCAAATGGCCAATAAGTACACTAAAGCATGCTCAACATCATTAACTATTAAGGAATTGCAAATCAAAACTACAATAAGATGCCACTTCACTTACAATATAATAGCTACAATTTTAAAAAATAACAGAAAAACAACACAAATGATGATGAGGATGTGGAGAAACTGGAATTCTCATACATCACTGGTGAAGATGTAAAATGGCTCAACCATTTTGGAAAACAGTTTGACAGTTCGTACAAATGTTGAACACTGAGTTAACATATCATCCAGAAACTCCATAGATGATAGATAGATAGATAGATAGATATATGAGAATGCATAGGTTCACACAAAAAGTTCTACACCAACATTCATAGCAGCATTATTCATAATCCTCAAAAAGTAGAAACAACTCAATGTCCATCTGAGAGATGATGAATGCAGAAGTAAAATGTGGCATATTCACACAGTTGAATATTATTTGATACTAAAAAAAAAAAAAAAGTAATGAAATACTGATGGATGCTACAACACAGATAAACCTTAAAGACATTATACTAAATGAAAGAAACCAGGCACAAGGGATCACATATTACACAACTTCATTTATGTGAAATGCCCTGTATAGATACATCTATACAGAAAGTAGGTTAGGGGCGCCTGTCTGGCTCAGTTGGTTAAGCGTGGGACTTAGGCTCAGGTCATGATTTCACCATTCATGAATTCAAACCCTGCATCCAGCTCTGTGTTGACAGCTCAGAGCCTGGAGCTGCTTTGGATTCTGTGTCTCCCTCTCTTTCTGCCCCTCCCCCACTCTTGCTCTCTCCCACTCTCTCTCTCAAATAAATAAACATTAAAGGAAGGAAGGAAGGAAGGAAGGAAGGAAGGAAGGAAGGAAGGAAGGAAGGCTGGCTACTGGTTATCTAGAGCTGAGGGAGGAAGTAGGGAGTACCTTCTAGGAGCTATGGGATTTCTCTTTGAGCTGATAAAAATGCACTAATATCAATTGTGATAATGATTACACAACTGTGAATATATAAAAATATTGAACAATACACTTTAAGTGAACAAATTGTATGGTATGTGAAGTACACCCCAATAAGGCTGTTATTTTTTAAAATAAAAAAGAGGTCAGTTATTCAATTCTTGACCCATCAACAAATGGAATAATTTCTACTAATATCTTTACATTTATATTATGTCAACTAAGTAATAATATGTTTGAAATTATTTAGATATAATATGTATAAAAACAAGTGTTAAGCAATAAAAGCAAGGATACTATGTTCTAGATAATCTAAAGCAAAACAAATAACAACAAAATGCATTGGCTTTATCATATCCCATCAGCATCAAGTATTTTTTTCATTGTTGTCTAAACCCTTGTCAACTTTTTTTTAATATGAAATTTATTGTCAAATTTGTTTCTATACAACACCCAGTGCTCACCCCAACAGGTGCCCTCCTCAATGCCCATCACCCACTTTCCCCTTCCTCCCACCCTCCCCCCCCATCAACCCTCAGTTTATTCTCAGTTGTTTTTTTTTTTTTTTAATTTTTTTTTTTCAACGTTTATTTATTTTGGGGACAGAGAGAGACAGAGCATGAACGGGGGAGGGGCAGAGAGAGAGGGAGACACAGAATCGGAAACAGGCTCCAGGCTCTGAGCCATCAGCCCAGAGCCCGACGCGGCGCTCGAACTCACGGACCGCGAGATCGTGACCTGGCTGAAGTCGGACGCTTAACCGACTGCGCCACCCAGGCGCCCCTGTTTATTCTCAGTTTAAGAGTCTCTTATGGTTTGGCTCCCTCCCTCTCGAACTTTTTGTTTCCTTCCCCTCCCCCATGGTCTTCTGTTAAGTTTCTCAGGATCCACGTAAGAGTGAAAACATATGGTATCTATCTTTCTCTGTATGACTTATTTCATTTAGCATAACACTCTCCAGTTCCATCCACGTTTCTACAAATGGCCAGATTTCATTCTTTCTCATTGTCAAGTAGTATTCCATTGTGTATATAAACCACATCTTCTTTATCCATTCGTCAGTTGATGGACATTTAGGCTCTTTCCATAACTTGGCTATTGTTGAAAGTGCTGCTATAAACATTGGGGTACAAGTGCCTCTATGCATCAGCCCTCCGGTATCCCTTGGGTAAATTCCTAGCAGTGCTACTGTTGGTTCATAGGGTAGATATATTTTTAATTTTTTGAGGAACCTCCACAACTGTTTTCCAGAGTGGCTGCACCAGTTTGCATTCCCACCAACAGTGTAAGACTAAACCCTTGTCAACTTAATAGGTAAAAAATAATTACCAAGGGGGCGCCTGGGTGGCGCAGTCGGTTAAGCGTCCGACTTCAGCCAGGTCACGATCTCACAGTCCGTGAGTTCGAGCCCCGCGTCAGGCTCTGGGCTGATGGCTCAGAGCCTGGAGCCTGTTTCCGATTCTGTGTTTCCCCCTCTCTCTGCCCCTCCCCCGTTCATGCTCTGTCTCTCTCTGTCCCAAAAATAAATAAACGTTGAAAAAAAAAATTAAAAAAAAAAAATAATTACCAGGGTTTTTTCTCATTTTTACGCCATCTATTAGTAGTAAGCTTGGATTTTTCCCCAAGGACCCACTAATAGGCCATTTAGATGTCTTTTTTCCAATTTGAAATTCTTTAGTTTAAATTTGTAGTTGTGCTTTTATATATTTTATTTTGCATCTTACTTTTAAAAACTTCATACTTATCATAAAATACCATTTTGTATCTAATTTCAAATAAACCTAATTTTAATAGCTACACAATAGTCTTTTAGTAGCTATGTAATAGTTTACTGAGTGAGTTCCTTGATGCTGAATATTTTGCTATTTCTCTGTTGTCTTTTCATACACATACAGAACAGCAATCTTAATAACACGCTTAGCAAGAAACCATGTCTATAAGGAGATTATTTATGTAGGAAAGTGACCAGAAATGAAAATGCTGATTCTAAAATCAGAGCCATGCCTTGATGCTTAGCACAATTTACTTTCCAAAAGGCTTGTATTAATTTACACTCCCCCATTGCTTCAAAGCCTAAAATGTTTTGTGTATTATTCTTACAAAAGGAAAATTCATGCCCAAGAAAATTAGGTAGTCTAAGAAACCTTCTGTAAAGGAACCACCACTCTGCTCAGCATGACTGCTGGATGGTTTGTGTTTTCACACTGTCTTTGCTTGGTATAGAATGCACCCACGTGCTTCTCACACTGGAATGCACTGACCCTGCATTAACTGCATGGTGTCTGGAAACCACCAGTCCCAGAACATGATGTGTCCCTGGCGAGGTGTTGATTCTGGACACCTGTTCCTGTGGAGAATATTTTAAACAAGGGCCACATTTTTCCAGTGGCCTTGGGGGCTTGACACAGGGTACATCCTGCTACACCCAGCTCACAGGCCTGCACACACAAACTGAAGGTTAGCAACACAAAGGACCTTCTTCCCGATTATTCTTAAACCTGTACTTGTCATTTCCTGCTGCATTCCCCACAATGATCTCCACATGCCAGGAAACAGGAAGATGAGGAAAAATTCAACCATGCATTTCACAACAGAGCACCTTTGTATGGGACCTGAAGTCTGGGTCAGGGCAATGTCAGTCAAAGAGACTTTACTGAGAGACAGTAACCTGAGAGACAGTTGTCCACCCTATTTTCTACAAAGTGGAGTGACGTTCACTACATATGTGCTGAAGAGCATCTTCAGATGAAAGAGCAGCATGGCTGAGCACTGTGTATAGCTTACTTGAAGGAATATTTCTGGAAGAGCACACCATATGTTTTACATTTGCATCCAGTCTATAAATATCCCAGTAACAACTTGAGTCCATAAATACTGTATTTAGAATGCTTTGCTGGAAACATCTTTCACTACTCACAGTCATCTGTTTATCAGCATGATTGTTCATTGCCCTCCCATCGTGCAGAATTATTCCCATGATCATGGCCATGCTGGCAAGTGAGAGGTTACTCCCAGATCGAGGAATGGCTGGGAAGCCTGTCCCCTGTGCTGTGTGCTCTCCTTCCACTGGCTCTCAGGCCACCTCAGAGCTGAAAGTGACAGATGTTGCTTCTTTAGCAAAGGCCTGAGTAGAAAGACATGGAATCTTTAATAAGCCCCAAAGAGACTGCAAGAAAGGAAGAACCCTGTGCGCTTGCAGAGCTAACCAAGGATTATAATGAGAGCTTATTATTTCTCACCATCACCATAGATCTATGCTGTTGGTATTATCTTTATTCCACCAATGGGAAAACAAGCCTTGCCAAGGTTGAGACTCCCATCCTGTGACCAAGCCAGGATTCTAACCTGGAGTTACTAATGCCAAGTCCCACTGTAATGGGGTCAAGACAAACAAACCCAAAGGATTAGAAATGCCCATTATTTGCTTTTTGAATGCTAAACAACCACATTTACAAAGTGATTTCATGTGCACACTCTTATTTTCTACTTAGCCTTCTCCTAAAAGGTATTTAGAGATGGTTCTGCCTTTATTTTCTAGATGAAAAAGTGAGGCTCAGAGAGGATAAGTGATTTGCTCAAAGTCACACAGCTAATAGAGACCAGATTGAGGCTTAGAATTTCAACTTACCAATTTCTATTTTGGTGTCCTTTCCACACATTCAGGGTATAGATGTTATTTAGGAAGAATCAAGAATCAAGCCATGACCAGCCAGAAGCATCAGGATGTGCTCAGGAGTCAGATCAGCTCTCAGGTCCCATGCTCTGTGGGAAAAGCATCTAGGTCATAGCTGTTTTGGTGGTAGGCAGAAATTTGTGGCATTGAGTTCCATTAGGAGCAGGCAGGTCTGGCAGGATCCCTACGGAGGAAACTTACTAAACACCCTCTGGATCCCTGGTGAGGGGTCCAAGTGAAAGAAAGAAATGAAGCTCAAATAATTATTTGTTTATCTAACCCTGTAGTACTTTCCTGTCTGCACACACTGTAAGCCTCGGAAGGGCAGTACTCAGTGTTATTCCTGCTGCCGTCTTTGCTGAAAGTGTGAATGAGGGAAGAGCTGCTAGATACAGATACCTCCCTGACAGCCACTGGGCACTGCATCTCACAGGACTGCAGAGTGTCTGGGCTAAGGCACTGGCCATGCATGTAGGGCATGCATGAAGCAGAAGGCAACGAGACAGGGCAACATCAATCCTGGAGATGCTGAGATTGGTACACACTGGGTCATGAGGAGTCTCAGCTGCTTTTGCAAAAATAAACAGTGTGGCCAACAGAACCTGTCCACACCACCATCCCACACATGAATTCCAGCTTTATCCAACAGTGAGCAATGGGAGCAGGTCTCTGCTCAAATGACCTGACCTTGCAGGGGGGGCGGGAGTGGGGGGGGGCTAGTGTCAATGCAAAATAAACCAGTAAATCAGTAAATCTATTTCACTTGGAAATAGTGCCATGAATAAAATGGTGTTAGAACACAACTAAGAGGTGCTCATGTTAGCTATGTTGAAGGGACATTTACAGAGAGAGTGAGAGCCAGCATGCTGTGTTGGAAGCATGAGGAAGTCCCACATGGCCAAAGCAGGATGAATGAGATGGAGAAAAATGAGGTTGGGCTAACAACATGGTAGCATCACCAACCATAGGGTAGAGCTGATGGTATATTCTGAATGTGATAGAAAGCAATGGAGCAGAGGTGTCATGACCTGAATTTTGCTTCCCTAAGATCACGTTGGCCTCTCCTGGGACATAGGCCCAAGTGAGGCCAAGTGGGATTAAGCAGTGTACAGCCTTCTCCCATCACTGAGGATATTGGGACCTGGTTTGCTATCCTCCCATTTTCTTCCTGCCATGCCTAACTGCTCTTTAACAACCATGCTAGGGACAAAGACCCCAACTTTTCTCATGCCTTAATCCAACAACTCCCCAGAGTCCAAAATATCGGGTTCACCTAAAAAGGAAAAACTTGGAAGCCAACACATCTGAAGTATTGCAAGATGCTAATTTACATTAGTAAAACTCAAGGGAAAATGGATAGTCATGAATATAGGTGATGGATCAAAGAAAGTAAGTGTAATCCCAGGTGTGAGAAGTTTGTTTCTCGGGGCTCCCCACCCACATTCTGGATGCAGAGTGCTGGCATCAGTGGCTGGGAATAGTCCTACCTGTTAGCTCAGATGGTCACTGGAACTTCAGCTCAGGAATAGCCCATATACAATAAGGCTGAGAAGTAAGGGATGTCCTCACGAGATTTTAGGAGATAAAAATGTTGGGGTGGATTGATAATATGTGCCATTTGAGAATGACAGTCCACCATGGGCCTGGCACCCATGCAGTCTTGCTGAGGGTGATGTACTACATGGTGGATCATCCTCTGAATGCTGGGCAATTTCCGAGCCACCTAGGCAGGTCAGGGTGACCACAGCCTGACCACGACCACAACTACCATGTAACTGCTGCTTGCTGCAATGCTCGCTACTTGCTCAAAAAAGCCTGGGCTTTTCAGCTGCAGCACAAACCCACTGCCTGTGTAGCATTGCGTCCTCCATGGGACTAGGGGGCAAAAAAACTGACAAAACTATGCTCAGGCTCTGGTTGCTGCTTCTACAGTGAGTAGTATAATCTTTCAACTCTGGTCCAGAAGTCGGGTCTTTCCTATCAGCATCCACAAAACTAACTGTTATCATGATCCCCACAGGTCTTGATAGGAACCCTGTCAACTGCACTCCAACAGCATCTTTCAGAAGAGTCCAAAGGACACTCCTATGACCGGGGGGAATTGAAGAGAGGAATGTTGGATCTTTGAAAAGCACCTGTGTAGCTCTTCCCTGTAGGACAGGAGTGGAAGGAGGGGCAGGGGGAACAAAGTCTCTTATTGAAACAGAGGTACCTAGTGCAAGCATGGCAAAAGCCAAGCCAATAGCACTGATATATGTCCAAGGCTGGGAAGACATGAGACCACAACAAGCAGCAGCACTTGTAAAGCCATCAAAAAGTTCTGCCTCTGGCTAACGATCATGGGGATGTAGGGACCAAAACAGATTGATTAGACAACAGGGCTGTACCTGCACAAAGCAAATAAACAAAAGATAACTAATAGCACTTCCTAGGTCCAGTTAAAAGAAGCCTCAGCTGAACCCCAGATTGAGGAGTCATAGCTTCTAACTCAAATCCCAGACCCAAATCCACTCTTGCCCACCCCCCAGACCTCAGCCTATTCACCCACATGCCAAACATTAGTTTGCTGCCCACCCATATCCCAGAATTGAGCCTCTTCTAAACTGACATTTAGAAAACTGTGGTAATCACCAAGAGCCAGAGGTGAGTATCTCTTCTAGCCAGAGGTGCCAATCTCTTCTAGCATCCATCTTCATGGAGTTACCGAGCTTATGTGCATTCATTTGTTCTACTTTTTATGTGCTGTGACTGCTCTAGTTACTAGAAACATTGAAGAAAACAAGCCAATCCTCTGCCTTTACTGGACTCATAATTCTAGTAGTAAATTTAAAATTTAGGATGATTTGCCATGGATCTTGTCCTGGTATTTCAAGCTTCAAGCTAAAACCAATGGATGATATTTCCATATTCCACAGCTAAGCACTAGACAGTCCTTGCCCTTATATCTTGACCCTTCACCCACATGTAACCTATGTGAGAGAACCTATAAATTCCATATGGGCAAAGGTTTCTTGAAGATTATAGAAATGGAGAATTTTATGGCTTCCTTCCTATCTGAGTCCAAGCCAAATGAGAGCCCCACTGCCTCCACCAGAGAACTGTTTTTAGAGTTTGGGACTGTCCTCTATGGGGACTCTACATCCTAGCTGGATAAGAGCTGAGTTTCAAGTCTTCTGGGTCCCATGTTGTCTTAGGAGAAGTCCCAATAGTCCTTGGGAGAACATGACAACTATCCCCTGGGTTATGGAGAAAGGCATGACTGGAACCACCTAAAGAAAGGAGGGAGGGCTGGGCACTTTTGCTAAGATCAAGTGGGATGAGAATGTTAGGAGTTTTCCTGTCAGGGAGGCCCTTGGCAAGTTTTATGAATCATCTGGGCTCCAGTTGTATTAGCCATAACCAAAAAGGGCTGCATCCTCCCCAGTGGAGGTTATGATTTAGAACATATGAAGTACAGAGGGTCCTGCCAGAAGTGCCCAAAGAACTCATTCATGAGTCTCCCAAACAATAAAGGATGCTCCCTGTGACTGAAGGCTTTGACAAGGAGAACCACCCACCCAGAGAGCCAGCCAAGACAAAAGTCCTTTTGGGTCTTTCCTGCTTCTAACTCTGAAGGAACTAGAATGGAGTGGGGACAAGGAAGAGATGGAACAAGAGAATTAGACAAATGGCCATCCTCTCTTTACTGATGAACTCCAACCCACAGGTCAGCCCAGAAAAATGGGAAGTAAAGACTCAAGTTCATTGTGTGAGCACAATGTTAACTTAAACTAGGCTAAATGTTTTTCCCCTGAAACTCACCAGAAGGTTATAGAATGTGAAATGCCAGTAGGTGGCGAGGAGAGAAAAGGGATGTGTTTGGGGGCCAGTAGGAGAGAATGAAACTCTTCCCTACTTGTAATCTAGCAACTGTAGTCCGCTGAGTAAACCAGTGTTGCAGAAAATATAATATGACTGATACGAAGTGATTGAGATGACGTGATCTCAGGCAGCACCTAGAAGACAACGTAAAGCATGATAAGGGGAGTAAAGTGTCACCTGGAGGGGGGCTCCCTGCAGACATGAATGAGGGCTGCTCCATGTGGGACCTAGGGAAGAGTTCCTTGTGATGAGCACCTCTTGAATCCACAACCTCTTCATCACCAACCTAGACAATGACCAAGACCTCCCAGCTGGCCTCTTTGGTTCCCACCTTGGAACCAATAGTAGCAGTCCCACCCAGTCCTAATAGTAATGTGATCCTTCAGAAACACAATCTGAGAAGGCCACATCTCTACTTAAACTCTTCAGAAGCTTGTGTTCAACTTTAAAATAAAATCTCTAAAGTTGCTAGGAAGGTTTAAATGGACCCTGATGCTCTGACCTGGACTGGCCCCACTGACCTCCTTCTTACTTCTCTCTCACTCATTCTGTGTCCCATTCTTGCCAAAAGAATGGCTTGAAAAAGCCAAGCTGTCTTACCTTCCAGATTTTGTATATCTTTTTCTATGCATAAGACATTTTTTCCACCCTCTTCACAAAGCCATCTCCTTCTCATCCTTTAAAACATAAGTAGATCACAAAAGTCTTCCTGGACTCCTGTACAAAGTTACTTGTTCCTATGCCAGCATGCAAAGCTTTATCACTCTTTACTGAAATTGTGAAAAAGTCTAGCACCTGATTCCTCTGTATCATTACCCCCTCTAGGTTAAGGAGCAATGTCTCTATGGTTATCCATGCATCTTCCAGTGGTCAATATATGACAGATAATAAACATTCAATGCACAAATAGCTGAGTGAATAGATGGATTTAACTATCAAAGGGAGGAATTCACCCAGGTGAAGGCATAGAGTGAGAAGGCTGAGTACAGTCTTTACCTGGTAGGCAGGAAAAGAGTCTCCCCTTTGTTTTGGCTAACACAGTGAGTGATGGTCAGGGTCTTCCTGAGGAGCTCTCTGAGTTCTGCCTCAGCATGCCATAGAGGTGAATGTTGGCTCCCACCCCTCCTCACAAAGGTCTAGAGCAGAGCGTTAGTGGTAGAAGCAGGCATGCTTGGAGCTCTTCCCCCTTGGTGAGGGGCTCAAGGTAGAGGTGTGAAGACTGATGCTTTCACTGAATTGGACTTCTTTTGCAATATATACACTTGTTTAAAGATTACTTTTGAGAATGAGAGGGCCTAGTTATCGTCAGTTTGTAACGAACCCATACAAAATTGAATGTATGCAAAGACATGAAGGAATCTTAAATACATTTTACTAACCGAAAGAAGCCAATCTGAAAATGGTGCATTCTATATGGTTGTTCATATAACATTCTGGAAAAATAACAAAACTAATAGATAGTAAACAGGTAAGTAGTTGCCAGGAGTTTAGCGAGGTGGGTCAGAGGGTGGGTAGGCAAAGCACAGGGGATTTTTGAGGGTAATGATACTATTCTGTATAATGTAATGGTGGATACATGACACTGGACATTCATCAAAACCCACAAAACTTTAAATATGAAGAGTAAACCATAAGGACTACAAATTTATTTTAAAAAATCGTTTAGGAGGTCAGGGCACAGGATGGAATGCAGACTCTAACAATTGTAATCCAGTTGTAATACAAATGTATGAAACTACCTCATGAAAGTTGTTTCTCCCTAATGACAGGAGAGAAAGGTGTTGCTCTAAGTAATTGAAAATGAGTAGAGGCTGTAAGATTAAAGGCAAAAGGACCTGCACATAAGCACCATACTCTACCTGAGGAAGTTGTTTTCTTAAAAATTAAGTAAATAGATAGTGTACAGCAGGAGCCAGGTTTCTCACTTCTCTCACTTGGGAAGTTATCAAGAAGCAAAGAGAGACAGCTAGAATGATCTATGTGATAATTCATTAACATTGGAGGCATCAGTCTGAATTCATGTTTAGCTTACAATAGATACATATAGAAAAATATAGAGATATGCATATATATAGGAGTTAGGATACACACGTGTATTTCCTTGCTCCATCAGCTGAGGAAGTCTAGATGCAGTGATACCCCAGTAGCAATGAGCACACCCAGAACCTGTATCTTGGTTTCTAATACATCCTCCAATAAAAGGAACTGGGGATCCCTGAAGAAATTAGTGATTCTAGGACTAGGGCAGGAAATATATAAGATAATCCTGGAGAATCTTATCATGCTAGAAAGTACTAAAGTACTAAAACACACACATAAGTATACACACAATGATGGGCTATGTCAAAAGGATCCAGGAACCAACTGAAGCTCCTAATGGCCAAAGTTGGAACAATTTGAGCAAATAAACAAACAAATAAATAAATAAATAGATAGATAAATAGATAAATATTGGATTATAACCCAAAGTGTAAAATAAATATCCATGAGTCCATACTGATTAAACAAACAAACAAACAAAGGCAAGTCCCCTTGAATAAGAATTACAAATAGTTTATGTGGATACTCCACCTTTAAGGACATGGAATGTAATCTCCACTCCTTAAGTATGAGCTGTGAGTAGTAGCTTCTTTGCAAAAAGTGTAGTATGGGAAGGGAGAAAAAAAAGTCACCATACACTGAAGAATCCTGAAAAATATGACCCAAGCCTGGTGATCAAGGTTAACCTCAACAGTGAGGTATCTACTGTTGTTGTTGTTTTTTAATTTTTTAATGTTTATTAATTTTTGAGACAGAGACAAAGCATGAACAGGGGAGGGGCAGAGAGAGAAGGAGACACAGAATCTGAAACAGGCTCTAGGCTCTGAGCTGTTAGCACAGAGCCTGACGTGGGACTCGAACCCATGAACTGTGAGATCATGACCTGAGCTGAAGTCAGACACTCAACCGACTGAGCCACCCAGGTACCCCTAGGTATCTACTGGTAATGTTAACAGTATCATACTCTTAATGTGATGTGGTGAGAATGGTACTTTACCTCTGCAGTCTTCCTCCCCAAAATCCACAACTCCAAGCTAATCATGAGAAAAGCATCAGACGCATTCCAACTGATGGACATTTATACAAAATATCTGACCATTACACTTAACACCGTCAAGGTCATCACAAACAGGGAAAGTCTGAGAAACTGTCACAGCCAAGAGGAGCCTAAGGAGGCTTGATGACTAAATGCGATGTGGGACCCTGGAACAGAAAAGGCATGTTTAGGAAAAACCAAGAAAATTTAAGTGAAGCATGAACTTCAATTAATATTAATGTAATGACATTGGTTCATTAATTGTGACAAATGGGCCATATTAAGTCAGTTCTTACCAGACGAAATTAGGTGTGGTGTATATGGGAATTTTCTGTACTATCCTTGTGACATTTCTGTAACTCTAAAACTATTATAAGTGTGAATAATTTATTTTTTAAAAAAAAGAAGGACCAAGATCTCTCTCTCTCTCCCCCAAAAAAACAAGCACTTCTCTTTCCTCTCAATTATTTTTCAGTATTAAAACAGCCAAAACAAGATAAGTACAGAACTGCTAATGTTCACAGGTTCTTATCTATGAAATGAGATTTCCTGGAGCCAAGAACCTGGTGTCCAGACTGTCTCCCCACTAGCCAATCCTGCACCTGCCCACCATAAAAGACTTACTTTCCCTTTGGTTTGGAGCTAAGTCTGCTATTACAATGCTCCTAGTACACAGCCCTCAAACAGCCAATGAAGATCATGGGAGACAGAATGAGAAGGGAAAGTTCTTGGTCTGAGTCTCTGAGCTCCCATGAGATAGTGATGCAATCTTTAAGGAGCTGCCTAACTTCTTTGAGAGTAAGTTTGTCCATCTGAAAAACAATGAATAAGAGAACTACCTTGCTGGGTAGTTGTAGTGATGAAATAAAAGAACAAGCATAAAAGTAGCCACCACATCGTAGATGTTGAACACTGTCATTATTGGTCACAAACTTATAACTCATGCTAAGGGGCCAGGATGCACATCACTGGGGCCACACAGAGCATTCATAAAATAGAGGTTATCATACCAGATGGTCTGCATGCTGCATGGCCAATGTCATAGTGAAGAGATATCCTTACCCTGTATTGTTCTCTATCCTTATGGGGTCAGGTGGACAGAGATCAACTTTGGGGCCATGTAACAGTGAAGAAGTGACCTTGTTAAATAGGGGTTTGGGATTGGTTTTAGCCTATCCTTTTCCCCATATCATAGTATTCAGGGCTCTCAGTAGAAACAGAACTAACAGGAGACAGAGAGACAGAGAAAGAGATTGAGATTTCAAAGAACTGGCTCACAGGATTGTGAGCTGGCAAGTTCAAAATCTGATATTGTGGGCAGGCAGTCTGGAGACCTAGTGAAGAGTTGACACTGCAGTTCAAGTGCAAAGGCAGTCTACTGAAAGAGTTCCTTTTTAGTCAAAGATTACTCATTTGTTATCTTAAGGCCTTCAATTGATTGGGTGCAGGCTACCCACATTATGGAGGGTAATCAGTTCCACTCAAACTCTACTGATTTAAATGTTAATCTCATCTAAAAACAACACCCTCCAGGTAACATCTAGACCTGGTAAAGCAAATATCTGTGTACTGTGGCCCAGGCAGGTTAACAAATAAAATTAACCACCACCCATCTGCTAAGCCAGTCCTTCTGAGCATCCAGATGAGCCACCAGGCCTCCAGAGGTATCTCTCCTCAGGGTGGCTTAGATTATTACCTGGGAATGCAAAAATCATAATAATAAGAAGTTTAAAATAATAGTTGTGCAATAAGAGTTTAAATTATTATTTGAGATGTCACCTATGGGCTCCAAAAAAATCACTTGGACTGAATGGAGAGGATGCCAGTTTCATGAGGACAGTGGCAGAGGCTGAGAAGAGTCTGGGTCTCCGAGCACCTGCCTAGAGCAGAGGGCACTGGCCCATTGCACAAGATAGATCTGAGCCAGAAGTAAGCTTCAACCAGATCTCACTGCTCGGTTTCAGGACATATCTACCTTAATAATACAAAAATGTCTAGGTAGGCAGTAAGAAAGTGCCAGATGCATGGAGAGAAAAACATGTACAAAAAGTGAATGAAAACAGGAACCTGGGGACTCCTCACAACATGCGGAGTAAAGCTGAAATCCACTGTCCACTCCTTGTCTCCTCCAAACGTATAGAAATGGTGAATGAAGATTCACACACAGACAAGCTTAAATGTGGGGTCGGAGATGGGTATAGAGGCCACAGTGATAACACTGAACATGAGTCAAGGTGACCTACCCACAGGAATACAAGTTCACCTCTAAAGCAGCAGAGCTGTATTGTCCTTGCAGAGAAGGGTGTAGAACAATGCCAGGCACAAAACAGGGCCTGAGCTCCTAGGACACACTGGGCCTCAGAGAAAGAGCTGTCCCTCTCATGGAAGGGTATCTGGAGGCCCCTCATGGATGGCCTTCCACACATCTCCAGAGATAGACAAGGCCTCATCCACTCACCCTGGACAGCATGGGTGGCCAGAGAATTTATTCTAAGAATCATAGACCACATTCTTACAGCCATTGTCCTTCTAAAGTGGGTGAAAGGAGTTCCGGGCACAGACAGACACATGCAAAGTCCTGGAGGGGGCAGAGGGAATGGATATTCCAAGGTAAGGATAAGTAAGGTGAGAAGACACAGACAGAATCCACTCCCTGAGAACTCAGCCTGGGCAGGGCACAAACCCCAAGGTATAAAATGAGTGTGCTATGAGGGGCGCCTGAGTAGCTCAGTCGGTTAAGCATCCGACTTCAGCTCAGGTCATGATCTCACGATTCATGGGTTCAAGCCCCACATCAGGCTCCGTGCTGACGACTCAGAGCCTGGAACCTGCTTCAGTTTCTATGTCTCCCTCACTCTCTGCCCCTCCCCTGCTCACGCTCTGTCTCTGTCTCTCTAAAAAATAAATAAAACATTAAAAAAAAAAAATGAGTGTGCTATAAACACTACTTTCCAGAGCCTAAGTTTCTTCTTCTGAAAAAAAAAAAAAAAAAAATAGGGCTTTCTTGTTGTTATTAAACGAATATTGTTTACTATTACATCCCAGAGTTTAGAATAGTGCCTGCCTAGAATAGTAGCTATTCAATATTGGTTAAATGAAAGAAAAAAAGAGGAAGGAAGGAAGGAAGGAAGGAAGGAAGGAAGGAAGGAAGGAAGAAGGAGGGAGGGAGGGGGGAGGGAGAGAAGGACAGACTTAGGAGTCTTTTCCTGGAAGCTTTTCCTGACCTTTTCATCCTTTCCCACCCACTACACCTCCTGGAGTTTGCTACTGAGCACCTATCACATTTGACTGTAAGAAAGTTGTAGACACAGTGGTTATAGGCATCAGTTTGATGGGCTGGTTCTGCCCCCACTGGTTGAATGGCCAAGTCAATGGACACTCAATTTCTCTCTAAGCCTCAATTTCTTCATCTGTAACATGAGAAAATGACAGAGCTGTAGCAAAATTAAATAGGATAATGTGTGTAAAGCACTCAGCACAATGCCTGCCTCAAAAAAGGGCTCAAAAAGTTGATGATTATGGGTGCATTTTTGCCCTCCTCCATGAAACTAGGAGTGCCTCATGACGAGTGCCCAAGTGCTACCCAGTTCTGAGCATCCAAGACCTGGTTCAGAGTACGTAGTACTAACAGCAAATGTTTGCTGAACAAATGACTGAAGGATACAGCTGGCACAAGAAGAAATTCTACAGCTTACTGATTCCTGCACATGTGTGGAAACCCAGAGATCTCCCATCTCGCTTCCAAAGGAGCCACCAGAGATGCGGTTTCTACAATGTGTGTTACTGACCTACAATCAGTCAGCTCTGGCCAAGAATCACAGACAACCGCAGACATCAGGCCATTAGATGCATCCTCCTTCCTCTGCAGGGAGGAGGCTGCTGGCTTCCATGCAGGATAGCCTGCCTCTGGCCCTGAGGCCTGATCTGGCATGGCACCCTGGTGGGGGTGGGGGGGCCTCTGCATGGATCTGGGGGCACACCAGCTTTAGCTATGTTAAACAGGATCTTTCAGAGGCTTTCCTAGCCATGGGTTATTAGGCTTGTGTGATCAGAGAATACTCTCTCTATCATTGTTAGCACCACTTACTAATGAGTACCCCCAAGAATACAGGTTGAGAAGTAGCAGTACCTTGAGGGTTTCTTTAACCTAATACTAAATATAAGACCTAAAACAATAGAGGGATGGTTCAGAGTGGGAGCAGGCAAGCTCTGGGACAAGTCCTATATCAGGTTTGCATGCATTGCTTCCCTCATTAAAGCACTGTGACAGCCCTTGGCCAGTGGGACCAAGGGGCCTGCCTCTGTTCTGTCAGTCAGGATTTGCCACTTACATTGTCTGATTCCCGTGGGTCCCAGTTGTTCTTGCTCACACTTGGCTGGCTCTGGCTGGTCCTGCCCTGGGGTCCCCTCCCAGAAACCCTCAGTCTCCATTAATGCACTTGCTTAAGGGCCCATCTTCACACAGCTCTCTTGCTGCAGGATCATTGCAGCTTCCTGCTGCACCCAGCAATGCAGCAGTCCAGGGAGTGTGGCTAATCACCACTCTTTTTGCAAAGAAGAAACATCAAGAAACTTTCTGGGCTGAGAACCATTTTCTGCAAAATGGAAATGGAGATTCCTTGACACCTGGTGCACAATCACAAACGTACTGAAAGTTCCTGCTTAGTGAGCACCTGTACACTGCACACTAACACCATTCACTATGCCATGGGTCTTCCCAGTAACCTCAAGACTGGGATTCAAAGCTCCACTGCAGATGAGCAAAGTGAGGTTTAGAGGGGTTGTGTGACTTGTCCAAGGTCACACACCTAGAAAGAAGGGGCAATGAACTCTGAACTCATTTTGCTCTTGCCCTGGACCACTTCACATGGCTCCGTATCCCTTCTGGCATCTTTGCTGGCCGCCCAGCAGTCCCCAAAACATAACAGACAGTAGACACAGATGAGTCAGGTTTAATTTGTCTGTGAAAGTGCCTAGCAGTAAAAGCATTACTTTTCCATGACATGCAGACAAGGAGGCCACAGAGGGGTGACAGATTCTCTTGATACCTGATGTCCCCGGGAGTCCCTTGTCCTCCCCCTTGCTGAGAATGGCCTCCCTGTCCTGGTAGGGCTCTAACCCAGGGACTCTAACATCCCCCCAGCAGTGGCAGCAGCTCTGTGACCAGAATGATCTGGGTCACAAAGTCCTGTTATGCTCACTAGTCCTACCCCAGGCTTCTCAAAGGAGCAAACTCCTGCCCACTACCTATGCCTGCATGGCCATGAGAGAAAGCCTGATAGAAATGGAGTGGGGAAGCCAAGCTGTGGCTAGGAGCCTTCCACTCATCCAGAATAGCATCACAGAGCTATATTCAGGGTCAAGGAAGCTGATTGCACATCTACAGGAAGTGGTTACAACATTCTAGCTGCCATTTTATACTCATTCCAACCACCTGGTTTTGTTTTTTTTTTTTTCCTTTTTCCTCTCTTTCACATAGATATTTTCTCTTTATACAGTCACTAGACTTTTCTAATTATAGCAAATGGGAAACAAACCACATCCCACAGCTGGAGACACATTTTGTTCATAATTAATTAGAACTAATTGATCAGATACCTTTCCTAATGTGTGGTTTTATGGTCAGATTGAAATATAACCCCAATCCACCCTAGCAGGATTCTCTGGGTCCAGAGGAGATATTGTTTACAGAAAACCATCAGGAAGGAAGTTGAACACTGCCTTGTTGGAGCAACCAGGCCTGCAGGGATAAACCTCTGCATTATCTGGCCTGCCTCAAGTGCAGGGGAAGGAACTTTACAACACTTAGCTCTGTGCCCTCATTAACCATTTTCTGCCCCAGGCTCTCTGTGAGGGCTAGGACAGCAGCAGAGGACATGTCCTCTGCTGCGTGAGGGTCTGATCAAGGAGTCAGCCAATACAGTAAATAAAAACTGTCTGTGGAGCTGAGTGCAAGTAAGATCCCCCGCCCAGTAGGGAATCATCAGGGAGTCCCCCCTTGCCGGCAGTGCCCACATTTTTACAGCCACTCTTGTGTCCACTTCTGTGTAGTTATAGCACTTTACTGGACAGGCCTTTAATAATTTTCCTTAACTGGGTTTTGCGAGAGTAAAAATGAGTCTGAACCCTAAGATGGGTTTGGCCTTTGGAGATAAAGCCATAAGAGGCCCATCTGAGCCTGTCTGCTGTACAGAGGAAGGTCCATACAGCTTTGGCTTTCAAACTCCTGCTAGGTTGGTATAGTTTGGTTCTCACCAAACAAAACTGAGCTATCTTTCACATAATATTAGACTATTACTTTTTTTTTTTTTTTTTTTTTTACTTTTTCATCTCACAAAGGAAAAACTTGAAGCAAAGAAAGGCTGAGACCCTTGTAGCAAGTCCAGAATTAGCTATCGTCACCTCCTAGGGTCTGTGGTTGCTGACCAGTCTCCTGTTCCCCACCACCTGTTCGGGGTAGGGCTGTGTCTTTCCAAAGGGATCCTTGCAGAGGGTGGGAAACCTTTCTGGAAATTCAAGCCTTCCCTCTTCTTCACATCCTCCTTAACGTTAGGAGACCAGCAAAAGATTCCCCTTTGTCTCTTTAAACGTCAGGCCAATTTTGTACTCAAATAAACAAAGGTGATTATAGACCCAAATAAAGGAGGATTTATACCAGTTTCACTTAAAAGGAAATGCAATTTGAAGTGGCTGAAACAATAAAAGATGTACAGCCTCTTGCAACGGAAGGGGCAACAGAGGACTGGCTTTCAGCAGGGCTTTCTCCACGGTTACAGCAGGGCCCCTCAGGGCCCCTGTTTCTCTGCTCTTCCCCACCACACCCTTCCCTGTGCAGGCTGTGTCCTTGGGGCCACAGGATGCAGGGCCACAGAATAGCCCCTCCCTCTTTTTCCAAACTCAAGTCCTGATCCTGACCCTGATTGTTGAGACCCGCAGACAAGGGTCTTCCCCTGTAAGGATGGACTCAGGCATGGGAGAAAGGGACAAGTGTGCGGTGCTACCTCCAGAGATGGGCGGAGTTACAGGATTACAGCTGCCATGTCCACCACGCCCTCCCTTCTCTGATTTTCCATGATTTTAAACAGATATATTTATTTTTCTGATTATACTGAAAAACATAAAGCGAAAAGTCAATCAACCCCATTTCAAGAAGTGCCTGCCATAAACACTTAAGTGCATTTTCTCCCTGTCTTTTTAGGTTTCAGTTTGATCCCCAGAATTCTTGTTCCTTTTCTCCCACCACAGTCCTAATTTTTTATGAGATGCCCCTCCCCAGCTGGGCCTGTGTGTGGGTGCCGATCCTCTGTAGAGGCCTGAAGGTGGAAGACCGCCCCCTCCCGGCTCAGGGAGGTCGTGTGACCTAGCGCATCCAATCAGAGAGAGCGTCAGGCCATGTTCTTAGAGGACACGGGGGGGGGGGGGGGGGGGGGGGGGAGAGGGAGGATGATTGTCCCTCTTGGGTGTTACACGTGCGCCCTGGGAACTGCTCTCAGCCATGAGAAATCCTACCTTGGATCAGAATCAAAACACAAGAAGTGACCCTGAGACACGTAAAAATGGAAACAGATGCTGACAACTTCGGAGGAGCCCTGCACGGAGCCCTTCCTGAGACCCAGCCTACCCCCAGAGTGCAGGGACATCTGTCTTCTTGCCTATGCTAATAATGGGGTTGGGCTTCCCACATGAATTTTAGCTGATATAACCTTTTCAACACGTGGATGTTGGATCCTCTGTTATCAATGTAAGTCTGGGTCATCATCCCTAATTATTTCCTTAGGCTACTTTCGCAAGCAGGGAACAACTAAGTCAAGGGCTTTATTTGTAAGGCTTTGCATACATCTTGTCAAACTGCCCTCCAGAAATGTTAGATCAATTTATTCGCTCTCACAGTGCTTTTCTCGCCACATAATCAATAGATAACTAGGGTGTTTTGAAAGCCTCTTTAATTTGATAGGTGAGCCGATTCTGCATTCAAATATATGCAATATATATACTTTACAATGCAAAATGAGACGTGTAGCCCTGCCACGCACACCACAGAGCTCATTCCCACCAAAGCGCTCCGTGGGGCACCAGAAAAAGCAAGTGGGCTCCTGGTGAGCCACACACATATGGCGCCTGCCTCTGCCAGCCATGGATTCACCTGGAGTGGAAATGTGCTATTTGGGCATAGGGGCTGCCCAGCAGCAGATAAACCTCACTCTTGGGACTGGGTGAGAAGCAGCATGCACTTGGGATGCAGAATGAGAGATCTAGGGACTCACTTGCCTTGCTCCGGGAACACACGGCTGCCTCAGTCAATCAGAACCCCAAGCGCTCACTTAAAATAGGGAGCCAGTGACCTCAGGCCATTCTTGTGTGGGAGGACTGCAGGGTCAGCAGACACATTCAGCTTCCAGGAGAGAAAGATAGCAGGGTGACTCCTGGCTCCCAGCGCCAATATGGGGCACACTGTGGTCCAGGCTTGGGGGCAGCAGCAGCACCAGAGGGTCTTTTCCAGGCTGCTCCATGGTGTGTCCTGCCGTGGTCCTGGTGCCCAGCCTCCCTCATCCCAGCCCGTCTGCTAAATCTGGTTCTCAGCCCTCCTGGTGATTTTGTGAGCCCCTCATATCTCTGAAATAAATCTCTTTCCTTCCTCAAACAGCCAGCCTGTGTCTTTTGCCCACAATCAAGATCCCTGGCTAATACAGCTACAAAATCTCTCTGAATGTGTGTTTCTGCCTCTTGAAGGAGCCTACCACACGCTGTCTGGAGGGTAAGCCAAAGGGAAGAGCCTGATGTCCAGAGCCTTGGAAGGGAGGAAAGGCTGAGGTTGAGATGATGGTGGTGAGGGTCCCCTCCCTCTGTACCAGTGCCACACCCTCATGGAAGCCTTCCCCAGCTCCACCCAAATCCAGCCCCAAGTTGTTCCCTTCATAACAGTCTTCAAATTTTGAGTTTAACTATTTGTTAAAACCTTTGTTCTGTGTCTGGTCCCCAGAAGAGTGACATGGTGATGGCAGAAATAAGATTACATCTGCTTACTGTTGTATCTTACTGTCTGGAGTGGTGTTGGGCCACAGGGCCACTCAGCAACTGTGTGTGGATGAGTGAATAGATGAATGACAATATTGTGCTCCAGATTTCTTTCCTTAAAATAGTTTGCTGTTGGGGCGCCTGGGTGGCGCAGTCGGTTAAGCGTCCGATTTCAGCCAGGTCACGATCTCGCGGCCCGTGAGTTCGAGCCCCGCGTCGGGCTCTGGGCTGATGGCTCAGAGCCTGGAGCCTGTTTCCGATTCTGTGTCTCCCTCTCTCTCTGCCCCTCCCCCATTCATGCTCTGTCTCTCTCTGTCCCAAAAATAAATAAACGTTGAAAAAAAAAAAATAGTTTGCTGTCATATATCTATCTGCTTGCTGCTGTTGCCCTGGTCACACATCCAGGGAATACCTCTGCACTTTGACTCTCCGCTGCCACCATCCACCATATGTGTCACCTGAAAGGTAGATTTTATGTTCCCCCCAGATCTGTTACCTTGAATTGCATTATCGCCCTTCTCTGAGCAATCTAGTGCTCCCACCATCCCAATCCTTCAATTACCACTGTTAAGCCCAAATCATGCCTTGACACTTGAGTGAAATCAGTGTTATGTTCTCTCTGTTTACTGCTCACAGGTGACCCCCCAGTGCTGCATCCTGTCTGAAATGTCCCAGGGCTCTAGTGCAGGTTTGCAGAATTTTGGCAAGACTTTAACTCAGAGCCAGAAGAAGGGGCAGGTTGCCACAGACCCTGGTGGACAAAGTACAGAAAGATCCCCAGAGATATGAGACAAGGAAACCACATCTCCAGGACCTGTCAGGGGACACCCCTCCAAGTCCAGAGAGGATCTCCACTGCAGGCCACCACAGGCCTGTTTTGCTGAGCAGGGTTTGCATCCTAGGCTCAGAGCAGACACTGATGACTGCCAAGGAGAGCTGAGCCAGTCCCAGCCATGCTGTCCTCTACTCTTGCCCCACAGAGGATCCTTGGATGCTCCCATGCTCAGCCTAGTCCTGGTTTCAGTTGGAGGAGTCCTGCAGGTGAATGGATGCAGCCCTAGAATGCAGGAGCAGCCTCTAGAGAGGGGAGCCAGAGTATTCAACCTTTTGTGGCTTGTTCTGCCGTGGACTAGCACATCTGCTGCCTGGGCCTTGGCCTTTCAGAATCTGCAGGAATTGGGTGGTCAGCCTTCCCTCTACAGATATGCAGACATGCATACACTCACACACACACACACACACACACACACACACACACACAGATTACCTGTTGCTGCACAACAAACTATCCCAAAACTTAGTGAATTAAAATAATAATGACATTGGCCCATAAAAGCAGCTCATCTCTGCACCACCTGGTATCAGCCTGGGGCCTCAAAGTCTGGGCTGGAACCCCTGAAGTCCTCCTGCATCCCATACATGGTGATAGCTGTTGGCTGCTAACCAGGGATGGAGCTGGAGTGCTGCATGTGGCCTCCTGTGTGACTTCTTGGCTTCTTCACAGTGTGGTAGCTGGGTCCCCAGTGAACACCTCAACAGGACAAGGCAAAGACTGTGTCCTGTACTGCCTTGTATGACCCAGCCAAGGAAATTAAATGCCATCAGTTCCCCTGTGGCCACAGGCCCACCAGATCCAAGGTAAGGAGTAGCTGTGTCATTGTAGAGACCACATGACAGGAGGGTACATAGATGATACACACACCACCCACCACACAAGGTGTCGCCGTGGGACAGGAAGAGCACAAAGAGGGCTGTCAGACAGCAATGAGTACACTGGTCTTGTCATGTAGTCTGCATCTGGCCACCTGACCATAGGTATACTCTTCAGTTGTGGTATATAAAAGTCTTAAAATCTGGATTAATTGTCTACTGCTTTATAATGAATTACACCCAAACAGTAACTTTAGATGACACACATTTATCATCTGGTGGCTCCTGTGGGGCAGGAGAGAGGGCACAGCTCATCTGGGCACCTCAGGGTCACTCACAGGCTACAGGCAACGGGAGTGGTCCTCCCAAGGCTGGATGGGAGGGGCTGCCTCAAAGCTCACTCACTTGGCTTGGTCTTCACTGCCTATTGAGTTAGGTCAGTTTCCTGC
Organism: Leopardus geoffroyi; assembly: GCF_018350155.1. Lineage (NCBI taxonomy): Eukaryota > Metazoa > Chordata > Mammalia > Carnivora > Felidae > Leopardus > Leopardus geoffroyi. Next base: position 110,425,968 of record NC_059328.1, read on the forward strand.
TGACTGCTGGATGGAGGTCACCCTCAGCAACTTTCTATGTGGACCTTTCTGATGGGGCAGCTTGCTCTGTCCAAGTTTAAAGGCCTAGAAGGCAACAGGGAGAGAATCCCAGCCTGGCCATAGACACAACATGCCATTGTTTCACTTATCCAGGGGTCAGAATCGAGTCACTGGGTCCAGCCCATTCACCAGCAGGAGGTGACTCCCAGGAGGTGGGACCCTGGGGCCCTTGTCTGATACTGCCAACCACAGGGTTCCAGGCAGCTTTCCCCACCCACAGCCAGGGGTTCTCACCCCCCACCTAATCCTGAAGTGGAAGTAGGTGTGAATAAACAGTAGGAGCATCGCAAATGTTGTTTGGATTGAATTGTAATGGTGACCAATATACAGGGTGCTTGATATAATATAAAATTTTACAAAATTTGGTTTTTGGAGTGTCTTAAAAACCAGATCTTCATTCAGTTGTATGTCAACCCTAACTCTTTCTAGTCAATATTTTTCATTTTACTGAACGTATTGAGACATACACAGGATAGAAATGGGTGGAGTCAACCTGTTCATGACTGTTAAGTCTGTTCTTAAAAATGTTGAAAACATCTATGTATCTGATAGCAGTAGATGCATTTCTTAGAAACTCTCACACCCTTTTATGAAATTAAGTCTACTGCTTACCCATGTTTTGCTCCTTCCCACCTTTGTTTGGTGATTCTGTAGGTCTCTTTAGGTCTCTCCTATGTAACTTGTGTCTTCCAAAGGGCAAAGGGCAGCATTCTAAATATAGTTAATTGTGCAGAGCTCCCAGCAACTGGGCCTTCCCTGCCCATGGTTTCCCTCTGATGGGAGAGGTTCAGAGGAGTGAGCTGGGGTCCCCTCTTAGCACAACACAAGCCCGAGCCTGGGAAGTAGGAAGTGCCTGTTCACAGGATGGGCCTGCTCTGGCCAGCAGTTCCCAGGAGGCCTCCACTGCCAAAGCCAGACAGGCCTGCTGCCCCTCTGCTTCCCTGCATCTTCTACAGCTGGTCTGCGGACTTTTAACTCCCAGGGTAGGCGTATGTTACATTTATCTCTAAGGTGTCAGCCTTCTTTGGATTTCACCCTTCCCATCTGCTCCTTGGTTGTTTCCTTGGTTCATGTCAAAGCTCCAGGACTTTTGTCCTACCCTTGCTTGGATATCCTTATTACTATGCTTACATCATCCTTTTGTGATTTTCAAGACCCTTCCAGTTAAAAGAAAAAACCTGGTAATTGTGAGTTCCCATTTCATATGGCTTTCTTCAGCCTTATGTTGGGGAGAAACCCCAATTGGTTTATTCAGAGCATTTGTTTTTTTCTTTTTATTTCAATTTTTCATGTTTAAAATAATTATAGATTTGAGGGCACCTGGATGGCTCAGTCAGTTGAGCATCTGACTCTTGGTTCAGCTCAGGTCATGATCCCACAGTTTGTAAGTTTGAGCCCCTCATCAGGCTCAGCACTGCTCGTGCAGAGCCTGCTTGGGATTCTCTCTCTCTCTCACTCTGTCTCTACCCCTCCCCTGCTCTCTCTCTCTCACACTCACACAAAATAATTACATAAATTTTTTAAAAAAAAATCATTACAGGACAGCCTGGGTGGCTCAGTCAGTTAAGCATCTGACTTCGGCTTAGGTCATGATCTCAAGTTCATGGGTTCGAGTCCCGCATCAGGCTCTATGCTGACAGCTTAGAGCCTGAAGCCTGCTTGGTATCTGTGTCTCCCTCTCTCTCTGCCCCTCCTTCACTCACATTCTCTCTCTCTCTCTTTCTCTCAAAAATAAATAAACATTTAAAAAATTTTTTAAATAATTATAGGCTCACAGGAAGTTCCAAAACTAGTACAGAGAGGTCCCCTGTACCCTTCCACCCAGTCTTCTACAAGTTACATTTTCCACACAATAGAATGATATCAAACCAGAAAACTGACCCTGTTATAAAGTGTGAATATAGTCACATGCTCTCTTAGCTCATGTATAGATTCAGATGACAATCACCACAACCAAGATACAAAACTCCATCACTACAAAGATTTCCTTTGTGATACAACCTTTATAGTCACACACACACTCCCAAATTCCTAACCCTGGCAGTGAGGAATCTGGTTTCAATCTCTATAATTTTATCATTTTGAGAATGTCCTATAAAGTGTGAAAAAATGTTAAAAAGTATGTAACCATTTGAGATTGACTTGTGTCACTCAGTCAAATATCCTTAAGGAGAATTGAAAATGTTGAGTACATCAGTAATTAGTTCCTTGGCATGGCTAAGAAGTATTTCCTAGGATGAATGTACCACATTTAACTCTTCACCTATTGAAGGACATTTTGATTGTCCTCAGTTTTTGGCTATCACACATAAAGCTGTTACGAACATCCTGTGCAGATTTTTGTGTGAATATAAATGTTTATCTGACTAAACGCCCAAAATGAATGCTGGGTAAGTTTTGTGTAGTTTTTTAAGAAAACTGCCAAATTTGGGAATGCAAGCTGGTGCAGCCACTCTGGAAAACAGTATGGAGGTTCCTCAAAGGCTAAAAATAGAACTACCCTACGACCCAGCAATTGCACTACTAGGCATTTATCCAGGGGATACAGGTGTGCTGTTTCAAAGGGACACATGCATCCCCATGTTTATAGCAACATTATCAACAATAGCCAAAGTATGGAAAGAGCCCAAATGTCCATCGATGGATGAATGGATAAAGAAGATGTGGTATATATATACAACGGAGTATTACTTGGCAATCAAAAAAATGAAATCTTGCCATTTGCAACTATGTGGATGGAACTGGAAGGTATTATGCTAAGTGAAATTTGTCAGTCAGAGAAAGACAAAAATCATATGACTTTCACTCATATGAGGACTTTAAGAGACAAAATATAGAAATATAAGGGAAGGGAAACAAAAATAATATAAAAACAAGGATGAGGACAAAACAGAAGAGACTCATAAATATGGAGAACAAACTAAGGGTTACTGGAGGGGTTGTGGGATGGGGGATGGGCTAAATGGGTAAGGGGCAGTAAGGAATCTACTCCTGAAATCATTGTTTCACTATATAGTAACTAATTTTGATGTAAATTTTAAAAAATAAAAAATAAAATTAAAAAATAAAATTAAATAAAATTGAAATAATAAAAATCCAAAAACTACCAAATTATTTTCCAAAGTGGATAAACCGTTTCCTATTTCCATCAGCAACTGTAAGAGATCCAGTTTTTTCACATCTTCATCAGCATTTCATATTGTTGATACTTTTTTTATTTACCTTTTCCAATAATAGAACATGGATTAGAAATTAGATCTCATCATCATATGGTCTTAATTTGCATTTTCCTACTGGCCAATGATTCTCAACAACATCCTGTATGCTTCTTTGCAGTCTCTGCATCCTCTTCAGTGAAATATCTCTTCATGTCCTTTCCCCATTTTCTGAGTGGATTGTTTGTTTAATGTTTTTTGAGAATTCTTTAAGTTTCTAGATATGAGTTGTTTGTCAGATACGTGGTCTGCAGTTTTTTTTTTTTGTCAGTCTGCAGTTTGTTTGTTTTTTTTTCTCAGTCTACAGCTTGTCCTTTCATCCTCCTTAACGTGATTTGTCACAGAGCAATTTTTTTTTTAATTTTTAATTTTGGTGTCATGTCTAAGAACTCTTCACCAAGGCTAACGTCCCAAAGATTTTCCACAGTTACCTTTTTTTTTATAAGATTTATATTTCTACATTTTACATTTAATCCTATGATCCATTTAGAGCTAATTTTGGCATAAAATTTATTTTTTCTGCCTATGGATTTCCAATTTCTTCAGTTCCACTTATTAAAAAGATTATCCTTGTTCCATTGAATACCTTATGGACCTTTGTCAAAAATCAATTTGCTATACTTGTTTGGAGCTATTTCTGGATTCTCTATTTTGTTCTGTTGATCAATGTGTTTATTCTTCCACCAATAATACATTATCTTGATTACTGTAGCATAACAAATATTAAAATCAGGTAGACTGATTCCTACTACTTTCTTCTTTTTAAAAATTATTTTATCTATTCTGTTTCCTTTCCTTTTCCATATAAATTTTAGAATAATCTTGTCTATATGTACAAAAATATTTCCTTGGGATTTTAGTATGAATTGTGTTAAATCTACATATGATTTTGGATGGAATTGACATCTTGACAATGTTGAACTTCCCAGTCTATGAAAATGGTATGTCTCTCCTTTCACCTATATCTTCTTTGGTTTCTTCAGTAAAGTTTCCAATATACAAGATCTGTACATGTTTTGTTATGCCTGAGTATTTCATTCTTTTAAGAAATTATAAATGGCATTATATTTTTAATTTTCATTCCCACATGTGTATTGCTAGTTTATAAAGATATATTAATTTTTGTATGTTGACCTCACATCCTGCAAGTTTGCTGCCCCCACTTATTAGTTCTAGTTTTTGGTAAATCCTTGGGGATTTTTCCACATAGACTATCATATCACCTGCATATAGTAATAATTTTATTTCTTCCTTTCTGATTGATGGCCTTTTCTTGCTATATTGCACTAGCAAAAGTTTCCAGCACAATGTTGAATAAGAATAATGTGGGTGAATATCCTTGCTTTGATCCCAATCTTAGGAGGAAAGCATTCAGATTTTCACTATTAGGAATGACGTTAGCTGTACATTTTTTTTAGATGCTCTTTATCAAGTTTAGGAAACTCCAACCTCTTCCTAGTTTTCTGATACTTTTTACCATTAATGTGTGTCAAATGTCTTTTATGCATTAACTGATATAATTCTATGATATATCTTCTTTATTGTTAATACGATGGATCTCATTTTCAAATATTGAACCAGCCTTGCATCTCTTTAATATGCCCCACTTAGTTATGATGCATACTTCTTTTTATACATTGCTGAATTTTACTTGCTAATGTTATGTTAAATTTTCTTGCGTTTATATTCATGAGGGATATTTAACTTTAGTTTTCTTTTTTTACTGTCTTTGTCTAGTTTGGGCATCAGAATAAACTAGCCCAATACAGTAAATTGGAACGTGTTTCCCCTTTTCCTATTTTCTGGAAGAGATTGTATAGAACTGGTGTTAATTCTTTCTTAAATCTTTGATAGAATTCTCCAGTGAAATAATCTGGATATGAAGATTTTCTGGGAGCATATTTTTAATTAAAAATTCAATTACTTACAGGTGCCTCGGTGGCTCAGTTGGTTAAGTGTCCGACTCTTGGTTTTGGTTCAGGTCATGATCTCACAGTTTCATGGGTTCAAGCCCCACATTGGGCTTCATGCTGACAGTGCACACCCTGCTGGGGATTCTTTGTATCCTTCTCTCTCTGCCCCTCCCCAACTCATGCTGCCTCTGTCTCTCTCAAAATAAATAAATAAATAAATAAATAAATAAACTTAAAAAAAGTAAACTACAAACAAAAATTCAATTATTTACTAGTTATATAGTCAAATTATTACTCTATATTGGATGAGTTATGGGAGTCTGTGCTTTCAGAAATGGGTCCATGTCATCTCAGTTGTCAAATTTATATCTGCAGAGTTGTTTGCAGTATTCCCTTATCATTTTAATATCCTTATGATTTGTAAAGATATCCTGTTACACTGATGATATGGATAATTTATGTATTCTCTCTTTTCTTCTTTACCAATTTTGCTAGAGGTTCGTCTATTTTATTGAACTTTGCAAAGATCCAACTTTGTTCCTTTGATTTTCTCAGTTGTCTTCTTGTTTTCAATTTTACTGATTCCTGCTCTTATCTTTATTATTTACTTCTTTATACTTGCTTTGGGTTTATTTTGCTCTTCTTTTTTCTATTTTCTTAAGGTGGGAACTTAGAATATTAAATTGAGACATTACCTTTCTTCTAATGTAAATATTTAGTGCTATACATTTTTCTCTCAGCACTATTTTAGCTTTGCCCCATGAATTTTGATATGTTATATTTTTTTTTCTGTCAATCTCTGTCTCCTAATTGGTATATTTAGTCCTTTCACATTTTGTGTAGTTGTTACTTAACTACAGGACTTAAATCCAACATTTTGATTTTTGTTTTCTGTTTTGTCCTTTTTATTTCATTTCTTTGTTTCCTTTATCCAGCTTTCTTGTGAGCTATCTGTATCTTCTTTAGAATACTATCTTGATATGTATATATATAGTGTTTTGAGTGTCTGTATTTGATATTTTAATGGCTACCCTATGTATTATATTATACATACATAACATCGCAGTCTACTTGTGTCAATATTTCACCAAATCCAAATGAAATGTAGGAACTTTATCTCCATTTAAATGCTTTTACTTTCCCTCATTTATAACAGAATTGTGTTAGATATTCCCACTACATGCTTGAGAATTACATCAGATAGTATTATAATTTTACTTCAAACATCAATTTAGAAACTGAAAAGTGAAAAGTCTATTATATTTACCTATATTTTTGCTCTTTCACCTTTCGTTCTTCCTGATGTATAAGATTCCTACTTCTATACTTTTATTTATTTTTTTAATTTTTTTTTAAGTAGGCTCCATGCCCACTGTGGAGCCCAATGTGGGGCTTGAACTCAAGACTCTGAGATCAAGACCTGAGCTGAGATCAAGAATCAGATGCTTAACTGACTTAGCCTCCCAGGCACCCCTTATCATTTTATTTCTGTTTAGATAACTCTTTTTAGTCACTGTTTTAAGGTAGGTGCGCTGGTGACATTCTTAGTTTTCCTTCATTTGAGAATATCTTAATTTTCCCTTCATTGCTGAAGGTCATTTTCACTGGATACAGAATTTTGGATTAACAGGGTTTTTTCCCCCAGTATTTAAAAGATGTTGTGCCACTTCTTTATGGTTTCCATGGTTTCTGATGAGAAATATACCATTGTTTTCATTGTTTTTCCCTAAAAGTAAGGTGTCATTTCTCTCTTCTGCTTTAAAGATTTTTTTTTTGTCTTTAGTTCTTAAGAGTTTGATTATAATGTATCATGGAATGAATTTATTTGAGTTTAGTCAGGGTTCTACAGAGAAACAGAACCAACATATAGTATATAAATATATATTAGATATATGTAAAGAGAATTATTATAAGAGATTAATTCACACAACTATGAAGGTAAGAAGTTCTACAGTCTGCCATCTGCAAGTGGTGTCCTGGAGTCCCAGGAAAACTGATGGTACAACTCCAGTCCAAATTGGAAAGCCTGAGAACCAGGAGGAGCTGATAGTGAAAGTCCCAGTCCAAATCCAAAGGCCCAAAAGCCAAGGGAGCTGATTTCTGAGGCAGGGAGAATATCAATGTTCTCCTAGCACAAGAAGAGAGCAAATTGTCCCTTCCTCCACCATTTTGTTCCATTTATTCCCTTAACAGATTGGATGATGCCCATCTGCACTGGGGAGGGTGATCTTCCTTAGTTCAAATGGTAACCTTTGCCAGAAACACCCACACAGACTCATCTAAAAATAATCTTTTACCAACACTGTGGCCATCCCTTAGCCCAGTCAAGGTGACACATAAAATTAATCATCACAATGTTCCTTGAATTTTATTCAACTTCTTAAATCTGTTTATGTCTTTTGCCAAATTTGGAGGTTTTTCAGCTATTAATTTTCTCAAACCCTTTTTAGTCTTGCTGTCTTTTTTCTTTCTTTCTGAAACTCTGAGGACACAAGTTTTAGATCATTTGTTCAAGTCCAACATGTTCTTGATTGCTCTTTTTTTTCACTCTTTTTCTCTGTTGTTCAGGTTGACCAATTTCTAATGTTCTATCTTTAAGTTTACCAATCCTTTCCTTTATAGATTCCATTCTCCTATTGAGCCCATCCACTGAGTTTTTTCCTTTTTTTTTTTAAGTTTATTTATTTATTATGACAGAGAGTGAGACAGAGAGTGACCATGAGCAGGGGAGGAGCAGAGGAGAGAGAATCCCAAAGGGGTTGTGCACAATCAGTGCAGAACCCAACATGAGGTTTGATCCCATGACCAGGAGATCATGACCTGAGCCAAAATCAAGAGCCAGATGTGTAACCAACTGAGCCACCAAGGCTCCCCCCACCATCCACTGAGCTGTTTATTTCAGTTATTATATTTTTCAATTCGAAAAGATCCATTTGGTTCTTTCTGTCTACTCTTTGCTAAGCATTCTTATATTTTATTTGCTTCAAGCATATTTATAATTACTTGTCAAGAATTTTATAATGGCTGCTTTAAAAATTATTGTCCAATAATTCCAACATCTTTGTCATCTCAGCAATAACATTGTTGATTGTCGTTTCTCATCATTGTCTGATTCTTGGTATGAAGATTGTTTTTAAATTGTACCCTGTACATTTGGGAATTTTGCTGAGACTCTGGAAGTTATTAAATTCTCTGTTTTAACAGGCTTCCTCTGACATTGTGCCAATGGTAAGATGGGAATACTACCTTATTACCACCAGGTGGAGGTGGAAGTCCAGGTCCCCACTGCCTGAACTGACACCACCCCAGGGGTGGGAGGACAGGAGGGGCATCTTGTAGCTGCTGTGTGCAGAAGTTGAAGTTCCCTACATGGTCTCTGCTGAGAGGTGGGGACATAGTTTTTTTCTGTGCTATTTCACTGGGTTAGAGAATTGTTGTCTAAAAGCTTTCTTTCTTGTTAGGCTGCTCCTTTCTTGTCCTTTAGCTAGAAGAGTAAGTTTTTCTTGGAGCTTTTTATTGTCTGTCTCCATTGGTATTTCTGGGCCACCAGTTTCTCCAGCACCCAGTCCCCGCTCCAGGACACGTAAAGAAAAAAGAAAACCCAGGAACTTGCGACCATGTTGGTCCTCAAGGACCCTATCAGTCTGCCTTCTCTCCACCTTCAGAATTTTCTTATGTCTATTTTATACATAATACCCATGGTTTTTATCTATACTTACAAGAGGAATAAGGAGAAGTCCATCTATTGTCCCAGAATCACATCACAGCCTTTGTTTTGAAAGGTGCCTCATGTGGATGACACATCCTGATGCCCTGCCTGCTCTGCCTCCATTGGCACCCACTCACCCACCCTGCTGCCTCCTGCCAGTCACTCCTACAGACTGAATCCCTTAAGGACATGACCCCTTTCTTTTTCATCTTACCTTCTTCAGGACCCAGTGAACTGGGTCACCACATCTTTGCCCACCAGATTTGCTTATAAAAACCCTGTCCTGTATGCCCTTACTATTCAGTTAGGGGGTGTATGAGGCAGGAAAGAACTGGCTCCAACCCTTCTTCAGTGGCTCATTCTGAACTCATTTTCAAGGTGAACTCCTGAGCCTACCCATAGAGGTTCATATGCTGTAACTTTGCTTTTAATCAGCACCCCAAGAGCCTTTGAGAAGTCCAGATCAACAAGATCACCTAAGTATAAAGGCTATTAGTGTATTTCACAGGCAAGAAATGGGATTCACTGAGTGTCAGTGCGCATCCTCAGAGCCCAGCACAGTACCTGGACACAGCGAAGGAACCCAGGAAATAGGTGTTGCATGAATTTATAGACCATGTCTTGTTTTTTTTTTTTTTAATTTTTTTTAACGTTTATTTATTTCTGAGACAGAGAGAGACAGAGTATGAACGGGGGAGGGTCAGAGAGAGAGGGAGACACAGAATCTGAAACAAGCTCCAGGCTCTGAGCCATCAGCACAGATGCCTGATGCGGGGCTTGAACTCACGAACCACGAGATCATGACCTGAGCTGAAGTCGGACGCTTAACCGACTGAGCCACCCAGGCGCCCCAATAGACCATGTCTTGTATCTGCTGTTACATGATCCCAACAATCTTTCATGGTCACAGCTAGTTATACCCCTAAAAAGACACAGGGCAGGGAGGTTAAATCATTTGGCTAAAGCCCCTTGGATTTGGAACCTATAACACCATCCAATGCTGCTGCCTAATCCCCTGCATTAGCAAAATTTACCATCTCCCCCCACTACCAAAAGTGATTTTGAATTGTAACAGAGATACAGGCACCCTAGGTGAACAGAAACATATAGTAAAATTAGTATGAAATCACTTTATCTTGGAAAGGACATTTTAAATCTAGGACAATATTTTGTAAATATAATGATTATTTTAATTATAAGTATGTTTACTACTAATAGTAGTAAACTGGACTCACCACTAAATCCTAAATTCCCTGACTGAAAATTAACATGTTGTTTAATACCTGGCCAAGTCCTGTCCACTCTAAATGGAGATTCTGTAAGCTGTATAAATTTTAACTGTAAAATATTTCTCATTAAACACAACATTAAAGATTACTCATAGAAAATTTATACTTTAAACTGGTACATTTAGATTTAATAATTAGGGTTAAGAAAACATACATATATGTATGAATGTATATGTGCTATATATTTATTGTGAAGCCAAAGCCAGGAAAGATAGAACTGAAATTCAACTATAAAGGACATAACTAAATACATAATATATATTGTTTCTGAGCTTTCTAGTGGTTAAAGAGAAAAGGGGAACATTGTCAGTCACAGAGAAGGAAACAGCTCCTCGGAATAGACAAGCAATTCTTAATACTTTGAGAAAGTGTGGATAGATGGACAAGTGGTTGGATGGATGGGTGGATACATGGAAGGAAGGATAGATGGATGGATGGATTTGGTTTTAGATTAGTTAATTCACTGAAAGTCTGTTTCCAATAACACTCTTCAGGCCACAAGGCAGGTCTCTGGGAGCCTTCCCACTGTACATTCCAAGCAATCACATCCACACCCTACTCCACGGCCTTACCTTTGGAATGAACTCTCTGGTCCTCAGACCCAGACCTCCACCAGCCTCCTTGGCCACTTCGTCTGGGCATCCCATGGGCAGCTCAGATCATGTGAGCTTGGGTCAGCAGAACTGATCAGAAACCTGGAGTCACCATGTCTCTTCTGCCTCCTAAACATGCCTCTTTTGAATCAGCACCTCCCTGCTGCCTGCCAGCCCTCCACAGCTTTCTCTGCCAGGATTGCTTTACCCACTCCTGGAATCCACTCCCCACACTGCAGCCAGGCCGATCCATAAAACCAAACATCAGCCATTGCTCATCCAATGCTCAGAGCTGCTCCACAGGGCCCTCTGAGAAAGCCCAGCCTCCTGACAGCACAACAGGAAGAGAAGTAGAGGAAAAAGAAAGAGCAGGTGCCGCTACCCCTCCTGCTCCTGCCTCAGAAACTGTGCACTTGCTATCTCTCTGCCAGGAATGCTCTTCCCCAGAGCCCATGTGGAGTCCTCCCCCAGGCCCCAGGCCTCTGTCAGCACCTTCTGACCACTCTTTCCTGCCGGCTCACTCAAATAACACCAGCTCATGACTGTGTCTTCCTTCCACATTTTCTGACAGCACCATCCCCACCTGTCGTATTTCACATTTATTCATGTATTTGTTCTTGTCAATCTCACTCCACCAGAATACATGCTCCATGGCTTCAGCAGCTGTGCTGTTTTACTCACAGCCACACCCCAGGGTCTTAATCAGTGCCTGCCACACTGAAAGTTCTTAATAATCTTCTCCTAAGTGGATGGAAGAAGATGGAGGAGAGGAGATAGAGAGTGAGGGGAGGAGTTAACAGGAGGTGGAGGAGGAGATAGAGAGTGAGGGGAGGAGTTAACAGGAAGTGGAGGAGAGGAGATAGAGGGTGAGGGGAGGAGTTAACAGGAGGTGGAGGAGGAGATAGTGAGGGGAGGAGTTAACAGGAGGTGGAGGAGAGGAACTGCCACATCACTGCCACCTGGCAGATGTGGTAGCCATCCAAACCAGACATGCGTGTTGATACAGGAAAATGCATGTGTGAGTTAATGAAACAACTAAGGCTCTTGATTCTGGCTGAGCCCTGAAGCCTCCAGAAGGGCTTGGGAAAAACACCAGCATCGGGGCATCTGCAGCTCTAGGGTCCACTCACCTTGCCAAGTTTCCCAAGCACTTGGCAGGTGGTCAGGATTCATAACCTAGACCAAGGAAGGGAGGGGACAGGCTGAGAGGGAAAGGATAGGACTCGGGAATCCAGGGAGGTGGGGGCCAGGCTCCTGCCTGAAGGGCTGTCCCAGAGAGCTGGGGTGTCTCCTGGTGTCCCCATACTTTGGGCAATTTCCCTCAACCACAGGCCAGTGCCCTCTGCTGCTCAGCCACTTCTCCAACTGGGAGGGAAGTAATGTGTCCAGGGACCAGTGAAATTGGTTCCACTTGCCCCAGTGTCAGCACCTCCAGGACCACCATCTGGTCATGGTTAATTTTACTTGTCACTGTGATGGAACTAAGGGATGCCCAGATGCTGCTAAAACATTACTTCTGTGACAGGGTTTCCAGAAGAGATTAGCATTTGAATTGGCAGACTGAGCAGATGGCCTCTCCAGTGTGAGTACACATCATCTACTCCATCAGGGCCTGAAGGGAACAAAAAGGTAAAGAGCAAACTTCTTTCCTCTCTGCCTGAGCTGAGCTGTCCATCTTCTTCTGCCCTCAGACCTCAGTGCTCCTTGTTCTCAAGTACCTGGACCCAGACCAGGACTGAAACCATCAGCCCCCCAGTCCTCAGGCCTCTGGACTTGAATTGAATTATACCACCAGCTCCCTCGGTTCTCCAACTTGCAGACAGCAGATTGTGGGACTTCTCGGCCCTATAACCGCATGAGCCAATTCCTATAACAAGGATAATACATATATATTCATATATATAATATAATTCCTATAACAATAAATACATACATATTTGTTATGTGTATGTGTCTACATACATATATACACACATACATACATACATACATACATACATACATATACATCCTACTGGTTCTGTTTCTCTGGAGAACCTAATGCAATCTGAAAAGGCCCTGGAGGGAGAGGGAAGCACAGTCCCCAGTGGGCGTTTGCCGAAGGCCCTTAGGCAAGGCAGACTGGGGTAAAGCTTGCAGGCACGTCTACTGGTGTTCAGAGCACCCTCCCTCAGCTTGCTGTCACCAACCCAGCTGTTCTGCCCTAAGTAAAGGAGAAACAGGCTTTTCACTTGTTCTCATCAGTCTCATTAAAGTAAAGACATGCACCCCCAGGTATGAACCTGTTTGGGTCACAGAGGCCCAAGTGACCGCTGGAGAAAAAAAGAACAGTGTGGGCCCCCAGCAGTCCAGGAGGGCTTCCCGAGAAAGGGGGCACTTCCGTGCAATAAGAAGGGACAGAAAGGGTACCTCAGTACTCTTGCCTATACTGTGTCCTTAAATTGAACCCAGGTGTGTGTCTCAGGCAAGTGGTTCTTTCATTTTCTTCATGTGAGTGGATAACAGAAGGGCACCCTCCTCTGTGGGTGAGTGCCCACCCTTCTCTCTGCCCACCTCAGTACACACCCCTCTGTCTGAGGATGGGAGGGTGCTCCTCTCCCTCATGGGGCCACTGCCCACAACAGTTCCAACGTTGATCACTGTCTCCAGCCCTACACTCTGAAAAGCAAGCAGGTTCAGCTGGTGGGGGGGTGGTCTCACCACCAACCAGGCTCTTCCTGTTGCAGGTTAAGGAATGGCCCACCTGCCAATGGTCATGATCTGCTTTTTGCCTGACACAATTTGGTCAGGTTGGCTTGATGATTTTTAAAAAGAGTAAATATTTCTGGCTCAGTCAGAGGAGCATTTGACTCTTGATCTCAGGGTTGTGAGCTTGAGCCCCACATTGAGTATAGAGATTACTTAAAGATAAATAAATAAACTTAAAAAAGAGTAAATACTGTTTTGAATAACAAAGCTTTAACTTGAACCCCTCAGGTACACGACTGCCCCGGAATTCTTGTGCAGAAAGAGAAAAAGGATGAGCCATCTTGGGGATGTTCCTGCTCATTGGAATCCATGTGCCAGTGATGGGCGCTCTCTCTTTAATTGGACCCTGCTAGAGACTAATTCCAGTAACCAGCTCTGAAACCCCTCTCTCAAAGACCACCCAGAACTCTGAGAGGCCCCAACTCAGTTCTTAGCTTACTTCCTCTGGGGTAGACAATCCTTCTAAGACAAAAACATGTCTTTTTAGAGGTAGTGATGTACCCAACTAAAAATAACATCCCAGCCTATAGGGATAGCACTGTCTCCATAGCCAGTAAGACGTAAACAAAAGTTCCAGCAGAAGGCAGCCTCCTCAATTAGACAATTGCAACAATAACAGTAAAACCTCCCTGTGAAAAAGCCCTTTATCCCTTCTCCTACCTCTGTCTTCCATTCTGGAACTCAGAGGCAAGGCCTGGAGGAGCAGCAGCCATCTTATGAGTATGAGGCAACATACATGAGTCTGAGGCCACACACAGAGGACAAACAGCAAAAGGAAGGGGATGGCCTTCCTCCCTAGTGGATGGCAAGCACTCACACCCCACTCTTACTGCTCCTACTGCTCTGCTGACACTTGTTTCTACAGCAGGAATCATCACTGACCCTGCTTCAGTGAAGGTCCTTAGGGCTCCTTTCCTCTGTGATGCTCTTTCCTTCCAGCATCCTAACCGCTCTTCCTTGTTATCCCTCAGGCTTTTATCTCCACGACTTGCCCTTTAAATCAAAATATTTCAAAAATGTCATGTTCTTTCCTGCTTCAGAGCCTTTGAGCATGCTATTCCTTCTGCCTGGACTTTTCTTTCCCCTTTCATTCTAGGTAGATATGACTCACTCTTCAGATTATTTTAGAGAAGGCTTCAGGATGCTCCCAATTAGGTCAGCCCCCATTGCACACTCCTGTGACGTGTGCATCTCTCCTCTGAGGCCTTGCGGTACTCCCAGCTGCCCGCTTAGTGTTGCTTCCTAAGGGACTAAAGGTGTCTTGGACATGGGGCCTAGGCCTCTGTGCTCCCTGCCACATCCCAGCATCATGCACAGGTCCTGACACACTGTAAGTGCTCAGCAACTTATTGTTGAATAAATTAACAGCTGCACCATTACACACTGTGCAAACATTGTAAACAAAACACATCACACTATGAAAGCCCATCACACAAACAGACCCTCAGCTGGTGGTCTAAAAGGGCTCAAGCCTGACAAGGCAACACGTTGGGAGTGAAGAAAGGCCAAGAGAATGGAACAGCACATCCAAAGGTCCTGCAGGGAGGGGAGTTTTGTTGACAAATAGTCTATGAATGGAAGGTGATGTGGATGAGGTGGGCAAGGCAGCTGACCATTCATTCTGAAAACAGTGGAGAGGAGCCTACGGAGTGGTGACCTATCCAGGTTTGAGTTTTGGAAGCCCACTTCTGCCCTCAGGATGGGAAATGCTGAAGGTGGGAGAATGGACATATGCACCCCAGATGCCCACTAAGTAGCCAGAAAGAGAGTGCACAGAACCTCAGTGTGCCATGATGTATGCTCACCTCTGTGTTCTGCTCTGTGCCATGGGTTTCCCATGTGTTAGGTCATTTAACCCCCCAATAAACCCAGGATGAGGAAACTGAGGCACAGATGATTTACAAGCTATCCAGGTCATGTGGCTGGTCAGTGGTGGAGCCTGGATGGAATCACCTTGTGGAGGCTATCCCACCCTGTGGCCTCCACAGCCCGGGTGGTGGTGCAGTGGAATGGAGGAGAGCGTGGGACCCAGGAGCTTGCAGAGGGAAATGGATTTGATGGGGCTGAGAGGGGGGGAAGGTCTTAGAAAAAAGTCAGAAGCAGATAACAAACAATGTTAAGATTTGCTAAAACTGGATGATGCATTCACTTGTTTCCTATGCTTGAAACTGTGTGTGTGTGTGTGTGTGTGTGTGCGTGTGCATGCGCATGTGTGCACAACGTTTTGTTGCTCCCTGTCAGACTGAGTGACCTGGAGGTCATTGGGGATCTTGGCAACAGCTGCTTCCATGTCTTGTTAGGGCCAGACACCAGATGAGGGTAAATGGAGGAATGTGTGAGATTTGAGAACAAGGAGACAGAAAGTCTAGACAATTCTTCAGAGAAACTCAGCTATAAAAGGGAAGAGAGACAAAGGTCAGTAGCTAGTGATGTGTGAAGTGGAGACTCTCTTTTAAGAAATTGGGCATTGCAGACACACTCAAAGTCTCCTGCAGACCTCTCCTCAATCTCCTGCCCCTCCCTCCCTCCCCAAAGGCCATCAGGAACTTACTATTTGTCATTGTCATGCATGTTTCGATGTTTTTACTACATATTTATTCATCCGGAAACATCGTAAAGTATTTTCTTGGGTTCTCATCTGTGTATAAGTGGTATCACACTGCCTAGATCTCTCTGGAACATGCTCCTTTTTCTCCACAGGATGATTATAAGACTAACCAAAGTAGGTAAGTGCACATCTATTTTAACTCCTCTGCAGCACCCCACTGTATGCGCTTGCCCTCATTTATCCATCTGTTTACTGCTGGAATGTGGGGCGCTGCAGTAATGCTGAAAAGAACAGTCCTGTGCCACCTGGGGCCTGTGCTAGTGCTTCTCCAAGGAAGAGATCTGTGGGTGGGATGCTGGGGCTGCAGGTATCTTTGCCCTTACAGGCTTCACCAGATAGCGTGCCAACTTATTCTCTGCCAGCAGCATGAAGTCCTGCTGCTCCCATCCCTGTCCCCCTGCTACTATCCCCTTCTGCACTTGCCAGTGGGAAGACTTGAGATTGCCAGATCACCAACTGAAGGGCTTCTGTGGACAAATTAAATATGGAGGAACAGGAAGTGTCTGCTGGGTGGCAGATGAGGAGACAGAGGCCAGGGCTGGGGTTTCAGGGGAGACATGTGTCCCTGAAGAATGGCCTATGGGTCAATGCAAGCATCCAGTTTCTCTTGCCATTTGGCACAATAATATGATCTCAGGCTCCTTGCTGTGCATAGCAGCCTCCCTGATGCATCCCAGCTGACCCTTTCCTGCCCCCACTACATTATGCCCACACCCCTTATTGCTGGATGTCTATTGGCTCATAGTCCCCACAGGACCCCAAGCTTCTTGAAGAAGGGACTATGTTACTCATTTCCTGAATCCCCAGAACTTTACAAGGGCCTGGCACATAGTTGGTGTTCTATAAATAACTTTGTGAGTTGCTTTAAAGTGCACTATTATAGCTTCCACCTGCACATATCTCCTAAATGAACTGAAAGAAGGGTGCTCTGGTTTCAGACACATGCACAATTTAAGAAAAAAGAGCCAAGTGGAGCCAGGAAGAAAGGACCCCAGCAGAGCACTGAATGTCAGGGAAAGAAGTTTCACCTTAAGAGTCTCCTAACGCTCCCCTGCCCTACCTTCTCTGGCCCCCAGCTACCTCACAGACCCTCCTTCCCCCCCTCTCTACCCCCACCTTCTCTGAACCCCAGCTACCTCACAGACCCTCCTCCCCCTCTCTCTACCTCTTCTCTTCTCTGACCCCCAGCTACCTCACAGACCCTCCTTCCCCCCTCTCTCTACCCCCTACCTTCTCTGGCCTCTAGCTACCTCACAGACCCTCCTTCCCCCCTCTCTCTACCCTCGCTTTCTTTGACCCCCAGCTACCTCACAGACCCTCCTTCCCCCCTCTCTCTACCCCACCTTCTCTGACCCCCAGCTACCTCACAGACCCTCCTTCCCCCCTCTCCCTATCTCTTATCTTCTCTGACCCCCAGCTACCTCACATACCCTCCTTCTCCCCTCTCTCTACCCTCCACCTTCTCTGATCCCCAGCTACCTCAAAAATCCTTCTTCCCCCTCTCTTTCCCCCTACTTGTAAAATAAATTAATATGCCTTAGCCTTTTCTATAATAAACTGATCTTCATTCTTGTTCCTCATTAGAAAATTCTTATATTAATTTGTACTGCTCTTAATTTTGTTCTATCTTGCTCAGAAACAAGGAGCAGTTCTGAGACCAAGAAAGGGAAAAAGAGAACCTCAAGCCAGGCAAGCATGAAATAAGTTCAAATGTCTAAACTACAAGATAGGTACTGGGGAAGTATTATTTTTCACAGCAAGTTCAGGAAAGTCAGAACTGAAGTCTCAGGCTGATGACATAAAATTTATGGAGGAAATAAGGAAAGCAGGATTTCCCATTTCCTATTATAATTCTGTCTTGTCATTCCTGGAAAATGACCTCAGAAGTAAAGGGGTAGAAGGAAAGCCTACAATGAGTCAGGTGACGTAGGAGAGTTGTGACCTGTCCCAGTCACCTTTTATAATGCATAACCCATACAGATGGCCTGGGGGAGGTTTCTGGCAAATGTCCCCAGACCTCATCCTTTCCACTGTCCTCTTAGTCACTGAATTATCACTGGCTTGTATGAAGTCGTGTGAAACCTGCTTTCAAGAAATATGGGAGGGATGATGTGGGACATGAACTAGGGCTGGAATTTGGGGGTATGCAAGGACTGAGGAGGGAGGGTGGCAGTCATACACTAAAAAGAGGAATTATAAGACTAGAACTTGGAACTCAGAAGGACAGATGAACTCAAAGTCAGCTGGACTGGTGCAAAGAATCTGAAGACAACTTAGGGAAAGTCTTAGTGGCAGATCCCCTTTAACAAGGTCCCTCCACCACTGTGGGAGTGGACAGCCTGAGGAGAACACCAGGAAAATTATGTTAGGAGGTACTGGGGAGAAGCAGACACTGATAGAAAAACCCAAGGAGCATTAACAAGGACCACAAAGAAAGTAAATTGTCAGGAGCATGAACGAAAAGTGCTGGTTATGTCTATGAGCCTGACAGGCCACCCAGAGCTAGGGGCAAGGCAGGCTTCCCCAAAGCCTTGAGGTTGGCAGGACAGTAAGTGGTTGAAGGAACCCTAGCTTCCTGTTCAGGTCCTCTGGATCTGGCCTTTACTAGAGGATGGATGGGTCCATTAAGCTTATCAGGTTCACAGATGTAAAGAAGCCATAGGGAGGAAAGCATGTGATGGAGGACAAGACAAAGACCCAAAATGACTGTGACATGCTGAAGAATAGGATAGCAGTCAACAAAGATGAATATCGGATGTTCTTGGAGCTAAAATCCAACTGCTTGAATATAAGATGGGGAAGATACAGACAGTTAGGGCTTTTACTCAAAGAGTCAGCAGAAATAATGACCCTGCAAAGGTTAGCACAAACTTGGGCTGCACAATAGTGTTTGGATCAACAAAGTTGCAATCTTGATCAACTCAGGGTGGGTCAGCCCTCACCTGGAGGCTCAGTTCATAGAGTCCCACCTGTAGAAGAACTTGAGCAGAAGAAGCTTGGTGGCATGTGACTGTGAGTCAGGACATCCTGTCACATGAATAAAAATCAAAACCTGGGAGGTTTCTCCCAAAGGCAAGAAGAGTCAGAGAGAATGTGAGAGCTATTTTCACATAAATTAAGGGTATAATGGCAATAAGGATTCAGAACTATCATCAGAACCAAAGAGTGGGAGTCAGAGACACAGAAGTTCATCTCAAACAAAGAAAACCTAAGACCCCTCTGAGCTGCTTCAAAGGGAAGAGCTATCTCAGTAGACAGCATGTTCACTGGCAAAGGCAATCTGTCAGGAGATGCTGCAGAGAGAATTGAAAGGAAATGGCCAGGAAAGCAACCATTTACTTCGAACCCCAACGGCAGATTTCAGTCTTCTGAAAAATTCTCTCCAAATTTATGAGAATGGTACTCATTCCCCGACTAAAACAGGCAAATGAGGTTATGTTGTTTGTATTGTGGGTTGACAAAAATATAATTTAAAATAATTTCTACTTGTAAAACATCCTTAATCTGTTTCATTAGGTGATAGAAAGCAGAGGAGATTTAAAATGTACTGTTTTGTGTCAGGCACTGTGGCCATACATATTTTTTATCTTTAACTTAATCCTAAACAACAATCCTATGAGGTAAGTACTTCTATTTTCCTTTAATAGATCAGAAAACTATGGCTTGTAGAAGAAGTTACATAACTTGAATTAAATTGAGCAGGCCATGAATGAGAGATCAAAGACTCAAAATGGCCTTCATAAGATTTTAAGCTTCAGATCGGGATGTAAAAAACTGAAAAGAGCATTGCTCTCATCTTGCAACCAAAAAATTCTCAATAATTTGTGAAATCATAACTTTTATTGAGTAAATAAGAGATCTGAGATTGCAGAACAAAACAACTAACCCAAAATCTAAATAAAAACAGGTAACTCCAAGGAGAGACAGGACACAACCCCCTGTTTATTTGCAGCAGACAATGGACACCCTTCAAACTTTTAATGAATTGCTAAAGGTTGAACATGGACTAATGTGACAACCTCACTCTAAAATAAGATAACACTACAAAAATTTAAAGACCCTGTTGGACTGAGAGTGACCATAGCAATAAGAAAACCCAAACACAGCTCAACTTAGATGATTCAATTCCAAACTAACGACTCAGAAAAATGAGAGGGAGAATATCCGTTTCCAGGCAATAACACTAGTTACATTAGTCTCCACTGTCCTATGAAAGATGTCATCTTAAAAATAAAAAAGCAGGGGCGCCTGGGTGGCGCAGTCGGTTGAGCGTCCGACTTCAGCCAGGTCACGATCTCGCGGTCCGTGAGTTCGAGCCCCGCGTCAGGCTCTGGGCTGATGGCTCAGAGCCTGGAGCCTGTTTCTGATTCTGTGTCTCCCTCTCTCTCTGCCCCTCCCCCGTTCATGCTCTGTCTCTCTCTGTCCCAAAAATAAATAAACGTTGAAAAAAAAATTAAAAAAAAAAAAAAAAAAGCATATGGGGTGCCTAGGTGCCTCAGTCAGTTAAGCATCCTATTCTTGATACTGACTCAGGTCAGGGTCTCACAGTCGTTAGATTGAGCCCTTCATTGGGCTCTGAGCTAGGTATGGGGTCTGCTTAAGATTCTCTTTCACCCTCTCCTTCTGCCCCCTCCCTTTCATTCTCTCTCTCTCTCTCAAAAATAAATGAATAATAAATAAATAAATAATAAATAAGTAAAATAACTATAACTAACATGTTAAACATGCAAGTGAAAAAGGTATTCAGCCTGCATGATCAGATGGGCAACTTCAACAGAGACATAAAAATTATGAGAAATAATAATGGGAATGCTAAAAATGAAAAGTGTGATAAAAGAATCGAAAGTGTTTTCATGGGCTCAATAATAGGATCAATAGAGCTGAGGAAATACTCAGTAAACTGAAAGATAGGTCCATATAAATTATGTAAACTAAACCACAAAAAGAAAAATTAGTGAAAAAATAGAGCACCTAAAAGCTGTTGGATAACATAAAACAGTCTAATGTATATACATGCAAAATCCCAGATGGAAAGAAGAGAAACAATGCAGAAAAAAACATATTTGCACAGATAATGCCAAAAAATTAATGACAGATACCAAACCACAGATCCAAACTCTCAAAGAATATCAAACAGAATAAATACACCCACTCCGTAAAAAATATAAACATATTATATTTAAACTCCTGAAAACCAAAGATAAAGATAAAATCTTGAAGGCAGCCACAGGGATGGGAAAGACACTACATACAGAGGAAAAAATATAAGAATTACAGAAGACTTTCATCAGAAACTATACAAGCCAGAAGACAATACAGTGACATGTTTAAAGGATTGAAAGGGGTGGGTGGAGTCAATTACATATTTAATAAAATATCTTTTAAAATTAAGGAAAGGGACATCTGAGTGGCTCTGTGTTTTAAGTACCTGACTCTTGATTTTCGCTCAGGCCATGATCTCATGGTCATGAGATCCAGCCCCTCATCCAGCTCCATGCTGGGTGTGGAGCCTGCTTAAGTTTCTTTCTCTCCCTCTACCTCTGCCCCTCCCAGCTCTCAAAAAGAAAAATTGTTAAAATTAAAGAAAAATAAAAACATGTTTATCAAACAAAACAAAGAAGTCTATTGCCAGTATACCTGCTCTAAAAGAAATGTAAAAGGAAGTTCTTCAGGTAGACAAAAAATGATACAAAACCTGGATCTACAGAAACAAATGAAAGCACTGAGAATGACATAAGTAAAATGTCATAACATTAATTCTGCTCTAAAATTTAACTTATGTTGGGGCACCTGGGTGACTCAGTTAAGTATCCCAACTCTTGATCTCAGCTCAGGTCTTGATCTCAGAGTCTGTGCTTGGCTCTGTTTTGGGCTTCATGCTGGTCATGAGGCCTACTTTAAAAAGTAAAATAAAAGTTAGCTTATGTCTAAACAAGGAATGGGGCACCTGAGTGGCTTCAACTTTAAACAAGCGTCAATAAAATTCTTTGGCAAAGAATCAAATAGTAAATATTTTAGGCTCTATGAACTATATATGGTCTCTGTCACATATTCCTTGTTTTTACAGTTATTTTTGTCTGTTATATTTTGTTCTGAATTTTTTAGAACCCTTTAAAATGTAAAAACCGTTATTAGCTTGAAGACTATACACACACAGGCTTCAGGGTCTCCACCTCAGGGAAGATGAAGTAAATAAATCTCTCTCTATTCTCCAGATGTTTACCTGCTAAGTACAACTAAAGTCCCTGGACATCATATATAAAACAAACATCAGAAGACTGAACAGTGGGGAGAAAACAGAAGATGAGCTACTGACTGAGGGACCCATGGGAAAACAGTGCTATACCTCTTAGGTTTTCTTTTTACCTCATATATCCCAGACTTGTAGTAGAAGAAGCTGACTACCAGAAATACAATAAGCACAGATTTCTCAAACTCCCAATAAATGCTTGCTTTCTCTAATCAAAGACCAGCAAAGGGGCTGTCCAGCAAGACAGAGAACTTTTAGACAATAACCAATCAACTCCAACCAAACAGCACAGAAAAACTGTGGTCATACTGCATGGACACAAGCAAGAGCCAGTGGAGAGCCTAGACTTTAACCTAACCTCCATCAGAGAGTTGTCAGAGAGGTCTGAGTCTTTCATTGCCCTGAGCAGTAAGATCTCACCACAGTGCAGTAGAGACCATGCAGGAGTCTGGATTTCCACTCTTCACTGACAGAAAAGAGGTACCCTTGCCTGTCTTCAAGGGTGGGATCAGAGACAGTCTTACAGAGAGTCATGACTTTTGCCACTGCCCAATGGTAAGCAGGCCAACACCCCTAGCCTCAATGGTGGCCCTTGGGGAATAGTAATGAATCATTCCTACCCTCCTAGCCACAGTAATATCAATAAAGGTCTAGTGCAGGGCCAAATTACCATACCAAAAATTTCCAGGTTTCAGTTGGAAATCACTTGCCATAACAAGAACCAGTAAAATGTCAACTTGAATGAAAAAAGACAGCAACAGATAGCAAAACTGAGATGAAAGAGATGTTTGAATTATCTTATGAAAATTTTAAATCAGTCATCATAAAAGTACTTCAGTAAATAATTATAAACATGCCTGAAACAAATGAAAAATAGGAATTCTCAGCAAATATATAAAAGGTATAATGGAGAACCAAAAAGAAATTATAGAACTAAAAAACATAATATCCCAAATAATAAAATCAATGGATGGGCTCCACAGCAAAATGGAGAGAATAATATAATGATGATGATGATGATGATGATGATGATAAGCCAATAAACTTGAAGGTAAAATAGAAATTACCCAATCAGAACAATAGAAGAAAAAAATAGACTGAAAAAAAAAATGAACAGAACCTCAGAGACATACAAGATAATAGCAAATGATACAATACTCATATCATTGGAATCCAAAAGAAAAAAAAAGAGAATAAGACTGAAAAAGTATTTGAAGAAATAATAGCTAAAATTTCCCCATATTTGGCAAAAAAAAAAAAAAATTCAAGAAGCTTGAAGAATTCGAAATAGGACAAACCCAAAGAAATTTATTCCAAAACACATCATAATGAAATTTCTGAAAAGTAAAGGCAAGGAAAAAAATATTGAAAGCAGCAAGGGAGTAATTATACCTTACCTATCAGAGAAAACAATTCAAATGACAGCATATTTGTCATTACAAACTAGGGAGGAAATAGCACAACATTTTTCAAGTACTGAAAGAAAAAACTCAAAATTACACATCCAGAGAAAATATCCTTCAGGAATTAAGGAGAAATCAAGACATTCTCAGGCAAAGGAAAAGTAAGAAAATTTGTTACCAATAGTCCACCTGAAAGAAATGGCTACCAGGAGTTTTCTGAACAGAATGGAAATGTTGGAAAGAAGGCTCCTACATTAGAGTGGGAAAAAGCACAAAGTAAAGAATCAAAACATATAAGTAGATGTTTAATAAGTATAATAAATATAATAAGTTTAGTAAGTATAATACATTTTTCTCCTCCTTCTAAATGTTCTAAATTATGTTTGAAAGTTGAGCCAAAATTATAATACTGTTGTTTGTGGTCCTAAATGTGTGTAAAGGATGTATGTAAATCAATTATACTACAAATCTGGGAAAGTAAAAGAACTTAAAAGGAGAAGGTTTCTATACTCAAACTGGTAAAGTGTGGACAACTGTAGGTTGTGATTAGTTATGTATATATAACTTAATACATAGAGATACCACAAAAATATCTATCCAAAATATGTACTTAAAATACTATAAATGTGGAGAAAAGGGAACCTGCGTGCATTGTTGGTAGGAATACAAGTTGGTACAGCCCCTATGGAAAACAGTATGAGGACTCCTCAAAAAGTTAAAAATGCAACTAACATATGATTTGGTACTTCCACTACTATTTTCCCAAAGAAAATGAAAATGTTAATTCTAAAAGATATGTGCACTCCTATGTTTATTGCAGCATTATCTACAATAGCCAAGATATGAAAGCAACCCACATGCCCATCAATAAGTGAACAGGTAAAAAAGAAGTGATACACACACACACACACACACACACACACACACACAGTGGAATACTACTCAGACATAAAAAAAAAATGAAATCTTGCTATTTGTGACAGCATGGATGGACCTCGAGAACATTATGCTCAGTGAAATAAGTCAGACATATGATTTCATATCATATAAAAAACAAAACAAATAAACAAACAAAAACAAACAGACTCTTAAATACTGAGAACAAACTGAGTTGCCAGAGGAAAGGTGGGTGGGGGGATGGATGGGTGAAATAAGAGAAGGAGATTAAGAGGTACAAACTTCTATTTATAAAATAAATAAATCATGGAAATGAAAAGTACAGCACAGGGAATATAGTCAATAATATTGTAATAACATTGTATGGTGACTACACATACTTACCGTGGTGAGCATTGAGTAGTGTGTAGAATTGTTGAATCAGTAATATAACATTGTATGTCTATTTTAATTCAGTAATATATAATAAAAACACTATAGATAAATTAAAATTCTAAAAAAATGTTTAAATATCCCACAAGGAAAAAAATTTTAAAAAACCGACATGAAAAATAGAACAGAAAACAAAAATTAAAACAATAGACTTAAACCCTAACATGTCAAAATTACATTAAATGTATATATTCTAAATTCTGCAATTAGAAGTCAGAGATTGACATAGAGGATAAAAAATAACCCAAATTTATGCTCTCAACAAGTAATTCACTTCATTATAATGGTATAGGGAGGTTGGTGTTAAAAGGATATAAAAAGATATACCATGCAGACATTAATCAAAAGTAAGAATGAGTGACTATATGGATCAGATAAAACAAACTTCAGAGTTTACTCTGGGTAAAATTAGCAGAGACAGAGAGGAACATACATAATGATAAGAGGGTTAATCCACCAAGAAGACAGACGTGAATCCTAAATGTGTCCTTATCAAACAACAGAGCTGCAAAAACAGTGGGCAAAAATTGATGGAACTGAAAAAAGAAATAGACAAATCCTTAGTTTTGAAGTTGGGACTTCAACACCCATCTCTCAACAATGGTTAGAACAAAAGACAAAAACATCAAGGAATAGAACTCAATAAAACCATCAACCAAGAGAATCAAATAAAAATTTACAGAAACCTCCACCCAACAAAAACAGAATACACATTCTTTTCAAGCACCCATGCAACATACACCAAGCTAAACCATATCCTGGGCCATAAAACAAATCCCAATAAATTCCAAAGATTAAACTTCTATATTATGTGTTCTCTGACTACAATAGTACAAAAAAAAAAAAAAAAAAAAAAAACAGAAATAAAAGAACATAAAGATAACAGAAAAGTCCCCAAACACTTGGAAACTAAGCAATGCCTTCTAAATAAGTTATAGGTAAAATAGAAATCCCAATGGAAATTTTAAAAACACACTGAACTTAAAGAAACTAAAAATACAACATATCTAATTCGTGGGATGGAGCTAAGGAAATATATATATGGAGGTCTGCTTGGGCCACCATAACAAAAAGCCACAGACTAGGTGGCTTAAAGAACAGAAATTTATTTCTTACTGTTTTGGAGGCTAGGTCTAAGATCAAGGTGCCAGCTGATTCAGTTTCTGGTGAGAGCTTTCTTTCTGGTTTGTAGATGGCTGCCTTCTCACTGTGTGCTCACATAGCAATGGGAGGGGAGGAAGCTCTGATAACTCTTCTTAGCAGGACACTAATCCTGTCAAATCAGGGCCCCACCCTTATGACCTCTGTAATCTTAATTACCTGTTTATAGGTACTGTCTCCAAGATAGTCACATTGAAGCCTGTAGCTTCCACACATCTATTCGGTGGAGGAACACAATTCAGTTAATAGAACAGTGTTCAGAGGGAAATTATAGCACTAAGAAAAGAGAAAATGTCTCAAATCAATTATCCAAGTTCTCCACTCAAGAACTTTGAAAAAGAAGCACAATAAACCCAAAGGAAGCAGAAGGAAGGAAACAATAAGGAAAGATAAGAACGAAGGTCAATGAAGTTGAAAACATAAAACCAACAGAGAAACAAAAAGCTGGTATTATGAAAAGTTCAATAAAATTGACAAACCTCTAGCAAGAAAAAAGAAGACACAAATTACCCATATCAGGAATGATAGGAGACATCACCAAAGACCTGGGAGACATCAAAGAGTAGTAAAAGAATATTACAAATATAGAGAATATACAAATATAGAGAATATTACAACTCTCTATATATGAATTTGACAACTTGATGAAATGAGTCAATTCTTTAAAAAAAAAACTCTATGGTACAAACTACCATAACTCATGCAATATGAAATAGATAATTGGAGAGGCTAATAACTAGTAAGGAAATTGAACTCATTGTTAAGGACTACCCCTGAAAAATCCCTAGGCCAATATAGTTTCATTGGATAATTCTACTAAATGTTTAAAGAACACTAATTCTATACAATATTTTCTGAAAATAGGAGAGGAAACACTTCCCAATTAATTTTATGAGGTTAGTGTTACCTCAATATTAAAAGTAAAAATAAAAAAGCATAGTACAATAAAGGAAAACCACAGATTGATACATTTCCTGAATATGGACAAAAAAATCTTAATGAAATATTAGTGAATAGAATTCAGAAATGTATGAAATAGTATATACAAGTGAAGTATATTCCAGGAATGCAAGGGTGGTTCAAATATTGAAAATCAACACCAACCATCATATTAATAAGGTAAAGAAGAAAAATTACATTAGTATCTTAATTGGTGCGGAAAAGTCATTTGACAAAATTCAACCTCAATTCATGACAATAATTCTCAGACATCTAGGAATAGAGTAGAACTTCCTCAACTTGCTGAAGATCATCTACCAAAAACTTACAGGGACCATTGTACTTGATTCTGAAGGACTGAGGCTTTCCCCCTGAAGACTGGAAACAAAGCAAGTACAGCCCCTGTCACCACTCTTACTCAACATGGTGCTAGAAGTCCTACCCACTGAATATGCTTAGGGAGAAAAGGAACACAGGAAAAATAGGAAGGACTAAAACTGTCACTATGTATGTGTGACATTATGATCTCTGTAGAAATTCCTGAGGAATCTGCAAAACCAAAATCCTATAACTAATAAATGAGCTTAGTAAGGTCACAAGAATGAACATCAGCATATGAAAATCAGTTATATTTCTATAGTCTAACAATGAACACTTGAACAACAAAATTTTAAAATATAATACTATTTAAAATGACTCAAAAATGAAATGCTTAAGTATAAATCTAACAGAACATGTACAGATGTATTCTGAAAACTACAAAATGCTGATGAAAAAAATCATAGAAGATCTAAATAAATGGGAAGATATGCCATTTTCATATACTAGAAATCTTAATATAGTGAAGATGTCAATACTCCCCCAGATTTCCATACATGTTTGTTACAATTCCTATCAAAATCCCAGCATGGTTTTTACAGATTTTTATGGTAAATTTGTATGAAAATGGAATGGAACAAGAAGAGTTAAACATTAAAAAAGAGAGAGAGAGAGAATAAAGTTAGGAGCTCTCAGTCTATCTGATTCAAACTGATTCAAACCACACAGTAATCAAGACTGCATGGTACTGGTGGAGGAACAGACCCATAACAATGGAACAGAATAGAGAACACAGTAACAGACTGTAGTAAATGTACCCAATTGATTTTTGTGCAAAGGTGCAGAAGCAATGTAATCAAGGAACCTTTCAGTAAACAATTAGACATACTTAAGCAAAACCAAGCCAAAACAAAACAAAACAAACTTGACCTAAGCCTCATGCCGTGTGCAATAATTAACACAAACTGGAACAGGGATTTTAGCATGTAAATGTAAAACTATAAAACTCCCACCCAGCCCCCCCAAAAAAAGAAAATCTTTGGGATGTAGGGCTAAGCAAAGAGGTCTTAGACTTGACACCAAAAAGGAAGAAAATTAAAATTAAAAACTTTTGTTCTGAGAAAGATCCTTTTAAGGGAATAAAAAGACAAGTTATTGACTAGTACAACATATCTGCAACCAACATACCTGATAAGAACTAGTACCTAGAATAACAGTAAAAAATGAAAAAATCCATTTAGAGTATGGGCAAGGACCTGAACAGACATTGTACAGAAGAGGACATAGAGATAGCAAAGAAGCACATGAGAAGACGTTCAGTGTCACCAGCCACTGGGGAAATGCAAAACAAAACCACAATGAGCTATCACTAAACATCTATCAAAATGCAAAATTAAAACTAGTAACTATACCACCAGCTCATGAGAATGTATAAAAACTGGACCAAAACATATATTATGGTAGGAAGTTAATGGGATGGCAGCTCTAGAAAACAGTTTGACAATTTCTTTCAAAACTAAACATACAATGACCAAACAAACCAACCATTGCACACTTGGACATTTATCCCAGAGAAATGAAAACTCAGGATCACATAAAAGCCTTGCATGAATGTTTTTATCAGCTTTATCCATAACAGCCAAAACTTGGAAACAACCCAGGTGTTCTTCAATGGATAACCAGTTGATCAAACTGGTACATCCATACCATGGGATACTACCAAGCAGTAAATAGAAACAAACTTACTGATATGTGCACCAACTTGGATATATACACCAATCTAGAGACTTATGCTGGGTGAAAATAATCCCAAAATATTACACACTGTATGAATCTGCTGATTTAACATTCTTGAAATAACAAAACTATAGAAATGGAAAACACGGGTAGTAAGGGGTTAAGGATGGGGTTGGGGGGGTCTCAGGAGTCTCACTAGGAAGCAGTTCTGCCCTGATCTGCACCTTCTTTCTCTGCACTGTCCCCTTCAGCATCATGGCGGGCATAGGACAGACAAGGGCTACTTTCAATACAACCAGAGCTTTCTCTGGTCAAAGAGAATCTCCAAAAATGTGTCTATAGAAGTAGAATGAAGAGAAATTTGATTCAAGCACATAAGCATTTCAATAAATTACTCATTGAAAGTGATAAAAGTTAGGATTTTTTTCAAATCACCAAGTGTGTCCTGAAATGTAGATTGGTTTCAGTAGACCATGTCCACTAGAAAATTGCTAAAGTCAGATTCTTAAAAATGCATAGGTCCCTGCAAGGAACACTGAGGGAGGGGACTGCAGTGCCAGACATTGAGACAGGTACCGACTCTTTTTTGACAGGAATAGCAGTCCTATTGTGCCAGATCTATTTATCAAAAACAATGCTTAAGCTTTCTGTAAGACATATTTCTTAACTTGTGTGAGGGTTTTAAATTCTAGGACTGCCTTTGCACTCAGTTAAGCTCCTCTGGAAATCAGAAAAGCAAATCCTACCCCCTGAAAAGGAATCCATAGTCATGCCTGGAGGTGGGGTGTAGGAGCTCATCCCTGGATGGCTGTTCAGACCATGGAGCCTTAGAAATATAGGTTAGGGCAGCTTTTGAGGTCTCATAGTCCATCTTATCCACTCAGTTGATTGATGTGGAAATAGCTGTCCACCATTATGCTGGATAGCTCCAGTCCCAAGTGATGCACAAGGTTGGGACTTGGCCAGGCCCTGTAGGAGACAGAGAGGAGGAAGCAAGCCTGAGATGTTCACAGACATGGCCTCTGAGATGGAGAACGGTTCCAAATGTGACAGAAAAAACCTATAAAGTTATCCACCTGCAGTGGAACAACCTAGAGTTGACCTCTGACTGCAGGGGCTCGGAAGAAGCAATCCAAAGGAACCTACAGTGATAGCTGCACAGGTGTGGGCAGGGTCAGCACCAGCCTTCAGCATAGGGAGGGTCAACTGACCCTTTGTGGTAAGACTGAATCCCAGCACTATCATTTAACAGCTAGTGATGCTGGCTATATATCACCCTCTCTTTGCCTCAGTTTCCTCATCTGTAAAATAGGGCTTATTGTGGTAAGACTCAACATGACATGACATTAACCATATCAGAACCATACAATGAGTAGAAAAGTAGACAGAGACAGAAGACCTGCCTGCCCCATGGTACCCACTCCCAGCCCCTCACAAGGCTGGCAGTTCTTAGCTTCATTCCTTAAGGGCCCTCTGGAGCCACAGGCATTTTAATTCCAATAATTGGTATCCCTTGGGAGGAGAAACAAATGTTCCAGTCATTCCCACATTTGATGAAGCCCAGAACTACCCGAAGGCACTGCCGAAATCGAGGGTCCCTGGATAAGCCCAGCTCAGAAACTGCGGGGTTTGGTGGCCTTGCCTTCAGCAAGAAGTGAGGCATTTGTTTGCTCATTTCAGCTCTCCAGCAAACACTTACTGAGAATGGGATGCAGTACCATGGAAAATTCCAGTTTTCATTGCAGTCTATGGGCTTTGAAGCGGGGGAAGCTTGCCTATATTCTCATTGTTATTCTGCCACTCACTAGTTGTATGATCATTTTTCTCAACCTCTGCAAGGCTCAGTTTTTTCATCTTTAATTTTTTTTTCAACGTTTATTTATTTTTGGGACAGAGAGAGACAGAGCATGAACGGGGGAGGGGCAGAGAGAGAGGGAGACACAGAATCGGAAACAGGCTCCAGGCTCCGAGCCATCAGCCCAGAGCCCGACGCGGGGCTCGAACTCACGGACCGCGAGATCGTGACCTGGCTGAAGTCGGACGCTTAACCGACTGCGCCACCCAGGCGCCCCAGTTTTTTCATCTTTAAAATGAGAAGAGAAGTCCTCACCTCCTCTCAGGTGTTGAAGGGGTTAAATGGTAAGCTTTTTAGAGTAAGGGGTCCAGCACAGGCTTCATATAGAACAGAGACTTAGTGTTTCTTGGATATAGAATGGAAGGAGAAGAAGGCCAAACTGCATCCCTCCTGGCCCCAAGCCACCCCATCCTCCTTGCCATGACCTCCCTGGACCTTTGGCCCATCCAGCTCACTCCTGGGTTCCCAGTCTGGACCTTCTAAACCTCTCTTGCACATGGCTGCCTGATCTAGCCATAGCTAGCCTATGCTCAAGCTCCTTCAGTGCCTTCCAAGTGCCAGGAGAGAGTACCCAGATAACTTATGCTGAACTATCAGGCCTCTGGCAGTCAGAGCCTACCAGACTAACCAGGCTTACTCTGTACCCTACTGACCTGACCTTCTACATCACTCGCTCCCCAAATCTTGGGCACTCTGTGCTTCCCCAAAGACTCTCCCTTTCAGTCCACTGGAGACAGGTTCAGCTCATAGTGCCTTCTAAGGAACTTTGGCCCTTCTCACTTTGGGCTTCCACAGCAACCAGGCAAATACCTGCCTTCCTCATAACACTTAGAGTTTCTCATCCTAAGTGCACCTTTTCATGTATGTGCCCCATGCAGGTGGTAAAGTTTCAGATTGAGCCATATGGCCTTATTTATGTGTATCTGTGACCTCAGCCAGAGCAGGGCTCAGCATGAAAATGTTCAGTGCATGTTTGTAGAAGGAAGGAAGGAAGGAAGGAAGGAAGGAAGGAAGGAAGGAAGGAAGGAAGGAACTAAGGAAGGAAAGAACGAAGGAATGAAGGAAGGAACGAACGAAGGAACGAACGAAGGAAGAAGGGAGGGAGGGAGGGAACAGAAGGGGAAGGAGAGGAGGGAAGGGAACCAAGTAGGAGGGAGGGAGTTAGCCAGTTAGTTACTTCGTTACTTAGTTAGTTGCAAAAATGAGAAAAGAGCTATTTGACCCAGAGGAGTAGAATCAAACTTGACTTTGTGAGCTTACACTTGAGCAAATTAATCAGAGCCTGAGAAGCAAGTTCATGTTCCGGCCATGATGCCAAGAAATGAAATGGCTCCCATCCATCTTGTGCCTCTCTTTTGTTATCCAAATTATACTGTGAAAGGCAGAAGCAGCATAATGAGGCCCTATGCATTCTTGGAGGGGGAAGGGGAGCAGGGAACAAAGGCCTCCAACCTTCCAGGAAGGAGGTGCCCTCATTTTCTTGGGCAGCCCAGCTTCCTTTGAAAGCAAGAAAGTAGCACAAATCTACTGTCATGGCAACCACTCCTAAGCCATGCTGGGAAGTGGTAACTTACTGTAAGTGCTCCAGAGGCCAGGTCCCCCCAATTTCCAGGCTGCCAAGGAATAGGAGCCCTTAAAAACAAGTGGCAGATCACACCTTTCAAGCCCTGGTCCATCCACAGTGATGGATGGGGAACGCTTCCATCATCACCCACCATCTGCTCCATCACAGGGTGTAATTTCCCTGTCCTGGGCTCCAGTTTGAAAGCAGCCTGTAACTATAAACCCAAAGAGCTGTAAACAAAGACTCATGCATAAATAGACAAAAGGAGATATCACCTCCTGGCTCACATTGAACACTGAACTTGTAACAATCAGAGGGAGACACCAGAAGCAGGCACACCTGGGTTCTCCCCCCTGGAGCTGATGTTCACCTGACATTCCTGGAGCCCACCAGGGCCAGATCCAGTGTAAACATTGAGCATATGACCTTGGTTGAGGGTTCCTTGGGACCAGGCAGTGTAGTATGAACCTTATGCACATCCTCCTTTACTGATCATCGTGACTTCCTAAATAAGCACTTGCAGCAGAACTGTCTGCAGGCCTGGAACTCAGACAGTTGTGGGAGATAAAACTGACCTCTGTCTTATCAGCACCTTTAGCTCCTGGGGTCTACTTGCAGCAGGTGTTACAACTAGCAAGGAGCAGAGTCCAAACTTAACCACAATCCTGCCTGACTTCGAAGCCCATGGTGTATAGTGGTTATAATACCACCCAGCATCCAGTCAGATGCACAGAGCAGAAATGTAATATGGAGTGCCAGTCACAAAAGTGTTGAAAGGCTGCAGAATTAGGAGGAGAAGCTGAGGTTACCCAGATGCTAATAACCATGGGGAGTTGTTAATAGCTCTGGAGCTGGAGAAGCAAGAGAAGAAACAGTGTAGCTGTAGCCATGATCACCACACCTCTGAGGCTCAGAGCACATGCTGCCCCTGCTGTTGCTATTGGAGCCACCGTCCCCACCACTTAGCAGTGAATGAGATGCCCTCACTCTTGTGGACAGTGCATGAGCCAGAGCCCATGAGTAATGTGTGACCAAGCCTGCAGGAGCACTCGACACTCCTGCTCCTGCTGCTGGAGTTGATGGGCAGGTCAGTGGGGAGAGCAGAGGTAGACCAGGAACCTGTTACAGTTGCCAGAGGCAGCATCACATAAAGGGGGAAAAAAGATGGTTTCTCTCTTCCTATGCCCTCCTGTTTCCTGCCAGGACCTCCCATTGGGCAGGACTAACTGGAAAGCAGCCAAGAAGTCATCTAGGGAATGTAGTCGCAGGCTTCCAGCCCTGTGGCGCCGAGGAGAACATGAAGGGACAGAGAGGGGTCTGGGGGCCTACTGAAGGTCTAGTACTGGGCTGGCAAAGTCCCAGGTTCCAGACCTCAGGTCTGCTTGACAGACAGTGGCTTTCGAGGATGCTGCAGGGAGAAGGTTTTTGTCCAGACCTGAGCTCAGTAGGAAACCAGGCATTAAGAGGTTAACAACATCTGGGAGGGAGGTGAGAGGGAGAGTGGTGGTGTGTGCATCTTGTATTTAGCATCTACACTCCAGTGAGAAAGCTCCCAGTGCATGGGCCAACCCTCCAAGATGAAATCTGATAAAGACCCAGGTTTAATCAATGTCCTAACACAAGCCACTACCTGAATGCCAGGCACTGCACTGCACCCTTTAAATACATTTTCTTCATTCAGTCCTCACAACAGTCCCAGCAAGTAGACATTTGTGTCTCATTTTACAATCGAGGACACTGACATTTAGGAGGTTATGTAAGTTAGCTCATGAATGAAGAGGCAGCAGAGGTGACATTGGGCCCCAAATGTGGCTCTGTGCTCATACATGTTTCCTCGGAACACCCCATCACCAACTCCCACAGCAGCACCCCTGTCCAGGCCTTGTGTATGCTCAGGTAGACTGAGCCCTGATTTCTCTTCCTGTCTCTGAGCACGTGGCTCCCTAGGTTAGGCTCACACTTTTCCAGATGATCCTTCCGAAGTCCATCTCCTCAGGTCGTCTCTCTCTTAACACAGGTGCACACACCACCACTCAAGGCCTTCCCAGGCCCTTCATGGTTCTCCAGAGATTCCCACTCAGATGGTCTTGGAAGCAACCTATAAATTTGTCATTCTGAAAGTTCCCAGGAGATTCTGGTTCTCTGTCCACTCTAGAAATCCCAGACATCCAAAGCCCTCAGGTCCTGCCTCAACCCACAGTCTCCTGACTCAGCCTTTCCAGGCTAGAACGTGGGACCCGGTGATCCTTGACAGCCTGTGATTCCCCCCAGGACATGCTGCTTCTCTCTGGGGTCTTTACCCTCCTCACTACTTTCCCTGCTATGGCCGCCTCCTCCTCATTCTGCTGGACTCATGTCTTGTTCCTCCAGGTCCTACGCAGGATCACACTGCTCTGTGCTCCCAGAGTTCCATGCCATTGTTTCTTGCAGCAATTTCCTGACTGGGTCTCTTCACCCCACCATGCTGCAAGCTCCTCAGACGGGGATCAGTAACTGCTGGTGTGTGTCCCCAGCACCAAGCATAGCATCTGCCACCAAGAGAAGCTTTTAAAAATGTAGGAGGAGCTTAGTTTCCTTCCCACTGCACAGACTCTGCTGTTCACACCTCAAATTGGCACAGGCTTTTCAAAGCTGCCTGGAGAGGACTTGCACTTCAAGTAAAGCCCACCTGGATGGTGTGGGACAGAGAGGTCATGAGCATGAGTCTGAGACTCAGATAAGCCTGGGCTTGAATTCCCAGCTTTGCCATTCACTTGCTATGTGTCCTAGGGTAAATGTCTGCCATTCTCCGAGCCTCACTAGGAATGAAGTAGTGTGCTCTAGGGCATAGGAAGGTGGTAAGAATTGAACGTGGTAGCCTATGTAAAGCACCAGGCACTCAGGAGCCTTACATAACTGGGAGACTTTTCACAAGCTGTGACTCTGACCCGAAAAATGGCCTAATTCCCTTCCTAGATTCTCCCCCTTCCTTTTCTGACTCCTTGCCATTTTCCCAAAGTTACACAAGACCCGTAGTGGTTCTGTGCATGAGATGGGGCAGCCCCTGTGGGCTGTGCACAGATGGGAAGGACATGGAAGAGTAGTTACCTGGCCCAGGGCCACCTCCTGATGTGACAGCTCAAGCAGGGAGAGGCCCCATTTCTCCTGACTCTGTGCCCCGTGCCACATTCCATTCACCAGGGACTTTGCAAGCTTAGCTGTGACTCACTTTTAGCCTTTACAAACCTGAGTAAACCCCATAAAGCAGAAAGACAGAGGGAGACAGAGAGACAAAAGAGAGACTTTCTCTGTCCCCAGAATGTGTTAGAAAAATGTCACCACAGGCACACAGGCACCAGTGCTTTCCACATAGCTGGACACACGGCAAGGTGTGGACCAGCCTTGAGCTTCCTGTCACCATGGGCATTTAGATCCTGTGTAGTAGCAGACTCTGTGTGATGACACAAGTGTATGTATTCACCACAACAGTGACATTCTGTCCAGGCCATCCATTGTCCAGTGGGGGTCCTCCTGGCTCTGACATGGAACTGGATGAGGGAAGCTCTTCTCCAGGCCCAGCCTCTTGTCCCAATCTGCACAGGGAGTCTGTCAGTCCCTGGCCAGTATTGCAGGTGACCTGTCCACCTAGCTGGCACGGGGAATAGCTTTGCCTGTGACACAGATTCTGTCCTTGGTCAAACGGCCCAGCCCCCTCTGACCTTTCCAGCTAGGCCTACTTCCTTGTTCCTCTGTGCATTGTCCAGTTTAAGCAAGAATTCTGCTAGGCCATCTAACCAGAACCCCCACCCTCAGTATCAGACCATCCTGCATAACTAATTATGTCCCTCATGCACCACAGTCTCCCAGGCTTGCCTTCAGCCAGAGTCCTGTTCGATTGGTTTCGCCAGAGCCCCTCCTCAACTCCTGAAGCTTCTTCTTATTAATTTTCCATCCACTGCCCGCCACCCCCATTCCTTGGCTGTAAACTTGCCCAGGTAAACTGAGTCCAATACCTGTTCCCATTGCAAGACTCCATTATAGTGGTCCCTACTCCTATCAACTTCCCACACCCCTCCTTTAATAGTCTGCTTTGCCATCTTTAGTAAATCTCAGGAACTTCCTTTTTCCTTTAACACTTGCACAGAGCAGAAGAACATGGCCATGGTATTAGGCATCTCAGCATTAGGGTCTCCGGGTCACAGGGACTCAGACCCCAAACTCTCCACCAGCTGCCTTACATTCTGCCAGAGATTTGTGAGGAACTGTGTACAGGGGTCATGGGAAAAGGGACAGGTAGCTGAATGTGACCCATTGGCCAAATTCAATGCGAGCTGACCTGGTCCTCGGGTCTTGGGTCCCCAACCCCTAATGTTAAGCTATAATTGTAACAGCTATCCTTCAAGATCTCTGGGAAGATTACATTAGACTCCATACAATTACTGCTCTTGCTGTATGATCCAGGCCTTGACAAAACATTTCAGATGCAGTACACCATGTAAATGTCTGCACAGACCACAGGAGGAAGGCGCTATCATTACCAGCTCCTGAGAGGCTTGTGACTTGTCCAAGGTGCCCCGCAAGGACAAAGGAGATCTGGCTTCTGAGCAGTTGTCTGAAATGTGGTGCAGGGTCTGAGGTATTGGACAAGAGGACAAAGGAACATCCTTCTCTGAGACCCTACCATCTAATTCCAAATTGTAAAGCTGCATTCCAGGGACCCTGTTATGAGCTGCCAGGCCTGGCTCATGAACTATCCATCATCCTATACACAAGAACCAATACATGGCTTTTGTTATTGTGTTATTTGCTCAACCATTTGCAAAGCTTAGCAATAGAGCACTTTGAATTGCCTCAAATCTACCATGATATGGCTGTCTTCCTCAGACCTCCCTGCCTGGGCCATGGTCCTTGTTTCTTGTCAAATTACTATTACTGATGTGTACTTGCCCAACCATCTGGAAATGCCTATCACAGCTGTAGGTTTTGAAGGAGTTGCTATTTTCTCATTATAACCAAAATTCTCACTACATAGGAAATGAAATTGTATTCATTTCTTATTGCATTTGTAACAAATTACCATAAATTTGGTGGCTTAAAACAACACAGATTTATCATCCTATAGTTGTGGAGGCCAGAAACCTGAAATGAGTCTCACTGGGCTGAAATCCAGTGTTGCCAAGACTGTGTTCCTTTCTGGAGGCTGTAGGATAAGGTCTGTGTCTTTGCCCTGTTGACTTCTCAAGGTGCCTGCATTCCCTGGTCCACCATCCCCCCTCTGTCTACAAAGCCAGCAAAGGTGGGTGGACTCTTCCTCACAGTCTGTCTGACTCTCACCTTCTGTCTCCCTCTCCCACTGTGAGGATCCCATGACTCCTTGAGCCCACCCAGGTAATCCAGGATAACATCCCTACCCTAAAGACAGCTCATTAGCAGCCTTAACTCCCCTTTTCCATTAACATATGCATTCACAGGTTGGGGGATTAAGATGTGGACCTCTTGAGGGGCTACTATTAAGCCTACCATAGAAATGAATAAATATGTTTGGTCTGGAAAGGCTTTAAGGGTTACTGGATTTAGTCAACTCAAAAACCCAAAACTCCCTCCCCAGAATTCCTAGTGAGTTCTCATGAAACTTCTGCTTAAGCACATCCATGAACAGCATACTCACTACCAGAGATCAATGATACAGTCCTCTGGATGCTCCTGAACCCAAGCCAGCCTCCTGCAACTGAATCCAACCTCTGAGCTTTTCAAGAACACAGGTATATCTGCATGTGTCACCCCTCACCTCCACTCTGCACCTGCACACAGAAAGCCTGGCCTCTTCACCTGCCACAATTCCAGTGCAACCCCAGGTACTACACTCATGGTCAATGCCCTTTCTTAAACACAGCAGCCAAAGGAAACAAAATAGTACAGATGTTCTTGATCTCTCACTATGCCCTACATGAAATCTTCAGGTGGACATTATTTTACCCCTGCTTCTGATGGGGAGACTGAGATGTAGAAAGGTGAAGTCACTCACCCGCAGTCACTCAACTAGGTGACTGAGCTGGGGCTGCATCGAGATTTGCTGCCCAAGGAGGCTGTATCTATCCACTCTGCCACATTGTCCTGTCTCTAACCCCTGCTCGCTGCTAGAAAGAGCACTGAACAAGGAGGCTAGAGACCTGGGTTTCTTTCCTATTGAACTAATTTGTAGCTGTGTGATGTAAATGCCAATTTCTTTACTTTGAATGGGACTGCCTATAAGTGCCAGGGCTGGCAGAAGATCAGATAGACCAGCAGTGAGAGAGCTTAGGAACCTGTAAAGGGCCCCAGGAAGAAGACAGGTCTTCCTGGCCACATTTTTGCTGTATCCTGTGCTCCATTTGGATGAGTCCTCTGCAACCTCATCTTGCTTGTAACCTCTAATGAGCTAGCTGTCCCTGAAAACTCCAAAGTTGTCAAGCTAGTGCTCGTCCATCCAGCACTTGGGAGGTCCAGAATACTTGTCACAGGAAGGTGTTCAGTGTCTAGAAATCCAGACCGACCAAGTCTCCAACCTGTCTGGCCCTTTAATGTCCTGTGTCCATCCAGTGAACATGACATGTCTGCATCACTATGGAGGCATCAGAAACCCTGAGATAATGGAGGCCAGTACTTCTTCCAAGGAGAGAGACAGATGTGTGAGCAGCCTACTCCAACAGAGTACTGATCAAGGTCCAGAGGAGAAGTTTCTGAGTCCAGCCAACAAGGATCAGAAGGCGGTCTTCCACCTGGAAGAATGACAGCAGACCTGCATACCCAGCAGCAGAAAGTCTGCAGATGAGCCCTACCTGTCTGAGACCCACCAGAGGAAACAATGTAAAGCAAAAAGTTGAACACGGGCATGAGAAGAAGGTTTTGCCTTTGATAAAGACACTTTGCCAATCAAGAAGACTTCTTCTCGGGCTCACCATTTATTTAAGTGTCTTGTCCATTATTTATTCCTGTAGATGCTGGATTTTATTGGACATCATCTCAGAAAACCTTTGTCTCCACAATAAACTCACCTAAAAAATCAGTCTAAAACCTAATTTCCTTTTATCCCAAACCAGTTCAGTCAACAACTCAATGTACTCCTTCTCCCTAGTGTCTTTAGAAAGCTCTCCAGGTTTAGGCTTGAGTTCATGGTCAGCTGATGCTATCACAGTGGATGTTCGTCCTTCCTCCGACACTCTGCAGCACTGCAATAGAGTCTGGGATGTGAAGCTATGACCCCACCAGGGTGGGGAGGAGCTGGAAAAGGACAGGTAAGACACTGGGGTGGCGGGGGCTCTGCCTTTCCTTCACATCTAGCCACTGTGAGCAAGGCTTCATCAAAGTCTTCAAAAGAGAAGTTTGAAAGAAAAAAAGAAAAGATA
Source organism: Leopardus geoffroyi (assembly GCF_018350155.1). Taxonomy (NCBI): domain Eukaryota; kingdom Metazoa; phylum Chordata; class Mammalia; order Carnivora; family Felidae; genus Leopardus; species Leopardus geoffroyi. Next base: position 110,466,023 of record NC_059328.1, read on the forward strand.
GCTAACATACACCAATACCAGAAGAGTGCTCTAATTGCTGCCCCCTCCCCCACAAAGAATCAGAACTGGGTCTCAGGTCCACTGTAAAGAACTAGGGAGAGTCTGCCTTGAGAGGGGAAGAGAGTGGAAGTTGAGGAGAAAATCAACTGTACCTCTACAGACTAGCAGCAAACAACTGGAAATTAAAATATGATTTTTAAAAAATCATTTATTGTGCCATTAAAAATGTCATATACTTAGGGATAAATCTAACAGAATATGTGAAAAATTTGTATGCTAAAAATTCTCAAACTGATGAGAGAAATTAAATAAGACCTAAAACAATGGAGAAATGTAATGTGTGGATTGGAAGACTCAACATTGTTAAAATGGCATTTAACCCCAGATTGATCCAAATTCAAGGCAAACTCATTAAGAACCTCTAGAATTAGTAAGCCGATTCTAAAAATTGTATTGAAAAGCAGATCTTAGAATAACCACGAACACTTTATGAAAAAAAGAGAGCCAGAGAGAGAAGAAATTTGGAGGAATCTCACACCTGACCTAAATACTTACTCTATAGTAATCAACACCATGTGGTCTTGGCATAAGGATAGGCAACAGAGAGCAATAGATAGGATTGGGAGTGCATAAAAAGGCCCACACGTATATGATCAATTGATCTGCAACCAGCATGCCAAGTAACTCAACAGGGAAAGGATAGTCTCTCCAGCAAATGATCCTGGAACAAATGGATATCTGCGTTTTAAAATGCATCATGACTCCTGCATCATATGCACACAACAAATAACTGAAATGAAGCATAAAACAAAATGTAAAACCAAAAGCTAAAACTCAAAAGAGAAAACGTAGGAGAAAAATTTCTGGGTCCTTGGATTAGTTAATAATGTTTTAAATGAGACTTAAAAATCATACACCACAAATGAAAAAAAAAATGATTTATTAGACATCGTCAAAATTAAAATCTGTTTTTGAAAGATACCATTTAAAATAAATTAAAAGTCAGGCCACAGACTGGAATACATACAGATATATATCTATATCTATATCTGTATCTATCTAATCTGATAAAGAACCTTTTCAGAATAAATAAAGGATATTTATAAGTCTGTAATAAGAAAACTCAATTTTTAAAGATGGGCAAACTATTTTAACAGGCACTTCACCAAAAAAAGATATATGAATGGCACACAAAAATGCATAATAGCATTCTTCATTAGGGAAATGTATTGGTTTGCTCAGACTGCCATCACAAATAACACAGACCAGGTGGCTTGAACAACAGCAATTTACATCTCACAGTTCTGGAGGATCCAAGGCCAGGATCAAGGTGCCAGCAGGGTCAGTTTTTCTGAGGCTTCTCTCTCTGACTTGCAGACAGCCTTCTTGCATGTCCTTACCTGGCCTTTCCTCTATATGTGTGCATCCCTGGTGTCTCTTAATATGTTCAAATTTCCCCCTCTTACAGGGACACAAGTCAGATTGGATTAGGGCCACACTAACAGCCTCATTTTAACTTAATCACCCCTTTAAAGGTCCTATCACCCAACGCAGTTACACTCTGAGATACTGGGGGTTAGGACTTCAACATATGGATTTGGTGGGGAGACACAATTCAGTCAATACAGGAAATTAAGTTAAAACTACCATGAAATACCATTCATTATTAGAATGGCTACTAGAATAGCTAAAATTATAAAGAATAATCATAACAAATATCAGCAAGAACGTGGAACAACTAGAATTCTCATATATTGCTGGTGGGAATGAAAATAGTACATCCCCTTTGGAAAACAGTTTGGCAGATACTTGTAAAGTTAAACATATACTTACAACCTAGCAATTCTACTCCTGTACATTTGCTCAGAAGAAGGGAAAGCATTTGTCCTCATAAAGATCAGCTTCACTCATAACAGCCAAAAAGTGAAAGCAATCCAAATGTCCATCTACTAATGAATCCATAAATATCTATGACATATGCAAACAACAGAATATTATTTAGCAATTCAGCAATACAAAGAAATGAACTATTGATATATGCAATGGCATGGATGAATCACACAAATATTGTTGAGTGCATGAAAGGAATCAAACACAAAATGGTAATATTGTGAGTTAACATTTATCTGACATTCTGGAAAAGGCAAAATAAAGAAAAAGAAATGAGATCAGTCATTGCTAAGAGCTAGGATGGGAGGAGGGCATTGATTGCAAAACGTTGTAAAGGAACTTTTGGGGGTGATAGAAATGTTCTATACCTTGGTGATAGTAGTTACAGGACTGTATATTCATCAAAATTCAGTAAAATATATACTTTAAATAAATAAATGTTATTGTTGGCAAATTCGACATCAGCAACTCAGAATTCTAAAAATCAGCAAGTTGAAGTAGGATACAGTAGGTATGTTACATTTGCATTAATAATAATCATAAAAGCTACAAATTTAATGAGTCAAATGTCCAACCAAAGAGGTTAGAAAAATAATTGCAAAATATACCCAAAAAGGAAGAAAGGAAATAAGAGCAATAACTACAGAAATAGTGCAACAGAAAATAGTGTTTTTAAAAAATCCAAAGTTGTTTCATTGAAAGAGCTAATAAAATAGACAAATTTCTGACAAGCATAATCAAAAATTAATAAAAGGAGGCATTAAAAATCTCAGGATTGATAATGGGACATAACTACAGATAACAGCAAAAGTCTAAAAATAGTAAAGCAAATAACTTACAAATTTCTAGTAAAATAATACTTAACCAAATAGGCTCAAAAAGAATAAAAAGCTTTAAAAAACCTGTATCACTAAAAGAATTAAAACATTAGATTAAAATCTTGTCTTAGATCACCAGACCCAGATGGTGAGAAAGAATCCCTAACACCAAGCCCTTGTGAAGCCCCTGTGTGGAGAGGCAAGGACACACGGTGGGGGAGCCCTCTGGACAGTGGGAGCCAGAGGTGGTGTGTGAGAGGACAGGGTCATGTCCTCCACTGCTCCTCAAGCCTGTAAGGATTCTGGTCTTATCCCTGAGAACAACAAGACATTGGATGGTTTTAAGAATGGGGATGAGGTGCTCAGACTTGTACCTTCAAATGATGGCTCCAGTGACTTGTAGAGAATAGCTGAGCCAGACAAAAGCAAGGAGAAGGGGGAGGCCAAACAGGGGCTGCAGATCAGGTCAGAGAGAGCAGGACTTGTACTGGGGAAGTGGCCATGCAGTGGACAGAGAAGCCAATGTCCCATCCCTTTCCTGAAGTGTCTATCAGTAGTGATGCCAGTGGGTGCAGACTCATGCCACATGGAAGTCTCCAGGGCATCACTATTAGAAATGACACCTAGAAAAAGTAGGAACAAGGGATTCCCTTCTGCTTTCTGAGGATGAGGCCAATGAATTAGCTAGTTGTTCACCTGGAGTAGAGAACAAAGTTTAAAAGAGCTGGAACACAGGGTCCAAAGACAGGTGAAATATGAGGAAAAGTGGGCATGGCTGATGGCAAACTGGACACTGGATCTCCCAGGGGTATCTCCCAATAGAGGCATGAGGCACCAGAGGTGTTCCCTGCCTGGAGCACACCCCCAGTAAGTGTCTGCAGCTGCCACTGCAGTGGCAGAGATGGAGGGAGATCTGTGTCCTCCCTAGTGGCAAAGCTAGGTTTAATCAATCCTGATGCTTAACACAGGACTGGAAAAAGAGAAAGCTATCTACTTTCCTTTATGCCTGCTGTGTGCCAGTCATGTATCATCATTAGCGTGTTCCACTAGTGCTCATCTGAGTACCCAGTTCCTAAAACAACCCTATAAGATAGATCCCCTATTTACAGGTGAGAAAAATTCAAGCTCAGAGAGCTTCATTGACCTACCTAAGGGTCCCAAGTGCTGGATAGAGGAGCTGAAGGTCTAACTCAATCCCAAGCTGTTTCCATAATATCACACAGTGTATCAGCCAAGATTCTCCAGAGAAACAGAACCAACAGGAGAGACATTTACAATAAGGAGTTGGCTCATGTGACTATGGAATCTACAAGTCCAAAATCTGTAGATTAGAAAATGCTGTAGAACCAAAAGCTGATGTCCCAGTTCCATAGCTATCTGGCATGAAGAATTCTGTCTTACTGGGGAGGGGATGGTCAGGCTTTTGTTCTGTTTCAAGACTTAAACTGATTGTACGAGGCCCACCCACACTATGAAGGGCAACTGCTTTCATCTCATCAAAAAACACCTCACAGAAACACCCAGAATACTGCCTGACCAAATATCTGAATGCTGTGTCCCAGCAAAACTGACACACACATATACATTTCACCATCACATACAACCTCTCATAAACATTTTTAAGTGAATACATGAAGAATTGCTTATTTGGAAAAAGCTGCATTGCTGCTCAGATAATAGTCACATATTTCCATTGAAACTTTACTATGCAGGTTCCAAAAAATTCAGAAATCAAATAATAGTCCAGCAAAACCTAGACAGCAGCCTCCAATTGCTCAATCCATGAAGAGAGCCTCTACTCAAGAGGGAAATAATAAGACAGTTTCCAAGCCTTTTGGCAGCAGCAACAAAGAATTGCTAATTACAAACTATTCACACAGTCTTCAAATGAAGGCAGCAGGACTGTGGGTAATTATTAGCTTTACCCACCCTGCCTGTGACCCCCCTGGGAGACAGGGTACAGGTCTCCATGGGCTGAAGCTGGCACTTGCTCTGAACATCTCAGAAAACACTCTCTCCTTCAGGCTCCACACTAAACGAGGCTTACTCTCCTTCTGGGTCATCCTGTGAGCTGTGCAAGGGTGCCTGTGGTAGCTCACAAATGTTGCAAAAGAAAGAGCATGAGTCCTAGAAGGGAAGAGACCTGTGTCTGTCCATGACAGTTGTAAAGATTCCTCCAGGGAGGGGAAGTGCAAAGGGGAGGCTTAGATCGTGGCCACCGAGTTGTGAAGAAGGCAAAGGGGAAGGAAGGAACCCTCAGAAGAGCTGGCAGCTCGTAGGAGGGAGGAGGGCAGAAACTGTCAGCAAGCAGAAGGCCTATCATTAGGATAATTATTATTATTTATTAAACATTTAGGAAGTGCCAGCCATGTGCTAGCTATTGTCACAATCCAATCATAGAATTAGATCCAATCCCTCTAGAAAAGTCTATCTAATGAGGTGGGATGAACAAAGACAAAGGGGCTGTGCTAAAGATGTATTGTAGGTGAGGAAAGGACACTCCATTCAGGCAGAGCTAGCCTCACGCCTCCAGAAAACCCCTCTCTTCTTCCCAGGGACTCAGAGACCCGTGTAGAGAAGTTGGTCACATGCCTGCCTACTTCTCAGCTTTAGCCAACATCCCCACCATGCCTTGGCCACACATACCAGAACCACTTTGTAATTCTTGTCTTCAGGCCACTCACATACTGGTGCTTCAGCTCTGCAGCCAGCAGTACCCAGCAAGCCATGAAGCTTCCTTCAGCATGGTCAATGGGCCATTCTACTTGGCCAGACTCTTGCCAGGGGCCAGAGTTTGGGAAACAAAGGTGAATTTCTGCCTGCCAAGCCCTCACTGCTTGTGGAGAATCTTTTAGCTTGTCCCTAGGAGAGTCTATCCTTGGTCTATAGGCAAACAGACCCAAGAGTTTAAGACATGACAATCCTCCCTGAGGGAAGACCGCCAGAGAGTACGGCCATGCTGGCCTTACACATTCAACTGGCATCGCTCCTTCACACATCTAAGGACTGGCAAACCCAACACGCTCTAAAGAGATGTTCAGGATGACACCCTTCTCTGCAAAGCAGGCTTAGCTTAACATATATTTGCAAATCTGTAGCTCTGAGGTGACATTAGTTCATTTCCAGAGTTTAGCTATAAAAAACAGACTGAGTTATGGTGTGTTAGGTCTCAAGCAAATTCACACTGGCCTCTATTAAACTGTATGAGGTTAAGAAATATATTGGATTCTGGGGGCATATATTCTGCTAGCCAAAATTACACACTAGCCATTTGTCATATCTGTGTGGGCGTTCTTAAATCAAGGCTCTAAAGGTGAATGCATTGGTTGGAATTATATCACCAATGTCTGTCATGACACAATTCATGGTGGCAGGAAGAGGGGGTCTTGATGGCAGTCCCTTCCCAATCGTCTCTGCAGAACAGCACACTCAGGTGTCTATCACAGGGAAGCCAAGTAGCAAACAATCCCCATCATAGTAAATCATTTTGTTAAATGAACCAAGTAAATCCCCAGCAACACAATATTAAAGTTGCAAATGTATTCACTGGAAAAGCAGAAGGTGAGCAGGTTCCCACAGAAAAGGGAAACTGCCCAGACGCTACTGAGCAGAAGGGAGTATGCTTCTCTCAGCCTTCCATCAACACTCAGAGCTACATGCATACTCTTGATTCTGCAGCCTATTTTCCCAACACATGCAGATCTTCCAGCACCCACACAACAGCCACCGCAGACCATATGCTCAGAATGTCAGAACTGGGAGGGATCAGAGTCCGGCCCCCTGATTTTTCAGACTGACACACTAAGGCATTACAATGGGCGGGGGCAGGTCCTTAGGCTTCCTCTCATGGAGAAGTAACATCATGTACCCCCTCCCTGCATCCCTGTTTGCCCATGGAATCAGTTGGAATGGATGACCAGGGCTGCTTTAGAAGAAGACAGCAGTGATCCTCAGGAAGACATTCTTTTCTACCCAGGAGTGAACGAACTACCACCACTTCTCCCCCTGCTCCTCCTCCATCTTGCTGGGAGCTCAGAGAAAGTCATCAGAGCCAGGACCCCCACGTCAGACCTGTGAATCCACTTACCCAGACAGCTCAGCCACTGCTTCCAAGTTACCCAGCTTATTATGGGCACCGTCTGTATGAACAGCTATAACACAAACACACATGCACACATGTATGCACACATGCAAGCACTCTTCCAGGAGCACTTGTCAGAACCTGAAGGTAAGACTGGAGCCATCTATTTCCTCCTCATATTTTATATTGACTGTAATATACTTTAAAACACTTGAGAAGAGTGTGTCATAAGTCAACTTTAGTCTATACCCTTGGGTGCTTAGGTAGCATTAAAAGGACCCTAATCAGAAACAGAAACAATTACAAAGATATCACTAAGTCTGAACCAGGTGACACTTAGTTAGCAGAGTGTATGTTAGTAGTAGACTTTTATTGGTGGGATAAAAGCTTAATATACGGGATTGGCTACAAAAACAGGTCACACCACCTTTGCACATAGAGTTGTGAAAGGCCTGTAGGTGAGGGAAGAGATGTAGCAGTGTCCTCCAGTCAGGGGACATGACTGGGCAGCAAGAGGCCAGCGTTTCTGGAACAGTGAATGGGGAGGGGCACTCTCAAAGCTCAAAGCAGGAGCAGGTGCCTGCTCACTTGTCCTCTCACAGCCTGGGAAAGTGACCCACAGTCAGCAGAGTTGAACCAGACTCCTGGAGAGAACCTGGCCCTCAGGTTTCAGGATCTTAAGCTGCTTGGTTAGAGATACACCCATCCCTTCCTTGGCAAGATCAGGGGACTGCCAAGGTGTTGCTTACAACAGCTTCACTCCATGGCCCCTTGACCTGTAGGGTCTTCTGCTACACAACGTTCATTTTTAGGTGGTCCCAGACCCTTCCCTGGGATGATAGCCTGAATTCCAGACCCAATGGAGACACCTTTATGAGGAGGAAGATGGTCCTCTGAAGTTGTCTTCCCCTTTTGCCAGAAGGAGGCCTTAATGCAGCCCTCATTCTGACCTCTTCTCAGGAGGGCAGCCTGCAGGAACTTGCCTACAGAGGTTCTGCTTACCTCTCAGGTTGGTGAAAAGGGAAGAGAAGTCCTTCCCATAGGAAAGGATGAAGAGATACTGCATGATAGCCAGGCCACTTCCAGGATTTGCCAACTGAATGTGAGACCAGCCAGGGGGCTCATATGCTTCCTTCAGTACTTTTAGCTGTTCAAATGGAGACACAAAGTGGGTGGAGAATAAGGTTTAATCACAGCTGTGGATTTTTTGAGCTGTGGAAAAGAAATATTGACTCCAGGTGGGCCAGAAGGAAGGCCATCCTGAGCAGAGGGATGGAGCAATGCTGTCTACTGAGTATATCTTCCAAACATACCACAGCATGCTCCCCACCCCACCTGCTCTTTTACACAGTTTACTGGATGCTCCTCCCATTTAGAGCCTTGAGTTCTTTAGGGAATGGGGCTGGGACTCACCTGTAATCAATAAAATGCAGTGGACATGATTTCCCAGGATTGGTCAAAAAAGGGCCTGTTGGGCTGGACCCAGGCCATGAGAGCCCTTAGTGCAGCCACATGAAACACCTGCCATCTTCTATGGCTCCTCCTGGAGGCCTCCAGATGATTCCAGCCTTAGCCTACCCCTTCTCACAGCAGGGATGCAGGACCAGATTGCCCAGGAATCTAAGGAAGATAAGTAATGCTGTTGGCCAGAGGGCTTCTCTGCCCTCATTTGGGCTTAGGAGCAGAGGCACAGCTGGTGCTCACCTGGCATGAAGGCTGGGTCTCCCAATGGCACCTTCCCATCTGGTCCCATGTGAGAACTGGCGAGCTGGGACAGAAGGCAGTAATTCACACAGATCATGAAAAGGGCTTTGCTGTTGTCACCCTGAATTGCTCCCTTTGGGGGTGTCTCCACATGTCTTATTTCTATGAGGTCTCAAATGTCTTATTTCTATGGGCGGGTGACATGTCTGCAGAGTGGCTTGTGTCCAGGCTTCAGGTCCAAGCCAGATCTCAGAGACACACTCCTAAGTCAGAGAAGCATCACCTGCACCCACCTGCTCCTTCTCTTTTCCTTCTGTTAAAAGAGAAAAAGAAGCAACAGGGTCCAAACTGAGTAACTTGTGCTAAGCCCATGTCACCACACCAAGACTTAATGTCTAACCTAATTGCGGTTTCAGCCTCTCCAGGAATATAATTGTAACCAGTCAGTCTGGAATTTTCTGGTCGGCACTAGTGAGGTAATCCACCTGATAGAACCCTGCTGTCCCCAAAGGCAGTTGACCTTGCCTGAAAGAATTCTTTTTTTTTTTTTTCGAATAACTTCCTTATCCCACCTCCTTCTGCCTGAAAAGGCTTCCATTTTGTACAGTTCCTCCAGGCTCCTTCGGTTGTGAGATTGTTGAGCCTAACAGTCATGGAAGAATTCTTGAGACATTTTACAGTGTAAAAAGGTGATTTTATTAAAGCACAGGGACAGAACCCATGGGCAGAAAGGGCTGCATTACAAGTGTGAAGAGTGATTATATAGGGTTTTCTATCCTATGGAGGGGAAAGTGACATTAGGGTTCCAAGAAACTGAGTCTATAGGTTTGTGAAGGTTAGAGTTCTAATTATTCTCAAGATTGTGCTTTTCTTTTTTTTTTATATTTATTTATTTCTCATAGAAAGAGAGACAGAGCACGAGCAGTGGAGGGGCAGAGAGGGAGGGAGACACAGAATCTGAAGTAGGCTCAAGGCTCTGAGCGGTCAGCACAGAGCCCGATACAGGGCCTGAACCCATAAACCACAAGATCATGACCTGAGCCAAAGTAGGATGCTTAACCGACTGAGCCACCTAGACACCTCTTATTTGTTTTCCTTAAGTTTATTTATTGGCAGGGGCGGGTGCAGGGAGGGCAGCAGAGAGAGAGGGAAAAAGAATCTAAAGCAAGGTCTGGCTATTAGCACAGAGCCCAATGCTAAGCTTGATCTCACAAACTGTAAGATTGAAACCTGAGCTGAAATTAAGAGTCAGACCCTCAATCAGTTCACTGAGCCACCCACTCGCCCCAAGATTGTGCTTTTCTTGTAAATCAGTAAGACCCTGACAAACTGAGTTTCACATCCTTCATGACTGTGATCTTTATCAGCTGACCATTTGTTTTTCCTTTCTTTCTTCTTGGGCAGTCATGAGTGCCTGGAGAATGTTACACACATCCCACCTTGGGGTGGGGGGGGGCAGTTTGTGGAGTATTAGTTTGCCTTTATCCCTCAGCTTGCCTTTTGTTATCTCATCATTTCCCCCCCTGAACAATTTTGACCTTTAAATTTTTAAGGTTGTTGAAGACAGAAAGTCCCATCTTGTGTAGCTTCTTCCTGCTAAATAAGGGCATAGAGATGTCCCTACCTATGGGTCAACATTGGAAGTCAGGGGACGTATAGGGGAGTTAATAAGGTGGAGGCAGCTGAGTCCAATGTGGACAGCAAAGAAGTATCTCTGTGGGTGGTAAGGCCCATCTGTCGATGTGAAGTTAACGTAGTGAAGTAGTCTCAGTACCAAGTGGAAAAACATTGAAAAAGGCAACATATTAGGATCAGTATGGCTGTAAGAATGAGAAGCCCAGCAAAGAGACCCTTAATAGTTGACAGCAGTCCTCCCCTAAACAGGAACTTGACCAGTCATTGAAAGAGAGGGAAGGATTCTATAGAGCCTCAATTTGAGTATTCACATCAGTTAGTAATCATGTCACATTTCTGTGATAATCTGGAGTATATTCATATTACTCTGTTTTCATGAAGCATAGGTTCCTGCTTGAGCTGCAGCCAGGATATCAAGGTTTTGGAGGACCACATTTTGAAATTGTGGGTGACTATGAGTTGGATCTGGTTAAAGGTGGCCAATGTATGGTTGGCTAAAGCCTCTATTTGCAATTTTATATCAATAGAGGTGGATCCTGGGACAAATATGGCTAAGGGATAAACCATCAAGAAGCCCTCTTTGTTTGATGTCTAACTTTAACAATATCCTAATTACGAGGAATCGTTAGCAAGTGGGAGAAGATTTGCCTGAGAATGTGGGCATCCTCAAGTGCATCATCCAATCCAATCATAAGGAAATGGGGCCATCCATTATCTCCACAGGTCCACGGTTAGCCCCATGGAGTGGGGTACGCTCCAGCTTTTAAGGAGCAGTTTTGTCATCCAGCCACACAGAATTGGTCAAGGTGATAGCTGAGTTATACAATTACTGGGGAATCCATCCCATTTTCCAGCTGTTCAACTAATCATATGCCCATGGGGTCCTGTTATTATCCCCACAGAATAACAAGCAAGACATGTGTCTACATATGAGCTATTGTGGCAGTTTCTCTGAAGTTTATCTCAAGTTGTCTAGCTTAGTCAAACAACAAACATTTCAAGACCATCAGATCTAGAATTCGGCATCTGCAAAGATGTATTATTGAAACATAATTTTTCTCTCCAAAATCACCCTTATTTCCAAAGATAGCCAAATCAAGACTAACTTGTTGGAAAAATAAGTTCAATTTTATCAAATGCCTAAGTATTTTCATTAGCTCATCAAGAATGGTAATTGATCACATATAACTTTTAAAATTGGCTTTGCTGGAGCTTTTTATAAGGAATCTTGATTGAACTTTTAGTGGCTTCTCTGGATCAAAAGCCAAGCCAAATATTTGCCAGCAATCCCTGTGGATTTGGGTGAATTCCTCTTCTCAAGACCCCCCAAATATCCTAAAGTTCCTGCACCTGCCAAGAAGTGACATTCTTTACTCACCTGGTAAGGCTGCTGGGACTCTGTAAGCAAGGTGTCAGTCCAACATTTCCAAGAGCCTCCATGTTTCATAAAAGCCAACCTTAGTTTCTTAAAACTGCATCGTCATATCTGAGTCTATGTATATCTCTCAAACATGACATTCCAGTCAGAAGCCTTGGTAATATGACAGATGTTTCCAGTGGTGTCCTGTTACAAGGAGAACAGATTCTCATTGAACTTATGCAAACAGCTGTAATTGCCATGAAAGAAAGAATATTCACTGAGCACTTCTGACTTTCAGAGTATTCAGATAGAGAGAAAAGGTAAATACTTCAATTTGTTCACAAAGTAATGTTTTATCCTATCATAATCTGGAAGAGCAAACACAGAAACAGCAATGTTTCAAACAAGAGTCACAAAACTAGAATCATCTTCCTCAGTTCATTATAATATAGCTGACAAGGAAATCCAGTTATTTCTGTGACACTTCAATAATCAGAAAGTTCAGTGATGACCTATTGCCAAAACATTATCATTATTTGTTTGACTGCTTTCCAAATAACTTAACATACCACATAAACAAGCCTAATTGGTCAAAGAATTCATTTACAATTCACATCTTGGGAAAGTTTGTTAAAACACTCAGAAAGTTATAAAGCACATGCCTACATAGGATTATGGATCATTATAAAACTTAAAATTTAATTATTTATTTAACCAAAGTGGCAATAAGAGATTCCAAAGGCATATATGAAGGGTATATAGTTGTTAGCAAAACTTAGCTCCTTTAACATTGAGAAGTTTTAACTATCTTAACTAACCAAAGACCTGATAAAGACAAAACATAGAAACTTTGGTTTTCCAGGCAAAGAAAAGAGAAAAAACTTTGTTCACATTTTTTTTTATCAAGTGCAAACCAACAATCCAAGAAAACTTTGTCTTTTTAATAGAAAGTAAAGCAGAATTTCAATCTTATACCAGTGTACTTTTAAAATATTTTCATTTCAACTTTAGTTCATCCTAACTGGATATAAAACTCCTTTCCAAAGATTTCCCTTCACAAATCTTCTACAACTTTCTTTTTCATTCAGATTTTGTCTCAAGCCTTTTCTTTCCAAACAGCTAGTCTCATTTTAGGACAGAATTACTTCATTTTACCTTGACAAAAATGTATTCCCATTTCTTACATCTTTATCTACACATCACCTATTCTTTTACATACTGAGTTGCTTTCCTTATTTCCGTTGGTCTTAATTACATTTAGCAGAAATTTAACTCTTAGAAACCTTAGTCTCCAGTGAAAACTAACTAGATGTGGAGGGGATCACATTAGACCAATGAGGGGGAAACCTCACATGGGAGTCTTAAGATTGGTACCTGCCCTGGGGACTTAGGTGGCTGTCCTGTGCCCAAGACAGACAACTTTGAATAAGTACAGAAACAAAGAGAGAGCATCAAGTTTCTGGGTCTTATTACCATTCTGGTCAGGGTACTACCTTCCAGCCAAAAAACAGGCTTTCTCCTCCCCCTAGAGCAGCCATGAGCTAGAGGATTGCAGCCTGAGCAATCGACAGGAAAGTGTTTCAATAAGACCGTACTCCTCAAAAGACCCTTGGAATGAAAGTAAGGAAGAGGAAGTAGTCACTAAGTTCGCATCAAGCTCCAGATGAAGGAAGATGTAGAATCCCTGTATTAGGGCCACCAAAATATGATGTGGGAGCATTGGGCCCAATGGTCAAGAAAGAATTCTTGGGACATTTTATAGTGCAAAAAGGTGATTTTTTTATTTTATGTGATTTTATTAAAGCACAGGGACAGAACCCGTACACAGAAAGAGCTGCATTCAAAGTGTGAGGAATGACTGATTATGTAAGGTTTTCTATCCTATGGAGGGGAAGGTGACATTAGGGCTCCAGCACACTGAGTCTATAGGTTTCTGCAGTTCTGACTATTCTCAAGATTGTGCTTCTGTTGTAAATCATTAAGACCTAACAAGCTGATGGAGTTTCATGTCCTTCATGACTGTGATCTATATCAGTTGACCAGTGGCTTTTTCCTTTCTTTGTTCTTGGGCAGTCATGAGTGAGAAATGTCACACACACCCCACTCCCACCTGGAGGGGACAGTATGTGGAGTGTCAGTTTGCCCTTTGCCCTCAATCTCATCCCTTCCTTTCTGCTAGATGGAATGTTGCTTGATTCACGAGTCCTTGAATAAAGTCAATCAGATCTTTTAATTTACTCAAATGAATTTTGCTTTTTAACCCCTCCCTTCCATATAATTAACAAAGGCTTCCTCTGTCACCAGTGCTCCACAGAGCAACCTCAAACCTGAACACACAGGGTGGGTGCCTGATGACCTGGCCATGTTCATTCTGCACAGGAGAAGCTGGACTCAAATCACCAGGCCCAAGTACCAGTAACATGAGTAACACACTGTTTTCCCAAGATAAAACCAAACTCCCTAATGAAAGGAGGCCCCTTTAGGATGCACTCCTTGTTTTCTGGTACAAAAAAACCAGGGGATGACCTCAGGGCCACTTGGGACTCCAGCTCTTTCTCACCAAAGAGCATGAGGACAGAAGAGGAGATCCTATCTGAAATGCATTGATCCTTCTCTGCTTTTGTCCCAAGCAGTCCCTGTAGGGGTGATCCTTACAATGAACATTTGGATCTAAAAGCAAACTGCCATTTCAAAAGTTACCAGCACATTCTGCATTTGTAGAGGAGACAGGAATTAACCTCGAGGTGCAACTGCCCCCTTTGTTCCAGGGAAACCCTGGGTGGCTCTTTTAGTTATGCAAATATGAGGCTGAGGTGGTGAATGCCCACCCACTGCCCTGGGGGAGACTCAATACAGCAACTGATTCTGAATGCAGAATGTGAGCTGGGTTTAGAGACAGAGTACTCTTCAGTTAGAGAAGTGTGTGTGTGTGTGTGTGTGTGTGTGTGTGTGTGTATGTGTGGTTCTAAAAGCCTGCATCCCACCCAGCTGGGCTCAGTGAGGCCCCATGATGTATTCCTATTTATGATGGAATGAGATACAGACAAAGAAGCAGAAACTCTGCAAGTATGTGACTGCTTCCTTGAGGTCCTGGACTTTTACTAACAGAATACAAGGCCCCTCCCCCACCTCCTCATCAATCTGGAGAGGAGCCTGGGCCAGGGGTTAGTATTTGGAGAGGTGAGTCCAAGGGAAGAACTGCCCCTCTCTAGGAGAAGGGTCAGTTTGCTCTGGATTGACATGTGCAGAGATGTCTGAGACAGGATGAATGAGCTCTGCCTTGCAGAGGGAGGTCAAGGTCTCAGCCAAACAGAGGCTTTAGACCTGGAGGTTAGACCTAGCGAAAAACAACAGAAGAGACTGGATTTCAGCCCCTGCTTGGCCGGCACCTGTGCAGTGAAAAACCTGCCCACCAGGACAGGACTGCCTTGATGGTGAGGAGATGGGGACATGGAGTTAAGCCCCTTTAGAATCAAACCATAATAGCTTTTGAAAGCCAGGTCTCAGTCCTGTGTCTTCTCTAAATTTTTTTGTGGAAAAGGAAAGAGAGAAAGCCCAGACAGAGCAATTCTCATGTTCACCTCCACAAAACCATTTATCTCCATTGTGTAATTTTCCCTGGCGACTGAATCTGACCCCAACTAATTAGCACTTTTGCAGTAAGCCAACCAGTTCTTGGAAAGAACAAATAAATTGTATGCATGCTCACGTGTGTGTGTGTGTGTGTGTGTGTGTGTGACCCTCCTCATAGCCGGACAGATGCAGAAGGGGCAGGGGAGGGGAGAGGAGGAGCCTGGTGGGGTGATAGCAGGCATAGCACAGAGAAGCACAGAGAAGCATGGAGTTGTCCAATCCTCATTCAGAGGCAGTGAAAATCCAAGAAGGAAAATGAAACAAAGAACAGATTTCCCAGTTGGGCATGCAAGCACAGGAGTCCCACAATGATTAATGATGCGAACAGACCACAGAGACTTCTCAGGTTTCTGTGCAAATGAAAAGAAAAATTTGAAAATGTGGCTGAAACCCAAGCCCCAAATGTCAGTGTAATCTGAGGAGCCTCTGCTCAGAGCAGGGAGAAAATCAGTCTCTGGGGAGCATAACGTGGCCATCCTGAGAGTTTCTGCCTGAGCTCAGACTGAACTAAGGGGTTTGTGGAATAGGATTCCCCACCGTGGGTGGGGCTCAGGGCAGCAACAGCAGAAAAGGTTCTGGAACATTTACTGAGCACTGACAACACAGTGCCTCCCCAACCAGGGAACACAGGGAAACCTCAGGAAACCTTAACTTGGGGCATCTAAGGATAAAATTTCAGGAGACCCCTGAATGTGGGAACAGGGGAACAAAAACATTTTATCTTTTTTTTCACCAAGCTCTAAGTGAAATCAGCACTTCCTTTCATCATGAATATGAGCAACAAACTAGAGTAAGGTTAGCAGTACCTTGACTGCCACCTGAAGAAGTCACTGGTATTTTCCTCTCACGCAGCAGGTGCCACAGACATCTCAAAATATCCTTCACCTACCTCATCATTACTTTGAAACTATGGTAATCATTAGACCCGTGCTAATCTTCTATACAACATGTTAATTGAGAAACACAGATGCTGCTGGAACTCAAACTTGCCTTTTAAATGTTTCGATAACTGTATTTCAATATAACTGGCTTCCTTTATAACCCTATGGATTTTATCTGATGCATTTAAAACCATTATTTGAGAAGGGAACCATAAGCTTCACCACACTGTTAAAGGTAGTTTCAACTGCACAGAGTGGTTACAAGGCCAGGCTAACTCTTGCATATTGCTTTGTCTAATCCTCATGACATGTTTTGAACAAGATGTGAGCAAGCTCAGGCTGCCCACCTGTGGTGGGGCAGAGTCACAGAGTTGGCTCACTCCAGTGCCGAGGCCAGTCCACCGGTACCCATGTCATCTTCCGGAGTGCACTGCTCCATTGCTGCTTCCTCCTCTCCCCTCCTGTGGGATCACCCACCTTCCCACTTTGCCAAGGCCAGCTCTGCTTCCCTCCAGAACTCCCATGGACCAGAGCTGGGGAGTATTTGAGATGAGTAAGGGGCTTCAATGGTCTGTGAATCTTGCTAAGGACTCAACCTGTGAGTTAAAAGACTTTTGGAACTAGAAGATTTTTAACAATGTCCAATAAGGGGGAAAGGCTGGTCCACACAAGCACTGAACTCTGATCTGTTTTCTGTCAGCCTCCCCCACTAGACTGCTTGCTCCAAGGTTACTAGGACTGTGTCTGTGGCGTTTGCCATTGTTCTTCAGGTGGCTAATAGGCAGCGGCATACAGGAGGAGCTGTGACACTGTGGCTGAGTAAACGAATGAATGAATGACTGAATGAACTCATTTCATCCGTGGGTAATGTGGTAAATTGTATTTTTTAAATGGCACCACAATCTCTTTCAAAACACATCCTTTTCTTCCAATGTTTTTGGTTCTTTTACATCGAGAAAGTGGGGCTGTGTTTCCATTGCCTTGGATCTGGAAATGTCATACAGGGAAGTGACACAAGGCAATTTCCAAAGCTAGGTCATAAAACGCAATACCACTTGCACCTGGTCCCAGACGGAACCCACTACCATGCTGTGAGGAAGCCCAGACAAGCCACATGAGAGGCCACATGCACATGGTGCATCCACAGCCCTAGCCGAGGCCCAAGCCCACAGCAGTATCACCTGCCGAGCATGTGAGCAACCGGCCTTCAGTGACTTCAGCCTCCATCTTTAAGCCTCCTGGGCCAGCCCCCAGACATCATGGAACAGAGACAGGCCATCCCCACCGTGTGCTGCCTGAACTCCTGACCCACAGAGTCGTGGGCATGACTAAAGGGGGTCATATGCCGCTAAGTTTGGGGGACTACTTATGCAGCATGGATAACTAGCAGAGGTTCCAAGGTGAGTGAGCCAGGGGCCCAGGCCTGGAAGGACTACACCTGAGAAGGAATGTAGGGGAGCCGGAGGGGGGCATTGAGGGTGGCACGCTGGGGTTCCTGCCTGGGAGACACCTGGATAGTTGTCTGGAGACCATGACTGGGTGAACGAGAGAGGCAGTTCTGGGGAAGGGAGGAGAAGGTGGTAGGGGGGCAGCAGGGGCTAGACCAGGCCCCTCCAGGGCAGGGGCAGTGCCAGGAACCTGAGCCTGGAGAGCCCTGCGGCCACAGATCTAGTGCTCCAGAGTAAGACAGGAAGCTCTGCTCACAGGCCCAGGGGCACATGGCACTGCCAGGTATGAGGGCTGCTCAGAACCAAAGAAGCCCCAGAAGAGACCACTGGGGATGGAGGGCAGAGAAGTGTGCAGCCTCCACCTTCCCCAGGCAGGCAGCTCTTTCCCTCCACAGACACATCTGTATAGCAGCCTGAGTGCCTTGGCTCCCAGGACCCAGAGGGCACAGCAGGGGCCTCTTAGGCACCAAGACATTCAAGAGGGCACTTGGGAGCTGACAAACCTAAGCCTGTCCTGGCTGGGTTGCCCTGGCCATCTCTGAGCCTCAGCAGCTTATCAGTAAAGGGTGATGTCACCATCTTGCCAAGATCAGAAAAGACCTTTGTGCCAAGTCACCCTTGCAGGGCCTGACTGGTGCTTACTTATTTCCTTCTCTTCCTGAGAACCAAAGAAGTCAGGGTAGGGAAGAGGAAAACAGCAGCCCAGGAGGTCCTGCCGTAGGGGCAGGAATGTGCCAGGACCTCAGGGTCAGTGTAGCCCCTTGGGGCAGGCCACCCGGCTGGAAGGAGTTTATTTAGCAGAGCTGAGGGTCCACTGAAGAGAGTACGTGGCGTGGTGGTGCGGGCTATCCCTCTATCTCCACAGAGAGCAGCTGAGTGTGTGGTCAGCCAGGCTGTGTGTTCCTAATGAGCAGCATATTTCCACAGTCTGGATCCTTGACCCTCCTGCCTGGGGAGGTGCTGCCACATCCCCCTCCCCACTCCCTCCTCACAGATTCCTGAGCCCTCAGCACAACTTCTGGGAAGGGCTATGGATGCGGCACTCTCTCCATGAGCTATCCCACATGGCCACCTTCTCGAACTCCATCGTCCTGCCTAGCATCCCTTTGCCATGTACCCTTTGCCATCTGCAAAGTGCCATCCCATTACTTCATGTCTCATGACCCCATGACTCTGGCGTGTTCACTTTGACTTAATCGTTTTAACACCCAGGCTGCATACTGTGTTGGCAAACCTGAGAGTCTCTGCAGTTGGGAATGAGTCAGAGCTATGGTCCCCAGCACAGCAGAGCTCATGGGCCTGCACAAGCCAACTAGAAGAAGAAGGGAGAGAAAAGTCATGGAGAGCAAAAGGGCCAGATGCTACAATAGGCAGGTGACTGAGCAGCAGCAGGGAAGCTGCTCTGTGTAGTCTCCCCGGTGGCAGCCTCCGCTGCTCTCGAGCCAGTAGCAAGGATACATCTCAGCTCACATGCAGCTCACCCACCAGGACCCACAGAACCGGCAGGAGACTGATGTTGCCACAGCTCCTGGGAACAGCTAAGAGGCAGTGGGGATCAATACTGCAGACACTGACTCTCTTCCCAAGCATCCTGATGCTGGCACGACAGCCATCACCTCACTTCAAGCTTCCTTGGGAGAAGGGAGAACCTGGCCCTTCTCACAGAGTTGGATTCAGATTCCTTTAAGAACATTTTTCCTTCCAAGAAAAACATACAACAGGAAGCTAGCTGTTCCTAGGAGGAGGGACAGTGTCTTCCACCAGGAAGGAGACCCCTACCCACTCTGCCAAGTGTGCTGAACCCCTTCACAGCACTGTTAACTCGTGCCAGCAAAAGCCTGGACCCACACGCACATGCAGAGGTCTCTGGGGAAGGTAACATTTTCACTAATGAAGTATTGTCCCCACTGCCCCTTGATTTGCTTCACAGCCCTGCTTTGTTTTCAATGTGCATTAGTTTTCTACTGCTACTAGTATTGGGGGGTCCCCAGGACCTCTCTCAGTTGATAAGTCACTACAAGGACTCACAAAACTCAAAAAAGCTGTTGATGCCCACATTTAGGGGGTGTTGCCATGATAGGATATGCGTCAAAATCAACACAGGGTAAAGGCAACAAGGTGGCTCCAGGAGAGACTAGGCATAAGTGTCCAGTGTCCACTCCCAGTGGGGTCACGTGGACAGTACTTAATTCCTCCAGTGAGGACATGTGACTATGTGTGTGCAGTGTGGCCATCCAGGGTGTCTTCTGGGGCCAGTCACACAGGCATGGCGAGCCCATGTGAATGACCTTAGTGACTCAGTCTCTAGCCCTGCAGCAGCCAAACTGTGCACAGCGTGGCCCAGGGCCTAGGCAAAGAAAAATGAGCACTCATCATTGTTATGGGCTGAATTGCATCCCCCCCTAAGTGTTTTATGTTGAAACCCTGATCCCCAGCACCTTGGAATATGACTCTATTCGGGGATGGGGACTTTAAGGGTGTGATTAAGTTAGATGAGGCTGTTAGGGTGGCCCTTATCTAACGTGACCAGTGTCCTTATAAGAAAATTGGGACACACAGAGACACCAGGGGAAGTGTAAGTACCAAAGAAAGACAGTGTGAGGGCACAGCAAGACAGTGTCCATAGGCAGGCCAAGGAGAGAGGCCTCAGGAGAAACCACACCTGCCAACACCTTCATCTTGCACTTCCAGCCTCCAGAATGTGAGATAACTTTCTGTGGTTGAAGCCACCCAGCCTGTGACTCTTTGTTATGGCAGCCCGAGCAGACTGAGACAGCCCCAAATCACATTGTTAGTGTATACAGTCTGACCTGGCCAATGCCTCAGATATACAAAGATATACAAAGATCCTCTTATCAGGCAGGCTATTCCAAGGGCTCAGAAGTTAGGCCCCAGGAGCTGAAAAGGGACAGTGTTGCAGGTCTTTGGAAAGTATAGGGTTTGGACAACACAGGCCTGCAGAGCTAATCCTTTACTGTACACAGCTGGAACCAATCACCACCACTTCAGTGGCCCAAGACAACACAAATTCATTACCTTCTAGTTCTGAAGGTCCGAAGTCCACTGCACAGGCATCAAGGTGTCAGCAAGGAGGGTTTCTTACGTTCCAGGGGATCTCAGTGTCCTTGTGGTTGTAGGACTGAGGTCCCCACTTTCTTGCTGGCTGCAAACTACTAGAGGCTGTGTGCAGCCCTTGGCTTATGGCCCTCTTCCTGTAACTTCAATCCAACAAGGGCAATCCCACTCCTAATCTTGCATTAAAGGACTTAGACTTGACCCATATGGATAATCCAGGATAACCTCCCCATCTTGAGATCCTTAACCAAATCACATCTGCAATATTCCCAGATCCTTGGAACTAGGGGCAGGGTGTTTGCTGCGGGTGGGGCACAGCTGCCACATCAGCTCAGGTCTCCCTGCTGCTTGTCTATGGAAGACAGGCTCCACTGAAAATCTAAAGCCCTCCTCAATATTCCTGGGAAACTCTAGGTGGTTTTCAGACTCCTGCCCCCAGTAGCTCTGGCAGCCTCCTCCCACTGAACTCTTTTCTCTGGTTTCTAAGTCATGTTGCTGTCCATAATCATCATGTGGCAGTGACTGAAACACAGGGATGTCAGGAAGATCCCCATGACTACACACAAACCTCTTGCCATGGCACGGTCCACATTCCTGGACTGAAACATCTGGTTGGGCCATGCCATGCTGACACTCCTTTTCCTCCTGTCACCTCTGCCTCCTTCCCTTCCAGTCAGAAGACAAATAAAAACAATCTTCCCATTTGCTTTTGCAAATCAACTCCACTCTGCCCATTTCCCACCTATACCCATAGGGCTTCCTTTGCATGGCTCAGGACCTATGCCCCCTTCTTCCTCCCAGCTCTGCCTCTGGCATGGGGCCAAGGGAAAGTATAATCAGGGTGTTAGGTCCCAACAGCTCCCGCATTTTGCCCTAGAAATTGATCCACTGATTTCAATTAGGATCATTTCCATTATAAGGAATCACCAGAGTCAGTTGTAGCAGGTGCCACACACCTCACTGCTGACGGAGGTAAGGAATGAGCACTCACTGGTATATTTGGGTTGAGTGCTGTCTGGGCCAAGAACAGCAAGTGCAAAGGCCCTGAGGGGACATGCTCCTGGCTAGTTTGAGGAATAGTGTGATGAGTAAGGTCAGGGGAGAGAAGGGTAGGGGTGTGCTCAGAGGCCTTGAACAGGATGGGGCACATGAAGCTCTGGGAAGAGCTCCAGAGACATGCTTCAGAGTTGTTAGCATGCACTTATTTCTGGAATGAGACCCTGAAGAGAGTGAGTTAAGATGGAGGAGAGAAGAGAACTGGGATGAAGTCCCAGGGCCTCCAACACTTGTGGGTCAGGAAGATGAAGAGAGGCCAGGACAGCAGACAGCAGAGGGTGGCCATGGAGGTGGGCAGACAGCCCAGAAGACAGTGACCTGGGAGTGGCCAGCTGTGTTGCATGCTGCTGGGAATGAAGGCAGTCGGCACCCCACAACAGCCATCATGTCTCCAACATGTCCCCAAATAATGGCCAACATCATCTAAAGGGGTTCCTGACCATGGCCTTGCAGCTCCCCAAACCCTGAGCTTCCAGGCAGCCTGTGTGCCTTGCTGTCAAACATGAGTGGTCCCAGGACCACCACCCAAGAAGAAAGCCTGGAAGAGCATGGCCAGCACAAAGAGGAAGGGCAATCTGAAACAAAGCACCTATCACTCAGTAAGCAGATCTCCACAAATAACTGTAGGAAGAGACATCCAATTAGTGTTCTGGGACAACAGGATGTGATAAGGAAGGCATCCACAGAATAGGCTGTCATAAAAATAAAAAGCCAGGGAACAAGAAAATACTCTTGAATACTAGACACACGTTGCCAAAGTGAACAATTTAATAGAAAGATAAAAACAAAAATATTCCCCAGACTGTAGAAGGAAACATTAGCAAAATAACGATAAACCATATAAGAGATCAATCTAGAAGTTCTAACAACTTACCAGTAAAAGTTCCAAAAAAGCAGAACAAACAAAATGAAGGGGAAAAGGTAATCTAAAAATTAAGAGGGAAATTTGCTGGAGTCAAAGGAAGATATGAGTCTTTCAGACAAAAGAACACATCACCTATAAACATTCAACTGTCCTAGTAATGTCAAACATCAGAAAAAGGACTTCCAGAAGGCAGAGGAGAGTTCCTGCAAGGCTCTGAGCAGAAATGTTTTGTACAGGCATACAATTGTTTACCTAGCCAAATTATCAGAAAAATGTGAGACCAAAATAAATATCTTTTTAGAAATGCAATGACTGAAAACTTGAGATCTATATAAAACCCCAATAAACCTGTGTTTGTAGGAAGTTATTCCTAATAGAGTCCAGTAAAGTAAGAGTGAAAACCAAAATATATGAAGACAAAGGGCCAAAAAGGTGGAGGTGACCCAGGAGGACCACTGAGCTTCAGGAGGGGACAGGCTCCCAGGACTGCAGGGGCAAGAGGAGAAAGGCTCTAGAGAGGAGGTCTCAGAGCAGATGAGGGGTCTTTAGAGAGCCTTGGGGTAAAACAAAGACACATAAGAAGTAAAAAATGACAGCAACAATAACAATAAAAACACAACTTGAAGCTTCAAGGGAAAACCCTTAGAAGAAAGGCAGGATGCAAATTTAAGATAAACCAAAGCCCAGAGTGATCTGAACAGTCCGGGGTGAGGCAGGGTCTCCACGTGACCTCAATGTTGTAGAGGGTCCAGACTGGCCACAGAGCTAGAGGACACCCTCCCACATGTCAGAGGCATAGTCAAAGTGGGTATTTGTTCTCAGTGTAGAACTCACTTCTGGACCAAAAGCACAGAGCTTCAGCCCTGGGTCCAGGATGGAACTTAACACACTATGGGTCTTGACAGTATGAGTGAAGGTTAACACACCATGGGTCTTGACAGTATGAGTGAAGGTGGAGCTGACCAAGGCTGGGGGCTCCCCAGGGTGGGGAGGAAGTCTGTGGCCCAGCTCCCCTGAGCACAGCATGGGGGCCCTGCTTATAGGCAGAGGCAACACCACCACAGCTCCCAGTTGCATAGGGCCCGGACAGAGGAAGTGAGGACAGTGACGGGACGCCCAGCGATCCAGGTCTCAGAGCTGCAAGCATCCTGCCCCCTTAACAAGTGAGGCTCAGAGCTGCTCAGCAAAGAGGCCCTGGGTAGCTGGGTCACCACACATGGGACCCGAAAACGGGTGGCTCCACACAGCCCTGAGGGCAAGCATGTCCTTTCTCCCCGTGGCCCTGGAGATTCTGGCAGGCCCCAGGCGTGACTCACAGTGCCACCACCTTAACCACCATGGCAGCCCACCTGGACTGCCCAGGAATGCACACACCTACGCCATCATACATTCCTGTCCTCTGCATCCACCTCCTCCCAGACCTGCCCCTCTGTCAGCCCACCTCCGACAAAGCCTGCCGTCAGCTGTAGCTTCCACTGTCCTCTCCCACTCCTCATCCCCTAGCAACTGAGTCTTTAGCCTTCAAATGCCATAAACCTGGATCCAGCCACTTCCCTGCCTGCCCTACCGCCATCCTGGTTCAAGCCCACCCTCCTCTCCTGCCTCCTGATGCATTGCTGTGCTTCTCCCAACCCCTGGCCCTGATAGTCTCCCTACAGCACAGCATCAGAGGGGTCTTGCCACAGTGCAGGTCAGGCGGGGCCCTCCTCTCTCCAAGCCCCAGCGCCACTGTCTCACTCACGGTGATGGCAAAGTCCCCACAGTTGCCTGTAAGGCTCCATCTGGCCCATCTATTCGGGCCTCTGAGCACATCCCCTACCCTCTCCCCGCTGTCCTCACCCTCTACCCTACTCTCCCTCCCACCTCATTCCACTCTGGATTCCTTGTTGCTCCTCAAACTAGCCGGGAGCATGTCCCCTCAGGGCCTTTGTACTTACTATTCTTGGCCCAGACAGCACTTAATCCAAATATATCACTGGGGGCTCATTCCCTACCTCCTTCAGCAGTGAGGTGTGTGGCACCTGCTACAGCTGACCCTGGTGATTCTTTGTGATGGAAACGATCCTTTGTGACGGAAATCAGTGGATCCGTTTCCAGGGCAAAATATGGACCTAGCCGCTCCTGACACCTTAAGGGGTCCATACCTACCAGGAAAGCCTGATCCCAGCTTATCTGAGGACCCACTGCCCGCCATTCCTTCCAAGAGCTGTGGGGTATGTGCTTTTGGAGGGCCCAGCCGGCTCTCCAGAAGCATTACCACACTCCCAGAGGGCAGCAGGAATGTGAGAAACACAGAGCCCTGGGTGGGGAGGGTGCTCTGCCTAACCTCCTTGAGCAGCTCTGCTCTGGTCAGGCTGGTCACAGCGGACAGCGAGTGCCAGTGGGACTGGGACTCTGCGCCTCACCAAGATGTCCCCCAATGCCACCGCAACCGCCTTGGCTTTACCAGGACCTCCACACTGCACTGGCAGCAAAGACATAGCTAGAAATATCCACAGCCAGCACGGGGAGGAAAAGACCCAAAAATGCAGGCTTCAGCGGTCTCTCCCACCCACTCCTCCCCCACCACCGCCTTTCCCGCCCCCTATTCTGTCTGCCTTTGGAGTGTCCTCATTTTCTCCCAGCCCCTCCCTCCCTTGTGTTTCTCACCCTCTCCTCCTCCTGCTTAATTTCTTAAAATAGAAGAATTTTGAGAAACAAATT
This sequence comes from Leopardus geoffroyi, assembly GCF_018350155.1. Classification (NCBI taxonomy): domain Eukaryota; kingdom Metazoa; phylum Chordata; class Mammalia; order Carnivora; family Felidae; genus Leopardus; species Leopardus geoffroyi. The sequence goes on from NC_059328.1 coordinate 110,491,172, forward strand.
ACAGACTAATGGCAGTGTCAGTTCCCAAGAGCTCAGGAAAATGTAGAATTTAATTTTAAGTCTGGGAGAGCATATTTACAGAGTGCGGTTTTTCCCTTCAGGTCCAACGTCATTAAGAAGCTTACAATGCCCAAGGAGCCACGCGGTGCAGGTGCTGATACCACCCGGCTTTGAAAAGTGCCATTTCTTCTTCCTCAGTGGGCAGCCACAGCCCACCTCCCCAGTCGCTGAGGTCAACTCCAGGAGGGGTCACGTGGCACAGTTCCCAGGCAGCGGGAGGTTGAGGGTGTGGGAAGGCAGCCCCACGATTTGAGGCAGGAATCTCAAGCCAGAATTTTCTTATCCATCTTGCTGATGTTGGATCTCATGTTTTGGGAGTTTTCTTCAAGGTATCTGACATTCATTCATTCATTCATTCACTCACTCACTCATTTGATGTTTACCAAGACTTGCAGCGTTTTAGGCACTGAGCATACAAAGTCCCAGGCCTCAACAGTTTATATTCTCCTGGGGTGACAGAAGCAAAACAAACAACCAAATAAACCTATGCCAGCTGCTCCAAAGTGTCAGGAAGAAAAACAAAGCGAGTAAAACTGGGGGTGGGGCCAGTTAGAAGAGGGGAGTCAGGGAGGATGGGTCCACCTTGTAAACTGAGCAGAGACTTGAAAGAAGTGTGGAAAGTCTGGGGATGGGTGTCTGGCAGAGGCAACAGCGTTTGGGAAGACCCTGGGCGGAAGCATGCTTGGAACTCTCAGGAAACTACAAGTGGCCAGTGGGGAAAAAGCAGGCATGAGCCAGGGCTGGGGCTTGCAAAAGGGATGAGAGCCACTGGAGGATGGTCGCACAGAGGAACCAGATCTGATTTCATGTCTGGTGTGGAGGAGGAAAAGGACAGAGTACAACCCAAAGCTTGCCCCAGACCACTGCCTCAAGGCGTTGGCCTCTTCACTTCTCTGGCTCCCAAAGTGCCCCTGTCTACACAGTTGAGAAGGAGGATTTTGACAATAATAACGGTTGAGTAATGACCCTCAAAGATGTCCCTGTCTTTATCTCCTCTACGTCCAGATGTGATAAAAATTAAGAATCTTGAGATGGGAGTGGCGCCCGGGTGGCTCAGTTGGTTGGGCATCCGACTTTGGCTCAGGTCATGATCTCATGGTTTGTGAGTTCAAGCCCCACTTTGGGCTCTGTGCTGACAGCTCAGAGCCTGGGGCTGCTTCAGATTCCCTCTCTCTCTGACCCTCCCCTGCTCATGCTCTCTTTCTCTCCCTCTCTCTCTCTGCTCCTCCCCTGATCAGTCTCTCTCTCTCTCTCTCTCTCTCTCAAAAATAAATAAACATTTAAAAAATTTTAAAAAGGAATCTTGTGATGGAAGATTATTTAGATAACAGATTAGCCTAATGTAAGCACAGGAAGAATCAGAGAGGAGACTTGATGACAGAGGCAGAGGTTGGAGGACAAGTAATGAGGATGGGAGAAGAGCCACAAGCCTAGGAGCATGGTGGCCTCTGGACCCTGGGAAATGTAAGGGAAGGGACTCTCCCCTGGAGGATCCACGAGAAGCCCGGCCCTAGTAACACCTTAGTACCCAGTGAAGCTGACGTCAGGCACCTGGCCTGCAGGACTATACACTATTCAGTCTGCGTGGTTTCCAGCTGTTCCAAGTGTGTGGGTATTTGTTATGGTAGACACAAGAAGCTCATACAGCTGTCTTGGGTTGGATCCCCTAGAAGAAGAGCCTGGGGTTTGCATGTGCAAGGATGTCAAGAAGTGTTGTATGAGCCTTCCCAGAAGCTCTGTGAGGGGCACAGAACAGCTTCCACCTGTAAAAGGGCCAGCATGGGCTGACCTCAGGTAAAGTCATTCTCACTCTGATGGAGGGGGTTGAGGCTCCAGGCACAGACTGCTTGGAGAAGTGGGACTCCCCTGGGGCAGGCAGCCCTTATGTGCCACTCCTGGGACAAAGGTGTGGAACTCCAAGTTCCAAAGAGGGGGACTGGGGGACACCAGCTCTTGGCACAGTCATACAAGCACCAATGTTCACATGGTGACCCTGGATTAATTTTAGCAGGGCAGTGAATGCTCCAAAGACAGCCGATGAAGTAAGGACTGTTATTATCCACATTTCAGAGGAAGAAACTGAGGCACAGAGGCACAGAGCTGCCTAAGTGCCTTGCATGTCCCATGAGGCCACCGGGATCAAACTTTTCCCGAGCACAAGTGTGTGGGCATTCCCGTTCTCCACTACTGGGGAGCCTGCAGTCCTTATCCCAAAAGAGTGGTTCTTGAAAGAGTGAGAAGGAAGTTATCAGGCTATAATAGGAGTTATCTCTGAGTGGGATAATTACAGATGATTTCTGTTTTCCTTTATACCCAAATTTCCAATCAGAAATTAGGAATGCAGGGGCACCCGGGTGGCTCAGTCAATTGAGCATCCAACTCTTGATTTCTGTTCGGGTCATCATGCCAGGGCTGTGGGATGGAGCCCATGTCAAGCTCCATGGTAAGCATAGAGCCTGCTTAAGATTCTCTCTATTTCCCTCTGCCCCTCTCCCTTGCTCACTCTCTTTCTCAAGAAAAAGAGAGAGAGGGAAGGAGGGGGGGAAGGGAAGGAAGGAAGAAAAGGAAGGAAGGAAGGAAGGAAGGAAGGAAGGAAGGAAGGAAAGAAGGAAGGAAGGAAGGAAGGAAGGAAGGAAGGAAGGAAGGAAGGAAGAAATTAGGAATACAGACCAAAACAAGGCAAATTTTTCAGGGCCCCATAACTGAACAGAGCTGAGGTAGGAGGAGTGGGAAGTCTCCCTTTAGAGAATCCTCCTGGCACCTGTCATCTGGGACCCCAGCCCTCACTGGGCTTGTGGGGCAGTATGCCCTAGCAGGACCCACCCCTGGCCTCAGGCAACAGACCTAGCTGGGCTCCAGGACCCCCTCTCGGGTTGGGGCCTTGAAGCTGGGCCAGCCTCTCTTTGGTGTCTGACCACAAGAGGAAGATCTCAGGGCTGCCCTCATGTGTCCCTTCAAAGGGGCCAGATGGAAAAGCCAGTGTGCAAGAAGAGAAGGGGAGAAAGAAGACAGCATGGTACTGTCCTCTCATTGAACCTGACATGCAGGCATAATCCTGCCCTTGGTCATTATGATACCCTCAAAACTCATTCCTATTTGCTTTTACTCAGTTGGCCTCGTTTCCTGTTGCCTCCAGCCCAAGCCATCCCCCATCCAGGACAGAAAGGAGGTTTGTGTTGCCCACCACCATGTGCTGAGCACTGAGCTGGTCAGTGAACATGTCCATGATGCCCTTCTCAGATATCAGGTGTCTCAGGTTCCCCAGGGGCTGAGGGGGGTGGGGTGGGGGGTCGGGCTGTGACCTCTTCTAGGCCAGGACACTGAGGCTTAGAGAAGTGCCCACATGCACCCCAGCTGGCAGTTCCTTCTTATTCCCTCCTATTGACCTGCTCTGTGGACCACACCACATCCCCCAGAATCCCCAGTCAGCAGCCCTCCTAAAAGGCCACCTTGGAAATCCTCATGCTAGGTTTCACTCACAGGTTGACATGGAGCAGCCGGGTTTTCCTGAATCTTGGCAGAACTCCACCACTCAGGATCTCTGGTGCCATTGAGGGTTTGGTAGCCCAGGGAACCTGGGATGTGCAAGCCAGTTGCTCTGTGCACCAGATGTGGACAAGAGGACAGGGGGTGGGGTGTGAGTCAGGCCAATATAATGGGCGTGAGGCCTGTGTGACCACACAAGCTGTGTGCTCAGAAAGACCCCGGTGTTAATACTCTGATGTCACCATCACACTTTTCCATTGTGTCCTGGACCCCAGAGATTTTGCAGCTGGCCTTGGGTGAGACACTTGGACCTGGAGGACAGTCTGCTTCAGCCCCTCTGAGGCTCAGCTGGGTGAAGAACTCAGGCAGTTGATGTGTTGGGGCTGCTACTCTCACTGTTGTTTTCCTCTCTCGCAAAAATGGACGCATAGAGTCTGTTGGCTAAAGCCTGCCTTTAACCTCCCAGCCCTAAAGTTCACTGACAGGTGTGCTTCCCAAACTGCTCTGCGCTCAGTCCCAGGAGGAAGAGTGGCTCCATGGAGAGGTCTAGGGTAGGCCCTGCTCTGAACCCTCCTCCATGGGGAGGCTCCTCCATGGGGAGGCTCCTCCATGGGGAGGCTCCTCCATGGGGAGGCTGACAGGTTGCTCAACATCTCACCTGGGGAGGTGTAGGGGATTGTAGCACTGCTTCTGGCCAGTAACTGACACATAGCCTGCAAATCCTACAGTCTCCCCTCCAGTTAAGTAATAAGCAAAATATGCCTGGGATTCTCTCCTTCCAACACTCGTGTCTTGTTCCACTGGGGTGAGCTCCTTGGGAGAAATCCACCCAGCGCACTGCTGGATGGCTCGCTGGGCAACACAGTAGGAGACAGTCAGCCGGCAGCTGCACACACACAGGGCACTTCTGTCTGTGTCTGAACAGTGCACACTTTCCCATCCCCGAATCCCATCTCACTCTCTGGAGGCCAGAGGCGGACCTGGAGAATAGGTGGACATGGAGTGACCCGCCCCAGGGGACACTCAGCCCACATGAGACCGAAGGGTCCTCAGTGCATGTGGACAGGACCCTCATGCTCCTGTCCGGTCTTGCCTGAAGCCCTTCTCCACACCTGCGTCAGCCCCTTTCTTCATCTCAGATTCCACTCCACTCCTTCACCAGCTGCTAAAGACAGAGACTCCTGGTTTTTCTTACCGTTTTCCTCTTTCCCACCCACCCACCACTGTTCTGATTCTGGCCCCAGGAGCCTCGTACACCGTCCCATTCCACAGCCCTCCACTACTGACAGACCCAGTCCTCACACATAACTGCCCTTGGCCCCAGACCTAAGCCTGGCACCCAAGACAAGGCCCAGTCTTTAAGACAGTGCATGGGCCCCCTAGTCTGTCCTGCCTGCCTCTGGCTTCCCCACTCCCACTGTCCCAGGCAGCACCACCTCCTACATCTGCCGCTGCCCTCCAGCTCCTTCTCCCGTGGTTCTCCCTGACCTGAGGACTCCTGCCCTGCAGCTGGGTCTGATGCCCTCAGGGCTCCCGCTGTGGGTGCTGGTGTGCCCCGCACTGCCCACCAGGTAGTCACTGCCTGCACTCGTCTCCCATCAGAGTATGACCAGGCACTTTCTGGGGACCTGTCTTCTACCTCGGCATGCTTTCACCTGACAAAGTACAGTTGCGTGTCCATAGCTGAAGCTCAAAACCTGGCCCCAAACCAGGCAGTGAGCAGAGTGCCTGCACCATGGAAGCAGAGGGTCTGCAGGCCAGGCTTGCCTGAGCCCCCAGCATTCCCTTGCACACTCACAGGCACACACGCACACATGCATGTTCAGAAACATTCACCTATACTCACACCACAGAACTTCTAAAACTGCAGCCAAGACTGCCAAAGCGCATAGCGAGGAGCCCTGTGGAAAGGGGGGCAAGTGGAATTAGAACATCCATGCCTTCATCAAAGCACCTTCTAGGACCTCTCACCCACAGCCTGGCTCCCTAAGATGTGCATACCACCCACTCTTTCACAGCTCCCCTTTTAAGTCCACCTGCCTGGATAAATTCTTAAATTTTAAATCCTCATTTTCCACACTTTTACAGCCTAAGGTAGAAGAATTTCTTTATGCAAGGTCAGCCCTGGGGTGGGCACTGGAGAAGTCACCTTGCTTCCAGAGGCTTGGTTTCTCAGCTCCTGAGGAGCTTGGTAGCTTGGGAACTTCAGAACACTCTGAGCCCAGACAGGTGTCGGGTGCATCCTTCCAGCTGCCGGGAGTGCAGCGTAGTGGGCAGAGTGTGCCTTTGGATCTGGAGAGCAGTGGAATCAGAACCCCTTCCCCTGTACGAGTCCTCTCTAACTTCTCTGCATGGCTGGGCCTTCTTGCCCTCTACTATGTTGGTCAACACAGTCCCAAGCCAGCCCTGAATGCAAGGAGAGGGAACACACAACTCCTTCCTGGGGGACTAGGCTGCAGGGAGTTGCAGCATCTCAGCTTTCACATTCACAGGCACAGTGCCCCCAGGGGAGTGAGCTTCAAAGAATACCTATTGAATGAATGAGCACACCACAAATGAGCACGCCTCTCAGTCACATTCCAGACAGCAGAAGTATTGCCTCCATTCCAGACAGATAGGAACGTGCCTGTGGCATGCTGAGCCTAACATCTTCTCTCTGAGTCTTGAAGCCCAGCACCTGGCCCCTCAGAGCCATGAAGAATGTGACCAGAACCCACTCTTCTGTCCACTGCAGACACAGCTACCATTTTATCCCACGTGTCTCTCAAGGCAAGGGCACTCAGTCTACCCCACATACATGATGGCCCATATCTCAAGAGCTGTCTCAGAGCCTCACAGGGCTATGGGATTGATGGTGCTCACCAAGATGGATAGTCATGGCAAAGAAGAGAGAAGCTGTCACTGCCAGTTGAGCCTCTGCTTGGCCCTGTGACAGTGTGGAGCTTCCCACAGGGATGTGCATGGGGTAGAAGGGTCTGGCCATGGCGAACACAGCTGACACAGACAGCAGAGGCTTGCACATGTCTTACTGGCCCTGGAATGCTCACCGCCTTTTGAGTGTTTCCTGGCTTGTTGGTGGGTTCTCTGGTCATCTTCAGCTATGTCCCCAGCTCCACTCTTTTTCTGTGTGTGTGTGTGTGTGTGTGTGTGCACATCAACACAAGCATGCATGCACATGTACTGTACATCTGTCTGTGCTAGGGTAATGACTTGATCCCAGGCACCCCCATGGAGCACAGGGCACATTCTCTGTTTGATTCAGAGCACCCAGACCTCGTGCAGCTGAGGGATGGCCACCCACTGAAGCACCCTCCAGGTGCTTCCTACCCTGACACATAGATACTCTAATCACTACTTTGAAGACAAGGAGACTGAAGCACACAGACTCAGTGGCTGTCAAAGTTGTGGAGAGGGTGCAGCTTTAACCTGCATATATCCAGTCACAGACAACCCACTTTCCACAGCATGGAACAACCCTCAAGATACCCGCAGGCCCCTCTTTCCCCCAAATACTTCTTAATCCTCCATTGCTTCCTTTTGTTCTCCTTTTTTAAACAAAAATAATAAAAGAAAAAGAAAACTGAAAGAGTACATTTGCAAAATATTAACAAAAGGTTCATCTTCAGATGGTAAAGCTCTGACTTAGATTTTGAAAATAAATTTAGACCGTTTAATGAGGTGGATAAGAAAAAAGTGTCCCTTTTCTGCCTGTTTTCTCCTTTGCCAATAGCACAGTAGATAATTCCTTTATGTCTGAGGTGACTCTACAGTGCATGAAATAAATTATGCAGTGGGCTGGAATAATTGCAAGGCCCTTCCCTCCTTCCTTCCACCATTAAAATGCATTCTATAGGGTGTACTTTATTAAAGTAATTAAAATGTATTCAAATTCCTTAGCCGTTTGCTCTCAAAATGTCAAAGACCAATTCTCAGATTCAAGCCATTTCTGCGAACCAACCCAAGCCTGGATATGGCTGCAAAGCACCCACCTCAACACCTGAGCAGAAGCCACCAGACCTTTGGCTTCTCCCACCACCCCTGCAGTTGCTGACCAAGTTCCTTTCTCTCCACCTTTGTCCTTGGAAAGTGATACAGCAGCCACTGGTCAGTGACTCACTGGGTAGCAGGAGAGGGGGTCTCCGGGCCCCCTCCAGTGTGTCCCTCATGCAGGTGAACCACCTTCTTGTCCAGCCCACAGCACGGAGAGACATCCTTCTTGGTGCTTGTCTCAAGAGCCACAATGCCCCGTGCTTCCCAGCACATTGCCTAGCATACAGCAGGATCCCCAAAATGTCTTTAGACTTTGTTTCTGCTTAACAGGGCTCAACCTGATTCATTCCAATCCTGGACCAGGCCATAGTACGGCCACTGTTCACCAAGTAAGACATATGCAGTAAGAAGTCCCATGTAATAAGACCTGCTTCACACCAGCAATGTGCAAACATCACTGTATTTATTGCTCAAGCAACACTCAATTCAGAAGACGTTGGGTGCTGTGCTGTCAGGCAGAACCATTCTGCCATTTATTGACTCTGGTCAACTTGAGCCTAACTTATTATGCTTCAGTTTCTTCAACTGTTTAAGGAAACATATAAGACAATAGTCTATAATGATACTTTTGTTTTGAAAAATAGATATTATGTGTCGGTCACACAATAAGTGGTCAATAGGATGAAAATGACAATAATGATGATATTGATTAATGAACATCACTATGATGGTGGGGTCATGATGAGGATGGTGATAATGATCATGGTGACAATGATGGTGATAATAGTGATTGTTATGGTGATGACAGTGTTGATGGCGATAATTATGGTGATGATGATGGTCATGGTTATGATGGTGATGGTAGTGATGATGGTGATGATGATGATAATGACCATGATGATGATGATGATGATGGTGATAATGATGGTGGTGATGGTGATAATGGTAATGGTAATAATAATGATGATGATAGTTGTAGATTATATTATTTATACTTCACAGAGTCCAGAGACATTAAGACATTTTCTCAAGTTCTCAGAGATGGTAAAAACATGAAGGTATAGCTTATTTCATAGTCAATGCCTTTCCAAACACCCTATTGCCTTTTTCCAATGTTCATTTCAATTCTTAACTGACTTCTCATATCTATTATTCTTTCAGCAGCTTGACACAAGTCCTCCCCCTGTCCATCACAATTTCATTCACTCTTCCTTTTTTCAAGCATCTTTGCATCTGACCTTCCTCACACAGCCCCTGAATAATGAACTGCTGCCAGGCAGAGCATTGGAGTGTGAATAGCCGGACCTCCTCACGTCCTGAACATCTGGTCCCTCCACACTCAGAGGACTTGAAATATGCAGAGGCCGGGCGCTACAAATTGGAATTCAGAGGCCCACCCTCCCTTTCCTTTCAATTTCCTTTTTGAGAATTTAGTTCTCCAACATCAATTTCTGTTTGTAATAAATATTTAAGCACTTTGCCTGCCAAGCTTGCAGCATGGGAATGCTTCAAGCTGGCAGCCCGAGAGCCTCTGACTGCCCCACTTGCCCTCCCAGGAAACTCCCTCAGGAGGTCTCAGCTAGGGTGTTTCTGGTGTCCTCCGTTCCCATAGCCCCTGCAAAGAACTCCTCCCTTTGCCTTGTCTTCCATATCAAGTCAAGGGCCACATCCCATCTGACTGAAATTGTGGCCACAGACTCCTTGGCTTCTGTGCCTCCGGCCGCCCTGCCCCTACCCTCATCCACACTTCTCCACTATGTGAAATCCAAATCTGATCTGTCACTGCCTGGTCTTAAATCCCACGATGGCCCCCCTGCAACATAAAGTCCAAACTTGTTAACCCCCTGCTCCAGCCCCTGTGTGATGTCTCCCACCTCCCTAGCTCCAGCTCACACCTCCTCATTGTACAGTATTGCTGGCACACACACTGATTACCATTCCAGGCTTTGCTCCTGTCCCTGGGCCCCCACACCGCTGCTGCCCACTGCTCAGTGCTGACTAGCACATGCTCATGCTCCAGCTCATCCTCAGCTGTCACCTGCTGCCTCTCCTGGACCTCCCTGAGCCTGGCCTCAGTACCGTCCCGTCCTGCATCCCTCCACTCCAGTTCTTCCATCACAACTCCATTACATTACACAGCACAGCACCTGCCCATCTGTTTTTTTGTCTCTATCACTGACTACAGACTTGTCCAGGGCCCAGAAGGAGATGCAGGACCAGAGTGGCCAGAAGCAGGGCTATGAAAAGGTACCCTAGGAACTCAGCCCCAACAAAGCCTTGTCTGCAGCCCAGTTCCACACCCTCCCCATCTCCCTGCCCCCCTTGGCCACTCAAGGCTCCCTAGCCTGGACTTGCCCCTTTTAGCACCTCTCTAGTTCTTCTGAAACTTGTCTGTGATGTCCTGAGCCTTTGTAAGATGCTTTTGGGTGTCACAAGCTCTAAGGAGCAGAGCCCACTAGCCTGAGGCCGGCAATGGGTGGACATTGAATGCAGTGACATGGGAAGTGTCTGCATCCATGTTCCACATGGTAAATCTCCAGTCCCAGCTGCATTCCAGTGAAGAACCTCTTGTTCTGGACAAAGGAACCAAAAGTCCCCCTATCACAGCTGCCTGATCCCAAATCAACCCATACAAAGATCAAGAACCATCAAGTTCAGAGACCAGGACTGCACCTGTCCCACAGACAGAATGGATGTCTTTTTTTTTAATGTTTATTCCTTTTTGAGAGAGAGGGAGAGACAGAGCATGAACAGGGGAGGAGCAGAGAGATAGGGAGACATAATCAGAAGCAGGCTGCAGGCTCCAAGCTGTCAGCACAGAGCCCGATGTGGGGCTTGAACTCACAAGCCGCGAGATCACAACCTGAGCCGAAGTTGGACGCTTAACCTACTGAGCCACCCAGGTGCCCCTGGATGTCTTTTTTTCTAATTAAAGTGTAGTTGGCATACAATATTATATTAGTTTCAGGTGTACAACATAATGATTCAACATTTGTATACGTTCTGAAGTAATCACCAAGATAAGTCTAGCTACCATCTGTCACTGTACAAGGCTGTCACAATATTATTGATGATATTCCCTAAGAACAGGGGTCTCTTCCAACATGAGCAAAAGAGGTAGATAGCCTCTCTAGAGAATGTCACCCAGCCACTCAATTTGTCTGGGTGTGGAGCACCCCACTCCCTGTGTGAAAGGCAAAGGGTGGCATTTTCAACAGCAGGAGTGTCTGGCCTGTAAGGACAGCTATTTGTGGGCACTCCCATAGGCTGACAGAGGAACTCGGAGCCTCCTAGTCCTTCCCAGGAAGTTACCAATTCTGCAGACACCCTGGACCCATCCAGCTGAGCCTACTCAGCTGTAGCTCAGGTCTTAGAATGCTTCATTCTCACTCCCACCTCTCCAAGACAGGGCGGTCTGCAAATGTAGGTGTCGGATAGGAGGAAACAGGTTCTCAAAAGGTAAGATATCTACATGTTTCGGGGGTGGGGGATGGGGAACTCCTGAGAAAGATGCTGTGACTCTTCCCCCTCGCCCCCAGTGAGCAGGTCAAGGATGGCAGCCCACCCCTGGGAAAGCAATGGGGCCTGAATCCCACCCCCCAGCAGCTAGAGGAGCAAGGAAGGAGTCCCTCAGCACTGGCTTGTCTCTGGTCCTCTGTAGGTCAACTGGGAGGGCAAGTAGAAAAGCCAGCCAGGCTCACAGAGCATATGATGGAGATGCTGGCCCCTCACTCTCACTTTACTGCCAGCCATGGGCTGGGAAGGTGACATAAAGTCAACAATGAACCTGTAGGAAATCAATTTTGCACCTTGCACCCCACCTCAGGTGAGTTCATGAATGGTTATGTTTGGGGATACTTACAAAGCAGAGTGTTAAACAGCCCAGGGCCCAGGGCTCAGAAAAATCTTCACATAGAATCCATAAGTTCCATAGGGCAGTGGCACTGGGGACAAAGGAAGGAACTCCAGTCCCACTGGCCCATCCACTTTGAAGATCTGTTCATCAGCATTGTTATCACTGAGGGAGGTATGTTATTATCCCCCTTTTACAGATGAGAATACTAAGGCTAAGAAAACTTAAATAACTTGGTCAAGGAACTAGAGGCCAAGCTTGAATCAGGAAAGGTAGCCTCGCAGTGGTGAGATGCTAGGTTTCCCTTACTGGCCACCTGCCCATGGCCGCATGACTGGGCCTCCCTGTAGCCTGAGCTTTACATAAAGACTGCAAGTTGTAGGCTTGCAAGCCCCATGCAGACCAGCACAGGAAACCTGTACACTTGCCCATAGGGAGAGCTCAGTGAGGTAGCACTGTTGTGGTAATGACCTGGAGCTCAGGGCCCAGTGCATGCTGGGGACATAGCACTGGGGGTACAGTAACTGACTGAACAGATGAGATCCTTGTCCACATGTTGTTCGTGTTCCAGTGTGGGGAGACTCAAAAATGCCAGTGAACAAATCAACATAAACCTGGTCACCTAATAACAAATCCAGTGGACAAAACCAAATAGGGAGGGCGGGGTGGGGACATGGTCCACAGCTCATATCAGGAGGACCTGAGGGAGTAGGGATCAAGCATGTGGACATTCCTAGCAGAGGGGCACAGAGCAGAGGCCCCAGGGCAGGGTGAGCTGGGTGCCCATAGGGAAGAGGTGAGTCTGGCTGGGGCAGAGTGAGGGGGTGGCCTGTGGGAAAAGCCCAGAAGGGCCATAAACACACATATGAAGATTTTGGCTTTCACTCTGGAAGGGATGGGAGCCACTAAGGGTTTGAGCAGAAGAGGGATCCAATATGACTCAGGTGTAACAGGGTCACTCTGGCCGCAGTGCCCATATAGACAGCAGGTGGAGTGAAAGCAGCAAGGCCAGGGGGCTGGATGCTTGAACCAAGGAAAATGGGTGAGATGGCCAGGAGGCCCAATTCTGGATGTATTTGTTGATGTGGGAAATACCAGAGAAGAAGGAGGCAAGATGATTCCCAGACTCCCGATCTGAGCAACCAGAAAGATACAGATGGCATTCTCAAGAAGGTTCCTGTGATCCGCTCAACACCTAAGAGATCTTGTTTTCTCCTCTCTGGAAACACCATTGTGGGAGTGATGTGAGGCATCGCATTGGGATGAGCCAGTTCACCTGAGTCTTCCAAAATGGGCTGCTGGCGAGGTGAGCTCTGGAAGAGCTGTCATGTCTCCTTTCTTTGGCCAGCCTCACACTGGGACCTCTCTGTCCTACGTGAGATGATGCTTGGAGAGAGCAACTGCCAACCCAAGCTTCTGGGTGGCGCCTCACACACACAGACGCAGGTTCTGCCTGGCAGGTACCATGGAGGGGCAGGGTCAGAGGGCCACAGCCATGGCAATGCTGAAAAGATTCTGAGTTCACATCACAGGCAATCCCAGCAATCAGCTTAGCGCTTTGCAGCTGGGCTGGGAGACCAGCTGTGTGCCCAGAGGTGAAATGTAAAAGATCCCCCCTGTGTCAGACATGTCTTGATAAAGCCATCTGCAGTCCAGGAAAAGTGTGAGACTTGACCAGCTGCTGCTTCAGTGCCCAATGAGTACTCAGAGATAGATCATTGCCTGCCACAGGGCAGCCCTGGGCTTCCTGGCCTCCTTTACCTCCTGTGGCTGCCCCAGGCCTGGATGCTGGGAGGTTCACAACGAGATGGTGCTGTCCCCAAGCCACATGGCTGAGTGTGGTGGGAGGGGTGAGTGATGAGGCCTGAAAATAGGAGTTGTGCTTTACTGCATGGATTTCACCAGGTTCTGGTGATTTCACCAGTCTGCCTTATTTCCCAAATTTCCATGGGGCACAGAAACCACATCTTGTCCTTCCTGGAGCAGGAGAGGTGCAGGCACAGGCCAGAGAGCCAGTCAGGTGGGCCATTATTGGGATCTGAATCAGGGATAGCTTTCCTCAAAACTTTTATCCAGTTCTCCATTCCAATCCCACCCCCAATACCCCACCCTCAATTCTAGAGCCTTCCCGGGGTTTTGTACCAATAACATAATTTGTTTCCAGCTTTCTCCAGTGTGCAAAGTCACTTACTATTTATTCATCCACTCCCAGGCTTCCAAAGTGTTCTGAGTGTCTCTTGTCTGGTACAGGTGCATCTCATTTTGTTGCCCTTTACTTTATTGAGCTTTGTAGACACTGCATTTTTCACAAACTGAAGGTTTGTGATGAACCTGAATGGAGCACGTCTACCAACGCCATTTTCCCAACAGTATTTGCTCACTTCGTGTTTGTATCACATTTTGGTGATTCTCACAATATTTCAACGTTTTTCATTATTACTGCCTTTGTTATGGTGACCATGATCTTTATCACCTTTAATGTGATAATAATTGTTTTGGGGGCACTACAAACCATGCCCATATAAGACAGTGAACTTAATCGATAAATCTTGTGTTTTCTGCCTGATTCACCAACCACTAGTTCCTATCTCTCTCCCTCTCAGGTCCCCTACTCCCTAAGATACAACAATACTAAAATGAGGCTAATTTAAAAGAACCCTACAACGGTCTCTAAGTGCTCAGGTGAGAGGAAGAGTCACAAATCTCTCACTTCAAATCAAAAGCTAGAAAGGATTCAGCTCAGTAAGGGAGGCATGGTGAACTCTGAGACAGGACAAAAGCTGGGCCTCTTGCACCAGTTAGCCAGGTTGTGAGTGCAAAGGAAAAGTTCTTGAAGGAAATTAAAAGCGCTACTCCAGTGAACACACAAATGGTGAGAAAACAGAACAGTCTTATAGCTGATACAGAGAAAGTGTGAGTGATCTGGGTAGAGGATCAAATCAGCCACAACATTCCCCTAAGCCAAACCCTAATCCAGAGGAAGGCCCTGACTCTCTTAAATTCTGTGAATGCTGAGAGAGGGAAGAAGCTGCAGAAGAAAGTATGAACTAACATACTAACAGAGGTTGGTTCATGATGTTCAAGAAAAGAAACCAGCTTTATAACATAAAAGGCAAGGTAAAGCAGCAAGAGCTGATGTAAAAGCTGCAACAAGTTACCCATAAGATGTAGCTAAGATCATTAATGAAGGTGGCTACACCTAACAAGAGATTTTCAGTGCAGATGAAACAGCCTTCTATTGGAAGAAGATGCTATCCAGGATTTTCATAGCTACAGATGAGAAGTCAATGCCTGGCTTCAAAGGACAAGCGGACTCCCTTGTTAGGGGCTAATGCAGCTGGTGACTTTAAGTTAAGGCCAATTCTCATTTGCCATTCCAAAAATCCTGGGGCCCTTAAAAATTATGCTTAAAACTACTCTGCATGTGCTCTACAAATGGAACAACAAAGCTTGGGTGATGACACATCTGTTTATAAACGGTTTACTAAATATTTTGAGCCCACCATTAACGCTGGCATGCCTGGTAACACAGCATCCATTCTGCAGCCCATGGATCAAGGAGTAAATTTTGACCCTCAAGTCTTATTATTTGAGAAATACGTCTCCTAAGGATTGAGCTGCCATAGGTAGTGATTCCTCTGATGGATCTGGAAAAAGCTAATTGGAAATCTTCTGGGAAGTGTTCACCATTCTAGGTGCCATTAAGAACATTTGTGATTCATTGGAAGAAGTAAAAAAAAAAAAATAACATGAACAGGAGTTTGGAGAAAGTTGATTCCAGCCCTCACAGATGATTGAGGGGTTCAGGACTTCAGGGGAGGGAGTAACTGCAGATATGGTGGAAACAGCAAGAGAGCTAGAATCAGAAGTGGAGCCTGACAATGGGACTGAATGGCTGCCAGCTCATGATACAACTTTAATGGATGAGGAGTGGCCTCTCATGAATGAGTGAAGAGAGCAGTTCTTGAGATGGAATCTACTCCTGGTGAAGATGATGTGAAGACTGTTGAAATGACAACAAAGGATTTGGAATATTACATAAATTTAGTGATACAGCAGTGTCAGGGTTTGAGAGGACTGACTCCAATTTTGAAAGATGTTCTTTTGTGGGTAAAATGCTATCAAACACCATCACATTCTACAGAGATGTGGTCATGGAAGGAAGATTCAATCAATTTCAAAGACTTCATTGTTGTCTTATATTAAGAAATTGCCACAGCCACCCCCACCTTCAGCAACCACCACCCTGATCAGTCAGCAGCCACCAACATCTAGGCAAGACCCTCCACCAAGCAAAAAGATCATAACCTGTTGAAAGCTCAGACAGTGGCTAACATTTCTAGCAATAAACTATTTTTTAACTAAGGTATGTATTTGGGTTTTTTTTTTAGACATAATACTATTATTACACACTTAATAGCCTACAATATGGTGTAAAGATAACTCTTACATATACTGGGAAACCAAAAACTTCATTTGACTCACTGTTTGGACATTGGCCATATTGAGCTGGTCTGGAACCAAACCTGCACTGTCTTGGAGGCATGCCTGTATTATGTCTTCCCTGGTTCTCTTTGTTCTTGTAAGTTTTTGCTCCTTTTACTCCTTTACTGTCATTTAAAGGAAATTTTGATAGGAGACCGAACACTGCATATGTTTCATTTTCCTTGTTTAAAAAGGAGCCCCTTCTTGCCTTTTGGAAAGTTTCCTCCGAGGTTTTTGTTATTGCACTGATCCATTCCAGAAACATGCAAGTGTGCCACAGGCCCTGTGCCAGGTGGAAAGGGGATTCAGAGGTACAGCAGACATGATTGAACTCTGAGTGGAGCAGGGAAGAGCATACAGCTGGGGTCAGGCGGCTCAATGCACAGCAGAGAGCGCCTATGGGGGCTGCGAAGGATAGCCATCACTCCTTCTGGGTCAGGGGGTGCTGGGAGGGACTGGGCCAGGGAGGAGCAGCACAGGAGCCCACCATCTGGACACACTTCTCCCTACCTGGCCCCATAATGTGGGTGAAGTCAGACCCCTGGGCCTGCCCACCTGCCTTTGTTTGGAATGTGAGCCCCACCTTCCCTGCCAGCTCATCCATCCTCTGCCTGGGCCCTCCAGCCATGTGCAGTGGGTCTACACTACCTCACCTCCAGGCCTCTGCACCTGCTGATCCAGCACCTGGAACACCTTCAAGTGTTGTTCCCCCCATTCATTTCATGTCAACTAGGAAGATGCCACAGCTCTGCCCTGAACACCTCAGCCCATCCTTTGCCTCCAAAGTCCCTGGACTTCATTCTGCCCAACCATTAGCCAGTCCTGTCCTTTGTCTCCACAAGTCCCTGGACTTCATTCTGCCCAACCATTAGCCAGCAGTGCTGTCCTTGGCCATTCATGTCATCTTCACCAGCCTCCCCAAGGCACAGCCCAGCACTATATGAGGTCCGTGACTGGCCTGTGTGTCCAGAGAAGAGGCAAGGCTGGCTAGTGCTGAGTACAGGTGACCATTGGATTGTAGGGGACAGAGGCCGGGACCAGCCAGGAAGATAAGAGGCTGAACCTGTCTCCAGAGAGGCCAACACAGGCCATGGGGGGTTCCATTCCAGTCCCCTCACCTGCTGAAGGCCTCAGTGACAAGGGACTTAGAAGGACTATCAGCACTGGATGCACAGTGACTCCCAGTCACTGGGGTGGCAGCTCTCTCTCTGGAAAGTTCACATTGTACTTGGTGCTGTCCTGAGCACTTAGTGGGATATTTTTGTTAATCCTCCAAATGTGGGATATAGACAGTATTTTCCTCATTTCAGGTTCAAGGCCAAGCAAGAAATCACATCTGTTTTTGTTGTAGCAGTAAGTTTTCTGCATCATGCTTCCTAGGTCCAGGCCCTGTTGGTGAGCATGCAGGGAGGGCTCAGCCCACTCTGGTCACCTTCACAAAGGAGAAGCCTTGGGCTGCCCACCCCCTCAGCAGAGAGAAAGAAACCCAGAGAGGACCCCTACTTGGGGTCAGTGCTCACCCAGAGCAGCTCCAGAGAGAACAGTGAGAACAGACACCATCCCAGATGGAGAATCTGGAGCTACAGAGGGTGACAGGGACAGTGCAGAGCCTCCCCAGATCTGCTGCCTGGACCACCCAAGCAAGGGAAAGAAGGGTCTCTTCCGGACGAGGAAACAGAATAGCAGTGGCTAGAGCAGGCCTGGGTTCCTGCTCTCTGTTCTGCCAGCTTCCCTGTTGCTATCTCTAACTACCTCTTCCTCATTCCCTACCCCCCACCCCCACCCCAAGTGCCTGACACCCTCTTCCTGTCTCTGCCTCTTCCTTTGTTCCCTGGTTTTCACACCGAACTTTCTTCTTGTCATCACAGTGACATCTGGGCCAGGGGCCTGTGCTGTGGGGCTACATACCTGGGAGCTCCTGGGGTCCAAGACTCGCCACCCCAGTGGAGGACACAGGGCCTAGATGGTCGGTGCACAGTAGCTCGGCGTTCCTGACTAGCTAAAGGCTTTATCCCAGCTTCCCCTGCCCACCTTACCCGGCCTCACCCTTCTAAATTCATCTACCGCACGTCTCCCTCTTCTCTCCCACTTTCTTTTAAACCAGCAGAATGTTACCTCCTCTTCCTTTGGAAGGAAAAAAAGTAACTGTAGGCGAGGAAGCCAGTTCCTCCAGACAACCCAGGCAAAACGCCTAGGCTGCCTGTCAAATTTGATTTCGAAAGATAATTCTATTTTGAGCAAAAGAATAATGAAAAGACGTCCCCAGCTGTCCTAGAAATATCTCGATTCTCTTCTCCTGCCAACCCAGGTGCCCAGGCCCGGCTCTGTGCCTTTGTTCACCAGTGTCCGTCTCTCCTGTGTCCACAAGCTGCCCTGCCTGCAATGGCTCTCTCCTCCTTCCCTATGTCCTCCTTGGCACCCTCCCAGAGCCCTCGCCCACTCTTCCCTCTTTGTAGGACTGATGAGGAATGATGACAGCCAGGCAGAACCCACGGGGCCTTCTCCATGCCTGGCAGCAGCGTTCAGCACAGGGTCACACCCACACAGAGCCTGGCACATCCCGTCAGCACCTACTGCATGACTCACACCAGGCCACGGCAGCTGGGGAGGAAGGCTCCTGTCTCACCAACAAGGCTTGGTGGGTTATTTGAGGACTGAAGTGACAGAGCTGGTGGCTAGGGAGCCTGGGACCATCTCTGCCTGTGCTGACAGCTTCCCTGATAACGCTGAGAGCACTGCCTGCCAGCAACCCCGCAGGGACCCAGTCCCAGCTCACCCTCCGGGGCTGTACCCAGCAGGAGAGGAAGATTCACCCTCCTTTCATCCATGCAAAAGGAGTCCAGCCCCAGGAGTCTCCCTGATGGCCGAGGGGTGTGCCTGGGACAACCTCCAGAAGGTCTCATGGGGCAGCCCTGCTCTCACCCCCTCTCCTACCCTTCCTTCCCAGCAGAACCTAACTGGAGCTGGTATACACCCTTCTTCTCAGTGCAGTGTAGGTCCATCACTCCCCCAACACTGCCAGGAGGCTCTGTGCACAGGGATCAGGAGCACAGGGAGCAGTGGGGAAGGCGTGATTCAGGAGAGGGAGCCAGTGGGGAGCCCAAGGAAGGGCAGGATCCAGGCCAGGCCCATCCCACATGCCCATCCCTTCCCTGTGCAACTGTCTCCATCACACTCACCACCTTCTGATGCCCCACCCCATCAACAGCATTGGTTTTGTTTATTGTCTGCCTCCTCCAATGACTTTCAGCTTCCTACAGGGATTCTCTTCCCTTTTGTTCATGTTCCCAGGGCCTAGAACAGTCATGGGCATGAGCAGAAACAGACCATGGGTGTGGGCCTGTCAGGAGGACATGGATGCCACATGACCTAGGAGGAGCCAAGGCTGGTGAAGGCCAAGGCTTTGCTTAGCACAAGGACTCCCAGCTGTTTGTCAAACTTTACCCTGTGCACTTGCCACCGTGTTCCTCATGCAGCTCTGAGATGGAAGCATTATACTACTGGTCTCCTGACCAGAATACTAGGATCTCAGTCACTGAGCCTCTCCCCTAGCCACACCACAGCCAGCAGTGGAGGAATCATCTGGAGCTGTCCTGGACCCAGGGATCATCAAGAGACTGGGCACCCACCACTATCTTCTCCCTGGGAACAGCCACCTCAGAGAGACCCCCAACCCATCTATGTAGCCCCTGAAACAGGAGCCCTCAGCACATGTAGGGAGGGGGGAATGGGGGAAGGAAGCCACTGCCAATGTTTCCCTTATCCCAACACAAATGAACACATCCTCCAGGAAAGCCTGAGATTTCCAAAAGATGAGCAGCAGAAAGCATGGCCGGGGTCCCTCCAACTGACCTGTTGTTTTGGGCAAGCACATCTCATGCGATGCAGTCACAGGGCATGGTCATTTATGCCCTACTTTCTCCCAAATGTGTGTTATTGGCTGGTTCTCCTACCCCTGGATTTCTGATTTTCCTGACTAGAGTCAGTGCAGCTCCAAAACCAGTCTCAGGTCAGTAGCAACCTTGCTGAAAGCCTATCATCCCTGGCATGTAAAAAAGTGATGCTTCAAGACATCAGCTCTAGGAAAGAGTAAAGGAAGATGGGAAGAAGCAAAGTGGTGCATGTTTTTCCTCGTGTGTGATGCAGGAATCATAAGCTGCCCCAAGTGTGGATGGTGCCAGAAATAGAAGTATAAGTACATAATCCAAATTCATCAAAATAACAACCGCTTGTAATAGCATAAATATTAACAATTGAGAGGAGGAAAGAGTGAAAAGTACCGGATACCTTAAGTGAGCTAAATTCTTCAATTTAATATTGAGGACTGAATACATGGGTCATGGTTGATAAATTAAGAATAGAGTCATGCTTGATTTCATGTTTATTATAAAGTCTTTATAAAAATAATTTTAGTAGCTGCATGATACCTATCTGGGCAACTTATTAGGTACCTGGGTAGTTGAACATAGACCTTTTGCTGTTACTGACTACGAGGACTAAAAATACTAGATAGGGGTTTAGAATGCTTGACAACTCTTAGTTACAGCTGGAGGGGCAATTTCCAGAAAAACAAAAATTACAAATGGTTAACAGAAAAATGATGGGTTAGTAGGGGTGCTGAACATGGTGTGTGCTTTTAATTTTGCTTTGTACTTTCTGTTCTTTTGGACATTTGATTACTTTCTTTGGACATGTTTACAGTTATTTTGATATTTAAAATAATATGTTCCCAATCATGCTACACCTTTCTCTAGTAATTTCGGCCCTAGAAGTTAGTTACAGGAAAAGTTATAAGTCCAGTTGTTAATATAGTACAACCACTAAAATTATTTTTATAAAGAATTTATGATAAATGTGGGGAAGATTTCTGTTATAATGTAGGATGAAAACTTAAGAACATGCAATTGTATATGGACTATGGTCACAACTATTTAAAAACCAGAAAGAAAAAAATCATCCTAGATATTTTTTTTGGATGGGTAAAAGTATCACAAAACGTTAATGGTGGTTGTCTTTGGTAGAAGGCACTACGGATATTTAAAAATTCTTCTTTCTGGGGCGCCTGGGTGGCGCAGTCGGTTAAGCGTCCGACTTCAGCCAGGTCACGATCTCGTGGTCCGTGAGTTCGAGCCCCGCGTCGGGCTCTGGGCTGATGGCTCAGAGCCTGGAGCCTGTTTCCGATTCTGTGTCTCCCTCTCTCTCTGCCCCTCCCCCGTTCATGCTCTGTCTCTCTCTGTCCCAAAAATAAATAAACATTGAAAAAAAAATTTTTTTTTTAAAAATTCTTCTTTCTAATTCTGACTTTCACATTTTTGTTAATAGAGAAAATGCGTGATTTTTTTTTTTTTTTTTTTGATGAAGAGGAAAGGAAACATTGAACTGTGAATTAATGGCAGCAGGGACTGTGGGCATAATTTAGCTTGGCAGTCCTTGTCTTATATATAAAAAGATAATGGACACAATCAGGAGATTCTGTTTGTCCTCTTTGCTGCCAACAGAATTGCAATGATGCTGAAAGCATTTGTGTCCCCCACTAGTTGAGTCACAGTCCAGATGAACCCCAAATGATTCTAATTATCTGCTGCCAGTTGTGTGAAACACATTCTCCAAGAGGAAAGAATTCTTCCCAGCATAAGAGCAATCCCAGCATCAGTAACCAAGAGATTCTAAATCCAGCTCTCCCACAGCCTGCCATGACCTCCATTCTAGTCACCTTCCTCTGTAGGTAACCCCTCCCTCTAGCAGACAGCCAGAGCTGCACCATTTCTCAATTCCCTCAAGATCTTGGCTCCCCTGAGGAGCTATGACTCCATAAATGTACTGGTGACTCAGATCTACCACTAAGGGAAAGCACGTCCCCTGAAGCAAAACAAATCCATATGGCAAAATGCTGCCCCAAAATTGACTACAAGACACTGTTAATCTACCCACCCAATATTCACCCCAAAAGGGATTTCAATGTATTTCAGAAATAACCCTGATCCCATTGTTCATGGTTATTTCAGCCAAAAGAAATTACATAAAATGGGGGACCAGAGGTGGGTTCCAGCGAGGATGGGGAGAGGTGGGGTTAGTGGGAACTATTAACACTTACTGAGTGTTCTAGAACTTCACATACCACATTTAATGCTTACAAAACAGGAATGGATAGGAAAGGGGAGCTTGGCTGACTGGGTTAAAAAAGTCAAATGTGTCCTGTGCAAAATCCAATGCACTTTTCACTCTCTCTATAAACATCCCTAAATATGTATTGTGTGGTGTGTGTGTGTGTGTGTGTGTGTGTATGTATGTATACTAGAAGTGAGTGGTTAAATATATTTATGGTTTATAAATAAAACATTTACAAAAGTGATGATTTTTATTCATGTGTGGTGAAACTACCAGTTGAAATTTATAATGACTCATTGACAAATTATGCTCTGACTTTCAAGTAACAGAATTAGAGTTTCAACGTTTTTGACAAGAGCATGTTTTTGATGGGATAGACTGAAGGGGACACAAATTTGAACTCCATGTAGCTACTGCCAGTTGGTTTTAAGTAGAAGTAGTATGTATGCTTAAAACTGGGACTTAAAATGAGTAAAATAGGGACTTCTGCTTATAACCAAGAGGAATCAGCAAGGACTGGATTTACCCTCCCATCTGAAACATAAGAGCAGCAGAAACTGATAAACGAAGTGAAACAAAGATGTACAAGGCACTGTGCTTAACGTGACAGAAGATAATAACCCTGAGAGAGGGATAAAAAGTAAGTAAATGACCCTTAATGTATACTTAAGTAACAGAAGATAATAATTCTGAGAGAGGGATAAAAAGTAAAGTGACCCTTAATGTTTCTCAAGTTTCTCATCCTGGGAACTTCCAAGGTGAAGTACAGGGGTTCAAATTAAGGAGGAGCCTTGCAGACTCCCTAAGTTGAGAAGATGGAATGGAGAACCCAGGAAGACCAAGTCCTCTGGAGTCTACAGAAGAGTGCTGAGTACAAAAGAGCTGCTAAGAGAGAAAAGTCTTGGCAACCACAGAGGACCTGCCTCAACTCCTCAGATGACAACTAATCAGTGCATGCTTGTAAGCAAACTACTCAAGGCCAGGAAAAGACTGACCCCAAGGATTGGAGGTAATAGTTCCTGGCATCAAAAGAATGCTGGGAATAGCATGTTCCCACTATTTCCCAGGAAATAGCCTGTTACCACCAACCATACTGAAAACATCAGAAGTCATGGGGATTCAGTAATAGTGAATATTAGACTTAGGATGCTAAGGATGTTTAAGATACAGTGCTCCTAAAAAAAATCTTCAAAGACTCAAAAGCATCAAACTGTTTGTTTGAAGCAAAACTCAAGAATGTTTAAGGGGATACAACCAATATCCATCACCCAACAAGATAAAACTCATAATGTCTAGCATCAATAAAAACTTAGCAGGTATGTAAAGAAGCAAGAAAATAGAAGTCCCAATACGAGATAAATCAATCAAATCTAACCTATAACCTCATACAGATGTTGGAGTTAGCAAATAAACACACAAAAACCAGAGCTAGGACTAGATTGAGACATAAGACACAAAGACATAAGGCACAAAATTTCAGAAGACACTGACTCTCAAGTTTGTGCAAATGCAGATCAGATGAAGAGAAGTTAGAGAGGTAAAACTCTAAGCAACCACAAAAATAATAAAATAAAGACAACAAAGAAGATAGTATAAAATCATTTTAAAATATATAATAAATCCCAAGGAAGGCAGAGAAAGAGGAAAAGGAGATCAGAGAACAGATAGGACAAACAGAAAACAAAAAGCAAGATGATGGATTTAAACTTAATAATACCAATAATCACATTAAATATAAATGAATGAATGCTCCTAAATTAAATGGCAGATATTGTCATATTGCATAAAAAAACCAATACCTAGTTATATTCTGCCTACCAAAAATACACTTGAAACACAGACACAAATAAGTTAAAGGTAGAAACATAGAAAAAATATATATCATGCTAACACTGGCCAAAAGAAAGCTGGAGAGACTGTATTAATATCAGATAAAGTATATTTCAGAACACAAAATATTACCATGGACCAAAATGATTATTTCATAATAACAAAATATTTATTTCGTTAGAAGGACATAAAAATCCTACCCACTCATGCCCCAAATAGCAGAGCATCAAATTACATGAATAAAAGCAAATAAAACTTCAAAGAGTAATAAATCTACAATTACAGTTAGATATTTCAATGTCCCTTTCTCAATAATTGCTAGAATAAGTAGACAGAAAATCAGTAAGAATAAATTTGAACCACACTATCAACCAACCTGATCCGAAAGATATTTATAGAACACTCCATCCAACAAAAGCAAAATACACATTCTTTTCAACTGTGTATAGACCATTTATTTGGATACACCATATTCTGGATCATAAAACAAAACTGCGTACATTTTAAATCATTCAAAGAATACACAAGCTGTTCTCTGTCACAAAGGCATTATATTAGAAATAAATAGCAGTGGGTGCATGGGTGGTTCAGTCAGTTGAGCGTCCAACTCCATTTCGGCTCAGGCCATGATCCCAGGGTTGTAGGATTGATCCCTGTGTTGGGTTCCACTCTGATCATGATCTGCTTAAGATTATCTCCTTCTCTCTCCAGATCCTACAACCAGTTTACAATTGCATCAATAAGAATAAAACACTGAAGCATAAATTTAACCAAAGAGATGAAATATCTATACACTAAAAACTTTAAGATATTGATGAAAGAAATTGAAGAAGACACAAATAAATGCAAAGATATTCCATACTCATGGATTAGAAGAATTAATATTGTTAAAATGTCCATACTACCCAAAGCAATCTACAGATTCAGTGCAATTCCTATAAAAATTCCAATGGCATTTTCCACAAAAATAGAACAAATATCTTAAAATTTGTATGGGATCACCAAAGAACCCAAAGATAGCTAAAGCAATCTTGAGAGAGAACAAAGCTGGAGGTGTCACATTCCCTGATTTCAGTCTGTATTACAAAGCTATAATTATCAAGCTATAGTATGGAATAGGCATAAAAACAGACACATAGATCAATGGAACAGAATAGAAAGCCCAGAAATAAGCCCACAGCATATATGGTCAATTAATTTACGACAAATGAGCTAAGAATATACCATGTAAAAAGGACTGTCTCTTCAATAAATGGTGTTGGGAAAACTGGAGAGTTAGATGTAAAAGAATGAAACTGGACCACTATCTAACACCAATACATGAAAATTAACTCAAAATGGATTAAGGGTTTGAGCCTAAAAGTTAAAACCATAAAACTCCTAGAAAAAAGTATAGATGGTAAGCTCTTTAACATGAGTCTTGGTGATGAGTTTTTGGATGTGACACCAAAATCAAAGGCAACAAAAACAAATATAAACAAGTAAGACTACTTTAAACTAAAAAGCTTTTGCACAACAAATGAATAAACAAAATGAAAATACAACCTACCAAGTGGGTGAAAATATTTGCAAATCATGTATCTGATGAGGAGTCAATCTCCAAAACATATAAAGAACTCATACAATTCAATGGCAAATGAACAATCCGGTTAAAAAATTGGCAGAAAATCTGAATAAACACTTTTCCAAAGATGACATACAGATGGCCAACAGGTAAAGAATAAATAAATAAATAAATAAATAAATAAATAAATAAATAAAATAAAAAATAATTAAAAAAAATAATTCAACATCATGAATTATCAGGGAAATTCAAATAAAAGCCACAATGAGATATTACCTCACACCTGTTGGAATGACTATTATCAACAAGACAAAGAAATAAGTGTTGGTGAGGATATGAAAAAGAGGAAACCTTTGTGCACTGTTGGTGGGAATGTAAATTGGTGCAGCCACTATGGGACACAGTATGGGGTTTGCTCAAAAAATTAAGAATAGAACTACCATATGAGCTAGCAATCCCACTTCTGGATATTTATCCAAAGAAAACAAAAATATAACTGGTAAAGACATATGCACTCCCATGTCCATTGCAGCATTGTTGCAGTGGCCAAGATAGGAAGCAATCTAAGTGTCCATTGATGGATGAATGGAAAAGAAAATATAACATATATTTCAAAAAAAAAAAAGAAATCTTGTCATTTGTGACAATACAGATGGACCCTGAGGGCATTATGCTAAGTAAAATAAGTCAGGCAGAGAAAAACAAATTCCATATGATCTCACTTATATGTGAAGAGAAAGAAAGAAAGAGAAAGGGTGAGAGAAAGGATGAGGAAGGAAGGAAGAAACGAAGGAAGGACAGACAAGTTCACAGATGCAAAGAATAGATTGGTGGTTACCAGAGGTGGGAGGTGGGGCAGTGGGTGAAGTGAATGAATGGGGGAAAAAGGTAGAAACTTCCAATTATAAAATAAATAGTCATGGGGATATAATGTACAGCATGGTGACTATAGTTAATAATATTGGGTATTATGTATTTGGAAGTTGCTAACAGAGTAGGTATTAAAAGTTCTCACCACAAGAAAAAAGGTTGTAACTATGTATGGTGACAGATGTTAACGAGACTTATTGTGGTGGTTATTTCACAATATAGACAACTATCAAATCATTATGTTGTATACCTGAAACTAATGTTGTATGTCAAACATAGTTAAATATAAATAAATAAATTAATTAATTAATTTAAAAAACGGGATTTTTAACCCTAAAAAATATTTTTAATGTTTATTTATTTTTGAGAGAGAGAGGGCAAGCAAGCCAGGGAGCGGCAGAGAGGGAGAATCCCAAGCAGTCTCCACTGTCAGTACAGAGACTGATGTGGACCATGAATTCATGAACCGTGAGATCATGACCTGAGCAGAAATCAGGAGTTGGCCACTTAACTAACTGAGCCACCCAGGCGCCCCTATTTTTTAACTGAATGGTAATGAAAGCACAACACATTGAAATTTGCAGGATGCCACTAAAGAAGTACTTAGAGAAAATAAAAGAACTAAACACCTATATTTAGGTCTCAAATCAATTATCTCAGCTTCTACCTTCAGAAACTAGAAAATAAGAGAAAATTAAACCTAAAGGAAGTAGAAGAAAGGAAACAATAGAAATAGAAAAACAGAAATCAGTGAAACAATAGAAATAAATTGGTGAAAGCAAAACCTGTTCCTTGAAAAGTTTACTAATTTTGTTAAACCTCTAACCAGACATCAGAAAAAGAGAGAGAGAGAAAGAGAAGTCACATATTATCAAAATCTTGAATGAGAGAATTGATATTTCTGTAGATTCTACAGATATTAAAAGAATAATGAAAAATTATTGTGCTAGTTGAATAGCTCTCCCCCCAAAAATTCATGTCTATCTAAAACCTGTCAATGTGGCCTTTCTAGAAATAGGGTCTTTACATGTGATCATGTTAAGGTCATACTAAATTGGGTTAGGCCCTAAATCCAATGACTGGTAACCTTATAGGAAGATGGAAATTTGACACAGAGGAACACACAGGGAGAGCATCATGTGGAGATGAAGGAAAAGATGGTAGTAAAAAACCTATAAGCCAAGAAACACCAAGAAATGCTAGCAATCACCAGAAGCTAGGAGAGAGGCATGGAACAGATTTTCCTTCAGAGACTCTAGAAGGAACCAAGCCTCCCAACACCTTGATCTTGGACATCTAGTCTCTAGAACTGTGAGACAATAAATTTCTGTTGTTTCAAGGCATGGTAACTTGTTACATAAATCCTAAGGAAATGAATATAATTATAAAAATATTTATGTCAATAGATTTGAAAATTTAGGTTTCACCTAATGAAATGGACAAATGTCCTGAAAATGAAAACTACCAAAAACTCACTCACACAAAAAAGGTAATTTCTATTTATCCTTATATCTATAAAGAAACATAATTGTAGTTAAAATTTTTCCACAGAGAAAACTCCAGACCTAGATGGACTCAATAATTAATTCTACCAAACATTTAAGAAAGAAATAATGACAATTGTACACAAACTATTCCAGAAAACTGAAAAGGAGGGAATACTTCCCCACTGATTGTATAAATCCAGCATTATTATAATACCAAAACCAGAAAAAGATATTACAAGACAACAAAACTGTAGATTAATATCGCCTGAGAATAGGGATGTAAAAATTCTTTGCAAAATTTCAGTAAATAGAATCCAGTAATGTATTAAAAAAAAAGAATACATCATGACCAAGTGGGGTTTGTCCAAGGATTGCAAGATTGGTATAGCATTCAAAACACAACCAATGTAACCTCCATGTTAACAAACTAAAACAGAAAAACCGTATGTTCATTTCAATAGATGCAGAAAAGGCATTTGAAAAAAATTCAACATCCATTCCTGACGAAAAAGAAAAAAAAATGCTCAGAAACATGAAAACAAAGAGAGCTTCTTCCACCCATTAAAGGGCATCCACAAAATCCTACCAAAAATCATACTCAGTGGTGAACAACTGAAAACATTCCCTAGATGTCTACTCACCACTTCAATCAGCATTGCACTGGAGGTTCGAATCAGTGCAATAAGGCAAGAAAAAGAAAGAATACTTGGAAAGGAAGAAGTAAAACTATCTCTAGTCACAGATAAACATGGTCATCTATATAGAAAATCCAATGGAATTTTTTTAATTACTAGAACAAAAAAGTAGTTTAACAAGTTTGCAGTTCACAAGAGTGATGTGCCAAAAAAAAAAAAAAAAAAAAAAACCCAATTGTATTCCTATATACTAGGAATAAAAAATCATAAATTGAATTTTTAAGAAATGCCACTTACAGCATCAGAAAATGTGAAACACTTAGGGATAAATCTGACAAGAAGATTTGGAAATTATGAAACACTGCTGAGAGAAATTAAAGGAGACATATGTCATGTCCATGGATCAGAAGGCCCAATATTATTAAGACGTCAATTCTCTCCAAATTGATCTACAAATTTGACATAATCCCAATCAAAATCCCAACAGAATTTTTTTATTTTCTATTTTATTATTTTATTATTTTTTTTCAATATATGAAATTTATTGTCAAATTGGTTTCCATACAACACCCAGTGCTCATCCCAAAAGGTGCCCTCCTCAATACCCATCACCCACCCTCCCCTCCCTCCCACCCCCCATCAACCCTCAGTTTGTTCTCAGTTTTGAAGAGTCTCTTATGCTTTGGGAGAGAGAGGATGTGAAGAAACAGAATTTTTTTTACATATGAACAAACTGATTATAAAATTCAGATGTAGGGGGTGCCTGGGTAGCTCAGTTGGTTAAGCATCCAACTTCTGCTCAGGTCATGATCTTGTGGTTTGCAAGTTTGACCCCACATTGGGCTCTGTGCTGACAGCTCGGGGCCTGGAGCTTGTTTCAGATCCTGTGTCTCCTGCTCTCTCAGCCCCTTGCCTGCTCATGCTCTGTCTCTTCCTTTCTTTCAAAAAAAAATAAGCATTAAAATCTTTTTAAAAATTCAGACATAAATACAAAATTCAGTCCTACAACATCCAAAACAACTTTGAATAATATTAAGACAGTATGGTATTGTAATAAAGATAGGCAAATAAATCAGTGGAACAGAGCAGAGGTAAATCCCCATCTTGAGCAACCTTGAATTGTACTTTAGTGATGGATCATGAGACAATGAGAAGCACTATTCAGCCTTGCTCCCGTCAGCCTCCGATCCAGGTGCAGCTCAGAATTCTTCTCTACCACGATGAGCCCCTTCAACTCAGGGCATCCCCAGAGGCCAAGGACAAAAACTGAACTCCTCCCCCCACCCCCCACCCCATCCCAGGGTCACAGGAATTTGACTACCCTGTGCCATTGACCAGCTGTCGATCCTAAAGTCCTCTATAATCATGTGGCCAAGGGAGCTCCCTGGGCCCCATGTGAGTAGTACTACTCCAAGTAGCCTGACCTGGCCTGAGGGACTGTGATCTAGGGCCCCACCCATGGTTATGTGTCTAGAAGTGGATCACTGACCTCACAGGGCCTGTGGTTTGGTAGGGGAGATAAACAACTCAACAAGTGATTGCGAGGTTGACATGCAAAATCTTACAGAAGGGTTGGTATGTAATGCCGACCCAGCTCACTGCCAGAGTGCCTAACCTGGCTTAGGTAGGCCATGAAGGTAGCTCAGAGATGGTGGCATTCAACCACGACCGGAAGGACAAGTCTGAGCTCAAACTATACTTAAGTCCTTTGGGCTGTGTTGTTTTACGAGGTTAGTAATAAGGATAAAGCAGAAACAGAGAGAGGGAGTAGGCAGTAGAGAAAAGTGGTCTAGTTCCAAAGTAAAAGGCACCCCCACTCCCTTGCCAAGAGAGATGTGGCTATAAAGGCAGAGAACTGCCCAAAGGAAGAATCACAGAAGCCTACATTACTGTCCAAAGCCTCTCACTGGCAAGATTTATATAACCCACATCCTTATTTCCTCCCCACTACCCTTGGCAGCCATCACCCCTTGCAGCCCTGTGCCCCTGTAATTGGAACTGGCACCAAGGGTTGAGTTGAGACTTGAGTCAGGGGTGCATGGCCTCGGGCAGTGGTCTCCCAGCTCTGCCAAATCAAAGTCACTTGCAGATGATCTAGAAACCTTTGAAAGTTCCCATCCCCTTCATCTCCCGCTCGGACGTTGGGGAAGCCAAGCTGCAAAAAGAACTCCATGTCTTAGATTCTGGGTGCAGTGCCCTCCTTGGGGAGTACAGGAATGCTTCCCTAGAAATAAGATGGAGCAAGCTGGATCAGGATATCTTGATTCGCTGTCTTCTCAACTCAGACACAAAATGGGCTTTAGTGCAAAGCCTCGGATCAAAGAGCAACAATGAGAATCCTGAAAAAATAAAAGTAGATGCTTTTGCCTTGAGACACTATCAACCCCAATCATTTATTTACCGCCTTTTCCCTTGGAGTCATGCATGAATTCTCTGAAGCCTGAGAGTCCCAGTTGCCCAAATCCCCTTGATTTTCTGGAACTTGATTAATGGTGCTATTAGTGGCTTTATTTTATCTTGGCTTTATTTGGTCTTGACTAAATTTGGGAATTGAGCTTACCAATTTGGTCAGAAATATATTATTTTTCATATTTCTAAAGTTCCTTATGATAATGGTCCAGGACTGGAGTCTGAGATTTTCTTGCCAACTGCTCCTCATATTGGATTTAGGTTTGGGGAGCATGAGTTTATTTGTTTGTCTGCCTTAGAGCATTGGACATTCTTCACTACTAAGTACAGAAGTTCCCCATGTTACGATGGTTCAACTTACAATTTTTTTTTACCTTAGGATGGTGCAAAAGCAATACAAATTCAGGAGAAACTGTGCTTCGAATTTTGAATTTTGATCTTTTCCTGGGCTAGCATCATTTGGGACTATCCTTTCCTGATGCTGGGCAGCAACGGTGAGCAGCTGTTCCCAGTCAGCCCCGGGTCACAAGAGCAAACAACCTGCGTACATTCTGCCCATACAACCATCCTGGTTTTCACTTTCAGTACAGTATTCAATAAAGTACACAAGATATTCAGCACTTAATGATAAAATAGAATTTGCATTAGGACATTTTGCCCAACTGTAAGTGTTCTGAGCACATTTAAGGTGGGCAAGGTAAAGCTATGATGTTTGGTAGGTTAGGTGTCTTAAATGCATCTTCAACTTAACAAACATTGCAACTTACAACAGGTTTATAAGGACATAACCCTATCATAAATCAAGAAAGACCTGGTATTGTAGATGAGTGGGGAGGCTCCTCTGCCCTAATACTACATTACCTATGGCTTCCACTCTTGATATATTATTTGAACATGGTACGTTCTTTTGTAATATCTTGATGGTCATTATTTCCTGTTAATTGGTGGAATTGTTGTTTATTACTTTGTAGAAGTATCTAGAATAGATTATGCTTCCACTATAAATTATGGAGGAAGCTTGGAACTTTTGCTTGCCAGATTATTGGTCTTGACTAATAATTGGTAAGGGGAGATAAACAACTCAACAAGTGATTGCGAGGTTGACATGCAAAATCTTACAGAAGGGTTGGTATGTAATGCCGACCCATTGACACCATGATGGAGGCAGGATCTACTTGCCATCTTTACCTATCTGTCAACACAACCTGAGACCTGACCCTGGCTTTTCCCAAGGCCTCATGGCCTAAACAGAATCACTGGTACCCTGTCTTGGTTCCACAAACCAGGGGTCTGCAAACCCTCAGGCAGACTAGTACTGCCTGGACCCCATTACTGAGTCCTAGGAGAGGAAACAGAGTGGACATGAAATGGAATTATGTAGGAGAATTCTCATTTGGTCAAGAAAGAGTTAATAATAACTCCCAATTTCTAGATAGGACAATGGACTATGGGGATACTGGACAAATACCAATTTCAGAAAGAAGACAATGAGGGCACCTGGGTGGCTCAGTCACCTAAGTGTCCAACTTCAGCTCAGGTCATGATCTCACGGTTCATGGGTTTGAGCCCTGCATCGGGCTCTGTGCTGACAACTCAGGATCCAGAAACCGCTTTCACATTCTGTGTCTCCCTCTCTCTCTGCCCCTCCCCTGCTCATACTCTGTCTCTCTCTGTCTCTCAAAAATGAATTTTAAAAAAATTAAAAAAACAAAAAGAAAGAAAGAAAGAAGGTAAGAAGACAATGGCTTCTTTTGGAATCAGTTTGGGTCTGTATTGCTTGCAGCATATCCCAGAGATGCCAAATAGTATATGAGCCAGCAAGAAAAATAGAATATAGATTTGAGAGTCAATAGTACTCACTCATGGAACAAACATTTGTTGAAGGCAACCTGAGCATAGGAATGAGAAATTCCTGAGTAAGAATAAGCCTTGAATAAAAAAAAAAATCAATGCCTGATTTTCTGGAGCTCATAGTGCGGGTGGAGGTGGGGGTGTGGAGTGGATGTTAAGTACATACTTTCAAACTTCAGGCAGCTAGGACCAAGGTACAAGAAAATGTGCCCTTGCATGGAGACAGGGAGTCTTGTTTTCCCAGAAGGGTGCAGGGATAAGGCTGAGTGTGATCATGGAGAAGTGGGATGTGAAGGGGCCAGAAGGTGACAGAGAGCTCCTTGTCCTCTCTATTAATACAGCAAAGAAGGAGGCAGCATCATCCACTGAACACAAGGGGTTGGGGGATGAGTAGAGTCCCAAGAAACAGAAGGACATGACAAAGATACGGGCGAGGATACATGGAAGTGTGACGACCTCACTGAGATCAGAGGTCATTCAATTATCAGGATCCGTGCTGCACAGTGGAGATTTAATGTCTTGAGCTGTGCCCAGCAGCCCCATACCAGATGAGCAGCCCCCTCCCCCGCTGCTCTGGAGGAGACATCTTACACAGATGACCATGGCAGTGACAGGAAGGTGCCCCAGGAAGATGGAGGGGGGCAGGAGGGACTGGCAGCCGGAAGATCAGCAGGAGCTTGGCACTCAGTGTGGAGGGAGAGCATACGTACCACCTGTGGAGATGGAGAGCTCTGGAGCACGTCAGGGAAGACAGGAGGGCTGGCTTCAGACAGTAAGGAGGTGATGCTCCAGGGGCTCAGGAGGCTAGGGCACTATGTATGGCTGGCTCTGGGTCCTCCCAGAGACCTGAGACCTCCTAGGAGCATGTCAGGAGGTATTCGACATGATAGTGAGTTAGGAGGAGCAGAGGCAGGGATAGGGCTTCTAAGGGAGGGAGCCTGCACACAAGGTGGAGCAGTGATGATCTGGAGGCAGCAGGAGGGCAGAGATGAGCCCCATGCAGGCCTCCTCTACCAGGGGTGTGCAGTATAGGAAGTGACAGTGAGAAACAGCTCAGGGAAAGGGTCTGGAAGGCACAGGGGACAGGTTAGAGGAAGGCACTGGGGGAGGGCCAGGGCTCTGCCCAGGGTCTTCTGCCACCTGGATCTCAGATGAATGGACACAGAGGATGTGGTGGGACAACAGATCCCCTTTCATTTCACTGCCTCTGGGCAACTGGAAGCCACACAGCACAGTGGGGAAGTATGCTTTGCTCTGGTGTATCTCTGGGATGGGAGGGCAAGCAGAGAGGAAGTGGGAGATTCCCTTTTCCTTTCCCCCTCCAGCATACATAGAAGCAAGGATTTGGTTCTCTGGCTGACTGAATTTCTTATTCTCATGTGTACGTAATATCCCATTTTCACAGTCTTCAGTCTTTATCCAAGGCTCCTAAGTTAGATTTGCTCTTTTATGTTTAATCGGTGGTTAAAAATCTTCAGATTATTAAATAATATCAAAGTGTTGACTGAGTGAATCCACTTTAGGTAAAATTAACTATTAGTAACTCAGGACAGGATAACACACTTATTAGGGCAAGTTTTTTTTTTTCCACTTAGAATCCCTGATTGCAAAAACTCACCAATTTAGGAGTATTACAGAGAAAAACAAAAGCCTCTTTTTGGGAAGTCTTCCTTGTCACCATGATGACAATGAAGGCACCCCTTAGCAACCTTAAGGCTCAGGAAACCCCCTGGCCTCCCCCTAGGGAATTTCCTCCCTGGGATGGGAGGAATGGAGGGAGAGAGGGTCTTCTTGTAGCTTTACCAACCACCTTCCCACTCCCCACCCCACCCCCACTGATGTGCACCCACCCACAGATGTGGAAGAGGACCAGAGACTGATGGAAAGAGGCCAAGGTGGTGCCAACCCTCGCCATCGATCAGACCAGGAGTGCCAACCTCACCACAGAGCTGCTTATAAATGCAGGAATTGGGGTGTCCCAGACATACTGATCAGAATCCACATCTCAGTGAGACTTCTTGGAGATGTTAGTGCACCTAACAATTTGAAAGTTTTGGACCAGACTATGTGTATAACCCCAAAACAACGCACCTGTAATCTCAAGTCTCCCGGGAGAAAACTAGTCTGAGAGAGCAAACCTAATTCTCAACAGCTCTTAGAAATAACCCTACTTATGATGAGCAGTGTTGGTGGATGATATGCCTGGCACTGTGCTGAGCACCTTCCATGCACATAATACTCCTTGAAGACCTAAGAGCGAGAGATATCACTATGGCCCCTTGGTCCAGGTCGGGATTTGGAGGATCCCAGAAGTTAAGGAACTTGCTAAATTCACCCAGCTTGTAAGAGGCAATGCTGGAAATCTATCATAAGTCAGCCTGAATCCCATACATAGATGCCACAGATTTCCTCCAAAACAAATCTATTCATGTAGGTCCACAATACTGAATGGCTCAATGATTCTCCTGAACAATGCTAGACCACACAATTAATATTTCAATAAACTTTGCTGCACCCATAAATGGAGTAACAGTCAATGTTCAAAAGTGATGTTTTTTAAGAATTGTCAATGATGCAAGGCAATTTTCATTATGAAATATGTCTTGATAAAAGCATAATGTAAAAACTATATAATATACTGTATATACATATATACATTAAACTCAAATGTTTACCATTCACAGAATGGTTAAATAAACCATGGAATATTCATTCAATGAAATGCTATTTATGCTTAAATAAAAACTAGATCTCTATATATCAACATTGATATTTCTCAAAAATATAATGTTTAATCACAAAAAGTCGACAAATCACAAAGTTGACAACTGAGCCATACCTGGGTGGCTCAGTTGGGTAAGCGTCCAACTTTGGCTCAGGTCAGGATCTCACAGTCTGTGAGTTCGAGCCCCGCATTGGACTCTGTGCTGACAGCTCAGAGACTGGAGCTTGCTTCGATTTCTGTGTCTCCCTCTCTCTCTGCCCCTCCTCCTCTCATACTCTGTCTCTCTCTTTCTCTCAAAAAATAAACATTTAAAAATTTTAAAGAAAAAAAAGTTGAAAAATAAAACTTTTAGTATGATATCTTTTATATGCATTTAGAAGCACAGAGAACAACATTCTAAATTACTCGTGGATACCAGTATGTAATATACAAGCCCCCAAAGCACAGACTGGAAAAATAACATGGAATCACAACAGTTGTTGGAACTGACCTGGGGCAGGGGGGTAAGGAGATTTCAACTGTATGCTATGTTATAATTCTTTAGGAAGTAAAAAGATAGGATAAATGGGATCTATATTGACAGTTGTTGATTCCATATGTTGGATATATGTATTCTATATGGAGGATGCTTGTTACATATGTAGTTTTTTGCAGTTTTAAGATTTCTATATTTGAATTTATATGCCAAGGAAAGTTTAAAAACGAAGTACATAAAATATTAACAATGCTGTCCTCTGGGTGGTAATGTTATAGGCAATTTTAGTTTTCTTCTTCAGATTTCTCTGTACCTGTAAAATTTTCCCTATTAGACTATGTGACTTTTTATAATCAATAGAAAAATAGACTCACTTCCCAATTTTCCAAGAGCTAATCCATTTCATGCCTCTGGGCTTTTGGTACAAAGCAGAGCATATTATTGAAGTCAGGCATAGTATAAAATCAAGAAAGTGAATAATGTTGGATTTGACAGCAAATGTTCTTTTAAAAACAGAGAGAATTTTTCTATTCCTAGTTTATTCTATGATTATGTTTGTTATGTCAAGTCTATAGCCAAACAAAGACAGATACCATCCCACACATATGTGAATGCTTCTTGAAGATGGCGCATTTCATCTTTGAAGGTTAGAACCAGGCCATGTATTAAAGAAGATCCAGTGCAGCCCCATCATTTGACCAACAGAGAAACTGAAGCTGAGAAGGGTGAAGAGGCTTGCCTATAAAAGCTAACATAGAGGCACCTGGGTGGCTCAGTCAGTTAAGTGTCCAACGTTTGATCTTGGCTCAGGTCATGATCTTACGGCTCAGTTCCTGAGATCGAGCCTTACATTGGGCTGTATGCTGACAGCACATAGCCTGCTTGGGATTCTCTCTCCGCCTCTCCCCTGTGTGTGAACGCTTATGCCCTCTCTCAAAAATAAAGTAAAATAAAATAAAATAAAATAATAAAATATAAATAAACTTTTAAAAAAAAGCTAACATAATTATCTCCTCTTAGGGCCAGATTTGCTATTCTCAAAATCTAATTACTTCTCTTAGTAAGTCTCATTTCCTTTACTGAATTCACTCTGTCTTGGAGAAGTAAATGTATTTGGATTTTGGCTTCTCAGCCCGCCTTCTCCATGGAGTGCTGACTCTTACCATGCAGTACTTTCAGAAGCTGACCCTTTCTAAAGAGAAGAGGTCACCAAGGCTAAAAAAAATTTTTTAAAAATGAGTATCCCTCACCATAGGTATCTAACAAAAGACCTGGTGATATTTTTCCCTGCTGGGCCACCCCTAGCACCTGTGGTCCCCTCTGAGGGACATGGGATCTGAAGCAAGTAAATGAGGCTATTTGCAAAACACAGTCAAGGGGTTGGGCCCTTGGTCACTCTGTCAGCTCATTTTCTTTCCTTCCCTTTGCATCTTGGCTCTGTCTCACTTTCAGAGTCAGTGGAGGAACAATTCCTTGGTCATCAGAAACTGGACAGCCTACGCTGCCCAGGTCCAGGTAAGACAGGCAGTGAGTCTCAACCTGCACAGCCCTGCCTGGGTACAAACTGCAACCCTCCCACCTGAAGGGCCAACTCAAGGCCCTTACTCTCTCAAGGTCCATGCCCTCCCCTGTCACTGCCTTCCCCTGTCCCTATAGCTGGCCTGACCTGACTCACCTGATCAACTTACATCCTCACTGAACCCCCATTCACAAGGGTAAGGCCAGTCTCCTTGCCTGGGCCCCAAGTGTCCTTCAAGCTCTGCTCCCTGCTTCCTTCTGTCCTCATCCCCTGCTTTCATACCCCTCCTGAACACACACTCATACATGCAAGTATGTGCATACAGGCTCACATGTGACATGTTCACACACATGCATGCATGAATGTACATACCCCTAAAGCCCACAGTTTCCTAAATGCACTATGCTCTTCCAAGCCCCCTGGCTTTCACACACAGTCTGCTCCTAAATCAGCTTGGAATCCTCCCTCCAAACTCCCAGCTCAGACATCCATGCACTAGCAGGGTTCATACACGGAGGGGGCTTTGTGAGGGCAGTGACCCCTATGATTCCTGCCCTCACAGCACAGAGTCTGGCACAAAGTGAAATGAAATATCAATTCATGAGGCAATAAGACTCATGACTATTTATTTTGAAAATCAGAACCCATACATACAAACAGAGCACAGAGAAGTGAGCCTTCCCAGCAGCCCAGAGCTGGCCTGTCCAAACACCTCCCCATGGGGTCTAGGGTGAAGGTACCAATATTTTCGTCTACACTTCATGCAGAGGCACTGCTTCTTTATCCATTGACTGGTTGACAAAACCAGTTACCTCACAGAAGAGATACCAGATACCTTACAGTTGTGAACATTTCACAGGTTGTGTTATTGCGGTGGCTGTGGTTGTTGTTCCTGCTGTTAGCCTTCTTTCATTAATCTAAGCCCAGGGCAAACACTTTGAAGCATTTTAAAGCTCTGCCTCTGTGTCTCTGAGGAAGGGTGGGGATATGACTCCAATTCTAGGATTGCTGTCTTTCAAGGTGTGTCTCAGAGGCCTGGGCACAGGGCAGAAGAAGGCTTTCCTCCCTGGTCCCCCTCCCTAAGCTGGTATGCACCCTTTCCCTGGTCAAGCCTTCCCTGGCTGGGCTCTGTGGGGTGAGGCTTGGGCTCCAGAGAGGGGGCCAACCCTCTGCAGAGCCCTGCTCCACACCCTGTGCCTCAGGGCCTGTCCGTTCAACAGACATGCATGAATGGCATGGCCCCTGGAGCCAGATCCCAAGGTGAGGTGGCTCTGGCAGACGGGAAGGAAGAGGCCATCATCCCTGCCCCAGGACACAGGCAGGGAGGTCAACTCACTGCTCTGTTCACGTCAAACAAGACAACCTGGACAGCAATCATGCTGAAACCACTTAAAAACATGAAGTTGAACAAAAATAAAAATGGCTACACCAATGCTTCCACAAAGCTCAATTTTAAAGCAACGCTTCTCCCTTCCACACACCTCCCCTCCTCCCTCTTGGCTGTTTGTGCCAGAACTGGCGCCACCCTAAAGACATGACCCAGGAAACAGGCAGCAAGTACTCAATTCCTGTCAAAACCAGCTAGATCCTGTATTTCCCTGTATTTCCTCTATTTCCTGTATTTCTCCCAGCCCCTTCCTCTGAGCAGACTTGCAGTTTTTGAAGGCCATAGTCTGCTGCAGCCTTCTTTGCCCAGCAAAGCCATAAAGCTATTGTTCCTCTTGATCCCAAACTCTGTCTTGGCGTTATATTTTGGCTCTGAAGCACAGAGGGCAGTTTTTGACAGCAGTTCTGCCTGGGCCAGGCCAGGGACTCACAGGTTGGGCTCATGGCTTCACAGTTCAGCAGGGGCCATGCAGCCACCCAGTGACTCAGCGGCCAGTTCTGCTGTCCTGGCTTCTGTGTGTTCCCACCTTCCTCTCTGCTGAATCAGGGACTCCAGGGTCTTTTCATTGAAATGGGGACAGGGAAGTACAGTTAAATACTTTGAGAATACACAAAAATACAAAGAGAACTAGAACTGCCTATGTACCCACTACCCAGAATTAACGGATGTCAATATTTCCATGAGTGCGTAGGAGATTCTAGGGAAATAATATAGCTATGATTGAGTCTCCTCGGTATCCCTTCCCTGTCCCATTCCTCCTCCTTAGCCCGACAGACAAACCCTATCTGAAGCCAGTATGTGTCCTCATCCTGAGAGTCATATTTTACTCTATGCATCCAAAAAGACAGCGTAGCAATGCTTTGTTCATTTTTACTATTTACATAAAGTCAGAATGAATTTATAATCCTGAAACATGCTTTCTTCACTCATCATATTCATAGTGCAGCTTTAAGCTCCCTTGCAGTTGATTCATATAAATCTGGCTCATTTGTTGTAATTGCTGTTAGAACGCATGCATGTGAATATGGCGTGATTTACTCAGCCTGTTCCTTCACGGTGGGCACTGCTATTTTTCAGTACTGTAAACAATGCTCCAGCTAACAGCAGTGT
Organism: Leopardus geoffroyi; assembly: GCF_018350155.1. Classification (NCBI taxonomy): domain Eukaryota; kingdom Metazoa; phylum Chordata; class Mammalia; order Carnivora; family Felidae; genus Leopardus; species Leopardus geoffroyi. The sequence goes on from NC_059328.1 coordinate 110,531,016, forward strand.
TCACACCTTCACAGGGAGGAGTTTCCCTGGGGAGAATACCTCGAGGAATTTCTGGGTTACGGTTTCGTGCTTATTCAGTTTTATTAGGACTCTCCCATCTGGCCTCCAAAGGCAGAGCTGAGGTACAGTACTCCCAGGGGGACTGAGAGTATGTATCACCCGCTCTGGTCACTCTCCTTCGTGGCCTTCCTAGCACCATCTCATGGTTGGCCACCTCCCCAGACACGCCAATTGACCCTATTAGCCGTTAGGGATTTCATCTACGAAAAATGCAGGGTCCTGTCCTGTGACCACTTTTCTCCAAGTTTGCTTGTCTTTTGTCTTACGTGGGTGAGAGGCTGGGGTGACAGGCTCACATCTGAGCTGAGGACAGAGAGTGCTCTTCATTTTCTCCTTTTCTTTCTCTGACAGGAATCCCTGTTAACACAACAACACTTGTCACACTAAAGTGGTATCCTGAGTGGACCCAGAGAGCACAGTCCCTCAGTATTCAATAGGGGTGGAGGGAAGCTTGCTTGGCAGCTGTGATTTGGGGGGGGGGGGGGCTCAGAGTTGGCTCCCTGTCCCCTGGCTCTTCCGAAGAAGTGGAAGGTAGACCCTTTGGTGCACACCAAGGGTCCTGAGGTGCTGGGACAGGCAGATGGGAGTGAACCTCACAGCCACCCCAGCCTCACTGCAGCAACCATAAATGACTTGTGTCACACTTAATAGCAATTAAATGAATGAGATGTAGTTTAATTTATTATGAATTTGAGATATCCTCAGCATAAATTTCAGAAAGTAATGGTGAAAAAGGAGATAGGGGACATGAGCTGGAATCAGCATGGTGGCCCAGTCATCATGGTCCCTTCCCTATAAGAAAGTAACTGAACAATCACACCACGGGGGTGGGGGAGGTGGGCACAGGTAGAGAAGAGATGGAGGGGTGCTGAGTGCTGCGGTGGGCACTTTTCCAGAACATCTGTCTCCCCTCTCCGGAACGAGGAGAAGACTCGGTGGGAGCAGGCTTGCTCACCAACCTGGAGGGGAACAGCAGAAAATCTGTTTCTACCAAGGGCTGGTTTTCTCCAATAAATAAACATGGTGTTAGCATAGCAGAGGACAGAGAGAAGAGGAGGTCCTCAGAGGAGCTAGAGGATGCTGGGAGAATGAGGCAGGGACAGCACAGGGCAGGTCCCACCCCAGAACTCTGCCTGGAGCTCCTGGGAGAGGCAGATTATCAAAAAAAGAGGAGGTCCCTCCTGGTTGAGTCTGGCAACATGGACCTGAGCTGAATGAAAGCCGGGGATCCTCCCTCAGGGTTAAGACATCCATCCTCCCAGAGGAAAAGAGCCTGTAACAAAGCTCCCTTTGCAATGGCAGGGCAGAAACCAACACAAGTAAGTCCACAGTTAACCATAGCCCAGTACCCCACCTCCCTCACCACCCACCCCTAGATCCTGCCACAGGAAACCGTGGAAAACACCCAGCCCTCAGATAGAAGCTCTGAGGGAAGAGAACAAAGAGTCTCAAATAAGATGAAGGAAAGGCAGGGAGAAATTTCCCATACCACATTAACACAAAGAGGAAGTCTTCATTGAGCTACATATATTCAAAATAAAAAGAAAGGATATAGCAGTCATGGAAAATATGAGAGCAAAGAAAAGAATAAATTAAAGGAAAAAAACATAAGGCAAAATAGATGAATAATCCACTCTGGGTGGGAAGAGGGGTTGGGAGACAAGAAACAGTAGGAAATGCCCCAAAACTGCTATATGCTAAAGAAAACCTGACACAAACCTCAAAAGTAGATATCAGGGTGCCTGGATGGCTCAGTTGCTTGAACATCTGTCTCTTGATTTCAGTTCAGGTCTTGATCCCAGGGTGGTGGGATTGAGTCCTGTGGTGAGCTCTGTGCTGAGAGTGGAGCCTGCTTAGGATTCTCTCTCTCCCTCTGCCCCTGTCCCCAACTTGTGCTCTCTCCTCTCTCTCTCTCTCTCTCTCTCTCTCTCTCTCTCTCTCTTAAAAAAAAGAAAATTGAAATGAAATGAAAATTAAAAAAAAAAAGTAGATGTCTCTGCCAAGGTGTTTGGGGGAAGTGTGCTGAGGTCTGCAAGTTGAAATGTATCAAAGATAAGAAGGACTGATGGAAGGGAAGAAAGAGGGGTGGAGAAATCCTGATCAAGCCAAGTGTAGGAAGATGTTGATGGGATCTGGGTAGTGGATAAGTGGAGGGTCACTGTGAAATGTCTTCCTCTTTTCTGTATGTGAAAATATGTATAATAAAATGTCAGGAACTCCTTGGGGCACCTGGGTGGCTCAGTTGGTTGAGCGACCGACTTCAGCTCAGGTCATGATCTCACGGTTTGTGAGTTCGAGCCCTGCGTTGGACTCTGTGCTGACAGCTCTGAGCCTGGAGCCTGCTTTGGATTCTGTGTCTCCCACTCTCTCTGCCCCTCCCCCATTCATGCTCTGTCTCTCTCTGTCTCAGAAATAAATAAACATTAAAAAAAATTTTAAATAAAATGTCAGGGAAGAAAAATAATACCTACTCTTCAAAACTATTGTAAGAATTACACGAGATAATGAATGTGAAAGGGTTGCATACACTACCAAGGATTTACAGGTTTTAAAAGTGATTAAATAGTATAACAGCATAACAAGGGGAGATTAAAGAGGCAAGGAAACAAATAGAGTGCCTTTCAGAACTAATAAATAAATTAGAAATAGCAAATGAAAGACAGGGTGGATCGTTACATTTCTGACAAAGAGGAAATATTGAATATGATAAAAATGAATGCAGAATGGAAAGGCAAATTGATTAAAGTGATTTTTAAAAGTCAGTGGACGTGAAGAGCAACAAGAACCCAATTGAAGGATAATTGGCATCCCTAAAACAGGGAACCTACCAAATGGAGATGAAAATATTCAAAGGTAAATGAGAAGGAAATCATTTTGGAGAAAAAAAAAGAGGAGAATTGTATCTACAGAACGAAAGAACATAACACACTCCAGAAGAAAATGATACAGGCAAATCAACACTAAAGTATATCCTAGCAAGCTTTCTCAAGGATAGTGAAGAAATTCTTTAGACATCCAGGCAAAAATAATAATAATTATAATTCCTTACAAAGAAGGAAATCAGGCTGCCTTCAGATTTCTCCCATCACTAGTAAATTCCAGAAGACCACAGAGGAATGTGTTCAACATTTGTGGGAAATAAACTGTGACCTAAAAAATTTATACTAAGCCCAGTTGAGCAGTCTCAAACATGCAAGTGCCCCAAATACTGCACCCATGAAGGTCTCTTGAAAGTCATACTGGCTAAAAACAGCCAGCCCGTCAAGGCATACATGGACATGCCTGGTCTGAAGACCGGAGATGGTCCAGAAGTGGGTTACTTATAGAACCAAGGCCAAAAATTGCAAATACGACTCTGCACGTCAGGATGCTAACATCAGCCACGTGAGAATGGTATCAACTAAGCACACTTGGAGGTTCGGGCAGGTGAGGGATTTGGAAGAAAGTCTAATCTCCTTCTGTTCTCATATTTCATAATGGGTTGTCAAATACTGTCTGAAAATTGATAAATCAAGAAATGGAGTTGTAAGTGTATTATATAAATATAAATACCAAGAAACAAGACAATCAGCCTCCATGTTCCTGGAAGAAAACGTATCAAGTACAAACACACACACAGAACATTAAAACTCAATAATGTAACAAAAAAGATGATAGATCTAAGACCAAATGCGGATACATCAATAAGTATGAGTGGATGAACACATTTTAAAGGTTACATTTGAAAAAGAAAGAGATGCATCTATAACAAGGTCACTGAAAGCCTCTGCAGACATCCCGGCTAATACAGACAAGGCAAAGCTGGGGGTGTGAAGTAATACCAGTCAAGACAATTCAAGGGAAAAAGCATTATGGAGAGAAAGAAAGGCACTCTATAATGATAAAGAGTATAATATACAATAAAGTTCTAACTGTCAGGAAAATTTATGTACCAAATAATGCAGCAGCAAATGATAAAAAGAAAAACTACAGCAAATACAAAGAGAAATAGAAACACAACAGGAGCAAACAGATTTAAGTCACCTCTCTGTCTGCCTATGACCAATCAATCACATAAACGCAATGACAAAAGATTAAGGGGGAGGGGGTTGTCTATGTAACAAAATGAATCAAGATGTTTCAAACCAAGCCGAGCAAACAGAATGTCCCCTCCTTTCCAAGGCCCATGGAACATTTACACACAGTGGCACCTCCTGGGTTTCCAGACCTCAATGGCCAACCTACTAAAGAGTGAGGGCAGGGTGAGGGGGGGGCAAAGGAGGGAAGTGGGGCTCCCAGATCCAGCACTTGGTGAAGCAAGCCATCCCCCCCAGACTGAAGAGGCAGGAGAGGGACACTGTGAAGGAGCCAGGGGAGAGCCTGACCTGCAATGCGGCTGGATGGCATCTCGATGCCCTGTCCTTCCCTCCGACCCCTCCTGGATGCCAGCCCACGCATGCAAGTTTGCTCAGGCGACCCGGGCACGAAGGTGGCCCTCCTGGGCCAGGAAAGGTCAGGATGGGCAGAAAGTAGATTGGGGAGGAGCAAAGAGAGACATCATAGCATGCTAATCCAATCAAAGGAAAAGGGAAAGCAAAATGCCCCAAGTTATGAGTGAAAATAGGAAATGACAGAAAAAAATGCATGAGACATAATGAAAGCATGTTTTGCTCAAATCCATGCAAATACAATACAAAATCTAGAAGAAACAGATGACTTTCCAGGAAAATGTGAATTAACAAATTTGAATATAGGAAAAAATGTGTAGAGTATAGAACAAAATTAGCAGATGAATTATTACAGGAAAATATTCTGTGTATCTGTTCCACAACCGAATTCCTTTGTTTTTCACGAGATTCTCCTGCTGGTTTCAGGTACACAAGTAAGTCACCTGAAAGTCATGATAGTTTTGCTCCCTTCTTCCTAATTTTTATACCTTATTCCTTTCTGTTTACCAACTCTTATTAATGATCATCTTTCCCATTTCTGCCTTTAATGGATGTGCTCTCAGAAAGTCCCTATTCCTAGGATGCTGGCTTCTTGTTTAAGTTTGTTTCTCTTGCTACATGGAGGAAGTATTTGTCTATTCCTGTTTTAGGTATGACTGTACACTTCTATCAAATGTCACTTTGAATTTAGTGGAGATAATCTCCAGGTAGTGGTTTATTTTTTCTTGTGACCTTTTAATATGGGAAATTAATTCCCAATATTTTGTATAATGTTAATTATTTTCTGACAGTAAAATGTCCTTGGATTCTGGGAACGAGCACCCATGGGTTGTACTGCATTGTTCTTTTAGTTTGTTTATAAACTTGATTTGCTAAAACTGTATTTCAAGCTTTTGCATCAATCAATATGAATTTTTATTTTGGGGCTCTCTTTGTCAAGTTTCAGTGTGAGTTTTATGCTAGCCCCATAAAATAGTGTTGATGTCTTTCTCTAACTTCTATAACAGCTTACACACACATTCAGATTCTATACTTTGGTGATACAGAATTCAGTTTAGGCCTGGTAGTTTGATAATAAAAATTAGGAGGAAGGAAGCAAAATTATTACTATCTGTATATCTGGAAAATCCAGGAGATTCCATTGAAAAATCTATGAGAAAAATAAGAGAATTTGGTGAAGTGTCTAAATATAGAATTGATAGTCAAAAAGAAGTAGCTTTTGGAGGCTCCTGGGTGGCTCAGTAGGTTAAGTGTCTGACTTCAGCTCAGGTCTGATCTCACCATTGGTGAGTTCAAGCCCTGAACCAGGCTCTGTGCTGACAGCTCAGAGCCTGGGGCCTGCTTCAAATTCTGTGTCTACCTCTCTCTCTGCCCCCCACCCCCCACTCTCTATCCAAAAAATAAACATTAAAAAAAAGAATTAGCTTTTGTCTATGCAGAAAGCTACTAGAAAATGCAAAGGAAGGAAAAAGATAGCTTTTCCATCCAACTTCCACCCACCCCCACGTTATCTCCTGCCCCATGCCCTCAGCCTGGCATGAGCACACACAGATGGGCATTGTCACCTACACGCTCTCTACTAAGCCACTGAATCTATAAACACGATCGTTTTAAAATTTATTTTTATTTTCAAATCTATTTTTAAGTTATACAATTTAAAAAAAGATTATTAAGGATGCAACTATATAAACTCTCACCAGTTCAGCAGTATGTTCACAACATAATGTGGAAGCAAGGAAAGTCCCCACTAAGAGTATATCTGCCAGTCGTGCTACCTCTTGTCTCTTCTGCTTACGTTATTAGTGTGATCATCAATCCACGGCTTATTAGCAGAAATATTTTTCGACTGCTTGTCAATTTTACGAGGGAAGTTTAGTTAAACATTGATAAAATCATCTGTAGGCACAGAGACTCTGTAACGTTCCCGGGCAGCCCATGGAGCCTTTCACACACCTCTCCACAAAGAGGGCAGGGGAAGGTACCTGTGTGCATTCCATAGAAATATCAGTAACCATGCCCCAGCTCCTAGGCACACTCAGGTGCATGTGGCCCAGCATACGCACCAGCTCTTATCAGGCTGCATCCCCTCAAGGTATCCCACTTAGTCGTGGAAATGGTTTTCACAGGGACAGTTAGAGGCATCCATGATGGCTGGACAGCTGGGGAGCAAGGAGGCCACCAGAAATTATCTCAGCAGCCCACAGCACCAAGCAGCTGACCCTCATAAGCTATCATCACCTACCACCAAGGACGCATGTGTTCCCTTTCTCCTCCACCTCCCAAATCTCACCCGCACCTCTCTTTGCCTGCCTCTGCCAGACCAAGAGGAAGGGGGAATACATAGTTCCAGACATCTCACCTGCATTGACCCAGAGCAGAATGTAGGGGTGATGGGAGCCCACAAGGGACATGCACAGTCTCCGACAGCAAGGACAGCAGCCCCATGCCTGTATCTCACCCCACACAGCAGTACCTCACAGAATTGGAAACACACTGAATCCCCTTCAAAACAGGGACAAAGGGGGGCGCCTGGGTGGCGCAGTCGGTTAAGCGTCCGACTTCAGCCAGGTCACGATCTCGCGGTCCGTGAGTTCGAGCCCCGTGTCGGGCTCTGGGCTGATGGCTCGGAGCCTGGAGCCTGTTTCCGATTCTGTGTCTCCCTCTCTCTCTGCCCCTCCCCCGTTCATGCTCTGTCTCTCTCTGTCCCAAAAAAATAAACGTTGAAAAAAAAAAATTAAAAAAAAAAAAAAAAAAAAAACAGGGACAAAGGTCTGTATGGCATGGAACTGTCTCTAGAGAATGTTCTTCCCTTTTCCAGCTCAGCCACAATCTCCATGTGAGATCCTGTATCAGCAAGTAGTGGAGGGAGAGAGAAAAAAGAAATGGGTAAATATATACAAATGTGTGCCTAATAAAGAAGAGAACTCACGTCCAGCATTTACAGCCCTAGTTGGCCTTCACAACTTCCTTTTCCCTCTACCCATGCCTGTTTCCTCTCCCTCTGCCAGCACCTCAGTGGATCATGGTTCTTCACCTGGCCAGGTGACCTACACCTTCATTCCTAAAGGATCTGAACCACTGGTAGCACAGCCTATACTGGATTGCTGTAGTCATCCATTAATTTTTACCATGGCACGGAGCTCACATGAGTCCCCAAGGCTCCACCATGCGTGCCCCCTTCCACACAGCAAGGTGGCCGGTCTTGCCTGCCCACCTCTCCCCAGATGCTGCAACCCCTCTGCTGTCCTCAAGCTGGTGACTGTCCTGCTACACTGAGGGCCTCTATAGGTGGTCCTCTGCTCACCAGCCTGGGCCCACAGCCTGCCCTCCCACCTGGAGCCTCCAGCACGCAGGCTTTCTGGGGGTCTGTGGGCACCTCCAGCCCTGTGGGTCCCAGCCTGAACTACTTCTCCGTCTCTTGCCCCAAACTGTGCCACCCACAGCCTTTGCCGTGTCCGATAATGGCAGCACATGCTCCTGACTGAGAGGGTCAAAACCCCTGTAATTGTCTTTGATGCCTCTTTCCCTCAAACTCCACGTCCTGGGAATTCTGCCAGCTCTACCTTCAAAATGCATCCAACATTGAGTCACCTCTTGCCACCTTCGCAGCTGACTCTCTTGTCCCAGCTGCCATCAGCCCCTGTCTGGATTACTGCACAGTCCTTCCAACCAGCCTTCCACAGTGTGTTCCCACAAGCCCAGCAGGGCTGCTGCCTCACTTGGAGGGGAAGCCCCAGCCTTTGTGAAGGTTCACGGGCCCCGTGGATCTGGCCTTCCAGCCATTCTGCATGCAACCTCACTGTGTCTCACATCTGCCCTCAGGTCTTTATACTTGCTGTTCCCTCTGTCCGGAACATTCCTTTCATAGATATCTTCGTGGTCAACACCCTCACCTGTTCCAACCATTCACCCAAATGTCATCTGCTCTTTGAGGCTTGCCTTGGTCACCCTGTGAAATTACAGTTGGCACTCCCAGCCCACTCACTCGGTCCTACTTTGTTACAGACACTTAATTACCTCCACCACACTGCATGAAGTATGAAACACTTGGCATTTATTGTTTGATTCCTCCCCCACCTGGAACGCAGGCTCATGGGTCATCAGGGATGTCAGGCTCTAGAACAGCACCTGCTCAGAGTAGGGGCTCCATAGCTACTTGGTGAATGAAGATCAGTAACATGACCTCTTACGCATTTACAAAGAGTCAACACCAAGGGAGAAGCAGCATTGCCGGCTGTGGTCCCCACTCTGGAGGAGCTCACCGTCCATATGGAGAGAAGGCCTTGGCAATGAAGACTCTGTGAGCTTTTGCAGAGTGACTCCACTTGGCCTCGGGAATCCCATCAGCCAGCAACTGACTTGTTACTGCTAAGGGCTCAGGTCCCCCAACCCCAACAGGACAGAGGTCAATGAAGGGCAGGCCGGAGCTGGGAGAAGGTGTGGGTATTCCAGCCCCAGAGGGCCACCTGCCACTGCCTCCATGTCCTCAAAGCTTCCCTCAGCTCCCACCTGCTTCTTAAATTCACACTTGCAAAGTGACTCCTTACAGGAACCTATAGCAAAACAAGCCCCACTACAGTCAGGAAGGACAGAGGACACAGGCAATGAAAGACACAGAGTAGACAGAAAAGCCTAAAAGCAGCTCCCGCTGAGGTCAGAAAGTCTGGGGAGGGAGGAGCAGCCTCCAGCCTGATCAGAGAGGTGGGAGCTGAAAGGCCCTGTGGGGACCAAGGCGCCCAAACATGGCTGGAGCCACTCAAACTCTCCTGCTAGTCGTCCAGCCACACAAGTCATGTCCACAAGCAGGGAGAAATCACAGGGCCAACACCTACCCTGTGGTGGATGCCGTAACTGTAGGGGGCTAAATGGGGATGGAAAACGAGCTTCAATTTTCTGTGTAAATAAATTGAAATTTATTTTGACAGGCAATGACTCCCAGTGCTGAGAAGGTGCCTGAGGAGATACCCAGGTCCAACAGGCAGACAGCGCCAGTGGGTTGTCTGTCCTGGGCATGGGAGGGAGGGCCATGGTGGACCCAGGCTGCCAGCCCACTTCCTCCCTATGCACCCCTTCCTGCCCCGGGGAGGCGGTGAGGGCCCCCATGGCCGGCAAGCTTGAGAGGGTATGCCAAGGCATTGGAGCCACATGGGCGCTGGGATGACAGCAGGCCTGGGGTCTGTGACCTGCAGGTGAGGAGGGGCATGGGAACGTGACATTTTAGAGGATAAAATCCCTCCTCTAAGTGACCAAGCAGAAGCACATCAAAATCTAAAAGTTATTCCTACATAAAATTCTTTGACATTAGGTTGGCAATGGATCTTTTAAAATGAAATCCATTAAAAATAACTGGCTTAACAGGCAAATATGACCCACCTAACCTGCCTAGAGATGAGCTGTATGCCTCCTGCTCCACACACCACATGCTCCCATAACAGAGGCTGGAAGACCCCAGCGGCTTCCCTTCATGGAGAAGGGGGCCACCCTTGTTCTTTCTGCCCCAGTTTAATCTGGGGAGTCATTTCATAACTGAGGGAGGACTCATAGCCTCTCTTTGAGGTCAAATATTAACTCACAGGGCAGGAAAACAAGTTAGCGTAAGCTTGCAGGGAAGCAACCTGGCGATTTGTAATAGCCTACAGATACCGCTTCGACAGAGTCTGCACAGAGACTAAGACAAAGGTGTACACACAAAGATGTCTGTCAGGCATTCTCATCATAGTAACAAATTAAAGGTAACCCAAACATGGGAAGTGGTTAAGTAATAAATTATCATATCGATGGGATATTGGGTACCTATGAAAAATGTTTACAAAAAGCTGTTTTAATGATGTGAGAAAATGTTTCTGATTTAATATTGAACTAAAATCCGAATGCAAGATTTTATTTACAGTGTGGGCTCAATTAAGAAAAAGAAAACAGGGGCACCCAGAGTCTGGGTGGCTCAGTCCGTTGAGCATCCAACTTCGGCTCAGGTCTTAATCTCCCTCCCAGTTTGTGATTTTGAGTCCCACATGGGTCTCTCTGCTGTCAGCCCAGATCCTGCTTTGGATCCTCTGTCCCCCTCTCTCTCTGTCCCTCCCCTGCTTAGGAACGCTCAGGAGTGTGCTCAGGCACTCTTTCTCTCTCTCTCTCTCTCTCTCTCTCTCTCTCTCTCAATAAATAAATAAATAAACAAATAAATAAATTTAAAAATATATAAAAAAGAAAAGGAAAACAAATTTAAGAAACACCAGAAAGAAAAATGTAATAATGCTAACAGCAAGTAGGAGAATTAGGGGTGAATTTTCTGCATTATTCCACTTTCAATTTTCCAGATTCACTACAATGAATGACCACAGAATCAGATAACATTTAATTTAAAACTTGTTTTGAATAATTAAAAAGCAGGAATGGTATTTCCCTTCAGAGGTGGGGTCCCAGATTCAAAATAGAAACCAAGGTAGCTCCACCTTCTTACCTAGATGACAGCTCAGTTTCCTGTGGAACCACGGAAGCAGGTGTACAGGAGAGGCGACTCAGGCCGGGGGGACATGATGGGAGCCAGCCCCAGCCCTGGCCCACAGAGCAGCCTGGGGTCATGGAGCCCAGGCTGGAGGAGGGAAGGGGCCATCCAAGGACACCCAGCAAGGAGCAGCAGAGAGCCTGCAGGGGGCTCCGTGACACCCTAGTTTATAGAAGCCCATGTAGAGTAGGGTTAAGAGCCAGCATGGAATCAGCAGGCCAGGTTTGAATGCTGAGTTCACCACCCTCAGCCCTAGCATCTTGAAACAGTTACTCAAGCCTCCCTGTGCCTCAACATAGTCATCTATAAAAGGGGACAATAATAGTTCCTAACTCAGGAGGCACACAAGTGCTCAATCAATAGCAGCTCTACTTTCAGTCAGCAGGGTCACTAGCTGAGGGAGTGAGGTAACACTATTGAACCTCATTGATGTCTCATTTTTTCCAAGGTCCATCTACGGGGGTGTTCGCCTGTCCTGGCAGTGGATGCCAAATGTCATTCTGCAGGCCTCAGGGTCCCCTGGAAACCTAAAAGCTATGAATGCCCATCCCCTCCCCCAGCAGCCCCAGTTCAGTAGGTATGGATGGGCAGGGCCTAGGAATCTGCATGGTAACAACACTCCCGTTCTGCCTCACACCCTGCCCCGGGGGCTCCTTGCTGTCAAGGTGTCCACTCTCCCTGGATGGGAAGCTCAGTTCAGGGAACATTAAGCAGCATGTGCCATGAAAAGTTGTCCTCCTTGTTGGAGGTATTCCTCTCTCCTCCCTCCAAGCAGTCCCTGAGGTTGTGGAAACAGAACCAATTCACCACTGTTGGCAGGTCCTAGGATTCATTGGGTTTTATCATTAAGTTAAAGGAAAAAAAAAAAAAAAAAACACAACACTTAGCTTCATCCAGAAGATCCCAAGCTTTTCTGTGCATGCACTGTTTTGAGTGAGTCCATCCAAACCATCGCCATTAGATCTATAAATGGATTTCCAGGCTGGTGTCACGCATACTGGCTCCAGAAACTCCCACCCTCATCCCGTATTACCACCTCCCCATGACAGTTCAAAATTGCTCACAGAGCAAGCCCTGCCTGTGATCCTACACCTCATTTTATTAGGCTGCCTGGGTTATCATCCTAACACAGCTCAATTAAGCCCTGCATTTGCCACTCTGTGGAGAAGATTAGAAGGTTAGGATTCCTGTCTGGAAGCCTGAAGAATCATGTGTCCTAGGAGATTCAAGTCATTTAAATCCTCTGTAGCCAGAAAATCATGCAACCTAAATGAACTACTCACTTATGTAGGGTCTTACTCAAAAATGTATAGGACACAGCAGCTGCCCTCCAGCAGCCAGGCTGGTGGAGAGATAGACTGTCTTCGTCTGTTTGGGCTGCTAGAACAAAATACCACAGACCAGTGCCTTATGAAGAGCAGAAACATACTGCTCACAGTTCTGGAGACTGGAGGTCAAGGCATTGGCAGGTCAGGTGAGGGCTTCTTTCAGGCCAAAGGATGCTAATATCCTCACACAGTGAAAAGGGGCTAGGGAGCTTTATGGGGTCTTTTATCAGAGCACTAATCCCACTCTTGAGTGCTCCACCCTCATGACCTAAGCCCTCCCCAGAGGCCGTGTCTATGACCTAAACCCTCCCTAGAGGCCCTCTCTATGACCTAAGCCTTCCCCAGAGGCCCCCTCTATGATCTAAGCCCTCCCCAGAGGCCCCCTCTATGACCTAAACCCTCCCCAGAGGCCCTCTCTGTGACCTAAGCCTACCCCAGAGGCCCTCTCTCTGTGACCTAAGCGCTCCCCAGAGGCCCCCTCTCTATGACCTAAGCCCTCCCCAGAGGCTCTGTCTACTACATACCATCACTTTTGGGGGTTCAGATTTCAACATGAATGGGGGGGGTCACAAACATTCAGGCCATAGTATAGATCCATAAACAAATACTCCTATAATCTGACAGCAAGAGCCTCCAAAGCAAGAGCAGCAGCTTCAAGTGTGCAGAGGTGAGAGGCCCATGGAGGTAGGCTCTCTGAGGTGGGTGAGCACACCAGGCAGAAGTTACTAGAAGTTACTAGGGAGCTAAAGGACCTGGACAGAAGGGAAAGACATTCCAGGAACAGGGACCACCTTGTGCAAAGGTGCAGAGGCAAGAAGGAAAGAAGGAAAGGTGGTTTGAGAGGGAATGATATGCCTTGGCTCCTCCTTTAGGAATGAAGGCTTCATTCTCCAGTTGCTGAAAGTGCAGCCCCTGGGGACTGCCTAGGGCCACACCCCTTCCCCAGATGGCCACATCCATGACTGCTGGACACACTCTCACACAGACCTGCTCCCACCCCTTGTCCCAACTCCACTGCGCTCTCATGGCCACCCCCAGCTATCTGTGGGGCCAGCTGAGTCACTGCAGCTCAGCTGAGCCCTCTGCCCAGGCCTGTGTCCTGCCCCTCCTTCCTCAGGTGCAGACCCAACACTTCCTAAACTAATCTGCACCTCAAGTTAGCTTGGGGGAAACTTCTTGCTTCCTGGAGCCCAACCTGCAGCAAACTGCAAGTCACTTGGCAGTGCCTAGCAAACATTTTTAAACAGTGGGAAGGAAAAGAGCTCAGTCTTCAGACTTTGGGAATTACTACCTGGATAAATTAGCAGGGACTGACCCTGGGCTGAGAAATAAAGGTTCAGACACCATTTGGTACTTCATTTTGTGGTGCCTCAACCCAACCCTTTTTTTTTTCCATCCTCTAATGCAGACACTCAGTTGTTTGATTTCAAGCCACCAAGAATGTTCAAAGGCAGTGCCTGTGCTGAAGAAGCCTAGGAACTCTGAGATCCAGCCCAGTGAGCTGCGGCCCAGAGAGGTGAGGTCCTGTCCCAGGCCACCCACATGGGACAGCCACAATTACAGCCCGTGTCTGAATCCCAGCTACAGAATCCTTTCTACTCTGCAGTCTTGACACATGGTGCATTTAGAAAATTCTAAAGTTGTTGTGGCGGACTGAACCCCACCCCCCGCCACCAAGATGACCATGCCTTGATCCCTGGAACTGTGAATATCACTTTTTTTGGCCAAAGGGACTGCAGGCATGGTTAAATTAAGGCCCCTGAGATGGGAACATTTTCCTGGATTATCCAGGTAAACCCTAAATGGAATCACAAGGGTCCCTATGAGAAGGAGGCAAGAGAGTCAAATGCAGGAGAGGCTCTGTGACCATGAAAGCAGAGACTGGAGTCATGTAGGCAGGAGCCAAGGAATGTGCATTGCTTCTAGAAGCTGGAAAAAGCAAGATTATCCCTTCTTGTCACCAGGAATGAAAAGTTGTATGTCTGTGGCCTGGGTCTGAACTCCCTAGTGTCACCATGGGCTCACAATGAGGGAAACCATGAAAGGGGTTTCTAACAGAAGTAGGTGTTTGTGCCCCAAACTCACAACTTCCAGAAAACAATGAGCCAGAGCAAGGAGCAGATATGGTTTAGGGGAAGTGTCACTGAGAAGACCATGGACATGTGACAATGCAAATGGGTGTATCAGCAGTGAGGCCCACATGTGGGATTCCCTGGGCTTTCTCTGTGGACAGTGGACAGACCCAGCTGCTATGCACTTCACATAGCCCAGGCTGACAGCCACCAAGGGGGGCTCCTGAGATCAGGGAGCAAGCTGTGCCAGACCCCAGGTGAGAAGGAATGTGGTTGGGTCAGCTGCTGCAGGCAAGGACGCCTCAGCAAGCCAGGCAGGAGAGATCAGTGAGGCAGAAGGGAGCCCCCACACACTTCCTGAGCAGCTGCCCCAGGAGACATCTGTCTGCCTTGATTTAAACCTCAAAAATCAAAATATCGATAAACAAATACAGACGGAGACAGAGCTGGCTGGGTAGAAGCCCAGGGAAGAGGTGCTGACAGGTTTTGGGTTATCTTGTTTTTTGTTTCTTACCAGTATGTTCTTTGGTACCAATACCACACACGTATCTTTTAGCAAGTGTATGCAGCAAGCCCAGCACATGGTCTAGGAGCTGAGGGCACTCAAGGGAGCAAAACCTGCAAACTCCCTGCCCTGGTGGGGTGCTGGCAGCTAAGGGCTGAGTTCAACCCCAGGTCAGCTCTATCCCAAGGTCTGTGCTCACTTCACTGCCCTCTAGGCTGGGCCAGAGAGCAGTGTAAGGGCCCAAGGAGGAGATTTTGTAAGAAGATTGCAGTCCAAATACAAAAGGCCCTTCTTCCAAAAAGGGGGAAGGGAGGAGGAATCTGGGTTCTGACCCAGATCCTGATGTCCAGGGGCACAGGGAGCTCCCACCACCCTGAGAGAAAGTGCTTCATCATCTCAGGCTTGAGCTGGGAAAGGTGACCAGAGACTGAGGAGAGTGGCCAGCAAGTTTCAGCCCCCACCCTTGTGGTCTGTCCTACTCAGTCAGGTACAGGAAGGTATCTCACCTGGGCAATGAGAACACTTCTGCCTGCTCCAGGGCAACTGCTGGCTGTGCTCCTCCCCGAGGATCTGGCCCTGCCAAGCTCAGCCCCATTTCTTACCAGTGGCCAGGGAAAACGGGACCAGGCCTGCTGTGCAAGCTAATGACGGGCCACACCTTTCATGCCAAAGCCCCTCCTAGAAGGAAACAAGTTCTGGGACTTTAAGCCTTGGAGGCCAGAGGAGAAGCAAAGCTCCCAAAGGAGACATGGGGCCTCAGGATGACCCCATACCCCAACCAACAGCAAGCACAGCTGGGCTTGCATTCCACACCTGGGGAAACTGAGGCACAAGGAAGGAGCTGGGCCTAACAGCTGTGTTCTGAGCCCTGGAATGAGAAAACGGAAATCAGGAGGCTAAAACTGATTCTATCAGGTGGGCCCCAGGAAACTGTCTCCCCAGCAAGTTATGTGCAGACACTGGGCCCCCTGCCCAATCCAGTTATGGACTAATGGTCCCCAGGACACTGCAATTTAGGGAAGGAAGGAGGGGTTTCCTTCCTGAATCCTAGGAAAAAAGAAACAACAATAATGGCCCAAATGTTGAAGGCAAAATAGCTTCCTCCTAGAAGGAACGATTTTAAGAATCATAGAAAGAAACAAAGACAGACAGGCTGATACACTCCTGGACAGACCTAGGAGCAGCCAGAACCCTGCTGGAGAAACATGCCAGGAAAGATGCCACTTCCCTGACTTCTGAGAATGCCCCCAGCACCCCAGAAGGGATCCCTCCATGTACTGGGCTAATTTTAAGGCTCAACGGTTGAATGTTGTGAGGCCCAGTGGTCACACTGCATATACCCAGGCCAGCATCAGGCTCAGGACTGAGAAGGAGCCTGCCACCCACCCAGTAAGCCTGGCCCCCAAGCCTGAAGGCCACCTGATTACATGCATGCTTCAGCAGGGTCCCTGGGTCTGTGTTTTAAACAATGCTGCAGGGGGTTCTGACATCCATCACACCCATCTGTGAGCTTGAGTAAACCCCAGGACAGAGTCCCACCCTGGCGTGAGCATGTTCTATGGACGGCCCACTTGGCACCGCTGCTTTCTTGCCCATGAGAACATGGTCACTGTGAAGTTCACCCTGGAAGGCCAAGAGTCCTCCCCTCAGAGCAGGGGCACGAGGACAAAGCCCTGGGATGCCTGGCCATGCTGCACTGCAGAACCTGGGATAGAGGAAGAGTAACTGACAAATGCCATTCTCCCACCTCTTATCCTGGGAAGTCAGCTCCATGGGGACTAATGATCCGGAAGATGTAGTAATGGATGAAACTCCACTTGAGGTCCTAGGCCTGAGTCTGATGCCACCTTGTCCCCCTGCGTCCACAGACCCAAACAGTGGGCACTGGGTTCATTCAGAAGTTCCCTGGAGTTCCAAGAGTGTGTCATCCGTGGACCTAGAGCAGGGAAGCGCTGAGGCACCAGATGAGACACCTCTAAAAGGGGAGCATGGGACGGTTTCATCAAGAAATCTAGTGTCCCAAACCACCTGCTTCCTGATCCAGTTGGGCTCTCCTGTTAACTGACATGAGATGTTCTTTTTTCAATAAAAATGTTTTTTTAATTAATTTATTTATTTTAAGAGAGAGAGAGAGAGAGGGAATGCGAGCAGGGGAGGGGCAGACAGAGAGGGAGACAGAATCCCAAGCAGGCTCTGTGCTGTCTACATGGAGCCCGACTCACGGCTTGATTTCCTGAACTCTGAGATCGTGACCTGAACAGAAATCAGGGGTCGAACACTTAACAGGCTGAGCCACCCAGGCACCCTTGAGACGTGATTTTCTTAATCTCCCTCCAGTTTGGTTAGCTTTTGAAAACCTGACCTTGGGCTGTGGCCTGGTGACAGCACAAGGTCACGCTGGCCCAGCCTGGAGATCCAGCCTGTGAGGCACCTTCCCTCAGCAGTGACTCCTCTGTCCTGGTCCCCCAGCCGCTCTCTGCTCTGCAGCTTCCACCTCATGTGGATGGGACCCCACTCTTCCCCTCTGGACCAGCCCTTTCCAGGCACAGTCTCTGTATCTGCCAGCACCCACATGAGGCAGTGGGAACAAGCACCTGTGCCCGCCCCTTCAGCTCACCCTCTGGGGCGGCCTGCCTCCAGCACACATGTCTGACCCTACACTGGATGCCCCAGCTGTTTGGTGCTGGTGTAACCTGAGCGGAGCCAAGGAGATTGAGAACGGGACACAAGGGAACGCTCAGACATAGGGAGGACCCTACATCCCTCACCGCCACAGAGCTTCCGGAAGGTGCATGACCCAGGCCCGGGCATAGCAGGACCCACCACAGAGCTGGCTGCCAAAGTGGCTGGGGAGACCCCAGCGTGCTGGCATGTGGCGCAGCCCACATTCCTCATCCAAAGGGGGGCCCAGGCCTGCCTTGAGGGTGCTTCAGGTCAGCTCCATGGTGATGGGCTCACTGGAGAGGTGTGGCAGCCCAAACCACACAGAGAACACTACCTCCCAGCCCTTGGGGAGCTGAGATGGACAACAGGAGAGCTCCAGCATGCACCCCTGATCCAGCCTGTGAGGGGACCACCTGGTGCAGCAGGTGGGATGTCCCACACCCTGCCCCTCCCACACTGGCCAGCGACCCTGGAGCTCCCCACATGCAAGGCTCTGCAGGAGGAGGCCTCTGTGAGCACAGAGCCACCTCCCTGTGAAGAAGAGAGGCCACTTCACTGCCTTCCACCCATTTTGAGGAAAACAAATCCATCCAGGGAAGAAACAAGATAGCAAACGGGCCTTCTCAGCACTCAGAGAATAGGGCACAGGAGGCTCAGGGCCATGTTCTGAGCAGCTCTGGGCCTTTTGGGACAAACTCTCGTTCCACCTTCCGTTGAGTGTCAAATGGAGCCACATCTGTTTCCATTCAGAGGGTCAAAGCTGGCATGGACCCAGGAGGGTGACAATAAGCTGGACTCTGGATCATTCATGTGGAACTGTGGGCAGGTCTTTCTTGGGCTCAGGCTGCTCCTTTGGAAGTTAGAGGAATCACAGCTCCCGGCTTCCTGCTGGGGATGACACTCAGTGGTGACCAAAACCTGGTCAGGCCTCTCTGGGCCCCTTCCACTGGGCTTCAGCCTTGGCCTCTAAAACTGCAACTTTCAACACCAGCAATGTCCCTCCACCACCCACACACCCACTGAGGGACTTGAACAAACTAACGTGGCTGCTAGCAGCCTGAGGCTGCATCTCTGGGACACAGCAACCCCCTGCAAACACCTGCTGAAGAAAGCTAAGGCTGCCAAGAGAATTTGCCATGTGCTTCAGCCGACATCTGAATGCAGGCACCTGACCCCCAAATAAGGCAGTTCCTTCAGAAAACTTAAAATTGTAAATTCTTCCTCTGCGGGCCCTTCTGTTGAAAGGTATTGTATTTCCTACAACGCGGGAGTATGTTTCTCAAGGACTCCTGGGCCAGCCCTTTGAAATGTGGTCATCAAGAAGGACAGGGCCCCTCCTCGCAGAGTCCAGGGAGGCAGCCCTTCAAATCTAGTTTAGGCGAATGCCAGTTACCAGGCACAGCCTCCACACTGACCAGCCCTCTCACCCGCTTTCTGGAATCTTTCACTTGCCTGACTATGCTCAAGCCTCCAGTCCCTGGTTCCCCCCTTAGAATCCCAGACACCTTTGTTCCAGTCAGAAGGGAGCTCAGCTTCTCCCCCGCTGCAGGGGTGCAGACTGACACTTGTCCTCACCAGCATCTGGCCCTGTGTGCCTCAGGAACTACCTCAGCCTTGGTAAACCGGTGGAGAGTGGCTGTGTGATGACCAGAAGGAATGCACGTGCACACCCTAGAGGAGACTCAGACACGATGAGAATCAGGGCCATACTGCACCTTTATAAGGCCCCAGCTGTGTGCTGGGCACATCTGTGGTCACGAATGTGAAAGTCTCCATGTCTCCAATCTACTAAGAGGATGATCTGGAAATATAATCCAGGCCCATCTGACTCCATAAACCCCCAGGTTTCCTCCCAGAACCAAGTGGCAATGTGTAAAGAAGCCACAAGTGTTAGGGGTGCCATGTCAGGGACTGAAACACTTTGCACAGACAGAATACCGTGCTCCACTCTGGTGGAGGAGTATAATGGTGGAGTCGCCAGGTTTTCAAAGAGTAATACCAGGGCAGCCACAGACCCTGTAAGTGAGAGTGAGGAGGGAGGGTGGGGAGACAGAGAGGGAGGGAGGGGAAGGGAGGGAGAAAAAGGGAGTGAGAGGGGAGGGCATTGTGGGGAGAGACAAGGGTTGGGGGAGGCAAGTCTGAAATTTTCAAGTGGTTTCCTGCCCTCTTCCTTCCTCAGCCCCTCCACATCCATTCCCAAAAGGAAACCATGGGGTAGGGACAGCCCTGGAAACTGATTCCCACTCGATTTTCAAGAGGAGCCACCTTTCTGAGCAGAGAGCCTCCATGCCAAGCTTTTGTCTGCAAGGAGTTTTTCTGTGAATTTATTAGAAGCTGAAAAAATGCTGACAGAGCAGTTTTGCCCAAGCCAGCAGGCTTCCAAGTGCACCTCATTAGACCAGCTTCCTGCAGGCAACAGGGAACAACAGGCAGGGGAGGCTGAGGTGGGTGACAGGGGACAGACAGAGTGTCGGGGCCCACCCCTGGTTGGCATGGAGGGAGTGTTCACAGAGCACAGCTCCCCAGAGGAGCAGGAAGAACCAGAGGGCTCTGCACAGTCACCTGCCGACTCAGGTCACGCCAGACTCTCAGGACATGGGAGGCTGGAGGGCAGGCAGACAGAGGAACCACAGGACACCAGGTTCCCAGGAGCTGGTTCTCTCCCACCTCCCCCGCCCCCATGCTCCTTGTTCATTTCAGGACAAGGGATTGCACTTGGAAGAAAGGACCCTTTCCCCTTGAGACCCCAACTTTTCTAAATTCTTCTCGATTCACAAAGTAATCCCATTTTTTCAATCACCCAAGGTCCACATATTTTAATGTTTTCTTAAAAATAAATAGCAATCCCTGCGGTCATGAGGACTCAGTATGTGGCAGGCAGGCCTGAGCAAAGCCTGTGGCTCCCTGGTCACAGTTACTTGTTCCTGCCAGCCTCATCAGAACAACCGAACAGCCGTCTGAGGTGTTACAGAGGAGGGACCCCAAGATGAGAGACGTGAGGGACTCCTGGAGTCACACAGCGAATGCGGCAGAAGCCATGGACTTGGGGCTCACGTTCAGTCACTGCTCCACAGCAAGTTCCTACCTTAGAGTATTTCCACATTCTCTGTCTTGTTGATTTTTATAAAACCTGATGAAGTAAGCAAGCAAGAATTACTCCATTTAACAGATACAGAAATGGAGACCTACAAAGGGCCTTGCAGGAAGCTATGGAGTCAGTGAGATAAAGCCAGCTAGAGCCTAAGTGTTCCGTGCCTTAGCCTACATGTCATTCTACCTCGCCAAGTAAACTTTGCTCTGGAAGCGATTGTTGAAAAATATTATTGGTAATGTGATGCTGTGACTGGATGGATCCTGGGGTAGGAGAGACATCATTTGGGTAGAGGAAGGGGTGTGAGGAGAGGTCAGGAGGCTGAGAGGTCTGGACTTGGAGAAGGGCAGGGAGCTGCCGGGAGTGGGTGGGAGACTCCACAGAGAAGAAGGAGAGCTGGGCGCTGCCAGCCAGGTTGCCTGGATGGTGACCACCTTCCCAGCCATATCACTGACCACAAGGCCCACCCATACCTCCAGCAAGAAGAAGATAAGAGTGAGGAGAGCCTCAATGCTGGACATTGCCGCATCTTCACATGGGAGCCCTAATCCTCACACACCCCAGATGAGGCGTGCTCACCCCTGCGTCTCTCCGAAGAAAGAACCCAGAGACCTCCTTATGATTTCACCAAGCCCCAGCAGCTTTAGGACAAGCCCGATTTCCTCCAGCTATCAGTGACCCGTTCTTTTAATACCTCCCCACAGTTCAGTGACTAGTTCATCCTGTGTGTGTGCACGTGAATGTATGCATGCACACGTGTGTGTGTGCCCCTGCTCCCACGCTGTGGCTGTGGGGTGTGAAGGATGGAAGCAGGAGACCTGCTCAGCACAGCCACCCTGACACGAGCCCAGCAGCCACCCTGTTCAGTGTCTCACCGCCTTCTGCTAGGAAAATGATCACTAAGGCTGTATTTTGCCCAGATTTGGATCCCAATGAATATTTCCAGCAAAAGTCATGTAAATTGATTTGTAGAAAAGGCAAAGATGGAGAAAAATGGGAGGCTGCAGACCCTGAATTCAATACCAAATAATCTAATATGCCCAATTGCATTTTCTTTCCCTACCTTTGATGTCTGCAAGCAAATCATTGGCACTTTAAGTTTGCACATATATCTCAATGCAAAACGGTCAAGCGGCAATAAATAAATGCATTATCCAGATAAATGGCTGCTGGTCAGGGTGCAACTGCAAGGAACAGTCTGTGCTCCTGTAGTGATTTACAAGCAGGAAATTCACTTATTCTCCCCTGACCCTTGGCTGTTGTCAGCTCTCATAATTCTAGAAATGGGAGGGGAGGGGTGGGTCAGGGGAAGCAAGGATGGTAGGAGGAGGAAGTATTGGAGGGCACCAGGCCTGGGGAATAAGAGAAGACCATTTACCAGGCAATGATGATGTCTTGGCCTTCACAGCCCCTAGGCTGCCCAGAGCCCCAACCTGATCTCTGCTCCTACACTTTAAAATATCCATCCAATCCAAACATCAAACATGCTAGTCCCAGCCTGAAATTACACCAGCAAAGCATCTCACCCTATGGCCTTCTTTGACCTTTATCCTTTGATTCCCTAGGGCTACCTCATTCTTCATGAAGAATGTTAGGACAACCTGCCAACTACTCACCCTTTCATCTTTCCCCTGTAATCCATCCTGCCTGGAACTGCCAAAGACATGGTCCTAAAATGTAAATCTTGACATGGCACTTTCTGTTTAGTTCCTCAGTGTTTTTCCTTTTCCACCCTTCACTTGACTCCAGAAACCTTAAATAGAAACATTCCTTTTCTCCCAATGTAAGGCCTTCTCTGACTCTTTCCTTTGTTTTCCTATTCACACACATGCCCACCTGAAAATGGGTCATGAGCTCTTTGAAATTAGGAGCTGCATCTAATTCATCTGTTAGCTCTCCAGCACCTGATACAGTGCCTGAGATGGGCACTTGGTGGATGCTATATCCAGAAGGATGGATGGATGGATAGATGGATGGATGGATAATGGGATGATGAATGGGTGGGTAGCTGTTGGATGGGTAAATGGATATGTGGGTGAATGGATGGTTGGGTACATAGATGGATGGATGGGTACTTGGATGGATAGGTGATGGGTGGGTGGACTGGTTGATGCCAGTAGACAGGTAGATGACGATAGGGATACTTGAGCAGGCTGGTGAGAAAGGGAGTAGGTGGTAAGTGTGAAAAAAGAAAGACCCATTGGGGCTCTGAGGATTAACTCCTCTGAGACCCTGAGGAGGCTGTCTGTAGTCTAACTAGTAGGGCTGATTACAAAATACCATGAATCTTCTGGCAAAGCTTAAATCCCCCTGTGTCCAAGCCCCATGACCCACCATGACTTAGCTTCCATGGAGGTGCAGCAAGCCTTCGATCACGCCTTTGAGCCCCACCTTCCTGGTTTACTCACCATTCCAGCACTTCTTGGAACTGCTCATCCAAAACAGCAGCCCTCTCCCAGCTTTCCTTCCATCTGCACAATGTAAGTAACCTTCCACGATTTAGGTCATTGATCAGAATGAACTGTTACAACCACAAACAGAGCCTACAGCCGCAGTATAGAAAATGCATCTGAAGGAAACAAGGCTCATCACTCAAGCTATGGGCACAGAGCTCCGCCCTCTTTGTGTCTGACTAATTGCAGTGACCCTCATCCAGGCCCTATTTTGTCCACAGCAACATAATTAGAAATGTCAAATATTTTACAGAACTCACCATGCACTTTATTTAAAAGCACCGAGTCTTGGGGCGCCTGGATGGCGCAGTCGGTTAGGCATCCGACTTCAGCCAGGTCAAGATCTCGCGGTCCGTGAGTTCGAGCCCCACGTCGGGCTCTGGGCTGATGGCTCAGAGCCTGGAGCCTGTTTCCGATTCTGTGTCTTCTCCCTCTCTCTCTGCCCCTCCCCTGTTCATGCTCTGTCTCTCTCTGTCCCAAAAATAAATAAACGTTGAAAAAAAAAATTAAAAAAAAAAAAAAACACCGAGTCTTACGGCTTAGTGTATCTGTTCAATGAAACTGAATGCCATTAAGCCATGATTTTTTAATGAACCCATGCAGGCTCCCAGCAATGACTATTTCTTTTAAAAAATATTTCCTCTCTGAGTGTTTCTTTTGCCAGAGAACAAATGCTGACCATGGGGATAAACAAGGAGAGTTGGGGAAAGTGTTTAAAATCGTGTAGATAACCGAGCAATTTATTACAGTTCCAACATGAGCACCCACACCCAGCTGCTGTTGTGCGGCGTCTGCCTCTTAGTTGTTCCCAAGATGCTTCAAAGACTGACTGTGGGGTTAGGACTCAATGTACTTCTCACCTCCTTGCTCTGTAACCTCTGTAACATTAGACACACACTGGCCCACCCGGCTGGGCCTGAACTTCCTGATTGTAGAATGGGAGTCATAGTTACCATCTGACAAGGTTATTGTGAAAACTAAGCAAGAAACCACGACCATAGCATGTGCTGACCACGAGACACCAACTGACAAACATGGGCAATTGGTCTGCAAGGGCTGGGTGCTACAATCCGGCTCCTAGGAGTCTCATAACTATTCCTACTTGGAGCAGCCTCACACCCCAGTGCCCACCCCCTGGCCAGAAGGATGCCTCTACACATATCAACCACAGATATATTCCAAAAGCACCCACACAGCCATGTACTCTTTTGTGTACCTGGTAGGCCCAGGCCGCAGCCAGCATTTGCTTGGCTCCTAGAGAAAGAACAGTGCATTGAAATCAGCCACTCCAGAGACACTCAGCCCCTTGTTCTCCCAGAGGGTAGGTGGCCCATGGAGGATAAAGAGACAGAAAGACTTCAAACTCAAGGTGATTAATTGAGTGTACATACCTAATTTCACTCCCCCCAAAATCCACTGCTCACCTCCAAAACAAAAGCAACCCCCCCCAAAAAAAAAAACACTGTGAAGAAATCTTTTAAAAGGCATAAATCCACAAGGACACTGAGAACAGGAGAGATGCAACACCAACAAAATTTTAAAAGGTGTAAAATAAAGTGGAAAAAAGCAAATCCTGAGCCAGCAGCAGGGAATGCAAAGAATCACCCCAATTCACACGACAGAATTCTCAAAATGCTCAGGAACTGGCAGCACCGGGAACTCGGAATAATAAATAACTACAATGGGGCTAAAATAAGGAGAACTGGCCAGAGGCTGTTTGAGAAATAGCTAGATTCCTAGGCCCCTCTTCCACACTCACCCTTCATGGAAAGGCTGCCCTCCCCCACCCCTGCACTCCTGCTCTCCCAGAGGAAGACAGGAGGTGGAGACAGCACAGTAGGGCTGTGAGTGCCATTCCAGACACCAAGGTGGTAACCAACAGCATTCAGTCTCCCCTTCTTGGCCCCCAGAACACTGCGCTCAGATATTTTGTCCTCCAAGCAGGAGATGAGAAGTGTATTCAAGCTCCAGGGAAACCTACTAGCCCCAGAGGACAGGAGGATGTCCCACCAGGGGAGGTGGACTATACATCCCCTCTCCCACAAAGCTCCCCACCAGGGCTCCCCAGGAGCCGCCGACCTGTTCACCTGTCCCAAGCAGGATATTAGCCTTGGCTCTTAAGCCAAGGAGTAGCAGACCCCTGAGGAAGGCTTCCATCATAACAGACAGAATGAGCCACTCAGAGGAAACCCACACATACATTCCAATAAAACTATCATTAATAGCCTCTGAGAGATGAGAAGATATATCCATGAAATGTGAAAGAATATAAAAAAATATATTCAAAAAACAAACACAAGCTCTTGAAAACTAAAAATATGATAGTAAACATCTCAAAATGTATAGAAGTACTGGAATAAAAAGTTGAAGATATCTGTCAGAAAGAAGAGAAAAAGGCAAAGAGCTTAGAAAATAAGACACAAAAAGAAAGAAAAATAGAGGGCCTGCTTAGGAGACCATGTAGCAAGCCCTGTCAATGTCCTGTCCTGATATCCCAGGCCTCATTTGCTCCCCTCCCTCATTATCGTGGGGCTTTTGCTCAAGGGCAGAGACACTTTACTTGTTTTTTTTTATATATTATAATTTGTTGTCAAATTGGTTTCCATACAACACCCAGTGCTCATCCCAACAGGTGCCCTCCTCAATGCCCATCAGGCCATGGGCACTTTCCCCTCTCCACCACCCCCCATCAACCCTCAGTTTGTTCTTAGTATTTAAGAGTCTCTTATGGTTTGCCTCCCTCCTTCTGTAACTTCCCCCCACTTCCCCTTCCCCCTGGTCTTCTGTTAAGTTTCTCAGGATCCACATATGAAGAGACACTTTACTTGCATCCGCAGGGGACAGAGTGCTGGAAGTCTAGACTCCTGATGGCCCTGGGTCAGTGGAGCACAAGAGAATGAAAGGCCAGGTCCCTTGCCTTAGGGCAGGAAGTCCTGAAGTGCAAGTTGCACCCTGGAGTCCCCTGCTGGACAGCCAAAGAGCCCCTCAGGGGACCTGGCCTGAAGTCTCATCCTTCTCCCCCTTAGCTGCTTCCCCTTCCTCCTCCTGCTCCCCACTCCCTGGACAGTTTCTCTTGGAAGTCACTTGCATACAAACTCATGTGTCAACGACAATGAACCAAGACAATGTGTATATCCAAATAATAAGTTTGTGAAGAAGAGAACATTGAAAACAGGAATGAAGAAATGAAAAAAACAAGAAAACCCTTGAACCGAAAGACACAAATCTCCAGACTGAGAGGTCTATGGAGGACCCAGCAAAACCTATAATGGTTTTGCTCTATGTGAGCAAAAAAACAAAAAAAAAACCCAAAACCCCAAAACCCAAATCACTTTATTGCAGAAGTTTAGAACAAAGGAAGAAAATCAGCTTCTACATGTTTCAGAAAGGAAAAACTAGGCCACATACAATGGATTAAGACTTAGAAGACTTGACCTTCCATGAAATATACAGGACACTAGAAAAAAAATCAGTCTTGACTATTTACATCATTTACATTTAATGTGATTACATATGGTGGGACTTAATCTACCATCTTGCTTTTTGTTTTCCAGTTGTCCCATCTTTTCTTTTTTCCTCTTTTCCTTTTTTTTCCCTGCCTTTGTCCCCCTTTGGATTGAATATTTTTAATGATTCCATTTCACCTTCATTTTTGGTTTATTGGCCACATAACTCTGTGTGTGCATGTGTGTGTGTGGTTTTATTAGAGTTTATACTAGACTATCTACCTTTAAGTAATATTATTGTACAACCCACATGGTATAAGATCCTTACAACAGTATATTTCTGTATGTCCCCTCTACCAGCCTTTTTGTTGTTTTTGTCATATATTTCACAATTTTCCTTTTAAAAGATTTTTCAGAGTTTTTTATATATACCCACACCTTTACAGTGTCTGATGCTCTACATCCCTTTGTGTGGATCCACATTTCTCTCTGGAATCATTTTCCTTGCCCAGAGGGCTTTCTTTAACATGTCTTATGGTGCAGGTCTTGTAGTGCTGAGTTCTTACATCCTTTGACAGTCTAAGAAAATCTTTATTTCATCTTAATTTGGGGAGATATTTTCACCAAACATAGAATTCTAGGTTGAGAGGTTGGTTTTGTTTCAGTACTTTACAGGTGTCACTCCCCTGTCTTCTGACTTGCATGGTTTCCAATGAGAAGTCTGCTTTCCTCCTCATATTTGTTCCTTTGTACAGAACATAACTTTTTGCTCCAGCTGCCTTATAATTTTTTATCACTGGTTTCAAGCAAATTGATTTTGATGCCCCTTGACATAGTTTTCTTCATGTTTCTTGTGGGTTTATAGTTTTTAACTAATTTGGAAATTTCAACTGTTATTCTTGGAAATATTTTTTCTGTCCTTCCCCCTTTCCTCCCTCTCTTGGAGGCTCCAATTATACATATTTAGCACTGAAGTTTTCCTACAGTTTATTGTTCATATGTTTCACTTTGGATAGTTTCCATTGTTCTTTCTTTAAATTCTTTAGTCTTTTCAGCATTAATCTGTCATTAATCACATTCAGCATATTTTTCATCTCAGACATTTTAGTTTTTACCTCTAGAATCTGATTTTTTTAAATGGCCTTTATTTTTTAGAGCGGTTTTTGGTTCACAGCAATTTTGTGAAGCAGGTACAAAGATTTCCCATATGCCCTCTGCCCCTACAAATTCATAGCTTTCTCTGTTATCAACATTCCCCACCACAGTGGAACATTTGTTGCAATTTATAAACCTACACTGGCACATCCTAATCACCCAAAGCCCATAGTTTACACTAGTTCCATCTTAGTGTTGTACATTCTATGGATTCAGACAAGGATTCATTACGACATGTACCCACCATTGTAGTATCAGACAGTGTAGTTGCACTTCCTTAAAGACCCCCTGTGCTCTATCTACTCCTTCCTCCCTCCCCTCAACTCTTGACAACTGATCTTTTTACTGCCTCCATAGTTTTGCCATTTCTAGAATGTGATATAGTTGAAATCATATGCTACGTAGATTCTCAGATTGGCTTCTTTCACTTAGTATGATGCATTTAAGCTTTCTCCATGTCTCTTCATGGCTTGAAGCTCATTTCTTTTTAGTGGTGAATAATATCCCATTGTCTGGATCACCACAATTTATTTATACATTCACCTAGTGAAAGATATCTTGGTTGCTTCCAAGTTTTGGCAAATGGAAATAAAGTTGCTATAAACATTCACGTGCAGGTTTTTGTACAGATATAAGTTTTCAGCCCCTTTGGGTAAATGCCAAGGCTTGTGATTCCTGTATTGTATGTTAAGAGTTTGCTTAGTTTTGTGAGAAGCCATCAGTGCAATTCCATTATGCATTCGCGCCAGCAACAAAAGAGAGTTTCTGTTCTGCATCCTTCCCAGCATTTTGTCATCAGTGCCCTGAATTTTGACCATTCTAATAGGTGTGTAGTAGTTTCTCATTGCTGTCTTAATTTACATTTCCCTGCTGACATACCATGCAAAGCGTCTCCTCATGTGCCTTTGCCATCTGTGTATCTTCTTTAGTGAAGTGTCCCTTCTTTGGCCCATTTTTAAATCAGGTTGTTTGTTTTCTCCTTGCTGAGTTTTAAGAGTTCATTACATATTTTGGAGAACAGTATTTTATCAGAGATGTCTTTTGCAAATACTTTCTTCTAGTCTGTGGCTTATCTTATCATTTTTTTTTGACAGTGTCTTTTGCAGAGCAGAAATTCTTAATTTTAATGAAGTCCAGATTATCCATTCTTGCTTTCATGAATCATGCTTTTGGTGTTGTATCTAAAAAGTTAGAGCTAAACCCAAAGTCATCTAGATTTTCTCCTTTGTTAGCTTCTAGGAGTTTTATAGTTTTGCATTTTATATTTAGGTCTATGATCCATTTTGTGTTCATTTTTGTGAAAGGGATAAGGCATTGTTCTTGTAATGTAGATGTCCAATTGTTTCAGCACCATTTTTGAAAAGGCCATCTCTTCTCTGTTGTATTTCCTTTGCTTTTGTCAAATATCAGTGGACTGTGGGTCTATTTCTGGGCTCTCTCTTTTGTTTTATTGATCCATTTGTGTATTCTTTCACTGAAACCACACTATCCTGATTACTGTAGCTTTACAGTAAGTCTTAAAAATAGGAAGTGTCAATCTCTAACTTTGTTCTGTCCTTCAATAAGGTTGGGACCCCCAAGCTTTTCTTTATCTCACACAGAGCAAAACCCTCACAGTATGCACACATCTCAGGCTGCTCCTCATCTTATGCCCCACCACCACCTCACCCCCAACCCTACCTCAGATCCCTATTCCCCTGGGTCATAGTTTGCAACACAATATACTGTGTCCATCTGCTTAGGTCTGTCCCTCCCACAGATAGGAGAAGCCCTCACTGGATCCAGTCCTACCACCTCCATGTCAGAATGAGGTTCAGGGATATTTACTGAGCCAATAAGTGATATAGAAAAATCTCACTGAATGCAGAAGAAAGGGCATCTGTGTTGGAGGAAGTCTTCCTGCTGCAGAGGTACTTGGGGAAGCTGTGATTCTCCTCTACTCTCACTTCACCCTCCACCCTCCAAAGCCTTTGCCCCCTTAGCCCCCAGCTCAGCCCCCTTTGAAGTCACTCCCCAAGGCCTATCTACCAGCCACCCATCCTCAGGAGAGCTTCACACCCATCCTGTCCCTTCTCTGGGCATAAGCAGCACACACGCTTGGACCAGTTGCTTTGATGCCTGGAGCCACAAAGGGAGTAGGTCCAGGTTTCAAATCCTGACTCTTCCACTCTGGTTTGGGGCCTTGCGTGAGTTACTTAAAGTTCCTGTGTCCAACTTCCTCACTTATCAAATGGGGAGAAGATTATTAGAAAGATTAAATGGAGTAATTCGTGTAGACACTTAGAACAGTGACTGGCAGGTAGGAATCACTCCTGCAGGTGGGTTATTTTCAGCATCACCCTTCATTCTTTTTCACGAAGGCAGGAGAAATTCAAGTCCCTGGAGGGCAGGGAGCAGGCCTGGAAACTGATGTGCACACAGTAGGTGCTCCACAAAAACAGTGGGTGGTTTGACAAGAGAAGAAGGAGACAAATGAACACCACATGCCCACCCCTGTGTCGGGCATTGAGCTTGGAGATTTACCATGTGATTCCCCAAGTTCTTATAAGCACTCAAGTGGATGATACAGCCTGCCCATCAGACTAGGGGACAAGCTCAGAGAAGATGAATGCCTTCAAGTTACATGCCAGTGAAAGGAAGGGCAAAGTAGGAGACAGAGGCTACCTGCTTCCCACCCTGGGCTGCTTCCTGCCAGCATGTGGTGGCCTGTAGAGCAGGCTGGGCAAGTAGAGTCCCCAGAACTTGGGGACAGTCTCTGTGATGGGAGGCCCCTGGTGATACAGGGAGCCTGAGTCCTTCTCACCTCAGCACAGGGCTCCCAGGAGAGCTTGCCTCCCTGCCCAAGATGGCCTAATCTCAAAAGTCGTTCCATCTGATTAAAAAAAAAAAAATCCTACTAATTCTAATGGCAAACATTTGATAATTATTTTTGATAAAAGTTTAAAAGTTCAAATTAACCAATCACTGTGTAATATTTCATCTGAAAATAGAAGAACAGAGAAGAATTAGCCACGGAAATTGCATGAAAATGCTTTCTAAAAATATAATTTTCTTTTTTTTTTTTTTAATTTTTTTTTTCAACGTTTATTTATTTTTGGGACAGAGAGAGACAGAGCATGAATGGGGGAGGGGCAGAGAGAGAGGGAGACACAGAATCGGAAACAGGCTCCAGGCTCTGAGCCATCAGCCCAGAGCCTGACGCGGGGCTCGAACTCACGGACCGCGAGATCGTGACCTGGCTGAGGTCGGACGCTTAACCGACTGCGCCACCCAGGCGCCCCTAAAAATATAATTTTCTTATCTGCAAATGTGCAGTGCAAAAACCCAGTCTAACCCCCATCCCACACACCCTGTCCCCTTCCTCACAAATCCATGCAGGCATCATCAGCCCATCTCTCTAGCTGTGACATCTCTGTGGCTCCAGTGACTGTGCTTGAGCCCATTTCTCCTGGCAGGAGTGGTGTGGTTGAGATCCTAGGACCATGGACATGATAACACACTCATCACTTCCACCGTGGCCCAGGACAGCCCTGGCCATGGGGAGCATATAAGGCCCGGCAGGCTTTGTGGGGATGACTGCCAGTACAGAGCCTACCTTCAAACCATCAGTCAGCTGCTCACACAGGCAGCCTCCCACTTTGCAGATGAGGAGCCTGGAGTCTGGGGAGGGCATGCCCCAGACTGCTGTCGCCTGGCATTCTGTGCACTGTTCTCCTCACATCCACTCGCTGAGGGCTCACTCCATGCTAGAAAGTAAGCAGGGCTCTCCAGAAGGCTCCCAGGGTAGGAAACCACCATCACCACCTTACTGATGGAGGGAGTGACACACCCAGGCTCAGCCTGGAGACCGTGAGATTCTGAACCCGCGCCCCCTCCAGCTCACTCTTGTCCTTGTGCTGTCCTACTGGCACCCCAGGCTGCAAGGCTCCTCAGCTCACCTGCAAAGGGCCCATCTGCAGGCATGTGGGCAGGTAAGGGCAATATGCTCCTGCCTTCTAGTCAGGTGCATGACCCCAAAATCCACACGGCTGAGATGCAGTTCAAACCTGGAACTACAGAGGTGGCAGGATTGAGGATGGCCCCTCAATCACTAGGGGTGAGGGGACAGCTTCTGGAGCTGGATCTGCTGCTACCCAGCTGCAGGGGCCGGGGAGTCACTTCTGCCTGGGACTCCATTTCCTTTTCTGACAAATGGGTGATCTCCACATCCCTTCCAGAATTGACTTTCACTGTTTAGACTGGATTGCCCCAGAAACAGGTCCTGAGGCCTGGGTTCAAGTAGCAGTGTGGAATAGTTTGTTTTGAGGGGGGGGGGGGGTGGGATCCCAGCAGGAAGGAGGTAGAGTGAGACAGAGAAGGGAAGGAAGGGAGATGTGCTTACAAAAGCGAGGCCCCAGGCCAGCTGGAGCCAACTTAAACCTGTGCCTGGCGAGCTCCTCTTTAAATGGCATTCACGTGGTAGCTGAAATTTGCCCTGGCAGGAGTCTTCACACCGTGGAAATCGCAAGCGTTACAGAGCAGGCTCATTTCCCTGGAGAACTGGCTGGTAAACATTCACTAGCACACCACCAGCTTAACTCTTTGGGAAAATGGTGCAAAACATAAGCCCCACAGTCATCCCATCCTTACCCAGGGGGAGGGCACCGGAGCGCTTGCACAAAAGTCCTGAGACTGGTTGGGAGCTTCTCTGCGGAATGTTAATTCCTAATATTCTCACAGCATCCCACACATGGGACAGAGCAGCAGGGATGTGGGCGAGATCTGATGACACCCACTACGTTCTCCAGATGCTTCTTAAACCCATAGAGTCAAAGTGCAGGTAGGCAGGCTGGGTGGGCCAGGAACAGGAGGGCTCACTGGGGCTGGACGTTCTCGGCATGGAGTGGTGCGTGGCACTTTGCTAATTACCTGCTCTTCCACAGCAGAACCCTAGGCAAACAGGTTACAGAAAGGCAGAGCCTGGCTAGCAGCAAGAGGGGCTGGTGCCTGGGAACCCTCCTGGCTCAGAGGTTCAAGCATAGAGTGACATCAAGAGGTGTAATTAGCACACGCTGAGGTCAGGCTGCTCCAGTAGGGAAATGCTGTTCTGCTGACCGTTGTCTTTGTGGTGGGCTGAGCATGCAACCTGAAGGGCTCGGTGTGCGCCCCACACTCAGGAAGTGTTTTCGCTGCAGAAGAAAGATGGTGACATGAGCCCACAGTCAGCTCCAGAGTTCATCAAGTCAAGTGCCATTCATACTCATCCAACAATTTACCATGTGCCCGCTCCCCACCAGCTCCAGCAGAGCTGGCAATGGCAAGATGAACCAGGGAAGTCCCAGCCCTCACAGCCCACATCCAGGCATTGTAAAGCCAAAAGCCACTCGTGAAGTAAAACACAGATAATCACGTACCTCCAATACCATGTGTTTCCTTGCAAAGTAAGAGGAAGACAAACTCTTCAGGATCAAGAAGGATGCCACTCCGGTGAAGACTCAGGCAGGGATCTGAATGAAGTAAGGAACCTGCAGGCAGGGAAAGCAGTGCAAAGCCTCCGAGGCCAGACAGGCAGTTTCAAGGAGCATCCAAGTAGCCAGTGAATGGGAGGAAGGGAACAAAGGAATGAGCAGAGGAGGTGAAAGAAGCCAGTGGACATCAGACATCAGAACGAAGTCATTGGAAGACAGTGAGCAAGGGAGGAAGGAACCTGAGCTACAAGTTAAAAATGTAAAAAGCCCCCTGGGTCCACTCCAGGAGTTGAGGCTGTCAGAGATGGGACAGCAGAGAAATGATGTGGCAGCCTCCTGTAGTACCACATATAGACACCTGAACCCAGGACAGAGACAGCATTCCAGGAGAAACAGGGTCTGACCACAAAGAGACTGAGTCCTTGCATGAGCAGTAGGATGGAAAGGTACAACCTCAACAGCTATTTCACCCACAGAGAACAAATGGGGGTCCCCAGCCTAGGGGAGGAGAGGGTCAGGGAAGAAGCTGGGTGATGCTAAAATTCCTTTGCCCCTCAGCCCCCACCCCAGATCAGCTCACAAAGCAGGGATGATAATTCTATCATCCCTGCAAACTTAGAGTATCCCTAAAGCTGTGAGTACATGTGTTCCATTGGCTGTGGTAACCCCAGGAAGCAGCAGTCCTGGGTCACCACCTCCTGCCCCAGTGTCCTGTGTCTGTGACAGCAAGGCTAAGGGGCCCGGTGAGCCCTTGCTGCCTCAGAGTTCATATAAGGAGACAAAGAGGAAGCGTCAGGTATCGGGTTACCACAGATCAAAGCAGGACCCAGGTGTCCCATCAGTTCCCAGTGAAGTTAGATGGCAATCACTAGGGCCCATACTGGGCCAGACACACTTAGCAGAGGGGCCCTGCTACAACACTCCCTCCCTGCCAGCTCCAAAACCCCACTTCAGAGTGTGGGGGTGGTGGGGACACAGAAAGTGGTGAATGAGTTTAGACTTGTAGTAGGACAACCTCAAGTAATTGAGAATGCTTGTTGGGATAAATGAACTTGTAGTCACCACATTTCAGATTTCAAAATACTGAGGACAAACAGAAGATCCTACAAGCCTTCAGAAAGGACATAAAAGTAAGTGAATATGGGTTAGATGCAACGGTCCAGAAGACTCTTGTTAATGATTCTGAAAATCAGAGGGAAAAAGAGCAATACCTTCAAAATTCCAAAGGAAAATGATTTTGATCAGAGAATTCTATACCAGCCAAACTGTCAGGAGTAAGACGTTTAGGCATTTTCAGACATGTAATTTCTCAGATTATCCTCCCCTGCACTCTTCTTCAAGAAGGTCTAAGGGGAGGGCTTCTCCCAATGAGGGCCTCACCCTGCCAGGGCTGCAGGAAACACAAGTCCAACAGGACAGACAGCTGAAGGGGGTCCCAAGTGGGCAATGAAGGTAGACCCCAAGATGGCTGAGCAGCAGGGCCAGAACAGCCAGGGCAGTTTGAGGAAATCAGGGCCTGAAAGAAACACTTGGCAGGAAGATGAAATTGACAGCCCCAGTGCACTGGAACACTGTGAGAGGAAATTTATACCAACAGAGAATGAGCACGGCAATTGGAAGGAGTTTGGGTATAAATTAGGGACAAGTGCAGAAAAAAAGTCAAACAAATGTAGCATACAGAATGATCATTAACTGCATAAAACAAAAAAGTTATGAAAGAAGGGAAAATAAAATTAAGAAAGTTAAAATACAGAGCAATCATTAACTCCAGTTAAAACAAAAAAGTTATGCAGGAAAGGGATCATCTGTGAAAAGCCTTAACATAATCACACTGTAGACACCAAATGTTAATCTTGTCAAAGGTAATGAGGCCCACGTTCAACTCCAAAACAAAACACAAAGCTGAACTTACTGCTCCCTTGAGCAAGCACCAGCTTTGCTGCTCAGGCTGTCTCCCAGAGCTCGGAGCAGGGAGTGCAAGGATTGGCCAGCCATCTGGACTAGGGTTGATGTCATCTGTCGTCCCTTGAAGGTGACTGGATGAAAGAGAATGGTTGCTTGGCTGGCACTCAGAGGCTGCTTATTCGGGTGTCTGTCTCTGATTGGCTGAGTTTCAGCTAGGGACCGACTGGTTGGTTGGCTGCACAGCACGTTCATTGAGGTCAGCTGGTGTCTATCCATTGAAAAGGTTTAAAACTGGTTCTGCTGTTATTTGTTACCATGGCTACAGAACAATCGGCCTTTGGCTAGGAGTGTGGGAACTTTTGTATTCTCAGTCCATGCAGAATTAGGAGGTAACTATGTTGCTGATAGTGGGGGATGGGAAGTGTTCCAACGTGTGTGGTGCTGCCAGAATGAGGTGAACAAAAAATAATTCCCCACCTTCCATGGTAGGAAGTAACAGGATAATGCCCAAGACTGGAAAATTGAAAGTTAGCAATGTTATAGCATTTTATTTAGAGTTGTGAATATAATATCAAAAGAACTGTTAAAAACTGGTTTCCTCCGGGAAGCAGGAGACTGCTGTTTTGCCTAACAAAACTTGTGTGGTTAGACTCTTTAAACCCCATACATTCATAATTTTGATAGACTTTTTTTTTTGAATACTTTTTAGAAATGTTTCACCTCAAAGTTTTCAAAATACATACTAAAATGTTACTGTAGGCAGGCGGAGAGAAAAGAGTTCTGTTTCCAGCCTCCCCAAGCAGATAGCAAGATTTTTGTACCTCATGTACAGTCTCTTCATTGTTAACAAATGAAGAATGCACCCTCACTTACCTCAACCACAGAATTTCTCTATTTTTAGCATCCCCCACCTCACTGTGACATCTAAAGAGGAGGGAAATCTTCGGGTCCTGCCTCAAGACACCACCACGGTGAGATAGAGAAGGACAGAGAGGCATCTCCAGGCCTCATTCCCAGTGGACTGTAAGCTTCTTAGGCTTATGTGGCTTCTTGAGGCCATCAGGGCTCTTCCAGTGCTGCACTCAGTCAAGATCATGTCTGTAGTCAGATGCCTTACACAGGTACACACACACACACACACTCATCCAGCATCTCTCTTCTCCCTCAAGGGTTGTAGCCCCTCTCGGTGTCCTTGTTTGTTTAAGTGTGTGTCACTCCCACTGACCTGCCCCACTGAGGACAAGAATAGTATTTTTGTATCAGTGTTTCCCAACCCCCAACACAGGCCCTGGCCCATAAAGGAAGAAGTGGACTAAATTCCTTAGCCCAGGAGGGAATGACATGACAGCTTTCATCCCAAGACTCTGGAAGGGACTTCTGTCCCAAAGACCCCAGGAGGAGTGGCTAATCTCTCTGGAGGGAAGCACCTACTGCTTTCTGGTAGATGCAGAAGTCATTTAATCCTGGGGGGCCAGCTCCCCACCCCCAGGCAGCACTTTAGGGTAGAGGATACAGTGGCCTCACCACTGACCTAGCTGACCCTTGCAGCCCTACCCACCCCACCTCATTCATGGCAAGGAAGACCAGAGGTAAGAGGGGGACACAGGGGACATTGTGTGGGGGTCTCAGTGTGGCAGCAGTGGGGATGGTGGATGTGGAGTCTGGATGCAGGCCCAGACTGTGTCAGACTGCCTAGAATTCCATGCTAACCCTTGGACAGGCATATCACCCTCCTGGCCTCTGAGGTCCTGGCCCCAGAGGGCTCCACCACCTCACTGTGGCCTGGATCAGACGTCATTAGGGTTCCTCAGTCAGGTGTCAGCCAAAGGGATACAGAACTATTTGGGGTCCCCTTGAGACTCCCCATTCCTCTGAGTGTCCCATCACCAGCAAGAGAGCATATCTCCATTTCTAATGGGCTTTGCCCCTAGAAAAGGAATGTTTGCCCTTCTCCTGTTGCTCAGTAATGGATCTGCAATTAATACAAGGAGACCTTGATAACATTTTAAAAGAAGCCAGGTACTGGATAAATCACACACACCTGACAGTCTGCATGAAATATGCTTCCACAATGTGTCCTCGGCCTGAAAGGCTGCCTGAGGATAGCTGTTCTCAAACCCTGAGGGCGAGCCTAATGGCCCACGTGCCTAGCAGTCCCATCACCATGGGGACCTGGGAGCTCCAGAGCTGTCACCAACCTAGCAGGCCTCAGGCACAGCTACTGGGCAGGTAGGAAGAGACAGCAAGGCTGGGCACCCAATGCCTCTTTCCCTTTGTCCAGTGTCCCGCCTGAACTCCAGGACTGGTGACTTAGCTTTCCTCCTCCTCATTGCTATAGTGGGTGGTGTTAGTTCTCAGCATCAACAGAATTTAAGCCTCAGAACAACTGCTTCCCTACACTACCCTTGACCCCCACAAGCACCTGCAGGTGACTGTGGTCCTCCTCTGGCTATAGCTGAGCAAACCGAGGGGCAGAAGGAAAGCACTCCCTTTCCTTGCCTGCAGGAAGAGCTGGTAAGTCCGAATACATAGCCCTTCCCAGGAAGCCTGAAATGACAACTTTGAAAAGTGCACTTTCTCCAAGTGACCTTTCCAGCCACTGGCAACTTAGCCTGGCCTGGGCTAGAAGGTCCTGAGCCCCTCCCAGGAGGGGAGGGGTCCTCATGAGGAGAGCAAGCTTCCAACTACAGAAAAAAGCATTGGACTGGGAAAGAAGACAAAGCTCTTGATATAATCCCATCTGGACACCAGGCTGGGGAAGGGGTGTCAAAACGTGACTGGTGAACCAGTAAAGGGTGTGCGGCTCTTCTCTGGGCTGTGTGTCCTGGATGAAATGCACAGGCTACTTCTATCCTTCTGTCTAGATTTTAGGCGTCAGTAGATGGCTTTGCTGGTGAACTAACTTCCAGAGATTTCCTCTAACCCTGCATCCCTACTGAAGCCCCTTGAACCTCTTCCATCCATCCACAGCCTTTTCTGAAATACCATTTCACTTCCTAGTTGAAAAAGCCAAGTCTTGGGGGACTAATTTTGCAACCTTACCTCTATTTGTAAATCTGCTCAGAGAGTGTGGTGAAATCCAAGGGAATCGGCACATTTGAATTCAGAATTTAGATGTGCCAGATGTTAGCCCAGGCCCTGGGGAGGGAGCTGCTAATAAGCCAGGCCTGCTCCCTGCTCTGGTGGACAGAGGTGCAGGGAGTCTGGCAGTCGTTCACACACTCATTCTTTCTTTCTACGAATAATCGGTCACCTACTCTGTGCCAAGCACTGTCCTAGGCACTGAGATGCAGGGCAGAGATGCTTCTTTCCACCAAGAGAAGCAACAGAGATACAGCCTCCCAGAATGTGAGCTTGTGTGCTAGGTAGGAAGGATGAAGCAGGGAGAGGAGTTGGGAAGGGCTGAGGTGGGGCCATGAGTTTTGCCAGGCTTCACAGAAAAGGCAGCTTTTTAGAAAGGAAGTCCATGTGGCCCTGGCAGTTTGAACACTGAGGGAGAAGCACTCCTACAGAGTAACTGCAGGGAAGGACAAAGGCCCCCCGCCCCACGCTGGACGGGTCTGGGGTGCTAGAGGAGTAGCAGCCAGGAGGCCTGGGGCCTGCAGAGGAGCAGGGGGACAGGAGGGAGCAAGGATGAGGTTGGAAGGCCTTCCAGCAGGGCCCATGGCCTAAAGCAAGGGTGATGGGGACCCTTGGAGGGGTGTGACAGGGGCAGGACTCTGACGTGAACAATCACTGGGCTCCTGTGCTGAGGAAAGATGGAGTCGGGGCAAGGGCAGAAACACGTGAACCTGTTACTTGACCACATCAGTAGCTTGGGCCATCCTAACAAACAGCACAGCTGGTGGTCTTCCTGGGGTCTTGTGGTCTTTTCCTCTGCTTGTGTCTGTGTCCTAATCTCCTCTTCTTATAAGGACATCAGACACATTGCATTAGGGCCCACCCCAATGAGCTCACTTCGCCTTAATCACCTCTCTAAAGGTCCTGTCTTCGAACACAGTCACATTCTGAGGTGCTGGGGGTCAGGGATTCCACATAGGAATTCTGCAAGTGGAGTCCGAGGGTGACGCAACTCAGCCCCTACCAGTGACAATGACAGGAATCCAGATGAGAGAGCAAGACAGGGACCACTGAGGTGGCAGAGAAGATGGTGAGAAGGGGTCTGAGCCTATAGGTGGGTGCTAAGGGTGTGGGAGTGGTCTGCTCCAAGCGAAGGTAATAAGGGGTGCATCATCCAGAGGGGATGTAATGGCCAGTGATAAATAGAATCCTTGATAAAATACTCCCCCCTCAAAAGAACTTTTTGTTTACCTAATTTCTAAACAATTGCTGTGGTTACTATTGAGTTTTAATACATCTGTAAACTTCAAATGAGCACATTTTATAATGGCTCCTTTAGTCAATATTGTGTTCTACCTAGACATTAATTCAGAGAACTCTCAGTTACACAGTTGACCCCTAGCAGGGACCAGGTCACACCTTGCTCACCTCGTTTCTCCAGCCCCTGCATTCAACTGGTGGATCTGAAATAAATGTTGATATCACAGCAGTTAGGAAGACAAGGAAGCAGAATGTGAGTTACTGCATGGCTTCTATGTGACCAGTTGGGACGTTTCTTTGTATTTAAAATTTGAAACAGTGAAACAGTACAAACTGGAAGGTGTAACATTTTTGTTTGATAAGTGTACATTTCAGTTCCTATCTGAACTGTTACTGATTGTAAATAATATCCTTGACATTTAGCCTGTCATAATTGTTAAGTGATTGTTTTAAAAAACTAAAGAACTAATCAAGTAAATAAAATGTTACATCAGTGCTGTCTTTCAGTGGCTGCCTCTGTGTCCCAGCTGTATGTCTTGTGGCTGATTCTGTTTCATTAAAATTCATTTATTTTTTATTGGCATGATTGTATACACGAAGTCAATTTGAGAAAATGTGTGCTCTGCATTTCTTTTCTGGACCTTATCCCTAGTTTCATTGCATGATTATTACTGAAAATAATTTTGTCACATAGAAGAGGGGAGGGGTATCAGTTAGTTCAGACTGCCCTAACAAAATACCCCAGACCAGCAGCTTAAACATCAAACAAACATTTATTCTTCATGGTTCTAGAGACCAGAAGTCCAAGATCAGGGTGCCAGCATGGTGGGGTTATTGATAAGGTTATGTATTCACATGGCCATTTCTGGTGAATTTGTGTAGTAGAGAGAATTGTGTTTCTTCCTCTTTTAAAAGGGCACTAATCCTATCATAGGGACTCCATCATCATGATCTTCCCAAAGTCCTGCCTGCAAATACTGTCTTTGAGGAGACACAAACATTCAGCCCATAGCGAGGGGGGAGTGTTAAAAAAAAAAAATCACCTCTGGATGCCCATGTGCTCAGGATGCCACTGGGATTTGGGAGTGTTTTGAGCTAGAGCCAAAAGGTGAGAGCTGAGTACAGGTATGAGAGCAAGAGGGCCATACAGGGTAGGGCTGGGACTGCATCTTCCACACATGAATGCACACCAGCAGCAGCTACGGAGGAGCGGATCTGGCCACAGTGGGATCAGAAATCTGGTTTTCAGGCATGTTCCATGGGGAGTGCCTGCTGGACATCCCCGCGCAGGTTTCAAGTGGGTGGTCGGGTGTCCAGGGGAGACAGGAACTGGGGAAGCACCAGTATTTCCCTTGAATTTAAAACCAGGAGTCTGGATGGCATCATTTCAGATGAATAACACAAAATCACAGCTACACACACATGAACAGGTCTTGGAGGCAGTCACAGAACGTGCTTCAGAGAGGTGGCTTCTCTGAGCCTGGAGAGCAACAAGTCCTGACCCAGGACTGAGGCTGATCAAGGTGTCCTTGGGGAAGTGATGTGAAGGTGACACCAGGGTGAGCTGGCCAGGCCAGGATGGAGGACAGCACGGCATATTCAAGGAGCAGGAAAAGGCCATGAGGAGACTGAGCTCAGGAGAGTGAGGGGTGCCTAGGAATGTTACCAGCAGAGGCCCGGGCAAAGATTGAAGAGTTTTTAACAGCAAAGTGACATGATCGGATTTGAGTTTTCAAAGGATCACATAAGCCGCTTGGCACAGAATGGATTAGAGAGGCAAAGTGATCCTTCCAGGTGAGAAACTACATTTTTGGACTACAGTGAGTCATACCTGCAGTGATGGGGAAAGAGATGGACCCGAGAAACAGGCAGCAGGTGAACGACACAGGAGGTGATGGACGATGGATGGAGAGGAGACAGGCTAAGCAGGATTCCCAGGTTTGGGCTGGAGGGTCATGCCCTGGTGGGAAGTCAAAGGTGAGTCAGGTTTTGGGGGAAAGCACAGCTTAGTTTAAACATATTCAGTGCCAGTGCCCTGGAGACCCCAGGAGGCAGCGTCAAACAGCTGTAGGTATCTGGATTGGGAGCTTAGGGGGGAAGGCTGGGCAGGAGGCAAGGGTTGGCTGGGGATGGGGTGGTCCACAGTGAGTGGCTGGCAGGTGATGATACAAAGACAGACAAGGTCTCCCAGAAGAGGTGACCCTGAGTAAGGAAGGCTGAGAGCCTTGGGACGAGATGCCAGTCCTTAGGGTCCTGTGGAGGAGGGGGAGCCAGCAAAGGAGAAAAAGAGAGAGAAATTTGAGAACTAGGGGAAGACTGGGATTTCCCAGCTGCCAAGAGGAGGGACTACCTCAGGAGGGAGGGAGCCAGGCACACCATGAGCCCCAGTAAGACGCAGGGACAAGTGTGCAGGACACACAGCTGCAGGCATCCCTGATGACCCTGGGGAGCAGCTTCTAGTGCCAGGGTGGGAGGACCAGTGAGAGAACACCAAGGAGGGGAAGGGAAGTGAGGAAGGCCAGAGCATGTCGACAGCTCTGTTGAGAAGCCTGGTGCTGAGCTCTCCAGTGATAACAGCATTGTTATAGACACCAAGCTGCCCTGAGCACCATCTGTGCTGGCACAATGCTGACCGCATGCCATGCATCTCTCCACCAAACCCTCACAACAGCTCTACAGCATAGTAGCTTGATTCTTCCTGACATACCATGAGGGAAACTGAGGCACAAACAGTTAAGACCTCACAGCCCTTAGGAATGTTGGGGAGGATGGTGTCTGAATTTGAACCTTGGATTTGGATTAAGCCTGTGTTGTGCTCTCAATCCCCATGCTAAAGTCATGACTGGGAGACACAGAGAAGGAACAGAAGGGCTCTGGCCTGGGGCAGGCCAGGTCTCTCTGTACCCCAATTTCCAAAATGAGGGTCATAACCCCTATTCTTCCTACTTCATGGAGTTCTTCAGCAGATTAAATGAAAGTCAGTCATTCACTTGACAGATGGGATTTATACCTTATGAGAGGGTGAGAACAATCAGGGTAATTGACCACATGGTAGACAGAAGTGCCAACTACAGAACTGACAGACACCAGGAGAGGAGACTACAATAGAAGAATTATCAGTTGAGTTTGGGGAAAAGGGCATTTCAGTTTGAGAAATGAAGGAATCAGACAGCCCCTGAGATGTAATCCTTGAAGGGCTCAGCCCACGCATACACATGTGCAGTGGTGCCCAAGGCCATGGGGTTGGGCGAGCTCAGGGTGGAGCTCTGGAAGGTGAGCACATCTGAGAAGGTAGAGAAGGAAAGTTAGGCAGAATGGGGTCCCAGGAGCCAGGAGAAAGGGAGGGATTCCAGGAAGATGATGCTGCTCAGAAAACAGGAAGCCTGGGTCTGACAACTTGCGGCTCAAGGCCAAGTCTGGTGGGGATGGCAAAGGAAGCAGGCAAATGAGTGGGATACAGGCTGAATCAGTGCAGAAGGATTAGAGACAGTACCAGAAACATCTCTGATAATGATATGGAGCCCTTTTTATTTTCAACATTCAATTCCCAGTCTGTGCAAAAGGCTGCCACTTGCAAAGAGAATACACAAGACAGGTAAGAGCAGTGAGGGGCCCGGCACAGGAAAGAACTTGAGCGTGAGCCCAGAAGCCCACCTCCCAGTCAAGGCCAGCTTTGTTTCAGGGTTGCCCTGAGCTGAGCACCAGGCTGACTGGAAACTTGGAAACCCCAGGGTATTGTCACACCCAGAGGGGATCCACCAGCTGTAAGCCACAGCTCACTCTTCCTTCCCT
The DNA here is from genome assembly GCF_018350155.1 of Leopardus geoffroyi. Lineage (NCBI taxonomy): Eukaryota > Metazoa > Chordata > Mammalia > Carnivora > Felidae > Leopardus > Leopardus geoffroyi. Next base: position 110,574,183 of record NC_059328.1, read on the forward strand.
GAGCAGGCCATCACTCACAGCTCACCTGCTAGTTCACTTACCCATTCATGCACCATTTGTGTAAAAAGCCATCATGGGTCTTTTGCCAGAGCTGTGCTGTATCCAAGGACCTGGGTCTAAAGTGAACCCTGATCTTGCTCAAGAGGCAAAGCAGAGAGTGGTGAGCTCTGTAGTGGGTGGGGGCACCTAGTCTTGTTGGAGGAGATGGGTCAGAGGTCCTCAGGGGAGGTGACATATGCAGGGCTTTTAGTAGCCAAATGCAGTCGTTGGAGTAAAGAACACAGTGGATGCAAAGGCCAGAAAGTAGACGAGAGAAATCTGGCTCAGTCTAGTGGGTGGGGGTCAAGTCAGGGATGGGGCTTGGACTAAGCATTTTCCAAGTCCACACCTTGACTTGCTTCTTTCAGCTGTCCTGGGAGGCTAGACAATGGGGATTATATACTCTGTTTAGCAGATGATTACGTGGAGGCCCAGAGCCTGACTCAGCTAAGATCACAAGGAAAGCTGGGGACAGGAGACAAGGGTCCTTAGAAACTGCTCAATGTACTCCAGGCTCTGCAAGAGACACATGGCGCACGTGGCCTTATTTGTTCTCCTGACTTGGCCAAGGAGACACCCCCTTGAGATAGGGAGGGGATCGGACTCAGTGAGGTTGGCACTGCTCACCGGGCACACATGGTGAGGGCTGAGGCTAATTCAGTGGGCCGTTGAGTAGAGCTCAAGTGGGATCTGGGGAAGCTGTCCTACTGTGTGCCACCCCCAGCTGAGAAGCAAGGCCCAGAGCTTCTAGAGCCTGATCAGCTGAGGAGGACCAAGGTGACACTCTAGCAGTCTGGAGATGCCTGGAGCTTGGTGCTATCCAGACAGAGCCAAACTTGAAGCAAGAACAACAGCTGTCCACAGCCCATTGGAAGGGCCTTTTATACCTGCCTCTGGAGGCTAACATCCCTCTCACTGGGCCAGTCCCACTCCCTTTACCACTCGGCCCATCTTAGGCCCCCTAGGATTTGACGTGTCTCAAAGGCAGGGCTTCTCCCCATCAAAGGAATGTCTCATAAAAGCTCTCTGGGTTACACTCCATACTTCCTCTAGGGCCCAACAAGTACTATTGTGCCTAGGAGGTAAGCCCACACACCTGCAGACCCCAGAAGTCTGGCAACAGCAGGGAAAGTAGGTCTTGTCTGGAGACCAGGTAAGAACATGCTCCAGGTTCCCCAGATTCTTTCAAAGATGACCAGTGGCCCAAGGACTGTGAGCCCTTTCCCAGCTGTGATCCTTCCCACATCTCAGGGATGCAAACTTTACATGGAACTGCCTGCAAATCTCTGCAAAGAGAGAAAACCAAACACCCAGTGTCAGCCTCAACACCATCCTTTCTGATGCAGCAAACCCATCTGTAGCCCTGCCAGCTCCAACTCAAAGCATACCCCATCTCTGGCAGTATCTGGAGGAGGAAGTAGTGTCAGAAAGGGTTGCTTCCCAGAAGGGAGAAATGACACTCATTTGTATGCTCATGGGAATGATCCAATAGTGAGAAGGGAAATAATGATGTGGGAAAGAGGGGGAGGAATGGGTCCCCCTGTCCTAAAATCTCTGGCACATATGTTAAAGATTCATTCTCCCTGGCAGACACATGAACCAGTGGCACCACACACTATTGTAGACATTCTTTGCCTGTAGACTTCTTGAAGGACCCTGAACAGCAGGTGCTTTGTGAGGTGAAGAAACCACAACTGGAAGATATAGTATCTTTGGGACCTGGCAGCATGACTCATCAAGCATAAGGCTTACCCTAGTTTGGGAGAGAATACATTTTTTCTAGTTGAAATAGGTTTTGCTCAACAAAGAGAAAAAGTGGCAGCTACTCAACAAAGATATAAAGTAATAATAACAATGATGACTAATGTGGGCAGTATAACCTAAATGCACTTAAAGGATGAATAACAACAAAGTCCAATTATTCAGCATCTGCTGAGCTCCTACCATGTGTCAGGAACTGCTCTAGGCACCATGATCACAACAGAGAACCAGAGACAAAGTGCCTACTACCAGGAAACCTACCAGAATGAGAGCTGACAAGACAATAGATAATAAGGTAAGCAGACGGGGTATGATCAGAGCTAAGGCACTTTTGGGGCCCTCATAGTATCTGGGGACAGGGTGCAGGGCTGACCACTTTTAGACTTGTTAAGTTGACATGTTGAAATTTATGTGTTTAATCCATTTCAAGTTGATATTTGTGCATGCTATAAGATAGGGGTCTAAATTCATTCTTTTGCATGTGAATATCCAATTTTCCCAGGACCATTTACTGAAGAGATTGTCTTTCCTCCATTGACTGTTCTTAAATGTAAGACCAGAAACCATAAAATTCCTAGAATAAAACAGCAAAAACCTCCCTGAATGGGTCTTGGCAATGATCTTTTGAATGTGATACCATATCCAAATCCTAAGTGGGACTAAACCAAACTGCAAAGCTTCTGCACAGCAAAGGAAATCATCAACAAAATGAAAAGAGAACCTAGGGAATGGGAAAAAATATTTGTAAATCATAGATCTGATAAGGGTTAATATCCAAAATGTATAAAATAACTCATACAACTCAATAGCAAGAAACACAAATAATCCAATGTTTAAAATGAGCAAACAATCCAGATAGACATTTTTCCAAAGAAGTTATACAAATGGCCAACAGGTACATGAAAAGAGGCTCAACATCACCCATCATCAATGACATGCAACTCAAAACCACAATGAGATATCACCTCACACCTGTCAGAATGTCTAGTATCAAAAAGTCAAGAGACAACAAGTGTTGGTGAGGATGTGGAGAAAAGGGAACCTCTGCACTATTGGTGAGAATATAAATTGGTACCACCACTGTGGAAAACATTATGGAGAATCCCCCAAAAAATAAAAATAGAACTATCATATGATCCCACAATTCCACTTCTAGGAACATATCTGAAGGAAACAAAAACACTATGTCAGAGAGAAATCAGCGCCCCTGTGTTCGTAGAAGCATTATTTACAATAGCCAAGACATGGAAACAGCATTAAGTGTCCAAGGACAGGTGAATGGATAAAGAATTTGTAGTATAGATAAATGCAGTGGAATATTATTCATCCTCAAAGAGAGGAAATCCTGCCATTTGCAACAACATGGATAGACCTCCAGAGCATTATACCAAGTGGGAATAAATCAGACAGAGAAAGACAAACACTATATGATCTCACTTACATGAGGAATCTAAAAACAATAAACAAAAAGCTCATAGAAAAGGAGATCAGACTTGTTACCAGAGGTGGGGTGACAGGGTTTAGGGGTTAACTGGGTTAAAGTTGTCAAAAAGTACAAACTTCCAGTTATAAGATACATAAGTGCTAGGGATGCAACGTACAATGATTACAGCTAACATTAATGTATGATATATTTGAAAGTAATTTAAAAGAGTAGATCCTAAGAGTTGTCATCACAAGGAAAAAAACATTTTTTCTTCTTTTTTTTGTATCTATATGAGATGATGAATGTTAACTAAACTTAATGTGGTGATTCTTTCACAATATATGTAAGTCAAATAATTATGCTGTATACTTTAAATTTATACAGTGCTAGGTGTAATTTTATTTCAATAAAATGGGGGGGGGAGAGTTTATGTGTTAAAAAGCATTTAAAGATCCATGTCTATAAAAAACAATGTATGAGACAGTTGGCATGAAAATAAGTGGAGATAGATTTTTCTACAAATGATGGAAAGACAGTATTATCCATAGGAGAAAATATAAAAGCAGATCTTTACTTTGTAGCATATACATATGTTATACATAGACAAATCAATGCCAAGTCAATTAAAATCTAAACATGAAAAGTAAAACTTGTAAAACTTTTAGAATATATTAAGAAATACCTTTCATGATCCCATTATAAAGAGATCTGTCAAAGGACACAAAAAGAACATACCAAAAAGGAAAAGATCATAAAGTAGACTATAATAAGATTTTTAAATTCTATGATCAAAAGACATCAGAAACAAAATGAAAAGACAGCCACTACTGGGAGCAGATATTTGCAACTTAACAAAAGACCAGTAGCCACTGTATATAAAGAATTTCTATAGGGGCACCTGGCTGGCTTAGTTGGTGGAACAAGCAATTCTTGATCACAGGGTCATGAGTTCAAGTCCTGCATTGGGGGATAGAGATTACATTTAAAAAAATTAAATCTTAAAAAAAAAAATGGGGCACCTGGGTGGCTCATTCAGTTAAGCATCTGACTTTGGCTCAGATCATGATCTCACAGTCTGTGGGTTCGAGCCCCCACATTGGGCTCTGTGCTGACAGCTCAGAGCCTAGAGCCTGCTTCAGATTCTGTGTCTTCCTCTCTCTCTCTGCTCCTCCCCTGCTTGTTCTCTCTCTCTCTCTCTCAAAAATAAATAAACATTAAATTTTTTAAATAAAAAATAAAATATAAAGACAAAACAAAACAGAAACAAATTTCTACAGATCAAAAGCAAAAGGCAGACAACCCAATAGGAAAAAAAATTAATAAAGAATATGAACGAGCAATTTGGAAAAAGAAGAAACTAAAAGAATAACAAATGTGGAAGAGAGGTTCAGGATTTCTCAAGGAAAGGCAGGTGTCCCTGAGAGGCTGTCCAGCTCCACAGCCCACACTAAATTCTATAGCTCCAGTCAGAAATACCATCCAAAGACTTTGCAATCATTGATTTTCCTTTAAAGAGGGCCACTTCAAACGCTTGCTTCCTGTACTTGGGGTCAGGTGGGTGATATCAAGCAGTCATTCTCTGAGTTTTTGCCATAGGTCACCTCAAGAGCTGGGCACAGAGAAGCCAGCGACGGGCAATCCAGTCCTGTCTTCTAGAGCCTCACAGTCTAAAGGGAGAAAGGGTGGCATGAACAATCACACCATCACAGAGCAGGCTAAGCGGATGTTTGCACAGAGGGCTGTGCAGCACCATGCTGGAACCTGCTGGTCCCACCCGGGGCATTCAGGGAAAAGGCCTTTGGGATTGGGAAAGCTCTGGCCTTCACATCCCAAAGCAAACATGACCTCTGCTGCACAAGCCCCTTTCTACTGTCCACTTCCAAAACTGCTGAAAGAGAGAAAACCATCTGGAATAACAGACACACCTGGAAAATCTGAGCTCCTCCCACCTCTGGGATCTTGGGCTGCCACCTACTTGGCAGTCCCACTTAGATACCTCAAACTCAGCCATCCAGAACTGAGCTCATGATCCCTTCCCCAACTTGATGGCCTGCACCTTGAGAACCCTCCTCCATCCTCCCAACCCCTCAGGTGAAGTATTCTGGGGTCCTCAGTGCCTCATCCGCTCTGTTGCATCCCACCACCAACTAATCAGGAAATCTTGGTGGCTCACTCTTCAAAATGCATCTAGAATCTGACCACTTCCCTCTACTACTATTGCCCCGGTGTGAGCCACCACAACCCCTTGCCAGGATTATTTCAGTAGCCTCCCAAGGGCTCCACCAGCTCCAACCTTGCCCCCACCCACAAACTCACAATGACCTTCTTAAAATAAAGGTTTAGTCATGTTATTTTTCTGTTCCTTCCGACCCGTGTCTCCTGCTTCAGAGTAAAAACCCAAGCCTTCACAGTAACCTGCAAGGCCCTCCCTGATGTGGCCCCTCTAACTTCAGCTCCTGCTTCCCCTACACTCACCCTGCTCCATCCACACTGGCCATCTGGCTGTCCCTTGAGCACTCCAGCATGTCCCATCATAGGGCTTTGGCATGGCTGTTCCCTCTGCCTGGAACATACTTCACCCAGATATCCACATGGCTAACACTCTCACCTCCTGCAAATCTTTGCTCAACATCACCGTGTCATTGAGATTTGCTCTGACTACTTTAGATAAATTGTATCCCACCTCTTGCCCTCACCCACTCCAGGCCTCCTAATTCCACTGATGCAGCTCTAGTCTGTTCAAGCACTGCCTCCTTCTAACATACTATGTAATATCCATGGTTTATTGTGTGTCTCTGCTGAAATGCAGGTCTGCAAGGGTGGGGATTTTTGCTTATTTTGCCCGGGGCCTGGGACAGTAGCTGGCACATAGTGGGCACCAGAGCACACTCAGCTTCTCCTTTCCTTAAAGCATGATATCCTAATCCTGCCTCAGAAGTGCTTATTACTTCCAGGATCAAAGGAAAACACTTTTAAAAATCTAACACCATGCAAGAAACAGGTAGGAAGAATCCCAGTTTCTCTTTTTAAACAGCTTTTTAGGAAAAGCTAGAGAGAGCCCTGACTGAGCCCACAGGGACTTGTGCGTGACATAAGTGGGATCTTGGGCAGCCACAGGACAACAGTGACAGGCCTCCAGTCCCTGTGGCCAGTGCACACTTCACCTACAGGCACTGACTGCATTTTGTTGAACTCTTACTTGTTCAGGCTGCTATAACAAAATACCACAGACTGGGCAGCTTAAAAATTTATTTACCACAGTTCTGAAGCTGGGAAGTCCAAGATCAAGGTGCCAGCTGATTCAGCGTCTGGTGAGAGCTCTCTTCCTGGCTTGTAGATTGCTGCCTTCCTGCTGTCTTCACATGGCTGACAGAGAGCAAGCTCTGGTCTCCATTTCTCTTCTTGAAAGGACATCAATCCATTAGGGGATCCATCAAGGGATGCCTCCTGACCTCATCCAAACCTAATTTCCGCCTAAAGGCCCTGCCTCCAAATACCAGAGAATTGGGGATTAGGGCTTCATCATTTAAACTTTAGGGGACACACACATTCAGTTCCTAACACTTGCTCCGTGGGTTTCTGCGCAGAGGTACGAAGTTCTCTTACTGGACAAAGGACCATGGACCCATGACCTGGCTATTGGTGCTTCCTCTGCTGAGCTCAGAGCCTAATGATGCAGCATCTTCTCTAACACTAAAGATCAGACGAGAAAGGGTGTGGGGGATGTTTACAGTCACTCTGCAGAGTAATTGAATCCCTGCCACAACTCTCCTGGCAATACGATGCAATTACACGTTCCACACATGGATTGCAGCAGGGCCAGGCACTGCATAGAATCGGGGCGTCCTCTCTCCCACATCAGCGTGCAATTAATTTATTGTCTTCCGCACCAGGAGCCAGAGCAACTGCTCCCCGTAACTGTGCTAATCAGAAGTCGTATCTCCAATCCACTTCCCTCTCCTATTTGTCATGACCACATTCAGGGTGGGCTGAGGTTTCTAGCTAGAATATTGGGTTCTTGCACAAATGGGCTGAAATGTAACCCAGCGCTGCCAAGAGCTCCCCAAGGGTGAATGAATTTTGCATTTTCTCAGAGACAGATTTCCAAGAATCATAAAGTGGGCTTGTGCTGGCCTTAGGGGAGGTGCTAAGGCCCTGTCTGGGTTGGGCCTGAAGATTTCACCACCATTCCAAACTGAGCTGGGTCATTCAGAGACCATGGAGGCAACTGCCCCCTTCCCCCACCCCAGACAGAGAAAGAAACTACTTTCTGGAGCAAAGCATGGCCCATCTCCCCAGCACATCTGAGCCTAACAATGGCTTTGCAGTTGGCCTGAATGGAGGCAACCTCTGTTCAGGGACCCCACAGTGAGCAAGCAATGTGCCCAGAGGGCACTGCAAGGGATCTCCCCAGATTTCACAATGACCCTATCACCCATCTGTCACAGAAGGACACGGGTGCCCGGAGAAGTGAAGCAACAGTCTCGGTCACTCAGCTGATCAGCATCTGAGATGAGATGCAACCCCAGCTTTCTCTAACTACACAGCCCGCTGTCAGAGAGAGGGGACCACCCAAATTGCTCTGGCCAAATCTCTCCTGAGTACTCTGGTCTTCAGGGTGACTGGGGAGGAAGGTCTCCAGCAGGGAGCACCCAAGCAAATAGCCTCCTGGACAGCCGGCAGGGCCAGGTCCGGCCAGAATGCCAGCAGATGTGACTGACACAGAAGCAGAGAAGTTTCTGGGCTTTCTGACCCTGGAAACGGAGGAGGATGCTTTACAGACCAGGGTGAGGGCATGAGGGCATGAGGTCCCCTCTAAATGCACAGTAGAGAGTGAGGGGTCTCCAAAAGCCAGCTTCTAGAGAAACCTGAGCCCAGAGCTGGGGCCAGTCCCTCGCAGCCTTTTGGAGCTAGAAAACCCAAAGTGCCGGGGCTAGAAGAGGGAGGGGGATCACTGGGGACTGCATTCTCTTCTGGGTCCAGCTGATGAGGTAACCTGTCATCATCAGCCTTCAGGGCTCCCTGTCTGGGGTGGAGAGTAACACAGCTAAAAACTGCAGCAAAGGAGATGGGGACAGGTGTGGTCTGTCCAGGGCAGAGTGAGGGGCAATGCCCAGTGGCATTTTCAAAGGGGGCCATACCAGGGACTAAGCATAGGCTCCCCATCTGACCTTCTCTTCCAGATGGGTGGTCCCAGAAGCTGGGGTACTGCACTGGCCAAAAAGCGGATGGCTTCCCCACCACCCCAGCTGTGCTAGGACATGTGGGCAGAGCTCTGAGGGCTCCACATGAAGAAGTGCCTGTGCAGGTGACAGGTAAAGATGCTGCCCCCAGCACATGCCCCGTCTGTGACCACTCAAAGGACAGACCCCCAGCTGGCAGCAAGATGGGACCCCAGAGCCCCCCAAATGCCTCTTCCCATTGTATGCATGAAGGGAGCTGCCTGAGGCCCCGCCAGGCCCCAAGACTGTGTCATGTCCAACTAACAACCGCAGAGGTCAGCCTGAACCCCTCTCATGGCCTAGAGTGCCCCCCACCCTGGGTCCTGAGACAGGATCTCTGCAGGGTTCTTCAACTGCTCCCATGGCCAGTGCAAGTGACACCAGGTGGGCACATGAGGGTGGGTCCCAGGGTCACACTCCTTGGCAGAGGAGCCCTGTTAGTAATGCCTTTTGGGTCTGGTGTGGTGCTGGCTTGGCTGGCATCACCATCGCTGCTGATTAGGGCCATGATGTACCCGGCCCTAAGGCTAAAAATAAGCATAACAGTTCTTGCACGAACTAGTTAAGAAGCCACCACTGCATATGCCAGAATTACCTTATCTTTCCACAACAGACATTTTTACAGGAAAACTTGAAATGTTTTTCATCCATCAAAATGCCAGGGTGCTACACAGGGACCCCTGTTGCCATGGGCCTGGCATCAGCCTCACTGTCTTGGGGTTTAGTCCTGAGCCTCATTTCCAGTATGCAAGGGAAATTCCAAGTGTCTCTGGCCCCATTCACAGGCCAGGTCACTTCAGGTCACAGTGTTGCAGGCTGTGGGGGCTAAGAGCTTCATGTAGGGACCCCAAGGGTGGTATGGTGTCAGGACCATAGGTTATGAGGTGACCCCCTCTTTTGCTTGCATTCTGGCTCTGCTAGCTGTGACCCTGGGCAAATCACTCCACCTCACCATGCTTCAGGAACCTCATTTGTTATATGAGCACAATCTAAGTGAAATAATGCATGTAAATCATGCAAAGATAAATAATGTGTGTGGATAATGTCCAGAAAGCCCATGGCACTCAGTTAAAGAGAGTAATCTCTGGTGTCTTTGTCTACTTGGCTGCCACAGCAAAGACCACAGATGGGGTGGCTTAACCAGACTGTTTCCTCACAGTTTTGGAGGCTGGAAGTCCAAGATCAAGGTGCCGTCAGGGTTCTTGTCCAGTGAGACCCTCTTCCTGGCTTGCAGATGGCTGCTTCTTGCAGTGTCCTCATATTGCCTTTTCTCTGTGTGCGCACACACACACACACACACACACACACACACACAGAAGGGGAGAGACTAGTGTCTTCTTACAAGGACGCCAGTCCTATGAGATCAAGGCCCTACCACTGTTCCCTATCCCAAAATACAGCCATATTGAGGTTTAGGGCTTCAACACAGACATGGGAGCCAGAATTCAGTCCACAACAACAGGAATCCAAAGACAGTCACTCACCAAAGTAGCCAATGTGGGGCTCCCCACTGGGCGTCCAGCACCAAGCCACTGTGAGGACTGGACAGGAGAGAGTGGCAGCTTTGGGTTTAGGATCTACTGAACCCAATCATGAGCACAGTGTCTATCCTCCACTTGCAAGTGGGGCAGGGATTCAACACATCCATTACGTGGGAATCCATATCCACACGTGGCTAGGAGATCCTTGCACCCCTAGACACACACACGGGCAGCACCCACACAGCCCTTGCAGCCTCCAGCCCACTCCAGCAAGTGGCCCTTGCTCTAGGCCAATGCTGCTAGGACCCCTGAGAGGACACCTGCCCCCCAGCCCTGCACAGTCCCAGGATGACACTACAGCAGCAAGGGGTCTGGGCAGGGGGACCACCCCTGTATTTCACATACCTGTTTGCAGACCAGCGACACTGTGCAGAGAACAGAGAGGAAATGTCTCAAAGTAGCTCTTCTAGAAGTCCCCAGTCAAACCACTCCTGCCCACCAACGGAGGTTGTCACTGATGGACACCATCGTGTTCCTAGAGCCACACATGCCTCTCAGCAGTGGAATCTATGTCTAGGCGGCTTCCACATTGCGTGACCGGGGAGAAAACTGAAGCTCCACAGGCTGTCACTTTTCCACACCGACACGGGCACAGCCAGAATAAACTCTGGCATGTGAGACACAGGGACCCGGCTCCTTCTACCAGGCAGCCCCCAACATGTGCTCAGAGTGTGGAGCGTGGCAGGGCAGAAGAGGCGGCCCCACACAACACACACCACAGCTGGGCAGGCCTGGGGCTCCGCAGGACACAGCTGAGCGAGAGTGGGAGCAGACAGGGACCCTCTGAGGCCTGAGCCCAGAGACTCAGCTGGGCACATTCAGGAAGGCTCACTGGGGGTGCTCCACAGAGCACCGAAGTGAACTCTAGAGTAAAGGAGGAAAAGCCCAGATGTGGAGCACCGGCTGACTTCTGTGGTGTAAATATCCTCCCACAGTCCATTTCCAGCTACCAACGCTTTGATGCCCAGCTCACAGCACTAAAAATGTGACCATTGGCTCGACTGAGTCATTCCAAGACAACTCCAGTGCAGCCCCAGCCCCTTGTGACACAGCCAGACAAGCACACAGCATGTCCCACAGAGGGGGCAGGGCTTGCACACAATGGGGCACCAAGGCCACTTGTGGGAGATAAAGGAGTACCAGGGACCTCAAAGGGAAGAGGGGCCCACACAGGAAGACTTTGCTGGATCTCTCCTTTGTGCTGAGAAGGGAAGAGACCTCTGTGGGGAAGGGACAGCGGTCCTGTGGACAGAGACGGCGTGAACAAGGTGACACGTGTCTGACTGTGCCCCTGGTGAAAGGCCCAGCCCCTGAACCATGATGAGGGCACCTCTGAGGAGGCTCAACCCTCCCACCTACCCACCCCCTACCCCCAGCATGCAGCCAGGAGGGCCAGCCGCCCTCAGCTCCTTCTCCTCCTGGGGTCCTGGTCTCTGGCCAGGCTGTCGAGGAGGCAGGTCACAGGAAGGCCTGCAGCCAACCTCCTTCACTCACTCAGACCCAGTTCAGACATAGGAAAAGCAGGAAGAATAGCATGCCAGCATCGGTGTGCACCACCCCGCTTAGAACTCAAAAGGCCACAAGGTGCACCAGAGGGAACAGCTCTCTCCATCCACTCTCCTGCACCGGGATTTATCATCTCGCTGCGGGCCTGTGCAGTCCTATCCTTAAGCAACATTGAGCACTGTTTTTGCATATTCTAAACCTTATCTAAAAGGCCTCAGACCATATGTGACATTCCGACTTGCTTTGCAGTTTGTTTTCATAAAGCTTTTCTAAGGAGACAGGTGGCCAGCGGTGAGAAGGCCTCTGGCCTTGGAACCCAAGCCTGCACTCGGCAGTGTGACCTACACCAAGTCACACAGCCTGGCAACCTCAGTTTCTTCATCTGCAGAGCAGAGATCCTCCCCCTGGGGGAGAGGCAGTGGGCTATGCGTGGCCCAGATGCAGGCCTTCCCCATCTGCTCTGCTCCAGTGCCCACTGTAGCCTCCCAGCCTCCAACACCCCTTTCCCAGCCCAGAGCCAGCTCAAAGGACAGCCCACCCTCTTGGCCTTGCCACGCAGCAGACCACGGCCAGGGCCTGCAGGGTCGCACTCACTCTGCCCCCATCACTGCTTCCGTAGAAGAGTAAGGCCTGCTCTAACTGGGGTCTTTGTCTTGCACTGACCTGGGATTTCTCCAGCACTTTGGTGCTGAGGGGGGTCAAACCTCCCTCCCAAGGATGGACGCCTGTTCTTCTGGACCTGGGCCAGCTTCCGACCTGTCTGCCCCGGCTCCAGCCTGCTTCTCAGGCTCCCTTCCTGCTCTCTCAGCACTCCTCCCAGCCCTGCCAGTGACAGATGCCCAGAGCTCCGGGTCTGGATTTGTCTCCTCCTGTCTACACTCACCCCCCTGGGGATTCTTCCCTCATCAGGGCTTTAAATACCACTGGCACAGTGAGGACTCCCAGCCTCATACCATGCTGCAGACCTCTCCCCTAAACGCAAGGGCTCAGACTCACACCTGCATACAACACATGGTGACTCGGAGGCCTAGTGGCCATCCCAAGCTAACCCTAGGTGGCCTTTCCCTGAAACCTGTGCCATCCCAGCGTTCCCATTCAATTAGTGGCATTTCCATCCTTGCATCCACTCAGGCCAGAAACCTTGGGTTTAATCTCATCTACTTCCTTTTTCTCATCCCACCCCCCCCCCCCCCCCGCCACAGAGCATATCCTCTCAACTCAGCCCTCAATTTCTATCTAGAATGTAGCTGACTCTCACAGTCTCTGTCCCTCCACCCTAGTCCCAGTCACCGTGACCTCTGCTGCAGGATTGCAGGGGCCTCCCCACTTTTCCTCCCTCACCCTTGCCCACCCCAAGGATATTCTTGACCTAGAATTAGAATGAACCTGTTAAAATCTACACCAAGTCCTATCACCCTCTGCCCAAAACCTACTTCACACAGGGTGGCAGCCAATGACAGGACCCCGAGATCCAGTCCCCCCTCTGTCATGCCACAGCAGCTCCAGCCGTGCCCTCCGCCTACAGGCAGTGACCGCTGTCCCTGGCCACCCCCTCATGCCTTGCGGTCTTGGCTCAAATTCCCACTTGTCAGTGGGGCCTCCTCCTATCTCTGACCTCCACGGTCTTCCCAGTCTCCTGACTCCCCCTTGCCCTACTCACCCTCTGGCACTTGCTTACAGTCTGTCTCCCTCACTGGAACATAAGCCCCTGAGGGCAGGGATCTGTACACAGAACAGCATCTGGCCCAGGGGAGGTGCTGCAGGAACAGGTCCAGGACCCCTCCTCCAGTGCCGCCCGCCCCTGCCCCCGCAGCAGACATGACACCAGCATGAGCAGCTGCAGCCCTTCTCCTGCCAGGTTCCCCTCTCCCTTCTCTAGCTTGCTCCCTCCTGGATCACCCCCACACCTCAACTGCCCCCATCTCCAGTTCTCCCCCTGCACAGCCTCAGAATGTGTGACCTTCAGTTCTCCACAGGCAAGGCCTAAGGCAGGGAAGAAGGAAGGGAAGGAGGGAGGCCTGAGGATCTCTGAGGTGCTTGGGGCTGAGAGTGGGAGGCTGTCCTGAGACAGGCTTGTTCCCCAGGACCCGAGGGTGCCCCTCACAAGAGCCACCAGGCCCTCAGGAGCTGCAGCCTTGACGTCATATCTAGCACTCGGTGCTGAAGCCCTTCCTCACTCAGACACGGTGCCACTTGAGCCAGGGTGTCCCGAGAGGTGGGTCACGTGGGGGCAGTGTTTCCCCTGTTTTAGATGGAACCAGCCTTCTCCACGATGGTGGGCAGCACACTCCTGCTCCCCCTTCAAGCCACCTCACTAGTTTGTCCCCCTGCCCAGAGTAGAGGCTCCCAGCCAGCTGCTATAGCTTCTCAGCCTCCCCAGGATAAGGGAAGGTCCAGCCCAAGCTAGTAATCCCATAACTCCAGTTGAATCCAGTTTGATATTGAACCCCGAGCTCTCATCCAGGTAAAGCTTCTCCCTGGACACCTGCCATTGAGGTGAGAGCCTGGCCTGCTCCTCACCCCTTCTCACTCCACCCTGCCCCTGCTGGTGGCTGCAGTTTTAGGGCAGCTCCAGAGTAATAGAGGAAGACAGAGTGGGGAATACAGTGATAGGGAAAGTCTGCTTAATGGGCCCAAATGGGCAAGGTGACACTCTTGTAGGCAGTCTGCAGGCTCTGCAGTGGCCTCTGGCTGAGATCCCTGACATGGGCAAGGCTCTTCTAGACTTGCTGCTCTCAACTCCTGCTCTCACCTCGGCTTTTGGGGCCCATCCCTCTGCTGGGATCTCCCAGGATCCCACTGTGACAATCCTCACAGTGTTGGATACACACCCTTCATCCCACTGTTGGTGTAAGGGAGCACATTTCTACCTGGCCCCACCCCTTTGCTGGCCAGGGCCCTCCCAGCAGTGGTGGTCACTAGTGCTGGTCCCAATATGTCCAGGTCCCTGCTTTCCAGGCACATGTAAAATTCTATCTCTGTGCCTGTCTCCATGCCCCTCTTCAAAGGTGTGGTCACACAAATTGTTCGAACCATGATATGGGGACAACTGTGGGCTGTGTCACTTCCAGGAGAAATCTCTCAGGGACACAACTCTCCAAATCCTCCTCCCTCAGCTGAGGCAATAACAGAAGCACACAGAAGCTGACAGAGGGTCCCTGAGTGACCATGTGAGCAGAAAGCTCCACCAGCCCATGTGGGCAATTAATGTGAATGGAGAAGTACCATGACGTTATGCCTATGAGTTTTGGGGGTGTTTGTTACTGATGTCCTGACTGATGTACCAACCAACATCAGACTCCATTTTGTGCCCCCTCAAAGTCATCTCTCACTTGCTTGGGGAAGAGGGAGGCACCCTCCTCCCCTCCCCTTTAGGAGGGAGGGGCTCAGCACACAATGACCCTCAGCACTGAGGTCCTCAATTTCCTACACTGCCAGAGGCGGACTGCAGACATAGCCAGCCTCATTGCCTCTTAGGGTGTCCCCGATAGGTGTTCTAGGTCTCACTTCAGGGAGATGCACAGATTTGTCCCCAGCTGTAAACAGGACCAGGAAGAACCCTGACTCCATGTGTCACAGAATCAACATCTTTACTCTTTGCTCTCACTGAATCTTTAAATCCACCCTCAGACCTGTTTCTTCTGCCCCAAGCTCGGCTTCCCTGAATGGGATCCCACACAGGTCCTATGAGTTTCCTGGCCCTGCTCATAAAATAGAAATGTTTTCCTGTCACTTTTAGTCCAAAATAGCATTGCTTCCACCATTAACATGCCCCATCTTACATCATAATTGGTGACCCATATTTAGCTAAGAAGTACCTCTTCTCCATCTGGGAGCTCAGTGGGTGGGGGGCAGGATCCCCTTGCAGATGTCCCTTCTGCACAGAAACTGTGATGGTCAGAGTCCCATCTCACTAGAAGGGTGTTCCCATGGGAACCTCTGATGTCCTTGCAGAGCTGCCTCCAGGCATAGCTGACCCCAGTTCCTCCTTACCAGAGACATCCTGCTCTGGCTTACCTCCTAACTGCCCCTCATCCCAGGCTCTTGTCCCACTCCTGCTGTCTACTGTTTTGGGCACAGGCACCGCTAATCTTCAGGAAACACAGTGTGCAGTATGGCCGTGCCTGCCCTCCACCCCAAGCCAGCCTCCCTCTTACTTGGTGTCAGTTTGGGCCTGATTCAGCCAAGAGTCACTGTGCCCCTCCCAGGGACTTGTATCAGCTGCTCAGAGGTCTTCTTAAAGCCCCTCTCATCTGCTGAGGAGATGGGAAGCACCCCTTCCCTTCCATCACTCCAGCAGTTCTCCCCAAAGAAATATCCTCTCCCTGCACCTTCATGCTCAGCCCCTTAATAAAATCAAGGGGGTGCCCATTCCTTTGCCAAATATTTATTGAGCATTTACTATGTGCCAGGCACTGTTCTGGGGCCAGAGGGAACAGACAAGAATCCCTGCCTTCATGGGGCTGCCCTTTAATGGGAGGAGACAGAAAGAAACACAATAGTCCAGCAGATGGCACAGTGTTAGAACACTACTTGTTCTGTGGAAAAAAAAAAAACAGAGAGCAGGGCAGGCAGTGAGGGTGCAGCAGAAAGTGTGCTGCAACTTTAAATGTGAGGCTCCAGGTGGACCTCAGGCAGAAAGTGATGTCCAAGCAAGGACCTGGGGAAGGATAGAGAGTGGAGCATGGAAGGAAAGCATTCTGGGCAGAGGAATAGGGTAGTGCAAAGGCCCTGGGGAAAGATCAGGACTGGCATATTTTTTCAGAGAACAACAAGAAGGCCAATGCAGACAGGACAGAGTGGAGCAGAGGAAAGTGGTAGGTGATGAGGTTAACCAGGTAAGGGGAGGCCAGAGCACACAGGGCCTCAGGGAGAGGAGAAGCCAGAGCAGAGGGGTGGCATCTGAAGTCTTGTGTTTTAGAAGGATCACTCTGGGAACACCTGGGCGGCTCAGTCGGTTAAGCATCCAACTTTGGCTCAGGTCATGATCTTGCAGTTTGTGGATTTGAGCCCCATGTCAACCTGGAACCTGCTTCGGATTCTGTGTCTTCCCCTCTCTCTGCCCCTGCCCCCACCCCTCTTTCTCAAAAATAAATAAACATTAAAAAAATGTTTTTAAGGATCACTCTGTCTGTTGTCAGGGGCAGATAGTCTAGGGCAGGGGGGGTAGGGAATGTGGATGTGGAGGGTAAGTGGGACCCAGCACCATAATCCAGGTGAACTTTGGGCCCCAGAAGAGGAAACTGAAGCAGTGAGAAGAGGTCACAGTCAGAACATGTTCCACAATGGAGCCAAGTGGATTTTCTTACTTTCTTTCACCCCCTCCCCCCACTTCATTCAAAGTGATGTGAAAGAGAAAGGAAAGAGGCTAGGACAACCCCAGGGCTTTTGGCTGGAGCAGGTGTAGGACTGCTCAGGTCACCTGAGCTGGGGAAGACAGCAGCCCTGCAGGTTAGGGGTGGAGGTTGGATGTGCCACTGTGGCAGAGTTCAGGAGCCATCTCTGGGCCGGGGCGGGGGTGGGGTGCGTTCCTGCAGCCAAGGAGAAGCCAGAGCTGCAGACATACACAGGTCTGCAGCCACGGGCACAGAGGAGCACCAAGGGGCAGAGGAAACAGGCCCGAGACTGAGCTGGGCCCCCAGCAGGGAGGCTGAGGAGGAGGCCCAAGGCCCAGGAGGGGTTTGCCACTGACTATACAAGCCCCCTCCAATATGCAGGTAATCCCCACTTTCACAGTGGATGGGACAGTCACCATCCACTTGTCCTCTGCATTCTGGAGTCTGAAAATGGAGGCCAGGTAAACTGAAACATCTTGGTCAAGACCATATAGCAGAGCCAACCTCAGACCCATCTTTGGGGGTGGTGGGGACTAAGCTTGTCCCTTCCACACCACGGTGGCTCTGAGTGCCTGAGGGCCCTGCAGCTTCCAGTGCGCATTTGCACAGAGGATTCATGCACAGGTGACTCTGAGGCCAGCACTGGACTGGGCACTGCACAGTACCCTCCTCCAGCTACCAGGACACTACCAACATCAGGCCTCATGGCCACATCAGGCCTGGAGTGACCACTTAGGAGCAGTAACTCCTGTTCAGTTGGATGGTGAATAAGTGATGGGTCAGCAAGTCTTCGTCAGGAGCAGCAGGGAGGGTTAACAGATGACTGTGGGGCTCTGTTCCTCAGGCGACTCCTCCCCTCCACCTTCTGTCTATGCCCAAGACCTCCAGAGCACTCTGCCGGGAGCAGCCTCAGGGGGCATTTACATGAACCAATAGTGCATCAGCTACCCATTCACCCTCAACCTGGGGCAGGATGCACACTGGGAGACACACCGCTTTATCCTCACAAGGACCTCACCGAGCAGGGACCGAATCATTTCACAGGTGAGCAGAGCAAGGCCAGGGTGGTGGTCCGGGACACATGGCTCGGGGCCTGCCCTACCCAAGGTAAGGAGACAGCGCTACTAATCCCCGCTTGGCTGGTAAGAATTCAGCAATTTCTGCTCAGATTAAAGATTCTTTACCAGTTAGCAGGAAAACTGTGGGAGGATGGTGGCAAAAGGGCAATGTAATAAACATGAAAATGTAAGGTTCCATTTGTAAAGGAGCTGTGTTGTTCCCTTCTCAGCATCTATACCCTTTTGCCCTTTCCAACAGCCTAGGTCCCAGAACACCACCCAGGGATCTCAGACTCCAAGCACAGAGCTGGCATCCTGCACTGAGGACATTCCTGCCCCCAGTCACCGGGCTGCAGATGGGCACATGTCTGTCTGGACATGAGAGAAGAATCAGGTGGCTCAAGAAGATGCAGCCAGCCATCTTGGGACCTGGTAGGAAGCACTCATTAGTTAACCTGACACTGCAGAAAGCATTGTGGAGAAATGGGGCCCATGTCACTACCAAGCCGCTGAAGCAAGCCTCACCTGAAGCTTGTTCCCATCTGGGCTTTTCATTTGAGTTAGTCAGAATCTCTCTATGGCTTCAGCTGGTTTGAACTGCATTTCCCATTGCTTGTGATCAAAAGCAACCTAACGAATAGATTATCACGTATTTTTCAAGGGTGGCAGGCCACGTGTGGTACAGCCCCCTGACATAACTCAGGATGGAAGGTGGAGGCAGGGAGAGGAACGGAGAGGAATTTTATGAGCTAATTGATTTTTATTTAAGAACTGCAAAAGTCAACATTGGCAGACACAACTCTCTTGGCCCCAGGAAAGAAGTGTGGAGTATGCAAATTTGATCTGAACAATTGGGTAAATATTCATTCACTTTAGGATCCTGCCCTCTTCTCCTGGGAATGGTTAAGCACAAGTTCACTCAGCCCTCGACCCCCACACTCAACAATCCAATGCATTCTATAAACACTCCCCTCCCAGTTCAGATATTGGAGAGGACAGGGCACTGGCTCCTTTCAGGGACCCCCACTCTCTAGGCTGCATCCACAGCCCTCTGGTCATCTTCCTCCCACCAAAACACAACCCCTCAAGATGGGAAATCTGTTGCTACATCTCCATGCAAGCTTCCCAAGCCTGTCTTTATGCTATTAAACTGTGTGTACTAAGTCCTTCTCTTTCAAAAAGCCAGGCTCTTACCATTAAAAACCAAGACTTTTGAGACTATGTCTCTACTATGTGTTTTGGGGCATATTTTGGAATCAAAGTCAATCACTTCTCGGCCTTTTGGCTAAGATCAAGTGTGGAATCAAAGTCAAACTATGACACTTGGTACATTTGTCCATGTTCTCCAGAAAAAGAGCCAATAGGGTGTGTGTGTGTGTGTGTGTGTGTGTGTGTGTGTGTGTAAAGAGATTTATTATAAGGAATTGTTCCATTGGTGATTATGGAGGCTGACAAGTCCCAAGATCTGAAGTCAGCAAGCTGGAGACCCAGAAGAACTGATGGTGTAGCTCTGGTCCAAATGCCAACATGCTCAAAACCCAGAAAGAGCCAATGTTTCAGTTTGAGTCCGAAGGCAGGCAATATCTGATGTCCCAGCTCAAACCAGTCAGGCAGAAGGTTTTTGTGCTATTCAGGTCTTCAACTGATAGGAAGAGACCCACCCACATTGGGGAGAACAATCTGCTATACGTAGTCTATGCATTCACATGATATCATCAGCTCCCTCACAGACACACACAGAATACTGGTTGACCAAATGTCTGAGCACCCTGTGGCTGATACAAAACCAACCATACACTTGGTTCCAGGCTGTATCCACCTCTACGCACTGGAGGCAGGGCACAGGAAAAGTAACCTTTTCTGGGGAAAGATGAAAAGATCTCATGTAACATCTCTAATATTTTCCTGCTGCACTGATTTCCATCTGCAGGTTTTTACTAGCAGGCTTCCCCCAGCCATAAATTCCCTTCTTCCCTCCTTTCTCCCTGTGGCTCATTCTACTCCTCCTGATCCCTGAAGGCCCAGCAAAATGTGTACCCCTTTCTGTCTGAATCCCCCCTCCCAGAAAAGGTAGCAGGCAGGGTTAATGCAGGGTACTCTCTGCCCAAAGCTGTGGGTGGGCGCTGGCCAGCAGAAGCCAGCATCCAACTGCATCCTAATGGAAGAGGGGTGGGCCAACAGACACGAAAAGCTGGGGGCCAGCCCAGCGATGGGAGGGCAGGAGAGGAGAGCCCACAGAGTAGTCATGGACACCCACTCAGGCCTTCCTCATTTTACAGCACACACCTCTGGGGACAAGATGCACTGAAGACAACTTTGTCTCCTTCACCATCTGGTCAGCACCAACCAGCCGAGGCAAGGAGACACATTTGTCAGCTGCCACCAGCACGTGACCCAAGCCTGGCCCCTCTGGCACTGCCAGAGAAGACAAAAGGGGCCCATTTGCAGGGCTGGTCCAGGGTAATGGTTATCTCCACTGCTGATAGCACCCTTCCCTGAAAAACACATAATGCACCATAAGCATTGCTCAGAGGCAGATAAAAATAGTTTTGGATCAAAGAGGTAGTTTCCTTATTTTGTCTCCAGGGACAGATCAGAGGGCTGGACTGCATGTGGGCAAATCAGTTTTTGCTCTTGGCAGGAGTTCCAATGCTTTCCCTCCACGAGCACGGAAAAGTCTGCCAATGTCGATATGTGAAGCTGAGATAATAGGCTGGGACTGTGTTTTATCTTTTGTTGACCCACTCCCAGCCTTCAAAGTCTCTGCTATCATTTTGTAGACAGACAGGCTAAGCCCAGACATCAACGGCAATAGCAGAAAAGTCCATCAGGCCTGTTGGACCTGGGTGGCTGGGTAATGATGGTAATGACCCCCCACCGCAGACATCTGCCTGCAACTCTGCCTTCTCATTTAGCAGGTGAGGAAACCGAGGCTCAGAGGCCACAACATTTTGTGAAGGGCCGGTACTCGACCCAAAGTCCAGCTACATCCAAACCTGGAGGTCTTTCAGGACTCTGCAGAAGTGGAATCAAAAAGTCTGGGCTTGACTGCTGTCTCCAGCACTTAAAGCTGTGCCATGTAGAACCAGGCTCTTAATCTCTCTCAGCCTGCATTCCTTCATCTGTAAAATGGGTGTCAATATTCCCAGGGTGGGACGCCTGGGTGGCTCAGTCAGGTAAGCGTCCAACCTCCAATCAGATCATGATCTCGCGGGTTCATGAGTTCAACCCCCCACGTTAGGCTCTGTGCTGACAGCTCAGAGCCTGGAGCCTGCTTCAGATTCTGTGTCTTCCTCCCTTTCTGCCCTTCCCATGCTTGTGCTCTGTCTCTGTCTCTCCAAAAATAAATAAACATTTAAAAAAATTTTTTTTTGTTTTAATTTAAAAAAATCTCCAGAGCTGTTTGTGACTCAAAGGAAATCATGCAAAACGGCTTTGTGATCTGCAAATTGATGCGTAGATACTGGTTGTTGTGTTGCTATACTTGTAATTGAGCATTTAGTGCATTCGAGGCGTTGCTGCTCACCAGGTCTCTTACAGCTGAGAAAGTCCGGGCAGGAAGGCCTTGCTCACACAGCCAGGAGGAGGTGAAGTCGTCACTGGACCTCCGCAGCTGGCTCCAGTGCAGCCTAAACACAGCGATGGTTATCTCGGATGATTTTCCTATGCTAAAGACTGTCCGGGGTGATGGTGCCTTTGTAACAGACCTCCCCCTCCCTTCGAATCCTCCCAAAGGTCTGTTCTCTAGGACAATTCTCAGTCTAGGGAAAAGAAGATCTGATAAAGAAGTCACACCAAGGTGTTGCTGCTGATAAGGGCTCAGTGTATAACCCGTGCCAGGTGTTCGCATCCAAATCAAAGTCTGAAGGGACCATGTTTAATTCAAAGAGCTTAATCCGACAGGACAGGCAGAGGGTCAGTGCCCATCAAACGAATCTCGGTGGCGCCGCCCCCTTCCAACAGCAAGGAAGTGCCTGGAAACAAGGCAGGACCTTGCCTCCCAGACTGCCTGGTCCAAGGGTTTAGCTGGATTTCCTGGGCGCTCAAAGGGCTCGCTCCGACACAAGGACATGGGCGGGGCCTGAGTGGGCCAGCCACGCCCTGGGGCGGAGCTCCCGCAGAGCCACACTCCCGCCCCTCCCCCTTCCTGCCTGGCGCCTGGGAAAGAGCTTGAGCTCAGGGAGCCCCATTCCTTCTATTCCAAGGTGGTACATCTGCCCGCCTACGGACTACGGTGGAGGTTAGGCAAATACATGCACACGAATAATACTTGCAGAGCAAACAATCACGAGTGTTCATTGCTCCCTTGGCCCCCATGCGACACATACCCCACCTGCTTCCCACAGGCTTGGGCTTTCACGGTGCTGTCACTGCCATGCTGAGCCCCTAGCCGAAGGTCTAGCACCCAGTCCCCCTTGCAGAGGGTCTGCTTGGGCCAGAACAGGGTGGGCCATCCAGAAGCACACACCCCCAGCAAGCAGGGCCACAGACAAAGACCAGATGAGCCACAGTGAGCACACTCCCCTCTCAGGATTTAACCAGAGGCCCGGAAGAAAGCACCTTTCGGCTAGGGTGCAGCTGGAGCACTGATTAGCCATCCTGAGCCATTCTTCTGGACAGTGCTGAGGGACAGCTGTGAGTGAGGATGAGAGGGAAGGACAGAAAGAAGGAGCAGGCGGAGCAGTGGAGAAGAGCAGAGTCCCCTGACAGACATGCAGTCTCACTCGGGCGCCACAACAAAATACCACAGACTGGGCAGCTCCAACAGCAGGCATTGATTACACAGTTCTGGAGGCTGGACGCCCAAGATGATGGTGCCAGTGTGGTCGGCTTTCGGTGAGAGCTCTCTTCCTAATGTGCAGACTTTTCCTTGTCTGTCGTCGCCTTCTCACATTTGGGGGGGTGGGGGCGGCAAGGAGAGAGAGAGAGAGACAGCAAGCTTTCTGGTGAGGAACACTCAGCACTGAGCCCATCTGTTATAGACTGAATGTTTGGGTCCTCCCCAAAACTCATGTTGAAACCCCACTATGACTATTTGGAGACAGGGCCTTGACAGTCGTAATAAGGGTTGGAGGAGGTCAGGAGGGTGGGGCCCTCATGATGGGATTAGTGTCCTGATAAGAGACACCAGAGGGCTTGCACCTGTTCCTCTGCCGCTCTATCTCTCCCCGGCCTGACTAGCTTCATCTTCCCTCTTTCCTTTCCCCTTGCCTGGTCTTATCTAGTCAGGGGGAGAGGACAGTCCAGCCCTACAAGCTTGCTCATCTTTGCAGAATCTTCTCTCTGAAACTCCATTTCTGCCTCTTTCTTCCCTTCAGTATTAAACAAGGGAAGGAAAACAACCTTTAAGACAGAGGGCAGCAGGGCCCAGATGAGTTACCTACCCATGGAGGAGCAGAGATTAAGGAAGAGAAAGTTCAGGGTGGGTCAGAGTCCAGCACACGCCATCCCAAACTATGTGAAGCAGGAGGACTGCTGAGAAGGGGCAGCCAGGGAGAGGGAAGGGGAGCCCGCAGGGGAGTCAGGATGCCCAGATGCCAGGCAAAGAAAGCATTCCAGGAACGGGTAGGAGCCAGACTGCCAAACACTGAGAAGTAGAGAGGGGCACAGAAGTTCAGTGGAAACTTGGAGGTGATTGGTGTCTGTGACAGGTTTGGTTTCAAGGAAGTGGTGGGAAGAAGGATAATTATGGTGGGATGTTGCATGAGGAGGATGGATGGAAGAAGAGGCAGCCCATTGGGAAATCATGGGAAGTGAGGCTTCAGGGAGGCTGGGGGCCCTCCCTGCGGCTGTGAGTGCCCTGTGGAAGAAGCTGTGGCATTGTCCTGGAGGAGACAATGGCAGAAGTGGCCATTCCAAGCTGGCTAGGCCTATGGTAATAATCCTTCTTGTTTACACATCATCTCTCATCAAAGAATATTTGCAAATCACAAATGTTAATCAGGTCTGTCTTATTTGTTCTTTGTGAAATACCTTTATGGTTTTTTTTTTTTTTTTTTCTGATTACAAAAAAAAAAAAAAAAAAAAAAAAACATATGCTTGCAAAAAAAAAAAAAAATCAAATGATCCAGAAAAAGCATAAACTTCCTCCTCAACCCCTCTCTCTAAAATTAACTACTGCTTGGTGTAGATCCTGCTTTTATAAACTAACAATCATGGACATCTTTCCATGTCAGTACACAGTGGTCAAGTTCATTGTTTTAACATGGTGAGGGAATTCTACTGTCTGTTTCCTCCCGGGTTAGGGAGGTCACCCTGATTCCTGGGACGTATGATACTAGCTCATTTACCACCACCCCACACTCTTCCCATCCCTTCTGATCTATCCCCCACCCCTTCACAACCTTTGGGGCTGATCTGATTCTTTTGGCAATTGATGACATTTCATTTGATGTCAGTCTATATGCTGTTCCACATGAATTTCTCATATCTTCTTGTATCTCTCCCCAGTTAAAGTCAAAGATTTATTTACTGACATTGAATAAACTCCTTTGTTCCCTCTCTCCTTGTTTCTCTCTCTATTTCTCTTTTCCTAATTTATTTCACTAACAATTGTTTTTAACAGCTTTATTGTGATATACCTCACATATACCTTGCAAGACATCAATTTAAAGCATACAGTTCAAAGTTTTTTAGCGTGTTCACAGGTACATACAACCAACCCCACAGTCATCACTTATGAGTTTTAAAACATTTTCATCACCCCTAAAAGAAACCCTCACCTCTCTCCCCACTCTCCTTTCAGACCTAAGTAATCGCTCACTTACCTTCAACTTCAGTAGATTTCCCTATTCTGGACCTTCTATGTCATATGGAATCATGTAATGTGTGATCACTTGTGACTGGCTTTTTTCACTGAGCATGTTTTCAAAGTTCACCCATGTGTCAGTGCTTAATTTCTTATTATTGCAGAATATTCCTTTGTAGAGTAGGCCACATTTTATTTATCAGTTGATGGACACTTGAGTTGTTTCTACTTCTGGCTATTAAGATGATGTAACTATAAAGATTCATGTGCATGATATGTTATCATTCCTCTTAGGTATATACCTAGGAGTGGAACTGCTGGGCCATATGATACTATGTTTAATTATTTGAAGAACTGTCAGGGTTTTCCAAAGTGGCTGCACCATTTTACACCAATAGTGCGTGCGGGTTCCTATTTGTCCACATTCTTATCAGTATTTATTATCTGACCTTTTATTCTAGCCATCCTAGTGTATGTGAAGGGGCATCTCATTGTGGCTTTGATTTGCATTTCCCTAATGGCTAATTCTATTGAGCATCTTTTCATATGTTCATTGGTAATTTGTATATGTTCCTTGGAGAAATATCTCTTCAGATCCTTTGCCCATTTTCTACTTGGGTTATTTGTCATTGCATTATTGAGTTATAAGAGTTCTTTATGTACTCTAGATACAAATCTCTTATCGGATGTATGACTTTCAAATATATTCTCCCATTCTGTAAGTTGTCTTTTTACCCTCTTGACAGTGATTTTAAAGCAAAAAAATTTTAATTTTTATGAAATCCAATTTATGTGTTTTTTTTCTTCTGTTGATCATGTTTCTACTAGAATCCTTTGTCAAGTGCTGAAGTGACAGAATTGAAGATTTATCTGTACATTTTATTCTAACAGTTTTATGGTTTTAGCTCTTACATTTAGACCTTTGATCCATTTTGAGATGTAAAAATGATGTTTGAGTTTTTATATAAAGTTTGAGTCTGGGTCCAACTTCATCTTTTGTATGTGGCTGTCTAGCTGTCTTAGCACCACTTCTTGAAAAGCCTAGTTTCCCCCATTGAATGGCCTTTACACCCTTGTCAAAAAATCAGTTGACCATAGATGGGTAGGTTTAATTCTTGACTCTCATTTCTATTTGACTGATCTATGTGTCTATCCTTACACCAGTACCATACTGTCTTCATTACCATCACTTTGTACTTAAGTTTTGAAGGTGGGAAGCGTGAATCCTTGTATTTTTTCTTCTTTCTCAAAATTGTTTTGGCTAATTGGGACTCCTTGTAATTACATGTGAATTTTAGAATCACCTTGTCAATTCCAAAAAAAAGGAAAAGAAAAGGAAAGGAAAGGGAAGGGAAGGGAAGGAAAGGGAAGGGAAAGGGAAGGGAAAGGGAAGGGAAAGGGAAGAGAAAGGGAAGGGAAAGGGAAGAGAAAGGGAAGGGAAAGGAAAGGAAAGGAAAGGAAAGGAAAGGAAAGGAAAGGAAAGGAAAGGAAAGGAAAGGAAAGGAAAACAGCTGGTGTTCTGGCAGGGATGGTATTGTACCTGTAGATCAATTGAAGAGGTATTGCCATCTTACCAGTATTAAGTCTTCTGAGCCATAAACATGAGATGTTCTCTGTTTATTTAAATCTCCTTTCATTTCTTTCAATGTTTTAGTTTTAAGAGTATAAGTTTTGCACTTATTTTATTAAATTTATTTCTAAGTGTGTTATTTATCTTGTAATTGAAATGATTGTAAATCACTGTAAATGAAAGTGTAAATGAAATTTATTTCTTAATTTCATTTTTGGATTGTTCATTGCAATAATAAAGAAAAACAATTGATTTTTTATTTTGACCTTGTGTTCTAAAACCTTGTTAAGCTCATTTATTAGTTCTTAGAGTTTTTAAGTTGGACATCCTAAATTTTTTAGTATTTTCTATATACAAAGTCATGTTATCTCTGAAGAGAGTTACTTTTGTTTCTTCTTTTCAAACCTGGATTTTTTTTCCTGGTCCAATTGCCCTGGATAGAACCTCCAGTACAATGTTGAGCAGAATTGGCAAGTGCAGACTTCCTTATCATGCCCCTGATCTTAAGGACAAACTTGGGGCACCTGGGTGGCTCAGTCGGTTAGTGTCCAACTTCAGCTTAGCTCATGGTCTCACAGTTGGTGAGTTGGAGCCCCACATCTGGCTCTGTGCTGAGCTGTCAGCACAGGGCCTGGACCCTGCTTCAGATTCTGTGCCCTCCCTCTCTCTCTGTCCTTCCCCTGCTCGTGCTCATTCTCTCTCTCTCTCAAAATAAATAAACATAAAAAATTTAAAAAAAGAACAAAGCATCTAGTCTTTAACCATTAAGTGTGATATTAGCTGTGGAGTTTTCATAAGTGCTCTTTATCAGGTTGAGGAACTTCTATTTTATTCCTAATTTGTTGAGTGTTTTTATGATGAAAGACTGTTGGATTTTGTCAAATGCTTTTTCTATATCTATTGAGGTGATTATGTGGTTTTTATTTTTTACTCTACTGGTATGACCTTTTACAGTAATTGATTTTCTTATGTTTAACCAACCTTGCCTTCCTGGGATAAATCCCACTTGACCTGGTATATATTCTTTTACATGTTGTTGGATTCAGTTTGCTAGTGTTCTGTTGAGGATATTTGCCTCCAAGTTCATAAGAGATATTGATCTTTAGTTTTCTTAGGACGTCTCTCTCTGGTTTTGGTGTCAGAGTAATGGTGGCCTCAAAATGAGTTCATAATTGTTTCCCTCTCTTCTATTTTTTGGAAGAGTTTGTGAAAGATTGGTATTAATTTTTTCAGTTTGGCAGCATTCCCTAGTGAAGTCATATGAACCTTAGCTTTTCTCTTTAGGTAGTCTTGTGAACATCCACTCTTTAATTTCTGATTCTAGTTATTATCTTCTCTCTTTTTCGCATGGTTAGGCTAGCTAAAGGATTATCAATTTTGTTGATCTGTTTAAAGAATCAGCTTTTGGACTCATTGAATTTTTGTTGTTTTTCAATTCTCTATTTCATTAATTTCTCCTCTAATCTTTATTATTTCCTTCTTTTGCTTTATGTTAGATTGCTCTTCTTTTTTCAGTGGAAGTTTAGGCTATTGATTTGAAGTCTTTCTTTTTTAAAAAATGTTCATTTATTTTTGAGAGAGAGAGAGAGGGGGGAGGGGCAGAGAGAAAGGGGGACAGATCATCTGAAGCAGGGTCTGCACTGACAGCAGAGAGCCTGACATGGAGCTTGAACTCACAACCATGAGATAATGAACTGAGCTGAAGTCAGATGCTCAACCAACTGAGCCACCCAGGTGCCCCTCTTCTTTCTTTTTTTTTTTTTTTAATTTTTTTTTTTTTCAACGTTTATTTATTTTTGGGACAGAGAGAGACAAGCATGAACGGGGGAGGGGCTGAGAGAGAGGGAGACACAGAATCGGAAACAGGCTCCAGGCTCTGAGCCACCAGCCCAGAGCCCGACGCGGGGCTCGAACTCACGGACCGCGAGATCGTGACCTGGCTGAAGTCGGACGCTCAACCGACTGCGCCACCCAGGCGCCCCATCTTCTTTCTTAATATAAGCATTTACAGCTATATATTTTCCTGTAAGGACCACTTTTGCTGCATCTTATAAATTTTGATATGTTGTATCTTCATTTTCACTCATCTTAAAGTATTTTCTAATTTCCCTTTTGATTCCCTCTCTTATCCACTAGTTCTTTAGGACTGTGTTGTTATTTTCTCAAGTTTTTTTTTTCCCTGATATTGATCTCTAATTTTGTTCCAGTGTAATTGGAGACCACACTTTATATTATATCTATCCTTTTAAGTATATTGATGTTTGTTTATGGCCTGTGGTCTATGCCAAAGAAGGTTTCCTGTGTACTTAAGAAGAATATGTATTCTATTGTTGGCTCTGTTAAGTCTACTTGGTTTACAGTGTTGTTCAAGTTTTCTATTTCCTTGTTAATCTTAAGACTAGTTCAACCCACTATTGAAAGTGGATAATTGAAGTGTCTATTGTTATTGAATTTCTTTCTTCATTTCTGTCACTTTTTGCCACCTGTGTTTTGATCCTCTTTTATTAGGTGCATATGTATTTATAATTTTATACCATTCTAATGGACTGTCCCTTTTATCATCATAAAGTGTCCCTCTTTGTCTCTAGTAAAAAAATTTTTTGTTGTAAAGTCTATTTTGTCTGATATCAATATAGCCATTCTGGCTTTCTTATGGTTTCTGTTTGCATAATATATCTCTTTCTATCCTTTTACTTTCAGTCTATTTGTGTATTTAAAGTGTGTCTCCTGTAGACAGCCTATGACTGATCATGTTTTCTTATCCATCTGAAAATTTCTGCATTTTGATTGGGCTGTTTAATCCACTCACATTTAATGTTATTATTGATATACCTGGATTGACATCTGCTATTTTACTTTTTGTTTTCTATATGTCTCAAGTGTTTTTTGTTCCTCTGTTCCTTGTCTACTGCTTTCTTTTGTATTAAAGAGCATTTTCTGATGTAACGTTTAATTTCTTTGATAATTTTTTCACTTTTTCTTTTTTTTTTCTTTTTAGTGATTGCTGTAAGGTTTACTGTGTGTATTTTAAATTATCAGAATCAGCTTCAGATTCATACTAGTTTAATTCCAATGATATATAGAAATGATACTCCTATGTAGCTCTGTTCGCTTTCCCTCTTTTTTGTGGTATTATTGTCATATATATTATATCTATTAATGTTATAGACCCAACAGTACATTGTGATAATTATTACTTTACTATCTGTAGTCATTTCCTTAGTCCAGTGCATCTTTGCTTCCACCCACTTCCTTTGTGCTGTTCTTGGCAATATATATTTTTCTATATGTTACACACTCTATAATACATTATAAACATACTATTTTATATAATTGCTTTCTAAATCAGTTAAAAAAAGAGAAAAGCATGCATTTATACTACCTTTTATAGTTATGCAATTGCCTTTTTCTTTCCTTTTTCACGCCTATGTCTCTTTTCTACCCTTCCTTTTCCCTCACTCTGACTTCCCTCTCTCGGTCCCTTATCAGGAATCTTCAAACTTCTTGTGACATTTAGGACTAGGAGTATCTGGGTGACTCCTCCCCATGCTGTGGGAACTGTCCTATAGGGGGAGCCCCACAAGACCAGGAGGAACAATGAAGGTCCTGGTGAGCTCTGTGCCTTTGGAGCTTGCCTAAAGGTAATCACACACACCAAAAAATGCATCATAGTTGATTGAGCCCCTACCTTGTGCCAGGACCAGATGAAGCATGCCACATATAAGATCATTATGGTCAGGACAACCTGACCAGGAAGATATCATTCCCATTTTGCAGATGACAAAGGTTAAATGACTTCCTAAAACCACAGCTGAGACCAGATTTTCACACGTGTGTCTGATTACAGTGCCAGAATCAGATTAGCTTCCCAGGACATGGGAAGGAGTGCATATTTTATCTGCATTCAGGACATTCTTTGAATGAAGGCAAAGGGCATCTCCAGGAGGTACTCTGACAAATCCACTTGGCTTTACTTTGTTTCTCTGATAGAATACAATTGTCAGGAGGGGAAATTTATGTTGATGTTGGTTTAAATTACAACTCCCTTTACCTTCTCATGAAATAATAAAACACTTGTCTAAAGGGAGAGAAATTGAATCACATCCATGTTCCATCAAGCTGGGCAGCATCACCTCAGAATACAAATGATTCTGTTACTTTTCAATAGTTTTTAAAGATTTTGTTCTCATTATAAAAACAATGGAAGCATTAAAATGGAAATAATATATAATTCTCAGAGGAAATTTGAGAACGCAGAAAAGTATGAAGAAAATATAAGTCACACAAAATTCCTCCATTCAAAAACAACCAGTATTAATATTTTGGCCCATATGTTTGTTTGTTTTTCAAGTCTTCTGTGTGTGTATTGTATGTAAGGTCCTACTTCTCTCATTCAACATTCCATGGCCTTAATCCATGTCATTAAAATTTCTTCATATATGTTAATGTAACAGCTGCCTGATTTTTCATCATATGATGACACTTCATGTTCTGCAGCATCCTCATTGCACAGATTTACACTTTAACACAATTACAGGACCTCCTCCTGGCACTGGTGATAGGCCAGTGACAGAAAGTCTCCTCTCTGTCACTAAGATGTGGTTCCTGTCCCAGAGTTGATGGCCTCAAAGGAGTGGACTTAGAATTTGGAAGACCTGGAGCTAGCAAGGTTGCAACTCAAAATCAAAGAGAAAAAACAAACCCAGGAGAAAAGATAAAATGGCCCAGTCCACTGATAACTCCATCATGGGGGCTCTCAGACACGGGGCTCAGGTCTGGACAGAGTAAAATCCCGGACACTCCCCAAAGCCATTTGCTCTGAACTAGACTGTGATGGAGAGCGGGGTGAGGCAGGGGCCACCAGCTGTGCCAAGGGGGTTCAGGGTGGAGACAGGCAAGGAGGGTTGGAAGAGGAGTGGACAAGTGTGAGCAGCTGAGAGTAATGAGCAGTGTTCAAGTCCTCCCCAAGGACATCTGGCCCCTCCACATCCCTCCAAAGATATGTTTAAGGAGAATATCAAGATGCAAGTAGCAATTAAGGACAATTGATTAAGCAGCCGTGTGCACGACTGATTACTGGAAGTGAAGTCCACATAGGAGTGGACTGGTTAGGGCCTGCCCACGTCCACTCCTCTCCTCCAGGTGGCAGGACCCCAATGTCTCTTGGGTAACCCATTCCTCACTACATCCAGTCTTGGTGGAAGAGCAGCTAAAGAGCCCATCCTCCCCCAGATGGGAAGGAGCCTCAAACACTGTCTCTGGGACACGAATCAGTGCAGGCACACAGAGCCCAGCATAGGCTGGCAGTCACTCATCTTGCCAGGTCCCCAGGAGGGGACTGTCCTGGGACTCCTGCTCCTGTCCTGGCTCAACTCAAATCATCCATCAGCTCTGGTGGCTGCTGCAAAGCCTTTGAAAACTTTCCCACACAGTTTCTGTTACTTTTCCCAAGGAATCCTGCCCAGGGCTCCAGGCCTGGGCAGAACTGAGCTGCTGGGATTCACCCAAGTCATGGGCTGGCTGGTGCTGAGAACTCTGCTCTGTCTGCTCTGGAGCTGGGTGCCTTCCCTGACCCACAGCTCAGGCTTTTTGCATGCTTAGCAGCTGACTGCCCAGTGCTCCAAAACCTCTGAAGCAACCCTCATTCAGCACCACACGATGAAGTCATTCCATAATGGCAGGCATGGACACAGCACACAAAATTGCAGCGTGCTTTGTCTGCCTGAAATTCTCCCCCTTTCAGCCAGAAGACATTCTGGTTATGGGAGGGGCTTGAACACCAGGGACACTGTCTCAGAGCTGATGTGCATTCTCCCTGCTCTAGGTGACAGGATTCAGGGAAACCAGGGAGGGTGAGAGGAGGAGGTGTATGTCCATGTGAGCGTGCTTGAGCATCCGCTGATCTATAAACCGGTAGGTGTGGTTGAAGGACTCCAGGCCGGAAGAAGGCATGGAGCGGGGCAGAGGGGAGCGCCGCAGAGCTGAGTTCTGCTGGTGGGCACTTTCCAGAGGCTCAGCCTCAGTTTCCTCATCTGCAGTCCCTTTGGGCTTTGATGAAAACACAGTTTGTGAGGACTTGCTGATTATTCTTGGGGCTGCGGGGGTAGGGCATGTTTTTATGCCCGTCCTGTGTCAGCATTCTATAGGATTTTATTTTTTAAATGGTGGTGTTGGTGATGATGATGATGATGATGATGATGCCATTTTAATACAGTGGTGTCCAAACTTCTAAAAATATTCATTATGGAATATTCAAACTTTTTTTAACAGTGTGTCACATATTTTAATGAAATCTGGTGTGGAACCCAGTATTTAAAAGTGTTTACAGAGCAAAGCAGACCCCTCTGGGGCCAGGGTACAGAGCCCACAGCCTCCCTTTTGCCTCCCAAGGCAGTCTCTGTGGCATCCTTATCGGCATAATTTGAAAAATAGTTTCAGAAACAGTTTGCAAACCACTTTCCTCTCTCTTTTTTTAATGTGTATTTATTTTGAGAGAGAGAAAGAGAGCACACACAGGAGGACGAGAGAGAGGGGAAGAGAGAGAATCCCAAGCAGGCTCTGCACCGTCAGCACCAGAGCTGACGCAGGGCTGCATCTCACCAACCTGGAGATCATGACCTGAGTGGAAATCACTTAGTCGGCTGCTTAGCTGACTGAGCCACCCAGGTGCCCCTGCAATCTACTCTCTTAACCAGAGAACATTATTTTACGGAAGAACTGGGGCTCTGGGACACAGCACAGTGAAGGTACTTTCCACCTCTCCCAGGACCCCATTCCAATGGCTGCTCAGTCCTTTCCTGGATTCCAGCCTCCCGAGAGAAGAGGGCCTTGGCAAGGAGCTTTGTGGTGACAGCGGCTCA
Organism: Leopardus geoffroyi; assembly: GCF_018350155.1. NCBI lineage: Eukaryota > Metazoa > Chordata > Mammalia > Carnivora > Felidae > Leopardus > Leopardus geoffroyi. Next base: position 110,607,250 of record NC_059328.1, read on the forward strand.
TAGGTTTCCAGCTGCGCTGAGTCCTAACCTCACTTACTACTCAGAGCACCCTAAAATTCAAATACCATTAGAATCTCCATTTTTCAGATTAAAATAAGAGGGAAAAAAAGAGCTTGAGAAACTTAGCTAAAAGCAATAGCTTCTAAGTGAAGGATTGAACTCCACCCAAAGTCCATGCTCTTATGCACTCCATACAGGAAACAGTGGGGACACCCAGAGCCACAGCAGAGACCCCAGGATGAGAGGAGGGGACAAGCATGCCAAGGTTGGGGTGCCCAGTGCCCCTACCACCTCTCCTGGCACAGCCTCCAGGGGATGGAGGGCAGCAGTAATAAAACCCCTCCCTCCTACCTGGATGGGAACCTGGAAAGTTGAGGTGGCCTTGGCCCCGGAAGGCTGAGAGGAAGGCAGATGGGGTGCAGGATGGAGTTGCCTGGGCTTTAAGGGGAAAAAGTGGAGGCACCCTGAGATCCTATCTGTGGTCCAGTCCAGCTCTCTAGGCCAGAGAACACAGAGGACCCCACCCCTGCCTCTTTTTAAATGTAGGGACCCGCTGCACTTTGATAATGTATATCTGCTGCCCAACCCAAAACAGATCCCTATGAATGTTTGTGCCCTTCCCTCATATGACCAGTGCCTTTCCACCCTGGCAGAGGGTACATCTTGGAGATAAGCGTGTGCCATGAGAGCTCATTCAGAGCCCCTTCCAGGAGCCAGGACCCACTGCAGAGCAGCCAGGAGAAGGGACACTGGGCTAGGTAGCAAGCAAGACTTGTACCATGTATGTCATCCTTTCTTCCTGGCGCCCCCTCCAGCTGGTGTGGCCTAGGGAGCTTTGTGAGATAGGGTGTGTCCCTCCCCAACAGGTGTCCAGACAACATGGGAATTAATTGGCCCACTCTGTACTCAAGCCAGCACCAGACACGTCTAAAAGCACAGCCAGCCTCTGCACAGGGCCACACCAACTTTTCCTTGCGCTATTTTAGGGCCCTGCAGACAGAGGTAAGATGATGGGCTGGACTCCCCAAGGCATATCTACCCAGGTGCAAACACATAAGGGAGCTGTTCTCTCCTGACTGGGTGTGGCCAGTATGATGGTGAGAGGATGCCCCCTTCTCCCCGTGGTCATCTCTCTCACGTAGCACTTTGCCAAGACAACAGCTGCAAGAAAAGAATAGCCCTGTGAGCATCAGTGAGGCCGAGCATTCCACATAGACAAATAGAACAATCTGCACAATCGGGCAATGTCAATGGAGATCACCCACTCTGTTTTCAGGAAGCCCAACAATCTGTCATGTGCATGGTGCATGATCAAGAGAGACCTCTCTTTCTAACTTCTAGCACCACATTGTTAATCTCCTGTAATGGCTGGAGACTAGGGAGCATGTCTGTGAACAGTGTGATCGCCCAGCCACTGGCCTTCTCAACCACATTCTTCCCCCAATGGTCATCACATCCAGAATGAAGAACTGGAAGGTCTAGGGGCAGTCACATGAAGAGGAAATTGGGCACACAAATCAGGAAGCAATCTGACATCTCAAGATCAGCTCAACTGAAAACTTGTCACAAGTGTGCAGAGGCTGACAGATGTTCCCATGAAACCACAGGTGCTTTCCAGCAAAGCCGGGTCCTATAGAGACTGGAGGAGGGAAGCAGACAGAACAGAGAGACAAAAGAAGAGGCAGCCCAGCCAGGGCCAAGGAGGCTTTGCTGACTCTTACAAAGGTCACTTTTCTGTGATGCACAGCACTTCAGAGCTGGAAGGAAACTCAGAGATAGTTTATTAATAATTTATTCTGTTTCCTAAAAACAAAACAAAACAAAACAAAGCAAAACAAAACAAAACAAAAACCCTGAGACCAAAAGGGACATGACTTTAATGGTTCACTAAGTGACAACCTGCAAGAGAAATTCAGGTCCCTTGCCAACACCTTCTCAGACAGACAGAACTCCAATTCTCCACCCAGGGGCAAATGAAATATTCAGTAAACATCATTTAATCCTATGTGGTCAAGACCCCATACTAGGTGTCTGGACAGATAGCAGAGGACAAACATATAATCACACAAATCGCTATTTAATATGAATTGTGCTAAAACACGTGTGGGGCTGACACTTATAATCAGGGACCTGACTCAATCTGGGACTGGGAGACAGGGAGAACTTACCTAAGGAGGGGACATTTAACTTGACATTGGAAGGGTTAACCCAACAAAAGGTGGGCAGAGAGTTTCCAGGAAGCAGGGACCCCCTCCCTTCTTCCTCCCTCCCTGCTCCCTACCTCTTGTCTCCTCTCCCTCCTTCTCTAACCAAACTTATTGCTGCACACCAGCTGACTACATTTCTGGCCTCCATGCCCAGTACAGCCATTACACACCATGGCCAAGCTTCACACAGTCATTGTCTCTTCCTCTCACCCAGCATTTTGGGCCCTGTCCCCACCCCCAAGGGTCCCAGCCTCATCCAAACCCCTCACTGCATGAGATGTGGGTTCCTCCTGCTATAGAGTCTCAGACCCTACCCCACACCAGTCACAGGGCTTTCAGCAATGCATGAACAAATGAATGAATTGAATAATGCACCCATAAGGTGTGGCAACTTGAGGGAAACTCTGAGATCCCTGTTTCCGCTGGCAAGCAGCCTACTGCACCCAGCACAGTAGATGTGCTCCTGAGACCTGAACAAGTGTACAGACCCTTCTCCACATGACAAACAGCCATCCTGGAGCCTGTTACCTCAAGGCACTTCTCCGTTCAGTGGTCCAAAACATTGCCTCATTGGAATGCCCTCCTCTTATTTGTTCATCCCTTAAAGCTTGGTGAAATTCTTATTTCCATCCCTTCCTTTCATCACAGCTCATGAGAAAGGAAATTACTTTGAGCCTTTGGTGTCCACCTTAGGGGTGTGGTAGAGAGTGCTCAGGGCAAGAAGAGATTGGCTGGCAGGATCTCTGAGGGCCTTCCCCTCCAACATTCCAGCACTCCCAGGCACTTAGTGGTCAGGAAGACACAGCACTGAGCAGGGACAGTGACATGCCCCAGACCCTCCAGCTTACCTGTGGCAGGGCTGAGGCTCTGACTGTGGCCTTAGTTCTGGGACCATCATCTCACCTTCCTATTAACTGTTCAAGAAGCATGTCAGGGCCCCGCCCACATCAGCTTGAGTTTCTCCATGCCAGGTCACAGGGAGCCCTCTGTTTGGGAACTCAAAAAAAAGTGCTCTGAGCATTGCATCCAGACAGCAGACCCACACACTCAGCTCCTGGACCATTTACATTTGGACCTACTGGGGCAGGCTCTGAGGAAAGGGGAAAGAGCCATCTTGTCCAGGTCTGATCTGTTCCATCTGCTACCCCCACAGCTCCCAGTGGGGTCAGGGCTTCAGAATGATTGATAGATAAATATCCTGGTTACCAAGATGCCTTGCCAGAGCCTCTGACACAACCTGTGACCTGCTGGCTCACCTGGGTGGAAAGAAAAGGGAGTTCACTCCTGTTAGTTGATAGAGTAGCATGAACAAATCACTTGAGCTTCATGACCTACACATGTGAGGTGCTGCTGCTGAACTGGAATTTAAAAACCAAGACAGCTCCTTCTGTATCTAGGAGTAGATAGAGGATGAGTCACCTCAAAGTCCACTTTGGTTTCTGGGGAAATCACAGGAATGGTCCCTCTCCAGTTGTGACATCACTGAGGCACCCATGCCCCAGGAAAGACTGTAAGAGGATCTTTAGTTTTCTGTGTCACACAGTCTCCAGCACAGGATCCCAGGGAACTTCTTGAAGGGAAAGGAATAGCATCACAGCTCTGCAGCCCCAGGGTGGGGCACAATGCAGCCTTCTCAGAGACCTGGAACGAGGCCCCCACCATACCAGCGTCTACCAGGCTGTGCAGGGCTCGTGTGCAACAGTGACACCACACAGCAGCAACAGAAACAACAGTGCTCTGGCTTGGATTCTCCAGCTCTTTCTCTCCCCTGGTGTCTGGAAGCAGAACCAGCTCCAGGTTCTTCAATCATTGAGGCAGTTTCTGCTCTTCCTACCAGTGAAGACTGCTGAACACTCTAGTAGCTCACTAACAGTTAATCATACCTCCCTATCTCTACCAAGCTGTCAAGGAGGCCATTCCACTTTTGCATGCTCTGTCTTGTTTGATGATCACTAACATACCCACACTGTCTGAATTTTGCAGATAAGGATGTTTAGGGGTTAACAATTTCCCCCAAATCACATGTCCCAAATATATGGCAATGCTGGGATCTCAACCAAGCTTGTGTGACTGCAGGGTCCACACTCCTGCCCTCCACAAGGCCCCTCTTTGCCCACAGCAGAAGCCAGAAAACACAAAGCATCTCAGGGTGCATTGCTTTCAGGCACTATCACCCTTTGGGTTTAGTCTGGTTAAAACTTCCCTGGAAACCCGTCCTTATCCGCACCTTCTCCAGTCACGTTTGGTTCACATGTGGATCAAAGACCATATGTGCTACATGGCATGGCTCTTCCTCCCCACCCTACCCCCATTTTGCTTAGCTGGTGCAAGAAACATGCCTAAGCAATCAGCATAACTTTAGAAAATCAATTTGTATTCTGTCAGCCTGAGTATCATTAACAACTTCTGCTAATACAGCAGTAATGAACATCTGGAAACACAGCAGCTGTTGGAGGAACGAGGTATAAAAAACACTAAGATGACAGCTTGTTTTTCATAAGTTAGATTGGCTCTGGGCAAATAGGAGAGGCAATGAACAAAAGGGGAACAAGAGAGAGAGGAGGAGAAGGGCGAGGGATTAGCAGGAATGCCCATGAACAGATTCACTGTGCAAAGGCACTCACTGCTTGAGCACCAGTGGCCTGCCTTCTCTGAGCCAGGCCCTGCCCAGGGTAAGGGATCCCAGGGATCTCCTGCCAGTCAGAGGCCAACAGTTCAGCTTATGGAGTCTCCGTGCAGGTGAGCACCAGGTGCTCAGAGAGCTCCCAGCAGGATGGATAGCTGGCTGAGCAGGCTGGGAAGTCTTCCCAGGCTGGAGACATTTAGGCCTGGCCTTGAAGCCTGAGTAAGGGTTTGTGAGATGAGCAAAGGAAGGAAAAACTACTAGTGTGAGGGCAAGGAATCCCCAGGGGATCCTGGGGACGCTAGGTGTGGTCAGAGCAATGTCATTGGAGTAACAGGGACAGAGGCCAGTCACAGAAAGCCTGGGAGGCCCTGTAGGTGTGTGTGCATGGGTCCTAGAAGTAGAGGCTGGCATGGGTATTGTGAGAGTCCCATGAAAGGTGGGACCGAGTGACCATCCCCATGGGACACAATGTCTGAGGCACAGGTGGGCCTTTCCTCATCTAGCACCATGAGCACCCAGCAGGATTCAGCAAGCATCAGGGCAGAGGAGGTCTGCCTTCATGGGACCCACAGACAAGGAGCAAAATCAGCAGGCCAATGTGACACACACCCTGGGAAGGTGCTATTTCAGATGGAGTGACCCTGTGTGTTTTCTTAGAGAAGATTAGAGTGAGAAGGCACTTGAGGGCATAAAAGCATGACCCAAGTGACTTTAGGGGGAAGACGTGCTCCCAGAGGAGAAACCAGCATGGGCAAAGGCTTGGTGTGCTCTAGAGGACCCCAGGGCAGGTAAGAGGGAGGTTGGTGGGAGAAGAGAGGCCAGAGTAAAGGAGCACACTCAGGCCCACCTGCCATAACTCAGGCCCTGAGGACCATCTGACCCCAATGGAGAAAGCAGAGCTTGGGCACTTCTGGGTCTTTCCAGGGCTTCTCACTGAGAAGTGGGGCTGCTCCTTCTTCCCTGGGACTCCACTGTGTCTGCTCCTCATGTCTGCTTGGACATCTGGGATGGGTGGGGGCCCGCGGGGGAGGCCTTGAAGGGACAGGATTCCTCTGGGGTTTCTCTTTCCTTTGGTAAGGTCCCTCTTTGTTCAGTGGCCCAAGCCTTGGAGTCGTCCTTCAGTGATTCACAGATTTAATCTAAAATGCATCAGCAGACCCTTGGCCTACACCAGCCCCATGCTGAGTGCCATCAGAGGAAGACTGTCTTGACATTTTTATAAGATATCTTTCCTTTACCAAAAGGATAAGTCTCAATTTTGAAAAATCAGAAAATGTAGGAAACACAACAAAAACAAAAAAACACAGAAAAAAAATGTACATAATCCTACTTCACAGTATTTCAGTGTTTTCCTAAGTATATAGATGGACAGAAATACATACTCACAGTGTTTTGCTTCTGTGTTTGTCTTCATCTGTAGAAGCTGGTTTTTCTCCCCCTCAAAGTAGCATCACTATTTTGCAGTACAGAGCAGTGGGACAGGAAGGCATAGCAGACACTTTGGGACTCTTTGGAACCTCTGATTTGCAGGTTGATGATGGATCAATCAGCACACAGACCCAGGCCTTTGGGAGAGGGTGGAAGAGACACCTACCTCTGCCTCCTGAGATGTGAAATGAGGGTCACTTTCTTGGCCCCTGAACTACATTACCCTGGGGAAAGGCCCATCTCTACTAGTGACCTGGACTCAATGCCAGTGGTGAGAGCCCAGAGGTTCAACCTGAACCTCATCGCAGAAGCTGCCCTAGCCCAGTGCAACTTTGAGAAGCAGTGGCTGAGCATGGGAAAGTGAGCCCAAAAGAGCTACCCCCTGGGCAGGGAGGCACCCACAAAGGAATCCTCCCAGCAGGGCACTCTCCAGCCAGTGGATCAGCAGAGGGTGTGGGATGGGGATTCCCATAACAGCAGTGAAAGAGGGAGGAGACACGAGGTCTCTTTCACTTAGTGTCTAGACAACAGCATGATCTTTGCACTGTTTTGACTACTGTAGTTTTATAGTGAGCTTTGAAATCAGGAATTGTCAGACCTCCCACTTTATTTTTCTTTTTCAACGTTTTGTTTTTGTTTTTGTTTTTGTTTTTGTTTTTAGCTAATGGTAATTACATATGAATTTTTGAGGATTGACTTTTCCATTTGTGCAACAAAAGTTACTGGAATTTTGACAGGGATTACACTCAATCTGTAGATGGCTTTGGGGACCATTGCCAGCTTAGTAATATTGTCTTCCAATCCATGGATATGGATGTCTTCCCATTTAATGAGACCCTCTTAAATTTCTTTAAGCAATGTTTTATAGTTTCATTGTACAAGTGTGCAAGTCTTTCTACCTCCTTGGTTAAATTTATTCTTAGGTATTTTATTCTTTTGGATGCTATTGTAAATGGAACTTTTCTCTTAATTTCTTTTCAAATTGTTCATGGCTGGTATGTAAAATCACAACTGATTTTTGTGTGTTGATCTTGTACCCAGTAACTGCAGAATTTAGAGCTCTAGTAGTTATTTTGTAGATTCTTTGGTATTTTCAATATATAGAATTATGTCATCTGCAAATAGAGATACTTTTCTCTTTTGCAATTTGGATGCCTTTTATTTCTTTGTCTTGTTTAAATGCTCTGGCTAGGACTTGCAGTACAGTGTTGAATAGAATTGGCAAAAGCAGACATTCTTATCCTGCTCCTAATCTTAGAGGAAAAGCTTTCCATCTTTCATCATTGGGTATGATGTTGACTGTGGGTTTTTCACAAATGCCTTTTATCATGTGAGGGAAATTCCCTTCTATCCCTACTTTGTTGAGTGTTTTTATCATGAAAGGGTTTTGAATTTTTTCAAGTGCCTTTTTTGCATCTATTGAGATGCATGTGGGTTTTTTTTTCTCTTCATTCTATTAATGTAGTATATTACATTGATTTTCTTATGTTGAGTCGCCACTGCATTCTGGGGATAAATCTCACTTGGTCTGATAGATAATCCTTTTAATGTACTGTTGGATTTTGTTTTCTTGTATTTTGGCAGGGAAAGTTTGTGTCTACACTCATAAGACATATAGGTCTATAGTTTTCTTGTGGTATTTTTGTCTAGCTTTGGTATCAGGGCCTTATAGAATATGTTAGAAAGTTGTTAAGGATTGAATTGTGTCCCTCCCCCCCCCAAATTCATATGTTGAAGACTTAACCCCTAATGTAACTGTATTTGGATATAGGGACTTTAAGAATATGATTAAGTTTATATGAGGTCATAAGGATGGGGCCCTAATGCAATAGGACTGGTGTCCTTATAAGAAGAGGAGGAGACACCAGAGAGAGGAAAGCCCACATGAGGACACAGGAAGGCAGCTGTCTACAAACCAAGAAGAAAGGTCTTACCAGAAATCATGCCTTCTGGTGTTTTAATCTTGCATTTCTAGCCTGTAGAACTGTGGCAAAATAAATAGCTATTATATTAGCCACCAAATCCGTGGCATCATATTATGGCAGCTGGATCTGACTAATACAGAAGTGTTTTCTGTTTTTCTAATTTTTGAGTTTGAGTAGAAGTTGTGTTAACTTATTAACTTTTTAAATATTTATTTATTTTGAGAGAAAGAGAGAAAGAGAGAATGAACAGAGAGAGAGAATCCCAAGGAGGATCTGCGCTGTCAGCTCAGAGCTTGACACAGGGCTCCATCCCACAAACCATGAGATCATGACCTGAGCCAAAATCAAGAGTTGGGCACTTAACCAATGGAGCCAACCCAGGTGCCCCAGAAGTTGTGTGAATTTTTTTTTAAAAATACTTAGTAAAATTCACCACTGAAGGTATCTGATCATGGACTTTTCTTTGTTGAGAGGTTTTTTATTATTGATTCAATTTCTTTACTCATTATAAGTCTGGTAAGATTTTATATTTCATCTTTAGTCAGTTTTGACAATTTGTGTGTTTCTAAAAAAATGAGTCCCTTTCATCTAGATTACCCAGGACAATTATGATGATGATGATGACGATGATGATGATGATGATGTTAGGGTATAATTATTTATGGTATTCCCTTATAATCCTTTTAGTTTATGTATGGTTGGTATAATGTCCCCCCTTTAATTTCTGATTTTAGTTATTTATGTCTTCTTTGTTCTCAGTCAGTCTCACTAAAGGTCTGCCAATTTTGTTGATCTTTTCAATGAACCAACCTTTGGCTTTGATCTTTTCTAATGTTCTTCTACTCTCTCCTTCATTTATCTCCACTCTAACTTTTATTATTCCTTTTCTTCTGCTAGCTTTGGGTTAGTTTGATTTTATTTTGGTAGTTATTTAAGGTGTAAAGTTATCTTGGTGATTTGAAAACTTTCTTCTTCTTTAATATGCATTTACAGCTATAAATTTCCCTCTGAGCACTGCTTTAACTGCATCCTATATGTTTTGATGTGTTGTACTCCTGTTTTCATTCATCTCAAAGTGCTATATAATTTCTCTAGTTATATCTTCTTTCACACATTGGTTATTTAAGGGTGTGTTGTGTAATTTCCATGAATGTGCTTCTTTTCCAATTTTCCTTCTGTTATCAATTTTTAGCTCCATTCCATTATACTCCTATGATGTCAATATTTTATTATGTATTGATAATTAATTGTTTTATGGTCCAAATGTGGTCTATCTTAGGGAGAGTTTCAAAGACACTTGAGAAGAATGTGTATTCTTTTGTTGGGTGGAGAGTCTTTATATGTCTCATATAAAGGTCTGGTTGGCTTATGGTATTATTCAAGTCCTCTGGTTTCCTTATTGATCTTCTGTCTAGATGTTCTATTATTGAAAGTCAAGTATTGAAGTCTCCTATTATTATTATAGAGCTATCTGTTTTTCTCTTCAATTTTGTCAATATTTGCTTCATATACTCAGGGCTTTGTTGTTTGGTGTGTACATGTTTATAATTCTTCCATCTAATGTTCTTCCTTGTCTCTTTGTAATAATTTTTTACTTAAAATCTGTTGATGTCTGACATTAGTATAGCCACTCCAGCTCTCTTTTTCTTTCCTTTTACTTTCAACTTATTTGTCTTTGAGTTTAAAGGGAGTCTATTGTAAGCAGCATACAATTGGACTTTGTGTGCGTGTGTGTGTGCGTGTGTGTTTTAATCTATTCTGCAAATCTCCTTTAATTGATGAGCTTAATCCATTTACACTTAAAGTGATTATGATAGTGAAGGACTTACTTCTGCCATTTTGCTACGTTTGTGTCTTATATAATTTTTTTCTCAATTTCACCTCCTTTTGTGTTTGATGTTTTTTTTCCAGTGTAACTCCATGACTCTCTTCATTTACTTCTTACATACTTTTTATTTATTTTCTTAGTGGCTAGCATGGAGATTAAGTTAATATTCTACATTTATAACACTATTTTTAATTGATACCAGCTTACTTTCAATAGTACATCTTAATTCTGATCCTAGCCTACTCTATCACCCTTTGCATTAATATTGTCATAAATTACACCTTTATACATTGTGTGCTTATTAAGACAGATTTATACTCATTGTTTTATGCACTTGTCTTTTAAACCATATTGAAAGCAAAAAAAAAAAAAAAGCAACAGTATTAACTCTTGTATTTACCAATCTGGTTATGTTTACTGGAATTTTTACTTCTTCACACAGCTTCGAGTCACCTTCTGTGTGCTTTCATTTCAACCTGCAGTACTCTTTTTTAGCATTTCTTGGAGGTCAGGTCTACTAGCAGCAAACTTTATTATATTTTGTTTTTCTAAGAATGTCTTGCTTTTTCATTTTTGAAGGATCATTTTACCAGATATAGAATTCTTGGGTAACAGTTTTTCTCTTTCAGTTATATAACCCCACTGCCTTCTGGTCACTGTAGTTTCTGATAAGAAGATAGATGTTAATCTTATTGATTATTCTTCATACCTGAAAACTTGTTTCTCTCTTGATGCTTTTCTCTTTGCCTTTACCTTTTGACAGGTTGATTATAATGTGTCTCAGTGTGGCTCTCTTTAAGTTTCTCCTGCTTGAATTTCCTTAAATTTTTTGCATGTGCAGATTTATGTGTTTCCTCAAATATGAGGAATTTTCAGCTATTATTTCCTCAAATATCATTTTGCCCCTATCTGTCTCTCTCTCATGCTCTCACTCTCGCTCTCACTCTCACTCTTGCTCTCACTCCTGCTCTTGCTTTCTTCTTCTGGGATTCCCATAATGTGCATATTGGCCTGTCTGGTGATGTCTTATTGGTTCTTCAGGCTCTATTTATTTATTGTCTTTTTTCTTTCTGCTCCTCAGACTGGGTAATTTCAATTGGCCTGTCTCTAAGTTTACTGATACTTTCTGCTGCCACTCAGATCTTCTGTGGAAATTCTCTAGTGGAATGTTTACTCTAGTAATTGTATTTTCAGCTCCAGTGTTTCTATTTGGTTCCTACTTGTAATTTCTATCTCTTTATTGATATTCCCCAATTGTTCATACAACATTCTTCTCATTCCTTTAATTTTTTGACCACTGTTCTCTTCAACTCTTTTAGTATATATAAGATAGTTAAAGTCTTTGCCTCATAAGCTCAATGTCTGAGCTTTCATAGGGATGGTTTCTAACAATTTTTTTTCCTGTTGAGAATTAGACATTTTGAATATTTTAATATAGTATAAATCTGGAAGTCAGATTCTCCTACCTCCCCAGGGATTGCTGTTTTTGTTTGCTGGGGATGAAGCCATCTATTTGTTTAGTGACATTTCTAAACTATTTTTGCAAAATCTATATTCTTTGTTGAGTGTGGTCAGTGAAGTCTCTGTTCTGTTATCTCACGGTCAGACAGTCACCTAATAGAGGCTTCCTTGAATACCTGACTCCAATAAGAAAAGAAACAAATAAACAAAAAAGATGTTGTTCTGTCTTTTTAAGTTATTTCAACAGATGCTACCCAGAATGCTGCTTCAGCCAAAGGAGTTGAAACAATGGCCAGCATTTATGTCGGCCCCTCAGTTACTCATCAAGACAGAACAAAACACACAACCCTATTTTTGGAGGGCAAAATTTATTGCCTTCTCTGGCACCAGCAAGCACCTCAGAAAGGCAGACCATCTTCTCTATGGCTACATGCCTTGAAGCTAGGGAATGGGGAAAGGTAGTTGCTACACAAACACCAAAAGTTACCAGACCCTTTCTTTACCAAGCACTTCCCTGGATTCAACAAGGATTTGACTCTATTCCAGAGTTCCAAAATAGTTAATTCTGACGATTCATGCTAGTTCAATGATTGTTTTGTTGGAAGGACCAACTCCTGGAACTTTCCATTCTGCCATCTTGTATAACATTGAACTAGTTGTTTATCTACCATTTTGTGGATCACTTTTCTACTTTTTCCATGGATGTTACTATGTTCTGTCTTTGTCTCTATTTTGGTGTAAATTTTTATCATTTATACTCACTTGAGAAATCATCTATTGAGCTGTATTAATTTCTTAACCCCTTTCAATCTCCTCCACATCTGATATACTTCCTCCTTCCTAGTCCCCTCTGCTTTAGGTTCCTCCTTCTTCTCCATCATAAAGATGCAATGCTTTCTTTAGGAGAATCAGATTAAACATACATTAAAAGGTTTTGTTTTCTAATTATAGTTCGATTTCCAAAATTTTGCAGACTCCTTTTTATTAACTAGACCAAATCCAAATATATCCCTGAGTTGATCACACTCCACTCACTTGCATTCCAGGAGAGTTTCCTGGGTGTTTGAGGAAAGGAGCTCCTGTGTGGGAGACTGCGGACTTCACATTAACCTGGGGTCTGCCTACAGGGAGCCGTACTGCCTGCAATGCCATCCATCATGTATATCCTTGTAAAACACATGGGGGCCAGCAGGACCAGCTAGCAATTTATCTCTTTTGTTGAGAGTTTCCCAAAGAATTAGTTCTGGCACTTATTTATGGCTCAGGGTTTTTAATTCACTAATTTCTGTTCCTATCTATTAATTCCTTTGTCCTGTCTTTTTAAAGTTTACTTTATTCTTCTCTTTTTAAGTTGAACTGAAAACTTACTTTATTTATTTCTCTTTTCTGCCTAACATTGAAGGCATTTAAGGTCATGAATTTCTTCATTATAACCTTGACAGATATCCTAGGTCTTGATATATAGGGTTTTCAAATTGCTGTTTTCTTAGTATTTAGCAATTGTAGTTTCAAATTACTCTTTGATTCAAAAGTTACTTAGGAAATGATTGCACTATTTTTATGTTTGTTTAGTTTTCTCAAGGATGGGGTTTGTTTTGTTCTGTTTTGTTTTTACTTTCTTATTACTTTCCATTTTCAATGCGCTGGGTCAAAGTACTGACCTGTACAATTTCTACTAGGAGGCAGTTACTGAAAAATTTTCCTCGCCTGTTGCCTAACAAGTGAAATGTTTTTGTAAGTGTCCTGTGAGCACAAGAAAAGAACACGGCTTCTCAGTCTGAAGGACACAGGTTTGATATGTAGAACTCATGTCATGCCACTGATTGTACCACTAGTGTCTCCATGTCCTTATTGATGTATCCCACACTCAGAGAGCTGTGTTACAGTTTTTCACTATTATTGTGTTTTTTCCACATTTTCTGTGCATCCGTGGGTGCATCTGCAGGGGCTGTTGTCAGCCAAGGGGCCTGACGGTACTCTGGAATGCTTTTGTTACAGAGAAATACAGTGGGAAAAGGTCACTAAGCAAAGGAAAGGCAGCACATCCAGGGACGGTGGCAGGAGCCCCTGTGTGCCCTGTGGAGCCCAACCTGCCCATCCAAGGGACACTTTAGCCTGCCACCTGCTATTCACAAGACATCCTTAGGCTGCTTTGTGTTCCAATTCTGGGTCATGGCCAGCATGTTAGCAGATTTTACAGTTTCCATTGTTTTGGACAACCAGTCCACAGGAACTGTTTGGGAAGTTGTACAGAAGTATGACACCAAGTTAAAGAAATTGAATTATATGACTAACCCCTGCTTAAAACCCATCTTCCCTCCATTCTGCCCCTTTACGGCTTTAGCTTCTGTGTTGCTTAGAAGCAGAACTAAGGAGGTTGAAGAGGAAGTTTCCATTGTGACTTTCAAAGACCTTCTGGTTTTTCTCACATTTCTGTCATATAGGGCTCAGTAAATTACTCTAGCTCTAGACAGTGTCCACTGACTAATCCGGCGTAAGATGAAAAAGAGTTTTACATCTTTATTCCCTCCAGTCCTCCTTCCTCCTTTCTTCTAGTTTTGTAATTCTTGAGTCAATTTCTCTTTGTTTTCATTACCACTAGTGTCTTTTAGAGACTTGTATTGAACCAGTAATGCATGCATCACAAATAAAACAGGAAAACACAAATTAGGAGCATGATGGAATACCCCTATGCTTCCAACATGCTGGCAAACATTAACTCAGCAAGCATGTGGAGACACGGGAACTCTCAGACACGTCAGACACCAGCATACTAGTTGGAGCACAAAATAGTGTAACCACTTTGAAAAACAGTTTGGCTTTATCTAGTGAAATTAAAAATATGTTTATCTATGACCTAGAAATTCCATTTCTAGGTATATATCAGAGGAATGTGAGCCCATGCGTACACATACAAGAAAAATCAAAGCAGAAATATACATATTACTCAAATATTGGACATAATCCATATGACCATCAAAAGTGAAATGGATAAGTGAATTCAGATATATTCACACAATGGAATGCCTCAAAATAAATTAACTGCAGCCTATGCAACTTTCAGAAACATAATGTCAGGTAGAAGGATATAAAAGAATACGGGGCACCTGGGTGGCTCAGTCAGTTGAGCATCTGACTCTTCATTTCAGCTCAGGTCATGATCTCATGTTTCATGGGTTCGAGCCCCACATCCGGCCCCGTGCTGGCAGTGTGGAGCCGGCTTGGGATTCACTCTATCTCTCCCTCTCTGTCTGCCCCTACTCCACTTGCTCTCTCTGTCTCTCTCAAAATGAATAAATAAACTTCAAAAAAAATTTTTTAAAGAATATAGGCAGCACTGTACACAATCTCCAATTCAAATCCCCACCTCCAAACTCCAGTCTCCTATGTCCAACTACCTACCCACCATTTCCATTGCATTTCATATTCAATGCACACAATCTGAATTCTTAACCTTTCCCCTCAAAGCCTTTCCTGCCCACCACCATTGTTTTTGGCAATTCCACAGTTCCAGTGCTCGGGACAAATACCTTGGAGTCATCCTTGCTTCCTTTCTTCTTTTTAATGTCTAAATCTAATGTCTACTGGATCCACCTAAAATTCTGTCCAGAATTCAGCCATCAAGTCCTCTACTGAATGCTGGTCCAGGCTACCACCATCTCTTACTGTGCTAATGCAACAGTGCCTTTGGGTATCCCTGCTTCCCCCAACACTGGCAAGACTCATCGGCCCAACATGTTCTGGTGATTTCTATTCTGCTCCTTGCTCACCCTGCTCTAGCCCTCTGGCTTCCTTCCTCGGCCTTCAACATGCCAAGCAGTCTTGCCACAGGGCTTTTACACCTCTGTTCCCTCCACTTGGAACAGTCTTCCCCATGTGTTTCTCCCCACTGCTTTCTTCAGTCTGTGTGCATGTTTCAACCTCTTTGGAAGGTTGAAGCCTTTGGGGAACACCTTATATAAAACTTCTCTATTCATCTTCCCCTTGGCATTCCCACCCCTGGGACACTCACCAGTTTCTGACATTTTCTGTCACTTACTGTTTACTGTCTTCCCCAGCCCACTACCATTTCTAGAACATTAACTCCATGATGACAAGGATGTTTTTCTGTTTTCTGCATTGTTATGTCTAACATGCCCAGAACACTGCCTGGCAAACAGTATGCACTTACTTTAGCACAGGGTCCCTAGGAATCAGAGCCTGCGGTCACACATATGTGCTAATACTTGAAGGGAGCAATAGTGAGGGGAAAAAGTGAGCCAGGGAAGGAGGGAGAGCAAAGCCTGTCAGCACACAGCCAAGTAGGACACACTAGAGAACACAGAGTGGCCCCAGGAAGGGGAGGCACAGCACGTCACCTGCCTGCCTCTCTCATTGGCCAACATCCATCCCTTGGAGCACTGATTTGCCTTCTTCCCCCTCCCTCTCCAAACAGCCCCTGCAGGTCCACTGAGTCAGATCTGGGCAGAGAGATGTAGGTAGGATCCAGGGGTGACTCGCCCTCAGCCCCAAGGAGGCCCACACAGTATGAGGAGATGGGTCACCACAGTGGTTCTGTGCCCCATGGTAGTGGCCTTACTACCACAGAAAGTCTAAGAGCCATCACTAGGACCACTCCAGCCAGGAAGTAAGGCAAGTGGCCAAGTCCAGGCAGATCTCAGCCCAAGCCAACCACATGGGATGAAGAAACTGGGCCTGGTAGAGCACTCACTATATTTACCGAAATGAATTCTACCTTCCCCAGCTGATCTGGAATACCACTGTAACATGTAATAAATTAGTGGAGTCACTTATTTTTAGTCATTCTTTTACATTATATATTCTATCTTACATTATTTTTATAGATGTTTTATTCTGTTTTGTGCTCTTATTTATAATAATTAACATAACTCGGCGCATGGTTTAATGGTTTGTAAAGTCAGGCTTGATTGCATACTGCTAGCACATTCAGGCCGTGATTTCCCATTTTGTTTGCATATTCCTCCATGGACAGCGGGAATCTGATACTGTACCCAAAACGAGGTGAATGATTCTTCTTGGACCCCCTCACTTTCCACAAGGGTGTCTGCACGGCCTCTCTCTCAGATCTCATGTGGAAGGCTGGTGGCTGATGGCTGAGGCACCTGTGTAGAGGGACAGAGCCAGGCCCCAGGGAGTCCCGCCAGATGGACTTCACCTTTCCCTGCACTTCCTTGCCCTTGGGGCATCACAGACAGCTGTGGGGAAGGTCTGGGCCAGGATCTGGTCATGTGGCCCACTACAGGTCCCAAGGCTTCCCTGAAGGTGCGTTGGGGTGTCCAGTAGTACCATTGTACACTTAGTCACACAACGTCCCAGCAGGTGTCAATAACATCAACAGCATCGAGTGTGGTAACATGCAGTGAAGTAACCAGGACTAGGGCAACCTGGGGAGGGTGGCCCCAGAGCCGTCCTTTCACAGACCCGGCTGGGGAGCAGTACCATGAAGGCCAGGGCCGGCAGAAGGGTGTGGAAGGACCAAGACTGGCCAGGTCTGCAGTCAAGGAGCAGGGCACAGCATGGGGCACAGAGACCTCAGGGATGACCACACTGGCCAGCCAGCTCAGGCAGGACAGAGAGTGTTCCTGGGGTAAAACCAGCTCTCTGTGTCATGCACAGAAATGAAGAGGACTCTGTGGAAGGTGAGCATGCCCCAGAGCCCAGAACCTGAGGAGGGAGGGCAGGCCCAGGCTGAGAGCGTGGGGCAGGAAGTGTGAGCATGGGCCATAGGTCAGCCCGCCTGCACCCACTCCACATTCTTATTGACCTTGTCCCAGACCCAGTGAGTCAGTCTCCATTTTGTAATTACTGTATTGTCTGAGGTCTTGTAAATAGCCTTGAATCCTTTGTGGGAAGAAGAATGGCATTCATTAATTAACAAATTCATTAGCAAGTCCTTTCCATCCATTCTTATAACTGGGCCTGCCCATTGGCACAGCACCCACCTTGGGCACCCTGCAGGTGAGGAGGGGGCAGCTTTAGGGAGAAGGCCATGTGCAGACAGGCAGGGCAGCCCCACTTGGAGACCCTGGCAGCCATCCTGCCTTACAGGGCCTCTCCCTGAGGCCTGTGGGCAGAAGACAGAAGCCTGGAGCTGTGGAACTGGGTACCACCCTCAAGGCATCCTGGTTCCCTGAGTGTCCCCCACCTGCTCTGTGCCCTATCAGCAGGACAGTCCCACTTCCCCCCTCCACTTCTTCCCAAACAACATGCCCCACCTCATGGTCATCATGGCACCTGGGCCCACAGAGGCTGTGTAGTTGGGCCGAGCTCAGCAGGCACAGGGCACACTCCTTGGTGTCCTAAGCCTCAGCCACCATCAGGGACCATGGGGACAGCCCGTACATTGGCCCCTCCCCAGCACTATAGTCAGGGCAGGCATGGCCTCCATTTGCCCCTGCAGACCCACTTGCCCTGCAGCTTTCTGTTGGACCTGAGGACTTTGCCAGAGGCTGGAGACAGAAGGAAGCAGGTCAGACCAGGCTGGTGTCCTCTGGCCCTCTCCCTGCCAGGCCACAGTAGGCAGACCTATGACCTCTACCTGCATCCATGGCCTGTGTGAGCAGCCCTTTCCTACAACCAGAGCCTTCCCCAGGTTCTGCACGGCCCCCAACTCAGGCCTCCATGGTGACAGTTCCTATGGTCTTTATGCTCCCAGGTCAGTCAGGATCAGTGGGCCATTACCTGTCTAGACCCTTTCCTGAACATCCTTTTCATTCAAAGCTGGCTCAGACAAGGCTCTTTATTGGAAAGGGAGAGAAATATGCATAAGTCCCCTTAAGTGCTATGTCAGAGGTCCCCCCACCATCCTCAGATCGATGACTTACTGAGAGAACAAGCTGTTATACACACAGGTATGGTCTATCACACTGAAAGGACATAGACAAAAACCAGCAGAGGGAAAAGGCACCCAGGAGAAGCTCAGGAGAAACCAGGCACAAGCTTCCAGGGGTCTTCTCCCAACAGTGTCACACAGGGACACGCTGAACTCCCCCAGCAACAATGCAGAAATACGTGCAAAGTTCCAACCATGGAAGTTCACCTGAGCCCTGTGTCCAGAGTTTGACTGGGGGTCAGTCACATAAGTCTGCAACACGTACATGACTGACTCCAGCCCCCTCCTGGAGGAAACCCAGGCACTGGCTATGAATCACACTGTCTGCATAAACTTATCTTGCCCAACCGGTAAAGCATGGCCCAAGGCCTCAGGCATGCAAAACACTCTTACCAGACAGAATATTCTAAAATCTTTGGAGACAGGCCTTTATTTGGAATGGGTAGGGTTTGAGCAACCCAGACCTGCTGACTTAACCCTTTCCTACCCAGCCACAAAGCAGAGTAAAGAGGGGCACCTGGGGGACTCAGTTGGTTAAGAATCAGACTCTTGATTTCCACTGAGGTCATGATCTCACAGTTCGTGAGATCAAGCCCCACATCGGGCTCTGCGCTGACAGTGAGGAGCCTGCTTGGGATTCTCTCTATCCCTCTCTCTCAAAATAAATAAACAAATAAACTTTTACAAAAGCAGAATAAGGGTAAAGTACTTCACAGAGCTCAGGGCTAGGCTGCTGGCTGGGCTGCCAGCTGGGCCTCCAGGGAAGCAGAACAGAACAGGAAAGTTCTCAGGCATCGAGGTTCTCTCCTCCCTCTTGCAGGGGCCTCCTAGTCTCTTTTCCTGCTTCTTCCTACCTCTGTTTCTTTGTCTTCCTTCTCTTCTCTTCCTCCATCCTCTCCCCTCCACTCTCTCTCTCTTTTTCTCTCTCCCCATCCCCTCCCAACACCTTCCTCCTCTACAGGTGTATGAGCCAAAGGT
Organism: Leopardus geoffroyi; assembly: GCF_018350155.1. Lineage (NCBI taxonomy): Eukaryota > Metazoa > Chordata > Mammalia > Carnivora > Felidae > Leopardus > Leopardus geoffroyi. The sequence continues at coordinate 110,626,556 of NC_059328.1, forward strand.
AGTTGCCCCAGGCCACCTGCCCTACATGCTCTCTTGGTTCAAGTACAGTCACAGTCTTCTGGAGCTCAGTTCCAAGGGATGGGGAAAGAAATCTGACTGGTCCAGCTTGAGCCAGGTGCTCACACCTGCTCCAGTCAGCCACCGCCAGAGAGATGGGGTACAGAGAAAAGTGATGTGGGCTGGGAGGACTCCTCACATCCATCCACTCCACAGGTGCAGTGCTCTGCACCCACAGTGGAAGGTGAGACACTGGGGCTCACATAGCTAGTAGAGAGAAAATGCACATGTGGAAAGAAGAGCCTGGGGAGGCCATACTGCCCTTTGTAGCCAGACAAGCCATCAGCACAGCACCCTGGAACTGGTCTTTTTTATTTATTTATTTTTTTTTTTTGCGGGGGGGGACAGAGAGAGACAGAGCATGAACGGGGGAGGGGCAGAGAGAGAGGGAGACACAGAATCAGAAACAGGCTCCAGGCTCTGAGCCATCAGCCCAGAGCCCGACGCGGGGCTCGAACTCAAGGACCGCGAGATCGTGACCTGGCTGAAGTCGGACGCTTAACCGACTGCGCCACCCAGGCGCCCAGGAACTGGTCTTTTTAAGAAAGGCCTGAAGAAGCCTAAAATAATCTGAATCTAAAATGATTTGGCCTCATTGCCAAATAAGAAATGTGTTGAGCTGATGCTGCAGCTAAGTCCCCTAGGTAGACATAACTGGTCTCGGAGAAAGGGGACAGGAGCAAAGGAGGCACCTTAGCAAAAGAGACAGGGCTGCAGACCCCTTGTCTTTTGATCCCGCATTACTAGGACCCCTCAGAGGTGACTCTGTCTGTGCTTCATGGAACAAAAAGGACGCCAGTGATCACCGTCCCCCACCCCTGGAAGATCCTCACCTTGCAGGAAGAAGGAGGCTGGGTAATGAGGCAGGCAAGGGCCTGTGCTGGCCATGGCCATGAGACTAGATGCCAGGAGCATTTTTTTTGGCCTGTGTGCAGATGGGGTGAGGGGCACTGATGTTCTTTAGGGAGAGGGAGGAGGAGAGCCAGAGCGCAGAGGCAGCGCACTGGGACCCAGCCAGCAGACTTACAGAGCACTGTTGCAGGACCTGTGACACGGTGTGGCAGGACCAGGAAGCATGTGGTACACTTGGACACAGGACAAACTCCACAGGTTGAGTATGGGGGCAGCCAAAAGCAGGGAGGTCTCCTCCCAAAAAGGTATATGGAGGCTCAAGCCCATAGCTGGACAAATAAAAGTGGGAACACCTGTTTGCATGTCTTTGCTGGAGAGGTGGGCATGTGACAGCTTGCCCAACTCCTGTCCCTGAGGCACCCTGTCCCCTTGCTCACTCCAGCTTCTCCACTATGGAAACCCAGTCTCAAGAATCATCCTGTTAGCTCTCACAGTCGCAGACAAGACTGGTATTAGATGAAAGGCTATTTCCTCCAGGAAATGTATTGTTGAACATACTGAGACCAGAGGATGGGAGCTCTTACAGTGGCCTGTCCACAGTGAGAAGACAAGGGAGCAATGCTGGGGGCTACAGGGTCCTTCCGTCTGCCCACAGGAGCAAGCCTGGCTCCCACCCAGCCAGAGAGCAACAGAGAGTACATCCAGAGTGCACTTGTCCATCATGGTCCCACTGGCTGCCCAAACACTTCTGTGCACCCGATGCAGGGATGCTGGGCCTCCCAGGAGCCAGGGTCATACTCAGCATACATTTCCACATCACCATCTTTCTCACCTCTTCCCCCAGGCTAGGCATTTAACCCCCCTGAGTTGCTGTTTATCCATCAGTAAAATGGATAGAATAATATCAATCTCACCAGGGTGTTATTTAGACTTATTTATTAATGCTGGCAATATACTCAGAGCCCTTAAGATTAAAGCAATAGATCACCAGGAAATATTATCGCATCTTGTTGCCATAGAGATGGTTCCATTCTCCTGGCTCCTCCTTGGAGCCCCGCTGCAGCATTAGGCTCCAAGGGTCTGGAGAGCAGAGCTACACCAGCCAGGACATTAACACTAACAACAGTGATAATTAAATTACACAGAGAGGAAGCCCATGAAATATGTATGGGACAGAAATGGATTTGATTCATTTAGGCAAATGGGCATGTTTTCCCATTAGAAATGGCTCCCCAGAGCCCGCGTCTGGCTCTCTACAGCACGCCTTCCTTTAGACAAGGCAGGGGAACTGGGAAGTTTGGGTAGGAGGCTAAGTTGGAAGCAGAGGTGGGACAGAGATCCCAATAGAATCTTCCTGAAAGCAACAGCCACTGCTGGAGCCCAGAGCTGTGGTGGCGTCTCTGAGTGCAGAAGTCCTGTGGATTTGACCCTCCTCTACCACTCACAAGCAACTTCCCTAACTTTCCAGTTGCCTCTCACATAAGGTGGGGGTGGTTGGGGGCAGGAGGGTGACCCAGGATTGTTGGAATGATTCAAGGACAGGAATGAAACACTGGCCTCCTTCACCAGTGACCCCTGAGGGAATGGGGTCGCCCACCCCTGTGGTGCACAGAGGGGCTCCAGGTCTCAGAACCGAGTCAGCAAAGTTCTCTACATGTTGTCGGCTCTCCAGTTCACTGTTCCACAGGAGCGGGGGCAGCCACATGAACTGGGCCATGATGCAGAAGCACTGAAGCTACAATTCCAACCACATCTCCCAACCCTCCCTCATGCAGCCCATCATCCTCACCCTCTAGGCCATCCCAGTCTGGGTCACCCCTTCCAGGAGATGTGTCCACCCTGAGTGGCCCTCCATAGCAGAGGCCCTGGGGACAGGGACCAGCAGTCTCTCCTTCGTGCTCTCTTCTTGTCCAGCTTGGAAGTGAATCTTGGCTACAACTCTCTGAGCTCAGAAATAGAAATAGGTCACTGCCCAGTTTGGAGCTGGGGGATGCCTGAGGGAAGCCTGAGGGAAGTCTGATACCAAAGGCCTGGTTCCCTGAAGGGAGGGACTGGAAGCCCCAGCTTTGAGCCAGATGCACAGTGAGTAGTGAATCCAGTATTGCCCCAGCGACCCTAAGAGGAATGCCCCACACTCCCCACCTCTGCCTACTGTCGACGGCCTTTCCCGAGCTAGCTCGGTTCAGTCCCTGTGGGCCAGGCACAGACAGACAACAGACATACAAGTCAACCCTGAGGGCTTCCTCTCCCCAACAACGGCAATGCCATGGGCACCTGGGAAGATGGCTGGATGTGTCCTGAGCCACTGCCCTCCTTTCTTGGCTGTGGTCTCCTCTCAAGGTCTCCCCCTTCCAAAAGGACAGAAGAGCTCCACTACCTGTCATTTATACTGTGCTGTGAATTTAATCCCCATGATAATAACAAGAGCCAGTAGTATTTAGTGAGTACAGTGCGTGCAAAGCGTGCTCTCCTGAACCCGAGAGCCCCTTGAGGCAGCTGGTGTTAACTATGCCCATTTCACAGATGAGGAAACTGGGGCTCAGTGAGCTTAGTCATTAGTTCACAGTCACAGAGCATGTCATCAGGGACAGGATTCAGACCCAGCATGTTCCCCTCTCCTGGGAAACTTGTTTTCTTAACCACATTGCTCATCATTGCGGCAAGGGCTCTTTGTGCAGAGATGGGTGGGGGCGGGTGTCCTGACTTTGCCCCTTTGCACCCCACCTCCCTAGAAGTTTTATAGAGCTCTCTTTTAACTGTGTGCCCTGTAATATCCAGGGGAGAACAGCTCTCAGCTCTCAGGCCTCCCTGGGTAACATCAGTAGAGAGCCTGGGTCTCACAGACACAAACAGAGAAGGTCAGGGAGGAGCCCGCCCCAGGAGCTGCCACCAAGCAGCCATCCGAAGTCCCCAGGGCATCCCTTCCCTGGGAAGTCATACCAGGGCCTGAGTCTGGTGTCATCCTGGATGGCTCACCTCAGTTAGGCTTTGTGTTTCCCCCTCAGACCAGGAGCTCCTCATAAGCAGGGACAGAGCCTTATTCATTTGAGGCCTGGACCACACCACACCCCTCCCCCAAAACACACACACAGAGTCAAACCAGCTTCATCTTCATCTGATGCCAAGCACAGAGTTTTCTGGGCCCACTTTACTAAGGCTCAGAAAGATTAGCAGAGCCCCTGCCACGAAGACACTAGGCCCTTATTCCTGTAGCTCTGGGCATTAACAAGTAGAGTGCTCGCGCCCTTGCACAGCAAAGTTCATCTCAGCAGGGTCCCTTCTCCCCTTGCAATGTCCCAGGCACTGTCCCAGGCATGGAGGAGACCCAGGGAACAAAACAAACCCCAGCCCTCATGAAGTCCACAAATCTACACCAATGGCATTGTGCTCAGGACTGGGGAGGGGGTGGGAGAAGGGGGTCCTCACTGAGAAGGTAATAGCTAAGCAAGCATCTGAGGGGTGTCTAGGAGCTGACCACGGGGCATCAGGAAATAAGAGTGATCCAGACAAGGACACAGCACGTGCCAAGGCCCTGAGGCTCAACCTTCTCACTATGTACAGGTAAATGGAAGACATCTTGTTGATCTCCTGACAGTCAGATGGTGGCCTGGCACTTGCCAGCTACTTTTAGAGTTATCCACAACCATCTGACAACCATTTTGCTCTTAAGAAAACTGAGACTCAGAGACCTCATATGGATTTCTAAAGGTCATTCACTAGTGTGTATGACTTGATCACTGGTCTGCCTGGTTCCAAAGCTTGTGTCTGTCCACATGCCCTCCTGAATGCCAAGGGTCCAGCTTGCCACGGGCTCACCCAGCAGGCCTCGGCTTTGATGTTCCTCCTGGGGAATGAATGAATAAATGAGTGAATGAACTAACCAACACCAAGATACCCCTTCCATGTGGTGGTCTCCTGACCCCTGCTGGCAGGAGAAGCAGCTTGGCTGGGCAGGGGATTGGCTCTGGGGCCATGGCCGGCTGAGTCTGGAGTCCAGCCTGCTGCCCCATAGCCTCAGACCAAACCTACGGAAGCAGAACAGTGACCCTAGGTCACTCCCCTTTGCCCAGCTCCAGGCCAAGGATAGGCATATTGGGTTGACCAGCAGGGGCTACACACAGACACCCACTCTTGTCTCCCAAGTTGTTCTGATCCACCCTGTACCGCAGTCCTTGAAGAGTGGCAGCAAGGAAAAGCATCAGAACCCCTAGGGCCACCCCTGCCCACCTCTCTAGGCATCCCATCTCCCTCCTTCACCCTTTGGGTCCCAGCCACACAAGGCTTCTGCTGGTTCCCTGCAAAAGGCCACTCAGCCAGGCACTGGGTGTGGCATCCCTCTGCCTAACATGCTCTGCATGAGCACTCTTACTTCTGAGACTCAGCTCAAATGCTGCCTCTCCCAGGTGGCCCCCTGACCCCCAAGCTCCATCAACATCCTCTTGGGGGCTCTGCCCACCATGGGTTGACCACACGTTATGACCACAGTACCCAGTGTTGACCTCGTCCTGGAAGCAGCCCCTGACAGTGCACCCTGGTGCCCTCTGTACCCAGACAGCCACCAGCAAGCTGTGCAGAAAGCATCTGGGGATGGAACCAAGCCCTCTTTGCACATCTTGGGCAATGTGTTTTCTTTTTCCGAGAGTGCTGCAAATCCATTTGCCCGACAGTGATGGGAATGGGTATTGTCAGTGGTGGGGAGAGCACATTATGAATGATTCCACTTGAGTCCATTTTTAAAAGGAGGAAATCAATATGCTCTTCCCGGCATCGTCGGCTCCCCTCACCTGACCTCTGTGCTCAGGCCCCAGCGGCTCTTCCCACCACCCTCTCTCTTCCTTCCTTCTCAGAAGGGGCCGTTCCTTTCTCCAAACCACCCACAGAGCCTCAGGAAAACAGGCTTCTCTTCTAGGGAAAGTGCTGGGTGCAGGCACCCACATGGGACACTGGGGTAGAAGCACTTGATCTCCAAGGATAGTCTGTGCTTGAGGAACCTCCACGGACCCCGGTGAATGAACTGCCCCAGCCTGGGGACTCTGAAATCACAACCAAGCATGGGCCTACCACATGCTGGACAGTGCCTGGCATTCCCACACAATGTTTGCAAAAACTCGGGGAACACCAAGAAACAGTCCCAGGATCCACCCTAGCACCTCCATCTGATGGGCTGGCAAGAAGCAGTCTCAGAGAAGCAAAGCGGTGCCCAAGGACACACAGCTCAAATGTGGCAAACTCTGGATGCTAAAGCAGGCTTTCTGCAATAGCTCCATGGGCTGGCTCCGGGAATGCACAGGTCCTGGGGCCACACCACCAAGGGTCAAACTCCAGCTCTGCCACGCGAAACCTGGACAAGTCACTTAACGTCTGTAAGCCTCCTCTAAAACAGGGCTGATGCAACCTCCTTGAGGTGGTGCTGGGAGGCTGTCCAGGAAGGGCCCAGCCAACACGAACCATGAGCAAGGCAGTCCAGAGCCCACCCCTCCGGGCTGTCGGCCACTGGCCTCTGCCACTTCCCCTCCTCACGGACCTCAGGCCTGTCTGTGCTCTACACCCTGGGTACGAATCCATCCTGGCCTCACCTGGCTGTCCCTCTTTCCAAGAAGCCTGCAGCCTGTGTGGCAACAGCTGTACACATCTCTTGGCCTCAGGCTAACTTTAATAATGAGTGTTCAGTGAGGATTCCTTTTACTTTATTAACTCTCCCTCACCCCAAAGTCAGGCCATTCATTTTCCTGTTTTGCTTTGGAAGCATTTCCACAAATCCACTGTGGAGGCAACATGATTCAGCTAAAAAAAAAAAAAAAAGAAGGGGGGCCACCACAACTTGCAGAGACTGGATCCCAGCTATGTCACCGACAGGCTGTGACCTGAGATGCTGTCCTTCCATCTCCAGCCTCAGTTTCCCCCTCTGTAAAATGAAAGGGTTGAACTAGCTAAGTCACCAGGGCCCCTTCAGTGGCCGTGGCTCCTCCTTTCTGGGAAAGATGCAGTTTCTACAGGGCCTGTTTCACTCAGGATAGTGCCTGTCCTGGCACAGGTGACGACCCACATTTAGCAACTTACAAATCAGAGAGACGTAGCACTGCTCACACTGTGAAACCCACAGGAGGGCTTCCCTCACGCAGAGACCCAGGTGGAGGTGTAGAGCTACTTTCTGGAATTTAGCTGGCCATGGGAAGAGGTAAAGAACTCTGAAGGGCCTGACATCAGAAACGAAACGCCCAGCCTGGGCATGACACTCATCACTTCGGCCCTCAGTTAAGCCAGAACCAGGCACTGGGCCTTCCCTGGCAAACCACAAGGGAACCAAGGAGTTTCCACTGCCGTGTGCTGGAAGGTGGAAAGCCAGGCATATGAGGAATAGCCCACTGACCACCACCCACGCCTGAGTCTCCCAGGGACGAGGGGAGCAGATGGGTGCTGTATGGCCCTTGGATAGCATCAGGTCTGAGCCCTGGGTGGAGGGGAGGGAGAGGCTTGGCTACACGGGCCTGGAGTGTGAGGAGTACTCTGGGCCTGGCACCTTGGGTCCCCCCTCGTGCATCTAAGCATTCCCACAAGGACTCTATACATAGGGCAGCTTCACGGGGGAGCAGGAGTGGGAAGACCATGCTGGCAGACACCTGGGAGCCCTGGGAATCCCAGAAATGCAGTGGTGTGGGGGTGGGGAGGATCAGAGGGACCAGTGAGGTCAGAATTAAACCTTGGAAATTAGTGCTGTTCATGTAGCTTCCTCCTCACATGCCGGGACTAGATACCCCAAACCTGTCTGCGGAGGTCCTTCCTGACAGAATGGCAAGAATGCACAGGTGCAGGAGAGATGGCTCCAGGCAGTTAGAGTGACCATCCTAGGGCTGCATTTACTGCACTTCTAGCATGCCAGCCACAGGCAAAACCCAATGTCTGTCAAAGACTGTTTATTCATTCACCCTTCACTCATTCGGCAAAATAGGTGTCAGACATGAGCAATACCCAGCCCCTTCCCTCAGACACTTGGGCTTGGAGTGGAGACCAAGCTCTTACTTACCCAGGACATCCCTGACCCTGTGGCCCTGACGGGAGCATCATCCTATGTTTTCCAGGACCTTTCAGGACCAGGCCTTGGGAAGAGACGCGGTTGGAGCCTGCACTGAGCTGCTGCCCACCAGCCTGGCGTGACATGGCATCTCCACAGGCCTCTGCACAATGGCACCAGGCTCAGGCCTGTGGCAGCAGGTATGTTACCACTCCGATTATACAGATGAGGCAACAGAGGCCTCCAAGAGTTGCCCAGCGAGGACTAGACCCAGCTGGCCTGCCTCAGGAGAAAAGTGAGTGCACAGCAGCCAGCAACTCCATGCACCTCCTTCAGGGAAGCGGGACAATGGCATGCGTGGGAGGGCCCACGCTGGCCTCAATCCCAGCAAGCTGATGAAATCTTTGGTTTGCCCCTGGGTCAGGTCCTGCTGGCACCTCTTCCCCAAGAAGCTTTCTCTGCACCCCCCATGCCACCTCTGCTCCCCTCACCACAGCTGGAAGGCCTTGTCTTTGGCCAGCTGCCCCCAGCACACAGTGGGTTCCCAAGGGCCAGGCCCCACCATCATCCCCTTTGGCCTCTGAGTCCAGCACAGGCTCTGCTTTGATGTGATCAGGACATTCGTAGGACGGGAAGCATGAATTCATTTATATCCACCTTATACCAACACAGTAACGGCATTTCACATTCTCTTTTTTTAAATAACTTTTGTCTTAATAGAAAATATGTAAAACACCAAAAAATTTAAAACCCATAAACTCACCGTTGACATATTCATATATTTCCTTCCAGGCTTTTCTCTGTGCTTAGCTTCTGTTTGTTCACAAAGCAAAATTGCCAGGATGGGGTATGATTTTGTAGCCTGGTTTTCATACTCAGGGTCACATTGCAAGCACTTTATAGTGTTAATTCATGTGTTGAGTAAACCATGTAATGGCTGCATGGCATTCATTCTAATCGCTCCATAATTTAGATGGCCATTCCCCTAATGTGGACGTGAGGTAGTTGCCAATTTCAGGCCACATAGAAAAGGCTGCAGGGCCTCTTTCTGGGTGAGAATCGTGGTCTGCTTGTCCAAGCATGCCCAAGGCACATTCCCACCTGGCCTCCTTGCTCGAAGCCCTGCCTTTGTTAAAGACTGTCACCCAGCATCCCACTGGCCCTGTCCCAAGAGGAGGCTCAGGAATCCCTCCTCTGCAGGACCTCCCAACTGCTCCAGGCCTGCTTCCACCTCCAGACTGAAGAGGGCTGGGTGTTCAGAGGCAGTGTCTCCCCAGCCTGAGCTCTCCCTCGGCCCCCCTCTCCCCTACTCTCCTCACTCCCTCCACAGAGGGCTGGCCCAGGCCAGCCATGCAGGGACTGTGCAAAAGCCGTACCTGACAAAGAGCTGGTTACCGATTTGAGAGAAAACCAAGGCTGCCTTGGGGAAAGGTCTGGAATGCCCTTCTGGAAAGCACATACAGTCCCTGGGAGGGGGGCTCCCTGAGGTGGGCACTCCCTGGCCCCTGGGTGTCTCTCCCTCTCTGTGCATCTCCTCTCCTGCCAAGCCACCTACCAGAACCACAACAGCCCACTCTCGGTCCCTTTCTCTGCACAGGCTATGTTGGCTTCTTCAGTTCAGTGTCCACTCCGGAACCTGACTGGCCCAGCCCAAGCCCTTGGTAGCTTTCCCTGGGGCCTACGTCTCTGGTCGGCCATGGATAGGTTCCTGGTTCAAGCACCCTCCACTGGTCACTTATCTCAGGTGGAGGGAGAGAAGCAGCCCTGACCCCAGCGACCTAGGGCAGTGGACACCCTGAGGAAGGGACAAGGGAAAGAATGCAGTCACCACAGGTATGATAGGCAGAAGACACGGGTCTTGACGGCGGTGGCACCAAGGGCTGGGAGGACACGCTGAGCAATGACCAGAGCAAGGAGTATGTCTTACTCATGGTGGTGCCCAGCAGAAGGGACTGTGCTCCTGGGTAAGCAGGGCAAGACCAGCAGAGCCCACAGAAGCTGTCACAGCACCAAGCACTGCCATCAGCAGATTACTGGTCCCACACAGCTAAGCAGGCACCAGAGGCCTCTGCCTGGGGCACCTCTGGAGAGAGGCAGGGCCCAAGGGGAAGAGTAAGATGCCAGACAAGTATCCCTGGGGACCCCTGTGTACTGGGGGCTGGAAAGTGGAGGGCACAGCAGAGAAGGGGAAGGCAGGATCAGGGGCAGAGGCAGGACACCCCAAATGGTCTCTAGGCTGCTGGGTGCTATCAGCCACTGCAAGGTGGACACAGCTGCAGACAGCAGCCTGGCCTGAGGTCCGGCCCTCCTGCGGCTGGTGGAGGCAAGGCCATCTCTTCCCCTCACCTAGCCAGGGACGTCTCTGAAGGCCACTCTGGCCCAGCGCTCCCCGTGCAGCTGGCCTGCATGGCAGCCATCCACTTCTCCCCGCCCACTCTTGCTTCATCCCAAGATTCCTCCCCAAAAGTACAGGAAGCCAGTGTACGAACATTACGTGTGAATCCCAGGAAAGCTGAGGAAGCAGGGCCACCGCCAGGCTGGCATCAGGCCTCTCCCTCCCGAGCCTTCAGCCTGCCCCCCTCTTCTACCACAGCTCACCGCCTACCCCTCTGGGACTCTGTGAACATTTCAGCACCTCCAGACTTTGCTTTCCTTGCTCTTGACCTACACTATGCTTTCCTTCCCTGACCCTGTCCTTCCAGCAGCCTGTGCCATCTGATGACTGCTGCCCACTGCTATGGCCTCTCAAGCCCCACTAGTAGGCCTACCAGGCCCCACCCCACAGCACTCTGAGTTTGCCCCATCCTGCCTCAGCCTTGGCTTCAGCCTTCATGCAGAGGACAACTGTGCCACGAGGAGCCTAGATGGGAACAGACCAAGAGCGGGTCCAGTGGGTCCCAAAGTGTGCGGTCAGAGACAACATGAGTAATGCTTGCCAGCAGAGCTTTGATTTGGAATTACTGGGTTGTCCCACCCTGGGGATTTCTCAGCCATAAGACACAGAAATGGAGGGACCAAGAACCCAGCTGCAGTGTCACTTCTGCTTGTCACATGAATGAAAGAGCAAAACCCCACAAGGGACGTAAGGGGTCACAGGGATGGGCGAAGCATGGTCCTGAGAGCATCATCCTGGAAAGGAGTAGGGCCTAGCTGGGGAGGGGCTCCAGAGCATGGGAAGAGCCATGGACGGGGTCGGAGGGTGGGGGTGGAGTGCATGGGTAACCACACAGGATGCCCATGAGCGTGGGCCAGTCCAAGCCTGTGGCAAGATGGAGTGCAAAACTGAGGTGTCAGCAAGGCAGGCTCCATCCGAAGGCCGTGGGAGAAGCATGGGTCCCAGGCCTGTCTCCTGGCCTGGATGCTCGTCTTCTCTGTCTTCACATCATCTTCTCTGTGTGCATCTGTGTCCTGGCCGCCCCTTCTCAGGAGGACTCCAACCACACCGGATGTGCAAATAAGGCCACATGCTGCGGTCCTGGGGGTTCAGACTGCAACACAAGAATGGGGGAAAACTCAATTCAGCCACAGCAGCATCGGTGGATTGCATTGCCTCACCAAGGGAGGCCTCGCCCAAGGACGGCAGGAAACCTGCTGGAGGCTTTTGCACATCCTTACCGGCTGCGGGCCACCTGGGCAGTGGGCTGGCTGCTCCCTGTTGCCACCCAGGAGACGACAACAGGGAAGGAAGCGAGGCCCGGAGCCAGCTAGAGCTCCAGCAATCCTGTCATCAATCATCAGACACTTCGCTGCCTACTTTGGGCTCTAAAATAACGCATTGATTTTTGAGCCAAAGCTAACTTTAGTTACCAGTGATGCTGCTAACAGGGGGAAATAAGTAATCATCATTAAAACTGAATCCAAATGAATGAGCTAGCCTGGGTCTCACTGGGATTTGGGCTTCTTCATCTTCTTCTTCTTTTTTTTAATTGTCACAGTTTGCTGACATAGTTCTTCCTAAACTGAAGCGACATGAAAGAAATCTTTTACAAAATATGACACGTTACCATTTGGGAAATATTAAAGGAATTGATTATTCTGCTTATCTGCTGCTGTTCTACAAACCATCCCAAGATTTAGTGGCTTCGCACAATACCATTTTGTAACATCTCACTATTTCGTGGGTTGGGAATTGAGGTGGGACTTGGCTGGTCATTCTTCTGCTCTGCGTGACATCAACTAGGCTGCTCCATGGTGCTCAGCTGGCAGCATGGCAGGTCCAGGACATCCCGAGTCACATGCCAAATCCCTCCCATCATGGTCTCTGGACTCCCCACATGGCCTCTCCGGCAGGGCCCAGCAGCAATAGTCTATGCAGAGGTGCTGGGACCCAAGCCCACGGTGGACACCACGGGTGAGAAAGTGCTTAGTCCCTTTTGTTGTGGGGAAAACATCTTGGACAGGAGCCAAGGGAATGGGCAGCAGGGACTAGTTATGTTCTTGTCAGCAACCAGCAGGAGTCTGGAGCAAAATGCTCAGCTTACAAAGCAACCCTAGACTCCAAAGGAGATGGCACCACCCTTACCCACACTCACACTGCTTGAACTGCTAGTCTCTCATACACACTCACCCACACTCACACTGCTCCTACAGCCAGTAACTCATACATACTCACCCACACTCACACCTGCTCCTACGGACAGTCTCTCATGCACACTCACCCACACTCACACCTGCTCCTATGGCCAGTCTCTCACGCACACTCACCCACACTCACACTGCTCCTACAGCCAGTAACTCATACATACTCACCCACACTCACACCTGCTCGTATGGCCAGTCTCTCATACACACTCACCCACACTCATACTGCTCCTACAGCCAATAACTCATACATACTCACCCACACTCACACCTGCTCTTACGGCCAGTCTCTCATGCACACTCACCCACACTCACACCTGTTCCTATGGCCAGTCTCTCACGCACACTCACCCACACTCACACTGCTCCTACAGCCAGTAACTCATACATACTCACCCACACTCACACCCGCTCGTATGGCCAGTCTCTCATACACACTCACCCACACTCACACCTGCTCCTATGGCCAGTCTCTCACGCACACTCACCCACACTCACACTGCTCCTACAGCCAGTAACTCATACATACTCACCCACACTCACACCCGCTCGTATGGCCAGTCTCTCATACACACTCACCCACACTCACACCTGCTCCTACGGCCAGTCTCTCATGCACACTCACCCACACTCACACCTGCTCCTATGGCCAGTCTCTCATACATACTCACCCACACTCACAACTGCTCCTACGGCCAGTCTCTCATGCACACTCACCCACACTCACACTGCTCCTACAGCCAGTAACTCATACATACTCACCCACACTCACACCTGATCCTATGGCCAGTCTCTCATGCACACTCACCCACACTCACACCTGATCCTATGGCCAGTTTCTCATACATACTCACCCACACTCACACTGCTTCTGCGACCAGTCTCTCATGCACACTCACCCACACTCACACCTGCTCCTATAACCAGTCTCTCATACACACTCACCACACTGCTCCTACAGCCAGTCACTCATACATACTCACCCACACTCACACCTGCTCCTATAACCAGTCTCTCATACACACTCACCACACTGCTCCTACAGCCAGTCACTCATACATACTCACCCACACTCACACCTGCTCCTATGGCCAGTTTCCCATGCACACTCACCCACACTCACACCTGCTCCTACACACACGCTCTCTTATATACACACTCATAGGCACGCACACTCATGCACATTCTCACACAAACACATGATCACATGCACATCGCTCTCTCTCTTTCTCTCTCTCTCACACACACACACACACACATGCAGTCATTCTCACAGACTCTCACACATACTCACACCTGACACTGAAGCACAAAGCTATGGACCCCTGATGGAAAGTCATGGAGGATACATGAAAGAGATAACCTTCTCAGAAATTACTAATAGTCTACCAGGCACCAAGCCTATGACAGGTGCTGGGAAACAGCAGAGTCGGAAGGAGACACAGTGCTGATTCAGATGCTGATTCCTCCTGTTTCCTTGTACAGATTTGGCTTCATAATTCATGGACTCAAGGCCCCAGCCTAGAGGTACACAGTGGCTCCCACAGGACATCCAGCTAGCGAAGGGACCTTGTCTAGCCTTCAATGTTTTGTTTTGTTTTGTTTTGTTTTGTTTTGTTTTAAACCAGTTATCAGTTTTTGAAACTCAGGAGTTATCACATAAAATCTAAATTCTGGCTTCTCTAGAAAAACTGGAAAAGCTTGGAACTCATGTGAGCCTGAGCACTGGGTCTGCCCACCTCACAGCTCAGGGTGCCTGTCCAGCCCCCAGTGCCTGGAATGGTGGCCTCCATGTCATAAAAGGACAGCTCTTAGAAATCATCTACCTCAAACCTGTAATTTCCTGCTGCAGATTCAGGGTCTGGAGAGGAGGAGGCCCTGTATGAGGCCACATGTGGGGCAGCCCAGGGCCACTTGGCTCAAACCACCTGCAGCAGGACCAGGGTGGCACTCCCTGTCTTCTCCTTTTCTCTCTCCAGGACCTCGGACAGCCTCAGGCCCAGTGAAGTCCCAGGAATGCAATCGTGGGAGAAAATGCGAGCCAGGTTCTTCAAACTCCACTTCCAAAGGAGCTTCATGGTTCCAGAAGCTGGACAGCCTAAGACATAAGTTCTGCCCCCAGAAGGATGACTGTCCCCAAGTCCCTTTAGGGGTCCAGATTGTGGGTCTGTGTGGGGCCCAGCCTGATGCCAGTGTCTTGCCGCTTCTGTGTCCCAGGGGCCTTGTCCAACCCCCACCCCTGGCTGGGGCTCCCACTCCCTGGAGCACCAGTCTCCCATCCTCACCCCTCCATGACCCTCCTTGATAGCGCCCACTGCTCACACAGGCCTCATGCACAGTCTGAGTTCTGAGCAACCGAGAAGACCCAGGCCCCACCTCCTACATGAACAAAGGAAGTTCCAAAACCCTCACCCAGGACATCGGGTGACATCGGGTAATGACACCTACCCTCGGGGCTGTCATGAAGACAAAATGAGACAACGCATGCCATGATCTGACACCGAATAGGTGCTTGGAAAATGACAGCTGCTGGCATTATTATCACCAAGGAAAACTTCACATCCTCTCCATACTAAATATGGCCTGCAATGTACAGTGGAAGAGATTCGTTAATTCTACCATATGTCCTAATTGGAAACATAGCTTGAATCACTGCCACTTGCCAGAAGAAAAAAGAGAAAGGCAAGCCAAAAAAAAAAAAAAAAGAGGTTTTTCTTGACTTCCTACAGACTAGAGCAGTTATCAGGCAAATGTCTTCCCCCTGACTCTGGGATTTTCCCAACATCTCCATCATCTGCCTGCACCGGTTTTCATCTCTGCAATCATCCCACAGGCTAGGGACCCAAAGGAGCGTCTTTGAAATCCAGCAAAAACCATGCATTAATGGTGATCTTTCAGACAATGCACACAAGGAAATTTATTGAGCAAATCTTCACAAAACAACTTTCAGACAGATGGTGATGGGCCCATCACAGCTAAGCCAGACCAAGTCCCCACTCCAGGAAGCTCAGAGAGGATGGGGGCACCTTGTTAGGGCACCCCTGGCAGAACACTCCAACATGACAGAGGTGCTGGAGCCCCTGCAACTGTGAGGTCATGAAGCTCATGGACCAGCTGGGTAGAGGATGCCATGGCGTGACACACGGTCCACCCTGCATCACAGAAGGCAGGGGGACCTGCCCGGAGCTGTGAGCCAGTTTCTCAGAATGGTCACATTAAGAAACAGAGTCATATATGCCTGAATGTTGAATAAGTGGACCAAGAATAATCAAGCTAGCCACACATGGCACAATGATTTGCATGTGTTCAGCTGAGTCAATGAGGGAAGATAGGAATGAGCACCACTGATGGTGAGAAAGGAGATGAGCCACTTCAGGTCCTCTTGGCCTCCCATCTCTGTTCCTGCTCCTTTGGTCTCTGACCAACTTCACACAGATGAAATGAAGTTCCTGGCCCCTGCCTTTGCCCCTGCCACCCCTGCGACCTGAGCATCCCTGCTGACATCCCCAGGGAGGCCATCACATCTACACACATGTGTCTGGAGGAGCCAAGGGTTAATACCCCAAGGACAAACCTTTATCCAGTGGTATATACAAACCAGTGGGCAAGTTCCTTCCCTGCGGCTCAAGGGATACCCTGAGACCCAGGGTACAGCTTCTTAGGGACCCTGTTCTCTTAATCAAGTCTAACTCAGTGATAATCCTCCCACGTTCCCCCTTCTGCCCTCCTCCACTGCCCTGGTCCTCATGCCTGCTCCCTGGGATTGCACTCACCAAGGAAAACATCCTTTTCACAAAAGCAGTACACAGCATCACCTACACAGAGATCATGTGGGAGATGTGAGCCACAGAATATCACTACTAGAAGGGTCTTCAAGGCCACCTTGTTTGACCCCAAACCTCCCCTTCCATTTTATAGATGAAGAAACTGAGACCCAAAGCTGAGAAGGGAATTCATTGTCCAAGGCCATACAAAACATTTTAAAACAGGAGTGGATATGTTAATATCAGATAAAATAGACTTCTGAGAAGAGGAATTACTAGAGACAAAGAGGGATATTACATAATGATAAAAGGACCAAATTACCAGGAATACATAACAACCCTAAATGTGTATGCACCAAACAACAGAGCCTCAAAACACACGAAACAAAAACAGAGCTGAAAAGAGAAACAGATAAAGTTAAAATTATAGTTGAGACTCCAACACTCTCCTTTCAGCAACCTGCAGAACCACTAAGCAGAAAATCAGCAAGGATATAGAGGGATTGCTAACAACACAACCACCCAAGGAGCTCTAATTAACATACATAGAGCACTCCACCCCAGAATAGCAGAATACACTTTTAAAAGTGGCTATGGAACATTCACCAAGACAGACCATATCCTGGTCTATAAAACCACTCCTGAATAGGCTGATAATCACTAGAGGGGAGGGGGGTGGGGAATGGGTGAAATAGGTGATGGGGATTAAGGAGGGCACTTATTGTGGTGAACACCAGATGTTGTATGTAAGCAATGAATCACTAAATTGTACACCTGAAACTAATATTACGCTGTATGTTAACTAACTGGAATTTAAATAAAAACTTTAAAAAACCCACTCTCAACAACTGAAACTGATGTAATATTGTGTATTAACTATACTCAAATAAAAAAAAAGTTTTAAGTCTCAACAAATTTAGAAGAATTGAAACAATACAGACTGAGTTCTTGGACCATAATGGAATGAAACCAGAAATCAAAAACAACAGACACAGTGAAACTAAACAACACACTTTTAAATAATCCATAAGTCAAGAAGGAAGCCTCAAAGGCAATTTAAAAATACATGGTATACAATGAAATTGAAGACACAACATTTTTGTGATGCAGCTAAAGCAGGGCTAAGGGGGGAATTTATAGCACAATTTATATTTGTATTTATTATTTATAGTTACATTAGATATTAATAGCCTAACCAATCTCAAATCAAATATAAAATCAACCTAAGTTCCTACCTCAAGAAACTAGCAAAGACAGAGCAAAATACATGAAAAGCAAGCACAAGGAATAAAATAATAAAAAGAGAAGTCAATGAAATTGAAGATAGAAAAACAATATAGAAAAATCAATGAAATAAGAAATTGGTTCTTTAAAAAAATCAGTGAAATTGACAAACCTTTAGCAATACTAACAAAAACAAAAGATATAAGACACAGATCACCAATATCACTCCAGATTCCACAGTCATTAAAAAGGTAATAAGGGAATACTGTGAATAGCTTTAAATTCATAAATTTGACAACTTAGAAGTGTACCAATTCATTGAAAACTATAATGTACCAAAACTCAACCAAGATGAAATAGACATCTGAGTAGCCCTATAATCATCAATGAAATTGAATTCATAATTTAAAAGCTTCCAAGAATGAAATGTCCAGAACCAGATGGTTTTACTGAAGAGTTCCATCAAATATTTGAAAGAAAAATCAACACCAATTTTACAAAATCTCATCCATAAAACATAAGAGAGGGGGATACTCTCATCCCAAAACCAAAGACAAAACTGTGCTCCAATCTCTCTTACGGACTTCCGATGCAAAACCCTCAATGAAATTTAAAATAATTCCAACAATATGCAACAAGAATTATACATCATGATCAAGTGAAATTTATTCCAAGAATGCAAGACTGACTCAACATTTGAAAATCTATCTGTATAATACACCATGTCAACAAACTAAAGAATAAAATCCATACATTATTATCAGTTGATGCAGAAAAAGCTTTTAACAAAATCTAACACCCATTCATAATTTAGAAATAAAAACTCTCAGGAAGCTAGGAATAGAGACAAATTACCTCAACTTTTTAAAGAATACCTTCCTCTCCCCAAAAAATTATAACAGTAATATTTATACTCAATGGTAGAAGAAAAACCTGAATATTTCCCCCAAGAAGTTCTAGTCACTACAATAAGGCAAGAAAAGTAAATGAAAGACATCAAGAAGGAAAAAAACACAAAACTATCTGTATTGAAGATGACATGATTAACTACATAGAAAACCTTAAGGAATCTACAAAAAAAAATCCTCCTATAATAAGTGAGCTCAGCAAGGTCATAGGATACAAGATTAACACACAAAAAAATCAATCACATTTTTGAAATGAAATACAGAAAACAAATTTTAAAACACAATACCGGGGCTCAGTAGCCCCGGTGGCTCAGTCTGTTAAGAGTCTGATTTTGGCTTAGGTCATGATCTCATGGTTCATGGGATCAAGCCCCACATTGGACTCTGCACTGACAGCACAGACCCTGCTTGGATTCTCTCTCTCCCTCTCTTTCTGCCCTCCCCTGCTCTCTCTCTCTCTCTCTCTGTCTCTCTCTGTCTCTCAAAATAAATAAATAAACTTAAAAAATAAAATAAAATAAAACACAATACCATTCACAATTGCTCCAAAGAAAGTGAAATAGTTAGATATACATTTAACAAAACATGTATAGGGTCTATATGTTGAAATTTACAAAATGCTGATGAAAACAATCAAGGAAGACTTAAATGAAAGGAGAGATATTCCACTTCTTGGATACTCCATGGATTTGAAGACTCAAAATAGTGAGATATCAACTCTCCTTCAAATTGACTGATAGATTTAATGTGATGCCCATGAGGTTTTTTATAGACATAGAGAAACTTATTCTAAAATGTATAGGGAAAGGCACAGGAACTAGCATAGTAAACAACATTGAGATAAAAAAAATTAAGTGGGAATAATCTATCTAATATTAAGGCTACAGTAAATGTGGCATCGGTAGAGAAATGAATACATAGATCAATGGAATAGAATAGAGAACACAGAATAGAACTAAATATGTCCAAGTAATTTTCAACAAAAGTGCAAAACCAATTAGATAGAAGAATAGCCTTTTCAAAAATAAAAAACAAAACCTAAAACCTCATATCTTACACACACACACAAAAAAAGTTCATCCAAAATGAATCATAGACTTAAATGCAAAACATAGTACTATAAAACTTTCAGGAAAAAATAAACAAATAAGGAAAAATCTTCAGGATCAGTGCTAGGCAGAGTTCTTTGACTTGATATCAAAAGCATCATCTTTAAGAGGAAATTTTAATAAGCTGGACCTTATTTTTTTTTATTTTTTAATGTTTACTTATTTTTGAGAGAGAGAGAGAGAAAGAAAGAGTATGTGAACAGGGGAGGGGAAGAAAGAGAAGGAGACACAGATCCCAAGCAGGCTCCACACTCTGAGCTGTCAGCACAGAGCCCAACACGGGGCTTGAACCCACAAGCTGTGAGATCATGACCTGAGCCGAAGTCGGAAGCTCAACTGAGCCACCCAGGTGCTCCTAAACTGGACCTTATTAAAATGTAAAACTTTGGTTCTGTGAATACTCACATAAAAAAGATAAAAATGACAAGCTACAGACTTGGAGAATATATTTGCAAACAACATATCTGAAAAAAAGGACTAGTATCTAGAATACATAAAGAATAATCAAAACTCAACATTAAAAAAAATGTATATCCAGTCTGAAGATGAGCAAAAGATGTGAGAACACATTTCACTCAATAGGATATACAGATGGGAAAAAAGCCCATGAAAAGACTAGTGCAGCCACTAGAGAAATGCAAATTGAAACCACAAGAGGTATCATCATATACCTATGAGAATGAGGGTATGGTAAAAATAGTAACACCACCAAATACTAGGGGAGCATGCAGGGACACCAGATGTCTCACGCTTTCAGGCACATCAAACGATAGAGCCTCTCAGAAAAGCAGTTTGGCAATTTCTTCGCAAAAGCAAACATGCAATTGCCATAGGACTCTGGACACTATCCTAGAGAAATGAAAATTTGTGTTCTCACAAAAACAATTACATAAATGTTCACAGCAGCTTTATTTGTAATAGCCCAATCTCCAGGGAATTATGCTGAGAGAAAAAAAAAGCCAGTCTCAAAGGGATTATATGATTTCTTTCATATAACTTTTTTAAAATAGTAACACTTAAGAAATGGGGGACAAACTAGTGGTTGCCAGGGATTGGGGGGTGGGGCAGGTGGTGGCTAGCAGTGGATTAGAAAATGCTAACAGGAGGGAACTTTGGAGTGTTAACATGGCTCAGTAACCTGACTGTGCTGGTGGATACATAAAACTACACAAGTGATAGAATTGTATAAACACAGGCCTACACACACATACACACACACACACACACTCATAAATAAGCCAAAGATGGCCAGTATGTATTGCCCCTGAGTTGTTTATTTCTCCAGCTGTGGCTGAGACCCATTAGGTCAAAAGCCCTCAGGCACCAAATTCCAATTTACACACATCCAATTATTTAAAAAAGCAGCCCAAACAAGCAAAGTTTTAGCCATTTAGAGACTGCCTGCTTTGCATATCTCATGGAAACTCTCCCAATAGCTGTTCTTTATTTATAAGATAAAGCCCAGGGGCACCTGGGTGGCTCAGTCAATTAAGCTTCTGACTTCCACTCAGGTCACAATATCACAGTTTGTTTCATGGGTTGGAGCCCCTCATTGGGCTCTGTGCTGACAGCACCAAACCTGGACCCTACTTTGGATTCTGTGTCTCCCTCTCTCTCTGCCCCTCCCCTGCTGGCACTGTGTCTCTCTCTTTAAAAAATAAACATTTAAAAAATTATAACATAAAGCCCGATGCCCCTGCTGCACTTCCCAACTCTGTGACCCAGACATGCCTGAGGTGCGGCTAAGTGACACCACCTGGACACATGAGCCCTCTGCCCCACCTGCTTCTCTCCCAGAAGGTGTCCTGCCCTCCTTTCCTTCTGAGTAGTGACACCCCTCTCTGGACCTCTTAGCCTCTGCACAGATTTCTGCTGGGAAGGGTTCCCCCACATGCAACCCTGTCTCAACACGACCTCATTGAGCCTGTGGTGTGTTACTGCCCCACATGGTCATATCCTCCCCTTGATCAGCCCCATCCCTCAAACCACTCCTCCCACATACACATCCATGTACAAACACATGCACAAATGAATGAAAGTAAAACTGGGGAAACCTAAATAAGATCAGAGGGTTGTATCAACATCAGCATGTACTGTGTGATATTATACTATAATTTTGTAATGTTACCATTAAAGGAAACCCTGTAAAGGGTACAAGTGAACCTTATTATTTCTTACAACTTCAAGTGAATTTACATTATCTCAATAAAAAATTTATTAGTGGGGTACCTGGGTGGATTAGTCAGTTAAGCATCTGACTTTGGCTCAGGTCATGATCTCATGACGCTGCCATGAGTTCAAGCCCTGCATCAGGCTCTGTGATGACAGCTCAGAGCCTGGAGCCAGCTTCAGATTCTGTGTTTCCCTCTCTCTCTCTGCCCCTCCCCACTCACACTCTCTGTCTCTCCAAAATGAATAAACATTAAAAAAAATTTTTTTTAATTTCTCTTATGGCCCCTGGGTGGCTCAGTCAGTTGAGCATTTAACTCTTGGTTTCGACTCAGGTCATGATCTCACTGTTTATGAGTTTGAGCCCAGCATTGGGCACTGCACTGACAGCCCAGGGTCTGCTTGGGATTTTCTCTCTCCCTCTCTCCCTGCCCCTCTTCCCGCTTGCTCACTCTCTCAAAATAAATAAATAAACTTTAAAAATGTTTTCTCTTAAAATATTTCTGGCTACTCGCAAGTTCTGCCCACACCACTCTCACAAGATAAGTGATAGAATGAACAGACCTTTCCTCAGGCCTGTGTGTTGGTTCCACCACAGCAGCCCCACAGAACTGCTGAGCAGACCCCATGCATGCTAACACAGGCACACACACACACATGCACACACACGTGCACACACATGTGAACACACATGCACACCCTGACATGCCCTACACGGAGGCCCTCTGCCCTCTCCCGCTGGGGGGAACGGAAGCTCAGAGTCCCACTGGTTTGCATGCTACCCTAGGCTCTATTCCCAATTCTGGCCTCTTGAGCTAAACATGGCCACTCTGAGCCCCAACAGTCTTATCTGTAAAATGCGGATATGGCTCCACCCTCCAAGGTGCTTCTTGTGAGACCAGAAATTGAATCTGTGAAGTGTGTATCATCATCCCCATTTCACGGGAAGGTTGGGACAAGGCTGGGCCTGCATCCCTGCCCTGGCCGTTTTGTCCTGTGTGCCTTCTCCCTCCATGTGACTGAGTCATCAGGAACCCCAGTGGAACCTGTGTGCATCAGGACACAGGCTTGGCCCAGATCAAATTCAAACCTGGACTTTGTTAAGCAAATGTTTTCTTTCTTCAAACCTCCAGCCCCACGTGCTACAGCAGGTAGACTTCTGGAGCTGCAAGGTGGGGAGTGAGGGTACACTGGAGAGCTTCAGGGGCAGACCTTCAAGGAGTGGACACAGGAAAGGTTGGAGGGCCAAAGGGGCTTGCCCATGGTCCTACTTCCACCCTGCCTGGGCCCACCCACTCCCCCAGCACACTAAGCCACACAGCACATTTGTCAGACCCTGACTGGAACCCTCCATCCCCACCCCACCCCAACCAAGGGAATAGCTGTGCTTGGCATGCCTATGCCTAGTTAGTGGGGAGGAAATTCCAGGAGGGCTTCTAAGGCTCTCCAAGCCTTGAATCTACCAACTAGATAAGGGAGGGGACAAATAACCAACGCAGCTCTGGGAAAGACAGGGCAAATGGTTGAGTCCAACCCCTCCTCCTGGGCAACTGCCACAGCCGGGCTCCACACTCTCAGCTTGGGAAGACAAGGTCAGAGGGCAGAGACCCCAGGGTGGGTAGAAGTCGACCACAGAGGGTCCAGAATGCCAGAACCAGGCCAAACTAATGAGAAGCCCAAGTAGCCCCGGTCATAGTGTCCTCAAAGCACTGGCTGAGAGATTGTGTTAAAAATTCCTAAGTCCATAAGAGGCCCCCAATCTCCCTGTACCACCCCACAGTCATGGGCCTCCTTTAGGCAGAACTTGGGAAGGACTGTGACTGGTTAATGTGGGGGCTAGCCCAGCGCTCTGCACACAGACAGGAGACAGCTCTGAGACAGGCTTGGAGAGCCACCCTCATCTATATGCTAATTAGCCCATGCAAGAATTACAGGGTTAATTAAGCATCTCTGCCCTCCTTCCATTTTATCTGCCCTGGACACAGAGGCAAGAGGAGGAAATCACAACCTCTGATCAAATTAGCTGTCCGCAGGCTGCCTGGGCCTCTCCTCTTCACAAGGCTTCAGAAACCAGCCCCCAAAGTCCATCACGTTTATTTCACAAGGCACGAGGGATTTAAAAAGTGATTAGGAATCAAACCCAGGAGCAACCAGCCCCTGACCCCCTGCTCTCAATTTCCTTGGTGCAAAGAGGGTGTTTTATCGCAGCATCCAGGCTACATGCCCCCTGAGGTGGGATGGCCAAGTTGGTAGGAAAATGACTGTCAAGAAGGGAGGCTGGGGGCGGGGGAGGGGGACCTGGACATGAGAGGCTTCCTCTGGCTCTCCTTGCTCCTCTCTTCCTCTTGCTCTCCTTGCTCTTGCCGTCAATGCAGCACCCCAGTACTTAGAACTGTCAGAAGGGTGAGGGTTTCTTCTGTCTCTGCTCCAGTGTGTGTAAGTGATTTGAATGCACCTCAGCTTTCTTATTTATTACAGGAGGACATGGCACGAACCTGGCAAAGGAAGCCCATGACATGGTGCAGGTGACTCCGGTGGCCCATGCAATAGGCATCGAGGGATAACAGGCAGAATGTCGATTTTCTTCCTTCCCTTTCTTGGCTAAGAAAACAGGAAGTTACCCAAATAAGACAAAAGAGTTTATCTGGGGTCTTAGAATCACCACTTGGGAAGCGTAGATTCAGGCAGCAACCCAAACTTCATCCTGTCGAGGAGCAGTAAACACCCAGGGTCTTTATTAGCAAACTGCAGAAGTCTCCAGAAACTTGCACCGGTTGTCTTCCAAAAATTCTGACTGGAAGACATAATTACATTTTACAATGTACAAAATTATCTGAGTACATTGTGACAGTTACTAGGAAAATATTTTTTGCAGAGTGTCCAATTTTTATCAAGAATGTGGGTGCAGCAGTCCTGTGTTCAGTCATATGCTTTTGCCCAGTTCAATAGTTCAACGCAGTTTCTGTTTCAGGAAAAAACAAAACAAAACAGGATGAAGCTTTAGTCCCCAGAATAGAGTCCTTCGTGCTCGAAGGTTTTACACAAGTTCATGCCTTCCATTTATCCCCTAGTGCCCCAGTCTTGGGTTCCCGTTATTCTCTTCTGCAAAAAAATCCTCTCAGCTCAGTGTGAACTCGGCAGCCTGAAATGCTGGGGAAAGAGAGCGTCAGTAAATGTGTGCTGAACAAATGAGCTGGAAGCGTGCGGAGATCAGTCAGGAGATGGCAGGAGGGCCCGTGGGTATCCTTGAGAGACACCAATCACCACCCTCTTCCCCGCCAGGGTCAAGGCCAACCTCACAAGCCTCTCAAGAAGTACCCCAACCAGCCAACCAGCCAGATTTGGCATACAAGATAAAGCCCATCACTCAATCCCAATATAGCCACTTACAAACTGAGCCCCAGGGAGAGGCAGCTAGTTACTGACAGTGACAAGAGCGGAACATGGCTCTCCTAACACTCTCCACACACAGACTGAGTTTGTGTGTGTCAGCCTCGTGTCCCTGGACAGAGTGCAGTTATGAAGAGACAAGCCCAGGCTCCTTCCCCACACGGAGCCCAGTGCATACACACCCTGTGTATGTGATGGGTGCTACTTCCATAATTAGGCATGTCACTTGGCACAACAGACTTCAAGACTGGGAAATTATTGGGGCACCTGGGTGGCTCAGTCGGTTACGCATCCAACTTTGGCTTGGGTCATGATCTCACGATTCATGAGTTCCAGCCCCGCATCGGGTTCTGTGCTAACATCTCAGAGCCTGGAGCCTGCTACAGACTCTGTGTCTCCCTCTCTCTCTGCCCCTCACCCGCTTGAGCTCTGTCACTTTCTCCCTCAAAAATAAACATTAAGATTTGTTTTTTAAAAATATTGGGGAATTATTAGGACCTAACCTAATCACATGAGCCCTTTAAAAGGAGAGTTTTCTCCAGCTGGTGACCAGCAGAGGAAGTGGGAGATTCCAAGCATAAGAAGGACTTAATGCACCTTTGCTGGCCTAAAGATGGAAGGAGGCATGTGACAAGACTACGGGTGGCCTTTAGAAACCAAGAGCAGTCCCCAGCAGAGCATGTAGTCCTCCAACCACAAGGAGCTGAGTGCTGCCAACAAAATGAATTAGCAAGCAAAGCCCCAAATAGGCACTTCGGAAAGAAGCCATCCAAATGGTCAACAGGTATGTGAAAAAGTGTTCAGCATCACTCATCACCAGGAAATGCAAGTCAAAATCAATGAGCTATCAGCTTGCACCTGCTACAATGGCTGTTACCAAAAGGACAAAAGATAAGTGTTGGTGAGGAGGTGGGGAAAAGGAAATTCTGTACACTGGTGTACAAATTAGTACAGCCATTATGGAAAACAGTGTGAGCTACAATATGATCCAGCAACCCCATTTTTGGGCATATATTCAAAGGACTTGAAATCAGGATTTCAAAAAGATATTTGCACTCCCATATTCATTGCAGCATTATTCACAATAACTAAGACATGGAAACAATCTAATGTGTCCTTAGATAAATGGATAAGGGAAATGTGGTACATACATATAATGAAATATCATTCAGCCTTTAAAAAGAAGGAAATAACCTTTGTTACAACATGGATGGAGCTGGAAGACATTACACTAAGCGAAATAAGCCAGATACATGAAGACAAATACTGCATTATCTCACTTATATGTGGAATCTAAAACAAACTCATAGAAGCAGAGAATAGAATGGAGGTTGTCACAGGCTAGCGGTGGGTGGAAATGGAGATATGCTGGTCAAGGGTACAAAGTTTAAGTTATGCGGGCAGGATCAGTAAGTCCTAGAGATGAAACGTGTAGCCCGATGACCATAGTTAACAATACTGTGTTGTAAATTTGAAATTTGCCAAGAGGATAGATCTCAAATTAAACCTAACCACACTGTGTGCGTGTGTGTGTGTGTGTGTGTACATACCATATATACATATGTATATGGGGGGCCATAGATGCCATGCAGGCTCTCAAATGGCTCTCCCACATATACACAATGTGTGTATATATATATATACACATACACATACATACATATACATACACAATGGAATATTACTTGGCAATCAAAAAGAATGAAATCTTGCCATTTGCAACAACATAGATGGAACTGGAGGGTTCCATTATGCTAAGTAAAATAAGTCAGTCATAGACAAATATCATGTCTTAACTTATATGTGGAATTTAAGAAACAAAACAGATGGACATAGGGGAAGGGAGGGGAAAATAAGATAAAAACAGAGAGGGAAGCAAACCATAAAAGACTCTTAAACACAGAGAACAAACTGAAGGTTGCTGGAGGAGAGGTAGGTGGGGGGATGGGAGGATGGGCTAGATGGGGAATGGGCACTGAGGAGGACACTTATTGGGATGAACACTGGGTGTTATATGTAGGTGATGAATCACTAAATTCTACTTCTGAAACCATCATTACAGTATATGTTAACTAACCTGGATTTAAATAAAATTTTAAAAATTTTTCATTAAAAAAAACTAAACACGTGTGTGCGCGCACACACACATACACACACACACACGCACGATAACTATATGATGTAATGGATGTGTTAACTTGATTGTGGTGATCATTTCACAATGTATGAATATACCAAACCATCATGTTGTACATCTTAAATATATATAATTTTTATATGTCCAAGAAAAAAAAAAAAAAAAGAATGAACAAGAGAGCGATTTTTCCCCAGAGTCTCCAGAAGCAAACTCAGCCTGGCCAAACCTTGTATGTCAGCCTCGTGATTCCCTGAGCAGAGAACACAGTCGCACCATGCTGAACCTCTGACTTACAAAGCTGGGAGCTGGTACAGCCACGCAGTCCATGGTAATGGTTACACAGCACAGAAAGCTAACACAGGGAGGATGTACCACAAATGTGCAAGTAATCAATTGAACCACACTTGGTCTGGTTGGGGCAGAGAAAGATCTACCTTGAATTGAATTTTTCTTTATTAGACGCTGGGGAGAGAGACACAGGATCTACCAGCATGTCCTTGTCATAACTTATGCAAATCTGACCCCGTGAGAGAAAGTCCTCGTTGCACTCCAGGACCACGTGAACTAGAACTGGCCCTGAGGAGTTCACCCAGTGCTGCTGCAGAGTTTTCTGAGGAGGTAGAAAGTACTCCACAGTGTCTTTGTGGAGTGTGGGTGGGAGGGAAGAAGGAAGGGAGGGCTTGCCTGCTTCTTTGCATGTTCTTTTCACTTTGTCTTTTACAAAGCTTCAAACATCGCACTGTTGAAGGCACGCTCTAGGCCTCACACCTCTATTCATGTCTATCCGGGAGCCATAGATGCCACGCAGGCTCTCAGATGGCTCTCCCCTTAAGCCAGTGTATGACCTGCTCTGGCACCTGCTACCCGAGACTGTCTTCCCACCAGTGTCAGCCCACATGGGCGGGAACTTTCCCATGGTCCTGCCCCATCCCCAGCCCAAGGCCAGGCCCTGGAAGGTACCAATAAACATCCTGTGCACTGCAAATGCCTAGAGACCCAGCAAGCCCCACGTGTAAAATAATTCCACAGGAAACATGTAAGCTGCCACAGGAGGCAGGGGAAAGAGCTTACCCAAGAGGTATGGCAGCCACCATGTTTCTTCCTAATGGCTGTGCATTTCCCTGGAGTCCCTTCCAGACTGCAGGTAAATGCGGAGTCTGATCACACCCACCATTGGCTCTCCCTCACAACACTCCACTAAAATGACATCAGTGGATTTTTTTTAAATATATAAATCCATAAGAACTGAGGGCACAGACGCAGATGCAAAATGGCAGTAACATTTTGGAATCTAGGAAAAGGCTGGAGGAGAGTACCAGCCCCAGGAGGACCCAGGAAGCTGCCCTCAGGGAAGCACAGAGGCAGTGCCCAGGGAAGGAGTTGGCTGGCCCCAAACAAGCCCGTGGGGCCCAGGATAGGAACCCCCAGGGCACACCGGGAGGCTGGAAGGAAGTGTGGGGAGAGGGCCACAATGGGACAATGTGAGAGGGGCACCATCAGTAATTGTGCAGCAAACATAACCCCTGCTGGCCTGGGGAGGAAACCCCAAGGGCCCCAGAAGCTCAGGGGCCCTCCTGCACTTCTGAAAGCCTGTGAGTCAGGACATCAAACGTTTGCTTCTGGAGAAACTAAGCCAGAAGGCTCCAGCCTGGGGGACCCAAGCACAATGGAGGATGGGCATGAGATGCAGAAGAGAAACAGAGGAGAAGAGAAAGTTTGTACTCAAACAGCAGAACAACCACCACCTAACCCACTCCTGGCTCTGGCCCCAAGAGAGAAGACAGGATTATTGTGCAGAAAAGAGACCCCAAGGTCCAACATCTGGGGATCCCCACTGATAAGTTCTCATTGCCAGCTGCTCACGTAGCCTCTGGTTGACTGGCCCTCCCATACCCCAAGGGCTCCCCACTCACTTTGAGTGCTTCATTGTTAAATCTGAACTGGCAGCCAGCAACCACCAAACATTTGAGGCAATCTTCTAACATGGGGAAAATGAAACCAAAATAGAAAAAAAGGAGGAAAAAATTTAAATCAGAAAGATCCTGCAGGCACAAAACAAGAATAGGGTTCTGTGGGAAAAATAACAGATGCATGAAGAACTCTTAGAAATTCAAATAATAATGTAATGGCTGAAATAAGTAGAACAAAAAGACAAAAATTAGTGCAGAAAGATGGAAAGCAGAGAAAGACAAGAAACTGAAAAGGTCAATTCAGAAAATCTGCAATCTAGAAAATGAAAACATAGGAGAGGGAAACTATCAATGAGATGGTATTAACTATTTCACAGGTCATCTTAGTCTGCTCAGGTGACTGGAACAAGAATACCATGAACAGCAAATACTTATCCCTTGCAGTGCTGGAGGCTAAGTCCAAGACCACGGCACCAACAGGGTCCACAACGCATAAGGGCCCTTTTCCTGATTCACTGACATCTGTCTTCTCTCTCGCTGTGTCCCCACATGGTGGAGGACTGGCGGAGATCTCTGGGGCCTCTTTTCTAAGGACTACTCCCTTTCATGAGCAAAGCACCACCCAAAGGTCCCACCTCCTAATACCATCCCATTGGGGGTCAGGTTTAACATAGGAATATGCAGAGAGGGGGACACAAATTTTAGTCCATAGCATAGGTCATAAGGTTCAGATTGAAGGGGTCCACTGAGCACCCCACAAAATGAAAGAAAAACACCCCACATCAACATACATCATCATAACATCTTATGGCGCCAGGGGGAAAGAGAAGATCCTCAAAGCTTCCATAGAGAGGAAAAAAAGAAAGAAAGAAAGTTGCTCATAAGGGAACTAGAATGGCATTAGACTTTCCAACAATGAAACCACAAATTCAAATATAATGGAGCAATGCTCTCAAAATTCTCAGGGAAAAAAATTGTTTAATCTAAAAGTGTATATCCAGTTGTATGGCATTCGTATTGCTCTCTAAACCTCCAGTTTTCCCTCCTTCTATTCGTAAAGATTAGATAGATAAAACTCTATTTCTGAGACTTGTTTACAGCCACTGTCCTGTATATTAAGTGGGTTTTGTGTTAGGGGGAGGCAATTTTCATGAAATCCTAGTTAAGAAGGTGTGGACACCAAGCTATGGCAGTGGTAGAGGTGGTTTCTTTCTGTATGACTCAGGCTTCCTGGAAGAATTGAGGGTCTATGCCTCAGCTTGCAGGAGACCAGACGCTTCCTTAGGGGGAACGGCTCCCTTGTGAGCATTCTGTATCATTCTGAAAATCATCCCAAGGAGACTCACCTAAAAATTGTCTCTTTAGCCCTTCCAACACTGGTGTGGACACCTGTAATGATCCCTATTTCCTGCATTGAAATGTTGGACCCTGCCCACACAGCTGCCGAGCTGCCCTGATGACATTGGTCCTGATCCCTCAGCCAACCTCTCCTGGTCTATGCCACCAACTGTTGTGTGTTGGGCTCCCAGTGGCGTGCACCACAGTGGTCTCCAGATGACGACCCTCAGGCCCAGACAGAGTGCCTAGAGCTAGGGTTCCCCTACACCCCACCGCTGCCTTTTGCAGGGCAAACTCTGGGATGTGGTATTCACCCCAGGGCTCCTTGGGAAGGCTGTGACTGGCACTCCTGCTGAAATCAAACTTGGCCTGGCTTCCTCCTCCTTGCCCTGCTTCCCCACCCCCTCCCCCTTTCTCCTAGAAGTATCTTCTTAATGAGTCATCTTCACACAAACCCATGTCCCAGAGTCTGCTTGGAGGAAATATTTTCAGACACATAGGGACTCTTTTCATAACTTTTCATAACTTAGGGAACTATTAAGAGGACATGCTTCAGCAAAATGATGATGTGAAGCAGGCAAGGAAGCCACGAGACCCAGGAGTCCATCCAGATCATGATGCAAAGTAAGCCCCAGGATGACAGGCTGCTTGGGAATCTGGAGAGCAACCAAGATCCAGAAACCCCGTGTGGGAGGGTCTGGGAGAAAAGGAAATTGATAGAATGTCAGTTTGACTATTTGGAATATAAAACTTGTTCTCATAGAACTGATCTGGCAAAGTGGTTAGGAAAAATAAACATAGGTACATGGAAAACCAAATAAAAGGAAAACATGCACATGTTAAGTCCAGGAAACATCATCATTGTCTACTTCACTTAGCGGTAAGCAAAATGTACTGTCATAGTAACAGAAACACTGACCATTGATTTAACCAAAAGTTGTGACAAAAAGTACACCGAAGGATGGCGGAAGGGCCAATGCAAGGAAGTCCATGCAGAGCTAAATTGCCATCTTCCACTGCAGTCCATAGACAATGTTTAAAATCGATTAGTCAAGAAATAGCAGTGTCAACATATTATTTCGAAATATGGAAGTAAATACCAGCTGTGTGCATTGCAAACAGAAATCTATTTGTTATGAATTTGCTTTTTAAATCCCATTACTTCCAAAAAGATGAAGCATAGCTTCTGATGGAAGGTACATATACACACACATGCCTCCCACACCACAAAAAAAGAATAAGAACAGAGCCATGGAGGAAGGAGATAGAGAGGGGTAATGGGGGACAGAACACATACAGAAGCCCTCTACTCAGGAGTCCACCAGGGTCACAGCCAAGGAACACTCAGCAGTCACACAACTCTGGATGCTCTCCATACTCAGCAATTTAAAAACTCACCCTCTATCTGAAAACTCTTACCCACCATCAGCCATGGCTGCCTCAAATTCCACAATGCAGACTCTCAGTTATCTGAGTTGAGCATTGCTCTCTCTTTAAGAGTTGTGTTACCTTGCACACCACATTCAGTATTAGAAAAGCACAGGCTGGGTTCCCATTCTAAAGTTTGTTTGTATGTTTAGGAAACATGAGTGGGGGAGGGGCAGAGAGAGAGGGAGAGTGAATCCCAAGAAGGCCCCAGGCTATCAGCACAGAGCCCAACACAGGGCTCTATCTCATGGTTCATGAGGCCATGACCGAGCTGAAATCAAGAGTCAGACACTTAACCAACTGAGCCACCCAGGTGCCCCAGGTGGGTTCCCACTCTAGCTGCATGCCCTGGGCAGGCTGCTTCAAGTCTTAGAACCTCAGCTTCTCTGTGTGGTGGGTTACAAAAATGGCTCCCATCCTTGACAGCCCCTCCCGCTATTCTGGGCAGCCCCAGTCATTTGCTTTGACCAATAGCAAGTGACAAAAGTGACATTGTGCCCACTCTGAGTCTAGACCTAAAATGAAGCCTTTCAGCTTCTATCTTTGATGCTCTTAGAACCCTCCACTGACATGGGAATGTGCCCGGGCTTTCCTGCCACAGTGAGAGATAGAGTTACCCCCACATCCCAGCCAACTGCCAGCTCACTTCCAGACTTCGGAATGAGACCACTCAGGACCAAGAGGCCCCCAGTCAACCCACCAGCATCAGTCTGACCCAGCCCAGACCAGAAGGAACCAGCCAGTAGAATTGTGAGCTAAATAGACAGTGATGTGCTCTTTTAAGCCACAGTTTTGAGCAGGTTTGCTGTGTAGCAAGGAAAACCAATGCACCTTCCGTGTGAAATGATGATGCCAACACTTAGCTCACAGGGTTGTTAAGATGTAATGGTGATATATGAAGTCACCATAAGCACTCAAAAAAAAATTATCCCTTACCTCTTGCCCCCATCTCCAATGCATAAGTGCAAAAGAGTTCCTGGCAACTGTTTTTTCCACTGAGGAGTCCACACAATGAGGGCAGGGCTCCCAAAGGAGAGAGAAGAGCCCCGCATGCAGCCTTCTCACCCTTCCATCCCTGCAGTCAGGGCCACACAGCCACCTGATGCCACAGCAAGCAGCTCAGCTCCACAGGCGGCTCCAAAAAGGCAAAGATTTAACCGCTGTAATTGGCTTATTGATTTTGCAATCACATTTTAAGATGCATAATCTGCCACCATCTACATTGGCCATTACAGCATCCTTCCAGGGGAGTTTTATCTCCGCCACCTGTGGACCAGACCCTGTGCCAGGAGGCACAGAAAATGACTCTTCCTAATCACACTGGAATTGCAGCAAACACGGCTCATGGCAGGCCCACCAGCCATTCCCCAGACGTCAATGGTGAATTAAATGATGAACCAGAACTCAAGAACTCTCTGCACTGACCCTGGATGGCCTACCTCACTTAGCCACTGAACTAAGTTTGTCTACTTCACTCTGACTTACACAAGACCTCACTTCTCCCTAGGGGTAGGCTCTCCTGCCAGAAGAGCATGGGGTTTGGAGTCTGAACACCTGGGCCAAGCCAGTCATTCTATATCTAATAGACAGCATAGCCACAAGATATACACCCCAGAATATATGGAACTGCCCACACAATCATCTATTATCTGCCAAAGACTCATGTCCCTCCAAGAAAGTAGACTTAGACACTGTCTCCCACACAGACCCCCACCGGAGAGAACCAGCAGGTGTCTTGGGTCTGCTAAGAGTGTCCTAAGCACCTAAGCTAGGCCAAAGGGAAGAAGTCAAAGTCTAGAATCAAAGTGTTTCAAAACTGTAAGGACCAGGCAGCTCATTGAGTCCACTCCAGCCCCCATTTTATGGGTGAGTGAACAGTCACCCAGAGAGGGACAGTAACCTGTCCAAGGGACCTCAGCTCCTGAATGGCTGAGCACAAAAGCAAATGCTTGACTGCCCACGCAGTGCTCTAACTGCAGGGCTTTCTCATGAGCAGACCTCAATGCTTAGAGAGAATATGTCATCTCCATGAATAAGAGAGTAGCTCCCTAGGCTTTGCCTGCTCTAGGTACCATAATCTTGACTGTGGGTGAAAAACTGTCCATCTAGAGGGCTTTTTAACTCAGGACTAGATGCAGCTAACCAAGGGATTAATTGGCATTGCTTGGACACATACTACCTGAGAAGATCTATTCACCTACATTAATGGCAGCAACATGAAGGATAGACAAAAGATTCCAAAACCAACATATAGAATCCGTGGCCAGTCTGTGCTCCTCTCATACCAGATTCTCTGGATTCTCTCCAGGTCCCTTGCAGTTATCGACCTGTGTTCTGTTTGTGTGATCTCAGTGAGCCCCAGTAACAATTTGCAAGTAATTCTCAAGCTCACTCCATGCTTTTGCCTGAAATTTACTTCAAGACACCAGTTTTTCTCAGTTGGTTTAGATAAGGCTTTGCTTCCTGTATTGTGCTTTGGCAAACCCTTGGTGTGCTACAGCTTCTGGCCACTCCTACCCCACCAAGAGCCGTGGCTTCTCTAAAGTCCCTAGGTCAACATTGGGCCAGAAATAGACAGGAGTCTGATGTGTAGAATCTCAGAACATGGTCTTGATTTCCTGCTGCCCATCAGCATTGTAGGAGAAGGAGACGTGATCCCTCTGCTCAGTGCTGAGGAGTTCATAGCCTGTACACACTGCCCATCCCCTCCTTTCACCATCACAACCCAGGGCCCTTATTGAAAAGGATAACCCAAAGCCCTCGTCCTGAGGACACATGTGCTAATCTCACCTGCCCCCTTACTGCATGATGCACAGTGTACAGCAATGAGCACCAGGAAATCCCCAGGTGAATCTGCCACCTCACACACCTCAGCACTACTCTTGTTTAGCCCACAGAGATTGTGGGCTATTGTCTCCCACAACCTACTCTCTAGATTAGAAAACACACAGTGGAGCATGACTGCTGGGCTGTCCATGGAGAAAGGGTTGCCCCCTTCTCTAGGCCATCCATAAGCCAATTCTAGCACAACTCTTGCTCATTCACATCAGATGTGCAGTCTCTGTCCCCCGTGCAGGATCCCTCACACCATCTCTTTTGGCTGCTCCAGCAAAGCTCCTGCCCAGCTTTGTCTCTTGGGCAGGAGGGCTCCAACCCAAAGTGGACACTTCCTTGCAAAGGACCACGACACTTCCTGGGAAATGCCATCACACCACCCCAGCCCACAGCAGTGATTCATGTTGTTCCTGGTTAAAAACTTAATTCTTTATATTGAGTATACTGTGTTAACACATAAAATCTGTCCTGTTTTGTAAAATAAGTATATTCTTTAAAATAAAGGGAGATCAAATTTTGAAGGACTGAGAAGCTGGATTTACAGAGGCAAACCTTACCATCCTGAACACCACAATAACAGCAGCAAAGCCAGATCCTCACAATGAACACACTGCCCCCAGTGAGAGTGGGAGAAGACAGGGAGCCCTCCAAGGTGTTAGGTGTCATGGGTGTCCCTGCCATGATCACTCAGGGACATCTAATATGTGTGCAGCCAGGCCCTCCTTAGACCTGGTACAGTCTGTGATCCCTGCCTCCCATGGGTATCCCCACACCCAGGATTGCTACCCCGTACCTGGTCTCACCTCCCGGCTTTCCCACTGCTGCTTGATATCCGACAGAATGACACCTGGGCCTGGCATTCAGAGCCCACCTCATCCAGCCCCCATTTCACCTTCTGCTATTCCTCTTACCCCAGGGAAGATTCACTCCAAATCCGAGCACCTCATCAGCACATACCACCAAATGGGCTCCCACTTTGCCACCTTGAGAAATCCCACTCATGCCCTATAATTCAGGCCAGATGGCTCTCCAGAGGCAGCTGCCTCCCAGGGGCCCCTCAGCACTTCATCTGCTCCCTCAGCCCCTCAAGAGGTGCTATCCCATGGGATGCCACCTATCTGTCCCCCAGGGCCTGTAGGCCATGGCAGAGTTGGGGTCTTACCTCTGGAACCCAAGTGCCCACGCTGTGCCTGGCATGTAGCAAGCTCTCAATGTCTGGTGACTGGATGGCTGAATTAATGAACAAATACAGAATAAAACCTATGTGCAGAACAAGAGTCCCGGGGGTAAAACGAGTCCCAATTAACGCAATAAGTGGCATTTTGTTGTCTCTATTTCAGGACACATGAAATAATTAGTGCTTGGTACACAGAGAACTCTGAGTGTGAAGCTGGATGTAATCAGGTATCAAAACACAGAAACCTAAAGAGAAAAATAAATCATGTGCTTGGTTATGAAGGGGCAACTTCTCTGGGTGTTTTCTCTCTGGAAGAGAGGCGTCTTGCTGCAGATTCCAGCTTGTCACAAAGGGAACAAAGGCAGCTGAGAAATGTAGCAGTCCCTCTCCAGACAGGTGGCTGAGCAGCCGAGCACCACGTGGCCGGCCTGCCAGCCCCAGGTAGTAACACAGTGTATGTCTGCTGAGTGCCAACCATGCCAGGCACTTTACACTCACAAAACTCTCGGAAAGTAACACTCTTATTATGTGCATTCTGTCAATGTGGATACCGAGGTTAACTAGGCACATAATTTGCTCAAGGGTTCAGACCCAAGTCTATCTAGATCTAAGACATGCACATATATACACACTCTGGCAAGGAGAACTGGGCTCCTCCTTCTCAGCCCACGAGTCCATGGCACTGCTCAGTCATCAGGCAACTGCCCCCTCCTGAGCGTCTTCTCGGACTCTCTTGGCCTCTGGTTCTCCTAATCATCAACTCCTGACCCCTTGGACACCAGTGCATCCAACCACACTGTGATTCCAATGCTTACCTCCAACAGGTCACACTCCCAGAGTTTCTGGCTCCTCCCACCACATCCAGACTCACAGATGAGGTACTGTCAAACACCAGCAATGCAACCCTGCACAGGGGATTTCTGCCCAGGCTCCCCTTCAGTCTTTCCACTCATCTTCCCAATAAAGCATTAGTTTGTAATCCTTGCCTCAGGCTCTGCTTTCTAGGGAACCCAGGCTGAGACACTGCCTTGGTGTTTGCCTCTACTTTCCTTTGCCCCAACCCTGCCCTCCATCCTCCTTCCTGCTAGAGGCGTCTACTCCCTATGTGGAGGGACTTCCTGGAATGTGGAGGCTTCCTCCAATCTGTCTTTTGAAGGTTTGCGTTGTAATTTACATAAATGAAATTGTACCACAAATTTCATTCCTGTCCTTGACTTTTGCACTTACCCCTGGTTCTCAGACCACTTGCAGTGGTTACGTATGCTCAGCAATGGCATCCACTGCTGCATGGTGCCCACGGCATGGCTGCAGTTCACTTACCCACTCCCCACCACGTTGGCGTGTCTCTCAGAGCAGATCTGGGAGGAGGATCACTGGTCCCATGCTGCACGCAGTCTAAGACTTCTCTCACACCAGCAGAACACAAGGGCTCACTTCCCCACATTTTAGCCAAAGCTTGCCATTATCTGATGTTCTAAGTTCAGTATGATTGGACAGGAAGCAGGACCTCCCTGTGTATCTTATTCCTGGTCAGGTTAGCAGCTTTTCTTCTACTCATCAGCCATCTAAGATTCATCGCTGCTTCCTCGAGTTTTCCCTTTGAGCTCATATTGCCCCAACAGTATTGGCCACCCCGACTGGTCACCCTCAGAGTGAGTTTCCAGAGTTTAGGAAGGAGAAGGAGGGTGCACATGAGGACACAGAGCCCATTGGACCTAACTCCTCCCCAAGTGCCCCCCTGGGGAGTGACCCCAAGTCCTCCAGGGGAAGTTCAGGTTTCATGGGGTCTAAAAAGAATCTTGACTCAACACATTTCAAGTTTTATTTCTTCCACATTCCCCACCTTATTCTCTAGTTCAGGAATAACAGATCAGGTGCATCTGTGTGAAGGCCTCAAGACCAGGACGTTATGGCCACAAATGACCCCATGTGTACCTGACCCCAAACACTGCTGGTCCTCAAAAGATCTCACCGTAGGAGCCCAGAGGTGCTGGGTCACCCTGAGTCAGCCTGGCACCCTGGTGTCAGGCATCCAGTCCTTCACAGGGCCAGAGTCCAGCCAGAGGAGCAAACAAGAAACAAGAAACATCTCAATGGCTCCTCACTGCCCACAGTATTTCCCAGAGTATGTTCCACAAAACCCATTTCTGTGTTACATTAATACGAATTACAAACTAAAAGTGGCCTGTCAGCCCTGGGTCTGCCAGGAGATTTTCAACCTTTAGTGTTTGGGGGTCCTGTTCCTGGGCTCCCAGGAAAGCTGTCCTTTAACATTTACAAAGGTCAAAATGACTTGGCAAAACCTCAGAGCATGGGGTCTATTTCTGCCTGGAGAACACATTGTATGTCTGCTTCGTTGAATAGATAGATGATAGATAGATAGATAGATAGATAACCAAAAAGGAGCATTCTGAGCACAAGATAAGAAAAAGAAAGAAACCTCCCTGGTTCCCACAAGCTTAAGGTCCAACAGCCTTGATGTACTAAAGATAGAAGATAAAGTCTATAACTTTCTGGAATCCTTTGTCTTGATGATTCGTAACTCTTTATGTAAAAAAATGTATATAACATTGCACCAAATGTTCCTTTCTCGAACCACTCTCTTCTTGGTGAAGACTATGTATCCCAGGCAGCTGTCCTAACTTGGGCTCCAGTAAAACCCTCTTCCTTTCTCCTTAAATTTCTATAAAAAGGTTTGCCCATTTTGCATTGGCACCACCCCCGCCCCCAGAGGGCTGTACTTCTCAGACTACCCAAACCACGGAGCCCCGGGAGCTGCCCACCCAAGTGCACTGTTTGGAGTCAGCATCTCAAGACACAGACCCCACCGCCTGTCACCAGATAACCTTCTTGGTCTCCCATGGCTCCACCCAGGGTGCTCCAGATAACACTTCCCCAAATGCCAGGTTCTCTCCAGGTCCCAGGACCCCAGGAACTTCCACACACCCCACTTGTCCTTCACACTCAACCCAGAGTCCTCTCCCTTTGGAATCCTCTCAGACTTGCCTAGGCGGGGTCAGTGCCTTCTGACTCCTCACCTCGGCAACCCTGCAAACAGATAGGCTTTCTTCCTGTGGTGTACACTCCTGAGACATGAATTAGACACAGTGCAATCGATTAAGAGACACAGTGTATATTGCACATAGGGCCCAGTGAACTGCGGAGGCGGCGTGGGCCCAAGTGTCACCCGTGGGGGTGACGTGGGTAGTACTGGTTCCGTGTGCTTGGGGGCTCAGGCCTCTTCCAAACCTTTGCTTTGTGGTTGCTGCTGTTTAACTGTGCTGAAACTCTACAATTTTAGCTTGCAGCATCAAAATACACTTACAGCTATGAAGACAACAAGAGTAGTATAGGTCGTACAGGGGGATAATGAACTTTATTCCTGAAAGCAAATTCTACAGCCCCAAAGGATGGCCTTGCAAGGGTCCTATTGTGAAAGGCCTTACAGAGTGCCTACCCCATGTAGCTGAGGAGTGATTGCACACACAACATGCCTCCCCCCCCCCACACACACACACAGGCATACATTGCACACAGCATATTATGAAGGAGCTGCATAAACCCCAGCCAGAGGCCCAGACCCTCCTGCTATCCCACCCCGCCCCCAGCCAAGGCCAGCTCAGGTGCTGCCTGAACCCCCAGGACACACATCTCTTCCCCCAGGCCATAGCCCCTCTGGGCACTCCTGAGCCCTGCATTCAGGGTCCGAAGCCCCACTCAAAGCATGGAGGCCTCTGGGAAGTAGCCCTGCACGTGGGATGGTGAGTATAAAGATATAGACAGATGGGGTTCCTCGGGCTGGGATCTCAGCCAGCTCAGGGGAATGCCCTCTGCTCCCCAGCCACTCTCTAAGGTTCTCAGGAACTAGGAGCCAAAAGTTTCCCCCTCTCCAGTGGACAAAGCACAGTGAGCGCAGCCCTCCTGCGAGCAAGCTGCTGGACAGAATTATCTGGACTCCAGATGAGGCTGTAAGGATGTATGGGTGACCATCCCCTTGTTCCAGCACAGGCACAGAGACTGGGGTGCAGGGAGGTACGGGGTCTCTCGCAGGCCAGCCCACACAGTGGGTGCAGAGCCACCCCATGCCCAGCCGGCTGGCTTTCCACCCACCAACTGCCTCCCAGCACCCAACCACAGCCTCAGCCCCAAGGCTGAATGAAGCCAGGCTGCTCAACACAAAACAAGCCGGTTCCTTTATTGCATCTCAGGGAGAGGCGGGGGAGGGCATGGAGTGGGGGCAAAAAAGCCTCACCACTTCCTGATGCATTATTTATCAGGAGCGCATTAACCGCGGGTGACATCACAGGCATTAGAAGGTAATTTGTGGAAAGTATTGTTAAAGCAATTGATTTGCAAATTCCTTGACAGGGAAAACGGAGCACTGAGCAGGCGGAGAAGTGACATGGAGACTTTTTTCTAATGTATTTGGAATAATTGATTGAAAGCTAAGCTGTGTAGCCAGTGAGAAAATGAGATTATTCTGTCTGTTATGCAAAGAAATTGTATATTGTGCAAAACAGCGGATGAGGAGCTGTCAGGGCAGCTGAAAGGCACTTGCTCCTTCTGTGGAAGGTAGGGAGGGAATGTCTTTCCAAATTCAGACCAAGTCCTCATCACTCCCTTACCCCCGAAAGCGGCCACCACCTCTCTTCCTGGCTCCCCCGCTGCCCACCAATCCCCCCAACTCTAGGCCCTGGGCCTCAGGCCAGACCCTACAGGGCCAGCAAGAACACGGTGCAGTGAGCAGGGGCTAGAGAGATTGGCCCCTGCCCCACTCCCTCTCAGTCTTCACCATCCCTCACCTGTATACTTCAGTCCCCCAGTAATCCCAGCTGCTCCTTCCTAGCCCACGAAGCTGCCACTCTTCAGAACTCTCCTGTGACCCGCTCACGGCCTCAGAATGACCAAAAACCCCTCCTGAGGCCACAGAGCTGGTGTGGCTTCCTCCCCACCACACCCCTGCCACACTTCCTCAACTCCAACATTATCAAACTGCCCCTTGCCTCCTGCGCTTGTACAATGGCTCCGACCTTTCTGCTAGAACACTGCCAGCAGCTTGTTCACCCAGCAGAAGAGTCACTGTCTCCAGGCATAGTTCAAATATACCTCCTCCAGGAAGCCTTCACTGACTGCCCCAGGCAGACAATCCTGGGTGCTCCTCTCTCCCTGGGAGCACCAGTGTGTTCACTGGTGGGGGGTCTCCGCCTCTTCAGGTGGTTGGCGAGTGCTTACCTGAGTGAATTAATGCATGCAGGAATGATTGCGCAAATGAATGAATGCATCGCTGCCCTAATTGCCTTGCTGGGTCCCTTTTTCCCCAACTCTGAAGAAGCCCTGGGCAATGTAGCACAGGCACCCAGAGGGGCTGCTGGCTTTGCTAGCTGTTCCCACTGCCCTAGGCCAGAGGATCAAGCCAAAGACTTCCCAGCAGGATGGCCCAACAGTGGTCCAAGAGAAAGCAACCATATGTGTACACCTGGCCAGCCCCCAGAGCCTGGAGTCAAGAAACAGACAAGGGCTCCAGGACATTTGAACAATTGCCTAGCCCTGCCACCTGCGTGTCTGTAACCAGGCTTCTGGTCTGTCAGAGTCATATTGGCTCCCATCTCTAAGACTGTTGAGAGTTGAAACTATAGTGTCTAGCCCCCATTATGTACTAGAGGTACACATGACCACGTCGCTCCAGTGGCTCTATTTATATCATGCTGAAAATTCCCACCAAACTGATCTAGGATTTTTATGCCCATTTTGAGTACTAGGAAACTGAGGTTCCTTGGAGTTAAATTGAGATTACAGCTGAGCCTTGAACAACACCAGGGATTAGGGTCGCTGTCCCCACAGTCAAAATTCCCCATATAACTCTGACTTGCCAAAACTTAACTACTAATAGCCTACTGTTGACTAGAAGCTTTACTGGTAACAGCCGACTAACACATACTTTGTATGTTACATGTATTTTTTCCCTATATTCTCACAATAAAGTAAGCCAGAAAAATGAGAACGTTATTAAGAAAATCACAAGGAAGAGAATATACACCTACATGACTGCACTGCAACTCTTTGAAAAAAATCTACAAAGAAGTGTTGTTCAAGGGTTAACTGCATGCTCTAAAAGTGGCAGGAACCAGGCCAGACTGGCCATGCCAGTACCGAGTACTAGTGACTGTCCCCTAGAAAGCACCTTCCTGCTGACCCCACTCTTCACACAACAAGCTGGGCTCTAGGAGAGGAAGGTTAAGAGACCTCACCAGGTAACTCATACTGTCGGTGACCAACCATCAGGGTTTATGTAGGACACAAGACTTCTGGCACCAGAGATGGGAAAGCCCCAGGCAAACCAGGGCAAGCTGATGACCCTACCTCCAACCACCTTCAAAAAGCTGGAAAATGCATACCGATTCATCAAGTATTTTGATAACAGAGAGCATAACATTAGGTCCATTCCTTTTAAATGATCAATGTTTCCTAAGACTTTAGTCTTAGACTAGAGAAATGGATAAGAAACTCTCTGACCATCTCCTCATCTGACTTCCAATGGTCAGCCCACCCCTACAGGCCCATTTCAACACCACTGAACCCCTACTGTGGCCCCTCCCCAGGCCTGGTGCTGTGCATGGAGAATTCAAGGGTGACCAAGACATAGCCCTTCACCCAACAAGGAGGCCAGAGGCAAAGGATGAGTAGCAACATAGTAAGGGCAGGACAGAGAGAAGCCTGGAGGACTAGGGGACATGTCGGAGGGAGGGGAGGAAAGAAAGGGCTTCCCAGAATAGGAGACACCTGTTTAACATGAGCCACAGGTAGGTATT
Organism: Leopardus geoffroyi; assembly: GCF_018350155.1. Lineage (NCBI taxonomy): Eukaryota > Metazoa > Chordata > Mammalia > Carnivora > Felidae > Leopardus > Leopardus geoffroyi. The sequence continues at coordinate 110,669,256 of NC_059328.1, forward strand.
AGCAAGGTGACAAGTTGGGGAGTGCATCCTAGACAATTGGAACATTGTGGTCAAGGCCCAGAGGTGTGGCCAAGCCAGGCCCACTCTAAGAATCACAAGTAGGACTGCAGACCAGAGCAACATGGAGGAGAGGGAGGAAGCAAAGACAGATAAATAGGCCATACACAGGAGGCCTTTTTTCTCTAAAATTGGCATTTTTTTTAACTTGGCAGTGTTTACAACATGGAATTTCTCCAAATGAATAGATAGACATCTCACTCACTATTTTTAATAGTTGCATAATATCCTATGATGTGAGTGTATTCTGATTATTCAACCATTCCACTTTAGACAGCTTGCAGGTTATTTCTGGTTTATACTTTGTGATCTATAAGAAATTCCTCAGTAAACATTTTTGTATTATGGTAGAGTCCCAGATATGGGATTTCAACAGGAAGTTAACTTCCAAAAATGCAATAAGAAGTCACATTCCCACTAACAATATGCAGAAGTGCCCTTCCAGTGCATCTTTGCAAACACTGTGTGATATGTTTTGTTTTGTTTTGTTTTGTTTTCATTATTGCCACTCTGATGAATGAAAAATAACTAGCCATTGTTACTTTCATTTTTATTTACCTATTAGTGAAGTTGAACCTCTTTTCACTTGTTTAATTTTTTTTTTTTAAGATTTCCTCTGATTTTTTACAAGATTTCCTGTGATTGCCCAATTCAAATACTATTTGCATATTTGGACACATTTGGATTGTTTGTTTTTACAGGGGCTCTTTGTATGTTATAAATAATGATTTTTTCAATTGCTGTAAGTGTTATCTGGCCCCCCAACTGTACAAAATGTTATCAACCCTGACCCTGACAAATTTACCTGCTTTAACTGGACTCTAGACCCCCAGCAATCTCAGCTCTGGTGGCACATTGGAATCACCCAGAGAGCTTTGAATCGTGGCACCTGGACTTTGGCTCCAGAGGCAGATTCCAGAGGTTTCTGGTGAGCTCCAGAAATCAAAATATCTGGGTAAAATTTACATGACATAAAATTCATCAAATAAACCATTTTAAAGTGTACAACTCAGAGGGCCGACTGAGTGACTCAGTCAGTAGAGTGTCTGGCTCTTGACTTCGCCATGAGAGGTCATGATTCTAGGGTCATGGGATTTAGCCTCGCATCCGGCTCTGCACTGAGTGTGGAGCCTGCTTAAGAGTCTGTCTCTCCTTCTCCCTCTGTCCCTCTTCCCCACTCATTCTTTCTCTCTCTCCAAAATTAAATAAATAAATAACTAGATAAATAGTACAATTCAATGACATTTAGTTACCTGTAGAATGTTGTTTCATCACCACCTCTCATTCCAGAACATTTTCCTCACCCTATAGGAAATGCCAGCCTCATGCAGTCATTCTTTGAGCCTTAGCCTTTGGCCACCACTCATGTACTTCCTGTGTTCACGGATTTGTCTGTCCTGGACATTTCATATAAGTGGACAAAAAGTAGCCTTTTGTGTGTGGCTCCTTTCACTCAGCATAGTTTTTTTCGAAGTGCATGCATACTATAACATGCATGCATACTTCATTCTTTTTCGTGGCTGAATAACATTCCATTGTATGGTACATCACATTTAGTTTATTCATTCACCTGTTGATTCACCTTGGGTTGTTTCCACCTTTTGGCTATTGTGAATAGTGCTGCTGTATCACTTGTATGTCCTCTTTGGGAAAATGTCTATTTCAGGCCTTTGCTTATTTTTTAATTAGATTATTTATTTGGTTTTGGTTTTGGTTTCTCTTTGCTATTGAGTTGAGTTCCTTATGTACTTTACATATTAACCCCTTATCCAAAATGTGGTTTGCAAATATTTTCTCCCATTCCATCAGCTGTCTTTTCATTTTGTCAATGGATTCCTTTACCGTGAAGCTTTCTAGTCTCATGTAGTCCTGCTTGTTTATTTTTGCTTCTCTTGTCTATACTTTTGATGTCTTGCTTTTAAAAAAAAAATCATTGCTAAGACAATGTCAATGAGATTTTTCTCTGTTTTCTTGTAGGAGTTTTATGGTTTCAAGTCTTACACTTAAGCCTTTAATCCATTTCAAGTTTGTTTTTGTTAGTGGTGTAAGATATGGTCCAGTTTCATTCTTTTGCATGTGCATATCTGGTTTTCCCAGCGTCATTTATTGAAGAGACTGCCCTGTCTCCATTCCCATCAAACACTAGTTGACCATGTATGCATGAGTGTATTTCTGAATTACCAAGAGGCCCTTTATAGTCTGGACTTGATTCAAGTGTTCGTGGGGATCCACTGAAGAATTTTAAGGCAGTCAGTGTTAAGGCTCCCAAATCATTAGGTTTGAGGACTACATGTCCAACTGCGTCAGATGACCAATGATGAGACCAAAGCCCAGAGAGGCAGGAAATCACCAAAATCACACAGCAGAAGGACTCAGGGAAAAGGCAAACCTCAGACCCAGACCTCCTACCCCCTAGCCCACACTACTTAGTGAAAAGAACCACCCTACCCTACTTCACTTATGCCACTCCAACTTCTGACAGATGATCATAATTGTTTAACAAACTTATCTTAAGGTCTTCTACAAATTTGGATAATCTTCATTTGTTTTTCTTTAAAATCCTCTGACATTCCATGGAGAAGAGCTGAATATTCAAATCACCCAGGTAGTTCAAACAGAAGCTGATCTTTCATTTATTTACTTTAATCCTGAATTCTGTTCTATTTTACTTAGCATCTCCTGGATTTGAGACATGGGTGAAGGATAGAAGCTTTAACTGTCTCAACCATGATAAACATCTCTCTAGATCTCTGTCATTTGGGGTTTTGGGGGATCCCACAGGTCACTCTTAGGAAGCCAAATGACCTCACACATGCCCTTCCCAACTATGAGCCTCCAAGTCTCTGTTACAGAAACACTGCCCACACACACACCTAGTCAGAGCCCCAGGCATCCTCTCAGCCTCTCTGGCTCTACCCAGCTCAGTTTGTGGCTCCTGGGTAACAGAGCTGGGCTGGGCTTGGGTCATAAAAGGAAATAAATCTCCCTAGTCATGGGCACATGTATGGGCAAACAGGGAGATGTGTGGTGTATGTCCAAGGGCAGGCAGCATAGGGGAGAAAGTATCTCGACTTTGGGCTGCCAAAAACAGGAAACCCTGTGGGAGTCGAGGGTGTTGGGCCAGGTGTGGAAGAGAGGTCCACAACAGAGAAGCCCTCTCCTCCCTGCAGCAAATATTCTGGGGGAGGATACAAGCTGTTCCTACCTCAGGATGCCCTGTGCCAGGCAATAAGAGGAGACGGGGGTGCCCCAGTCTTTGGCCAGCAGAGTAGCCTCCTGAGTGAGCTCTCACACCCAACCTTAAACCAAACATGAGAATACTCTGGGAGAATACTCTGGAAGAGAGAGAGAAGAAGCCTGCCCAGCTAGGGAACTTGAGGAAAAACATGGCAGTGATTTCCCAGGATTTTCTTTTTGCCACATATATCTGAGACTGGGTGCTGGAGGAAGTGGCCACCCACAGTACCAATGGGCACAGACAAACAAGGCCCTAAGGAAAGCCTGCTTTCTCTAGCCAAAGGACCAGGAAAGGGCAACCTACCAAAACAGAAAACTTTGGAATTGTAATTGCCCTACTCCGACCAAAGAGAAAAAACTGTGGCTCCACTCCCAACAGCAAAGGCTGACTCAAGACTTCCATGCTCACCTGCAGTAATGAGTCACCCACCTTACTCCTACAGGGTCCTCAGAGTCCATGTAGGGATCCTGGATTTCTACCCCCACCCAGGTACTGAGTGGTATTGAGGTATCTCTCCCTTCTATTCTGGAGTGTGTCAGAAGGGGCTTAGCAGGAAGCTGGCAGTGAGGAACTCACCCCTCATCCCTGTCAGAGGAAATCACATAAGAAGGTGTCCCTCCCCTGTCAGCAATTATGAGGCCCTCCTCCCCACACAGAGTGTCCATGGGGACCACATGGAGAACCTGGATTCCACCCCCACCCAATAGCAACAAGGCAGTATCTTCCCTCCACACCAGCACAGAGTCAAATGAGTCCTGCTGAGACAAAAGTTTGAAATAAGGTCCAGAGTCTCTTAAAATACCCACAATACCCAGAGTTCACATGAAAATCACTCATTATATCAAGAACCAAGGAAATCTCAACTTGAATGAGAAAAGACAATCAACAGATGTCAACCCTGGCATGACAAAGATGTTGGAATTGTCTGACAAGGATTTTAAAATAGCCACAATAACAATGCTGCAAGGATGCTACAGAAATGCAGTTTTGAACACATTTGAAATAAATGAAAAGCAGAAAATCTCAACAAAGAAATAGAATATACAAAAAAAGAACCAAATGGGAATTTTAGAACTGAAAACCACAATCACTGGAAAAAAAAACTCAATGGGTGGGCTTGAAAGTAGAGTAGCAACAGCAGAGAAAGTGTTGGTGAACTTGAAGATAGAATAGAAATTGTCCAATCTTAACAACACGGAGAAAGGACAGTGAAAAAAAATGATCACTCAGGGATCTATGGGACTACAACATAAGATCTAACATTTGTGTCATCTGAGCCCCAGAAGGAGAAGAGAAACGGGGCAGGGGGGGAGGGGGAATTAAACAGTATTAAAATAAATAATGGCTCAAATTTCCACAAATTTGGCAAAATGCATAAACTTCCAGATTCAAGAAGCTAAACAAACAGGAAAAACCCAAAGGAACCATGTCAATCATATCATAGTCAAACTTCTGAAAACTAACAACAAATAAAAAATCTTGAAAGCATCAAGACTGAAACGACACCCTACCCTGAGGAATAACTGCTCTGAATGAGAGCAGATTTCTCCTCAGAGACCATGGAAGCCAGAAAGAGGTGACACGACCTGGTTCACAGGATAAGAGAAAAGAACTGTCAACCAGAATTCTATACCCAGCAAATACTTGAGGGGAAAGCAAAACATTCTTAAGTGATGGAAACGCAAGAGAATTTGAGCCAGAGACTCATCCAAAAGAAAAAGGCTAAAGAAAGTTCTGGAAACAGAAAAAAAATGATGAAAGAATCTTGGACAATCAGAAAAGTAAAAAACAAGAGGAAAAAGTAAAAATGTAGGTAAATACAATAAACTTTCCTTCTCTTGAGTTTCCTAAATTATGTTTGATGGCTAAAGCAAGACTTACATTATGGTCTGAGGTGGTTCTCAATGTATGTATGAAGCAGAATTATATAAGAATTATATTATAAATGGAAAAGGATAAAGGAATTTAAAGAAGAAGGTGTTCTACATTTCATTTAAACTAGTAAAATGTTGATACCAGTGACAGTAATTTATAGCACTAAACGCTTACATTAGAAAAAAGAGAAAGACTCAATCAGTAAACTAAGCTCTCACCTTCAGAAACTATACAAAATAAAATAGAGCAAATAAACCCAAAATAACCAGAAGGAAGGAAATACTAAAGGTAAGAGCAGAAGTCAATGAAATTGAAAACAGAAAACAGAGAAAATCAATGAAGCAAAAGCCAGTTGTTTTGAAAAGATCACTAAAATTGACAAACCTCTATCAACTGACAAAAAGAGAGAGAAAGAGAGAAAAGAGAAAAATTATCAATATCAGGAATGTGACAGGGCTCTCACCACAGGTCTAAAACCTGCAGCCAGCACGAGGATAAGAGAATAAGATGAACAATCTCTCACATGTAAATATACAATTTAGCTGAGACAGACCATTTCCTCAAAGTGCACAAATTACCACAACTCACTTAATATGAAATAGATCATTTGAATAACTCTGTAACTCTTAAAGAAATTAAATTTGTAAATCAAAAACTTCCAAAAACGAAATCTCTAGGCCCAGATGGTTTCACTGGAAAATTCTACCAAACATCTAAAAAATAATTAACACCAATTTTACACTACCTTTCCTGGAAAATAAAAGAGGGAATACATCCCAACTAATTTGATGTTGCCAGTATTACCTTGATAACAAAATAAGACAAAAGAGCACAAAGAAAGAAAACAATAGTCCAATATCCCTCATGAACATAGATGCAAAAATCTTTACCACTGCATTAACTAATACAATCCATAAACAAACCCAATAAAAAGAATCATACATCATTATCGCATGGATTTATTGAACCAGGTATGCAAGCCTGGTTCAATATTTGAAAATCAATCAATGTAATTGATATATTAATAAACCAAAGAAGGGGAACTTGGGTGGCGCAGTCAGTTGAGCATCCGATTCTTAATCTCGGCTCAGGTCATGATATCACAGTTTGTGAGTTCAAGCCGCGCATCAGGCTCTGCGCTGATGGCATGGAGCCTGCTTGGGATTCTGTCTCTCCTTCTCTCTGCCCCTCCCTCGTGTGTTCTCTCTCTCTCTCTCTCTCAAAATAAATAAATAAATAAATAAACTTTAAAAAAATTCTAAAAAGAAAAACTAAAGAAAAACCATATGACCATTTATTAGTTGATGCAAAAAAGCACTTGTCAAAATCCAGTACCCATTAATGATAAAATCTCTCAAACAACCAGGAATAAAAGGAAACATTTTCAACTTGATAAAGATCGTCTACAAAAACCCTATTGCTAACATTAGACTTAATAGTGAAAGAGTACATGTTTTCCTACTGAGATTGGAACAAAGCAAGGATGGTCATTCACCACGGCTATTCAACATGATACTGGAAATTCTAGCCAGTGCAACAAGGCAACAACATGAAAGGGAAGGGAAGGGAAGGGAAGGGAAGGGAAGGGAAGGGAAGGGAAGGGGAGATTGTAGAATATAAGCTGAACACACACAAATCAATTGTATTCCTATATACTAGTAATTAACACATGGACCAAAACTAAAAATACAGTACTGTTTATAGCTGTGCAAAAAAAAAAAAAAAAAAAAAATGAAGTACGTATAAATCTAATAAAATTTAAGTTAGAGCTGAAACCTACAAAGTGCTGATAAAAGAAATCACAGTCTAAAATGAAGAGACATATAATGTTCATAGATTGAAAGACTCACTTTAGCAAAGATATCAATTCTCCCCAAATTGATCTATAGGCTTAATGCAACTTCTACCAAAATCCCAGCAAGAATTTTTGAAGACATATAGTCAAAATTATTCTAAAATTTATATGGAAGAGTCAAAGGAAGTAGGACTAAATAACTAATAGCTAAAACAATTTTGAAAAGAAGAATAATGTGAGAGGAATCACTCTACTCATTGTTAGGACTTACATAGCTGCAGGTGTCACCCTGCAGGGTGTGAGCAGAGGGGCAGACGTACATCGGTGGAACACAACAGGGAAATCAGAGACTGGCACGCAGAAGTAATGGAGGAAGAGTCTTCAACAGGTGAAGCTGGAGCTGTTCTTTATGGGCAAAAAAATTGTCAACCTAAATTTCCTAACTTATATTAAACTTAAAATGGATTTAAAAGCAAACATAAGACTATAAAACCCTTCAAAAGAGACATAGGAGAAAGTCTTCAGGACCTAGGACTTGCTGACCAGTTAGACTTAACACCAAAAGCACACCCACTAAAGAAAAAAAAATTGATAAACTGTACTTGATCAAAATTTAAAACTTTTGCTCTGTGAATGACCCTCATGAAAAAAGCCAGACTGGGGGCAAATATTTGCAAACCACACACGTGACAAACGACTTGCTTTTAGAATATATGGTGAACACTGTTTATCTTTTCTCAGTGATGGTAAGGTGGGGGTTGGGAGGGATCTGGACAAAACTCAAGTAAATAAGTAGATAAAAATCTGAAAGAGTGGTGATGGGTATGAAGGAATAAATCAGGGTAAAAGAACAGTAAATGTAATTTATTAAAAATAACAAACAATCCAACTAGAAAATGGGCAAAAAAAAAAAAAGCATGAAGAGACATTTCACAGAAGAGGATATACAGGCACCAAATAAGCACATGAAAAGGTGTTTAATCCGCCAACCACTGGGGAAGCCTTGCATACACAATTAAGACCAGGACTCCTCGCCACGACCTGCTCCGTACCCCTGGCCATGAGGTTCTGCTCACCCTCTGGAGTTAGAAATGAAGAGAACGAGGATCCCCTCGGTGAGCACCATCACGCTGGGCAGAAGGAAAAGCCAGGGGGAATAGGAAAACCACTGCAAGCCCCAGTCTTAGGACTGCCCGTGCCCTTCCATGCTTGCACTAGGCGGGACAGGGTTGAGACCACCAGCAAGTCTCCAGAGCACTCCCCATCCTTTTTCCATGACTGTCGACCTGGCCCTGGAAAAACACCAGTGAGTGGCAGGTACTTAACATGTGCTCATTAAGAATGCTTGGCAAAAGATGCTGTGCTTCCTACCTACCATTTGTTGACAGAGAAATGGGCCAGAACTTGACCAGATGTGTGAACTCCTGAGGAGTCAGCAGCTGCCCTACAGGACATAGGGCAACAGCTGATCGCATGGGGAGGGGCTCAGACAGTAAGGCCCAGAGCTGCCCTCTCCACTCTGGGGGTGGGAGTGGGGGGATAACCTGGTGGGAGGAGCAGAAACACCTGTGCAAGGGACATCTGAGTCCAGATCCTGGCAGAGATGCTTTGTTGCTATGTGACCTGGTGATCCGGTGAAACAGCAATGATGAGAATGCCCATTGCACGACACACAGTGTTCAGCTGCGCCCCGGAAACAAGCTGGCGGCAGTCACTTACTGGCAGTAATGACTTCCTGGAACTGGACTTCTGCATTCTTTTATTCAGCAGCATTTGTCAGGCTCTGAGGCACCCACCCTGTCTGGTATTTTAATCCCATGGCTTTAGAGATGAGAATACTGAGGCCAGAGAGAACTTAGGTCTCCTGCTCAAATCCCAGGGCTGGGGAAAGACCCTCAGCCTCCCAAGGCCTGTCAGGTGTGTTGGCCCTGGGGGGGGGGAAAAAAGCAAGAAAGTATGGACACTTAGGACCCACCCACTCACACGTTCCCCAAAATGCCCCCAGCACCTTCAGCTTTGCAGGAACTCTTAACAACTCCAACCTTCAAAGGAGCCCAATTTTAGAATATTCAAAAGATGAAAACAGACACTTTCTAACCAAAACTTTTAAGGAAATAATCATTGACAGTATAAAAAGTCCTACTCTAATGCATTTAAGCTTTGAGCCAACATCTTAAATTCTTACTACTGTGCCCACCTCTCCAAAATTTGCGTGAACCAAGGCTGTGGTCCCAACAAGGATTTCTGTCTTGCCCTTCAGCTGCAGCCCCAGCATGGGGACTCCCGGGAGGGATCAGACCAACAAGGGGCCTCAGTGCTTGTTACCCTCAGAGAAACCTTCACTCTGTGTGCAGCCAGACCCAGCACAGCTTCTTCTGGAAACTGGTGCCCAAGGAGCAAAAGGAGGAGATGATTGTTTACCCTCTCAACTGGATTGAGAGGTATCCAGTGTCACTTGGGTACACCTGCAATTGAAATTAAGCAACTTAAAAGTCCCTCCCACAGAAAAGGACAGAAACTCTCAAGCTGATGAGTACCAGGCTCCAGAGAAAAGCCTGACACGGATTGGAGATCATTTGTCATCTTGTTCCTTTGTTGAAAGTGTTCTTGTTTGAAACCTCAAATTAAATCAGGTTCCTTTAGACTCATTCACATTTGTTAATACTATAAATGGGTCCCCAAAAACTCTTTCTTATGTGTTATCTTCTTTGACTCCATAACAACCCTGCAAGGCAGGAGTTATGAAACCTCCCTGACAGAACACCAAGCCTCAGAGAAGCTAAGGGATGTGTCCAAGATCACACAGCAAAGGACCAATGTCTCCTGCCCCTGCCTGGTGCTCGTCCCATTGAAATGGACCTGCCTCCACACAGCTGCTTAACATCCTGTCCTCGGCACCAGCCAACTTCTTTCTGAGTTGGCCACTGGCTGGCCAGCACTTCAGCTCCCTTCTACCAGGTAATAGAGCCCTGTCACAGAGAGAACAAAAGTCAAAGCTAAACTGAACTACACACTGGGTTTCAATTTCCCCAATTCTTCTGGGTTGCAAAGGGCCAATGAGAAGCTCATTTACTTGATCCAGTCTTCCCTTCTAGTTAGCTTCATTACCATGCTGATGACCTACCTTTCTCCTGAAGCAGGTTTCTGGTTAACTAACAGGTCTCTGTGGCTCTATAGCCATCTTTATACCAACAACAGAATACTGCCATAAAAAACACAGTGGACTCTCATCGCTTCACAAACCTAGAAATGGCCAGGCCAATTTTTCTGAGGTTCCTTCCAAATCTAAGAACAAAAAGAGATGACCAGAGGAAGTCACACCACTCAAGTACAGATAGATGCATGGTCTGCCCAAAATCTTTGCTCTCACTGCTCTGGTTAGGATGTAAGAAGAGAATGGCCTCAGAGGCGAAGGGAGGAGAAAGCCAGAAACGTGTTGCTGCCAAAGCTGGGGGTTCATCCACATGTTTGCAGGAGCCTGAAGGACCATGTCTGTCGCTCCAGTTCCTGGGACAAAGTGGGTACTTAATACACACTGACAGAATGGAACTGGATTCAATCATAAATATGGAAACAAAGCTGTGCCGCAGGGAAGCCTGGAGGTACAGCAGTGAGTGAACACGTAGTGAGAACTGAAGGCCCACACTGAGTGAGTGGGATCCAGGTCGAGCCTGTAATGGGTTGCAGACCCAGAGAAGGGCAAACTCAGGGACAGCCCGCCCACGGGCACAGAGCAATGACTGGGAAGCTTGTCTCTTCCTCTTGGTCTCTGCATACAGATTTCAAATCCTCCCCTGAAAATCTGAAACACAATCCTGAGACTCATGTATTTCAGCTTTTAAAAATTACCTTAACCTCATGATCCACAAAGCACCAACCTAAGAAAATAACATAAAAATGAATTTCCAGGCCAGCGATGTCTCTGGGTCACTGGCAAAAGTGAAGACTGAATCTGGAGGGATGTGACCTCAACTTAAGTCCATGAGAGCTTCAAAGATGTAGTCACTGCAAAAATCAGCTCACAACAAAAAATACTAACACATTAAATAAAGATCACCTACCATGGGTGAGAATCAGCGAACACCACAAACTAGAGTTTTAACCCAAGAGGCACAGACCTTAAAATAATCTGATAGAGACTACAAATAAATTTATAATTATTCAAGAAGCAAAAGAACACTTGGAAACCAAAGATTATTTTTAAAGGAACAGATCAATTTGGAAAAGAAGATAACCAAAGAATCTCTACAAACAAGCAAAGACATTTAAATTAAAAGCTCATCAAGTGGATTAAACAGTAGACTACAAACAGTTGGAGGAAGAATTTATTTATTGGCTGATTTGTTTATAGATCTGAAGAAATTAAGCAAAGTGCTGCAAAAAGAAAGAAATAGAAACTATGATAGAAAGGTTTCCAAAACAAATTTGAAAATTCAACAACTTATACCAACACCAGAAAGAGAAAATAGAATGAGAGAAAGGCAGTATTTGAGAAATAAAGAGAATATTCCAAAATGATATTAATCCACATATTTGTGAATCAGAGCCCCACGTAGAATAAATAAAAATAAATTCACTGCAGACACATAAAGTATGATTGCTGAAGCAAAAGACAAAGATACCACCTTACAAGCAACCAGGGAAAAGAGGCAGATGACCCACAAAGCAGCAAGAATTAGACAGCCAAGTCCACAGTAGTAATGACAGGGACCAGAGGACAATTAAATAATGCATTCAAAGTGCCAAGAGAACATATCGATCAGCTTATCAACTGAGAGAGTTTACTACTCAAAGATTCACTGAAAGAACACTGAAGAAAGAACTTTAAGAAGAAAACCAAAGCCAGAAGAAGGTAATGGCACAAAAGGCAATGGTAAACAAAGAAAGTTCGCAAGATCGTTGGCAAACTGTTCAAGCATTGACTGTCTAAATAATACACTGATTGTATAAATCACCGATTTATTATACACTGATTGTATAATACTAGGAGCCCTGTACCCTTAGCCACAATACTACATGGCCTCCTGAATCCCCTTCCTTGCTCTGAGTTCTAGTTCAAGTGTAATGTCCTGAAAAGTGATGTGTCTGCCTGGAAAAGGTTTATGAACAGCCAGCTGCTCAGATCAATAATCCAAGGCCAGTTTGTTCGCACTACAGGCCTCCTCTCTCAGAGATGATAATCACAGCATTAAAATACATTGCAAGAGGCACCACTCGCAGTGGGCCTGTCATATATTATCTCATTTCATTTTACACTACACCTGCAGGTGGCTGTATCATGACTCAGACAAGGTAGATAAGCTGTCCAAGGTCATACTGCCCATAGTGACAGCGTGGCTGCTGCTTCTGGTAGGCCATCTGCCTCCATCGTGGCCGAAATTCTCTCCCTGCAAACCCAGCCACGGAAAACATCCCCGCTTGTCAAAAGTAAATCCCTCTTGCTAACTACTGATGTGATGTGAGGTCCAAGTAGGCAGCCTCTGCGGGTCTCCTTTTCCAAGGTAAACTGCATTCAGCATGTGTCAAGGATCTCAAGGTGGGTTGGCACAGGGAAGACCAGGTCAGAGAAATAGAGGGGAGCCGACACAGGGGGCTTCGAACCCTGAGAGGAAGAGACCAGGCGTCTCAAAGGGAAGGAGTCACCACCTTGAGGGAAGATGGAGTAACTGTCACACACTGCCAGGCAAAGAGGGGCAACGTTAAATTGTCTCCATCTCCCAATTCGGAGCATCAACATCTTGCTGGGAAGACCCTCGCCAGACATTACATCCAGTCTTAAAGTTCAGGGCCTTTAAAGATAGCATATGTACTTGGAAAAATGACTCCCCAGTGAGTTCCTTGAGACACCAAAGTGGCCGGCCCATCTCCCATCTCCATGTGTCCAGGCTGTCTCTGGCACAAACAGACAAGCAACAAAGGCTGTGGAGTGCACCACCCTGCTGGGCGGGAGGGCCTTAGCACCCATTCACCCAGCCTCTGCTGAGAGGGCTGGAAACTGTCTGGGGCCAGCTTAGGAGTCAGGCCAGGTCCCCACTGACTAGAATTCAGGGTTGGGGAGACACCCTCAGGGGTCCTCAGCCATACAGAAAATGCCAAACTTCCCACATGTGATTTCCCCACAGACCCTTCTTACATTTTCTTTTTAATTTCCATAGTCTAGGAAGGAAAATACTCTGCATTTGTTTCTTATTAATTTACAAATCATTAAAAACATATTTTACAAGAATTTTTAACATCCACAAAGCTCTTTTTTTAACCTCTTGTAAGTCATTTAGCACTCTTTTCTCAAGGAAGAGGAAAATGCATTTTTTGCCAAGAATAAACTCCTCACTTTAAGTTGGGTTCGGCTTTTAGTCCCAGGCTCATAAACTCCAGCATGGCTTGGACAAACTGAGAAAGGAAATTCTTCCCCAGCCCCAAGTCCGCAAGATTGTAAGCAGCATGATTTTCACACACACACACTCGCCAAACAAAACTGGGGGTGAAGACTGGATAGTCTTCTGTAAGCTTGGCCTCAACCCTAACCAACAGACCCCCAACAGAGCCATCCAAGGGAATCTAGAAAGGGGTTCTCAGCCGGGGCACCTCCCACCCTGAGCAGCCACAAGCTCTCTGAGCAGGATGCAGCTTTGAGCAATACTGTGCCTCAGAGGATGCACAGCCAGGCTGACCGGGACACCTGAGCTCTCCATGTGCTGTGCTTAAGAGGTGGCAGACAGCATGGTGCCAAGCTGGCACTAAAGGAAGATTGCGCATGTGTGGAACACGCAAGAACTCTGCTTTGTGCATATGCAGGAGAGCACGGCCGTGCAGTAAACCAGTCACCCAGACAGTGTCAGCACCAAAGGGCAACCAAAGGGTGGTGATTTTACCAATGCAGTGGGGCATCATAACACTGCAGTGGTTACTGATCTGGAACTATCCCTGATTTGTGCACACTTTGGTTTTATGGATTCCACATGTGCACTCCCCCCAAAATTCATATGTTGAAGCCCTAACCCCAGAGCAATGATATTTGGAGTGATGAGGTAATCAGGGCAGGATGAGGTCAGGAGGTAGGGCCTTCATAATGGGTTCAGTGTTCTTATAGAAGAGACACCAGAGGGTTTGCTGTCTCTCCATGCACACACAGAGGAAAGGCCATGTGAGCCCACAGCAGGAAGGCAGCTGCCTGCAAGTTTCTTAGTAACACAAATGAACTTCACTAGAAACTACCACCCTATCCAGGTGCAGCTGAGGACAGAGTCTTGTTTCCTCTGCTTTTTAACACTCCAGGGCCAGGAGCACTTCCCCAATACGCGCGCACACACACACACACACGCCAGTCCTTCCCACCACAAGTCAGTGAATCAAACAGCTGACACTTAACCGATTTGATTTTGCCATCTTTTAGCCACAAAAATGCATAGAATAACACAACCTGGGATCATATAAGACAAAGTGGGAATAGGTAAAGTAAAGCTCAAAAGCAGAGAACACTAATGGGAGCCAGGAACAAGGCGGCCCAGCAGGCAGCCCTGGAGCTCCAGACCTTCCTGATGGGTGGCCTCTACCAGGTGACAGGACACTGATCAGGAAGGAGCATGGCTCCCTCGGCCCACAACATCTAAACAAATGTGTGGGTTTTAATAGTTTAGGAAAAGCATGAATGAGTAATCACGGGGAGGGGCCTGGACCTCAAGTACACTGGGGAGCCACACCTGCCACGACGTCTTTCACCAGGACTGTCTCTCCCCTGACAGCTGCATCTGCCTCTGCACTGGAGGCCTGATGCCTGTCCCCCAGCCCCAGCCATCAGGTTCCTGAGCAGGAACAAGGGGATCTCTCACCACAGGGGGCAGACCTCAAGACTCCCCTGCTCAGAGCTAAAGGTCTGCTCCCTGCAGCTCAAGCTAACTCCACGCCCTCTGTGTGGGCTCTCCTGGCACCCAGCCATGCCCTCCTTGGGCCCTTGGTGCTCCAGACACTCAGGCCTGAAGGAGACTCCCCACTCTGCCGTCTCACTCTCAGGACTCCAGAGGCCTCCCCAACTCAGTAAGGTTCCTCTGCTATACCTGTAGGACCTGTCGTTTCACACACAGCCGACCCAGGGCCTAGATGATGCCTGGCGTACAACACATGCACAATAAACACCCAAAGGGCAAGCTGTTTCCCAGAACGCAGCACACCCCCTGGCACACAGTAAGCACTTAACAAGTAGTACTGGAAGCACAAGAACACTTTCCACCCCAAATGTTGTCTGCACCAAGGAGGGTGTGTTCAGTTCTCCAAGGAAAGGGCACACAGATGTAGGGAGGATGTTCCTGGCCAGCCTCCCACAGAGGTAGCATGTGAGCTGGGCCATATGGACGGAGGACTAGGGGAAGAGGCGTTCCAGGCCAAGAGAACAGGAAGGACAAAGGCCAAAGAGCCTGGCGTGTTCAGGGACATCTCCCACTGTTGGGGGGAGGGGGTTGAAGTGTGAGGTTACTGTCTTATCCTCGTTTACGGCAGTAAAAGCCACTAGTTTATTGGCAGCAATTGTTAAATATTCATGAATTGTGCAAGCCTGTTGTTAAACCATTGTTAGCTTGAAATCAGTCATGGCTGAATTCAAAAATTGCCAAAGGTGGCACATTGGGGAAGGACAGCCCCAATTGTGCTGCCCCGACCCCCATGCCTTTCTTTTCCTAGGAAAATTGAACATTTGAGAACAGGTATTATCACCCCATATTCCCAATGAAAATATTAACTTTAAAAAGTAGGTATGCATGTTGTAGGTCAGAAATGGATCATAAAACGTGAATTCCGAGGGATGAATTCAGAGCCTTCTCTGCCAAGGAGCCCAGCAGGAAAAGCTCCCCGTCTCATTGGTGCTTTCCTTCCCTAAGCTGGTAGCTTTAGACAGCCAGTAACTTCTCCAAATGTTCACATCTGCAGCAGGTTGTATTTTCCCAAAATGGCTCACAGCACTGTCTCCAGTCTCATATGCTCATCTTGCCTTGTGACCTTGACACTGCTCCCGTCAGATTGGGGTGGGTCTGCACACCTCCCATAACGCAGGCAGGCCTTTGGACTGCCTCCAGCAGCAGAGCACAGCAGACCTCACGTTACACGATTGCCAAGGCTGTACCATGAAAACGCCAGACACTAGACCAGACCAGGAGGACACACGCACAGCCCATAGAGAGGCATCCCCTCAAGCCAGCTGACCTCCCAGCCAAGAGCCATGGGGGGGGGGGTGCCTTGGAAAGCAGCCCTGAGTGGAGCAGAGGTGAGCCACCCCAGCTGAGCCCCGCCCAGTGGCAGACTTCTGAGTAGGATCTGTGATAAATAGATCTGTTTTGGCCACTAAGTTTTGAAATGGTTTGTTACGTAGCAGTGTAGAACTGGAATAGATTCCTCATCAGGAAAGTGGGGAGAGATAACATCCTCCTTGTGCAGTTGCTGGGATGGTCCTGTACGGCAAAGTATGACAGGTGCAAGACCAGCCCCCGGCTCCTTGCAAGTGCTAGGCACACGTGCATGGCCTCCTTCCCCCAGCACCCAACCCCCATTCTCTGCCCACCCCTCAGGATTCTTGTGTCCTGCACTACTGTGCTCCGTCAGCCTTGGCCAATGGGATTTTTATCCTAAGACAAGATTCAGGCTGTTCATAATACGCTCTTGTCTTCCAGACACAAAGAGATCTCAGAGATCTCCATGCAGGTCAGCACACCACCTGCTTCAGAATACATTTTGCTGTCTATCCCTCAGAATCAGAGCCACAGCAGGGCCCAGAAATTCATATTTTCCACCAAGAGGGCCCAACACCCAGAACCAAGGATTAGCACCTTGGACAAGAGCCACAGGATGTTTCCTTAGGTTTCTTGGAGCCTCAGTTTCTTCATCTATATACTGAAATAGCCCCCTTGGGATGCCCATTAAGTAGATAATGTGTAAACATCCTGACACAAAGAGGATGTCCAGCAGATAGCAGTGTCCCTGTCGCCATCTTGCTGGTCTCTTTGGGCTCTTCAGAAGCCCTGGCATTATAACAGTCCCTTTTACCTGTCCAGAAGTAGAGTGGCTTAGGTCTGCACCTCTCCCCACGACAGTGGTTCTCAGCCTGGGCTGCACATTAGAATTGCCTGGGGCTCGTTAAAAATGCCAACCCCTTTGCCCACCCTGAACCAAGAGAGTGAGTCAAAAAGTCTGATGGGTGGGTAGTAAGGTGGAGGGGGGATCTGTTTTATAAACACCCAGGTAATTTCAACGTACCCCAAAGTGGCCCTGAAGTATGAACAGGTGAAGAGCAGTTAAATGTCTTACCTTCAGTGCCTGCATGCCTAGGCTCTGCACTCTACATACAGACAGTGGTTTAGCTTAAGTCAGAGCAGAGCAGAGCAGATAACAGAGAGACAGAACTGCGTTTCCCAACTCCCCTCTATTGGAGACACACCTGGTCAATTGTCGTGGGAACTGAATCTAACAGTGTAATGTATGACATGAGCCAGTGTGGTGCTGGCACACGGTGGGTGTGTAAAGAATGCAAGGTTATTTAGTACAGTACTTACTGTTTTCAAACAGGAGCTGTTATCTGTGTCTAAGAGGCCTTCAGCCCCACCCAGAAAGGCCCACACGCTCAGAGCCACTGGGGACCCCAGGCATAGCCATTAGGCAGCTAAGTCTCCGTAAGACAGAGCAGCCACAGTGTGAGAGCCCCAGGTACCAGACAGAGGGAAGAGAACTGGGAGCCTGCCAAGGACCCTGAGAAGTCACCGCTGGGAGGAGTGGGAGACAGGCACTGCAAGTTTCCATCGGATTTTATAGATGAGGAACTGAACTGTCAGGGTCACAAAGCCCCTGTCCTAGAGGGGCTCCTCCCCTTCTCCTAGCTAATGTCTCCCCTGCTCACTGGCTTTGATGGAGCTGGAGTCCTGAGCCCCTGTGCTGGTACTGCCCACCCCTTCTCAGGCCTGGTCCCCAGATACTGGGGAAGATAAACAGGTTACCTACACAGGTGCCCTGAAAGGGTCCTGAAGGAGAGCTTCCCTGGATTCAGAGGCCTATCCAGGCTGGTATTCATGTTCCCTGTCCCCAAGCCTGAAGGTCTGGGTGCCTGCCCTGTGCCACACTCATCCCCTGGCCCCCCACTCCTGGCTCACTTCCTCAGACTGAGCAGGGACACCGTCTGGAGCCATGGTCAGCATCACAGGTCAAGGTCCAGGGGCCCATCCAGTCCAGGCCCTGTCTGCACTGGCCCTGGGCCCACAACTGAGTTCTTGGACCCTCACTGGGGACAAACACCCATGGAATGAGATGCCTTGTGAACTGGAGGAAGAGGGAGACGGCAAGGGTCCCCAGTATTCTAACCTCAGAGCCACAGGGGAGACAGTGCACCATGAACAGGGCGAGGCAGGAGAGGCCAAACTGTGACACACACCACACACTCCCCAAGGAAAGGAGGGTTCCCTGTCATACACTCCCTCTGATATGTCAGCTGCCATCTAGGGTCCTTGATGCCTTCTAGCTTCTGCAGATGTCAGACCCCTGCTAAGCTAAAAAAGACCCCCAAACTGTCCTAGAGAGAAAACAGGAGCCCAGGCCAGGCTCCAGAGAGCTGGATGGCCTGGCATGACCCTTCTTCACTGACAGGCCGGTCCCTGGTGTCTGTGATGTCATCCAGGCCTTGAAACGCAATCTCTCCATGCAGGGTATCAGCTGTTGGGGCTCTGGAGTGCACAGAACTCCTTCTCCCAGGGGCCACTGCAGCACAGAGGCAGGTGTGGCTATCCCAAGTCACAGACAAGGCTGGGGGCTTGTCCCTTGGCAGGGACCTGCTAATAGCTACCCAGCAAGGGTGTTCAAGGGAGAGGAATAGGGACCACACATGCAGAAGAGGCCCCCATAGGCAGGAGTCTGGGGACAGTAAGGATGGGTCCGAGCAACCACAGTGAAGTATGCAAAGTGTGACTTGTCCAGTGGCGCAGTGGACAACACTCACACCTACCCAGCAGGCCCACATTGAGGGACCTTGGCTGTAGAGGCCATAAGACTTTCAGGTACTGAAGTGGCCAGAACGCCCAACAATGAGAGTTGATCAGTGCATTATAGTCATCATAAGGGGGAATATTATGCAGATTTTAAAATGTTATTTAAAGAATTTTTAATAACCCAGACCAATGTTCTCTACAGTGTACCCTTCTGCATCTCATGCCTTTTCCCCTACAACAGACGGCTACCAGCTGTTTGGGGACAAGACCTGAATAGCATGGAGGGGACCAAAGATGCTGGATGAGCCCCAGTGAGTCCCTCTGGCCAGCACCCCCTTTCCCTGGACCCCTGGTAACATCTGCCTCCCCTGGAATGTGAACCTCTGGGTTCAGGGAGGGATTGTGAAGAGGAAGGCTTTCCAGGGTTCCATCCAGCCCTCAGCACAGCCGCTGAAGCCACTGAAGATGTGCTGTGTGGGTTCCAGGCCAGCCGGGGACCATCCACAGACCTTGGTGACACAGCTTTGAACCAAGCCAGAGCCCAAGGAGGAGAGAACAAGGCCTCATCAACCACGAAAGCCTTCAAAGGCTGGTGGGAAGTGCCCTCTGTCAATTCCAACCACATGGCAAATTAAGTTCTATTTAGCCTCTTTCAAAAATATTTTCCTCTCTTGATTTAATAAAAGTTGGAGCTGTGCCACTGTTCGTAGGCAGGCTGGGATGCAGCTCAGTGAAGCAGGAGCAAGCTGCCTGCCCCCACAGACCGGGCCACAGCCACTCCACTGCACCTCCCCAGATTGCTTCTGTTTGCAGGCTGCAAAGATCTCAACGCCAACATGTCCTTTGGCACTGGTAGTTTGTTCTTCCTTTTTCCCTCCCTCACCTTCTTGGAATCTGTAAGGTGGAGAAAAAGAGCATGGAGACAGAAGAAAATGGCCGTCCTGTCCACAGAAGCCCAAGCCCAGGCAAGGCCCTACATCACACACAGGGACACAGCCCACAGCCAGCCTCCCCACCTGTTTCCAGGGCAGGCCGCTTCCCCTGGTGACTCCCACCAACCTCCGATGGGGTCTTCACCCTCTCCACTCAGTCGCTTGGTCCCACCACTCCCCTGGGACGAGGGACAGCTCTCTGTCCACATCTCATGTGACTCCCTGTAGCAATAAACAAGATGGGCCCCTTCCTCCTCCTGGAAGTACACTGCTGTCCTGGCCCCTGGAAAGCAGACCTCCTCAGAGCCAGCATACCCAGCCAGCTGCTGGGCAGATGGGCTCAGAGCTGTGCCCCTCGCTAGCAGCTGCCCCCAGCCCTGGGGAGCCACCCACCCACCTGCCCACCCCCCGACCTGCACCCTCTTCTGGGGCTGTTCTATAGGCAGTGACCTCCTGATAGAGGGTCTGGAGGCTCGGTCCTTTGCCTGCAATTGTGACAGCTCTGAGGGCTGAGGCCCCAGTGGCAGCCACATTGCAGATTAGTGCCTCCCTCCACCCAGCTCCACTTCCAACTGCCCTGCAGGCGTGTCTCCCAGTAAACGCCCTGCACCTGCCTCTCCATTCAGAATCTGCTTCCCCCACCTAAAATGGTTGGTGGCAGGCACAGTCCTTGAAGGCAGACTTTAAAGAGGAATTTGCAGCCAGCCGTCTGGCCAGGCCCCACCGCTGGGCCAGCACTGGTGTAGGGACCACAGGCCAAGCAGCATCCCTGGCCTTTGAGAAGTTGGGAGAAGCAGTGAGCAGAAGGACCAGGGAATGGGTGGCACTTGAAGGAAGAAAATGACAGCTCAGGGTGATTAATTACCAACTCAGGGCAAACATGAAAGCTAAGGGGGCTTCCCCAGCTGCTAAGAAAACTCTAATGTCCTGCAGCTAAGAATAGAGTGGGGGTCAAGTTCAGGACTTAATGTAAGAGTGCCACCTTCAGAGAAGATGGAATATTCAGCCCTGGCCAGTCCCCCACAAGTTCAGGGCCCCAGTGTGCAAAGAAGGGAACCGATTCTCAGGATGGGGCACTCTGGGGATGCAGGTCCAAGGTCCCTGAAACTGCCAGAGAAAGGGCAGAGCAGCTCACTGCTGTCTGAGAAGACAGCACCCCACCTGATGGAAGTACTGCCATGGCTTTAATGAGGTATCACCAGGACAGCACCGCCCCCTGAGAATGTGCCCACCACCCCCTGGCAGCCAGCCTACACACTAGGATCACACTCCACACAGCCTGGCAGGGAAGGTGGCTGGCCTGCCAGAGGAAGGAACATGTGGCATCCCCCATGACGGCAGGGCTAGCCAGCACATTCCAGCAGAAGCCACTCCATGCAGCAGTGGGGCTGAATTTGGGGTACTGCATCAAGGGGTAGAGATTTTGGACAGAGAAGGGGTGCTGACCCAGGAAGGTTTTCCTGCAATTCAGGAATTTAGCACCCTGGCAAGGACCCAGGAGAGCAGGGCTCCCACGCATGTTTCCTGGAAGCTTGCGGGAAGCGGTGGCCCACGCTCAGTGACACACAAGTGTCAGAGTTGCCACAACAGACAGCAGAGGCACAGCAAAAGGTCTCCAAACAGTGGACCTCCATGAGTAGACAGACTATGTAAGAAGGACAACACCAGGTGCCCATGCTCCCCAAGAGGGACACCCTGCCTGTTGGTGGGGAGGATGGTGATGGTGAGTGGGCCCACGACCCTAAGGAGCTCAGGGATGGCTGTCCATGCAGGCTGGACGCAGAAGAGGCTGCCACAGAACTGGTAGCATTGGACACACAGGAGCCCGCCCCACAGAGCCTGGGGGGCAGTTGTGAACATCACAAGCTGAGGATGCAGGCTAGTATAATGGGCTGAGTGGCAGCAAGTGGAGATAAAGAACGCGGAGTTCTTAGGGAAGAGAGATGGGCCAAGAACAAGGGACTGCTAGTTACACAGAGTAAGTGAGGGTTGGACGACCAGAAGACTGAGGACAAAGGCTCCACTAAAAAGCCCCAACCCCTTGCCCGTTGGCAGGCCTAAACCCATCTTCAATCCAGAAAGTACAGACCAGAGGGGATGGTGAGTCCCCAGGAGGAAACCCCAGACACACTGTGGCAGGATCCTCAGTAGACTTCCTCAGACCTTCCCCGGAGGCTCCTACAGTCTCGTACTCATACGTGCTGGGGACATGGCAGTGCCCAGGGCTGTAGGGTTGTTAGAGCCGCTTCTAGAAAGGGCCACATGCCCCCTGGTCACAGCAGGGTGTGGCCTGTCTCAGCTCATGTCGGGTCCTGAGGTCCCTGGACGGGCCTACTTGTCTCCACCTCTGAGCACCAGGGCTTACTCCAGACCCCGGTCTTTTCTCTCCAAGCCCTCCCTGCCCCCACCCAGGCCTATGTGTGTGGATTCCCAGATACATGTGCACCCAGACCTCCCTCCAGACTCTTCCTCCTCCTCACTCAGCATCTCTCCACCTCTCACAGCCATCTCCAAGTCAACACGTCCACACTCTTCCTTCCTCCACATGGGCCGTGCACAATAAGCCGCTGCCTGTTCTATTACCTCATCCCAGCTCCCCTGCCATCCAAGATCTGAGTTCCCTGGGCCAGGTTGGCCATAGCGGCTCCCTGCTGCCACACAGGCCCCTCCATGCACCTACCCATGGCAGCTACACCCAGTCTTAAACACCAGTCAGACCTCCTCCTTCCCTGGCTCCCCAACCATGTGGGATGAGATCCAAAGGCATGTGTGGCTTTTCAAAGTCCTCCTGACCCAGGCCCTGCCTGGCTCCCCAGCCCAGGAAGTTGTCAGATCTTGTCAGACAAGATTCTGTTGACTGTCCTTGATAAAGGTCAGCTGTCAAGGACCACAGCTTCAAAGGCCTACCTCTCTGTTTCTGATAAAAGCCATTAGGGTTGAGCACTGATACTCTCCCCACTGCATTGTAAAAGACACATAGAAAAGACTTTCTCATGGTGTGATTTCTGGCCCAGAAAAAAAAAAAAAAAAAAAAAAAAGGCAGGGTCATGAGGCAATCGAGTGCTGTCAGGCAAGAATTGCTTCCATAGTTCTTTCAATGGGCACCAGATCAATGTTTGTTAAAAAACAAAATTAAATTAAGAGACCTTGCCTTCCTCTCCCCAGACACCCTGAGGATATCTCTAGCATCATGTTATTTAAAAGTATCTTACCTGTTACCCACTACCTTTTCTGCTCCTCTCCCAAAATTGTGACCTTGCTGAGAACAGGTGTATGACCCATTATTCTCTGAATTTTTAACCTCCAGCCAGGCACTGAGCAGGTGCCCAGGGATTTGATGAAGAAACAGAGGTAACTGATGGAGGCCCTCCCCCGGGCCTTCCTTCCTCCCAGCCTTGCACATGCAAAGGAATCCCAGGCAAGGCTGTGGCCCACACGTCTGTCTCCCACACATCGGTCTGCCAGCCTGTGAGCTCTCCAGCGCAGACATGCCCAGGCCAGCCTGGATTCAGCACTGCTGCCAGCCCAGGTCCTGGCACCCAGAAAGTGCTGGGTGAAGTCTGGCTGGCTGGGCTCCTACCCAGTGAGGAAGGAATTACTCACTTCCCTGAGGCTTCATTTTGAAAATGTATTTAGTAACTTCTAAACAAATCATACCAACCCTCCAAGTTTTATTTGTTCAGTTAAATTAATTCTATTTTAATATTTCCATTAGCCATTTAATTTATTCTAAAACCTGGCACTGCAAAGTAATAAAACCTCTCAAATATTGACAGACAGTAAAGTAAATGTCGCCCAGCTACAACCATCTGTTTTTCCTCCGAATTCCTCAAGATGGAGAGTGTGTGCCGCCATGATTTATTTATGGGCCTTCCTCGGCCTGTGGTGTCTGCTCCCAGCCCTCCCTCAGCCCTGGACCAGGGCTGCCGGATGCCACGGTCTGGACCCAGTCAACACAGTATGAGGCAAAGAAGGAAAGAGTCTGGAGTAAAAATGAGAAAATCTGCACAGCACAGAGAAATGGAGTGATCTCAGGTGAACTGTAAAAGCTCACCGTCCCCCACCGCCTGCCCCATGCCAGTGGCCTTCTGATGTCCCTGGTGCACTGACCCCATCTCACCCCCACTCCTCCTGGCCCTGCCCATGGAATGAGAGGGCCCTCTTCCTGTCCCGCTAGCCTGGACAGGGCAGGGGCACCAGGCTGCACAGCCCACATGGGGCCCTCACAGAGGCAGTGTCTAGCTGGCTGGCAGCTGTACCTCCCCACCGAGGGTCTGCTTCAGCATGGGGGTGACACTGGTGGCCCTGCTCAGAGGCAGCTCCCCATGAGCCAGGTGCAGCAAGGTCCGAAGAAAAGGCTTCAGGGGTGACAAGGGGTAAAACGAGGTTCAAATCCTGTACCTACATAGGGCCTGGGTGGGTCAGTCATTTAAGCATCTGGCTCTTGATTTCAGCTCAGGTTCATGAGTTCGAGCCCTGTGTCGGGCTCTGTGCTGACAGTGCAGAGCCTGCTTAGGATCCTCTCTCTCTCCCTCTCTCTCTGCCCCTCCACCCTGAAAATAAATAAATAAACTTTAGAAAAACAATTCCTATACCCACCACTCCCCTTTCCTAGAGCAGAAGCATGAGATGCCCCACGGGTTGGGGGTATGTCTGCCCAAAGCAGGGGCCCAGAAGGCCATGGCAGCACTCCTTGCTCTCTCCAGACACCCAGCATCTCTGTGAAGGAAGGCTGTCACGTGAGCCACTGCTCTCTGAGCCAGGGGTACAGGTTCGACTTCCCCCAGGGTTGGCAGGGAGACAGGGAAAACACACACACCCGCCAGGCACCCACACACCTGCCAGGAGGTTCAAATGTACCTGGTGTTTATTCGGCACACATAATTGCAATTCCTTTCCTACCCTTACACCAAGCCAAGGCAGCCACAAATATTCCTCTGCACATGTCAGAGCCACGCAGCCCCAAACCATTTGGTCTTCCCCTCCCTAATTGCCTCTTGTTATGGCCTCCCCGCTCCCACCCACACGCAGCACAGCTACAGGATTGCATCTTTGGTGGAAGAGCTAAATGGGGGGTGGGAATAGGGGCATCCAGGCCTTTAGCCCTGAGCTCCTGCTGCAGCCCAGAAGGGAATCAGAGCCCAGGCTATTCGCTCGTCCCACAAGCAGGTGTGTCAGCCCAACTTACTTCAGGGATGCCAGATGCCTCAAGTTTCCTGGAGCCCTGTGGGGAGAGACCAGCAAGCGAAGAGATGCGCCTGTATGTCCTGTGCTACAGCAGGGTTGTGCCCACCCAGCAGGGCCTAGGCAGGGGTCAGGGGCCTGCTTGCGGGACAGGAGTGGCTCCCAGAGGCAGTGGCACCAGAGAGGAGTCTGCAGGTTAGAGAGCGTTCAGGAAGAGAAGCTGGTGTGAGCAAAGGGTCAGAGGAGGAAACAGCAGGCCCCGCACAGCCTTCTGGACTGAAGCGGAAGTCATGAGAAGGGCAAACACAAGGGAGGTCAACACTGGGAAGAAAGCACAGACTTCTGCCCAAGGGCCGTGGGAGCCAAGTTGTGAGCCTAGGGGAGGGACGTGCCCCACTTTTGAAACTGAGACCCCCCTGGGACAGCCATGGAGAGCTGGAGGAACCCAGCCCAGGAGGAAATGCTGGAGACAGTGGGAAACATGAGACTCGGGAAGGGCCTGAAAGATGTTCCCCAGACAGAGGCCTGCTCTGCTCCTTCATTCTGGGTGGTCCCACAGACAGGGTCTCAAGGAGGCAGTTAGACAGCCAGCACCACACAGACGGGCTCAGGAGGGGCTCTGCAGACTTGGTGAGCCCTCCATGGGTGTCATTGAAGGGGATGGGCTCAGGTAAGCCCTCTGACACCAGGACAATAAATGTTTACAGAGCAATTGCTGTGTGCAGGCACCCTGCCGAGCACTTGGGGAGACGATAGTGAGCAGAAAAACTGCCACCTGCCTCGTCCACCCAGAGGCCCCTCTTGCGCAACTCAAGATGGGAATGGAAGAATTGCACAACTCAAGTGACAACTCAGGGAGTGCAGCCAAAGAGGACCACACAACCAAAAGGACATGGTGGGGGTGAGTGATTCAGGTAGGGTGAAGAGGGAGGCGTCCTCCCGGGCCCCTGGTCTCGGCATCATTACCAGATCCTCAAGGAGGCCCCCATGCACAAGCAATTCTTCCTGCCCTGGCCCTCCCAACCCTGCCACCCAAGGACCAAAGAAATACATTCAAATAGCAACCCCAGCCAGTGTCCTGCCCGTGGCCATCGTTTCTCTCACGTAAGCTCAGGGCAACCATAGGTGTGGATACCACACAAGCAAGGGAAGGAAGCACAAAGAGGGGAGGAGCCTCCAGTAAGAACACATAGTCTCCGGGAGAGTGGCGGGTGGTTCCAGGCTGGATCTGCGGGGTCTAAGCCCCATGCTCTGCACCCCCCAGCCCTGCTCTCAGCCACAGGACAGCTGTGAAGACCCTGGCTGGCTATGCCTGGTGCCCCACTGCGGCCTGCACAACACATGCCTCCCCAGAGTCACTTTACCCCCATCTCCCCACACACTGTACCCCAAAGAACTGCCACAGACACGCCTTGGTGGCAGTTCCCCCATTTTTTATCTACATGTTTGGGTTTTCAATGATCTCAACAGGTTCTGCCGACATCATCCCGGGAATTAACGAAGGCTGCCAGTCTCACAGCTCAAAGAGAGGAAAAAAGAAGTTGTGTGTTCACAGCCAAAAGAGGAGTTCATAAATTTTAACAAAATTGCTAGATGTGTGTGATTTATAGCCAAGGCAAGACGCTCCAAGCCCCTGAGGAGCGGAGCGATGGCTGGGAGGAGGCGGAACATGGTGAGAAGGCGGCAGAGCCAGCGGGCTCAGAAGGACGGTGGCACTCAGCAGAAAGGCACGTGGGCCCAGGAGCAGTGTCTGCAAAGACGGGCAAAGCAGAGCTTCCTGCAGTTCCTGTGCCTGGGACATCTGTGAAGATGATGCAGAGCAAGCACCCACAGAGGTGACCGGCCTCAGAATGCCATGCAGGACCCCAGTGCAGTCCTCCAGTGCCCCCTGGGTGAGTGACAGCTGCCCAGCACACCAGGATCCCCTGGAGATTCAACATGGCCCTTCCTGCTGCAGCAGGCATCTGAGGTGCCCTGACACAGGGACACCACCAGGGCCGGGCTGAGGACCATGTGGCAGGGCAGCATGGATACTTGGGGGACAAATCTCACAGCAGTCCCCAGCCCCCACACCTGATGCCCCATGGGTGTTCACTCACAGAGCATCCGAAGGTCCGGAGCCTGACATGCAGGAGCCGGGGTGCAAGACAGCCCTCAAAGGAGAACCAACCACCAGTCCTGGTGCAGGAGGGGGAAATGAAGGAAAAGTTCTACAGGGGTCTCAGGACACAGTTCTCCACGACACCCTGAACTCTTTGTCTACCCACTTTTCGGCTGGGCACACCGGTCTGGGCATCTGTGACCTTTCCAAGGGTTAACAGGTGGTAAGTGGTAGAGATAAGGTTCAAAGCCATATCTGATGGACCAACACCCACATTCTCCACCAGCTTCTTCTCCCTACGCTGATGACAATCAGGCAATAGCAATTGGTTCAGTGTAGATGTTCCTGTTTATGTCATGGTCATGCCTTATATATTCCTTTACATGCACCAAATATTTCACTTAGAAAAAATTTTTTTAACGTTTATTTATTTTTTTTTTTTTTTGAGAGAGAGACAGAGCACCAGCGGGGGAGGGGCAGAGAGAAAGACAGAATCCCAAGCAGGATCCAGGCGCTGAGCTGTCAGCACAGAGTCTGATGCAGAGCTCGAACTCATGAACTGTGAGATCATGACCTGAACTGAAGTTGGACGCTTAACTGACTGAGCCACCCAGGCGCCCCCAAATATGTCACCTTAAAAGATAATTTTTTAAAGTTCTCAGAGCCGATGGAAAGAGAATCACTCCTCTCCCTGCACTCTTCACCTGGATGGGCAGCCACCCGAAGAGGAAGCTCAGCAGGGCAGGGTGGGAAGTGACCGGATCTCCCATCCACCAGGCTGAGAGCTTGTCTGCGGCCCATGGCACACCAGATTCTGGGGGAGCTGTCCAACATCAGCACCATCAGCTGGTCCCGTCCCCAAAGTGACCGCAGCCACTGTGGAGGACACCCACACTATGCCACTGTGCCTGGGCCCTGGACCTAGGGTGGAGACTGCCACCACTAAGGAATGTTCCAGGAGCTATGATCTGTGGACAGGCTACTTCCTTACAACTCAGGCCCTGGAGCCATGTCACTTCTGGGATGAAAGGCTCTGGGGTAGGGAAGAAAAACATGCCCCAAGGGGCAGCCTGCCCACCCATCTGTCAAGACAGCTGCTCTCTGAGGAAGGTCGGGTCAGGGAAGGGATAGAGAGGGGGAGAGAGGAGGACAGTGAGCTTGATGGAGGGCAGCCACCCGATGACAGGACCCAGTGGCCTGTCCTGGGAGAGGCGCAGGGGGGTGGGACCTGGCAGCTGGGAGCAGCTGAGCAGGGACAGAGGTGTTCATCATTTTGCGGGGTCAGCCTGAAGCCAGGGTCACCGGAGGGCCATCTAGTCAGCCAGCCCACCGAGGACAGCTGCTGCCCCATGCACAGGCCAGCACGATCTGGGACATGAAGGCAGAGAAGTAAAACTAAATCGTGAGGAGGCCAGAGGGGCCTTCGGTAACTGGACTTGTGTTCCAGCCTGCCCTTGGGACTTCTGGCAGGCTGTTCAACCTCCCCACAACCGGTTTTCCTCATCCTTCTGGAGGGACTAAGAATTCCTGTCTCTCAGAAGGGCTAGTGGGATGATTTGAGATCCCGTGTCTGCACATGAGACACAGGCATAGATAATACAGCAACTCCTGTCGCTGCAGGCCTCTGATGGGCTCCCATACGAAGGCTGCACGGTACTCACTCCCATTTTACGGATGAGACAACTGAGGCTCAGAGAGACAAGTAGCTAGTGGAAACCCACAGGGCTAGGAAGTGCCACTCTCCCCATTTCTGCTCTCCCTAGAAAGAAGTTTCCAGACACCAGCCACTTCTCTAGCATAAGCCTATTTACTCACATCTCTCCCCAGGCAGAGATAAAAAGCCAGGCCATTTCCAATGTTCACATTTTCATTCCTTGAAATTCTGGGAAATTCTTCCAATGCTGTACAGCGCAGACAGGAGGCCAGGGGGCCAGGAGGCCAGGGCGAGGTGTGGCGCACTAAGATGGTGCTCATTCCTCTCAGATGTTTATGGGGAGCCCTTCTGTGGCCCTGTGACCTTCTCAACCGGGTGGCTGTCAGAAGAGAAATGTTTCATTATTCAGAGGTGCCTCCCACCTCTGGTCGCTGCCACCCCTGACCTCACATGGTGCCTTGGGGTGACCCCAAATCCTCCACATTCCTCCTCCCTTTTGCAAGGGATACTTTCAGAGCCTCCCCCAGACTGTTGAGGGACTTAAATCACAAGTGTCCCAGGGCAGGACGAGCTGACAGGCCCAGAGTCCCCATCAATCTTCCCACAGGACACTCCAGGCTCCGACTGAGAAGGATTTACGGGGTGGGAGGGACACAAGACAATGCAACCCCACCCAGGCCCCCGCCAGCAGCCTTTTCCCACGGTCAGCTCCAGCCATCCCTACTGGACGGGTCAGAAAGGCTGGCTCAGGGGAACTCACCCTGTCGGAGTAGAGGATGCTTCCCTGCAGGTAGTTCAGGCTGGTGGGCTTAACCTACGGCTTCCCTGACTTCTTATTCTTGTCTCCATGTGTCCAAAGTCTCTGCAAAACCTCTGCTTTTTAAATGAAGGAATAAAAGAAAACAATGAGCTTTGTTTTGCTTTGCTCTGCTCTGCTCTGCTCTGCTCTATTCTGTTTTGTTTAGTTTGGTTTTTAAGCAACTTGTTCTCAAGTGCTAAGAACCACAAAGGCATCTCCCACCAGCCTGCAGCGAACGCGGACACACAGCGGGGAGTCTGGTCATGTCTGATTTCCCAGGGAAGCCACATAAAAAGCCCTTCTCGTCACAGGAACAATGCTGCGCTGAGAGCAGGCACAAACCTCCCCTAGAGAGACCCCAGCAGAATTCCAATCACAGCCCAGAAACTCAGCCTGGGCTGGTTGCCCGCATCTAACACCCCAGCAGAAGTTCTGTGCCCTCTTCCTCTCTTCCCCCTCCACCCCCCGCCAAGCTCCAGCCGGTCTGGGCCTGGCCCTCACGCTCTGGCCTAGGTGACAGACCAACAACTGTGCCATTTTGGTTGGAAAAGTCTGGGCTCCCCTTACATCTTTGCTTTTTCTCCTACCTCCCCTCAGGACCTTTGCAGGTGGCTTCAACAATCTGTGCCTCAGTTTCCCAATCTGTAAATAGGGACCACAATAGCACTCCCCCACCCCTTGTATGGAGGAGTACTGAGGAAAGGGCCCAGGCAGGATCTGTCTCATGGCCGGTGCCCCATGCAATCACGGTTACTACTGTTAATATGGACAGTTTGCATTCAGATATGGCAGATGTGGAGTCCCGTGAGTCCCTGTGCTTGAAGCAGCCGCTGTGGTGAACGCTTGCTCCCTCGTTGCCACCTGAGATTCTACCCACAATCTGGGGGGCCAGGACAGACACTATCCCCACCACGTGAAAGATGAGAAAGCTGAGCAGCCAGCCCCACCTTGTAATTCACCAGACCCTCTGCAGGGCCTGCCCCACACCAGGCACAGGGCTGGGCCTGCAGGGCAGGAGGAAGGGAAGACCTTGCCCTGCCCTGAGCAAACTCATACTTCATTTAACACAAGAAAAATAGGTCAGGTTTAAGTCACAGGCCACCTGTGGCTCGTTGATCAGAGCTGCGTAGAACAGTGTGTTGAGAAGGATTCTGAGGCTGCCTGTCAGCTCGAAATGACAGTGCTCTGTGATGGATTCGTGATGCCTGCCACAGACACAGAAGGGGCCTAGGTTGTAGGCAGTTACAGATAGTTGTTTAGGGTAGAGCCAGAATTAGAACCCACGTTTCTTGACCCCAATGTGGTGATGGCAGGCATGGGACCATCAACATGCCCAGAAATTACTCGTAAAGTTTTCGTATTTCTATTTTGATGAAAATGTCACTATTTGCTACTGACTGAAATATACGTCCCCCAAATTTGTATGAAGTCCTAACCCCCATGGTGACTGTATTTAAGCATAGAGCCATTTAGTTAAGGTTAGAGGTGCCTGGGTGGCTCAGTTGGTTGAGTGTCTGACTTCAGTTCAGGTCATGATCTCATGGTTTCTGAGCTCAAGCCCCGCATCAGGCTCTGTGCTGACAGCTCAGAGCGTAGAGCCTGGAGCCTGCTTTGGATTCTGTGTCTCCCTCTCTCTGCCTCTTCCCTAGCTCACACCCTATCTCTCTCTCTCTCTCAAAAGTAAATAAACTTAAAAAAGAATTTAATTAAGGTTAAATGAAGTCATAGGGTGGGGATCTAATCTGATAAGAAGAGATGCCAAAGAACCTTCTCTGTCCCCTTGTGTTTCTCCTCCGGAGGCTCTTTATTCTCTTTCTCTTCTCCTTGTTCCCTCCCTCCTCTCTGTCTCTCTCTATTTTCCCCTCCCCCACTATGTGAAGACACAGTGAGAAGGCAACCATCTGTAAACCAGGAAGACTCCTCACCAGAACCTCACCACACTGGTGCCCTGATCTGGGACTCCCAGCCTCTAGAACTGTGAGAAAATAAATGTCTGCTGTTTAAGACACCCAGTCTCTGTCATTTAGTTATGATGACCTAAGTAGACAAACACAGCATTTTGACACTGGTTCTGGGCAATCAGAACTCTGGAAATGGACTCCCTGTATCCATAGGTCTCTGCGCCTACTAATGATTCTGACCTCCCCCTAAAAGTGAGTGGTCTCTTCTGTGGGACCTGAGGGAAGATCTACCCCTGTCCTGTACTTCCTCTTGCCCATGACCTTCCTGGGCAGGACACACACCTTCAAAAGCCACTGAGAGCCTAGAGGGAGGTAAGAAGCTTCTGGGTGGCGTCCATCTTGCCTCTGCACCCTCACAGCCTCCTCACAGTCTTCTGAAGCCAGGCGCATCTCCCACCACCCACATGAAGCCTTTGGGAACAGCCCAGAATCCCGAGGGCACC
The DNA here is from genome assembly GCF_018350155.1 of Leopardus geoffroyi. Taxonomy (NCBI): domain Eukaryota; kingdom Metazoa; phylum Chordata; class Mammalia; order Carnivora; family Felidae; genus Leopardus; species Leopardus geoffroyi. Next base: position 110,701,249 of record NC_059328.1, read on the forward strand.
CTTCTCTTTCCTCAGGGTGACAGAACAGATCAGTGGCATCGGTGGGGGCCCCAGTCCTCTGTGTGTCCTTGATGCATCAGCCACTGGGCATAGAGCACTGTGACTGGCACTCACTCCTTAACCCAACAAGAGTCACCAACCGCTATAGTCAGAATGCTGAATGCTGGCTCTGTGACTGCCCCTGTGTGCCCATGGCCCTCACCACCACACCTCTCAGAGGTTTATGCCTTATCTGCAAAATGGGGCTGGAGGTGGTGAGCCCTGTTCCCAAGGATGTGAGAGGAGTAAAGTATGTACATACAGCAGTACCAGCACAGGTGGGCACTCCACGAAATAAAGTGTTGTTATTCTTGTCGTTTTGCTCTTGTACCAGGCACTTTCCTCACGTAGCCTCATTGAATGCTTGTGTGATCCCCACAAAGGGGTATCAGTAACCCAAGAAATGAGGAAACTGGGGCTCCAGGAGGCCAAGGCCACGTAGGCCATCTGAGAAGCAAGAATGAACCATTTCCAGAGCCCAGTGGGCAGTGCACAGGGATGGTGCAGGGAGCAGCAGGAGGCAACAGCCATGGGCTCTTGCCTCCCTGCACCTTGATCAACAGCCTGTGCTACTCGGGGCCCAGAGAAGGAAATGTGGCAGAGACTCAACAGGCACAAAGAAGGGAGGCAGTGAGGATTAAGGGAGATGACAGCCACCTCAACAGACAGGGCAGAGTCTTTTACAGAGAATCTGGGTGCCTGGCCAAGGAAGGGGGCTGGGCCATGGACCAGGCAGGAGCACAGGGAGGGAATCAAGATGAGCTGGGGTGCCAGGATCTTGCCAAGTTTTCCTCAACAAGGCCATCATACAGCTGGCAAGTTAGGGCCGAGGCTGTAAGCTTCGGGGCTGGGCTCTCCCCTCACCAGGGCCTGTGCACCTGAGCTGCCCGCTGCAGGAGTACCTGTCACAAGCCTTCCCGAGCAGCTGAGGCCACAGTTGCTGGGATGGCCAGCACTTCAAGAGGCAGGACAGCACCTGGGAGAGCAAGGGCCCAGGCCTTCCACCACCGCGGGACACATGACTTACTGCAGAATCCACACATCCTGCGGCTTCAGCTGCCCTGACTTTATGCCTTCCGCCCACCCCCACCTCAGGCCCCAGGTCTCTGAGTGGCCAGCCTATGACCCACACAGGCAGCACCATTTTGAAAATAAAGCACGGCATGTAAGTGTTACCTGTGAATTCTGAGGGCTCCATACAGCCCCTCTTTCGAGGACATTTCCCCATTTCAAAGTATTTTTACTTCTGTTGTCTACCTTTTCAACAGCCCTGTGAGTGGTCTGGGGAAAATGCCATTCTCACCAATTTTACAGGTGAGAAAACTGAGTCTCCATATGTTAGGGCTATCAATGCTGGCCATGCTAACAACCAAAAAATCTGGCTTGACACAAGGAAAGCTTATTTCTTACTGATGCAAAACCCAGTGCAGACGGTCTGGTCTGTGTCTCTGCTGGCCATCTCCTGCCATGTAGCAGGGGCACTGTCTTCAAGGGTCTTTGGGGTCTTCCCCTGGACCCTCTACATTGTGCTGGTCAGTAAGTGACAATGGGAAGAGCCCTATAGGTTGTGGTTCTGCCAGGCCTGAAGGTTGGCACGCCTCTCATTTCAGCTCACACCCATCGGCTATAACATAGTCACATAATCTAGCTTTCCAGCAAGGCAGGCTGGAAAATGCAGTCCAAGTGTGCCCAGAAAAAAGGATGTGACTGGGGGCATCAGGCCAGGTGCTGCCAACCCCGGCTTGGATGCCCCGGCTCTGGATCCCCTCACCCCACCACCCACCCTGCCGTTGGGCTTCCCCACGCATATCTTCTCTGAGTCTGCTTCTGGGACAGGGGCTGAATCAAGACTGTTCAAACTGAAACCCCCACATGTGGCTTTCACTACAGGATGTTTGATCAATTAAATACCAGAGAAGTGTAAAGAGACGAGAAGACATTTCCATTCACCTAAAAGGAAATTGCAAGGAAGGAGATTAAAACCACATTTGAATTATAGAAAAAAATAATTGGCAAAGTTCCTGGAATCCAAGCACATTCCTGTAATGAGTTGCTGTGGGTGGAATTCTCTCCCCAACTGCAAAGCAAGGCCCGTCCGATTCCAGGAGGCCCGACTTAATCACCATCTACTTGGATATTAAAGTTGCAGCTACTCAAGTACAGCAACAGTTGCCTAATTACAAGGTCTCAGGAGGGGATCTATAATCAGTTTTTAAAGGAATATCTTCTACGTGTAACACCTTTCCACAAGGGGCTCCTGGAATCTTTACAAATATTAATTAATGTCCCTTCAGGGGGTCTCAGGCATGTGGACTTTAGTGATTGACGAAATTTAGAGTCTCTGTCAGCAGAATAGGGATGATTCAGATTCTGTCAGACTCAAATACAGAACTTTTGGGACATTAGGTCAAGGTCCAAACTACAAAAGGGAGAAGTAAAGTAAAGGTGCCAAGGGCAGAGAGGAGCATGAACTGCAGGCAGGGTGGGGTGGGAGTCAGGACACCCAGAGGCCTGTCTGAGTCCTGGCTGGCTTCCGTTTCCAGAACATTCTGTGTTTGTGTAAACGAATCAGTGGTAAGCTCTGCATCCGGGGGTCTGTGCAGCAGAGCTGGGACATCAGGACATAGGCTCCAGGGTGTGAGCACCAGGGGTCTGGGAGGAGGCCTACCAGTGTGGGAGTAAACTCGAGGAGGGGAATGGGTGGGAATGTGGAGACATTAGCAGGCCAGGGAGGACGGGAGGAGATACCTGAACAGGTCACAGGAATGAGTGGGGAAGGAGCACTCTAGGGAGTGGGGGAAGCATCTACAAACAGCATCTGGAACAGCCCGGCCAGTCCAAGTCCCACATGGGTGTCAGGGTGACAAGCTGCATGGGAGAGTAAGAGTTACAGAGGCTGGGGAGTGGCTGGCACTGGAGAGTCAGGGCCTCCCCTTACAGCAGAGAGGTTCCCAGATAGGCCCTCCCTTCAGAGACCCCCGCTCCCCCCCACCCACCCAGTGCCTAGAGCATTGTCCACACCCTGGAGAGGAGCTGGGGTCCTGGCGCTTACTACATCCTTGCTCACCCGTGACAGCCTCTGATGTGCAGCCCAGACCTGGTTGCCTAAATTCTCCTAAGTCATCACCTCCACTGCAGGCTAGCAGGTGCAACTTCTGCCTCCTCCAGCTTCTCCCCTGCTGAGGAAAGGCAGCTCTGAGGAAAAGCCTCAGCCACCTGCCCCAGCCAGGTATCTTTACCCACCTCCAGGCCTGACCCCCCCAACCCTACCTTTCCACACACCTGTGCCTCTGCAGACCCACCCACACATCTCGTTTCTGTGGCCTTTCCCTAAGCCCTCCCTCCTACAACTGTGGCCTGTCCCATGAGGGACGCTTGGCCATCTGCCTCACCACTGCACGCCTGCACCCAGCAGATGCTGTGTGGATCGCATGAATGAACTAGGCAGTCACTGGAGAGCAGACAGCTTGGCAAAAATACCTCCTTCCTGATACGGGAAACTTTTCACCAAACCACTTTTTTTCTTCCTTCCTTCACCCTTCATTCAAACCATTTTTAGCAGCTGTCAGTATGACCCATGTGTATTTGGAGCCATAGGGGCCCCTGGGTGGCTCAGTCACGTGTCTGACTCTTGATTTTGGCTCAGGTCATGATCTTACAGTTCGGGGGTTCAAGCCCTAAGTCAGGCTCTTCATTGACAGTGTGGAACCTACTTGGGATTCTCTCTCTCTCCCTTTCTCTATGCCCCTCCCCCTTTGTCTCTCTATCTCAAAATGAATAAATAAACTTTAAAAAAAAAAAACTATATTTGTAGTCTTAAAGGCCAGCAAAAGCAGGACATCAGGAGAGGAAATGGCCCTATCTTCTCTGGGTTAAAAGGACACAGGAGTGCACCATGGGTTCAAGCTACTCTTTATGGCAAAACTGTTTGTATTATCTGCTGCTATGTAACAGATTACCCTAAGAACAACACATTCATTTTTTTAAGTTTTTTTTTTAATATTTATTTATTTTTGAGAGAGATGGAGACAGAATTGAGTGGGTTAGGGGCAGAGAGGGAGACACAGAATTGGAAGCTGGCTCCAGGCCCTGAGCTGTCCGCACAGAGCCCGACCGGGGCTTGAACTCACAAGCTGTGAGATCATGACCTGAGCCGAAGTCGGATGCTCAACCAACTGAGCCACCCAGGTGCCCCGAGAATAACACATTCATTATCCCACAGCTTCTGGAGACCAGGATCTAGATTCGGCTAAGCTGGGGACCTCCGGGGAGGGGTCTCTCATGAGACTGAGGTCAAGCTGTCAGCCAGGGCTGCAGTCTCTTCTGAAGGCTTGACTGGAGAACTCTGCCGTTGAGCTCTCTCACATGGTTTTGACAGGCCCTGGACCCTTGTCACATGGGCTCTCCATGGGGCTGTTTTATGACAGCTGGTGTCCCCCATAATGTGTGATCCTATAAATAGCAACAAAAAGCACCCAAGACAGAAACCATAGCCTTTTTGTAATCTAACCTCAGAAGTGACATCCTATCACTTCCACCATATTCTGCTCATGAGAAGTGAGTCCACATGTCCTGCCCACACTCAAGAGGAGAGGATTGCCCAAGGACACAAATCCTAGGAGGAGAGGATTCTTGGGGCCACCTCAGAGGCCACTTATCATCTTCATTCCTGGAGTAGATCTTTTTCCCAAAACTGGCTGTGATAGCATCTCCCACCCCCATGCTCTTCTAGAACCGTGCCACTCACCCATCAAGAGATGGAGCCCATGGCCCCTCTTCTTGAATCTTGGTGAGACTTGGTGACTATTTCAATCCCTATTACGTGGCAGAAGTGATGCGATATAACCTTTCAGGCTTCTACCTTGTTTTCTAGAGATGCTCACTTTTGGAACATAGCTGCCCTGCTCTGAAGAAACCCAAGCAGCCCAGGGAGAACCAAGACCCCAAGCTCCCAGCCCCAGCCAAGATCCCAGCTGACAGCCAGCACCAGCATGCCATGCGAGTGCACTGTCTTGGAAGGGACCCTTCCACTGATGCCAGAAGCAGCCAAAATTGAAGATTCACAAAGGAGACAAATTATTGTTATTTTTTATGTTTATTTACTTTTGAGACAGACAGAGTGCGCAAAAGCAAGGGAGGGGCAGAAAGAGAGAGAGAGAGAGAGAGACAAAGAATCCAAAGTACAGAGAGCCCGATGCAGGGCTCGAACTCACAAACCATGAGATCACAACCCAAGCCAAGGTCAGACATTTAACCAGCCAAGCCACCCAAATGCCCCAAATTGTTATTTTTAAACTACTAATTCTTGGGGTGGCTTATTACTAAGTAATAGATAGCAGATTGCATTGCCAAAGCCCCCTCACAGTGGAGGGGTGAACCTGAGGGACTCCCAGCAAGACTGGCAAGAAGAACTCATGAAGCTGGCCAGGAAGGAGTGGCCAAGCTGTGGGTCCAGCAAAGGCAGGAGAGTCCACGGGAGGAGGGCGTGAGATGTCATCTGTGGTCTGGGAGCCCTCGAAATGCAGGGCTGTGGCAGGGCAGGGCCACTCAGGCAGCAGTCTGAAGTCCAAGAGAGGGCCCCAGCAGGCAGGCCAGCCCCTCGTAGCAGCTCCCCTGAGGACCCACACCCCAGCTGGAGTGGGCAGGACCTGACTCAAAATGCAAGCTCAGTTTCAGCTGCAGACAGCCATCACCAGGCCCGCAGGCTGGTGGGGGACGTCAGGTTCGCACACCAAGGGTGCTGCCTAGGGACAGCTGTTGTGGAGAGCAGTCACATTCAAGAGGGGACTGGGCCTCTCTGGCTGGCCTGGAGAGAGGGGGGAGAGGGGGTGCTGAAGAAGGACATTCCGCCCTGGGCACCAGTCTGGCCAGGTAGGGAGGATGGAGATCATGGCATCTGCAGGAGCGGCAGGTCCCAGGCCTTCTTCATCCAGATCTCCAGCACCCGCTTCCCCATAGGTGGGGGTGGGAAAGCCAAGGTCACGGTGTAAGAAAGCCCTCTCACAAAGGACCTCTTAGGACCACAGGCAGATGTACATGGTGTCTTAACTCCAGTCTCCCCTCTGCCTCGCCCAGTGATGCACACACCTGACAACAGACATCTACACACACACCTGACAGACGTTTTGCAGACAGAAATGCCAAATCTTGCAAGAGAGATGAAGGATGTGGTAAAGCCAAGGAACATGGAAAGCTGCTGCCTTAACACCCCGAACCCTCGTAAAGAGGGGTCAGCAGGGGGCGGGTGACCAAATGAAAGGGAGCACCAGGCCACCACCCAGGCCCCGAGGCCAGCAGGGTGTACAGGGAAACTGACAAGCTGACAGACTTTTCTTTTCAAAAGAGACACTTCCTATGGTCATGTCACAAGAGCCAAATGTCCAGCTTTGTCAGTAACATCACACACAAAAACTTACGTCTTTGCTTGGAGTTATAGCCAAAAGTTAAGAACAAAATAAAATTGAGCTTTTTAAAAACGTTTAACATTTCAGTGGTTACACAATGTCCCATGTAAACCTCTTTTAAAAGAACTCCCTACGATATTTTGATCTGTAAATTAAGTGATGTCATTTTCTGTGGCCTTTTCTAACATCATGTGTCCTGGGGGCTAAGTCCCCCACCAGAGTCGGGACGAGGCTGGGGGATGCCCCACCCACCCCCCCCCCCACTCCACCCTCCACCCCTTAGCAGAAGCTAGTGGGGGATTGGGAAGGCCTGACAGGGAGGAGGGGTTTCATCTGGCAACATTTTGAGAAGACCCCGCTCCCAGACCTTTGGGGTAGGACTAACTGGCTCCTGGCTTCTAGGCCTGGCTTCTAGAGCCTGGCCTGGAAAGGAAGCAGACATGCTTGGAATTCCAAAAATGCACCCCTGTCTCAGCCTCTGCCTGCTTCTCCAGGCCTCCTGGGATTCAGGGAGCAGGGCTGGGAAAGCAAGGGAGGCGCTCCCCTCCCACAGATGAGCTGGAACTCTTGCCCCAACTCCAGTCTAGTCCGAAGGTTTCCTCTGCACACCCCCAAAGCTGTCTGTGTGCCCAGCGGGCCAGCTCCAAGGAAGAATGCTGACCCCTGTCACCCCTGATCACACAGCTTTCAGTGACCCCACCCCAGGGTATGATCTTCAGGAGGGATCCCCACCCAGCTCAGCCCCTGACCCAAGAAGCAGATGCAAGGGGACCCGGAGGGAACCCCAGTCAGGCCCCCAGCTCCTGACATTTGGCAAACCCCTGCTTTTCCGTAAGGGCTTCTCTCTGAATTCAGCTCACACAGAAGGCCCTCCCTGACACTGGCCCTGAGAAGGAAGTCAGAAGCTGGTGGGAAAAGAATGCTCATCCACCTAGAGACACATGTCTCTGATGAACCCCCCAGCAATGAGTCTGGCATTGAGGGCAAGGAGGAACCTATAAGATAAATTGTATTCCATTAGATCAGTCTAGACTACCTCTGACAGGCAGGTGTCTCCCTCCCAAAAGTAGACAAGGGATGGCAAGTAAGACACGGTAAACAGTGCAGACAAGGGACAGCAAACAGGACACAACAGACAGGACACGGCAGACAGTACACAGCAGGACAGGACAGCAAGACACAGCAGACAGGACATGGAAGACAGGAGACATCAGATAGGACACAGCAGATAGGGGACAGCAGACAGGACATGGCAGACAAGGACAGCAGACAGGACACAGCAGATGGGGGACAGCAGACAGGACATGGCAGACAGGGGACAGCAGACAGAACATGGCAGACAAGGACAGCAGACAGGACACAGCAGACAGGAGACAGCAGACAGGACACAGCAGACAGGGGACAACAGACAGGACATGGCAGACAAGGACAGCAGACAGGACACAGCAGACAGGGGACAGCAGACAGGACACGGCAGACAAGGACAGCAGACAGGACACAGCAGACAGGGGACAGCAGACAGGACACGGCAGACAAGGACAGCAGACAGGACACAGCAGACAGGGGATAGCAGACAGGACACAGCAGACGGGGGACAGCAGACAGGACACGGCAGACAGGGGACAGCAGACAGGACATGGCAGACAAGGACAGCAGACAGGACACGGCAGACGGGGGATAGCAGACAGGACACAGCAGACGGGGGACAGCAGACAGGACACAGCAGACAAGGACAGCAGACAGGACACAGCAGACAGGGGACAGCAGACAGGGCACAGCAGACAGGACATGGAAGACAAAAGACAGCAGAGAGGACACAGCAGACGGGGGAGAGCAGACAGGACATGGCAGACGGGGGACAGCAGACAGGACACGGTAGACAGAGGACAGCAGACAGGACACAGCAGACAGGGGACAGCAGACAGGACACAGCAGACAGGACATGGAAGATAAGACAGCAGACAGGACACAGTAGACGGGGGACAGCAGACCAGGGACACGGCAGACAGGGGACACCAGACAGGATGCAGCAGATGGGGGACAGCAGACAGGACATGGCAGACAGGGGACAGCAGACAGGACATGGCAGATGGGACAGCAGACAGGACATGGCAGACAAGGACAGCAGACAGGACACGGCAGACAGGGGACAGCAGACAGGACACAGCAGACAGGGGACAGCAGACGGGACACAGCAGACAAGGGAAACAGTAGGTAGGACACGGCAGACATAACATGGCAGACAAGACAGAAGATAGGACCCAGCAGTCAGGACACAGCACATAGGGGACAGCTGACTGGACACCAGCCATCTCTCTGGCACCTCACTGTGTACTAGAGACCTCCCTGCATGTTTCACCCTTGCCTGGGCAGTGGGGAGGGAAAACTGGAACATTGAGCTTGCCTCTGAGTCTGAAGTCAGTGGTGCGAATACAAAATGGTTTTTATTTTTCCTCCAATCACTACTCTCAGCCATGTGTGTCAAATCTCTCTTTGGATTTGTCCAAGTATTAAAAACTCCAACCCCAAAGAAAAGCATCCTTGCATCTAGTCTCGATAACATGCAGTCTACTACCCGTGCTCCCCTCACAAGTGTGGCCTGAGGATTAGGGCTGAGGGAAAGGCCCTCCCTGGCCAAACATGGCCCCCCTTTGGAGGAAGTGCCCAGACAGGTTCCTTCCTGAGCGTGTGGGAGCTCTTCAGGGGAGTGGTCCCAGGGGCCCTAGCCCTGCCATCCAGGCATCAGTGCCTGGCCCCACTGCTCCATTAGTATCCCATCCAGAGCCCAGCTTTCCTGCTGGGGGTCTACAGGGCTTGAGTCCAGCCATATCCTGTGGGCATGCCAACTCACAGGCTCTTGGGCCCTTGGCCACTCCAGGCAGGCAGTCCGGGTGTCAGCCCTGCTTTAATTCTCTCCCTGCTTAGGAAGCCATTTAGCCAACCCCTAGGAAGCCCAGATGCTGCACCTGCATGGCCATCTAAAGTCCATGGAGAACCCTCTTTCCCTCCCAGGACACTCCCCTAATCAGGCTCCAGTAATTTTCTTTTCCACTTGCCTGGAAGGGTTAGAGCAGCCACTGTGATCCTCATCTCCTGTTACACAGCTGCTGTAAAGCATATGCACGTAGGGCCTGTGTCCGTCGGCTCAGGCTGCTATGACCCAATACTACAGAGAGTGGGCTTAGACAACCAACCCGCATTTCTCCCAGTTCTGGAAGCTGGACATCCAAGATCAAGGGGCCCACAGATCCCATGCCTGGTGAGAGGCCTCCTCCTGATTCCCTGATGGCTGTCTCCTCACTATGTCCTCATGTGGCCAGGAAGAGTGAGCAAGATCATCTCCCAGGCTAATTGCATTCACGAGGGCTCCACCCTCACAACCTGACCACCTCCCAAAGGCCCCAACTCCTAATGCCATCACACTGATTAGGATTTCAACATAAGAATTTAGGCGGACACAAATGTTCAGTCCATAAAAGAGACAGCTACTGATGGTATTACAAAATTTGTGATGTGGCTTGGGGACTCCTGGCCTCAGGACCTTCCCAGGGTGTCTGAAAGGTCAAAATTATTTTCATAATAATGTCAAGACATCATTTGCCTTTTTTTACTTTCACTCTGTCATGAATATATCCAGGCGTTATCCAAAGGCCGGTGATGCGTAATACATCCTCACTCTCATAGTTGATGAAGTATACGGTGTACTCTTGTTTTACAAGGTTCTCAATTTTACATAATGCAATAGAACATAGACAGGTATAACCATGGTGCACTGGTAAATGTTAAACAACCAGGTATCCAAGCAATAAAGCCCTTTGGGGAGAGAGAGCTCCAGCACAGCACACCACACAGAAGCAGGCACTCTTTGGGGTGCTGGATAATTTTTAAGGACACAAAGGGGTCCTGATGTAACTGGGGCTTCTGGGTCCCCAAACAGGCCAGGCTTAGCTACTCGCTGCTGACAAAATCCAAAGACAGAGAAATGAGCAGAGGTGAAACAAGAGAGGAATTTATTTCAGTGAGGCCAACACCAGGAAGCCAGCAGACTAGTGTCCCAAAGACTGTCTCCAAAGTGCCCAAAATATTTCCAGGTTTATATAAGGAAAACATGGGACAAAGGTCAGTACTTGCATGCAAGTGAGCAGTCAAGCTCAGGTGGATCTTTGACTTGGGGTAGTTAATGTTCCCAGCAGGGATTGCTTTGTCCCCCAGGTCTTTTGCCTGACTTGAAATATAAGCTGCAAAGAAGAACTTAATCAATTAGAAAGTATAGAGACTGAGGTCAAAATGGAGATAGCTGAAGTCCTCTTTCACAAAGATCAAAATGTTTGAGAACCACTGCTCAACGTCTCCCCTGACCAAACAATGTGCCGAGACAGCATTAGGCAGGATCAGGACACAGGAGGCAAAGCTCCTGGTACCCACATTCCAGAAGCTCCACCCTAACTGGGGAGTCCCTAGTAGAAGACTCAGCAAGCAAAGGGCCAGTTATAAGACTGAGAAAGGGATGGTGACCATATGGTCTGGAGGGGCAGGGAGAAACAGTCCCTAGGGGCTAATGCAGAGGGGAGGTCTCGTGCTCCACTGTCAGGCAGACCTGGTTTCTGATAAAATTGGCTGAGATGAGCCCATTGGCAACACTGCCCTGGACCACGGAGCCACATTCCTCACAGAGGACTCCAGGCCCCACTGTCTATGGGAATGCTGAGCAGGGACACAAATGGAGCAGCAGAAAGTCTGGTGTTTGAAGAATAATTCATAAGAGAAAGACCTGTCTGGAAGGTAGCCAGACTAAGCCAAACAGGTTACGTGTGAGTTTATGCAGTGACCCTGAAACTAACATATAAAGGAGCTGTCAAGCCAAGGCCCAATGGGCCCCATGGCCATCTTAATCTTACCACTACCCACCATGATTTTCCCCAGCATCTCCACTGGCCCAGCCCTGGTCTAGGAGCTGGGAGCCCAGAGAAGAATAAGCCTACCCTGCCCTTGAGCTGGTGGGCAGACAGGGAAACTCCAAGAGTACAGCATGGGGGGTGATAGCAGGGCCCAAGGGAGGCACCAGTCATTCCATTGGTCAAGTAGGACTAGGAAGGTGTGTTCAGGAAGGAACTTGTGCCAGGCTGCGAGAGAGAAGCAAGAAAGTCCCATGCCCACAAGCATGAACAAGAACCCCAGGGTAGGTAACAGCAATGACAAAGGTGTGAAACAGTCCTCAGCAGCTGAGGGTGGACCTCCAGGCATCCAGAATCTGGCATCAGGCTCATGGTCAGGCAAGAAATGCACCTAGAATGAAACTATAGCCAGGCAGGCCCTGAGGGGGACCCTATGCTGGAGATGACAGGCTATGAAGTGTAAATTCCTTTCTATCGCTCATCTAGAAACTCTAAGCTGCCAGGTTTTCTGTCCCAAAGGAACCAGATGGTCTTTGTTTGTCTTAGTGCTGGGCCCAGAAAGTTCTCCCATCCCCCACTTCTAGTACCACTGGAGTGAAAGATCCACCCTGTTGTACTTCACTCTCCCCTGCCCTGACACTCTCTCCTTGTAGGGCTAGCCAGGAGGAGGTAAGCCTGGAGAGCTGAAAGCCATCTTCCCCACCCTGCAAGGATGAAGTGAGAAGTGAGAACAGCCCAAGGAAAAGCAAGCTCAGGGGCTACAATGAAGCCAGGCTCCATCCCTGGAGCCCACCTGACCTCCCAGTCCTGGCTGTCCCAGGTGAATGCCTGGGACAAATGCCCTCTTTACCTGAGCAGCGTGAAGGTGGTTTGGTTTCTATGACCCGTTGTTCAAAGTTCTACTTTCGTTTGCTGCAGCATAGTCAGCAATGAGGAAATGAGAAAACAGATCAGTGAACAGGAGGAATTAGCAGCTCTCAGGGCTGAGAGTGAATGAGTGGACAGCAAATGTTTGACACGGCACACTTTCATCTTTGTCATTGTCACTCTATCTACTGACTTTAAAATGTGCCATGTGTTTTACACAAACCTTCTATTCAATTTTCCTAACCCCCAGAAGATAAGCAGGACCCACCCATAACATATATTACAGTGGAGAAGACAGAGGTGTAGAGAGGCTAAATAATGTGTCCATGTCACCCAGCCGGTAAACAGTGGAACCAGGATTCACTCCTACCTGCCTAACTCCACAGTTCTCAGCCACCAAAACCTGGAGGTCAAGTGTGAGAACCCATGAATACCAGACACACAATCAGAAATAACACTAACGCACCTCTGAAAAAGCTAGAAGTTGGAAAAATAGAATGGGGTTTCCAGTTCCTCAATTTACAGGCATATTTTTACTCATCAGGTAAAATAGGGTACTACCATCAATGCTTATCCCATTAACATTAAAGATGGGAATCATCATCACTGTCCCAGAGCTGTACAATGGCTGGGATGATGACAGGGGTGGCCAGACCCCTCTCTGGTGGAGGTGGAGGTGAGAGTTCACTGGCAATGGGCCTAAGTCCACCAGATCTGACAGCTGGGGTAAGGAATGAAGCATGGCTTCCAGCTACACGCATGCACACAGTCAGCCCACAGGTTCTCAGTCCCAATACCAGACTCTCAAGAGTGGAGTGGATATAGGGGAACCAACATCTCAACTTGCCCTCAGCTCCAGGAGGTGAGAGGTATATATAGGCTAATCTCAACAGCACATTCCATCCAGTGGGCCTCAGTGATTGGTTCAGGTATGAGCATGTGACCTAAGTTGATCCAATTAGAGCAAATCGCCGGATACTTTGGCAGGAATCCTGAGACACAGGTACTTTCTCTACCTCTAGATCATGTAACTGTGCAAGAGTGAGGCCTGGAACTGTGAAAGTCATTTTGCAACCTACCATGCAGAAGTCAGCCTGAGATGAGACTGGCTGTGGAGTTGAATACAGAAGAATCACAGAGAAATGAGGGCTGAATTCTTGAATTTTACTTGTAGGAGACAATGTGACATGGACCACTGGATGCCTACAAAAATATTCATTCTTTCCTCTATTATTCTTAGTAAAAGAACCTTGATTTTTTTTTACACGGAAATGTGCCCATGAGAAAAATTACATTTCCCAGCCTCCCTTGGGAGAGAAGTAACCATGTGACTAATTGTGGCCAGTGCTACATAGGAAGAAGTTCTTGGGATGGGTTTCCACTAAAGCTTTTCAAAAGGAGGCCCTTCAAATCAACACTGTACAAAGGTTCTAGCCAGGACAACTAGACAAGAAAATTAAACAAAAAGTATCCATATGGGGAAGGAAGAAGTTAAACTATCTACTTGCAGATGACATGATCTTGTGAATACAGTAGCCTAAGGAACACACACACACACACACACACACACACACACACTATTACAGCTAAGTTCAGCAAAGTTTGGCAATACAAGATCGATTTACAAAAGTCACCTATATTTCTACACTAGCAATGAATAATCCAAAAATGAAGGTAAGAAACCAATTCTATTAACAATAGAAGCAAAAATAAAATAAAATACTTAGGAACAAATTTAACAAATGAATATGACTTGTACACTGAAAACTATAAAACACCATTGAAAGGAATTAAATAAGACCTAAGTGAGTGGAAAGACATCTGGCATTCATGGATTGGAAAACTTCATGTCATTAAAATGTCAATGTGTCCCAAGACACGTTCTACAGATTCAATGCAATCCCTATCAAAATTCCAACTTTCCTTTTCACAGAAATGGACAAGTTGATTCCAAAACTCATATTAAAAATGCAAAGAATCAGAATAGCCATGACAATCTTGGTAAAGGACAAATTTGGATGACTCCCACTTCCCAATTTTGAAACTTATGGAAAAGCTACAATAATCAACACTATATGATGGGGCGCCTGGGTGGCTCAGTCAGTTAAGTGTCTGACTTTGGCTCAAGTCATGATCTCGTGGTTTGTGAGTTTGAGCCCTGCATCAGGCTCTGTGCTGATGGTTTAGAACCGGGAGCTTGCTTCAGATTCTGCGTCTCCCCCTCGCTCTCTGCCCCTCCCCCACTCATGCTCTATCTCTCTGTCTCTCAAAAATAAATAAACATTTAACAAACTTTTTAAACTGAAACTGGCATAAGAAAAAATATATATATACATATTGGGGCACCTGGCTGGCTCAGTCGGTTAAGCATCTGACTTTGTTCAGGTCATGATCTCACAGTTCATAGGTTCGAGCCCTGCACTGGGCTCTGTGCTGACAGCTCAGAGTCTGAAGTTTGCTTCAGATTCTGTGTCTCCCTCTCTTTCTGTTCCTCCCCTGCTTGTGCTCTGTCTCTCTCTCTCTCTCAAAAATAAATAAAGATTTAAAAATTTTTTTAAATAATATATATGTATATATATACATATACATATATATGTATATATATATATATATATATATATGTATATATATATAAATTTAACAGAACTGAGGTTTCAGAAATTAACTCATATATCTATGTTCAGCAGAGTAAGGAATGAGGTACTGATACATGCTACATCAAGTGTGAACCTTGAAAATCTAATGCTCAGTGAATGAAGCCAGACACAGAAATCTTCCATTTTACATGAAACATCCAGAATAGGTGATCTGAAGATACAGAAGGTAGGCTTATAGTTGCCAGTGGCCAGGTGTGAAGGGAATCAGGAATTGACAGTACAGGATCCCTTTCAGGGGTGAGGAGATGTTCTGTACTTAGGAAGTGGTGACAATTGCACAACTCTGTGAACATACCACTGAACCATACATTTCAAATGGTGAATTGTAACTTAATTTTTCTTAACAGTCTTTATGGTTTCAGTCAATTTGAGGTAGATTTTCTGTTTCTTGCAAACAAAACCTTCCATTCTGATATTCAGTGGGGTTGCCTTCCTCTGCTTTCTGCCTTATTCTTTCTTCTACCAAGAAAGCAATTGGCTCTCTCTTGAAACATGGATGGGGTTGAGGCCTAGGCCACAGGGACCAGGGACAGCCTGAGAGAGCTATGTGAAGGACCAGAGGTGCCCCCAACTTCTGAGAAAGGAACAAAGTCTGAGGCTTTTGTCCAAATTTCCTAGGTCTGGCTGCTCCCTCTCTAGCTCTGGAGGGGCAGGGACTGCAGAGGGACCCATCAGATTGGCTCAAGAACCACCATCCCCCTCCCATAGGTCACTGGCCAGCCCTGTGGTGAGATGCCCAGGTGGCACAGGCAGTAGCCACCCTGGGCCCGAGCAGCTTACACTGTTTCCATAAGCAGAAGGACATGGAGGTGACTGGAGCCACGACTGCACACACCGTGTAGTCACCTCAGCTCATTCCATAGCCTTACGCACAAGAGGCCTGACTACACCATTTAAATACAAGATGGGGCAAACATGTTGAGATGTTTCTTTGGTCTTGGGGCAATCGGTAACTCCAGTTTCAACATTGTCCAGCCTAAGTCCCCCACAGCCATGTTTCCCTTGCCCATTGAGAGCAGGAGGTCATATGGATTCAGCAGAGAAGCAAGCTGAGACTCCCCAGTCATCTTAAGAGGATGTCAGCTCTCCCAGGGTCCCATTCAGTCTCTAAAGTGGGAGCATCAGCCTCTGGTCAGGCCTGCTGAGCAGCAGTGCTTCAGGCTCTCACCAGAGAACATATCTCAAACTCTGTTCTCTAGCATTAGTCAAAGAAATATTATTCACAAAGGATTACCTGGTGAATACACATTCCATGGATTCCAGGAGATCACACCTATCAGAGAGATTCAGGTCTGACTGTGTGGTTTGGCCCATTGTCTCTGCAGCCACACTGAAGGCTGTTAAGAGAGGCCCATAAAACCAGGGTTTTGTTATGTTGTTGACTTGTTGGGGGTTTTGAAATCTTTTTTTTGTTTTTTAAGTTTATATTTATTTATTTTGAGAGAGAGAAAGAGCACAAGCAAGGGAGGGGCAGAGAAAGAGAGGAACAGAGAGAGAATCCCAAGCAGGCTCCATGCTGTTAGCACAGAGCCCAATGCAGGGCTCAATCTCACAAACCGTGAGCTCATGACCTGAGCCGAAATCTAGAGTCAGATGTTTAACTGACTGAGCCACCCAGGTGACCCTAAATCCTTTTTAAGGTATACATTCACACAGAAAAAGGCACAAAACAAAACAAAAAATAACGTGCAGATAGTGCAGTGAACATCCATAAAACCACCACCCAAATAAAGAAAACATTGCCAACCCCCCAGAAGCTCCTGGGTCCCCTGCACCTCACCAAGGGTAGCTCCATGTAAGTGAATTTATATAATTAGTACTCTTTGTCTCAGCCTTCTTTCATCAGAACTTAGGCTTATGAGATTCATTCATGTTGTTGCCTGTAGCCACAATTCATTAATTTTCATAGCTTACAGTATTCTGTTGTATGAACACACTGCAAGTTGACTTTGGACCCACTTCCTGTTTAGGGCAATTACGGATGCTATTAGGAACATTCTGTCTCATATGCATATCTAGATACATTTCCATTGGGTACTATTCCCGTAAGTGGAATTCCTGGGTCAATGGGGATGGGGCGTTGGAAGTGGAGACCTTCAATTATGTAGAAAACAGCATAAATATAAATACCAGATTTTTTTCCAAAATGGTTGTAGCAGTTGACACTCCTACCAGCAGACTATGAGTTCCAGTTGCTCCACATTCTCATCAACACGTGGTGTTATTGGTCTTTTTTTTTTTTTAAGATTTTATTTTTAAGTAATCTCTACACCCATTGTGAGGCTCAAACTCACAACCTCAAGATCAACAGCTACCAACCAAGCCAGCCAGGTGCACACCATCCTGGTGGTAAAGGTATTGTATTAGTTACCTGTTGCTGCATAACAAATTACCCTAAAACAGCAAATGTCAAGGTTTCTGTGGGTCAGGAAGCCAGGAGAGGGTATCTGGGCAGCTCTGGCTAGTAATCCCTCACAAGGTTGCAGTCAAGAAGTCAGCCAAGGCTGCACTCATCCAAAGGTCTGCCTGGGGCTGGAGGACATGCTTCTCAAATGGTGCGCTCAGGAGATGGCAGAAGTCCTCCATTCCTCACTACATGTACCTCTCCACAGGGTTGTTGGACTGTCCTCCTGACATGGCATCAGGCTTCCCCAGCCAGTGATCCAAGAGAAAGAGAGGCCACACTGTCCCTTATGACCTAGTGTTGGGGGTGACACACATTACTTTTGCCATATCCTAGTCTTTCAAAGTGAGTTACTTAAGTCCAGCCCACACTCAAGGGGAGAGGAATTAAGGTCCACCTACTGAAAAGAGGAGTATTAAAGAATTTGTGGGCATATTTTTAAACCACTAGAAGTATTTCACTCTGGTTTTAATTTGCATTTCTGTGACTAACAAGGTTGAGTTTTCATGTGTTGGCTGGTCATTTGGATTAAGTCTTTTGTGAAGTACCTTTTCAAGTCTCTTTCCCAATTTCCTGTTGTGGTGTTTGTGTTTCCTTGTTGATTTGTAGAAGCTCTTTATGTATTATGGATATGAGCCCCCTACCAGTTATATGTGCTGCAAATACCTTCTCCCACTCTTAGCTTGCTTTTGTACTTCTTTCATCATATCTTTGATGAACAGGCATTCCTAATTTTAATGTAGCCCAATGTATCAGACTTTCTCTTTATGGTTTGTGCTTTTTATATCCTGCTTAAAAAGTCTCTTCTTACCCCAAAGTTATAAGCTATTTTCTAGTTTCAGGTAGGGGGCCTACAGGGTGTCAAGGGACATTCTTTCCTGAGAGCCAGATGACAGAAGGGGTCAGCAGCCACAGAGCATGCAGATACCTTCTCCCAGGTACTTCCAGGAAGGGATTTCACAGACGTGATTAAAGTCCCAAGTCAGTTGACTTTAAGATAATCAAGAGGGAGACTATCCTGGATGGGCCTGACTCAACCAGTTGAGTGAGGCCTTTCCCAAAGGGCTTAGCCATTTCTCGAGCCAGATTCCAACAGCCAATGGGTCCTCCTTGCTGATGGCCTGCCCTGTAGACTTCAGCCTTGCTTAGCCAAGCCCCATAATTGTGTAAGCCATGTATTAAATCCATACACACACACACACACACACACACACACACACACACACACACAAAATCAGCTACTAGTTCTGCTTCTCTAGTTGAACCCTGGCTGATACACCTGTATTACCTTCTAAGACTGTGTTATTTTGCCTTTCCCATTTAAATCTGAACCCACACAAAGTTGACTGTGCCTGGTGTGAGATGGCGGTCAAGGCTGTTTTGTTTTTTCCACTTAGATACTCACTTATCCCAGCACAGTTCATAAAAAAAAAAATTAAAAAAATAAAAAGAAATTTTTTAAGTTTTCCTTTCTTACCACTCTGCCAGTTTTGTCATATATCAAGAATGCATATATCCACAAGTCTGCATTTTCTAAATGGACTGGCTTTGGCCACCAAGAAATTCAATTTCAAATTTCCTTTCCACTTTCAATACTTGTGTCAGACTTTATGAGATGATTGTTGAATACCAATATACCACTGACTTTACCCTATAATTCAGCCCTTATTTTCCCTTTGCTCTGGCACCTAGTACATGCTCATTAAATCTTGATTTACTCCCATTCCCCTGCTTTGGAAAACAGAAAGCCCTAGAACTGAGTTATGGGATGGCTGGCTTTCAGTGAGGGGGCACTGGGAGGATGGTGAAATAGTCCCATAAGACCTGGCGACTTTGTTGGGAGAGGGACAAGGGGTAGAATTAAAATCTGAACATGGGAACCTATCACAGTGTGGCCTGTTCAGCCGCCATGAAGCATCCACACATGGAGGGGCAGGGCGAGGACAGTCCCAACCCCAAAGGGACAGGGTCTCAATGGTGGGCACTAAACATGTGCCTTATATTTTAAAATGTACTTTGTTAGAGTACAGAGAACTTGAATCACTATGTTGTATACATGAAACTAATAAAACATCATATGTCAACCATACTCAAATTTTTAAATTTTTTGATATAATTTGTTAGAATTAAAAACATGCTATCATAACACTCCTTTGCCATCAGGTTGCCATCATGTCCTGTTGCCATCGTGACAACAATTGCTCTTATGCAGGTGGACAAGAACAGCACTCCAACCTCACCCACATCAGTTCCCGTTTTGTCTGCATCCTATCGGACCTGGTCCACGTGAACATGGGGTCTTTTCCCCACAGCATCATCAGAGTGGAGGGACAGCAGAGAGCCCTGCTCTCCTTCATGAAATGTAATAACCGATGGCCTTTGCCTCCTGCCTCCTTCTGGACCTGGCCACAGCACTGGCCACATGCTGGGAGATGCACACAGGAGCTTGGAAAACTGGATGCACCACGGGTTAAGTAAATTATGATTCCTCCATACCAGGAGCTATAACGGAACTGCAAAAACTAGGAAGGACCTCCTCTGCCCGGACACAGTGGGCTCCAGCATCACATCCTTGAGTGAAAATAGCAATGAGAAGAACAGTGTGCAGAGTGTGCTGCCTTTTTGGCACAAGTTGGGGGAAACGGGAATTGACACACACATTTGCTTGAATATGCAGAAAATATCTCTGAAAGGACATGCCAAAAATGTGTGATACTGGCTGCCATAGGAAGGTAGATAAGGTAGTGGGAATGGGGCAGAGCCGGGTACAGCTCTTGGCACTTGGATACTCTGCCTGTTTACAAAATCAAAACAATTTTTTTAAAAAATAAAGAAAAAGAATGAGACATGGAAGGCCTGCAGGAGCACAGCTCGCCAGCTGGGCCAGGAAGACGGTGAACCCAAGAGCGGGAGGAGTGGGCTGTGCCCACCCTGGGCGGGAGGCCATCACCCACCAGCCCCGCCAGCCCAGGATGCCAGACGAGGCCATGGCAGGAGCTCCCACTGGAGGCCCACGGAAGTCAAGCCTGCCATGCTGCACAGCTTCCCCCTCGGCTGCTGGCAGAGGCTCCTCTTTTTCTTGGCAAGGCAGTGCCTGTGAAAAATGCGGTGGGCCGCAGGGCTGCATCTGCAGACAATGGCTTGGAAATGGTTCGAATTAGGAAAAATCTCTCTTTACCTCTGCCCTCCAAATCCCCACTCCCTGCAGCAGCCAAGCCAGGCACCCAGGGACATGTGTGCTGGGAAAGCAGCCTCATGTGATGCAGGCAGGCATGGGGAATGTGGGCATACATGCGGACGGGCAGTCCGAGCGGGTGTGGGCGAGTGTGAATGCACGTGTGTGCATCTGGATGCGTGCATCAGGGGCCATCCCTCCAGGCTTCAAAGACAGGGATGGGCAGGTATGCGGAGTTGTGGGCATACATGCGGATGGTCAGTCTGAGCGGGTGTGGGCGAGTGTGCATGTGCGTGTGCACATCTGGATGCATGCATCAGGGGCCATCCCTCAGGGCTTCAAAGACAGGGATGGGCACCCAGAGATTCCAGCCCCTGCTCACCACTTGCTAGCTGGACCTCTAGAAAATTCTGTCAGGGCCTCATTTTACTTGCTTTATCTACAGCACAGGGTAGCACTGAGAGCGCAGGAACATGACGTGTGAGGGCTCCACACACTTTATATGCAGACACACAGCAGACACAGCCCTGTCACCTGGCCTCCCTGCTGATGACTGCTTCAGTTGGCCTCAGACCCCACCTCAGTCCCATGCCAGGGGACGTGGGCTCCTGGAAGGCCCACCCTGACAGAGGAAATGGTCCTTGAGGTAGAGGTCAAGGGTGACCCAAATGCATGACAGGTTCATGGCAAAATTTTCTTGGGGAAAAACAAAACCAGAAAATGCCAAGAAAAGAGGCAGTAATTCAGTGGCTGCATGTGGTACTGGGAGTTTTTGGCCTCTTCTCCTGGCTTTGCCTCTGGACCACCACCCCCTCCCACACCCCAGCCCACTGATGGGCCTTTCTGGTACTGAAAGTACATAGCTTTCCCCACAGGCCAGCTGAGCCCAGAACTTGTGGCTGGGGCTCAGGTCAGAGCCTGGCATGGGACAGGTGGAAACCCCCAGTGAAGGGTCAGCAACCCAGGTAAATTTGAATTTTCCCAGACCCACCGAGGATGACAACAAGAGCTTGTGCTGAGCCTACAGAAGGCCTTTCTCTGACAGGTTCTCCACCCAGACATGGCACCCATGTGCCCAGCCTCCTCCCCCAGCTGGGGCTCTCTGGAGCAGGCTGGACACCCAGCCAGAGCCACTTGCTCAAATTCTCTCTCCCCTCGGCCTGAAATGTGCAAATACAGACGTCAAGAATCTACCCGACAGGTCTTGTGCTGAGAGAAATCCAGGAGAAAGTGGGTCTTCAGGGAAAAGAGGACCAAGCAGGGACTTGAGT
Source organism: Leopardus geoffroyi (assembly GCF_018350155.1). Lineage (NCBI taxonomy): Eukaryota > Metazoa > Chordata > Mammalia > Carnivora > Felidae > Leopardus > Leopardus geoffroyi. The sequence continues at coordinate 110,722,961 of NC_059328.1, forward strand.
GCAGAGACCCCACCCCAAGCATGTCGGCCGGCCAGCTGCCAGCTTCTTCAGTCTGCCCTTTCTGATCAAGCCTCCTCCACCCACTGGACAGCCTCTGCGGTCTCCTTTGCCCTCTGGCTTCCTGTCACCTTCAGCCAGTGGGAGGCACCAGCAGATGGGGCAAAGAGAGGCCAGTTGTTGATTCTGCCAGCCACCTAGCACTGGACCACCACAGCTGGGGACACCCATAGATGCCCCTCCCCTGGTGATCCTGTGCCTGCCCATAAGGTTTGAAGTGGGCAAGCTTTACCCACGGGACTCCAACCACCACACTAGCCCAGACCTCGCCCCTGAGCTGCAGACACAGGGCCACCCACCACTGTCTGTCACTGCAGGCAGCTGCTCATCGACTTGGTCATGTGTTTCCTCCAGGCATGAGGCTCCCTTCATCGCTGTGTGCACACCTGAGACCAAAACACTGACTGGCAGGTCAACACCTGCGGATAAATGAGCCAGCAGACCCTTGCGTCCTCTCTTTCCATCACCCCACAGAGACACCAGTTTAATCACAACCTCGCCTGCACCACCACCACCCTGTATGGCCACCTTTCACCTGAGGGATCACTGGCTACAACTCCTATCTGCTCACCCTCCCCTCCCCTACCAAGTCTCCACACAGCAGCCAGAGGGACTTTTGTAAAGGGGAAAAAGGGGCGCCTGGGTGGCTCAGTCTGCTAAGCATCCGACTCTTGATTTCATTTCAGGTCATGATCTCACAGCTCTTGGGATTGAGCCCCGAGTCAGGGCATGGAGACTGCTTGGGATTCTCTCTCTCCCCCTCTCTCTCTGCCCCTCCCAAACACATGCAAGCATGCATGCACAGTCTCTCTCTCTCTCTCTCTCAGTAAACATTAAAAAAATAAAATGTACTTTTAAAAGAGAGAGAGAAAAAAAGACAAAATGCAAGAGGAGAAGGAAGGTATTGCCCTTCTGCTTAAATCCTCCAATGGCATCCCCCAACTTGGAAAAAACCCAAGCTACTTACCATGGCCTACAAGGAAGGCCCACAGGGTCTGAGCCCTGCCTTCCTCTGCTGCCTTACCCTCTTTCCCTCACTGTCTTCCACATCAATGTGCCAAGTTTGTTTGTGCCCCAGGACTTTTGTACTGGCTGCTTCCTCTGACTGGAGGTCTTCAGAAGGCTGCTCTCTGCTCTTCATCATAATTCTGGACTCTCTTAAAACATATCCTTTTCAGAGAAGTCTCCCTGACACCCTCCATGAAAGACCCACCCTGTCTATGCCCAGCTCCACCTGTCTTCTTTGGTCAAGCGGATGGTGTCCCAGCAGATGGATGGGCAGGACCCAGTAATGAGGATCCTGCACTCTGTTGGCCTGTGGGCTTTACTAGACCCAACCCTTGGCAGATCTCAGTGCATGCCAACCCCACATGGCATGACAGCCTTCTCAGGGCCCAGTCTGTGCAAGGGCGAGTTGTTAGTATTATAATTATCCTCCTCACGTAAAGAACAAATGGAAGGGTGCCAAGTTGGGCAACCCCCTTGTCTGCATGACACTTTCAGGGGGACAGCTTCTCAAGAAGGCTTCCCGTCCTCATAGGGCATGATGTGTAGGCCTCCCCCTCTATGCTCCCCCGCCCCCGACTCTGCCACAAGGGCGTCTTTCCATTGCTCACATGTGACCCTGCCCTGCCTTCTGTATCCACAGCCTCCTCCTGCCATACAGCACATCCAACAGCCAGCAGCTCAGCCTCCTTCCGAGCTGACCCTGGCCACGTCTGATGCCTGAACCACACTTCTTATACCCTCTCATCCAGCCTCACAGCACCACCCCAATTATAAACAGTCACATACTTCTGCCATGGGAAGTTAAGTGCTCACCCACCCCACCACCACCCTCCCAGACTGAGGGCTTATGAGTACAAGAACCGTAGCTGTTTTATTCAGCATTAGACCCCCAGCACTCACATTAGATTCTCCTAAATGCTTTGTTGGATGGATGGATAGATGGATGGATGGACGGAGTACAGAACCCAGGGTTGCACCACTGCAGGCTTGGGCAGACTACATCTCTGAGCCTGAGTTTCATAGCTTAGGGGTTTTATCTCTCTCCACCTCGCAGGGCAAGAATCCTACACACAGCTTCACATTGTTGGAATGCATTAACACCAGTGTTGCACCTTGTCTTGGGATCCCAGCCCACTGTTTACTCTAGCTGGAGGCACTGCTCTGGACCCTAAGGGCTGTCTCCTGTGCTCTGAGGCTGATCTTCTATCAGAGTTGCTGAGGCTTTAGGTACCCAGTCTGTACATGGGGTCCACCCATCATGGCCAGGGCCCACCCCACCAGTCAGTCCCCCATCTACCTTCGTGGATAGACATTAGACACTGTGACACTAGCAGGGAAGGGCTCTGGGTGACATGGGTACCTCCTGAAGTTCCCAAGTCTCCATTATCCCAGGCAAAGGTGCCCACAGAACCTGCATGCAGACTCTTCCAGGTGCCAAGGACAGGAGGGGGTTCAGGAGGGAAATAAGGTGGCAGGAAGGTCCTGATATGAGCTCCTGGAAGACAGAATGGCAGTCACGTACACTCAGCTCATCCTCAGATAATAAGAAGCCACCTTGCCATCCAGAGCACCGACAGGAAACTGGACTCAGCTGGGCAACTGAGCAGTGGCAGGGCAGGGGCCAGGGACCCCCATCACCCCATCACCCTACAGGTTTCCTTCCAGAGGGAGCAAAGTGAGGCTAAGGGCCACAGCCCCAAATTCACTGGCCACACAACCCACTCCCCCCACCTCTATTTGGCTCACTCCTCCTCACCACCTCCCCACGCACACACACACATGCATACACACACACACAAACACAGCCCTCCATTCTGGGCAGCCTGGCTTCCTCTGCCCTCTCCTACAAGGTCTGACCAATTAGGGGAAGCTGCTGGTGAATGATAATTATTCCTTGATAGCCCAGTGCTTTCCTCACCTCACGGAAACAGCAGTGCTTTCTTGGGTTGGGTCAGGGATTCACACACACACACACACACACACACACACACACACACACACTGAATGGAGGGACCGTCTCCAGCTACATTTAGTACTGGTGCAAAAATATCAGCCCAACTTGGCCTAGCGTGGGTCCTTATTTTTAAAAATGTTAGACTCACTAATTAAGACACATCTTCTAAAAGTTCAACACGTTTACATTTATCATGAGCACATTTTTTAACTTGAATTTTCTAAAGTCCTTTTAGTTTCTTTTTTTAAAAAATGTTTATTTATTTATTTGAGAGAGAGAGCATGTGAGAGCAGGAGCAGGAGAGGGACAGAGAGAGAGAGAGAGAGAGAGAATCCAAAGCAGGCTCTGTGCTGTTAGTGCAAAGCCTAACATGGGGCTGGATCCCACAAACCATGAGATCATGACCTGAGCCCAAGTCAAGAGTCAGATGCTTAACCAACTGAGCCACCCAAGCCCCTCTAGTACTTTTTAGCTTCTTAAAATTACATTATATCACTACAACTGTCACGACAGAAGTACAGCCACTATTAGCAATTCGGTGACATAAGTGAAAAAACTGAGGGCTACACAAGCAAATAATCCATGTAAGCTGGTGAAGAAAAGAAACATACTCATGAGTGACCATGTGTGCCAGGCACTAGGATGCCCTCTGCACTTGTTATCTTGTGAGTTTTATCCCCACAAGAACCCATAAAATGCAGGTGGTCATGGTGGTCCATTTTACAGCTGGGGAGACTGAGGCTCTGAGGGCTAGGTGCTCACTTGGCTCACACAGCCTCAAGAGAATGGAGCTGTGTGACAGTTTGGTTTATGGCACTACTGAAGCCTTTCATCCCCTCTGAGCTGTGAAAGATCATCCCTCCCTCACTAGAGAAGTTAGCCCCTTTGGGATCTCCTTTTGGGAAAGGTAGGGCCCATCTCATAGTGACTCATACACTGGAATAGTCTCAAACTCTGGGATCCTAGATCCTGGGCACTCATCCCATGCCCCATTTGCCATCTGGATGGGCTCCTTTGGGAAGCCCCTCGCCATTCTAATCTAAAATGGAAGAAATTTTATGAGGGTCAGTGTAGATGACCACAGGAGTTATTAGTGCCATTCCCCAAATAGTTTAGTTCTCCTTTCCAGGCACGTGGCAGGAGGCCATGCCCTGGCCTCTCGGAGTTAGGTATGGTCGTGTGACTTGCTGTAGCCAGGAAGCAGTAGAGGAAGTTTTAAGAGCCAATTCACATTAGTCTCATATCCCTTTTGTCTTGCCTTGGCAATAACAGAGACAAAAGATGGAGCCTCGGTCCTTAGGTAAAGAAATAATATCAGTACCCAGCTATCCACAATGGTCAAGCAGTATAAGAGAGAAATGTGATGCTTTTGTTCCTGAGATTTGGGAGATGTTCATTACAGCAGCAAACTCAACCTGTGTTAACTGATACAATAATATATATGAAAACAGTATACTTTCTATATAAACGCTTTATTGTAACATGTATTTGCTTCACTCATATCATCTATAAAATTGGGATAATATGTCATGAGGACTAAATGAATAAGATGTAAGTGAGTATATATGGGCCTGGCATAGAGTATGCATGATATATGTCAACTATCATTAGTGATGCTATTGCTCTTGCCCTCATGTCTTCTTTTCCTCCATAAGCTCCAATTCCTGAGAAGGACTAGAGGTGTATAAGGGGAGGTGTTGGGACTTGCCAGCAGGACTAACAGTGTGGAGGTGAGGGGGAGGCCAGGTCTTCCCAGGGCAGTCAGCTGTGGAGTGATCCAGACCTGGCACAGTCTTGCTGTGACAGAAATTGGCCTATCTGCCACCTTCAAAACAAGTTCTCCTACAAAAGTCATGCATATTCTCTTCTTTAAAAACTTGGAAAAAATACAAAAGAGCAAAAAGAAAAACAAAAATTGTCTAGAACCCTGCTCTGGCAGATAACCTCTTTAATATTTTCATTATATCTTTCTCTTATGTTTTCCTTTTGCAATTTCACTTTTCCAAATGGGATTTAAACTGTGCATAGCTGTCAAGGCAACCTATGCTGCCTTTCGGTTTTGTTTTGTTTTGTTTTGTTTTGTTTTGTTTTGTTACTAAAAATATGTCAAGAACATTTTCCCACTTTATTAAATATCTCTCTACAAAATAACTTTAGTGTGGCTTAACAAGGCACACATGGATGTGCAACAGTTAAATTACCAAGTCCTGATTCAAAATTCAACTGAGCATCCACTATGTGCCATGGATTGAGCTAGCACTAGTGATAAACTGGTGAAAAAGTCAGACCCAGTCCAATCTTGGGAGAGCTCACCCTTCATTAGTTCTTGCTCCTGAGGTTCTTGCTCCTGGGGAAGCAGGTGGGGATGTTATAGTGGCCCAGAAGACATTCTAAAGCCTAACTCTTGATGTCCAAAAAGCCTTAACTGGGATTGTGCTAGATTCTGAGTAAAGTATAATAAATACCTGTTTAAATGCACAGCTAAGTTCAAAAAGAAATGAGGATGAACACCAGAGACCCAAAATGGAAAAGGTTATGGAAACCAGAGACGAAGCAGTGGTAGTACTTCAGATGCCTGGTGCAGGTAGGAGGGGCGATGGGGCCTGCTTATGCACCTTGCGGCTTGGGTTTGTGACTATACACCTGCAGAAGAGGTTGTGGGCCCACAAAGGGCACCAGGTTCTGCCTGAGATTCCCACAGTGGTGGCACTTCAAAATATTCCATATTTGCTGGAAAAGCAGATTGCACCTTGCAAAGAGGGATAATAAGGATGCTTATCTGTTTTTGCTCAAAGTGAGGGGAAATGATCCCTGAGAATTTGTAAACTCAAGACTCATGTCACAAAGGCTTAGTGTTCAACTGTATTGTACCTCATGGCCTAGGTGCTACACATACCAAAAAATCAACATGAAAAAATCAACATGAGCTGCTCACACCCCACGGATATCTGGCAGAGGTTAATGTCAATTCTCTCAATCCAGGTCACAAAGAAGCACTATGGAAAAAACTCACTTCCTAAAATTACAAAATAGTTGAGGAAGTGAGAAATCAGGAGACAGACGTAAAAGAAACAATGGAGAATCAGGCCTCCAAATACTTCAAGTGATGGAACTAACTGAAAATTACTACAAAATGTATAAAATGACTAAACACACAAAAGAAGGGATAGAAATTATAGGAAAAGAGCACAGTATTGTGCAAAAACAGAGAAGGCAGGTGCTCAGAGAGAATGCTACATGTGTTGACATCAGGCATTTTTCATTTCCCAGGATTCCTCTGTCAGTACTGTTTGCCTGCAAGTAACAGAAAACCCAACTGATCAACAGTGGTTTGCTCAATCAGGATGATTTTTCTCATATAACCACAAGTTCAGAGGAGGGCTTCTGTTGGCACTGGTTCAACTGTTCAGCTGTGGCATGTAGGGTCCACTTGGCTTCCCTTAGTAAACCATTTTTAATTCTCATCCTTACTGTCTCATGATTACAGGATGGCTACTGCCACTCCAGATATTATGTGACTGAAGGAGGAAGGGGGGAAAGAAATGTGAAGAGTGAAGAGCAACTGACATCTGTGTCTGCTTCTCCAGAGCCACCATCCTCACCATCACTATCACCAAAATCACCACCACCACCTCCATCATCACCTTTGCCACCATCACTATCACCAAAATCACCACCATCTCCACCACCATCACCACCTTCACCATCAACAACACTACCACCACCACCACCTCCATCATCACCACCAGCAGCAGCAGCACCACCACCACCACCACTAATAACAACACCATCACTACCACCACTGTCACTACTACCAAAATCACCCAGCACAACCACCATCACCATCAAAATCAGCACCACCCCCACCATCATCACTATCACTACCACTGCCACCACCACCACCACCTCCACCATCACCACCACCACCGCCACCACTACCTCCTCCGCCAACATTATCAAACCACCACTGCTGAAGTCTTAGTTTGTGTCTCACTGGTAGGAACTATGATTTATATCTACCACCAGCCTCTGGGAGGCTGGAAAAGAGTGTGTCACCTGAAACTTGACATATCTTAACCCAATAACACTGAGATTCCTTTAGCAAAGAAAGATGAAAAGGAAAGGTGTTGATGAAAGTAGCTCCTTCTGGTGATTTGGGGGAGGGGGAGTGGCGGGAAAAAGTATGATGGCCATGTCAATCTTTCAGGAGGAATTTTTCAAACTATACCCAAGATTCCACAGTGCCCCCCACCCTGGGGAGTGTTCTTCATGCCCTATAGCCTACACATGGAATCACTGAGACACTGAACAGGTGGTGCCCCTCAGATGTGCCAGGGTTGGCAAGAGGTTTAAAGCTGTGCACTTTAACAACCAGCCCCGGAGGCCAAGGTGCACACTATCCTCCATCATCTTTTCCACACACTTCACTCCTCTAACTCCCAGATATACCTTTCTTCTCCTCTTGAGGACACTTCCTTCCAGAAGACTTTTGCATGGCAACAGGTGTTGGGCAAGAATTTCCTTAACTAAAAGTGAATTAGTGTCCTGCTAAAGAAATAAAAAGTGTCATTGAAAGTAAAACAGCAGGAGATAATGTTTAACCAGCTTAAGAAAGCACAGTCTTCAGTCATGTTCATGATCACCACTGAAGCATGAACCACACAAGATATTTATTCAATAGCTACACAAAGGCAAACTTAAGATAAAGTTTCTGGTAAGAAGGCCACTGTTGGCTGCTATTAGCTGGTGAAGTTGTGCTTATTTGGAAGTCATAAAATTTTATAAATAGTTAATACTCTAGGCTTGTCAAAAATTCCACCAAAATTGGCTTGTCACAAGGTTTGCTGAATCTGGGGATGATATTGAAAACCACCATGAGAAAGTTCCAGAAGCTGGCCCACAGGCATCACTGGCAGTGGGAACAGCTGTCCGTGCTAACCTTGTGTCCAGGCTGCAGCCCTCGGTGGAATCTGACTATAAAACCCAAGGCTATTTTGAGACGTGTGGGAGCCTGAGACCTGCATGGAATGAAGTGATGAGCCATTGGGTCCCTAAGTAGCAGTTTGATTTTGGATGAAGCTCAGAACGAACTCTATCAACAGGCAGGACAGAGCAAATGGACTTCAGGGAGAAAAATTCACTTGCTGAAAATGCTAAAAATCTGTGCTAGAAAACACATTACCACTTTTACATTTGCATGCTTCAATCCACTAATGTTCCAAATCCTTACTATCTCTATTTTTAAATATAAATTTTGTGGTATTCAGTTGGTGATGAGTTGGATTTACTTTCAACAACTGAGAGCAATTAAGACAGCTATTCATGGCCTTGGCTACAAGTCTGGGTGCCCAGGAAATTCCGAGGGCTGGAGGCTATGCTTTCCCAGTGGGGGTGAGGGTGGGGTGCTGGGGTTGGCCCGAAAAGGGTCCCTGCCCCAGGGCAGGAGGAACAGGAGAGACAGAGGCAGCTCTGGGCTGAAGGCGGGAGAGGGCTAGTGCGGTCAGAAGGGGTAGGTAGAGGGAAACAGAGGCAACAAGAAGAGAGGGACCCAGGTGGGGTGGAAATGTGAATATTGGCTTCCCTGAGGTCAGAACTGGCAATAGCAGCTGCCATGGTCCTGGGAAGAGCAGCATGGCGCAGTACCTGGAGAGTCCTGCAAATGGGATGGAGAATCCCCTCCCCAGGGCCCCGCTCCCTTCCCTAGGCAGCCTGTCTTTTTCTCCACAGAAGGGGACCTACCTGTTCTCCCCATCACTCTCATCGCAATCTGCAGGAGGGGATGAGGGAGGGGGAGGGAGACCTACAGTCAGATCTGATGGAGTACAGAAGCAGAGAATCCTAGCACAGAGTGGCTGGATGACTTTGGCCTGGGAACCTGACTTCTCTGAGCCTCAGTTTCCTTATCTGTAAAATAAGGGTAAAAATATCCCTCACCATATAGTGCATTTGTGTGACACAACGCCTGGCATGTATAAGGCACCAAATACATTACCCAGCACTGTCCACATTTACAGAGAAGAAAACCGAGGCAGACAGGCTAAGTGATGTATCAACCACACTCTAGCAAGGGGTTGAACCAGCAGTAAAAGTCAGACAGCGTGCTGCTTTCCCTGTGGTGGAAGCACAGGTGGGGACCCATCGTGGGCTTTGAGAGTGATGTGTCCCTGCTCCTTCTGGGCTCTGTCCAAAGCAGAGAGTGCGGAGGGGGAGTTGCACACAGGTCTGGTTGAACAGGGCAGGCTTGGTGACTGCGGTCCCACACATGCTGACATCCAGACCCTGGTGTCCACCTGTAGCCAAGTTCTGAGGCTGGCCCAGGAGGGGGTCTATGGAAGGTCAGCAGCAGGTGCCCACTTCAGCACGACCTCTCTGTTCCCCTCATACTGAAGTCCTTAATTGTCCACAGTCCACATTCTCGCACAAAACCACCAACACCTGTGACAATACCCAAGTCACCAGCTGCACATGTAGGCCAGCCTTTCCATGGGCTTTCTCTGTAAGCTGGGTTCCATCTCATAAGGCTGTTGTGAGGATGGTATAGAGCCTACCCAGGCGAGGGCTTAGTCGACATGACTTCTGGTCTCCTCCATCATCTCTCCTCTGACTGTGTATGTGTATTTCCCCAATTTTCTTCTGGGCAGGGTTTGCCCAGGGATTCCCATGGCTCCAGCCATGCCTGCAGCCAGGGAAGGGGACATAGCAGAGTGAGTGACCACAACACCCCTGACCATATAGACATCAACCCCAACCACCCGTGCCCAGGAGAAGGAAACACAACAGCACCTGTCTGGCAGGAGGCCTGTGGAGTTAAGAGGCTTCAGCCCTTGCTCTGTGTGACTGAGCTCAAACATCATTGGTTAGCACTAGGAGAGTTTCTTAAAAGAAAGAAATGAAGAGTGTGGATATCAGTATTCAGGTGACTTTGTGGAAGGACAAAGGCTGTGGAGGTCTAACATGTCTGGTGGTTACAATAAGACAATTATTGACTCCATTACTTTGTTCAATCAGTGCTTATTGAGCATCTACCAATGACAGTTGCTGCTCCACAGTGCCTGGGCCACGGGAGCAGAGAGGCCCCATCCTCTGGAGCCAACATCCAGCAGTAGCAGACCCTCAGGCCCAAAATGTGAAGCAAGTCTCCTTCCCACCCTTTGTCATCCTCTTGAGTTGGTTGTTTGTGTTTTAAGATAATCATATACTTTTTATCCTTGTATTCCTGGAATATGACCTATGTTGTCACGGTGTTACTGGACTTAGTTTTTTTTACTATTTAGTGTGTTTACATTTACATTCAGAAGTGAACTTGGTCTATGGCTGTGTGAGCGTGTGTGTTCATGCGTGCATGTGCACATGTAAATATTGACTTTATCAAGTTTTGACATCAAGGAAATTCTATGGAAGTACTCACTAAAAGTTTAGCAGACTTTGCCTATAAAACTGCTTTGACCAGGACGCCTGGGTGGCTCATTCGTTTAAGCATCTGACTCTTGATTTCCACTCAGGTCATGATCTCATGGTTAGTGAGGTCAAGTCCCAGGTCCTCCTATCAGCACAGAGTCTGCTGGAGATTCTCTCTCTCCCTCTCTTTCTGCCTCTTCCCCTGCACGTGCGTACACACTCTCTCCCTCTCTCTCTCTCTCTCAAAATAAACAAATAAAACTTTTAAAAAATTAAAAAGTAAAATTGCTCTGACCAATTAAAAAATACCATAGAAAAATTATATTGATAACAATTAAAATGAATTTATAGATATAAATATATTTATAAAATAAGTGACATATTTTACATACAACAAAATGCATAGATTTTCACTTTTCAGTTCCAGAATTTTGATAGTTTGCAAACACCCAAATCAAGATCTAGAATATTTTCATCACCCAGAAAGTTTCCTTATGCTCTTTTTCTGTCAATTCCCCCACACATATTCAGAATCAATCACTATTCTGATTTCTATCACCAGAGATTGGTTTTGCTTGTTCTAGAAATTCTTATCAGTGAAACATACCGCATGAACTCCTGTGTCTGGTTGCTTTCATGCAGCATAATATTTTTGAGATTCAATTACATAGCTGTGTATTAACACTTCATTTTATTGCTGAGTAGAATTCCGTTATTTAAATCCATCAAAATTGTTTCATTCACTCACCTATGCATGGATTGGGGATATTTCCAGTGTTTGGTTATTTGAATAAAGCTACAGTGCATATTCATATATGAGCCTTTTTTAGGACTCTGGTAAATACCTAGGAGTGGAATTGCGAGGGCATAAGATATGTGCATGTGTAGCTTTACAAGGAACTGCCGTCCTATTTTACAAGCCCACCAACAACGTATGACAGTTCCAGAGGCTCCACCCCTGATATTGTCAGTTGTTTTAATTTAATTAATGTTAATTAAATTTAATAGCTAATCTAGTCAGTATCTAATGGTTTTCACTGATGAGTGTTAATGCTGAGTATCTCTTTACATGCTTATTGACCATTTATACACCTTCTTTTGTGAATCGTCTAAGAGTATTCTGCCCATTTTTAACTGGGTTGTCTATTAATGATGGTTGGGAATTCTTTGCATATTGTGAAGATGAGTTCCTTGTCAGATATCTGTATTATATACTCTCCTTATCTGTGGCTTCCTGCTCATTTTGTCTTATTAGTATCTTTTGATGAGTAGAAATGTTGCTTCTGATGTCCAGCTCTTATTCTTGGATTTATGGTTTGTGTTTTTCATGCTGATTTTGTCAGTGTCTTTGTCTCCCCCAAAATGGCAAATATCCTCCTATGTCTTTTTCTAGAAGATTCATGGTTTTACATGAATCACATTTAGATGAATGATCCATCTTGAATTATTTTCTGTGTGGTGTTGTTTATTTTTGATACAGATATCCAGTTCATTTAAGCACCATTTATTTAAAAACTTCCCTTTTGCCTTTGAATTAACTTGGTTCCTTGATCGAAAATTATTTGAAAGGTGGGACACCTGGGTGGTTCAGTTGGTTAAGCGTCTGACTTCAGCTCAGGTCATGATCTCACGGCTTGTGGGTTCAAGCCCCACGTCAGGGTCTCCGCTGACAGCTCAGGGCTTGGAGCCTGCTTCAGATTCTGTGTCTCCCTCTCTCTCTCTGCCCTCTCCCACTCACATTCTGTCTCTCTCTCTCTCTCTCTCTCTCTCAAAATTAATAAACAAAATTTTTTTAACTTAATTGAAAGGAAAATACATCTACACTCCCATGTTCATTGCATATTTATTTACAATAGCCAAGATATGGAAACAGCCTAAATATCCATTGACAGATGAATTAGTAACAAAAATGTTACACACACACACACACTTATATACATATATATAACATACACATACACAATGGAATATTAAACCCTAAAAAGAAGGAAATCCTACCATTTTTGACAACATGGATGAACCTGAAGGACATTATGATAAGTGACATAGGCCAGACATATAAATACAAATACTGTATGATCTCACTTATATGTGGTATACTTAAAAAAAAAAAAAAAGAGGGGTGCCTGGGTGGCTCAGTTGGTTAAGCGTCTGATTTCGGCTCAGGTCATGATCTCATGGTCTGTGAGTTCGACCCCACGTCGGGCTCTGTGCTGACAGCTCAGAGCCTGGAGCCTGTTTCAGATTCTGTGTCTCCCTCTCTCTTTGACCCTCCCCCATTCATGCTCTGTCTCTCTCTGTCTCAAAAATAAATAAACGTTAAAAAAAATTTTTTTAATAAAAAAAATTAAAAAATTAAAAAAAAGAAGGCCAAACTCATAGCAACAGCAAGTAGAAAAGTGGCTACCAAGGCTGGGGCATGAGAAGATGGGAGAGATTTTTGTTTTAATCAACTGACCATATCATGCAGGTTTATTTCACAACTCTGTTCTGTCCCACACATCCATTTGTCTATGTTTATGGCAGTACTTTTCCATTCTGATTACTGTAGCTTTATTGCAAGTCTTAAGACCAGGTAGTGTGCCTCACCCATTTTGTTCTTTTCCAAAGCGTTTTGTCTCCTCTATATTTTTCACTTTTCCATGTAAATTTAGAATCAGCTTTCTTCAAAAAGACTGCTGGAATTTTGTTTGGGATTATGTTGAATCTATAAGCCAATTTAGAGAACACTGACGTTTTCTCAATACTGTGAACTACAGTCCATGAACATGTTACGTCTCTCCATTTTTTTTTAATCTATATTTATTTTTGAAAGAGAGGGAGGGAGAGAGAGAGAGAGGAGCAGAGAGAGAGAGAGACACAGAATCCAAAGCAGTCTCCAGGCTCTGAGCTGCCAGCACAGACCCCAACGCAGGGCTTGAACTCATGAACCACGAGTTCATGACCTTAGCCAAAGTTGGACACTTAACCAACTGAGCGAAAAATTAAAAAATTTTTTAATGTTTATTCATTTTTGAGAGACAGAGAGAGACAGAGCATGAGCGGGAAAGGAGCAGAGAGAGGGAGACACAGAATCTGAAGCAGGCTCCAGGCTCTGAGCTGTCAGAACACAGCCAGACATGGGGCTCAAACTCACGAACTGCAAGATCATCACTTGAGCCTAAGTCGGACGCTCAACCGACTGAGCCACCCAGGCACCCCAGCTCTTACTTAATTTTTCCTGACAATGTGCAATTTTCAGTATGGAGGTCTTGCTCTTCTTTTATCAGATTTATTCACAGATAATTTTAATGTTATTTTTAAGTACTATTAATCTCACTTTTGTAGGGTTTTGTATACCTCCTTTATAAGAATGAAGATATTGTCTTCTATTTCTGGTTGAGTTTTTTATCATTAATTTGTGTTGAATTTTATCAAATGCTTTTTTGCATTTACTGAGATAATGATATGCTTTCTCTCCTTTAGTCATTTAGTTTTCTTTATTCCTCAACTGATGGCCATAAATTTCATTGATTTATTGGAATAGTAGATGAAATTTTCATCTCTGGGATCCCACTTTGTATTATATATTATTCTTTCTGTGTATTCTATACATTACTGAATTCAATTTACTAGTATTTTGTTAAGAAATTCTGCATGTGTGTCTAAGAGGGATATTAATCTCTAATTAATCTATAATTTTCTGTCAGGTTTTGGTATCAGGGCTGTTAGTGAGCCTCATAAAATGAGTTGAAAATTATCTCCTCCTCTATCTTCTCTGAAGAGTTTTGTCAAATTGCTACTAGTTCTTCCTTAAATGTTTAATAGATTTCCTGGAGAAGCCATTGGGCCTGGAGTTTTCTTTATAGAAAAGCTTTTACTTACAAGTTTAATATCTTTGATAGACATCAGCCTCTTTAGACTTTCTATTCTTGCTTGAGTTTTAGGAATTTGCAATTTGCAAGCAATTTGTCTATTTCATCTAAGTTGTGTTTATTGGAGTGAAGTTGTTCATAATAGCCCTCATTATCACTTTAATGTCTGTATGATCTGGAATGGAAAGGTTTTTTATTTTTGTTTTTGTGCTTTTAGTTCAGCATTTATGTTGTTCCACTGTCATCTGACATCCATTGATTCTGATGAAAAGTGAGTGTAAACTCTTTCCATTCATTGTTCCTCTGTATAAAATGTCTTCTTTCTCTGGCTGCTGTTAGGTTTTATCTTTATCTTTGGGTTTCGGTAGCTTGCCTATGACTTGTCAAGGTATGGTTTTATTTGTGTTTATACTGCTTCAGATTCACTGAGATCCTTGCATCATAGATTGATGTCTTTCATCAACATTGTTAAATTCTCTGTTATCTATGCTGAATATTTCTTCTGCACCAAATTCTATCACCTCTCCTTCTGATGCTTCACTTACACATATATTGGACCAGTTGATATTGATCCAGGTCTTGGATGCTCTCTTCCATTCTTTATATTCCTTTCTCTTTGTATTTCAGTTGGGAGATTTTCTCTTAACCTCTTAACCTTAGTCTTCAAGTTCACTGATTGTTTTCTTTGATAAAGTATCTTTTATTTCTAGAATTTCCATTTGGTTCTTCAGTATTGTTCCCATATCTCTGTTGAAATTCCCCATGTGTGTTCATAAGCTGTCTATCTTTCCTGGTGGATTCCTAATAAGATGTACCATAGCTATATTAAAATCCCTTTCTGGGGCGCCTGGGTGGCGCAGTCGGTTAAGCGTCCGACTTCAGCCAGGTCACAATCTTGCGGTCCGTGAGTTCGAGCCCCGCGTTGGGCTCTGGGCTGATGGCTCAGAGCCTGGAGCCTGTTTCCAATTCTGTGTCTCCCTCTCTCTCTGCCCCTCCCCCGTTCATGCTCTGTCTCTCTCTGTCCCAAAAATAAATAAACGTTGAAAAAAAAAAAATTTAAAATCCCTTTCTGATAATTCCAACCTCTGGGCCATCTCTGAGTCTACTTCTATTAATTGCTTCTTCTTTTGACCATGGGTTGTTTCTCTGTATTGTTATTGTTTCTCTGTATGTTTCATCATTTTTTTTAGTTTGGTTTGGTATGATTTTAGCATAGTAGACTTTGTAAAGCAATCACTGAGAAGTTAGTGATATTCATTCCCAGTGAAGGACATATACAAGCCACTATTGTGGAAGGTAGAGCTATATTTGGGTTTTAGTGCAGCTTAAGTTGGCAGGTGGGTGCAGACTTGCTATGTTAGGGCTTCTCAGGATTCTAATCCACTCTGCAAGCCCAGCTGATGTTTTGTTTTTACCCTACTTATTTGTCTTCTATTTTCTATTTATTGTTCTATTCTGTTTCTATGCATCTGGATATTTCCTTCTTACTCCCATTTATAACAGATTTCTCCCACTTCCTTACTTCAGCAGGGATGGAAATAGTCATGGCTTCTTCCACTTTCCAGAATTTGGTAGTTAAGTTTCTTTATAACCTTAGATCTCCAGTAGGTTTCTTTAAACTATAATTTTGTACCTTATCAACTTGTTCTCATAGCTAAAATGAATTTCTCAACAAATGTCATTGGGAAAATTGACACATGATTTTTAAAAATTATCTCTATCTCATACATTATAGCAGTATAAATTCAGATGGATTTAAAATTTAAATGTTAAAAAGATACAATAAAGATGACAAAAGAATTTATTTAAGATGACTTTCATATAGACCAGTGGTGTGGAAAAATGGTCTAAACACAACACTAAGATAAGAAAACAGAAACAGAAACGGATGGACTTGACTAAACAGAAAATTAGAACTTATATATGACAAAAAAATTGAATTAAAGATAAATTAAAACCTGTGAGAAATTATTTCTAAGACATATGATACATAGGAGATTAATACTATTAATATTTAAAGAACTATTAGAAACTAAAAAGATAGGGGTGCCCGGGTGCCTCAGTCAGTTGAGCATCTAACTCTTGACTTCAGCTTAGGTCATATCTCACAGTTTGTGAGTTCAAGCCCCTCATCGGGCTCTGTGCTGATGGCGCAGGACCTGCTTCAGATTCTCTCTCTGTCTCTCTCTGTCTCTCTGCACCTCCCTTGCTCATGCTGTCTCTCTCTCTCTCTCAAAATAAATAAACTTTTAAAAAATAAACAAAATAAAATAATCAAAAAGATAAACACCTCAATAGAAAAATAAACTAATGAAATGAATGGGTAATCTGCAAAAGAAGACAATACATGGCAAAAAATGAAAACCATTTTAATTAGTAATTAAATGTCAATTGAAACAAGTGAGATACCATTTTTCACCACCAACTTACTACAATTTTAAAATATTAGTCCTTCATTCACTAAATATCTGTTCAAACTTTCTACATGCAGGATCCTCATATATCCCTGAGAGTTAGAATCCAGAAGTGAAGTGACAGTCTCTGCCTTTAGGACATTAGGACCTAGTGTGAGAAGATAAGGTGATAAGTGTAAGAGAGGAAGATAAGGAAAAGAAAGGGGACTAGAAAGCAATAGGGAAGAGAGATATCTCTCTTACATAAGATTGATAGGGAAGGCAATTCCAGCCAAATGGCATCTGAGCAGAGACCCAAAGAAAATGAAGGCCAGGGTGTCTGGGTGGCTCAATTGATTAAAGGGCAGACTTTGGCTCAGGTCATGATCTCACTGTTCGTGAGTTTGAGCTCTGCATCCGGGTCTGTACTGACAGCTCAGAGCCTGGATCCTGCTTTGGATTCTGTGTCTCCCTTTCTCTCTGCCCCTCCCCTGCTTACACTCGCTCACTCTCTCTCTCAAAAATAAACAAATATTTTTTTTTAATGTTTTTTTTTTTTTTTTTTTTAATTTTTTTTTTTCAATGTTTATTTATTTTTGGGACAGAGAGAGACAGAGCATGAACGGGGTAGGGGCAGAGAGAGAGGGAGACACAGAATCGGAAACAGGCTCCAGGCTCTGAGCCATCAGCCCAGAGCCTGACGCGGGGCTCGAACTCCCGGACCGCGAGATCGTGACCTGGCTGAAGTCGGACGCTTAACCGACTGCGCCACCCAGGCGCCCCTTTTTAATGTTTTTAAAGAAAAGAAAATGAAGGCCATTTGGATGTCTGGGAAAAATTATCTCAGGCAGAGGGATCAGCAAGTCAAAGGTTCCTGAGGGGAGAACATGCGAGGCACACTCAGGATACCAGTAGGGGAGCTGTCCTGTCTGGAACCTAGGGGGAACATGCAATGATGGTATTCCTGGAAACTAGTATTCTCATACACTGCTAGCAGATGTATTCATTGGTAAAACTTTTTGAAAGACAACTTGACAACATTTATCAAAAGCTTTGACACACATACACTTTTGACTCCAAAATTCAAAATTTCTGAATTTACTTTAATGCAATAATCAGATGAGTGCACAAAGATATACATACACAAATGCTGATTACAGAATTATTTACAATTAGTTATCTAAATTTTCAACATTTTTGGTTATTTAAATTATAGCATATTCATCCAATGAAATTCTATATGGTCATTAAGAACAATTGATATACTTGTCCATTTCTTGACAAGAAAAGGTGACATGTTTTGAAATGGAAAAGTAGATTATAGAATGATATGCATTCTATGATTCTTTTTAACTGAAATGTTTGTTCATATGCATTTATATACACAGAAAAAGATCTGGAAATACAAATATCAAAATATTAATGGTAGTGTCTTCTGGGTGGTGGGATTGCAGTAATAACTGGAAGTTGTTATCTTTATCTCCTTCACCTATTTCACCCATCCCCCCCCCACCTCTGGCAACCAGTAGTTTCCTCTCTGTATTCATGGGTCTGTTTCTGGTTTGTTTGTTTTGTTTGTTTAGATTCCACAAGAGAAATCATATGGTATTTGTCTTTCTCTGCTTGACCTGTTTCACTTAGCAAAATACCCAACATCCATGTGGCTGCAAATGGCAAGATCTCATTCTTCTTTATGTCTGTATATACCACTTCTTTATTCATCTATCAATGGACACTGGGGTTGCTTCCATATCTTGACTATTGTATATAAACATAGCAACAAACATAGCAATGCATACATCTTTTCAAATTAGTGCTTTTATTTTCTTTGGGTAATTACAGTAATGTAGTAGAATTACTGTATCATATGGTATTTTTAGTTTTTTGAGGAAACTCCATTCTGTTTTCCATAGTGGTTGCGCCAATTTACATTCCCACCATTTGTGCACGATGGTTCCCTTTCTCCACATCCTCACCAATACTTGTTATTTCTTATTTTTATGATACCAGCCGTTCTGACTGGTGTGAGGTGATATCTCATTATGGTTTGACTTAATTTCCCTGATGATGAGTGATGTTGAGCATCTTTTCATGTGTCTGTGGGCCATTTGTATATCTGTATAGAATTGCAGTATTTTTATCCTTTTAATGAATAACATGCTTAATTTTCTTGCAGTCACTATGTATTATCTACATAACTTAGAAATAATGTTTTCAAAATCAAAAGACCCACCAAAATGATAATGGATATTTTAATTTCAGTATAATTAATATACAGTGTTTTGTTAGCTTCAGGCGTACAACACAGTGATTCAACAACTCTATATATTAGTCAGTACTCATCATGACAAGTGCACTCCTTAATCCCCATGGCCAATTTCACCCATCCCCCTACCCACCTCCTCTCTGGTAACTATCAGTTTGTTCTCTATAGTTAAAAGTATGTTTCTTGGTTTGCCTCTCTCTGATAAGCAGAAATGTTTTTAAAAGATGGGTCTCAGGAAGAAGCAAAAGAAAAGAAGACAAGGTTCTCTTTGACTGCCATTAAGAATTTTTTCTTTGTCTTTCATTTTCACAAGTTCAATTATGATGTGTCAACATGAATTTCTTTGGACTTATCATATTTGGGGTTTGCTCATTTTCTTGAATGTGTAGGTTTATGCATTTTGCCAAATATAGTAGGTTTCATCAGTCCCTCTCTCTTTTCTCCAGCTGGAGTCCAGTGATATATGACACAAACGTTCAATTTTTTGTTATTGTTCCACAGGTCCCTGAGGCTTTGACTTTGATTTTGTGTTTGTGTTTTTGGTTTTGTTTCCAATCTATTATCTCTACATGACTCAGATTGGGTCAATTCTATTGTTCTGCCGTCAAGTTCACAATTTCATGTTCTCTGTCACCTCCAGTCTACTATTGAGCCCATCCAATGGACTTTTTCAAACTTCCATTATTGTATTTTGCAGATATGACTTTTTTAACTTCTATTTGCTGAGATTTTCTATTTTTTTAATTTGTTTCGAGAGAATTTGTAATTACTTGTAGAAACATTTTTATCACAGCTACTTTAAAACCCTTGTGAGATAATTCCAACATCTGATTCATCCCTGTGTTGGCATTAATTAATTTTCTTTTCATATTCAAGTTGCAATCTTCCTGGTTCTTGGTATAATGGGTGACTTTCTATCGTTCCTCGACTATAATGTTTGGACACTGAGTGTATGGTTAAACGTTTATTTTTAGCAGTCAGTTGCTGGTTTAGGGTTAGCATGCAGGCCTACTTTTGTGCTCTGTTTCCAATGAGAATATAATTTTCAGAGCTTATGGCACTCTTTTGGTCCATTTGAGTTCATCTAGTGCTGCTGGGGCTCATGCTGGTCGCTGCTGGGGCTCCCGCTGGTCCCTGCTGGTGCTTAAGGGACAGATGAGATTGGCCCAGGCCCAGCCACCTGATGCCTCTAGGTAGTGGTGGAATTCTCCATCCCACAGGGGTTAAGGAACTCCCTAAACTAGGGCACTAGTGGTGGTAGGGTTCCCTTGCTGCTGCCATTGTTTCTGGGTAGGAGAGGAGACTGTCAGGCCCAGCAGGGACAGAGAGCACTTCCCCCAGTCACTTCTTGTCCTTCTTGTCCGTCAGACCTGCTGGCTGACCTTTCTTGCTCACCTGCTTTCAGCATTACCTCCAGGGTGAGGAATGAGCCCAGCAGGCCTCCTTCTGTTGCTAGCTTGGGGGCTGGGGAGCACCAGGCCTGGTCCCTGTCAGGAAGGCTTGTGAGCAGCTCTGCTCCAACAGGCTCGCCTTCCTCTTCCACCCTCCAGAGTCCTCCTTCGCTTGTCTCCGTGCCATTTCCAAGGTTTGTAGCAATACTCAACAGCGAGGAGCATGGAGACACACATCTCTATCACCTTGTCCAGACCAGAAGCTAAGCCATTGCTTTGTATTTCTCCGTCTGCTCTGACCTGCTGGAGCACCATCGCAGTGTGCAACAGACAAAACCTGGTCACTCCCTTCCAATCCAGTGATTGTTAAGCCTTTGTTTTATTTCTTAGTTTTTGGTTGTGAGAAGTTTAGATTCACCCGGTAGAGACAGTAGCATAATGAACATGCACCGGCTCTTCTCTAGCGTCTACAATTAGCAGCCCGTGCCCATCACGCCTCAAGGCGTGCACCCCCTCACCACAGGGCATTTTAAAGCAAGTTCCCTAAGTGCCTCCATTTGCATCTCTGACCAAGAGTGATCCTCAAACCCTCTCCTCGGACACCCTGGTCCCTCTTGCCTGGTTCAAGTAAACATTTGGTTTCAGAATTCAAAATTCTTCAAGAGACCCCAGAGCAAGAGGGCAGGCGAGATTCACAGGCTGCAAGCCAGCTGCCGGGTGCTGCTGGGTGTGTTAGTCACTGCCCGGTATGGGAAGGCTGGTCGAGCCTACTGGGCAAGCACAGGCAGAGGCCTTGCTGCAGCCCCCGGTACCGGCTGTCACAGGACTAGCTTGTTCCCAGTGGTCCTCGGGGAGCCACCCTGCCCAGCCAAGGTCTCAGTCAGATTCTACACCTCCCACATGAGGCATCAGGAGCCTCTAGGCCTCCTGAGCACGTAGCCTACCTTACTTTATCCTGTTGAGGTTTCCCCTGTTGGCAGAGGCTGCCCTGCATAGCAGACCACACCCAGCGGTTCCAGAGGGAGAGGCCCTTACAGACACCTCTGTATTCAAGAACACACACTTCCATCCTGAAAACGTTAGAAGATGAAAGATTTAGAAAATCCTTGTCTCTCAACAAAGTCTGCCTTTCAAGCCCACTGTCCAAGTGCAAACTCAGAAAGCCTGTGAAATTCTGAAACTGAATATTCACTCTTGCAAGCCCAAACCACCCGAGGCAAATGGATGCCTCCAGCAGAAGAGGGGAGAGTCAGGACCAGGAAATGCAAATGAGACAGGTATATTAACATATTTCAAGAACTACTGTCCCAATAAACTAAAGAAGGCTGTGTGAGGGGAGCTAGGGTCTCAGGGGCACAAGCAGGAGGGTCCCAGGTAGGAACACAGAAGTTGCAAACCCTGCCAGGCCAAGGAGAGTCAGGCCAGCCCAGGGAGAACCTGAGAGAACCGGGGTCCTGGGTCCCCAAGGTCTGGACTTCCCAGAAATGAGACAGTGAAGAGAACCTTCAGCCAAGACTCTTGCCAGGCTTGAGACAGAGTACCCTTGGCCAAGCCTCTCATATTTTCTCAGCCTCAGCATCTGTGAAATGGGGGAATGATACCCCCAGGGCAGCTGAGAGAACCGAATAAATCAGTGCACAGAGACCAGCACAGGGCCTGTCCCACAGGGCCATCTGATCAGCTGTTATTTAATACACTGACATTAACACAGTGCTTACCACAGGTCAGCAGGATCTAGCCCTTTACATGAGGCTCACTTATCCTTACAACCTATAAAATGGGTCCTATTATTAGCTTCCTTTTATGGACAAGGAATTCGAGGCTCAGAGAGGTTAAGTAATTTGCCCTGGGTCACATAGCTACGTAGACAGAGCTGAGGTGTGAACACAGTGTCTCTTGCTCCTAACACCCACTTGACTTTTTTCATACGGCTAAGGCCAAGTGTCCTCTTTGGGCTCCCAGCTCAGGTGAGCCTCAAGGGACCAGCCTGATGGGAAGAAGGTGTATCCCAATCCCCAGTGACCCAAAAGCCAAAGTCAGGAGCCAAACACCTATAAGGAGGCCATCGCCCAGCCCAGGGTGGGCCAGGACATGGAAGGCAGGCGTCACAGGCCCTCTCTTCCCCAGCGCTCCTTACCTGCCTGGCAGGCCTCAGCACTGGGGCAGAGGCTTCTGTTCACCTCTTGTCTCCTCTCACAGCTGGTTCTGTGGCCTTGGAGAGTGACTTGGCCTCCCTGAGTCTTGGCAGCCTCACCTGTAAGGAGGGGGTGGCCACAGGACCCCCTCACAGCGCTGCTGTGCATGCAAATTGATGAAAGGAGACCCGGCCCGGGGGGCTGTCTGTACAGCACCACTGGCATAGATGGGTCTTGTCACAGACACAGCGTGGGGCTCTGAGCTGACCCCCAGCAGTAGGCAGGTCTGAGCTGTGGTCACCAGCCCTACTGCCCACAGGGAGTGAGCCCCACCCCCCTTTTGCTTCTGCCAGAAGCATGCCTCCTGCACACCTGCTCTTTCTAGGACAGCCATGTCAAGGCCTTGTCACTAGCCCAGGCTTTCGGCCAGTGGACATCCTGGTGCACCCTGTGCCACAGCGTGCCCCCCACTCCTGGGGGCGGTAGGACTGAAGCAAAAGCTGTGGCCGTGGGCCAGACTCCCTGTATGCCCACCACCCTCCTGGTGGTGGCCCAGGGGGAGAGGCTCCCTCCTCCCGTTGGCTTCTCAGAGCACCACCAGGGCCTGGCTGGGCCAGTGTCTAATTCCCACAAAAAGCTCCTCTTTAAGGAGGGTGGTAAAAAGAGGGAAAGTGAGAGAAATGAACAGCAAGAACATTCCCATTTGGAGCAAAAAGAAAGGTGGTCACTACAGAGCTGGGAGAAAGTGCCATGGCTAACCAGGTTCACAGCTGCTGGCACTGGGGGACACAGGGCAGTGCCTTCCAAGGCCTGGTTTCCAGAAGAGATAGCCCCCTTCTCACAGTGCCCTGGAGCAGGCAGGCCACACGAGCGACCTCTCTGAAACCCAGGTGCTCTCCATAAAGCTGCCTGTATCCCCTGCCTCTGTGCCTCTGTGCCTCTGTGCACATACTCAGGGCCCAGACCCCATCAAAGGCCATGTGGCTCTGCCCAGGAAAGCAGCTTCCGTCAGAAAAAGTCAACTGACTTGTCATGTGAACTTGAATCTATCAGGACAGCGAATTGTTAATAACAGTCAAGATGAATCGAGTTAAAAAGAGGCCAGATAAAGGAGGGGGCAGGCTGCTATCTTGCAACCCAACCGGGAAGAACCCACAGGGTGAGTGTGACAGAAGCAGGTGCTAGGGGCAGGCCTCCTGAGGGAGGGTTTGCCCAGCTGAGTGCAGGAGGCAGAGAAAGAGACACAAGCTGGTCCCTCGAGTAACACAGAGATGAAGCTGCCTGGAAGGACCTGACGCCCACCCCCCCCACCCCACCTCAGCCTTGCAAAGCATCAGGGCCTCTGCACAGATCCTCTCTCACCCCATGTCCCGCCGCCCCATGTGGCTTCAGGGAGCCAGGGTTGGGGGCAGAGACAGCAGGTCCTGGTGGCTTATCTCAGCCTCCACCATTAAGCCCTCAGAAGGGCCCCTACCCCACCCCCCAGGGAATATTCCCAGCAGTGCATCTTTCCAAAGTGCCCCACCACCCTCTCTGGCAGCCCATCCATCCCAGCTGGGTTGGGCAGCAAATACAATAGCATAAATCAGGGATGAGGTCCCACTGGGAGCTGGATTCTATGTAGACACACCTCTCACTTTTCACCCCACCCCTCCCTGTGACCCAGGCTTTGCCAGGCTGACTTTGCTCTGGAATTTCTAAAGGTGTGTCCCTTTGGGAGAAGTTCCAAGTGTAAGAATGAGGGCAATAGCCTCGGGATAACATTATGCCCATCCACCCGGCCAAGCTGGCAGAACCTGCCACTGCAGGGTTCAGGAACTGCCCTGTCAATAACCCCAATAGCAGGGACATGCTGAGGAGGAAGGGGGGCTTCAGTGCCCTCTTTGTGGTCCAAGTGGGGAGGGAGATGCAGAACAGGGTCTCACTGCTGGACAAGGAGTCCCCACCAGGCAGCAAGCAAGCAGGCCCCCTGCACGACCCACCCACCCCCTATCAGGCCTGGGAGCTAGAAAGGGCGGGGCTGAGTGTGAGTGATCAGACAGTCATCCAGGTCCAGCAGGGCAAGGGCTGTGGAAGGGCCACGCTAGGGCCACAACCGGGTCATAAAGCTCTGCTCTTGGGGGCAGGTAGAAGACCAGGGCTACGTCATTTCCACCTGAATTGCTCAGCTTCTCACTAACCTATTTATACTCTCACCCTCTTTCCAAAAGGGTTTAAGGAGGCCTTAAAATTCAGCAGGGGACAACACCAAGGGAGGAGGAGCTGGAAGGAAGGGACCTGCAGGATCCTGCTGTCGCTGGCTGCGCTCTGCCCTCCAGCCACTGCCCACTAGCAAGGCAGGCCACCGGGCTCAGGACTGCCACCGACAACTAGAGATGGCTGCTCTAGGGCGCCCCTCCCCAATGCTGGGCTGCCCAGGCACTTCTGAAGGTCAGGCGAACTTGGGGGCAGCGGGCCTGTCCGTTGTCCTGGTGGCCTATTCAAGCCTGAGTCCTTCAACCCACAAGACAGCCACCCTGGAAAACACCAGGCAGACCTGTGTGCAGGGCTGGGCTGGAGGGAACCCGGTACCTCGCAGAGCCCAGGGTGCTGGCACTCAGTGGTACTACAGAAGGACAGGCACCTGGTCACAGGGACAGGTCTGCTGTGGGAAGGGGTGGGCTTCCTGGAGGAGGAGGCCTGAAGTGGGTAGGATTCGCAAGGAGACCAGGGCAGAGGGTACAGAGTGGGGGCAAAGGCAGGAGGCACCAAGGGTCAAGTGTGGACACCCCGGAGAGATGGGCCTCCATAGAGGAGGGTGCCAAGGTTCAACTAAAGTGGTCATGAGTCGCTCCGCTCAGGGCCCTGGCGCCCCCTCCCCAGCTACTCCTTGGCCAGCCACTGGGGTCAGCGCAGGCCGCTCGAGGTCGTGGGCCGGCCCCTCCAGTGGGTCTAACGGCAGGCGACGCCGATTCCGCTGCGATCCAAAGTCCCCTTTAAAAGTTTGTCCCGGAACAAAACCCCTCTCTCCGCCCCGCCGTGAGAATCGGGGCCATCCCCGAGGGAGGCTCTGAGGACAGGAGCGGCTGCCCTCCTCCACCCCTTCGGAAACAACAATGGGCGACCGGACGAAAGAGAAGCAGGGAACCAAGCGTGGAAAATCCCCCAGTCTTGCAATGTCAACTGCTGGGCGGCCGGCCGGCCAGCGGCGGCCGTGCTGCCCCCGCGCGCCCTTCCGTGGGACTGCACGCCCGGGAAGGAGGAGCGCCGTGGGTTGATCTCCTGGTTCTCAGACTCTGAGGACGCGTGGCGTGTAGGGAAGGAAAGCTTGCGTTTGGGTTCTGAGGCTATTTTAGATTCAAAAGAATTTCCATTTCATTACCGAAGCCCGAAATCGTATCGCGGCTTGCACTTTCCCGGAGCAGAAGTACAATGACTTGCTTTATTTGATCATCGCATCCCACCACTAGCCGTGTTCTTTTCTTTTTCTTCAACAGTAAGTCAGAGATCATATATTAAAGAATTTATGAAGTGGATATTCAGAGAACAAAGATAGTCACAGAGCGGAAGAGCTGCAATTGCTTTTCCCTGAACTCTGAAAACACTAAGGGCTGGGCGCTGCCTCCAGCAAACAATTAGCCCTCCTTGTAGTCACTGGCAATCTTAGGACTGTGGAGAACGTTGGGTACCCGCAGGTCAAACAGTGGGAGAACACAGACAGCAAGTGACAGGACCCACTAAGTGCGAAGGCACTTGGCTGTGCTGGGACTTCACCTGAAATCCACAACTGCCTTTTTTTTTTTTTTTTTTTTTTTTCCTAAGCTTATTTCTTTATTTTGAGAGGGGGAGGGGCAGAGGGAGAGAGAGAGAATCCCAAGGAGGCCCCCACTGTTAGCGGGTCTTGATCATGACCTGAGCAGAAATCAAGAGTTGGACCTTAAGTGACTAAGCCACCCGGTGCCCCAACACACAACTGCCTTTCAATGTGTGTGTTTCTGCCAATTTGTCGGGATAAGACTGAGGGTCCAACACACGGAGTCGGTTGATGGAGCACCCAGCTCCCCAGGGTTAGGCAGAGTCACGTCCACCCTGCTCCCAGATGTCCACTGATTCATTGAAGCAACTTGACTTTTAGGATCAGTGGCTCATCGGATTGACTTGGAGGTGTGAGGAAAGCATCTACAGCCTTGGGGGTCTCACAGTGCAAGTGCAGCACTTAAGTCAGAGGGGAAAATTGAGTAAAATCCTGGAGGCAACTTGGATTATCCTCCTAGGAGAATTCTAGGAATGAAAGGCTTCCTGGCTAAATAGGGGGTTTCCCTGTCAGCTATGCTGGCAAGTATGAAGCTGAATTACACAGCTTCCGGGGCGGGGGGCTGTTATCCAGGGACCTGGCCGCTCTGGTTCCCATCACAGCTCACAGGAAGGGCACCCACCCACGGGGGACCCTGTGTCAGGCCTTTCTTCTCCTTCTTTCTCTCTAGGCCTCAGTTTCCCCATTCCATGAGGCACAAGATGGAAACCCAGAACAAGCACAGATGGGTTCAGTGGCCTTTCAGTAATACTCCAGCTCTCTCTTGAACATTCTGCACCCAATTCCCTATCTGGCAACAGAGACTGTCGTTGGGAGCTGAGGAGTGGCCTTTCTAGACTGTCTCACTGCCCCCCCATTCAGCCTTGGCATCTAGCCTGGGGGAGCTGAGGTGACTACAGGGGTGAATACGGGCTGGACTCTGAAGCCAGACAGCCCAGGATCAGAACCTTGACTTTCTTAAGACTGAGAGAGGGTTGGCCCACCCTGTGGTCTCCATGCCTGGCCCAGATACTCAGGCCTC
Source organism: Leopardus geoffroyi (assembly GCF_018350155.1). Classification (NCBI taxonomy): domain Eukaryota; kingdom Metazoa; phylum Chordata; class Mammalia; order Carnivora; family Felidae; genus Leopardus; species Leopardus geoffroyi. The sequence continues at coordinate 110,750,231 of NC_059328.1, forward strand.
AAGGGATGAGGGGGCATATCCGGCAGTCTTTTGTTCAGGCTCTAACCATCCTGCTGCTGTGGGTCAGGAAGAGGTTGTACTGGAGAGAGGAGACCACCAGCCAGCCATGTGACCTTGCCCAGGGTCTTCACCCATCTGAACCTCATTTTCCTATTCTGTGAAATGGGTATTATAGTCTGGTCTACAGGCTTGCCAATTAGATTGGAAATGACATACCTATGATGCCTAGTACTCAGTAGTTCTGGATAATAAGCAGGCTTAATCATGATTTACCACTTGGTGGAGGATTGTCATCTGGGTGCCTAGGAGTTTGACCCAGGGAAGCTCTGCCCTCGGTATCTGGGCTGCTGCCTTCAGGCCCATGAAGGGAGACTCCCTAGGCCTCAGCCCAAAACAGCGACCAGTGAGTGCAAGCAGAGGCAGGCAGCTGCAGGCACAGCACAGAGCCAGCCCCCACTCCTGGCAAAAATGAATCATCACTGAGGAAGCCTGGCCCAAATGCCCCTGGCCCCAGGGGGAGGGTCAGTTTTAAAGCAGCTTCAGTTTGGGCAGGGACTTGGGCCCTGGACCCCCCACCCCCACCCCACCCCCAGCTGCTCTAGCTCACTCTGCATCGTGTTCAGGGTGCTGCACCAGACCATCTGGAGCTGATGCCCCTCCAGCCCCTTGTGAAAACCGCATGCTTCTCTGTTAGGTGGGTTTTGGAGCATTGGTGGTTGTTTTCCAGTTCTCTGGGTTTGCTTCCAAGGGGGCTTTCTGTTGTGATTTATTTTTTAACAGTTTACTGAGGTATAATCGACACAACCCTCCCATCCCCCCAAATCCACCATGCTTTCAGGAGCCCCAACAGAAGCAAAACAGGGTAGCCCCTGGCAGGGGATGATGATGTGCGTCTCCCAACCCACCCCAGCTCTATTCTGACAGGTCATTTCACACCCCTGCTCACCTCCTGCTCCGTGGACGTCAAGGCCAGTGCCCTACCCTAAATGTGGTGGGCCAGGAGGGGGTCGGTCTGATGAGGAACTCCGCACGTGGTGTAAGCCAGGAGGCTTGAGCAGAGTGGACCACAGGGCAGGGAGGCCCGAGGCGTCCCTGAGGGCACCACCAAAAACAGGACAGGCCCAGGGCTGCCAGACAGACCGACCTCCCAAAGATGAAAGTTGAAATGTTTTGTGGACTTTCACAATTTTAAATATGGGCTCAACACTTTATAACTCTTTCGTTGGGGGTTTAATAAACATGGAGGGGGGAAATGCACATTGTCTGAACCTCCTTTCAAAGAAGAAGGGACTGCATAAAACTGGGTCTTAAGCCTCTGCGGACACCTCAGTATCTCTCCAAGAGGGACCCCGGGTCATTGTCCCAAAACCACGAGGGAGAGGGGGTCCCGATCGCGAGCGCGCGCCCAGAACTCTGCGCCCCCAGCCCTCCCTTCTCTTCCTCTCGCTCTGGCCCAACCGCCCGCAGGTCGCACCAATGGCAGCTCGGCCTCGGCCCTCTCGCACTTGGAACTTTGAAGCGCCCAGCGTGCAAGGTCAGTGGCTTTCCTCCGGAGGAGCGCGGAAGGGTAGTCCACGCGCGGCCGGAACGTGGAGGGAGGGGGCCCCAAGCGCCAGAGGTGCCGGCCGCTGCGCTCCCCGCTCCTGCCTAGAAGGGCCGCCCGTGCGCCTGCTCCCCGATTCCCCAGTCGCTCCCCCCACGCCCGCCCCCGGCCTCCCTGACAGCAATCAGTTCCCCGTCTGGCCGCCGCCGGAGACCGGGTCCCGCGCCCAGCACGGGCCTGAGGCCCCGCGAGCTCCGGGGGGCGGAGCCGAGAACCGGCGCGGGCGGCGACGGCAAGAGGCGCCGCGGGGGCGGGCCGGGGGCGGGCCGGGGCGGGGCGGCGGCGGACTGCGGAGACGCGGCGGCGCGCGGGGCGGCGCAGAGCGTTCTCGGCGCGGCGCGGCGCGGAGCAGAGCGGCCGGCGGCGGGCCGCAGGGGGCGCGGGCTGGGGCCGGGGCCGGAGCGGAGCCGGAGCCGAGCCGGGGTCGGGCCCGGGGAGCCGGAGCCGGGGCTGGGCGGAGAGCAGCCATGGCGCCGCGCAGGGCCGGGGCCCGCGCCGCTGCGGGCGGCCTGGGGGCCGAGTAGCCGGGCCGGGCCGGAGCGCGGGCGGCGGCGGCGGAGGAGGCAGCTGCGCCCGCGCCCCCCCGCCCTCCCAGGCCCCGCGCCCCGCGCCCGGGCCGCCGGCGATGGTGACACATGCGGCGGCGGCGCGCCGGCGGCAGGACCATGGTTGAGCGCGCCAGCAAGTTCGTGCTGGTGGTGGCGGGCTCAGCGTGCTTCATGCTCATCCTGTACCAGTACGCGGGCCCGGGGCTGAGCCTGGGCGCGCCCGGCGGCCGCGCGCCGCCCGACGACCTAGACCTCTTCCCCACGCCCGACCCGCACTACGAGAAGAAGTACTACTTCCCGGTGCGCGAGCTGGAGCGCTCGCTGCGCTTCGACATGAAGGGCGACGACGTGATTGTCTTCCTGCATATCCAGAAGACCGGTGGTACCACCTTCGGCCGCCACCTCGTGCAGAACGTGCGCCTTGAGGTGCCCTGCGACTGCCGGCCCGGCCAGAAGAAGTGCACCTGCTACCGGCCCAACCGCCGCGAGACCTGGCTCTTCTCTCGCTTCTCTACGGGCTGGAGCTGCGGGCTGCACGCCGACTGGACCGAGCTCACCAACTGCGTGCCCGGCGTGCTGGACCGTCGCGACCCCGCCGCGCTGCGCACGCCCAGGTGAGCGCCCGGAGCGGCCGGGTCCCAGCTTGCGGCTGCAGCCCTGGGCCATGCCCCCGCCGGGTTGTCCTGGGCCCTCACTGCCCTCGCCGCCCCCCCTCTCCTGTCCTCCCCGCGGGCCGCTTGTGGACCCCCTCCCGACCTGCTGGGAGCCCAAGGCTCCCAGTTGGTCCTCTGCAGCCCGGCGCGTAGTCACCCTGCCCTCTATTCTCACCTTCTCCGCGTCGCCTCTCTACTTTTTTCCTCCACAGCTCCCGCCCCGCCGGCTGCGCATAGCCTCGGTTTCCCTCGGGTCACTGGCCACTGCCCTGGGGATATCACTTGCCTTGCACCGCGGGCCATTGTATAATCTGGCTCTCCCCAGCAGCGGGTCCAGGCTGGCCTTGCGTGGGTCGAGTGGGAAAGTGGGTTCCTTGGTGTGTGTAGCCCACCTGCAGTGTTCGCTTACCATGGCCGCTCTCATACCCAAAGCAGAAGTGAGAGAAGTGAAGTGCCTTTCTGCCTGCACCTGTGAGCCCCCCAGCCCCCCAACCTGCCTTGAGAGAGCTGGGGAGGAGCTGCCAGGGAAGGGGGTTGGCTCTGCCTGCCCGTGTGTGCAGGTAGAACAAAGGCCTGAGTGTGACCTGGGGCTGGGGGCGGGGAGGAGGCAGTGCTGCCTGTGCTCACAGTTGGGCCAGAACCAGTTGGCAGCTCCCTCCGAAAGAGGAGTGCAAAGGAACAGCTAGGTTAGGGGAGCTGAGTTGGTCAGGGGGACCTGTACAGCCACATACTTTGCTTGGGAGCCCCCCATTTCTGTGGAGGTTAGAGGCACAGGGCTGACCTCTGGGGGACAGCTTTCCTGCTGAGTACACTGTAGCCACAACCCTGGAGGCCAGGCTGGGTTTCCAGTGCTTAAAATTTGACTTCTCTTCCTCCAGCTCATATTGGTGCCCTAGGGGCCTTTTCCCCAAGACGTCAGGGCTGGGGAAGGCCGGGAGTGAGGTCTTGTTGCCTGCCTTTTGTTTATCTTCCATATTTGCCTCAGGACTGCACTTACAGACAGGCTGGGGGTAGGATAGCTTCTGTGACCTCTGTAAATCATGTTTGTTGGCATACTTTTGGGTCAGGAGGGTGCAGGGTCCCTGGTGTGTTTGGAGGATAAAGGTTGGGTATCTCATGAGTCCAGAGCTGAACGTGGTCCATGGCATTGCTCTCCTGTTCAGTTCTTCAGTCCTTTTCATGTGGTCTTTCCTGGACTGTGAGGAAATGAGGGCCCTAGAGCTGAGGGCACAGGTCATCTTACTTTGCCTTGGCTGCCCCATCCCCTGCTCCTAGCAGCTCGGAACCTGAGAGGTGATGTTCCAGGTCTCTTAAGGCCCCAGTGGTTACAAATCTACCATTCCAAAGCCCTTAAATCCTTGCTTCCTGTACAGCACTTGGTGTGCTTTCCTGGTGTGATCCAGCCACTCTGTACTAGACTGAGCCAGGTCTGGGGTTGACACACCAGGGCTGTAGGCTCTAAGAACTAGGCACTGACCAAGCCACATAGGCCTCCTCCTTTTCTGCAGGAGTGAGGATGGGGGTGGGCACCATCCTGTCTGCTAGAGGGAATTAGCTTGGGCGAACCCCAGAGGGGACAGTGTGCAGAACCTGTTCTGGGGGCTGCCTAGAGGCCTGAATCCAGTTTGTACAACCGGACGCCCTTCCTGCAGCCTGTCTCCTGAGGCTGTTTCCCTTCAGGTCACCAGGATGAAGGGCCCCTGACCTCCCTTCTCTGGAGTCTGTCCACCAGAGCAGGAGGCCCAGCCACCCTTCCAGACAAGAGTGGGGGGACCAAGTGGAGCAGATGGGGCCCCCCAGGTGCTGCACAAGGGAGGCCCAGCACCGCCCCACTCAGGGTGGGTGTCTGAGCAAGAATAGAAAAAGCCGTGCCTAGTCAGCCGATGCCTCTTGCTGTGGTGGGCTGCCAGCCCCTCTGCCTAGAAGTTGCTGAGCTCAGCAGCATGCTGGCCCAGTGGAGGAGGGGTTTCCGGGGTTCGCAGGAGGCCTCCCTCTGCTGTCCACTCTGGAGTGGGCTGTGGTGTGAGGCAGGTGACAGAGCATCGTCTTCTGTGCGCTCTCCCCCCACTTCATTTCTGTTCCAGGCGCTAGGTAGATTGCTTTTTTAATGAGCTTCCCTGAGAGGCCAGGGTAATCTTGGCTTTGTGCATTTACAAGCCCATCCAACTGAGGTTCACTTGCTGAGTGTTCCCCTCATCTGGAGCTGGACCAAGGTACTTCGAAGGTCAGCATGCAGTTCTCCCATCTGCCCCCCGACCCCCGGCCCAGCACCTCTCTGGATGAATTCGTCAGTGCCCAGATTCTGTGGGATCTCTGGTTTCGGGAGCTCCAGATTTCACCCTCACCCTCCTTCCAGCAGGCTACGGCTTGCCTTCCCCATGGCCCTGAGGGTGCTGGAGTGACCACATGGCTGGTTAACTGGGGCGGGGGGGGGTTCCAAGGGCTGCCCTGACAGGTCCCTGGGTGTCTGGGCCTAGGGTGAGGACCCTTCCTTCCTCTCTGGGTTCCAGGGCCAAGCATGTTGCAGGGCTTGGATGAATGCCTCCCTGCCATGAGGTGTGCTTCTAGAAACTCCGCCAAGCCTCTTGCAGCTCCTGGTGCTAGTGTCTGCAGTATTTGGGGGCCTAGAAGAGGCAGGCCTTGTGGCTCAGGGAAGTGGGGGTTTCTACGGCTCCAGAACTGCCCCATCACACAGCGTCAGCCTCAGGGGTTCTAAGCTGGGCAGGTGTTGAGGTGACAGACTTCAAGGTGAGGAAACACACCTTCCCGGAATACAGTTTTCAATTTCTAACAGTGGTCAGTGCTTCCTGAGTTAAAAGAGGAAAAGGCATATGAGCCAAGTGTCTGTAGGTCCCTCTTATGTCCTGTGTCCACTGAGGGGGCTGCCACACCTGACCTGCTAGCATCAGCCAATGTGCTTGAAAGCCCCCCCCCCCACCACCACCCCACTCCAGGAAGCACTGACCTTGGAGCAGCGCAACAGGCAGGTATTCAGCTGCTGCCAGGGGCCACTTTGATTAGAGCCTCAGCACCCCATGCTCCTGTGTCGCTTCAGAGACTCGCAGAAGTGCTCCTAAGAGCCAGAATGTCTCTCCTACCTCTCCCCATGTGCCTGAAGGGGACAGTCAGGGCCTTGCCTGGATTGCCCCAGAAATGTTCCTGAAATTGTGGAGGCTTCATTTGGAGCCCCCTTGGGCATTTGGGTCCCGAGTATGACTTCCAGGCCGCCTCCCTGGCTCAGCCAGGCCCTCTGTGCAGCAGTCCCCCACCCCCACCCCAGGAGTCCCTGGTGGGCTCCCTGCAATCTATAATGTTGCCATGTAGAAGCAGCATTGGTAGCCTGTGTCCTCTTAGCCCTGGTCACCCACCCTCCACTCTCCTGAATTCCTGTCTGTGTTCCAGAAATCTGCTGTCAGCTCAGCCTTTGCTACCTTGTGCCCTAGCATGCTGTGCTCTCTGCCCACTGCTGCTGGGTCCTCCTCTCCCTTCAGCCTCAGCTCTGCTGTCCCTTCCTCCAGGAAGCCTTCGCTGCCAGCACCCTGCTGCTTAGATGCCACTGGCCGTCCTTCATCTGCTATGCTGGCATGTCCACAGCACATTGGCACTGGCCAGATGACGAGTGGGTACTGCCCACGTGTTGGTACCAACTAGAATGTTCTCTTCCTGGTCCCGCACCCTCTCCAGGAGCTGTGCCCTTCCATGAGTCTTTTAGTGAATCAGATTCAAGTCAGCCTTGAGTACAGTGCCAGTCCCACAGGGCTTCAGGGGCCCTCAGTGGGCCCAGCCAGCTTAGGCAGACTTAAGATTGGGCATTTCTGTGACACTTCTTTCTGTGGCACTCCACACCCAACTTGCCTTCACAGTTACTTTCTTACGTGCGATCAAGGGACAAAACCCACATTTGCCTACAGCAGGACAGATGTTAACCAGAGCCCATGACTAGGACCCATATATAGGGCCTAGCCCCCTAGGGGACCTGGATAGACTGTCATCATGGCCTGAATCACCTGCAGAGGCCTTGCCTGGAGATGAAGGGAATCTGAGGTCAAGACGTTCAGAATTAGGGGGTGCCCAGGTGGTTCAGTCAGTCAGGTGTCGACTTTTGATTTACTCTTGATCTCAGTTAATGGTCATGATCTCACAGTTCGTGAGTTCGAGCCCCACATTGGACTCTGCCGACAGCATGGAGCCTGCTTAGGATTCTCTCCCTCCCTCCCTGCCCCTCTCCTGCACGGATGCGCCCCTGCACTCGCCCTCTCTCCATCTTTCTCTCTCTCACAATAAATTAATAAACATTAAAAAAGAAAAGATGTTCAGAATTAGATTTTCATTCATATTCAAAACAAAACTTTTTAGGCAAATGCATGAGAAGGCAAATTTTTAAATAGCTTACTGATGGGGCGCCTGGGTGGCGCAGTCGGTTAAGCGTCCGACTTCAGCCAGGTCACGATCTCGCGGTCCGTGAGTTCGAGCCCCTCATCAGGCTCTGGGCTGATGGCTCAGAGCCTGGAGCCTGTTTCCAATTCTGTGTCTCCCTCTCTCCCTGCCCCTCCCCCGTTCATGCTCTGTCTCTCTCTGTCCCAAAAATAAATAAACGTTGAAAAAAAAAAATTTTTTAAATAGCTTACTGATGATTATTTTAAATGGTTCTTCAGTTTGTAGAATTCTCTCTGTAACTCGTGTTTTCTTTAAAGCACCTGAGAGTTGCAAGACCAGGGCTTCCATGTCCTTTTAGGCACCTCACTTGTAAAACCTGGGGCTGTGTAGAGTGGGCTGGCCCACTGTACTGTGGCGGGGCCTGCTCTGCTGTGGGGACTGTCGCTCCTGGGTCAGAGAGCCCTGGGGACAGTGGCCCAGCTCCCGCCCCTGGGGCCTGTGAGGCTCCTTGTCTTTTTCTTTCTTTCTCCGTTGGAGGTCTGAGAGGTTTGCTGCTGATCTTGAGGAGTAGCAGGTGATCAGGTCAGGGTGGTTGGGGGGCTTGGTTTTGTCATCCTTAAAGGACCTGGAGTCTTTTTCTTTCACATCTCATGGTTTTGTTGTTGTTGTAATGACTGTGTGATAATTGAGAGGAAAACATAAAAGAGAAAAGTAAACTCACTGTATTCCTTACGCACATCTTTTTTTTTTTTACACTGTAATTGAAACCATAATATAAATTTTCTATAAATGTTGTTCTTTGTTATTAAAAATTTACTATTTTAGTAGCTGCAGGTGACACCCCCCTCCCCCCCCCGCCGGGTGTGTTGTTAGGCCTGCTCTGTCGTTAAATGTGCAGATTTCCTGTCTCTGGCTCCTATAAGTAATGCTGTAGTGGGTGTCGTTGTGTGCAAATGTTTTGCGTAGCTCTGATTTCCTTTGTAAATTCCTAGGAGTGGAATTTCTGAGTTGACTGATCTGCAGGTTTAAATGCTCTCAGCATAAACATTAGGTTACTTTTGGGAAAGTCTGCCCTTACCATGTTGCTGCATGTGGTATTTGAGTGCCCGCTTGAGCAGCACCTTGGTTGGTATTGGATATCGTTGTGGGTGTGAAAAGAGTTTACTTTTTTAAACCAGCAAAATGTGTCTATCTGTGGTTTTTATCTAAAAGCCCTGCTTGGTGCATGCACTCTTGGGGGTTGGGGAGGGGTCGTGTCCAGTCTCCCCAAACACCTGCTCATCTGGCCACAGCTGTTGGCTTCAGCCCCTGCTGGGAGAGCCAGGTGCAGCTCTGACATCTGGGGTCTGAAGGAAAGGCGTGGTGGGCTCTGGGGACCCAAATCCAAGGAAGCCAGAGTCCAGAGAGGGAAGGGTGCAGATAGGCTAGCTCTTGTCCCCCAAGCACTGGGTGGCTTCTTGGAATGGGTCATCTTATGCGGCCCACCACCCCAATAATGCTGGTATCTGATGATTGTCCCAGTTTTCCACATAAGGAAGTCAAGGCCCAAGAAAGTTGGGGAACTTGCAGAGTCCCTCACCCTGCAGAGCCAGGAGCTGATGCTGAGATGTCTGTTCCGAAGCCTGTGTGTCCCGCTCCACCCCACCCCCAGGCGGGAAGACTGTCTTTGGGTGAGAACAATAGCCAGCAGTTCAGTCAGACCAGCCAGGTTCAGCACGTGCGGCTCCCCAGACCCGGAGCAGACACAGGCAATTTCACAGGCAGACCTGTGTCGTTAGTTTACTGGAAAACATCTGGTGGCCTTCACCAGAGTAGCAGCAAGACAAGAATCAGGCCGCATCCTCTTGGCTCCAGCAAGGGAGAGCCGATGCTGACGCTGCTGGCAGCACTCGGGGGGGCCCCCAGCGCAGCCCGGCCAGTGGGCCCGCCCCCACCCCCACCCAGTGCCCGTTGCAGGTTGTTCCCAGGTGGTCGTGAGGGCCCGCAGCCAGCAGCCCGCCACCTGGGCCTGCTGGAGAGGTGGTGTGATTCCGGCCAGGATTCAGTTCAGCTGGTCTTTGGAGAGGATGGGAACCGGGAAGGGCACTCAGGCTCCCTCCCAAGAAGATGGTTTCTGAGTACTTCTCCTCAGCAATTACCGATAACCATGTGGGCGCTTCTCATTGGCAGCCCTGCTCTCCTCTTCCTTGAGGTCTGCACGTCGGCCTCACTTGCCAGCACTCACAGCTGAGGAGATGTGTTTGCAGGAAAGTTATCTCTCCAGACTCTCGTTCTTGCCTCTTCCAGAACTCCATTGTCTCCTTCTCTTCCTATTAAGCTTTTGCTCTCTGTTTGGGTTGCCAGGGGTAAGATGCTGTCCCAGCTACAGAAAGACAGACAGGGGCCCAGGCGTTAGGGTCCAATCTGCCCCTGGATGTAGGCCTCACTTTCTGCCTATGGGACTTGTGGTCTCATTTCTCTGTTCCTCCCTAGGTAAAATGCCCCCTCCCTGGTGTGGCTGTGTTCCAAGTCGCTAGCTGGCAGGGCTTGCTATTTTGGAAGTGTGGCATGCACATACCCATCCACCAGAGAGTTACTGTGCTAATCCCGGGCTGCGGGACCTGGGCAGACGTTAGAGGACGTCTGTGTCGGGCAGGTGGGCGGTGGGCATGGGCTGTCCAGCCGCTGATGACCACACACACACACACGTCCTGCCCCGGCCTGGGCCTAGGGCCTGTTTGCTTTGATGAGGGAACAGAAGCCAGCCAGGCGTCCTTTCTGTCCCACAGCTACAGCTGCCTCTGGCCAGACTCCGGCCAGCCAGCAGCCCTTCCCTGCAGTGTTGACTGTTTTCCACCACTCTTAAGGCTCCCTCCTGAGTGGCCGGACCGCTCAGAGGCCTCACCCCCACACAGGCTGTTGGTCCATTCATTCACTCAACCAGCCATGCTGGGGCTGCAGCCTCAGTTCACCAGGGCCACCTGTGGGGACTGATACACCGAGTTCCACATGGCCACTGCAGGACCTTATGGGCCCTCTCTATGTAGATGGGTCTCTGAGGCCGCAGGGGAGGACGGGCACATGTGGGGACATGCTCTTGGATTCCTTTCATGCAGCCCAGGAAGCAGCCAGGGGCCTCCGGAGAGAACTGGGAGAGGAGAGAGGAGTCCCCTGGGCAGCCTCTCTCACCTTGGATCTGAGCCAGTGGGTCTCATGGGCACAGCGAAACATCTCTGTGAGATTGTTTCTGCATCTCAAAAACAGGGGTATGGAGTTTGTTGTTTGGTTCTGTAGAAGAACCAGGGACTTGTCATCCGTGACCTCCTGTGGCCACACGGTTCATCCAGCCCCAGATTGTGTTCGTGTCTTGTTGGAGCTGTGGTCACTCTAACCCCTTAGATTCTGTGATCCCAGGTGGGACACAGGCCTCATGGCCCAGGAGTGGGGCCCAGTTCCTCGTCTATAAAGTGGAGTGTCGGTGGCTTGCCACAGCACAGCATGAGGCTGGCTGTGGTGGCAGGGCCGTGGTGGCGGGGCTCTGGGGAGAGGCAGCCCCCGACAGCCGTGCATCCAGCCTTTCTGTGAGGGCCACATGTGAGCAGCACAGCTGCCTCCACGTGTTTACACGGGCAACGTTAAAAGACCCACGCGGGGGGAGGGGCAGGCGTCGCAGCAAATCAGTAATTGTCTGGAAAGATAGTAACTCGAGAGATTAAAACTCTGGGGCTAATTGTTTATAAAGCTGTGTAGTCAAAGGAGGTCAATGGCTAGGCAGGAGCTGGGGACCCAGGTGTCTCTGGAGACTGATGCGCCAGGGTGGACACTTGGACATCTGACCTCTTGAGTGACACCAGTCTGGAACCTGCATATACCCAGAACTCTCTGAGCCTCGTTTTCCTTGCCTGCCTGGGTGTGGCAAGAGGCCGTGGACGAGCCAGACCCCAGCAGATAGCCAGCTCCGGAAGCTTCCCACCGCCCACCATGGCACATAAGGATGGAGGCTGTCCACAGGCAGCCCAGCAGCAAAGAAGCCAGCTGGGAGGAAACAGCTCAAAGCAGATGGGAGAGCAGTAACAGCAGGCTGCCAGGGTGGACAGCAGAACAAGGGTGGGGGCTCAGGCTTAGAGCCAGACCAGCTGGGTCAAATCCCAGTTCTGCCACTCACAGGCTGTGTGACCTCTGTGCCTCGGTTCCCCCTTCTGTAAAATGGGCATAGTGACAGTACCTGCCTCAGAGGTGGGTGCTTGGAACTGTGCCTGGTGCTGGAGACTTTTTTTTTATAAGAGGCCACGGTGCATCCCCTCTCTCTGGGGTTAGGGAAGGGACCTTCAGGACCAGCTAGGTTTTCGGCTCCTGTCTGGGTCAGCTTGAGGGCCGGCAGGGGGCTTCCTTACAGCATCTGTGGTCTAGGTAGCTAGGGTCCCAGTATCTGGGACAGCCACCAAGTATCACTGGCCTTCTGATGTGACAACCTGAGATGTGCTGTGCCTCAGCCATGAGGGTCCCCTGCTCACCCCGGGCTGTGGCATTGGGGACCACCCTGTTCCTTCCCATCAAGGGCTTTGCCGAGCTTGCTCCCTGAATGTCCAGAAAGCCCCCGCCCCCGTTCCACAGCCCGGACACAAGTGGCACTGTAATCATGGCCTGTGGGAACAGTGCAGGCTGGCCCTGCTGTCTGCGGCTTATGTCAGCAGCAGCTCGCCTGACTGTTCCTCTGAGAACCCTTGACACGCAGCCTGGAGCTGCTTGCTCAGTGAAAAGGGCAGGAATGAGGGTGGGGGGGACTGTGGCCAAGCACAGAGAGGCCTGCCTGCCTCCTGGAGAATCCAAGGGATGTGGTAGTTCTTCCCCCTCACTGGACCCCCATCTGTCCTGTGCCTGGGCTGTGCTGCTGACCCACAGGCGTTGACGGGTATGATGTGGCAAGCTCATGTTTTGACTTGGTGGTGGCTGTGATCTGTGTCACCGGCACCCCTGTCCTCACTGCAGGCTGAGAGTTGAACACAGTGATCCCAAGGGAGCCCTGCTGTGGCTCCCGGCTGCCACCCACCCCTGTCACCACCGTCTGCATTTCATGCTTTTCAGCACGCTTTCTTACACTTTCACTGCAGATGTGTATCACTTGAACAGCACGTAGGGCTGTTGACGCACTTTCCAGAACCTGCATCAGACTGTACTTGACCTTCTGCAACTTGCTTTCTACTTGATTTCTGAAGAAATCTCATCCTTGTTGTTGAGATTTATCCACGTTGGTCCATGACATGCATATTTAATTCATCGACTGCTGGATTTAACATCGAGTTTGTCTAGACACATCTCTTTTTCTCCCGTGCTTTGTTGCAGACAGGAGTAGCGTCTCACAGGCCAGGTGGCAGTGGCCAGGCCTGGCCACCCTTCCTCACATGTCCCTAGGAGTGGGCTGGAGGGCAGGTGGTCTGCCCTCAGCCCTCTTAGAGATGACTGCTGCTCTCCAGACTGGCTCCTCAGACCCCCAGCGCCATGCCTGAGGTTCCCCACCATGGGGCCTGTAAGACACGGTCCTCTTTGCCAGGCCAGCAGCTGTGAGCTGGACCGCTGTGGTCCTAGCACATGTACCCGTGACTGGTGAGACGGGCATTCTGTTACGTGGCAGGTTTCCTCCCTGCCATCTACCTATTTGTGTCCTCAGGCTGTTTTCTGCCTTGAGGGATGCTTTGTCTTCTTAGTGTATCCTAGTTTGAAGCCCTGTGCATGGTGTGTTGGCCAGACCTCTCCTTCTAACTGTCCTTCCACACTGCCTATGGTCCTGGGCATTTGGTTTACTGATGCACAGGTGCGGGCCAGGTGGGCCTCTGTTCTGCAGTCAGTGGCACCAAGTGCACTTGCAGGGGAAAGAGGGAGTGTACCTTGTGACCTCTAAACCCCTCTGGGGCCGCTTGTGGTTGGAGCTCAGCCAGAAGCCAGCAGACTGAGTAGATAGACAGATGGCCAGCTAACCAGCCATCCTTCCTGCAGCAGGAATACCCCCAGGGCCTTCCTTGGAAGCCCTCAGCAGCACCTCGCCAGTGGTGGTGGGAGCCCAGCCCAGAAGGCCAAACAAGTAGTCAGTCTTCCTGCCTGGCATCTCACACCCATTGATCCTGGTTTGTTGGTTCCTGTGAGGTTGGATTGGAAAAAGGATCCTGCAGTCAAAAACGGAGCCTGGAGCCCCCTGCTCTGAAATCATGGGAGCCTCCTTCCCACACGATGGAAATCTAGGCAGGGCTTTCCCGGGGTGAGATCTACCTGTGTCACCCCGCAGCCTGGCCGAGGAGCCAGACATCACTGCCTCCAGCCTGGTGCGTAGTCCCATCTGCTGTAGCCACACACCAGAGCTACCTCTACATGGTTCTCCTCTGTAGGTGAGCTTCCTGCACCGCCCCCCCCCCTTGTCATTCCAGGGGCCTTGGAATGTTCCCCACGTGGCCCCAGCCCCTTATGTGCAGCATTTGCTTCTGGACCACGTCCCCAGTTGGCCCAGGAGGAGTGGCCCATAAATCATCGTCCATCTGAGAATTCACTCCTGCCACCGCAGGGCTCTTAGGGCCCCAAGAACAAACATGGGCAGCGGGTGAGCATCTCCCCTCTGAGTTATGAGCCTTAAAGCCTTAAGTGTAAATATTTACGTTTCTGGAGCATCGGTGTCCTTGGGAAAGGAGGAGCAGCAAACTCAAGTTTCACGTTTGCATTACAGTAGCATGAGGCAGGATGGGGTATCATCTTGGAGCAGTAGGCGGGGGGCATTTTCTCTGGTTCACAGTCCCCGTGGGGGGAACTTGGCACCAGCAGCAGGAGGAAGTCCTCCAGCCAGATCGCAGCTAATGGAGCAGGGCTTGGGGAGGGGAAGTTGCTGTGCCGCGTGCAGCCTGCTTACAGGCCGTACGCTGTGCTGGGGAGAGCGACGAGCAGGTGTCCTAGTCTGGAGGGCACAGCACAGAGTGACTGCGGCAACCTCCACACTCGCTCATGGCCAGGCCACCCGTGTTTATGCCTCGCTGTCAGGGGCTCCACTCGCAGATGAGGAAACTGGGGCTCAGAGAGCCTAAATAACTTGTCACCCAAGATCACACCTGGCAGAAGTGACATTCACACGCAGGTCTGCGGCCACAGGGTTTCCTGTTGACCCCTCCCCACGATCCCCTCCCAGGAGGGAGAGCCAGGCGTCACCTGGGCACAGGATTCAAGCCCAACATGCTGCCTACCTATGGGGAAGCATAGTGGCTGCTCCCAGGATTGGCTTTCCCAGGAGTCCAAGATGGTATAGTGGGGATTGAGGGCAGGTGGAACAGGGAGGGCACAGCAGACAACTTCCCAGGGGAGTCTGGAGGTTTCTGATGTCACCTGTGAGGAGAGGCCCTGCCCAGGCAGGCACAAAGCAGGGGAGGAGGTGGGCCACTGCTTGAGTGTGTCTCCTGCCCTGCCTGGAGAGCCAAGGCCTCACCTGTCCTGCCTCAAACCCTGGCCACAGCCTCCTTCCCACCCACCCCACTGAGCCTCCCTAGGGCCCCTCATCCCAAAGAGGAGCACAGACCCCCCCCCTCCTCTCTTCTTTTCCCTAATGGCAGGCGGACAGACAAGCAGGTCTGGGCCTGGCGCCCCTCATCCCAAAGAGGAGCACAGACCACCCCCCCCCCTTCTGTTCCCTCGTGGCAGGCAGACAGGCAAGCAGGTCTGGGCAGTATGTTTTACTGGCACAAGTCCAGACAGAAGACTGCTTGTTGGCCCACCGTCTGAGCCTGTGTAGGTTCAGGGCCTACCAAGTCCAGCTTTAACTCCATCCTACACAAGCAGTCAGGAAGCCCAGTCCTGTGAGCGGAAGTTTGTTCCTTTGCTTTCCTGGAAGCTGGGCTGACAGTGTGCCCAGTAGAAAACACCATTTTTTTTTTTTTTTTTTAGTTTATCCATTTTGAGAGAGAGTGCAAGCTAGGGAGGGACAGAGAGAGAGAAAGAATCCCAAGCAGGCTTCTTTCGCACTGTCAGCACAGAGCCCAGTGTGGGGCTTGTGAGATCATGACCTGAACAGAAAATTAAGAGTCGGACACTTAACCGACTGAACCACAAAGGCTCCCCGGAAAACACCATTTTTACCAAGGAAAAGGTGGTCAGGTTTCAGCCAAATGGATAAAAGGAGGGTGATGGGATTGATGAGGGGCTATTCACAGCAGGAGCAGATCCCCATCCTCAAGCAACTGAGGGGAAAGGGGACCCAATGGGCATCAGGCAGGGCTTCCCTCAGAGGCACAGAATGCCCATCAGGCCAGTAGAATCCCAGAATGTGAGAGCTTAGGAGGCCCTGCTGGGCTGATGCGTCCTTCTGGCTCATTCCACAGCGTGGGCCCTCTCGCCTCATGGAGCCCTTGATTTGCTCATCAGATGCACAGAAGACTCCAGAAGCAGAGACCAGCAGCCAGGGCCCTGAGCTCCCTCACACACCACCACATCTGGGGGGGTGGGGGGGGTGGGCGTGGGCACTTTCTATGAGGCCCTGTCTGAGTCCCAGAGCAGTTCTGCATTTGGCAGGGGCTCCCCACAGACCAAAGAACCCCACGTGAGACTTGTTTGACACAGCAAGGTTGAGCAGGCCCCTGTAATCCCTCTCTCTGCCCACCCCCCAACCATGCATGCTCTCCCAGCCTGAGCCCTGCTGTCTCTGGCCACTGTGTCCATTTGGCTGCCAGGCCAGAGGCAGCCTGACATGGTCCCAGGGCTGCAGACAAGGTTGACTCTGGTCCTCACAGTGTGCACAAATGCAGTGGCAGATTTGGGGGTAACATTGTACCCCGGCTTAGCAGGCCTTCTGCAGATTAACGTCCCTATCCATTCAGAACATCATATGAACTGTTACAGGTGATTTCCAGAGGAAAGCCTTCCTAGAGGGGTCAGTGGGTTGCCAGAGAGCCTGGGATGATGGCCTGCAGCTACACGTGGCCTTCCCCAGTCTGCTTCAGCTCCCATCCCTGCTTGGGCCACTGAGCCAGCTGGCGTAGGGGCCTCACCCTTGCTGAGATCATAGGAAACCCCAGCCTTGACCAGCATGGACTTTGTGTATAGAGCCTTGTGACTCATTTTAATTTGCTTTGCAAATTTTTACTGAGCCTTCATTCCATGGAGTCTTGAGAGGGGCACCAACATCAGATCGTGGTCCCCTCCTTTCTGTGCCAAGGCTGCCCAGCTGTGTCTGACAGGCAGCCCAGAGGTGGGAGTGCCCAGGAGTCTCGGCAGCTGGCAGGTCCCATGGGTGGTACTGTCGGCTCCCTTGAGTTCATAACAGAGGTACTATGAGGGCCTTGACCCCTGGGGTGGTGTTTCTCCTGTCCATCTGCCGGGCCAGATGCAAGTCTTCTCCAGGTGATATCAAGTTGGGGACCCTTCATACACATCTGGCTCTGGCTTTGGTCTGGGTGCACCCTGGACCCCCATTCGCTGTGCTGGGGACGTGCCACTGGCCTTCAGGGACCAGTGGGCCTAGGTGCAGGCACTGTCCCAGGTCACTATGAGGTGGCTCGGCTGTCCCATTACAGATGGGAGAGCAGAGGCCTCGAGAGCCCAGATGACTTTCCTTGAAGCCCCATCTGGGCCCTCCCCACACCCCAGGCTGCAGCTGCATGGCAGCTGTCGTTCTAGAGCCAGTCCTCAGAGGTGGCGGTGGTCAGGGTAGGCCCCAGTTCTGCCCCCTTGCTGAGGGCAGACAGCCATGGGACGCACCCAGCCTCCTGGGCAGGGTCACATGTGACCCACAGCTCACCTGGTCCATCTCACGTGTGGCAAAGAGGAAGCTCAAGGCTATGGAAAAGTTTGTGCTTGGCCTGGAAGCCACGTTTTAAGTCTTTATTTTCAGGGTTTTTCCTGGAACAGTGGTACACACTGTATGTAGTTCGGGATCTGGCCAGGGAGTCCTGGACCCAGGACCTGGCACCCTCCCCCTGGCTGTGCCTCTCTGAGTCCCTCTGAAGCAGCAGCGCCCGCTGAGCGTGCAGGGCCTGGCCGGAAGCCTCCACTCTGTGGCCGTGCAGTGTGCAGCAACGGGTCAGGAGGCCTGGCAGCCTTCCGTGTTCCCAGTGCCAACAGGTGTTCCTGAGGGACAGTATTGACTTTGTGGCTCAGGAGGAATGCTAGTTGATTGAGTGGGGCTTGACTTTATCTAGGGAGAAGGCCCAGTAGGTACCATGGAAGGCCTGGCTCTCTGCCCTCCCCTGCCCTCAGGCCAAGCTGGGACCTGAGTGGATCTGGCTGGGGAGGCACAGGCCAGCAGCACTGCTCATCAGCTACCAACCATGTGGGCTGGTGGAGAAACAGGCCCTTCAGGCCATCTGAGCCCCGAGGACATTCAGCCATTGCTTCCATAAGTACCAGGGGATGCCAGGAAGGCCAGGCTCCGGGGGGCAGGCCCACAGGCCTTACGCCTGCACACTTGTGTCCCTGAAGTTGGGACAAGCACTTTCACTTCCATCTTATGCAAAGATTGTATACACACCTTGCAGCCACTGGTCTGGTGGCCACTGTGTCTCCACTGGGCTCCGGGCCCCCTCCCACCCTCATGCCTGCTGCACACGTCACCCAGGGTAAGAGGTAACTGGCAACTGCTGCTGGGGGGCTCCAGGCCATGGCTTCCCAGGGCTGACCACATGGCGTGGCCCCTTCTCCAGTTTGAAAGCCTTTTTTATGATCTGTGCTGTGTCACTGCCAACCACAGGCCATCTTCCGCCTCACAGAGCAGCAGCCTCAGGCTGGGGCTGGATTCATGTGGGCCTTGGGGATACTGGACCCCCTCCCCAGGAGGGAGAGAGGCTAGAGGGCTCCCGGGGCTGACCACGGGCTGCACGAGGTACCCACACTCTCACATAGCCACACTCACACGCACTCCCAGCAGTAGCTGGGAGCACAGCTCAAGCTGTGGAGCCAGCAGTGACTCAGAAACATCCTGGAACAAGAATTCCTTTTTTCCTTACAAGCAGTGGGCACTTTGGGACATTTCCTTCCATTTGAAATTCCTTCCTGCTTAGCCCCCTTCAGAGCTGAGCAATTTTCCACCCCATGGCCAGGCCACCCCTCCATCCCCATCACCTTAGAACAGGCCAGGACATTAAGGAAGTGTGTTTTCAAGGAAGATTTGCTGTCATTGCAGGGCGGCGGTAGGGGCAGCCAGGAGCCAGCCAGGTGGCCCCTCAGGTCCCCCACCCAAACGGTTGGGGGGGCCAGGCTTTGCAGGAGGGTCTGTCGGGGGTTAAAGAGCAGACTCCTCAGTCACCAGCCTTCCCAGGAGAAGGGGCCCTGGCTAATGGCAGCAGCAGCCGTCCTTGCTCCTTAGGCAGGCGTGCCAAGCAGGGTACCTTGAGTGCTCTCTGCCATCACCGCTGTCCTCACCACACCTGAGACACAGTGGTCACTCTCCCACAGGCGAGGGCCCCAGGACAGGGTAAGGGACTGTGCAGCTTTGGCGGGCTGAAGCTAGTGCTGTAGCGGCTGCCTGGGGCTCATCCCTGGGGTGGCCTCATGGAGTAACCGTGGGAGCATCTGGCACCCAGGGGGCCTGGGAGCATGTGTGTGGCTGCCCGACTGAGGGCTTAGGTGACTGTCGATCATGGAGCATCCCCTGTCCACCTGAATCAGCCTGTCACTGGAGGTGACCCACCCCTCCCCCTTTCCTTCCCCCTCCCCCAGGTGTTTTTCAGGCCTGCTTGAAGAGATTAATACAAACAGGCAGCCAGACAGTTGGGCCTGGAGGCCCAGCTGCCTCTCCTTTCCTCGTGGTAGCAAGGGGATAGGGAGTGTCAAGGGACAGGTCTGGGACAGGGGCTGCAGACCTCCAGACACAGGAGCTGCTCAGCTGCTGGGCCAGAAGCCCCAGACACACCCCACACCACCAGTCTCCAGGTACACATATGTCTGCTGCCCCCCAATAGACTCCATGCCACCAGACCCTTGGTAGGCACACACTGATGACCCCCATACCAACAGCCCACCCCAGGTAGACACACCCATCGCTCCCCACACCACTCCCCAGGTAGACCAGAGGTACAGGGTCGGGGGGCAGGCATATCCAGGATGCCACATCTCCTGGGCGTGGCCCATGGTGATGAGAGGGCCCTACCGTGAGGTCAGTTTGGGGAGGGTGGAGCCCCCCATCTGCTCCAGTGAGCCCCATCCCTGCCAGGTTCCAGCAGGGCTGTGGGCTGTGCCCTGAGCAGCATTCTCCACCTGATAGACCCCAGCATCAGCCCAAGGACCTGACGGACTTGGGGGGCTGCTGAGGTGGGCTAGGGACCAAGGTCGCAGCTTCCCGGCCCAGGAGCCTAACTGTACCATCTTGCCTACTCCAGCCTTGCCCTCAGCGCGTGCCATGTGTGCCTGTGGTTCTGTGCAGACATTCAGGGTTGAAGTCTGGGAGCCATGGAGAAATCCCCCATTGTGCAGAAGGAGGGAGCCAGGTCGACAGAGCAAGCATAGATTACCCATATTGGGGCCCCAGCCTGGGCCTCAAAAGAGTAACCTGACATTCGTTCTGTGTGGGAAGGAAGGGGCCAGTAAGACCCCAGCCCCAAAATGGGGTGCAGCCTAATGCCTATTGGGGGCTGGTGTTCTTGCTGTCATAGACTTCGTTTCTCTGCCTGGCAGATGGACAGCATTTGCAGGGCTGAGAGTGGATGAGGGGCCCTGAGCTTCTTTCCACCACAGCCCCCACCCTGTTGGCTCTGTCCCACTGACAGCTGGAGCCCCTCAAGACAGGCTGGGCCACTATGATTCACGTATGGGTCTTCACCCATTGCTGAACACCTGGCACAGTGTAGGTTGTGACCTCCAGAGACAGAGCCCAGCTTAAGCCCCACTGCGCTCCTCACCAGAGTGTGACCTTTCTGTGCCTCAGTTTCTTCCTCTGCCAAATGGAGCTAGGGGTGGACGATGCAGCCTGTGGGGGTGCCTGGAGCCCAGGGGAAGGGTCCTGGATGAGAGGACTATCCATTGTGTTTACCTTAAGATCACAAGTTTGGGATAAGATTGAATTGACAGTTCTTGTGGTTGGTATTGACTTCTTGCAGTTTGTTGTGAGCTGGAGCAGAGGCCTAGTTTCTACTGGTGGTCCTGCAGCTGAGGGCCAGACCAGAGCCTCTTGGAGCCTGTTCACTTGTTCATAGGACGGGGGAGCAGAGCACCACCTCAGGGTTGGGTGGGGTGTTGAGAGCCCCTCAGCAGTGGAGGTAGCATCACCAGTATCACATGTGGTGTGAGGTGTGGCACAGGGGCTGAAGAAGAGGCTGTGTGCTCCCTGTGCCCACAGTGGGGAGGGGTGCTTACTGAGCCTCTGCTCTGTCCAGCTGAAGAACAGAAACGGAGTTCTCAGCTCACACTGGAGTCCTGAGCCCGGTATGCCTGCATTTCTGGCCCATCCAAGGCCAAGCCTGGTGCTCTGTATCTTTTCTTTGGTCCTGTCATTCCCCAAGAGAGCCGAGGATGGACCCCACACACACACTCACGCTGGGGATAGGCTTAAGTGGGTGGGCTCCCCTTGTTATGCAGTCACTGAGGGCCCCTGGGGGTGGCTGTGTCCTTAGAAGCCTGCCGTGGTTTTGCTCCTGAAGACTTGCCTGGCCTGGGGCTGGCTGCAGATATCCCATTATATGGAGATATGGAAAAGGAGAGCCTTTTTTTTTTTTTTATTGTGGTCATAACATAAAGTTTACCATTCTTACCATTTTTTAAAAGTGCAATGGCTTTCAAATTATGGTAAGAGCCTAAATGTCCATCAACTGATAAATGGATAAAGAAATTGTGGTTTATATACACAATGGAATACTACGTGGCAATGAGAAAGAATGAAATCTGGCCTTTTGTAGCAATGTGGTTGGAACTGGAGAGTGTTAATGCTAATTGAAATAAGTCGTACAGAGAAAGACAGATACCATATGTTTTCACTCTTATGTAGATCCTGAGAAACTTGACAGAAGACCATGGGGGAGGGGAAGGAGAAAAAAAGAGAGGGAGGGAGTCAAACCGTAAGAGACTCTTAAAGACTGAGAACAAACTGAGGGTTGATGGGGGGGGTGGGAGGGAGGGGAAAGTGAGTGATGGGCATTGAGGAGGGCACCTGTTGGGATGAGCACTGAGTGTTGTGTGGAAACCAATTTGACAATAAATTTCATGTTAAAAAAATAAGGTAAACAGTCAATAAGAAAAAAAAAGTGCAGTGGCTTTAAGCACAGTCACATTGCTGTGCAGCCATTCCCCACCCCATGCATCTCCAGATCCTCTCTCTCTTCCCACCTAAAACTCTACCCATGAAACACTGCCCCCCTGTTGTCCCCAGCCCCTGGCAGCCACCATCTACTGTCTGTTTCTGTGAATTTGATGATTCTATATACCTCACGTAAGCGGATACAGTATTTGTCTTTTTGTGGCTGGCTTCTTTCACTTAGCATAACGTCTTCAAGATTTATCCATGTTAGAGCATGTCACTACTTCATCCCTTTTTAAGGCTGAACCATGTGCAGGTGTATGCATATACCACATTTCACTTACCTGTTCACCGTGGATAGACACTCAGGTTGTTTCCTCTCTTGTGAATAATGCTGCTACGAACATTGGTGCACAGTATCTGTTCAAGCCTCTGCTTCCAGTTCTTTTGGGTGTATACCCAAAAGTGGACTCTCTGGGTTATATGGTAATTTAATGTCTAATTCTTTGAGGATCTACTGACTGTTTTACCTGCCCACCAGGAATGCATCAGCGGTCCATTTTTTCCAGCAGCATTTCTCGTTTTCTGGTTAGTGACTTGTCACGACCTAGGGGAGGACAGTCAGATCTCAGTGCGGGCATGCCAAGGTGGGAGTTCCTACTGCAGAGAGTCCGGACTTGGGGTCTCGGGAGGAATCTGACAAAGCCAGCCTCAGACTCTGGACCCAGAGGCTGGGAAGGCAGAGGTGCCGGACAGCACTTAGTAGAGTTTGGGACCGGTGTCAAGCAGAGGGACTGGGCAGGTTCCCACCCATGAGAAGCATGGAGCTTGGGCCCACTGGCTATAGGGCTGAGCTGAGGAGTGGCCCCTGTCACAATTGGCTTATCCCTACGGTGGTCTCAATGAGAACCCCCCAACCTGGTCAGGCCCCCCCACTTCCCACCTGAGAAGTCCAACATGACCAGTTGAGCTTCTGCCTGGCTCAGCACGGCCATCCTATGGTCTGAGACCCACAGTGGGACTCGCTGGGCCTCATTATGGCCGCAGACCCCTGCTCATGTAGCAGTCGCCTCTGTGTAACTTCCTGCCTCAGAGGGTTGATCATTAATTCCTCAACCCCCATGGGCAGCCCTGAAGCAGCCATGTCTGTGCTCAGGTATATAAGGTACCTTCTTTTACCAGTGGCCTGAGGCTGCACACACAAATGGGCTCATGTCCTCTCTGCCTGTCTGTCCCCGTAGGCCCTGTGCAGGCCATGCTGTAGGAGGCTGGGGGTGCATGCCGAGTTCTCACAGCCTCAGAGACCCAGGATTTATGAAGGATGCCTGCACGGGGTCATTTATGACTCTGGAGGTCTTGGGCTGTAATGGACTCAGTGCTTCTCTCCTGGATGTGGGGGTTCCGGACGACAGGCAGAGTTTTTATGACCCAGCTGGCGCCGCTTGCCGGCCTGCTGCCTTCACATTCCTGTGTTTCCTGATTCCCACCGAGGTTGGTGTCAGCTTGGGGACAGTGCAGGGGCCTTTGCTCCAAGGCCATCGCTCAGCAGATGAGGCCCTGGGTGCACAGAGGGGACCTTCTCAGCTGCCAGGAGGGGCCCCGGTGCACCTGGAGGGGTGGAGGCCACTGTACTTTGGCTAACCTTCCAACTATTTGAACCACGTTTTTATTTCCCCCTTGTAAGAAGTTTTGGAAGTATGTATGTGTGTGTGTGCCCACTTCTGAGTCCCCCTGGGGCTTGGTGAGGCCACCCCTCCTTGTGGACCCTCACCCCAGAGCCCCAAGCAGGACCAGCCATGGAGTACAAAAGGTGTGGGCCCTCCAGCATGCACTAATTCCACATATCTCCAGGCCTTCCTCTCCTGGGTCCCCTGGGTGCCATCCATGCCCAGACCCACGAACCCTGAAGCTGTGACCTCAGCAAGCAGAGAACCCACCTCCAGGTCCCTTAGGGCCGCTGCCACTGCTCCTTCAGCAGAGAGGAGGGGGAGGAGCTGTGGTTTCTGGGAAATCCAGAAGCTGTCCTCCTGACCTCCCTGACTCTGTGCAAGGAGATGGTCCGATAGGTGTGTGATGGCCACCGAGGTAGCCACCACTGCCTGCTTTCGCTCTTGGTTTTATGGAGCAAACAAATGCTCTTTTGTCAGTTTCGTTCCAAGATTCAAAGCCTCGGCTTTTGTCTGAGTCACTCTGTCCAGGCCCCAGGCTGGCTGGCCCTGGAGACAGTGAGAGACAGACCAGGAGAGGAAGAAACACCGTGTAGTGTGATACACCCGTGGCTGAGAGGTGGACCAGGGCAGGAAGGTCTAAGAGGAAAGGAGGTTCTCTGAAACAGGACTTGGACAAACTGTGCTCTTTGACAGGAGGCCAGGTGTGACAGGGACAGAGAGGAGAGCTCAGAGAGGGGTTGAGCAGGGTGGCAGCTCCTCCAGGGCCCATGGAGACAGAACCCAATGGAGGGGTCGCCTTGCCCAATGGAGGGGCCTGCAGCCACATAAAGGACCCAAGACATGGGCTGGGGCGAGCACCCAGGGTGACCACTAAGGCTCATTTGCAACAGGAGAGGGAATGCAGTTGGGAAGGACAGGCATGGGAGGGGTGGGGGGGCAGATGTGGAGAACACAGGGCTAGACAGGAGGGACGTGCCCAGGGGAGGGAGACCAGCCTGGGCTCAGAGCCCTAAGGAGCCCCTTCCCCCGGGGGCTGGCGTGCAGAGGGAAATCATTGGCCACACCCGATGGTTGCATCCTGACGTGTTCCAAGGTGGTGATGCAGGGCTGAGTAGGTACCTATGGCCCAGGCTGAGACCTTGTTTGTGAAAGGAACATGTGTCTTCAGATAACTCCTGGGACCCCCTGCAGCCCCCCAGAGGCGTTGGGAGGGCCTGCGTTCAGCTGCGCAGTCAGTGGCCGTAGATGGCTCTCCCTGGACCCACCTGGGCTCCAAGCTGGCCAGACCTACTGGGAACTTTACAGACAGGCGTTGGCCATGAGCTCTGCCCACTCTGAAGCTTGGGGAGACAGACATATCCAGACAGGAACTTTGGTGGGAGGGTGTGGCTGTGGGGAGGGGGCTATTGGGGCCTGCCCTCCAGTACATGGCGACCCTGTGCTGAAGCCCCTTGGTCTTGCCTGTGGACACCCAGGGGTATGTGACTTTCTGTGGTCAGGGCCTACCCTACACTATCCTGCTCGCTAGGTCCAGGCTGTGGCCCTCCTTCCCCGGCTCCCACATGCTGTCATACATCCTGTCTCTGAGCCAAGGAGGGAGGTCCCCCCCAGTTCTAACTGCTGCCAGCAGTGGGAAGGCAGGGTGGGCACCCTGTGGGTACTAGGGGCCTGTCATCACCAGGGAGGAGGAGCACTGGTGAGAGGCCGAAGCCCGGCCACAGCCCCACAGGGAAGCTGCCTCCCTTTCACTGCCTGTTTCAGAATCTCCTGCATCTCAGGCACCCTCCTGTGCGAGTCAAGCCATCTTTTCCAGCTGGAGCCCGTTAGCTGATAGCACCCTATCTGCCCCCTGAGCCCGCCCCCTACATGTGCCCATTGAGTCACTGACCCTTCTCCTTGCACCACATTCCCTGGCCTTCGGCCCTCAGAGGGCTGCAAGTCTTCAGATGCTGCTCCTTCTGTATCAGTGTCCCTAGCCCCCTGCTAGCCCCATCCTGCGCAAGACAGCCCAGACCTGGTGCCCACAGCCAGAACTCTTGCCCTGCCGTGCTACCGCTTCCACTTCCTGCAGGCATCTCCCCCACCCTGGACCCTCCAGCGTGCTCCTCTGTCACCCCACATCACATGCTCCAGAAAGCCTTGCTGATGGATGCCCTCTGCTGCTGCTTGAGGAAGCAAGGTCTCTGAGCTCCTGGACACAGAACATACTTTCCCTTCTGGTTCAAGGTTTGTGTCTGTGTCTGTGTCTAGGCTGGTATGGGCCAGGGCCCACTGCTTCCTTGTCTGCACATGGTATGGGTGACCCTGCTCCGTGGGCTGCCAGGCTGCCTCAGACACCAGGCCAGGAGCCTGTCCTAGCCAGTGTCCTGCTGGGCTTGGATTTCACAGAAGGGTGGGCAGGCCCCTGGGAACAGTCCCTCTCAGGACCCCTGTCCCTCCCCTTTCACCCAGGCTGGTTCCAGTGCTAGTGAGAGGGCTCAGGGCTGGTGTGGCCCTGTCCCTGCTCTCTTCGCCCAGTTTCCTCCCCCCACTGGCTTCCTCTACCCCAGGAAGCTCTGGTCCCTCTGTCAGGCATGCAGGGGCCATCTCAGGGCTAGACCCTCTCTCCTTGAAGCTGTCCTGGGATCCAGGAGCTTGGCAGAGGCTTACCCAGGTGGATAGGAGGAGTGTGCATTTGAAGGACCCTGAGCATTGAGGGAGTTGGACAGACTAAGAACCATTTTCAAGGAGATGAGCTTGTGGGCCCCTTGCTAAATCAGATAAAATTGTGAGCAGGGCCCAGGGCCTCTGTCCATGCTCAGGGCCCTGTGGGAGAGCTGTTAGCACATGTCCTTTTGGGGATGGTTTTCCTCCAGATCTGTCCAGAGGCCTTTCTCAGGATCCTGCTTGCCACCTGTTTCCTGAGCACACCCACATCTCCCACAGATAGAGAAGGGAAACAGGGAAACTGAGGCTTGGAGAGGCCCTGACCCCACATCTTGCCTACATGTGGGTCCTCTCAATCCACCTTGTCCAGGAAGGGTGTCAGCCTCCAGAGACCCCAGGCCATGCAGCCAGGGGTTCCCCCTCGGGGCCCAAGGCTGGCCTGCTAAGCTCACTTGGAAGCAGGTGCTCTGGCTGACGCATCTGCTGAGCTCACCTGGTGTCTGGGGCCCTCCCAGCCTGAGACCTGGTCCCCAGGAGGCTGGGAGCAGGGAGGATGCCAGCTGATGAGGCTGCTGCCTCGTGCCACTCTTCCAGTGGTGTGGCTGCCCCAAACCTCCAGAACCTGCAGAGCTCTGACAGCAGCCCAGATCTTTTACTATCAGACACTCTGGGACTCAGGACAAGGGCACTGGATGTGGGAAGTAGCTCCGTCCAGCAGCTGGGGTTCTGAAGGTGAAGCCCCCAGACCGGTGCCTGCATGTGGGTGTGTAGCAAAGATGAGGTGGACAGACAGGTCCATCTTGTCATTTTATCGTGTGAGGTGAGAAATACCCCCTGCCCTGCTTCCCCAGTGAATGGAGAGTTGCAGGGTGGGATGTGGGCATCTTCAACCTGTTCCTGTCTCAAAGGGAATACATCTGACTCTTCCTTCGAGGACCATGTTGCTTCTGGTTTACTTAGGATACTTTATCAGGTTAAGAGAATTCTCTTCTAGGGGCACCTGGCTGACTCAGTCAGTTATGCATCCGACTTCAGCTCAGGTTATGATCTCACAGTTTGTGGGTTCAAGCCCTGTGTTGACAGCTCAGAGCCTGGATGGAGCCTTCTTCAGATTCTGTGTCTCCCTCTCTCTCTGCCCCTCCCCTGCTTGCTCTGGCTGTCTCAAAAATAAAAAAAAACATTAAAAAAGAGAGAAAATTCTTTTCTGTTGCTACTTTACTGAGAGTTTTTATAAGAAACAGGTGTTTAATTTTAGCAAATTTTGTTTCTTGAGAGCTTGTTTGGAGGTTCTAGCAGGGGAGCGCAGCTACTCGTATACCCTTGACTGACCAATGGTCCTCCTCTATCGGGGAGGTTGTCCTCTTCGACCAAACGCGCAGCTTTGGGAGGGATGCACGTGGAGCAGTGAGGGAGGAAGGGGACACCCACCTAGCCAGCCAGATAGTCAGATCAACCCTGGCAATCAGTGGGGTGACAGATGTCGCAGCCAGATCGCCTGGCACATGCTAGCCACATCCTAGCAAATTTTGTTTCTTACACTTCTGCCAAGGTCTGTGACCTATGGATACGATGAATCTCGTTTACAAATTTTCTCACATTAGGGGCACCTGGGTGGCTCAGTCAGTTAAGCATCCGACTTCAGCTCAGGTCATGATCTCACGGCTTGTGAGTTCAAGCCCTACGTTGGGCTCTGTGCTGACAGCTCAGAGCCTGGAGCCTGCTTCAGATTCTGTGTCTCCCTTTCTCTCTGTCCCTCCCCAATTCATGCTCTGTCTCTCTCTCTCTGTCTCTCTCAGAAATAAATGAACATTAAAAAAAATTTTTTTAAACAAATTTTCTCACATTAAACCATCCTTGCATACATGGGGTACCTGGCTGGGGTAACCCGACTTGGTCATAGTGTGGGATCCTCTGTGTGTTCTGCTGGATAGGATTTGGTAAGATTTTTGTGTGGGTTTTTTACATCTGTACTGTGAATGAAAGGGGCTGTAATTTTCTTGTCTTTTCATGTGTTTGACTTTGGTACTAGGGTTATGTTGGCCTCTTAGAATGGGTCGGGGTGGGGTGTCCCTCTTTCCTGTTGTCTAAAAGTATTTGCATATAGTTGGATACTCTGTTCTTTAAAAATTTGGTAGAGATAGCCTGGCATTGTCTTTGTAAGAGTTCTCCCCACCTTTTTATTTTGAAAAATGTGGAGCCTACAGAGTAGTAAAGCCTTAGACCTTACACCCAGACACACGGATTGTTATTGTTTTTTGCCATCTGGGCACACGTGCTCCCCTGCACTACGTACCTGTGCGTGTCTGTGTATGCAGGTACTTGGGTGTATACGTATAGGTGTGTGTGTGTGTGTGTGTGTGTGTTCGTTCTTCTTTTCAGCAGAACGATTTGAAAATAAGCTGCAGACACTTCTCAACATTTGACCACTTGTGGGAGGATTTTTAACTACCTCTTTGATTTTGTTGTTGTTGTTAAGGTGATAGGGCTACTTATGCCTTTTATATCTGGCTGATGGCTTTTCTCTCTGTCTCTTGCATGTCCCCCTGGTGCCCCCACCCACGGTTGGCGAGAGCAGGTGAGTTCATCTGTCCGTTTGTTCTCTAGAGCTTTTCTCTCCTTCCCTCATGGCTGGGTTCAAGGGCCCTGGCATGGGCGTCCCTGTGTGAGGCACTGTGCTATGCACTCTAGAAGGCATGGTATCCATATTGTGCAGTGAGGAAACACAGTAGAGGCATTCCTTGGGTCCTATCAGGGCCACGCAGCTGCTAAGTGGCAGAGCCTATGACAAGTTGAAAGACCACACACTGTACCTGTGGGCACCCTGCCCAGCTCCTCTCAGACACCCTGCATCTGGGGTTGCTCAGCAGGGTGGATGCCCCTGGTAGCTGGGAGACTTTGGCTAAGGAAACTCTCCTGAGCCTCAGTTTACCCATCTGCCAGAGGGAATTGAATAGTGGTGCTCACCCCAGAAGTTGTAAGAATAGAGCGAGTGAGTGCCTGCTAGGCCCTGCTCCTCTTACAGCAAGCATCAGCCTCTCTCCTCCCACCCCCACTGAAGCACTTGGTAGAGGGTCTCTTGGTTCTAGATCCGTCGGTGTCCCCAGTCCCCAGGACCAGGGGTTGCTGCTGAGGTGGCGGCTCTCCCAGCACATCGGCCAGAGGTAGCCGCCCTACCTGGGAGAGCAGAGCTGGGTCAGTAGGGACCACAGGGTGGCAGAAAGTGGGACACTGCAGTTAATTTGAGCATCAGATGGTTCTGTCTAGAGTATGCCATTGACATCTGATTTTCTGTGTCTGGGGAAAAATAGTTTACGTTCAGAGAGCACGTAAAGCCATCCTTCCCCAGCATGCTGTGTGCTTGTTCAGGTGATGTGTGCTCATGAAAGAGGGGGGGATCAGCCTCCTCCTGTCTGTTCAGAGGCTCCGTGGGACTGGACACCAGCTGTGGGGTCAGCGGGTGGAGCCTAAAGGGAGTCCCAGTGGTCCTCAGACCAGCTCCGGCCCTCCTGACCCCCAGAAAAGCAGACAGCTGGTGGCCTCATGGTTTCAGAGACATCCTAGTGGCTCCTGGGAGGCCCAGAGCCTGCCAGGCTTCTGACTCTGCCCCTCCTGTGAGAAAATCCTATTAGATCAGGTACATAAAGGGCTTTTAATCTTTGTGTCTTGTTTGTATAGAATTGGAAGAATATGAGAAAAATTAAAAGCAGAAGACAAAGCTACCGAGAGCCCCAGGCCCTGGGACAAGCCCCATTTGCGTTTGGCCTGTTATATTTCTGTCCCATCTTCATGTTTCTCCAAAATGGCATCAAGTCATGACACGAGCCCTGAAGTGGTGCTTCTCCTCAGCCAGCACATGCTTCTGCTTCTGTGTCATTGCAGAGTCCCCAGAAAGGCTGTGTGTCCAGTTGGTATGGAGTTGCTGGGCACAGGTATCAAGCCGTGTGCCCTGAGCTCGGGTTAAGCCCTGAGCTGTCTGCAGCCTGGCAAGGACAGTGTCCACTGAGCTGCAGCGTGCTGTGCGGGCCTTCCGTGCTCTGTCTTGGCTGTAGGGTGTATCTTGGCGCACAGACCCAGAAGCTGCTATTGCCTGGCAAACGGCAGGAGCGGGTGTTCCTGACACACATGCTGCACACCCTAGCAGGGCCTGACACCACCTCCCGCCTTACTCACAGGCCCTCGCCTCTTCCTCCTTGGGCCCAGGTGGCCGTGGCAGGTCTGCAAGTACAGGCTGTGAGGATTCGGGGAAGGAGCCTCAGCAGAGGCCCGCGAGCCATCGGCCGGGGTTCAAGCTGGCAACCAGCAGAGGCCAGGGCTCTGGAGGCAGGTCTTGGGCTGAGTCAGTCCGCAAGCACCCGGCCCCACCCGGGAAGGAGCAGACACTCACCTTCCCCTTACCCTGAGGTCTGCATGTGTGGCGGAAGTCTTGCCTGCCGGGGGTCAGAAGCCAGAAGGTGCCAGGCGGGCAGCCATCGTGCAGCGTGAACAGCCCGATGGCACCTAGAGGCCTGGCTGGGTTCACCTGCAGGTCAGCACCCACTTAGGCAGGGCACTGCCGGGGAGCAGCCAGCAGGAGCTGGGTGCAGTCGGAGAAGGATGCTGTTAGTGCTGCTCAGGAGGGAGTCCAGGGCGGGAGCTGACCCCAGCCATGGTGGGTCTCGGGACAGCGGGCAGTCTCCCAGAATGCCATCAGCCACCCCTTTCTTTTGGAAAGGCCTGCACTTGGTTCGTCGGAGAGTAGCCCCAAGCCTGGCCTCACTGGGAGGCTGTGTTCCCCTCCCTGAGCAGGGCTTCCAGAATGCCAAGCAGTCACAGCCTTTGTGGTCACCTGCCAGGAGGGGCTTTTGTGAGCCTGGCTGGCCCAGCCCTCACTGTGCAGCTCCCTGGGCACCTCAGTGTCAGTGCTATCAGGAAAACAGCTCCCCAGCAAGCAGCCTGCTGGGGGCTCGTGCACGTTGGCTGTGCACGCTGGCACCTGTCCCTGCACTTGGCTGGGAGATGCATTTCCAGGGTAAGCAGCCTTACTCAGACTTTCGTGCTAGAGCACGCCCAGCCCCAGGTCCTAGAGGTGTCCTGAGATGCTGTTAGGGTTCACCCCTGGTCAAGAATGGAGAGTGAGCAGGGTACCTGGATGGCTCAGTCGGTTAAAGCATCCAACTCTTGGCTCGGCTCAGGGCATGACCTCACGGTTCGTGGGTTTGAGCCCCACATTGGGCTCCACGCTGGCAATGTGGAGCCTGCTTGGGATTCTTTCTCTCTCCCTCTCTCTGTGCCCCTCCCCTGCTTGCACTGTCTCTCTCAAAAACCAAATAAATAAACTTTAAAAAAAAAAAGAACCGAGAGTGAGCAGCACAGAGGCTGGGCCAGGAGGGCCCCTCATGGCACCCCAGCCCTGGCTTAGCATCTTCTCCCAGTCTGTGCCAGCTTGGGTGTAGTGGGTGTGCCTCCACAGCACCCAATAGAGCACATTGGCCTGATGATTAAGTCACTTCCTGCCCCATGGGTCTCCTGTGGGTGATCCAGTGGGATCACCAAGGTCAGGGGTCCTGGGAGAAAAAGCTTGGGCTTCCCCCAGGAAAGCTGCCTGGTCAGGAGGGCCCAAAGAGGAAGGTGAGGGTTTCAAGCCCCTAGAATGCACACGAAGTAGCCGTCTGCTGTGGGGTCCAGCCAGGCTGTGCCTCAGTTCTCTGTGCCACAGGGCCAAGAGGCTGAATAGCCTGTAGGGCTGTCCTGAAACTTTGCTAGCCTTGTTTGTAGATGGGATGTTGTCATCTGCTCACAGAACTGCACGTGTTGCCAGGGGAGGTGGAGGGAGGCTATGGAGGTTATTTTCTAAGCCTAAACTAATCAACTTGTTTTTCTTCATATTTTGTCACCTGGGAATTTTGAAACAAAGACAGAAACTTCATTTTCCCCACTGTTTGATAACTGTTCTTTCCTTATTGAAGTCACGAGCTCCTCTGCATTTGGCTGTGCCCTCCCCTGGCCTACATCCCCTCCTCCCCTGGCACCCCTCCACTTCCTCCTCTGCGGATTTATTGGAGCGCTGCTCCTCCCTGTCCTTCAGATGTCAGGTCACATGTCACACCTCCGAGGCCCCAGTGGACCCAGAGTTGGAATTAGGCACCCCCCTTTCTGCTTCTGGCACTGGCCACGTTCCCCACCCTTCCAGGTGCTATTGGAGGGCAGAGCAGTACACGTCCTGTATGCAGCAGGTGCTCCCGTTAAGGAGAAAAGGGTAAGGCAGACAGAGGGGACCGTGGAGCCCAGGCCAGGGTGCTGAGCCCTGAGGCAGAGAGGGGACAGATCACCAGGCTCACACCTCCTGGACCTGTCTGGGCTCCTCACATCTGCTTGGGGCTATGGGTCCCTCAGCATCCAGGCTGTAATGCTCTTTTACACACTGCTTTCACCAGGTCTTTATAGGAACCTGGGAGGCCCAGGAGGTGGGAAGTAAGGCTCGTGGGGGTCATCATTCTCCCCAGGCCCCCTGGTAGGGAGAGAGCTGGCAGAGTCTGACACTGGATGGACCCCTCCATGAAGATGCCTCAAATCCATTTGACAGGATGCAGAGAGCTCCCTCATATCACCCCATTCTCGCCTTTATGTTCCCAGCCTCATGACCAGGAAGGCTTCCTGGGAGCACAGGGGAGGGGTGGGAGCTCCCAGCTCCCAGTACCATTCCCTCTGGTGGGTAGAGCCTCAGCCTGAGCCCACAGCAGGCAGGGATGCCCATGTGGGTAGATGAGCCAGTGCATGAACCTGCAGGCAGGGGATGCCTGGGAAGGTCCCTCTGCTGTCAGGAGCTTGCTGGAAGAACCCACCCTCAGGTTCCAGTGTCCCAAGTCGCACAGTCCCCTCCCCTTGGCCTGCTGGCACTTTCACACAAGACCTCTGCTTGTATGTCCTTTTGTTCTGACAGTCCCTCCCAATAGTGAGGGCCCAACACCAGGCTCAGGTGTGCACACCAGCCCGGGGGGTATAGGAGGTGCACTGCATGCTGGAGCCAGAGCCGTAGCACTCCTCCCCTACACACCCTGCTAATCCTGGAGACCCTGGGTCCCAAAGAACCTGGAATTTGGTTGTTTGGGGGGAGATCAGAGACACCTGTCTGGAGCTGCGGGCCCATGTGGTTCATGTACCCTGGACACACTTAGGCCTCTGACCAGGCCCTCTTCCTCGTTCAGATGGGGGTTATTAGGGGCATGGGCTCCTCCCTGGGAGCTGGACTGTGGGACAGCAGTGGGGAGGGAGTGGGGGCTCATAGCAGCCCTGCTCTCACCCCTGCTGCTCCCTGCCTCTACCCTGTGAGAGTCAGGCTTACCAGCCATGTGTCCTGCAGCCCTGGGCTTCCCAGCAGAGGACAGGAGTGCTGTTAGGTCTCTGCCCCAATTCTGTGCCTGCAGCAGTGTTGGTGACCATGTGTCGTTAGGCAGGAGGAGCTGGAGGGCTGTGCATGACCATAGGAGAGCCCATCCAGGAGGCCCACTCAGCGTCCCACAGCCAGGAACTGCTTGGGTTGGGCCAAAGTCAGGGCTCCAACTCTCTGCTCCCCAAGACAGACGCTCCAGGGAAACCGTGTCAGGAGAACAGTCACAGTGGCTGTATAAAGTGTTTTCAGGTCCACATTGTTGCATCCTAGCTGCAGATCTGGATGTGTCTTTTTCTCTACAGAGACCACTCTCAACTCACTGTACTTTAAAGGAAATAGATTGTAAATTATATTCATAGTTTACTTAAAGAAAATACCACTGCCTCTGGCTGTGGTTTGGTGAGCGGTCAGCAGGTGGCTGGGGGCCAGCCTTGCCAAGCGACATTTAAGTGCCTGCTGGGGGCTGGGGCTCCATGGGTTCTCATCAGGCACTTTCAGTCTGGGTCCAGGTGGGCCTGAGCTCCAACTCCAGCACTACCACCAGCCAGTTCTGTGGCTAGGTTTGCTATTTAACCTCTCTGGGCCCAGTTTTATTTCTCATCTGCAAAATGGGAATATTTCCTTCCACAGAATGTCCGTGAGTGTCCAGGCTGAGCAGGGTAAAGCACTAAGGTTCACCAAATTAATTAATTCAGTCACTACTGAGTCCCTGACACCCCAGGCTGGCCCCACCCCAGGAGCTTACACTCTGATCATGCCCAGGTCCTTATGCATTGGCCCTGAATAGATGGATTAGTTTCAGAGACTAAAGTAAGCCATTTTTCCTCTCCTTTGAAAAGGAGCCCACTGTAGGCAGGCCAGGTAGTGCAGCCATAGGAATCACTGAGAACCCAGGTTCTGTTTCTAAGCTCTCCCATCCCCAGAGAGCAGGGCTTTCTGCCTCGTGATCCAAAATAACTGCTGGCACTCTGCAGTCACAGCTACACTCCAGCCAGCCAGAGAACAGGGGGAAGAAGGTGTCTCTCCTCACATCCTAATGGCCAGGCTTAGTTACACAGCCACACCTCACAAAACATTTCCTGGGCTTCTTCCTCCTCAGGGACTTCCGTGCTGTTTCCTAAGCCTGAGGAGTCACCTGGGGTCCCGGGTGAATGCCGCTCCCTGCAGCTGAATGCCCTTCCCACTGTAGGAATTTAGCTCACCGGGCGAGCTGAGGCCCTCCTCACTTTGTTGGAAGTGGGCAGGGCAGGGAGCCCAGTTGTGAGCCCAGCCAGCCCAGCCAGTGCCTTCCCAAGCACAGCTCAGCCTTCAGGACCCAGTCTTGGGCCAGCCATTTGTCTTTCTGCGTAAGGCCCCCCACCCAACCTCTCCAGCTGGCCCAGTCACCTGGACCTCAAATGTGTGATCAGTGAGGGGCTTGGTTAGCCTGTGCTCACCTAAGAGCGCCTATTCTGGTGTTTTTCCAAGAACTGTATGAGCTATGGGCTCAGCACTGAGAGTCCCAAGGCACAAGGGGCTGGGGGGAGGGGTGGGACCTGGCCACGGCTGCGCGTACCCAGCCACTGATCACTGAGGCCATGGGGCCACTCTCTGGACCCAGGTATTTTTAGAAGCAGAGTCAGTTGACCACAGCTGCTCTGTGGACATGTTACCGAAGAAGGGATAGCCTTACACAGACGTTTTCTACAGTGCGTTTGGAGAGGGGGCTCCCCAGCCTGCCACTGCCAGCTCAGCACTTGGTGATCTAGGTGTTTCCTGCAGCGGCTTAGCAGGAGTGCCATGCTCTTGGGCCCTGTGGGGCCTGCTCTTGCAGCACTGGGTATGGTGTAGGGACGGAAATCATGGCCAGAGACAGTGGAGAATCCGTTCACTCGCAGGTTCCTGGTAACTCTTGTCCTGCCTGGAACTGGCTCATCTCCCCCGGCCATCCTCCTACTGCCCATGCCAGCACTCGCCTCTCCCTGCCTCCCACTCTGCCACCTCTCCCTTCAGTCTGCACTGCTCACCCAGCCAGGCCCTGTTAATGATGCACATGAGAATCCTGGTTCAGAGAGGAGAGATTACCCAGCTGACAGCCAGCCAGGCGCCCACCCGGGGGAGCCGCACCTGCAGGCCTCTTCCTGTCACAGGAAGGAGGAGGAGGCAGCCAGCCCCACATAGGGCAATCATGGAGAATCAGAGCTAAAATCTGACTTACATTTTGTAAGGCAATCAGTCCCCCATCTGGATTCGGTGCTGGGTCATCTTACTGCATGAGCTGCATTCCCCAGAGCTGCCCTCCTGCACATGCAGCCCTTTCCAAGGCCAGCAGGCCAACGGGAACAGCAGGACCAGACTGCAGGAGCCACCAGGCCATGCACCCTGAGGTTACCAGCACCTGGCTTAGTGTTGGCAGAGAGCAGTTCTGATGGGGTTAGCTCAGTGAGCTAATCACAGCAGGTCAGGCCACAGCTCCTGGCTCTGGCCACCCCTGAACCTATAACATGGACCCAGGCCCTAGTGAGGGAGCCAGCCATAGGCCCTGGGGTGAGACCATAAGCAAAGCAAGCGGGGCTCCTGGCACACCAGCCCCAGCCAGCCCACAAGCTAAGTCTGGAGTGCTGCAGTCAGCTCCCACCCACCTGGGCAGGTTCTTTGGAGTCCTCCCTCTGAATTCCCAGGTACCTCTCAGTGTGGTTGTGAAGCACTAATCCTCCACATCCTGACCTCATCATGTGGCCTGTGTCCTCATGAAGGGGGATTCCTGGGCCCTGGGAGGGCTAATGTGACAGGTAGGGCAGCAGGGGGTGTGAGTACCCCTCATGGAGCTTCCCTGGCCACTCTGGGACCCCCTGAGTCAACCAAGGTGGGAGAAAGTGGCCGGTCCTCCATAGCATTAGTCTTCTCCCTTGACTATGTATCCAGAAGTAATACAGCAGGTCTTTTTTTTTTTTTTTTTAAAGACTTTGTAATTCTGATCGTAAATAACAGTGCCCTCACCCACATAAGGGAGCTACAGCTCTGTTGGCATTGGCTAGAAAAATCTGCCTTTATTTCATGGTCTGGGTTTAGAGACTGGTGGGTTGGGCCCTCGTTCACAAAAGCCCTGCCGTGGATGCCAGCAGCTCAGGAAGGAGGTGAGCATGCCACTCCAAGACATCAGCCACATGGCATCTTGTCATAGAGGACGAACAGCACAAACCTGACCCTTTGCAACGGAACCCCATTCCAGAGAGCAGAGTTGTTATTTTATTTCAGTTATTTAACAGTGCACTCATTGCTGACAACACAGAAACGTGTAAAGACAGTGTTAAAGGAACCTACTTGGGATTGTGGGTGTTCCCTAGACTTCCAACATTGCTGTAAGTTTGAAAATTTTACACTGAAATGTTAGAGTCCATAACCTCACCATCCTTAGGCAGCCACCTAATCGTGCTCTTCTTCCCTGCAGAGTGGTGATCACAGAGTGCTGTTGTGGGAGGGCACGGGCTCATCCACACATCCTCGCCTATAGGCATCTCTGCTGTGTGTCTACCATCCCCTCCCTGCCTGGTTTCCATGCCTCCTGCGGGAGCTAACACTCCGTCAGCTTTCTGCAGCGACTTTGCTGCCCTGCCCCCCAGCCTTTCTCATTAGGGCAGACTCCTGCAAGCTGTTGCCCACTTGGCCCTTCCCCCAGCCACAGAATCCTGTGCATCCCCTCCACCCTCCCCACCCCACCCCCGCCCCCAGCTCCAGGCTTCTCTCTGCCTGAGCCAGGTTTCAAGTCTGGTTTCTGGTCAGAGCCCTGGGCTGCCAGAGGAGAGTCAGGAGTGGTTGTGTTCAGATCAGACCCACACTCTCGGGGCAGAGAAGGGAAAATGAAGCATCCTCTGGCCACTGGTGTGAGGGGCAGGAGGTGGGTGCTTCTGGGACAGCAATGTCCAGTTACACAGTACAGGTGTGGGCTCTGGCCTTGGACCTGTCACCTCGCCTCATGAACCCAGGTTTCACATAAGTGATAAAGTTTGAGCTATACCGAGTCAGGATTGTGGACTACTTGCCTGATGCCCACAGGCAGGTGGCAGGAGGGAGAGGGGCTCCTGAGGACAGAGCAAGAGGGTGCCACCTCCCTGATCCCAGCGCAGGAGCAGAGCAGGAGCCTCCTGTTAGCTGCCCACCCACCTGCCCCCCACCCCTTCCTCCAGGAAGGAACTCAAAGCTCATTTGCTGCATTTTGCAGAACTTTCCCAGAGTGTCTGTGTGTTGTCAACAAAGCAGGGTTCCCAGGCCAGGGCTACAGTTGTCCCATAAAAACTCACACTTAAGACTCTGGAGCTGGCCACTGCCTGACAGCAGTGTTAGGACCCAAGAACAAGGCACATTCCTTGCCCTCTAGGATCTTGCGTGACTGTGGGGCGTGCTAAAACCAGTGCACACAAAAATGTCAGAGCAGCTAGGTTCACAGAAAGCATTACAACTAACGTGATGAACTCAAGAATGCATGATACAGGGGATAAGCCCTGCAGGGTGTCAGGAGTGATCACAGGCATGCGGACTAGAATTATTTCACAGCACAAAATGTCTTTGAAGTCCCATGACTTATTTTTGAAATCCATGTGGACGCTGCACTGTGTGCCCTTTCCCTTTGGAACTCGTTCTCTTGTGGAATGAACAAGACCCTTCTTGGTCTGGCCCTGCCTGCCCCTTGAGGCTCCATTGCCCTTCCCTCTGGTCGGGACAGGCTGTGCCCCCACCCTCTCTGAGAAGCCTCCCTGCCCCTCCCACTGCCCTTGTTGACCCCACCCCACCCAGCCCAGAGCGCTAGAACACTGAATAGCTGCGAGCCTGGGACTCTTCCTCTGTGAAAGGCGAGAAGCGCCTGCCCCCAGGCTGTGCCTGGCATGCCGTGAGCCTGTAACCTGTAACCTTGGCTGCTGTCGCTGCTGGGAGGGACCTGGGGGTGTTGCCAGTTCGTGTCCTTTGCCAAGCCAGGGCACTGACCGGATGAGTGGTGCTGAGCACCCGCTGGTGGCGAGGGGAGATGTAGCAGGGCCTGGTCACCACCCCTTCTGTCCCTGTGTGCTCCCTGTTCAGGAGTAACGGTGCTGTCAGCCCTGCTCTGTAGCCACAGGCAGGACAGTCTGGTTGGGACGTGCTCTGGGTGATCCTGGCCCTGTCCTAGGGCACAGCAGAGACCTGTTTTAGAGGTCAGGTCCCAGGGCCACCCACTTTAGCTAGGATATAGTGTAGGGCTCTGCTCAGAGAAGGTGCCAGAAGCTTGCCACCCCAACAGAGCCTAACTTGCCAGCCAAGTCACTAGAGTCTTCACATTGGGATTGACCCCACTGAAGAGTCCCGGGAGTGGTGCTGACTCTGTTTGCACCTCAAGGCCCCCCTGGACAGGAAGCCAGACACCAACTGGATGTTCCAGCTTGGTAGAAGTGGTGGTTCCCTCCTAGAGGTCATGGAGCAGCCAGCTCATTAATGCGTGCTTAGTTCACAAGCCAAAAGCAGCCCCTGCTAGCCTGGAAAACTAGCCACCATCACCATCCCCAGAGGTGATGTCCACGGGGGATCCTCCACAGACCTCTCCCTACTCACTGTAGGAGTGTTAGCAAGTAGGAAGGGGAAGTGAGAGGGGCACAAAAGAAGGGCGAAGGGCAGTAAACACCTAGAGTTGGAGGCACTGGCGGTGGGAGGGGGGGATGTTGCAGGCAGAGGGAGCATGGGGGCAAGATGGAGGGGACTGGCATACTTTGGGGAACCAAGACTCCGGTTTGGCAAGAATGTCAGTTTACCTGCAAGGCCTGCTGGCACGAATCTTGGTTTTGTTTGTAAAACTTTTTTAAACTTATTTATCACAAAGTGTTTTCTAAACTTACAAAAGAATTTGCATAACATACATAAGAAATAAAACATAAACACCTACACCCCCATCGCCTGCCTTAAGAGTGAGGGCGCCATCCACATGACAGAAGCCACCATGAACTGGTGCCACCCCAGCGACTCTCCTGCCCCAGTACACACCACTGCTGACTTCTGCCTTGAATTTTCATGTGTGTCCCCTCATTGCCTTTTTTCTTTTTTTAACTGACGTCGATATCTACATATGTATCAGTTAGTGGTATTTTCTTTGGTTGTGTTTATATTTGGAAACTGTAAACAGTGTCATCATACTTTATTACATTTTCTTTATTTGCTTTTTCTCTGCAACATCTTATTTCTCAAATTCACCCGAGTTGTTGTAACTATAGTCTGTTCTGTTCATTTATTACTGAGCCGCACTCTGTTGGAAGAATATCGCAGTTTATGTTCACATGCCACTGCGGCAGACGTGTGAGGCTGTCAGCAACGGTGCAGCCATGGGTGGTCTTGTCCATGTCTTCAGTGCACTTGAACAGGGTTTCCCTGGGTTGTACGCCTGTGAGAGGAGTCTTGGGTCACAGCTTTCCAGTGAAGACACTCCGGAACAACTGTCCCCGACTCACGTCCCATGAGCAGTTGGAAGTTGGCATTGCCCCACCTCTGCGTTGCCTGTCTAAGTCACATTGTGGCTCACTGTGTCATTTCCTTCGTGACTAAGGAAGGAGAGCATCCTTCCATATGCTTCTTTGGCCAGTTTCCTCATTGTTGTATTTTTCATGTTTTTGGTTAAAACAGTTTATATACACACTTCAAGACAAATAGTTCCAAGAGGCTTATAGTAAAAACCAACAGATCTGCTTTTCCTTTCCAGCCTCCCCAAATTACCACTTGCGGCTCTTTTCAGTGTTCTTCATGTATTTACTTCTGTATTTCTAAATAATTTATAGTGTTATTTCTTGATTTATTGATTTAAACATTGTGTATTTGCTTTCTGTTTGGGTAGATGAAGATTAAATGTTCTTAAGCCCTTGCACATCCTTCTCCATAACCCCCCCATCCTCCAAGTAGAGTAAAAATCTCAAGTTTTTATTAAATCAATAGTCAGTATTTACATTATAATGTCTCTAAAAGCACTGTTTACTTCTGATTTTAGTAGAATACTTTCTTTTTCATATTACTTCCTGCTTTTCCTGGAATTAATAATTGCCCAATCTTTTTTTTTTTTTTTTTACTTGCATTGTTTTCTGTGTTCATAGAAGTAATTTTTTCCAAGTGATTCCAAAGATCTGCTGTGTACCTACCATTCGTTTTTTTCCACAAGTGCTCTGTTGCATCAGGTAATCTGTTCAGGCCCCGTTTTTCCTGGAACCCCTTCTCCTCTGCTCCTGGAGGCCCAGCGGGATGTGCAGTCGACACCCTCCACTTCTCTCTTGGGTTGGAGCTCCTGTCTCCCACGCTTTTGTTGTTGTTGTTGTTGTTGTTTACTAAATGAGATTCGTAGTCCAATATCTTCCTAAAACAAGATTCATGGAAAATAAATGTCCTGAGTCTTTGCATGTCTACATTGTCTCCACTCTGTCCTCACATCTGCTGGATAGGTTGGTGGTCTATCCAATGACCATGTCGCTGGTCATTTTCTCTCAGCATCTAGAAGCCAGTGCTCCATTGATTTTTAGCATATGATGTTGCGGAGAAGTTGGGTCTCCTGACAGCCAGTCCTCTGCAGGTATTCTGTTCTTCTGTCCAGGTGCTGCATGGGCCATCTCTGTAATCTGGGTCTGGTCCCCACACTCACTTGCTGGGCACTTGGCCATTTCAGGCTAAATGAACCATATACTGCAGTTCTCATTATTTCCTCCTCTCCTCTGCTTCCTCATTCCCCTTTTTTTGGAAACCTTGTTGCTTGGTACTTGGGCCATCTGAATGGATGAGCTCCATTCAGCTCATCTGAATGGATGAGCTCCTGCTGGAGAGTGATAAGCAGAAAGCCCCCTGTTTTATGGGGGGACCCCAGATGTCCATGCAGGAAGAACTTTGGGGCAGAGACCCTCCAGTTTCCCATGAGGTGGGGCTAGGGCAGGGATTAGGTTAGCCTGGTGGCAGCTGTCTGGGCATGGAAGGGCAGGTGCTGGGGACACCACTGAGGGTGCAGACTGTGTTGTTTGGCCCCTGCCCAGTTCCTCATATCCCTGAGCCGTGAGCCCCTCGGCACCTTCACAGAGTGTACATCAGGTCACATCTTGTGGGGTGTGGTCAGTGATCAGGGGGTTCTTCTACCCCCACACCACACCCTGCCTTCTGTTCACTTCTTGTCAATGCCTTCATACCTTCTTTTCATCAGACAGTAAACCAGAACATAAACAGCCAGTGTGTCTGGTAGTGTGTGTAATGGACAGACAGGGCAGAGTAGGGGAGTTGGGAGCAGGCCAGGATACAGGCCTATGGGCAGGGCTGTCTGCAGTGTCATGGTAGCAGCCAGGGTGAGGGCCAGGGTGGGCAAGGTGGAGGTGGGCGTCAGGCTCATGAGTTCCTGAGGAGGCTGACAGGCCGCGGGTGTGTGTATCTGCTGCAGCGGCTCCCACACTGTCCAGACAAGAGCTGGGTAGTAACCAGCCCCTCGAACAGGCTCCAGAATCTGCCTGAGCCCTTTTTCTCCACCACTGGCTATGCCTGGGGGACAGAAATGGGGGCGGGGGGTGCCCAGGCCATGGCAATGCCCTGCACAGAGAAGACACCACATGTTCCATCCTGATACCCTTCCCAGTCACCCTAGCATGGGTGAGCCCCACTTGTACCAGCTGGGCCAGGAGAGAAGCCATTCCTCTTAGCACCCATGTGGAACACAGGGCTGTGAGATCAGCATCAGCTCGAGGGGCCCAGGGGAGTCAGCTTCTCAGGCCTCACCACAGAGCATGAACAGGAAGCTCTGAGGACCAGAAGACTCGTCTGCATCTCCTGGAGCCTGCCAGATACACCAGCAGTGACTGTACCCTTAGAGACCCCTCAGCGATCCCAACACCCAGGCCTCTCTGACAGAACAACCCCAGCTGTCTAACCAGGCCCAGACAGTTCACACCATGGGCTCTGAGGAGGCAGCCTGGACTCGTCCTGTCTCAAGACCTGCTATGTGACCCTGGGCAAGCCCTACACCCTCTTGGGCTGTGAGCAGAGGGACTGGACAGGTGGGCGGGCAGGCCTCCCATCAGTCTTGGCTGTCCAGATGGCAGCTATAGGTCACTGAGTGAACGTTACCTCTCTGGCTAACATGTCAGAGAGATTAATGGCCAAGGACTTCAGGGGTATCCATACCCGGCCTCCCCAGGACCTGCAGGCACCAGCTGTGACAGGGCTGAGAGTCCTGGTCCCATCACAGGGACCGGTGAGGTCTGGGAGGAGCTGGGGCTCCCCCAAGCCCACCCCCGTGGTGGGATGGAGGGCAGTGCTGACGCAGGACCCCAGGCTGAAGGCTGAGGACACACTCAGGGAACGGTACTGGTGCTCTGTGTGCACAGTGTGTTCTTGCCCTCAGAGGTCATCTTTGGGGCCATGTTGAACCCCCAGCTGGCCTTGGCTGGGGCCAATTCGACATGCCTCTGTGTCAGTGGACACCTCAAACTCTGCTTTTCTGTGTCCAGGAGGAACTACCACACTGGCCCATTTCCATATGAGGAGTCAGGGTCCCACAGAATGGGAGGAGGTCCAAGTAGCCCTCAGCCTCCCAAAAGGGCCTAAGGACACCTGTGAGACCCCTCTGAGACACCTGTGAGAGCAGTGGATGCATTTCTTTATATGCATGTTTCCGGGTGTGTCCTTGTGTTTATTGCTTTGTGTCTCCTTGTCTGTCTTGTCCTCTTCAGAAGCACTTCTCATGGTCAGGCTTTATAAATGTCTTATACTTCATTCCTACAAAGTTGACACCTGAATGAACTGACCTTTCTTGTCCTGGCCACTCACCCCACCCTACTGCCAAAGCCATTGGGAACCTCCAGGCAACTGCTTAACCTCCTGGGCTTGGTTTCATCCACTAGGGGCTGAAGGTGCTACGTGAGGTGACCTCCTTGAGGCACATTGTGTCTTCGATCCTTGGATCTATCTCGGTCTCAACCCTGGGGAGCCAGCTTAGCACACACACAGGAGCCAGCTTACTTCCTGCCCACTCCCGCCCCTGAGGGAGGCTCTGGTCAAATGAGCTGAGAGGTCAGTGTTAAGTTCCTGCTGTGACAGAGGCCCAAGGGGGAGCCCTGTCTACCTCATGGCTTCCCTGGGAGGTGGCGCTGTCTGAGGTCTGTAGGATGAGCCAGAGTCAGCTGATGAAGCAGAGAGGGAAGAGGACACAGCTTAAGGCCCTGCAATTTCTCCCCAGGAGCCAGCAGGAGGG
The DNA here is from genome assembly GCF_018350155.1 of Leopardus geoffroyi. Classification (NCBI taxonomy): domain Eukaryota; kingdom Metazoa; phylum Chordata; class Mammalia; order Carnivora; family Felidae; genus Leopardus; species Leopardus geoffroyi. The sequence goes on from NC_059328.1 coordinate 110,793,468, forward strand.
TTGGAAGGAGGTGCGGTGGTCACAGAGGGTGCAGGTGGCCCTTTGTTCATCTTTCAAGGGCAGCAAGAATCACCACGGTGTGTTCCACAGGAGCTGGGGTCCAGTGTGGGGGTGCAGGGCTCCCCCCTGCAGGTGCTGGAACATGAGCTGCCTGCAGAGGCTGGAAGCCTAGGCTGGGGCACAGTATTGGGGGGGGGGGGGGGAAGGGGCAGAGGGTGCTTCCAGATCAAATGAGGACCTGAGCAGAGACCACAGACTAGAACCCAGGCTTCAGGGAACAGGTGGGAGTCAGGATGCCCTTCCTGCTCTCCACTCCCTGCTGAGAAAGGGGTCCCTGACTCCCTCTGCCCAGGTGCTCTCTCTGCTGTCTGCCTTAGCCACCACCCCACTCCCGGTGGCACAGTCCCTGCCCTGCTCCTCCTCAGCAGTCTGCTTTGCAGGACCAGTCTTCGTCTGGCCCCTGCCCCCCAGCCACTGGCTAACTATCCCCCTGCCCGTGCTCTGCTTGGGGGTCTCAAGTTCCCTAATGAAGATGCCACCCTGCAGTTTTCTAGATGTCCCTCCCTCCATCTGAGGGGACATGTGGAGGTACCCCACTGCCTTTGCTTTTTTCAGTCGCCCTGCCAACCCCAGGGCCCCCTGGGAGATGTGCAGTCAGATCAGCATGCTGCCAGCAGACCCCCCGAGGTGCTCTATGCAGCTCCCCAAGGGGTTAGCGAGGGGGATGGTGGGTTAGTCGGGTGCCCCTGTTGGGCCTCAGTAAGGAGGGGTTCGTGTGCATGTGCTTCCGTGCTGCTGTCTGGAGGGGGGGTGGGGGTGGGCATTCCTGGAGCTTCTCCCCCTCGAGTGGTGTGTGGGGCCCAGGGGGCTCCTGCTGCCTGCCCCAGCCCTGGTTTGCCTTGGCCTGGGACGTCCCACCAGGCACAGGCTGCCGGTTCTGCCAGCCCTGGAGGAGAGGCTTCCAGGAAGAACCTCTCTGGGGCTGACCGCCACACACCACGCCTGTCACAGGAACATCTGGAAGCCCCCCTGCCCGCTATGTCTTGGTGACATCAGGCCAGTCATCATGCTAGACAGGGATGTGCCTGTTACATGGGGAGTCACTTCTCCAATGGTATGGACGCCCCTTGCATATAGCACAAGGAGGTGGCATCTTGAGGGATGCCTGATTTCCTGGGGTGGAGACAGTTCCTGGGAGACAAAATAATTATGAATTATGGGTCACCTGGGGGTCCCGGGTTGAGTGGTCTACTGGTGCCCACCCTCCACGGGAGCTGGTGTGCAGTGGGCCTGTGGGAGGCCCTGAGCAGGCCCACACATGCAGCCTGCCGCTGTGAGCACTTCCTTACGCCTCTGGTCCCCGGGAGCACGGGCTCCTGCAGGTCTGCCCCAGTGCAGGGCAAAGACAGGCTGTCCTTCCTAAGGAGGGAGCACACAGGAGGGTGGCCTTGGGGTCCAGGGGAAGCCCCTGGGCCAGGATTCAGGAGGCACTGAGGCCAGGCACTGCAGGACCCTGCGATAGTCACACCTGGCAGACGTGACGGTGACCGTGGTGCCCTTTGCAGGTTGTGTCACATCTCAGCTCCCAGGCTTCCCATTCAGAAATCGCCATTTGGAGAACTAAACGTAACGATTGGTATCAGAGGTGCCTGAGGTCCCACAATGTGGACCCAAAGCAGTCAGATTTGGAGCTCCAGCCTCCTCCCTCCTTCACCGCCAAATGGGTTCCAGATACTGCCCCCCCCCCCCCCCCGCACTTGTGCCCTCACCTTACCCCCTGTCCCTATCTCATTACAGGAAGTTCTACTACATCACCCTGCTGCGAGACCCCGTGTCCCGCTACCTGAGCGAGTGGCGACACGTGCAGCGGGGGGCCACCTGGAAGACGTCGCTGCACATGTGCGATGGGCGCACGCCCACGCCCGAAGAGCTGCCACCCTGCTATGAGGGCACGGACTGGTCGGGCTGCACACTGCAGGAGTTCATGGACTGCCCCTACAACCTGGCCAACAACCGCCAGGTGCGCATGCTGGCCGACCTGAGCCTGGTGGGCTGCTACAACCTGTCCTTCATCCCCGAGGGCAAGCGGGCCCAGCTGCTGCTGGAGAGCGCCAAGAAGAACCTGCGGGGCATGGCCTTCTTCGGCCTGACGGAGTTCCAGCGCAAGACGCAGTACCTGTTCGAGCGGACGTTCAACCTCAAGTTCATCCGGCCCTTCATGCAGTACAACAGCACGCGGGCGGGCGGTGTGGAGGTGGACGAGGACACCATCCGGCGCATCGAGGAGCTTAATGACCTGGACGTGCAGCTCTACGACTATGCCAAGGACCTCTTCCAGCAGCGCTACCAGTATAAGCGGCAGCTGGAGCGCAGGGAGCAGCGCCTCAAGAGCCGGGAGGAGCGCCTGCTGCACCGCGCCAAGGAGGCGCTGCCGCGGGAGGACGCCGAGGAGCCGGGCCGCGTGCCCACTGAGGACTACATGAGCCACATCATCGAGAAGTGGTAGTGGTGGCCGGTCGTGGGGGGTGGCCCCGCGGGGGGTGAGGTCAGACACACGGACTGACCCACTGGAACTCTGGTGGGAAGAGGGTCCCAGATGCGCTCACCAGAAGGTAGATGTGCTGAGTGAGGGTCAGGGAGTGGGGACATGGCGGCCCGGCGGGGTCTGAGGAATCCACCAGTGCAGACCACTGCCCCCACCCCCTGGCCGGAGGAAAGCGTGCCCAAGGGATGCCGCAGGCAGGCCTGCGCAGGCCAGGACTGTCCCTCCTCTCCTGGCCCCAGCTCACACACGGCGGCCAGCCGAAGGTCTAAAAACAAGAAACAGACAGCAGAGAGTGCAGATCGGACTTGGGCCAGGAGCGCGTCCCACACCCACTGTGCACACCTGCTGGCTCTCTGCCCTGCAGGCCAGCAGGGGCCCAACACCAGCTCCAGGCACCTTTCCGGGATCAGGCCACCCAGGCAGCCCCTTGGCTTCCAGTGGCCCCAGGGCCCCTGGGCCTGAGTGAAGCCCCTTCTCTGGGCACAAAGGTAGCCCCTTGAGGTGTCCTCAGGAATGGAGCTCCTAGCTCACCCATCTTCATGGTCAGGGCCCACCCCGCCTGAAGCCGAGAAGACTCTGGCCTGCCCCTGGGAAGCCCACTCTCTCTCTGGCCCAAGGTCAAAACACACAGTCTGGCTTCTTGCTTTGGGTCAGGAGATCAAAGCACACCTCCTGGGGCCCTTCCCCCCCATTTCCCACAGTCCTCAGGCTAAGAAGGGCTGCAAGGAGATGGGCCCACATGCACTGTCCCCCTCTGTGGACAGAGAGTAAGAAAAGAGTGGGAAGGCTGTGTCCAAGGATGCTACCACCTGTGTCTATGTACCTCCCCACCCAAGCTGGCCTTTGGGCCACCAAGCCAGACCAGCTCAGGCAGAAAGTTTCCCCTGCTCCATTTACCATTCTGACCCTCTGAGATTTGGTAAGACTATCCCTGGCCCCAGGGTCATCACTTAGACATTTATTCGGGGCTCATGCCCCACTGTTCCCACAACCGCATGTGCAGAAGTACAATCAAGCCTCCATTGGCTAGAACACAGCCAACTGTACCTGCTGCCCATGAATCATATCTTGGGGTTTGCTATGGCCAGGGAAGGGGACTCAGGCTTTCAGATTATCAGAGTTGGAAGAAATGGCTCTCAGTGGCTCCCTAGTACCCAGATACACAGCCCTTCCCACCCTGGCCTCTCCCTGCATTTCCCTTTGCCCAACCCCTGACCACAAGCAGGTCAGGCCCTGTTCTTGGCAGCCCTGCAGATTGGAGAAGCCATGTTCCATATCCATTGTAGACACTTCCCCCATGCCCTACCTGTCTTGTGCTCCAGGAGGCCAGGCCACTGTCTTCTCTGGGGGTGCTCTCCCCACATGAGGCCCTGGGTTCTGGGATCAAAATGTGTGTCCCACACCCAAGGTGGACGAGTGCCCTCTCTCTCCAGGTGAGGACCCACACGTGCCTGGGGGCTACAAGCCTCCCTCACAAGGGCAGTGAGGGCCACGGCCAGCCTGCTGAGGACAGCAGCCTCGAGGGCAGATTCTACCAGGAGCCCTCCTCCCTGCCCCAGGTTCTCCTCAGCCACCCCAGAGGTGTGGAAGCAAGGAACCTTCAATAGCACAGGAAACACTACAGTGTTGTCAAATGGGAGGTACCCAGGAAGAAGTAGCTTTTAGTCTTTGCCTGCCTGGCAAAGGTTATGGTGCCCATACCTCCTGCTTCCTACACCAACCACTTCATCTTCTAGTCCAAGGGCAGTGGTTAGCAGGCTGGGATGGGCACCACACCTACCCAGGATCACCCCGCAGAGTGGGTGCGTCAGGCTGAGCAGGCCAGTGCCCAAGTGGTGTAGTGGTTCTTTCAAGGGGTAGTGAAGGTCAGCATGGGGGGGATCTGTTCTGACACTCATCCTTTGGGGCAGTCTTGCTCCAGGGAGGAGGGTGGGACGTGTTCATGAGACCTCTGGGGTCTTAGACAAGCACGTGGGGTGCTCGGGGCTTGCTGTGGCTTTCATCAGGAGGTGGTCAATTCCACCTCCTGGTGGAAAGCTCAGCCCCGTTCTGCCTGAACCCCTGGGCACCCGGCCCTCCTGAAGTGGGCTTCCTGTGTGTGCCCCCTTGAGTGTAGGATCTGTTTTGTACATATTGGAATGTTTTAACTTATGATCCGTTGTCCCAATTCACACGGAAACACGGGTCTCTCCTTGGTTTCTTTGCTGCATCTGGAAAGCGGTCCCGTGGGGGCCAGCACCCAGGCCAAGGCGCCCAGAGACACCACCAGGTGCCAGTGCCCCTCGGCCCCTCACGCCTCCAGTCCGGCACTTCTGCTCAGGCCACCTGCATTGAGGTGAAAGCTCCTCATGCCTGTAGCGCCTCCTCCACCACCACCACCTTCCGGGGCTCCACTGAAGGGGTGCCCCACCCAGCGGCTCTGCACAGGGCTGAGGAAACAGAGGCAACACGCAGTGAGCAGACAACCCACTCCTCACACAGACCTGCAACATCTCCTCCTGGAGGAGGAAACAGGGACGGCAAAATTGTCCGAGCAATGAGTCTGTGACCTTTTTGGGAACTGGAAGTGTTTCACTTGAACCCAGGAGCGTTTAAAGCTTTATTTATTTATAGCTTCTTATTAAAAAAAAAGAAAAAAGTGTTGAGAAGAAATCTTTTGGTTATTCATACAAGAAAAACGAGTTGATGATGGAAAAGCAAGTCATAATCATCTAATTGTTTTTGTCTAGGTCAAGAATGAATGTTAGCAGATGAAATAAACCCTTGACAAGGAGCCTCGGGTGTGCTGTGGTCTGTGGTAACAGCCGTCCGCCTGGCGAGGCGTGGCCAGACCTTCTGGGTTTGATTTTCAGAATGAGCATCCAAGCATGGGGATGGACGCGGGAGCGGGGGCTCCCTCAGGTGCAGGCAGCCAGGAAGAGAGGAGTTCACGCACTTTCTTCCTGAGGCAGCCCTTTGCAAAAGGAAGAGGTCGACCTGTCATCGCCACGAAGCAGGGGTTAGTGGTCCTTAATTGCAACACTTGAGAACAGGAGCCCAGCTTAAAGTGAGGCTGAGAAACGCAGACACCGTGTGCTTCTCGGTGACCTCGTCCTCCTTCACTTTTAACTTGGAAAGATTTGCAGATGACAAGGCAAAAGAACAGTTCATGGACACCCGTAAACGCTTAGCCTAGATTTACCTAGGTCAACATTTTGTCGCATCTTCCTGTCCTGCACTCACACTTGCTCTCTCTGTACGCAAACACGTGCACACGAGTACACACAGATATGTGTGTATGCACTCACACATACACTCCGACACACACACGTTTTTCTGAAATATTTGAAAATAAGTTGCAGTCCTCAGAATACTCAGGCACGTACATCCTAAGAATGACATCCTGCTATGAAACTCAACCCTTTATCATCTCCTCAGATTTAACATAAACACAGTAATCTGAGCTAACATACATTCCCTGTCTAAATTTCCTACTTGTGCCCACGATGTCCTCAGGTCTTATTTGTGAGCCGAGGACTGTGCGGTGCTCAGCTGTCCTGCTTCTCCCATCTCCTTTCACCAAGCAGAGACCCAGCCTGCACCGCCCACCTGTTCCCTTTCTTAGCACTGACATTTTAACATAGGCCACTTGTCCCTTAAAATGTCTGCATCAGTCTGATGGTTCTCTCATGATCAGATTCAGCGGCACCTGAGTGGCTCAGTCGGTTGAGCGGCCCACTCTTGATTTCTGCTCAGGGTCCCAGGGTTGTGGGATCAAGCCCCTCATTGGGATCCACACTGAGCGTGGAGTCTGCTTGGGATTCATTCTCTCTCTCTCTCTCTCTCTCTCTCTCTCTCTCTCTTTTTCCCTCTGCCCCTCCCCCTTGCTCTCTCATGAGCTCTCTCTTTCTCTGTAAAATAAAAACTAAAAAGATAAACATTTGGGCACAAATGCCACACAGGTGAGGTGGTTTTGGCCGCCAGCCCTGATGGATTTTAGTTCTCTAATGAGACGGGGGGGGGGGGGGGGGGGGGGGGCCTTGCCCAAGGTCTCAGTGTGACCACAGGGCTGATAAAAGGAGTCAGCTTATTGCCTTGCCTTCAGGAAAATGATCTGTTGTGGGGGCCAGCTGTTGCTGGACAGTGTTACAGCTGGGGCCCTAGTGCACCGACCTTGCGTTTCCACAAGGGTCCTGGGGAGAGCCAGTAGGCTGTCAGTTCCCAGTGACTGTCACATGGAAAACCCTAGAAAAAGTACCTTGGAGCTAGTGGGCCTAAGGGGGTCTCCTTTTCCTCCCCTACCAGAATTTGTATCTGGACACTCCTACCTCACCCTGTCCACATCGTCGTTGTCGGGGAAGAACTGGGGGAGGGGCGGGGAGGGGAGGCTGAGGCCTCCTCCCCCACAGCTGCCTGTAGAGAGGAGCCCCTGAACAACTGAGAGGTGGGACAGAAACCCAGGAGATGGGGGCACCACTAGTTCCCAGGGGGCAAAGTGGCTGCCACCTGCTTGCCAGAGCTTTCCCACGTGGGGGAGAGGGTGAGGGACAGACACGGCTAACCCTTAAAACCCCAACCTTCAGATCCAAACCCCAACCTTGCTGACCATCTGAATCCATGAGGGAGTGTCTCTTTGGTAACAGGGTCCCTGCAAGGGAAGCATTCTACACGAACCCCAGTGTGGAAAGACCTGTGCAGCAAGCCACACCCCTTCCCCCACACACACCTTGGAATTGGCCCTCCCTAAACATTTCATCTGGAGTCTGCAGGCTGGTTCCCCATCCGGGAATACAGGATGGACGTGTCTACTGTGCAATGTGGGGCCAGGGTCTTCATCAGACAAAGTCAGTCGTGGAAATACCTCCCCGAAAGGATGAGAGTTTTCATCTTTCTTTTTTTTTTTTTTTTTTTTTAATTTTTTTTTTTTCAACGTTTATTTATTTTTGGGACAGAGAGAGAGCATGAACGGGGGAGGGGCAGAGAGAGAGGGAGACACAGAATTGGAAACAGGCTCTAGGCTCCGAGCCATCGCCCAGAGCCCGACGCGGGCCTCGAACTCACGGACCGCGAGATCGTGACCTGGCTGAAGTCGGACGCTTAACCGACTGCGCCACCCAGGCGCCCCTAGAGTTTTCATCTTTCTATTTAAAGTTGGAGGCCCCCTTTCAAGCCTTCCTGAGCCTGAGGCTAGGGAGGCTCCTGGGCCCTGCCCTGCTCACCCCATCCCTGCACTAGGCTGTAGCCCTGCCACTCCCACAAGTCCCACCAGGTCCTACCGGGCTCCTTCAGTCTGTGGGTTCCTGGATTCAGAGCAGCCCCCCACCTCCTTGTGGCCAGCTACCACCCAACCCCATCCAGCCCACCGCTGCCTGCTCTGCTGTCCCCTTTTCACACACCCTCCATGACCAACAGCAGCCATTTCCTGGGGTGGGCTTGCTACTCACGTGCTTTACCTGGATTCGCACCCCAAAACCTGGATTCTCACCCCAAAACCTTCTGGCTAGAGCTCATCCTACTCCAGGGTCTGCGTGCTTCCTCTTCTCTCTTCCTGGAGGAAAGTCATCCCTACTCACTCCGCCCAGTCACGGTCCCCTTTTCAGTGGCACAGGGAGAAGCCCATGTGCTCCCAGCCCCAAGTACACAGGCTCCCTGAGGGCTAAATCCAACCCAAGGGGATGGCAGCCCACAGTCCCCACCCAGGAGCATGGACCTCGAGACTAGGAGGCCGTCAGAGGGAGCTGTATCCATTCGTGTCACGGGGACCCTTGCCTTTTTGGCTGACCAGCCCCCTCCCCACGAAATCCTCCTGCCTTAGTGCACCAGGGTGCGCACCCAGCCCCCTCAACATGGCCTAGCTTGAAGGGCATCACCCCCCCGTGCCAGGAACCCCCCTGCTACAAGGAGCTGGCGCTGGGTCCCGTCCCCGCTGCTGCACCAGAGAACCTCTCAGGAGCACTGCGTGTTGTCAGATCAGAGTTGGGACTCCACCTGGCCCACTGACCTGCTGTCAGCCCTTCTCTGTGAAATGGACCAGGCAGGACACATCACACACTAGGCTGTCATCCCCAGCTCCAGCTCTGACCTCAGACAAGGGGAGGGTGCACAGAGACCTGACCCTTCCCGCCACCAGCTCGGTCACACCCATCACGCTGCCCACCAAAGAGCAAAGCCACAAGGGCTATAGCTTCTACTGTGGCCTGCTCTCTCCTTTCCCTTTCTTTCCCTAAAGGACCGTGACAATATTCCAGGTCCCTGCCCACCAGCCCCATCCATCCCCACATGGTCAGCGCCGTCTTGTTTCCTGCTTCTAGAAGTTGGGTGAGTCACCCACCCTGCCTTCTCTACTTGCCAAATACAAAGACCCTCCTGGTCCCATCCCTGCTGGACCCCTCACTTCCCTCCCTCCCCAGCACAGCCCACCCAGTCCTGGGGCCTTCTTGGCTGTGGCCCTAGGCTCTAGGTGGGACCAGGCTCCTGGGCAGGCTCAGAGGAGGAATTTGAATTTACACGGCACTGCCCAGACCTTTCCCAAAACATGCTTTTTATAAAGATATTGCTCACATCCTGACTTCAAGTCTCCATTCCCTCTGACATGGGTTTAATTTTTCTTAATTTGTCCATTCAAGCTAACAGTGTCTCTTGGTTAGAACCAGCATGTTATGGCTCTCCCTGTCCCCCTTTTGCTTCCCTTCCTCTCTGGGTACCCAGAGGACACTCCTATCCCCAAGTGATGAGTGGCAGGGTGCTCACACAGGCTCCCCCTCCACTGTCCCCCAGCTATCTTGTCAAGAGGGCCAGCAGGCCCTCGTCAGGACCAGCCAGCCTCTTTCCTCACCAGCTCCACTGCAGGGTGGCCAGGGTGGTCAGGACACAGGATCTAGCCTCATGTCTTAGGTGAGGCACAGAGACCCCTCCCGAGAGCCAGTGTGTCCCCTCTGGTGATCTGATGAACTCCCCTCAGTTCTCCCAGCACTGTCACCCCACTCTCCAGCCCCCACCCTGTGCTGCAGGGACCCCCATCCCCACAGCAGGCAGGAGTTCTTAACTACCACCCCCACCAGACAGGTTACCCTCCCAGCAGCCACAGGAAGCCTTCTTTTCTGTCTAAATTTGCCACACAGCCATTTCTACTCCTCTGCAGCAGCCCCCTCTTGCAAATGCATGGCTCTGAGGTCCCAAGCAGGCTGGGCATGGTCCCCCTTTCTGCTTCGCTCTCAGCCCATCCACTATGTTTCCAGTGCCTGACCCAACAAAGGCCGTGAACACAGAGCGCTGCGACCTAGGGTGCCTTCCCCTTCCTCTCTTCCTGAGGCGCCTCACCCCAGTGCCCCCAGCAGCTTTCCACCCTCCCTTCTAATAGGCTTGTCCTCACCAGCCCTGTCCTCCCACCCCCTTCTATAGCTCATCAAAACCCTAGACACTTCTCAGTGAAAGGAAGCCTAGGGAAAGAAGCCACTTTTCTTTCTCAAACATAAAGCCAAGCATTCAGAACGCAGCCTCTCTAAGACTCGAGGGAGCCGGCCTGGAGCCTTGTGGCTGGGACTCGGCAGTCTGCTTTGTTCTGGGTGGTGCCCGCCCTTCCCCAGGAGCCAGGAGGCAGGATTCAGCCCGGAGCTCCAGACAACATGGTTTGTGAGGAGCACATGAGCCTAAGAGATCCACAGTGGCACTGTCTCCAGGGAGAGGCCTGAAGAGGCCTGGAGAGGCCTAGCTATCTCCAGGGAGTGGCCCGCTGTGTGACAAAGCCACACTCACAAGGGCTGTTCTAAGTGGCTCTGGCAAGAAGGGCTTCCAGGGGACTAAGGTGTCCAGAGGAACCAAGACCTGCCCGGATCACTCTCACGTTGTTGTTCCCGAGCATGCTGAGAGGTGCCCTCGGGAAGTGGCCTGGAGGTCCTGCTGGTTTTCAGCTGGCACTCCATGCGGGAAGTGATTTGTTCACTTCAAAGGATTTTGGGGACCCCTGGGTGGCTCAGTCTAAGTGTCTGACTCTTGGTTTCGGCTTAGGTCATGATGCCAAATTCGCAGGTTCGAGCCCCACATCAGGCTCTGTGCTGGCAGCACAGCTCCTCCCCTACTCATGCTACCTCTATCTCAAAATAAAGAAAAAACAATCTTAAACTCCGGCATCGCAGGAGAGCCTGCCAGCTGTCCCTCGATATCTGTCTTCCCCTTATCAGTGGGACCACAGCCAGCTGGGATCAAGACCATGCTCCCAGCCCCCTCACAATGACATGTGGCCACACTACTAAACTCTGGCCAATGGTATGCAAGAGATGATGCTTGCAGCTTCGGGACACAATCTTGAAAGAGAAGTAGTGGACATTTCTTCTTCCCTGACTCCTACCTAATGGTTAGAATGAGGATGTGATGGCTGGAGGTCAAGCAGCCACTTTGGCCCATGAAGTAGATGCCTCGTGTTGAGGATGGTCAAGCAACAGGATAGGTTCCTGATGATTATGGAACCACCCTACCAGCTTTGGGCTGCCTACCTCAAGATGTGTAAGAGAAAAATAAATATGTCCCTTGCTTAAGTTCTTAGCTGCTTGGGGTTTCTGTCACTCTCACCTGAACCTAATCTAACAACGGGCTACATGGCACAGCCACTACAGGTGGTATTTCTGCAAAGGCAACCCAGCTGGAGTCTGCAGCCCAAGTGGCAGCACCTCCGTTCCAGACACCCCTGGGGATGCACTGCTTCAAGACTGCCCCCTGCTGTTCTTGACTCATACGCATGCGGAGGGCGGGGGCTCTTTCCTGTGTACCCTTTTGTACCTTTTGAATTTTGAAGCATGAACAAATTACCTGTTCAAAACACAGCTGGCTGAAACTAAACCCAAAAGCAAAATGGAAGATAAGAGGTACGTTCATGACAGTGATTTTCTCAGAGTTCAGGGAACACAGGGAGGGTGGGACTCAGCTTGGAGGAATCCAGGAACTTCAGCTTTCTAACAGTTTATGTGTTCATACAGATGGACCTCAGGCACAGTCATTGGGAAAGTTGGGGTGAGGACAGAGCCCTCGCTGCCTCCCTCTGCCAACAAACACCAACTCAGCACAGCCCGGTAAGCACCACTGGGGCCACCCAGCCTCTGGCCCCGGCCCTCCTGACGCCCTGTGCCTGACCCCCCCTGCCAGAGGGAGGACTGACGACACCCTCGCCAAGCCAGCACCATCTGACCGAGTGCCTGGGCGAGAAGCCAGATGGCCACCATCCTTTCCCTCAGTCCTTTCTACAGCTCCTTTAAGGGACCTGTTCCTTGGAAGGCCACGGTGTGAGCTGTACTTGGCCAACTTCTCCTGCAGGGGCTTGGTCTCCCTTCAGGGCTGGGCAACCCCGGGGCCTCATTCAGACAGGATGGAGTGACAGGAGGGAACCGAGTCAGGCTCCTGCCACAGCCCGCCTCTGCTCCCTCCCTGGTGGATCAGGAAGGAAGGGGCTCTGCGTGTGTCCCCTCAGGCAGTTCTGCGCACCCCCCTTTTACCCTCACCCATGGCCATCACTGGGTCCTGAGCTTCCCAGCCTAGTAACCAGTGTGGAAATGCGATCTCCAGCTCCTCCACTTAGCGGTTTCAAGGCAAACTCTTCATCAAGCATGTGTTTTCCCGCTGTAAAAGGAAGGCTGGATTCCATTTCAGAGGCAAGCAGCCAACAGCTGCTGGACTCCCCGGGGACACGGTGTCTGGAGCTGGAGAAGGAAGGGATGCAGGTCCCAGGGTCCCAGAGGCTGTGACCCCTATGTGCCCTCCTCCTGGGATCACGACCTGGGTATGCTGTTTACGCTTGAATCCCTGACCCAGGGCTGCTTCTGGGGACACGAACCTGAAGAAGACCCTGACCCGGGGGCACCCACCAGACGCCCACCTCCTATGTTGCTTCTCCCCCACCGTGGGGCCCCCTGGAGGCTGTTGAGAGGAAAGCCAGCCTGCCTCACATACTCACTCTGGGAGCAGGCCTGCAAGGCGGCCAGAGGTGTGGAGATGCCAGCAGCGGCCACCTTACGTGGCTCCCAGACTAGTGCAGAAGGAGCCTCTGGGGCCGCTGGGGCAGTAGTCGTATTACAAAAGGTCCCTCTCTACCCCCGCTTATTCAGACCTCTTCTCAGGAAGGAAAGAAAGGGTAGAGGGGGGAGGGAAGGGAAAACCAAGCCTGGTTATGCCCGCTAACAAAGCTGCTCCCACTTTAGGCCAGCTCATCCAAGGCAGTCATCCCTCATGAAAGGGCAAACCATAGCCGTGGGCTTATGCTGTGCACATTACATGCTGTATCTGTTCCACGTGTTTCATGCTGTCTATGTCACTTGCTGTGCCTGTTTTGTGCCACATATGTCACATGCTATACATGTTAGACGCAATGTACATTATGTGCTATAAGTGTGTACGTGTTTGTGTGGTGTGTATGCCGCATGCTATATGCATGTTATATACTGTGTGTAGCATATAGCATTACTCTATTACGTGTCACATGTGATACATGCCATATGCTATGTGTGTTACATGCTGCAATATTCACTGTGTTACATGCTATACATGTGCACATGCTATAAATTATTTGCTATGCACAGTTTATACTATATGTGTGTTATGTGTTACATGTTATGTGTGTCACATGCAAGTCCTTGCAGACACTGGCTGGGTGAGTCCAGTCCCAGGAGGAGGTGGGGCTGGCTGCAGCAGACCGAGCCCTTTCGAGCTCTGAGTTCCCTCAACTCAGGGAGTACGCCCTCCAAGTGCTGCTAGAAGATCACAGGCCAGGCCCAGAGTCTTGAGCTGCGCAGAAAGCTGGGCCTGATGAGAGCATGGCCCACAGCAGTGGACCTTTGTTCTTTTAATGTCTCTAACCTGTGACTGTTCCATAATCTGCTCATCCATTCTCCTCTTGTTGGACACTGGGCTGTTTCAAACTCTTAGCTATTTATAAAAACAGTTGCTATTAAATTGTTTATGTTTTCGTTTCTCCTGTGTAAATAGCAAAAAGTGGAATTTCTGGGCCATTTAAAAGTACATCGTAACTTTATAACAAACTTGCACTTTTTGAAAGTGTTTGAACTCATTCACCGTCATAAGCAGAGGATGTCTATTTCCATTGCTACCCATCCCTGCCAACCTTCGTTCAATTTTAGTCATTCTACCAGTTAAATAACAGCATCTCAGATGGTTTTTAATTTGTATTACCTAGATAATTAATGATGTTAAGTATTTTTTCAGATGCCTATGAGCAATCGAGATATCTTCTTTTGCGAAATGTATCTCTTACTCATTTTTTAAAATTGGGTTGTTTGTCTTTTTCTTAATTTGTAAGAACTCTTTACATCTTCCTTTCTTAAGTTTATTTATTTATTTTAAGAGTGGGGAAGGGGCAGAGAGAAAGGGACAGGGGAAGAGAGAATCCCAAGCAGGCTCAGCGCTGACAGCGAGCCATGAGATCATGACTTGGGCCGAAATCAAAAGTCAGACACTTAACTGACTGAGCCACCCAGGCGCTCCTCTTTATACTTTCTTGATAGATATTCTTTGTCAAATGTATGTGTTCTGAATGTCTTCTTCCAGTCTTTAGCTTGGCTGTTTATCCTCTTGACGAATACTTTTGATGAAGAGAAGTTCTCAATTTTAACAAAATCTAAATTATTAATTTTTATTTATTTTTTGGTTAGTATTTTGGGGTCTTTTCAGCCAAATAAATGTAAGCATAAATGTTATATAATACTTCCAGGAAGCTTCCTTAAAAGGGATAGGGTAGGTTCCTCACCTTTCTTTCTCCTATCCTGCTGCCTGGAGCTCATATGTGATGGTTGGTGCATTAGCACCCATCTTAGACAATGAGGTGATCCTGGGAAGGGAAGCCATGTGATAAAAGGAGCCTGAGACATCATGAGGACACCATACTAACCCTAAATATATATAAATATATGAAACATAAAGATCAATTCGCAAACTCACTAATTATTCTTCTGTTTTCACTTTAGTTTCAAAACTTCTCTGCAGTTCTTTTTTTTTTTTTAATTTTAATGTTTATTTATTTTTGAGAGACAGAGTGAGAGTGAGCAGGGGAGGGGCAGAGAGAGAGGGAGACATAGAATCCGAAGCAGGCTCCAGGCTCTGAGCTGACAGCACAGAGCCCGATGTGGGGCTTGAACTCATGAACTGTGAGATCTTGACTTGAGCTGAAGTCGGATGCTCAACGAACTGAGCCACTAAGATGCCCCTAAATCATCAGTTCTTAATTCTTATCGTCTATTTGAGTCACACAGTAAGCTTATAAAAGTAGGGATGCCTGTGATTCAGGTTGAGCCTGAGTGGGAGGCCCAGGCACCCAGGTTTTCAAATAGGATGTAGTCTCCTCTCTCTATGGACTGTCAAGGTTGAGAATTGGTGCTTGAAATCAGTGCTCTGTTCTTGGCTTGAAAGGGTGAGCATTATGATCCAGATGGTGAGCTTTTGGCCTCTGGTGAGAAATGGACGAATACTTCATAAGTTACATGAAGTAGAGTTGGACTCATAAGTTCCAAATGTGCCTTGAAATATAGACAAAACCTGCCGGCCAGCCAAACAAAGTAGCTTATTTAAAGAGTATATGCATGGGCACCTGGGGGGCTCAGTCGGTTAAGCATCTAACTCTTGATTTCAGCTCAGGTCATGATCTCATGGTTCATGAGATCGAGCCCCACAGCAGGCTCTGTGCTCACAGTGCAGAGCCTGCTTGGGATTCTCTCTCTCTCTCTCTCTCTCAAAATAAATAAACTAAAAAAAAAAATAGATTATATGCAGTGGGGAGCAGTGGAGCCCCTGGATCAGGAGCCAGAAGGTCTTGGTTCCCAGAGGAATGACTTTGGGCCAATTATAACCTTAGTTTCCTCCTCTGAAATCTGCGTCTGTTAGAAAAGGCACCTGCCTGGTACCCAGATTGTTGGGAGGACAAAATAAGATGGAAGGTGGACTTCAAGGGTCCTTGCATGTGACGAGTGGGCATGTTCCTGATGTCTCTGTACCACAGACAAGGAGACAGTATCTTCAGCCACACGGCATGCTGAAGGGTCCCGTGCAGAGCCGTGCTCCCTGCAGAGTTTTATGTTGGGTCACCAGATCTAGGCCCAGCCCGCCTGCCACCAAGAGCAATGGCCAATGTTGTCTTTTGGACCCGATGCCTCAGAGAATGAAGTGAAAGCTGTTGGTTTTCGCCCTGGAAAATGGAAAAGACACAGACACACGTCCCCACAAAATATGCACACAGGTTCAGGGTTCACTGCCACTAGGAGGCCCAGCATGAGCCTAAAGTGAGAACACATGTTCTACAGGGTCACCTCCACTCCAGACAGAGACAGACAGTGGCCACTGCAGGCAAGGAGTGGGACAACCTATGAACAGGGGTGTGGCAGAGAATAAACCAGTGAGTGGTTAGTCCTCCAAAGGTGGGTTGCTTGTGGATGCGTTGGGGCTGTTGTTCCCTCCCTCTAGAAGGAAGCAGCTGTCTGCCCTTGGTACCTGTTATAGGCTGAATTATATGCCCCCTAAGTTCATAGGTTGAAACCCTAATCTCCCAAGTGACCGTATTCGGAAATAGGGCCTTTCCAGACGTTATAAGGATGAGGCCCTAATCCAGGAGGTCTGGTGTCCCTGTAAGAAGTGGGGGGGGGGGGGGGGGGGGGGGGGGCGGGAAACACTGGGATGTGTGCCCACTGAGAAAAGGCCAAATGAGAACCCAGGCAGGAGGTGGCCATCTGCAAGCCAGTGGGGGAGGCCTTAGGGGAAACCACCCTGCCAGCACCTTGATGTTGGATGTCCAGCCTCCAGAACTGGGAGAAATACATTTCTGTTGTTTAAGCCCCTCGGTCTGTGGTATTTGTTACAGCGTCTGAGCAGACAGATGGTGCCCACATAGCCTGGGGTTTGTTCTGGACAGTCAGGATGGGGCTGGAGAGCGGCAAGTAAAATGTCCACAGAGCACAGCCTCCCCAGCCCAGCTCTATACCCTTGCAGCCGGGCCTGGCAGAGTAGGGGCCCTCCAGCACTGCCAGCCCCAAATCGTGCCCCTTTCCCCACCCCCCACTCCACTCACAACATCTTCTTATCTTCCAAGCCTCTGGGTCCAATATGGGGACCACAATTTCTTCTCTGGTTTTACAAGGTAGATTCACTTCATAGCTTTCACTCTGAAGAACATTATAATCCCATTGTGGAAATAAACAAAGACCACCCAAATGAGAACAGGCAAAGGTGATTTACTCAGAGTTTGCCATTCAAGGAGGCCAGCCACCATCAAGTGCGCTTTGGCAGAGACTCAAAGGCAGACAGAGAAGGAAGTGAGGAAGATTTATAGCAGAGAAAACAACAGGCTTCAGGTGTGCCACCGCTGGCGCGAAAGCGGAGGGTTGAATCTACATAGTGGGTGTATGGGTGTCAGTTTTCAACCTTTCTCGCTTTATGCACCTTAGAAAATTTTCAGAAGTTGGAGGGAGATGCTGGATCTGTAGTTTCACTTAAACATAACATTGACCAGCAGCTACAGAACATGAGTCACTAGCTTGAATCGAAAATCCCACATTTTTATTTGCATGTGTACATATTTGTTTTTACAGAGAAGTACCAAATGTCAGGGATCACCATTTGAGGCAGAGGGCCACCGATGGGCAGTCCCTACAGGAGTGGCCTCCCTGCTCCCTGGACCCCACAAATTTCCACACACTCTGCTGAAAGCCACAGGCAGCTTCCTGGGAGGCCAGCCCTCTGCCCTCAGGCTTCCTGGCCCTGGGCCCCCTCCACACACAAATGTGGCCTCCGTCTCGGGTAGAATTGGCGTGCACTCCTATGAAAGGTGGTCCTCTATCTCCAGCCTCAGCTACCCCATCACACTCAAGAGTGGCCAACTCGACCTTCACCCCCACCCCCACCCCCACCCCCACCCCCACCATGGAGCTCCTTGGCCCCAGGCTCATGATGGTCACACAGGTCTGAGGGCTAATGAGGTATCTTGATTTGTGTTTCTCTCTCGGTGAGTCAATCAACCAGTCAATAAATCTGCATCTAGCTTCAAAGTCCCAACACCAGCACCTTAGTCCCACAGGTCATGACACAGGCCTCCTCCCTGTGTCCTGGCTTCCCTCTAGACCCTCCATGTGTCATCCACACATGGCTGCTCTGAGCCATGCCAAGTTATTTCTCTGCTCAAGACCCTCCAGTGGCTCTGAGGAAAAGCCAGAGTATTAAGCATGGACCTCAAGGCTGTATGTCGGCAAACTATAGCCCACGGGCCAAATCTGGCCCACAGCCCATTTTTGTCAATGCACCTTATTGGAACATGGCCACACACATTCTTTCACTATTATCTGTGGCTACTTTCTGGCTACAACAGTTCTCTCTCCCTCTGGCCCTAGAAGTCGCCATGAAGAAAGATACTCAAGCAGGGCCATAGATAGGCCCACTTAGAAAGCAACCAAAGCCTGTAGCTACGAGCCAGCCATGTGTGTGCACCTCTTTGGATGTGGGTGCACCAGCCCAGATGACTGTGGCCCCAGCTGACATCTGACACCAAGTGGAAAGTGCCCAGTGGAGCCCTTGTGAAGCGCCTGACCCCACAGACTGGATGAGTACAAAACATGGTTGCCGCCATTAAACTTGCAACAGAACCACTTGCAATCCCATTCTGCCTTCCTCGTATGGTAAACACACCTTTAATTACATAAAAACATCTGTTTTCCTTATTTCCTTATTATTCCTTATAATAAGCATATATATGCATACGAATACTTTCGTACATCTATCCATATGTCTTGGTTGGTTTGCTTCACAAAGTGGGATCCTGTTCCACACTTTGTGCATCTTGATTTTCTCACTCAGCTTCTACAAATCCCCCTGGAATCTTCCACTCAGGCATTCGTGCAGTCTCTGTCGTGGCTTCCTAATGTTCCAGGTGCAGATGACTGTCATTTGCTCAGCCATCCCTGGCAGAGGGGCGGACACTGTGCTCTGCTCTGCGGCCGATGCTGATTTTAACCACAGCGCTTTATTTCTATCACGATGGCTGGGCCTGAACATAGATGGATTTTAATTTTAACACACGCTGTGCAACTGCTTTTCGGTAGCCTGACATTCAACCACTGGAAGACTGGGCTGCTTCTCGCTGTGGACACAGGGCCTACAAGAGCAGAGGGCTGTTGCCAGCTGCATGGGGCCGGCGTGCTCCTGTTCTGCATGTATCCAGCACAGCTCTGTGCAAACCCTCTGACAAATCCATGTCCCGTGATTTCTCCAAGCTTCTCAGACCCAGCTGAACTTCATCAGCTATCCAACACTGCGTATAGATAAAAATCACACCCAGAGGCACCTTGGTGGCTCACCCGGTTAAGCGTCCGACTCTTTTTTTTTAATAGTTTTAAGTTTTTTATTTAGAGAGAGAGAGAGAGAGATTGAGCGAGGGAGGGGCAGAGAAAGAGGATCCCAAGCAGGCTCTGTGCTGTCAGCACAGAGCCCGATGAGGGGCTCGAACTCACAAACTGTGAGATCATGCACTGAGCTAAAACCAAGAATTAGACACTTAACCAACTGAGCCACCCAGGTGCACCCATGCATCTGACTCTTGATTTCGGCTCAGGTCATGATCTCACAGTCATGAGTCCGAGCCCCATGTCAGGCTCTATGCTGAGACTGGAGCCTGCTTGGAATTCTCTTTCCCTCTGCAGGCCCAGACCTCTGGGGTCTCCACCCCTGCTCTGGGCGCTTCTGGTGTCCTCTTGTGTAGAGAGAACTGCCAAACCACACACACCTGTGGCCACTAGTCCTGAGGCGGAAGCATCTAAACCAGAGGTTCTCAGCTGTCTGAGATCACAGAGCCCTTGGTATCTCCAAAACATTTAACAAGTGTGTATATGCTAATAACAGTAGCTGCTTGGAAGCCATATACATAAATTGAAAGAGAACTATTTTTATTACATTCTGAAATAACTGCCATTAGTTACTAACAGGATGTGCGAGCCTACTGGGTGCCGCACAACTTCTCAGACCTCACAATCCGATGGGACTCCACCTGCTCCCAGTGATTTCCACGTGATACTAGAGCCCCCCTTTGCCAGGGCAGGGTCCTCAAAAGGGCTGGAGTGTAATTTAGTATGGAGACGGTCACAACATGGAGTGCACAGCCCCACTGTGTTTAGCAGATGGATCTGCATCCCCTTGGGCTGAGCAACCCCACGTCCAACTGCTCAGGAACTCCCCTCCCCTCGCTCCTCCACCTGGCCAGTCCTCAGAACCCAGAGGCCAAAAGAATCAAGAAAGATCTGCAAGCAGCGGTGGGTCCTGGGCCAGGGCAGCAGCTACCGAGGCGGGAACCTGGGTCTGGGTGGTCACTAGCATACAGCACAGGTGCCTCCCACTCCCAGAACCCCATGTGTGCATGGGGATACCCCCGGATGCTCAAATGGCCATCACCTCACAGGAGACACCTCACAGGACACCATGAGGAGGCAGGAAAGGGACACTGCTGGTGGGACGCAAACCGGCAGTTCCTGCTGCTTGTGGTCCCACCACTGCCAGGGACCAGACCCTCAAGGACTGCAGGGACAGCCGTCAGGCCCGTCCTGTGCCACTTGACACAGAAACCAAGACCAGACTCTGTCCAGCAATGAACCAGATGCTGTCCACACACCTGGGCTGGACTAGCGTCTGTCCTGGGTCTCTGCAATCCCAGGGAGCCAGCCCTCCAGAGCTCGCCCCATTCTCGAACACAACAGGGGGCACAGTAGATGCTTTATATAAAGACATTTAAAAGAATAGACTACACAGAAAGAAGGGAAAAAAACAATATTCACAGTATTTATTTTTGACTTGAAAACATAGGCTATTTATCTTGTTTTCCTATGCTTTTCAGATTTTCTAAACCACTTAGAGGTATCACCAGAATAAAATTTTTAAAGCGACGTTTGACTCACACAGCCCTGAATTCCTCTCCAAGTGGGCCAAAGTCTGACAAGGGAGATCTCAAAGTCACATGCCTTCAGGTGCCTGGCAAGATGAGTAAATGAGAGCAGCGCTGAGCATAAGGCAATAGGGAGTGGTGGGGACTGCAGAGAACCAGCTGCTCCCATCTCCAGCTGTTGCCACCATAATCTTAAATCATCATAAAAGCTCTGAAAGCTGTCCTGTTTTGAAGATAGAAACAGGAGAGGCAGAGCCCAAGATGACACAGCAAGAAGCAGCTGCCAGATGCTCCTGGGAGGACACAGGCTGTGCAGGAGCGCGGGACGCGGGCGCCACCTGCCGGCCGCGGAAGGTCAGCTCGTGGTGGCCGAGCCTGTCTACGCCACGCCTGCGACCGGGCCGGGAGCAGCGCCCCCGCGCGGGAGGGAGCGAGAGGGATGCCCGGGGCCTCATTTCACCCGCTCAACAAGGCTCATTTCACCCGCTCAAGAGCCTGGAACCTGCTTCCGGTCCTGTGTGTCCCTCTCTCTCTCTCAACAAGGCCAACCTCACGGAGGCGTCGCCAAGAGGTGTGGGGCAGTGAAAAGGTGTGAAAATCTCCAAGTATCAATAGGGAAAGCATATCAGTGAGACTTAAACGGGCATACAGAGTAGATTCTTTAGGGCCTTGGGGTAAGGAAAGATTTTCTAAACAAGCAAAAGAGAGCATAAACCAAAAGAAAAAGATTGCTATTTAGAAAATGTCTCCATTAAAATTGAGAAGTTCTCGTCTTTAAGAGACACCATAAAAAAATAAAAACAACAGGGGCACCTGGGTAGCTCAGTCGGTTAAGAGGGGAAAACAATAGTTGCAATACATATACTTAAAAAATGATTCATACTCAGAATATATATATACACGTATTTATATATATACATACATAAATGTATATAAATGTATATAAATTATATATATAAACATATATATATGATGTGTATATATATGTATATGTATATATACACGTATATATGTATATACGTGTATATGTATATATGTGTATATACGTGTATATGTATATACATATGTGTATATACATATATATGTATATACACATATATATATATATTTTTTTAAGTCTGAATCAACAAGGAAAAACGTTAACTCAATGGCGTAAAACCTAAAACTTGCTACTTCCTAAGAGGTCCAGTAAATGTGGGAGAAGATATCCAATTTCGTTTTCAAAGAAGCACAAATTAAAACAATGATATGCAATTTCCCACCACTAAATTAGCAAAAATTAAAACCTCTGTAAGTATAGAGTGTTAGGAAAGTCTTACGGGGAAAAAAAGAATTTTCATACACAGCTAGTGGAAATGCAAAATGCAGCAATCACGGGACCTCCTCTTGACATCTAATAAAGGTGGATATCTAACAGAGGTGCCTCACAGCCCAGGATTCCTCTCCTTCCAGTGTGTACCCAAGAGAAATGACCACAAGCGCACCAGGACCCGTGTAAAACAAGGTTTACAATAGCCAAAAGACCTGAAAACAACCCGAATGGTCATTCACTGGAAAGGCAGGGGGCGAGCCAGCTTGCATGTTCCCACGGTGGACTAGTTTACGGCAAGGAAACTAGCAAACAGGCTGCACCCACGTGCACGAACCTCAAAACTAAATGTCCACATACCTGACGCATGCACAGGATTTTTGTAAAGTTCATTTACATAAAGTTCAAAAAACAGGTAAAACTAAATAATGTTAAGACGGTGTTTCTCAACCTATTTTTCTTTATCACCTGCCAAAGGAGACTTTTTAGAGATTTTTTTTTCCTAAAATGTCAACCTCCCATGAAATTTTAATTCCGCAGATACGCTGTATGTCTGTTCCTATATTGTGGCTCTTTGGGGCACCATAAACCACTGTTGTCTAGGTATTTTTTTGCTTGTCCCCAACCAAGAGCCAATTTTCACCCACACAAAACAATATTGCCCCCTGAAAATGCTTGGGTAAACCATGTGAAATCATCTATATTCAATTTCATATGGTTCAACCTAATACATTACATTACTTACATATCCAGTAGGGAAAACTGTAAAGAAAAGCAATGATTAATACTTTTAGAAGTATGACAACCTCAGGGTGCCTGGGTGTCTCAGTTGGTTAAGCGTCCAACTTTGGCTTGGGTCATGATCTCACAGATCATGGGTTTGAGCCCCATGTCGGGCTCTGCGCTGACAGCTCAGAGCCTGGAACCTGCTTCCAATCTTGTGTGTCCCTCTCTCTCTCTGCCCCTCCCCCACTTGTGCTCCGTCTCTCAAAAATAAATGTTAAAAAAATGTCTAAAAAAAGAGAGAAATATGATAACCTCTAGTAGAGCGAGGGGGTCAGGATCAGAGAGGGGTACATGAGGAGGAGAGGAGTTGTTTCTAAGTTACCTGGAATGTTCTCCTTCACAACCTAGGAGAGATGTATTGTTTTATTATGAATCTTTAGACTGAACAGATATATTTTTTACACTCTCCTTTGTATAAGACATGGTTCAAAATTTAAAATTTCAGAAGGATGTAGCACAGAGGTGTTCTACAACACATTTTCTGTGTTGGTCCATGTTTTTAGGCGTATCCAGGTGCAACAAGCATTTGTGACACACCCCACTACCTTCCAGTTGTGTAATTGTGAGCAATTAATTACACAAAGCTCCTAAATTCCTGTGTCTCAGTTTCCCCACCTGACAAAATGGCAATAAAAATAGCATCTACCTAAGTCGGGGATCACGAAGATTAATGAATTGGCATCTGTAAGGTGCCTGGCACAATATGTGGCAACTGAGCTGCCACACAAGAGCCCTAGGAACATGACTTCCCTGGGAGGGGGTGGGGGTGGCAGACCTCACAACTCAGCAGAGACTCCCCAGCCCCCTTCTAACTGACAGTCACTATGCAGCTATATCAGAATCCATCTGAAGCTCCAGGCTCAGGATTATTCCACCAGTCCAAACTAAGAGGACCATCAGAAGTCAATTTGTGGACTTTGACCCCAGGAATACACCCATTTGTTCATTCTTTCATTCCTTTGACCATCTGGCATTTCCCTCATGACTGTCGCTGTTCTGGGCCAAATGAGAGGGGGAAGGATCTCTACAGTCCAAACCTCATTCTCAAGAGGCATGCTTGGCTCTCTGGCCCAGGCTCTTTGGTGCCTCTAGTCCCCACCAATATGACAAAAAATGTGCAAGACCCGTATACCGTAAACCACAAAACATTGTTGAGATAAATTAAAGAAGACCTACACAAATGGAGAGATAAGCTGTGTTCATGGTTTGAACGAAGACTCATTATCGTAAAGATGTCAGTTCTCCCCAGATTGATCAAAGATTAATGAAATCCTAATCAAAATCCCAGCAAGCTTTTTTGTAGCAATTGACAAACTGATTCAAAAATTTATGTGGAAATTCAAAGGACCTAAAATAGCCAAAATGTCTCTGAAGAAGAACTAAAAGAACTTACACTACTTGATTTCAGAAAGCCACAGAAATTGACACAGTGTGATATGGATGTGAAGACAGACACATAGCTAAATGCAACAAAATAGACCCACAAATATACAGTCAGTTAATTATCAACGAAGACGCTAAGGCAATTCTGTGGAGAAAAGATCATCATTTTCAACAAATAGCCTTATACACAAAGGAGGAGGAGGAGAAGAAGAAGAAGAAGAAGGCTGAGGAGGACGGGAGGGAAGAGGAGGAGAAGGGAGGGAAGGGGAGGGCAGAGGAGGGGAAGGACTCAATACCTCACAACATATACAAAAATTAACTTGGAATGGATCGTAGGTGTATGAGCTAAATGTGTAAAACTTGTAGAAGAAAACAGAAGAAAAATTTAGTGGTCATGTTGGTTTTAAAGAGATGTTCACAGGGGCACATGGGTGGTTCAGTCAATTGAGCATCTGACTTGGGCTCAGGTTATGATCTCAAGGTCTGTGAGTTCGAGCCCCACATCAGGCTCTCTGTTGTCAGTGTACAGCCTGCTTCAGATCCTCTGTCACCCTTTCTCTCTGTCCCTCCCCCCTCTCAAAACATTTTTTTTTTAAGAGAAATGTTCACAAACTCTCTGATCTTCCTTTTGTCAAGATGTGGAGTTTAATCCCCCTCGCCCTGAATGTGGACAGACTTAATCACCTCTAGCAAACAGATAGGGCAGAAGTGATAAAATGTCACTTCCAAGATTAGACAATTAAAAGACTACAGTTTCCATCTTGGGTTCTCCCCCTCTCCATCATCCCTCTGTATCTGTCTCTCTCTCCATATGCATTCTGGGGAAAGCCTCCTGCATGTCATGAGGTTGCTCTGTGGAGAGGGCGGCATGTCTGCTGTGAGGAGAGAGGTCCATATGGTGAGGAACGGAAGGCCTGCCTTCAATCACATGAGTGAGTTTAGAAATAAATATTTACTTCATCAGGCCTTAAGATGATTGCACCCTCATGAGAGACTGAGCCACAACTACCCAGCCAAGGTGTTCCCAAACTCCTGACCCTTGTGAAAATAACAAATGTTTATTGTTTTAAGCCACTAAGTTTGGGGGTTATTTATTATGCAGCAATACAGTAATCTTGGGTTTGCCAAAAATGCCTTAAATATGACACAGAGAGCATGTACTATAACAGGAAAAAAAATCCATAAATCTGATTTTATAAAAATCAAAAACTTCTACTCTGTCAATGAAACTTCATAGACACTATTTCTCCCAATTCCTTCCACCATGTACACCTAAAAACCTGGATGTAACACAGCTGACAATCACAAGAGGGGTGTTGCAGTCAGCTCAGAGGGCCACAGAGGAATACCACAGACTCGTAGCTTAAACAACAGACTTTTATTTCTCAAAGTTCTGGAGGCTGGGAAGTCCAACATCAAGGTGCCAGCAGATTCAGTGTCTGCTGAGAGCCCTCTTCCTGGTTGCAGAGAGCTGTCTTTTCTTCTTCTTCTTCTTCTTCTTCTTCTTCTTCTTCTTCTTTTTAAAATTTTTTTAATGTTTATTTTTGAGAGAGAGACAGCATGAGCAGAGGAGGGTCAGAGAGAGGGAGACACAAAATTCGAAGCAGGTTCTAGGCTCTGAGCTGTCAGCACAGAACCAGACGCGGGACTCGAACTCACAGACCACGAGATAATGACCTAAGCCGAGGTAGGCTGCTTAACCGAATTAGCCACCCAGGCGCCCCAACGGCTGCCTTCTTGATGCATTCTTACATGGTCTTTCCTCAGTGCACCCTTATGAGGAGAAGGAGAGTTGTTGTCTTCCCAGTTGTATAAGGGCACTTATCCCATCGGGGGGCTCCAGCTTCATGACCCCATCTTAATCACCTCCCAGATACCATCACACCTCCAAATACCATCACACCAGGAATTAGGACTTGAACATATGAATTTGGAGGAAGACACAAACATTCAGTCCAAAACAAGGACTCTGAAAGATGGAAGGCAGGTTGGTGACTGAATGGTAGCAGAGAGCCCTGGCCAGTCCAGAGACAGTACTTTGCTGCCCTGTCGACAGGTCAGTCAGTGGAGAAGGAATAGAGAGACTTCTCCCTGCCCACTAACATCTGTGACCCTGGATGGAATGTTTTCCTCCCCTCCAGGTGTGGCACCAGCAGACTGCGTGGTGATTCTGGACTGAAATCCCTCACTCAGGGGTAGCAAATAGTTTATGGCAGCACAGCAACAGCAGATAACCTGGGGCATTTTCCTCCCCCACTGCTGGCTGTGTTAACCAAGGGGGGTCTCACTTCCACCCACGATTCAGCAGTGGCTGAAGCCCTAGAGATTCCTCCTCTGTGGGTAGTGTCAGTGGAAAACATGGGAAGCTTGGACCTAGCAGTGGCAGGAAATGCCCCTCATTCTCCAAGCTAGGGAATGGTGGGAGGATTTTTGAGAGAACAGAACTGGGGAAAGGGATTCTCTAAACCTGTATAGGATATTTTGCACAGACAGCTGGTTGACCCAGGTTTTTCAGAGCAGCCTTTGAATAGCACACATACAAAGTAGACCAGAATAGCATTGCAAGGACTCAGAAATGAAATTGTCATTGGAACCACAGCCCACAAAAGTAGGCCAAGACCATCACACTAACCTAAACAGAATGACTATTTGCTAAAATAGATTATTTCAATATGATCCAGAGTTTCAGGACATAATACTCACAATGTCCAGAATACAGTAAAAAATCACTCATCAGGGGCACCTGGGTGGCTCAGTTGGTTGAACATCTGACCCTTTACTTCAGTTCAGAGATCGTGGGATTGAGCCCAACACTGAGCATAGAGCCTGCTTGAGATTCTCCCTCTCCCCTTCTCCCGCCTCTCCCCCTCTCCCCTGCTTGCTCTCTCTCTCTCTAAAATATAAAATAAGGGGCGCCTGGGTGGCGCAGTCGGTTAAGCATCCGACTTCAGCCAGGTCACGATCTTGCGGTCCGTGAGTTCGAGCCCCGCGTCAGGCTCTGGGCTGATGGCTCAGAGCCTGGAGCCTGTTTCCGATTCTGTGTCTCCCTCTCTCTCTGCCCCTCCCCCGTTCATGCTCTGTCTCTCTCTGTCCCAAAAATAAAAATAAAAAACGTTGAAAAAAAAAATTTAAAATATAAAATAAAATAATTTTTTTAATTTTTAAAATCACTCATCATACCAAGTACCAGGAAAATCACAACTAGAAGGGGAAAAGACAATCAACGAATGCTAACACTGGGATGGACTCAAATGTTGGAATTATCTGGCAAAGATTTTGAAGCAACCATCATAAGAATGCTTCAATAAGCAATCACGAAAATTTTTGAAACACGTAAAAATAAAAAATCTGAGTAAAGAAATAGAAAATATAAAAAGAACCATAGAGGAATTATAGAATTAAAAAATCAAATAATCAAAATTAAAAAATCATTGGATGGGCTCAATAATAGACTGGAGATAAGATATGAAAGAATATTGATTTGTCGATCAATAGAATTGATTCAGTCTGACCAACAGGGAATAGATGGGGAAAAAAAATGAACAGAGAGCCTCAGAGACCTATGGGATAATAGCAAAAGTCTAACATTTGTGTCGTTAATGTTCCAAGAAGAGAAGAGAAAGTGTGGAACAAAAAAATATATACACATATATATTTGAAGACATAATGGTTGAATATTTCCAAAATTTGGTGAAAAGCATAAATCTATTCATTCAAGAAGTGAATAAGTCCAAAAGAGCAAACCTAAATAAATCCACCCAAGACATATCATAATCAAACTTCTGAAAACTAAAGACAAAGAAAAAATCCTGACAGTGGCTAGAAATAATTCATTGTCTAAAGAAAAACACTTCAAATGACAGCAAATTTCTTATCTGAATCCAAGGAGACCAAAGGGAATGACACGACATTTTTCAAGTGCTGACAGAAAAGAATTGTCAATGCCAAACTACATGCAAATAATATATCCGTTAGAAATGAAGGAGTCACTCTTAGGCAGAGAAATGCTTACAAGAATTTGTCACCAGTGGACCTACTTCTAAAAATGACTAAGGTCATTCTCCAAACAGAAAGGAAATGATAACAGAAAGAATTTTGGAACATCAAAAAGAAAAAAGAAAGAACAATGAAATGCATAAAAAATAAGGGTAAATATCCTTCTCCTCATAAGTTTTTCAAATTGTGTTTGATGGTTGAAGTAAAAATTTTAACATGATCTGATGTGATGCTCGATATATAGACAGGAAATACAACAACTATATTTTAAAAGTGTAGGGGCGCCTGGGTGGCGCAGTCGGTTAAGCGTCCGACTTCAGCCAGGTCACGATCTCGCGGTCCGTGAGTTCGAGCCCCGCGTCGGGCTCTGGGCTGATGGCTCAGAGCCTGGAGCCTGTTTCCGATTCTGTGTCTCCCTCTCTCTCTGCCCCTCCCCCGTTCATGCTCTGTCTCTCTCTGTCCCAAAAATAAATAAACGTTGAAAAAAAAAATTTAAAAAAAAATAAATAAAATAAATAAATAAATAAATAAATAAATAAATAAATAAAAGTGGAGAAATTAAAAGTACTTAAATGGAAGTAAGTTTTCTATACTTTCTCAGCATCAGTAAAATGCTGGTAAGAGTAGTCTAATCGGTTGTGTATGTATATTGTCAGACCTGGAGCAACCCCTAAAATAGAAGTATACACAGAGACGTACTCAAAAAAACTACAAAGAAATCATAACATAGGTCCCCCAGAATGTTCAAGTAACCCAGAGGCAAGCATGAAAAAAGGAACAGAGATGAACAAGAAACAGAAGGAACAAATAGAAAAATATAAGAAATATTGAAAATATTGGAAATATTGATGATCCCTAAATCTCTAATTTGGATATGTGCATAACAATCACCTCCTTTGAGCTTCTTTATTTGAACTAAAGTTTAAAAATCATATTCATATAAGTAAATCAAGACAGAATTCTAAAAAATGCTCAGGTAACCCACAGGAAGGCAAGAAAAGAAAAGCAAAGGAATAAAAAACGAAGGAAACAAACACAAAACAAATAATAATGTGAAAGACTTAAGCCCTAACATAGCAACAATTACTTTAAATGTAAATGGTTTAAATATACCAGTTAAAAGACAGATTGGCAAAGTGGATTATAAAAAACACAACCCAACTACATGTTATCTATAAGATACTCATTTCAAACTTACCTATAGATAGGTTGAAAGTTAATGAATAGAAAAAGATACATCCTTTGGGGCGCCTGGGTGGCGCAGTCGGTTAAGCGTCCAACTTCAGCCAGGTCACGATCTCGCGGTCCGTGAGTTCGAGCCCCGCGTCAGGCTCTGGGCTGATGGCTCAGAGCCTGGAGCCTGTTTCCGATTCTGTGTCTCCCTCTCTCTCTGCCCCTCCCCCGTTCATGCTCTGTCTCTCTCTGTCCCAAAAATAATAAACGTTGAAAAAAAAATTAAAAAAAAAAAAAAAAAAAAAAGAAAAAGATACATCCTTCAAATATTATTTTTAAAAATAGCAAGAGTGGTTATATGTTAATATCACATAGAATAAATTTCAAAGAAAAAATTTCTCATGACAAAGAAAAATATTACAAGATAAAAGAATTGATCCGCTGGAAAGGCATCATAATCTTAAATATATGTGCACCAAACAACAGACCCTCAAAATACATGAAGCTAAAAGAAAAGAAAAAGTAGACAAATCCACAGCCATAGCTGGGGACTTGAACACTCCAGTCTCTACAATGGATGGAACAAGACAGGCAATCAGTAAAGATATGGAAGAGCTGACCAACAGAATTTAATTGACATTTATAGGACATTCTAGCCAACAACAGAATATACATGATCTTCAAGTGTCCATGGAATATTCACCAAGATAGACCATTTCCTGGGTCATAGAGCAAACCTTAACAATTTTTAAAAATTGAAATCATATGGAGTATATTCCTGGCCATAATAGAGTTAAAGTAGAAATCAATAACAGGAAAATCTTCAAACACTTGGTAACTGAACTACACACTTGTATATAACTCATGAATCAAAGAGGAAGCATCAAACGAAATAAAAAACACATAAAACTGAATGAAAATGAAAACACAACTTATCAGCGCACCTGGATCAGTCAGTTAAGCATCCTATTTTTGATTTTGGCTCAGGTCATGATCTCACAATCGTGAGACAGAACCCCACTTTGGGCTCCACACTGACAGCATAGAGCCTGCTTAGAATTCTGTCTCTCCCTCTCTGCCCCTCCCTCTCCCTCTCTCTCTCTTTCTCTCAAAATAATTAAATAAACATAAAAAAAAAAACACAACATATCTGAATTGGTGGGATATGTCTAAAGCAGTACTGAGAGGGAAATACATAGTGCTAAATGCTTATATTAGAAAAGAGAAAAGGTTCATATTAGTAATCTAAGTTCCCTCCTCAAGAAACTAGGAAAAGAAGAGGGAAAAAACCCAAAGCAAGAAGATGGAAGGAAATAATAAAAATAAGAGCAGAAATCAATGAAACTGAAAATAGGAAAAAATAGAGGGAAAAAAGCAGCTTTTGAAAAGATCAATTAAATTGATAAATATTGAATAAAATTGATAAAAATAGAAAGAGAAAAGACACAAGTTACCAATATTAGGAATGAAAGGGGGGATATCAATATAGATGCTGCAGCCATTAAAAGTATAAAAAGGAAATATTATGAAAACTCTATCCACATAAATTCAACAACTTAGATGAAATGTGCCAATTCCTAGAGAGTCACAAACTATCAAAACATGCCCAGAATTAAATAGATAACCCGAATAAATCCTATGTTTATTAAAGAAGTTGAATCTATAATCACTTCCAAAAAAGAAATCTCCATACCCTGATAGTTTCTCTGGAGACATTCATCATTAAACATTTAAAGAATTAGCACCAATTCCAGACAATCTCTTCCAGAAAATAGAAGAGAAGGGAACATTTCCTAACTCATTTTATGAGGCCCTGAAACCAAAACCAAACAAAGACCATATTTTTTAAAAAAAAGAAAACTAGGGGCGCCTGGGTGGCGCAGTCGGTTAAGCGTCCGACTTCAGCCAGGTCACGATCTCGCGGTCCGTGAGTTCGAGCCCCGCATCAGGCTCTGGGCTGATGGCTCAGAGCCTGGAGCCTGTTTCCGATTCTGTGTCTCCCTCTCTCTCTGCCCCTCCCCCGTTCATGCTCTGTCTCTCTCTGTCCCCAAAAATAAATAAACGTTGAAAAAAAATTTTTTTTTAAATAAAAAATAAAAAAATAATAAATAAAAAAAGAAAACTATAGGCCAATATGTCTCATGAACTTAAATATAAAACTCCTAAACAAACTATTAGCAAACGTAGTTGAGAAATATTTTTAAATAATTATGTGCCATGCTCAACTGGGATTTATTCAAGGGATACAAGGCTGGTTCAATATTTGAAAGCAAGCAATATAATACACTGTATCAGAAGGCTAAAAAAGAAAACACACATGATCATATCAATTGATGTAGAAAAAGAATTTTACAAAATTCACTATCCATTCATGACAAAAGCTCTCAGAAAACTAGAAATAAAGAGGAAATTCCTCAACTTGATAAAAAGCACCTACAAAAAAAGTGTTACAGCCAATATCATATTTAACAGTAAAAGATTGAATACTTTTCCCTTAAGATCAGGAACATGGTTCTCACAAGTCTTATGCAACATAGTACTAGAAATCCTAACCAGGACAACAAAGCAAAAACTGCAATAAAATTGTGCACATATGAGAGAGGAAGAAATAAAACTGTCCCCATTTGCAAACAACATGATTATCTACATAGAAAATCTTAAGTCATCTTTTAAAAATAAAATTCCTAGAACAAGTGATTTTAGCAAGGTTGCAAGATACAAGATGAACAAACATAAATCAATTGTATTTCTATATCCTAGGAACAAAAAAGTGAAAACCAGAGTTCAAAACACAAAACCACTTACAATCCATTCAAAACGTTAAACATTTACCTACAAATGTTACAAAACATACATAAAACTTTATGCTGGAAATTACAAAACATTGATGACAGAAGTCAAAGAAGCTTTAAATAAATGGAGAGACATTCTATGTTCATGGATTGGAACATTCACATAGTAAAGATGCCAATCCTCCCCAAATTTATATACTTGATCTATCAAAATAGATTAATTCAATTCTGTCAAAATGCCAAAAAAAATGTGTTTGTAGATATTTTGTAGATAAGATAGTTTTTAAATGTAAATGGATGGTTAAAAGAACTAAAATAGCTAAAACTATTTTGAAAAAGAAAACTAGAAAGGAACCACCTGAACTGATGTTAAAACTAACCGTATAACTACAGTAAATAACTGTGCTATTGAAAGGGGCATACACACACACACACACACACACACACACACTACAAAACCACAGTGGAAGAATATAGACTGCTCCAGAAATATGGAAACCTAAGTAGATTCACACAAATTCACCCAAGTGATATTTTTACAAAGGCACATATTAGTTCAATGGAGAAAGTATATGCTTTTCAACACATGATGCCAGGGCAACTGGACATCCATTGGCAAAAACGTGAACATCGACCTAAGTCTCATGCCTTATTAAAAAATTAACTCTAAGTGGACATGGGTTTAAATATAAAATGTAAAACTATTTTAAAATATTAAGAAAAACATAGCAGAAAATTTTCAGGACCTAGAGCAAAGCAAAGTGTCCTGAGACATGACACTAAAAGCACAAAGAAAACTGAATAAATTGAACTTCATCAAAATTAACATTTTTGTTCCATGAAATAAGCTGAGAGGATGATATCCAAAATGAGTTATCGCTACACTATTAGTTTAGAATAGCTAAAATTAAAAATAGTGATACTATCAAATGCCAGTGAGGAAGCAAAGTAATCATTTCTCGTACATTTCTGATGGGAATGTAAAATGGTACAGCCATTTTGTACAGTCTGGTACAGTCTGGAAAATAGTTTGATGGTTCTTTTTTTTAATAAGCCTAAAAATGCACTTGCAAAACAACCTAGCAATTGCATTCTTGAAATTTATCCCCCATAAAATGAAAACTTATGTCTTACCCAAAAACCTATACACAAGTGGCCATCCAACTTTATTCATAATAGCCAAAACATGACAACAACCCAATGCCTTTCAGTGAGTGAATGGTTAAAAAGACAATCTCTGTGGGGCGGTGGTGGGGGGGGGGGGTGCACCTTGGTGGCTTAGTCAGTTAAGCATCCGACTTTGGCTCTGGTCATGATCTAACAGTTCGTGAGTTTGAGCCCCACATCAAGCTCTCTGCTGTCAGCACAGGTCCCACATCGGATCCACTATCACCCTTTCTCTCTCTGCCCCTCCCCTGCCCACTCTCTCTGTCTCTCAAAATAAATAAATAAAAACTTAAAAAAAGAAGTCTCTGGTGCATCCACACAATGGACTAGTACTCAGCAATAAAAAGTAACCATTAATACACACGACTTAGATGGATCTCAAGGGAATTCTGCTTAGTGGGAAAATGTCAATATCAAAAGGGTTCATGCCATATGATTTCATTTTCTGTATGACACCACACAACATTTTGGAAATAACCAAACCATAGCAACGAAGGACGCATTAATGGTCGCTAAAGGACAGGGGCAGGAGTTTTTGGAAATAAAAGCAACTCTACAGGATAACACAAGGGGGTTTTTTCATGGTGACGGAACTGTTCCGTATGTTGACGGTGGTGGTGGTTACAAAGCCATATAAGAGATCAAATTTCACAGAACTACACACACACACACACACACACACACACACACACACACACACACAAATGAGTGCATATAAAAACCAATGAATATAGAATAAGGTCCATAGTCTAAATAACAGTACTATGTCATGTCAGTTTTCTTAGTTCAACACTACACTGCAATTACACAACATGGCACCATTAGTGGAAGGTGGGGGAAGGATCAATGAGAGTCGCCGTACTATTTTTGCAACTTCCTGTGAGTTATTTCAAAATTAAAAGATTTTTAAAAGCTAAAAAAGTTACAAAAATGAAAAGGCAAGCCACAAATGAGAATAAAATATCTGCAAGTCATGTATTTGACAAAGGACTTGTATCTAATATTTATAAATAGCTCTTAGAACTTAGTAAGAAAAATACAAATAGCCCAATTTTTTAAAAATTGACTATTGCAAGTTTATGCAAACAGTGGAGCTGAAATTCTGAGGTTTTGGAAGTCCCCACCATTCACCCGAGTCAATCCAGACAGACAGTGATGCTCCTGGGGAGAAGGAAGGCAGAGACCTGAGAGCAGACGTCAGACAGAGTAGTGCATGGATCTCCTGGATTGCAGTGGGAGAAAATTCTCCCCTTCCTGGACTACCTTTGGAAGAGGTTATATTGCCCCTCCAAGGACAAAAGACCTGGCTGATGCCTTTGAGCAGCTGTTCAACTGGGGACAGAGGTTCATGCAGAAGGCAGATAGCCTGGTCACAGCTCTTCACTGTGCTTCACCATATTCCCCAGGCAACTGGGAGTGGCTGTGTAACTGCTTTTCTGGGACAGAATGACACCAGGCACAACATTGTGAGACTCTCCTCTGGAGGAGGGGAGTGGGTCCAGGCTTTGCCAGGCCCTTTAAGATTAGGAGTTTTGAATCCTGGCCATGTGCCAGAAATAAAACACAGGAGAGCTGTGGCACCAGGCGGGTCAATGGCCCAGAGCAGAAGTGTTGAGGGCAGGAATCTAATGGAAGCCTGGGACACAGGAGGGGAGATTGTCCACTTGTCTGTGAGGGCTACCTGAACAGCAGCAGGTGTGGGCTTTCCTACCTGGGGATGAGAGGGTGGGGTGATGCCATCTTCCGCCACCCACCAGCAAGCAACGCTGTGCTCCCACGGGAGGCTGAAGCTGCTTATACCAAACCCTGCCCCTCTGTGCCCTGTAGCTGCATCTTTACTAGGGCAGGTCTGTAAGCCAGCACATTGGGCCTCTCCCCCAGAGGACACAAGGCACACAGGCCCCCCACATGTACCAAGTCTACTGATCATAGAATGCTCCAAAGCATTGACTTCAGTTCTGGTGGAAATAGAACCAGGCTTTCTCTCTCTCTCTCTCTCTCTCTCTCTCTCTCTCTCTCTCTCTCTCTCTCATCAGGCTTATAGTTCTTTGTTCTTTTAGTTCTTTGTTTCCTTTTCTCATTTTTTGGATCAAGCTTCTATTTTTTTTTTTTTTCTTCTTTCATTCTTTCTTTTTCTTTGGAATTAGGCTTATAGTTTTTTGTCTGGGTTTTTTTTGTTGTTGTTGTTCCTTTTCCTTTTCTTTCTTTTTTTTTTTTTTTTTGGACCGGGCTTTTTTTTTTTAAGTTTATTTATTTATTTTGAGAGACAGAGAGAGAGAGAGAGAGGGGAGGGGCAGAGAGGAAGCAGGGGAAAGAGAATCTCAAGCAGGCTCCACACTGACAGCACAGAGCCCAACTTGGGGCCCAAACTAACAAACTGCAGGATCATGACCTGAGCCCAAACCAAGAGTTGGATGCTTAACTGTCTGAGCCAGCCAGGGGCCCCAGGCTTATTTTAACAAACAAATCAAAGCACACACTGCAGAGGAATGACAGGGTGGGGCGGCAGGGGTGGGGGGAGTGTGGAGGTTACAAATACATGGAGATTAAAAGATATCCCATTAAAGAATGAATGGGTTAACTAGGAAATTAAAGTAGAAACTTAAAATACATGGCTTTATTTAGTATCCAAAACCTTTGGGATGCAGCAAAGGCAATTATCCCAAAGGCATAAAAGGGAAGTATATAGCAATACAGGCCCTCATCTAGAAGCAAAAAAAGTCTCAAATACACAACCTAACCTAACACCTAAAGGAGCTGGAAAAAGAGCAGCAAATAAAGCCCAAAGCCAGCAGAAGGGAAGTAATAAAGATTATAGAAGAAACAAATGATACAGAAATCAAAAAAATAGTTGATCAAATCAACAAAACTAGGAGTGGGTTAGAGCCCACTCATTCATTTAACCTAAGATACCTCTTTAAGCCCCTATCTCCAAATGTAATCAAATCACATTGTGGGTTAGGGCTTAAACATGAATTTTGGGGGACACAAAACATAACATAACATAAAACCTAACAACATAATGTAACATAAAACATAATAATAACATAACATAACACAAAAGCTACTGTACTTAATGATGTATGAGGGAAAGTGGGCAAGCAGGAGATGTTATTACGGAAGAGTTAAATCCTCAATCACCCTGAGTATCAAGAAATAACACTATATAAGTATATTCTTGAGAAATCTGGAAAGGAATACTGGAAAAATATAACTTAAAGTGTTGAAATATATTTGCCTCTGGGTGGAGCAGAATGGGCCAGCACTGGTTCAGTAAAGTTACACAATACAAGTTCAACCTGCTGATCTTTCATATACGTTTTTAAGTACTATTTGATTTTTAAACTTTCATGATAGACAATGTGATGGACTTACCAATAATCACTCCTACTTTTCCCAGTCCTATCTGAAAAGGCACTTGGGGAATTGACCTCAGCTCAAGGGTTGGGCTTGACTGAGGCCTATTGGATGGCTCCAGAACAGAAGAATCTTGCCCAGTGTTCTGGAAAGTTCTCTCCTGACATGAAAGAGAAATTTGTCACTGGGAAGCCACGTTCTCCACCATGTGGATAAGGAAACAGGCAGCACCAAATGCTGTGGGTGACTATCTTAGTACCAAGCTGATGCTGTGACTGGCAGAGCAGAGAGATGAGAAGACCTGGGATTTTAATGTATCTTTGAACACCTAAATCACTCAGCTGGAAGACAGTCCTCACTCTGATTTCTGATGTGTGAACTAGTATGTTTTCTTATTAGATATGCCCACCCAAGGAGTATTTCCTCTTATATACACCATAAAGCATCCAAAGAGGTATAACTCCATTCATGTACAAAATTGCTAAAAGTAAAACTGTATTTTAAAAAGTAGTACATACAATTTGGCCTACTTTTGATATATATGTCTATGTGAATATATATGCAAATATATTAAAATGTTAACAGTAATCTCTGGTAGTAGAATTTTTTTTTCTCTTTTTTCCCTGTATTCGTCAGGTTTTATATAATAACAAGTATTACTTATGTGATTGGATAATTTGATCACATTCTTCCCTTGCTTTGCTGATTATCAACCTTATTCTGTTTTGAGTTTTATTAAAAATATATTTCATAGTCTTTGGTAACCACATTGTAAATTTGAATTTATTTTACTCACAAAAAAAATTTTCTAATTCCCATTAGAAAATGGGAGCCAGTATTACCCTGATACCAAAATCAAACAAAGACATTACAAGAGAAAAATCTGCAGACCAATATCTCTTATGAAATAGACAGAAAAAATATTCAACAAAATACTAGAAAACCAAATCCAGCAACGTATAAAAAGAATTATATCCATGACCACAGGGCACCTGGGTGGCTCAGTCAGTTAAGTACCCGACTTGGGCTCAGGTCATGATCTCACAGTCTGTGAGTTCAAGTCCTGTCTCGGGCTCTGTGTCAACAGCTCAGAGCCTGGAGCCTGCTTCAGATTCTGTGTCTCCCTCTCTCTGCCCCTCCTCTGTCTCATTCTCTCTTTCTCTCAAAAATAAATAAATATTAAAAAAAAAAGAGAGAGAGAATTATACTCTATAACCAAATGGGATTTATCACAGGAATTTAAGGTTGGTTTGACATCTAAACATTTATTACTAAAATATGCCATATCAATAAAAAACAAAAAACACATGATCATTTCAATAGACATAGAAAAAAACATTTGACAAAATCCAACAAATTTCATGATAAAAGCTCAACAAACTAGAAAAATAAGGGAGCTTACTCAGCTTGATAAAGGGCATCTATGAAAAACTAATAGCTAACATCATGCTTAATGTTGAAAGACAGAATGTTTTCCCCACTAACATCAGGAACAAGGCAAGGATGTTCACAACCACCAATTCTATTCAAAATTGTACTGACAGTTCTAGCCAGGGAAATCAGGCAATAGAAATAAGGATATCCAGAATTGAAAGGAAGAAAGCAAAACTATATTTATGGATGATGTGATCTTATATCTAGAAAATCCTAAAGAAATCCACTAAAAGCTATTAAACTAGTTCAGTAAAGTTACATAATACAAGCTCAATATACAAAATCAATTGTATTTGTAGAAATTTGCAATGAACAATCTGAAAATGAAGTTAAGAAAATAATGTCATTTACAATAGCATCCAAAGGAATAAAATACTTCGTACATTTAACAAAATAAGTGCAAAACTTACATTCTGAAAATGGTAAAACACTGTTAAAAGAAATTAAAAATCTAAATATATGGAAAGATATCCTTGTTCATGGGCTGGAAGAACTAATATTGTTAAAATAGCTATATCCCACAAATTAATCTACGGATTCAACACAATCCTTATAGGAATCCCAACTGCCTTTTTTTGTCAGAGATTGACAAGCTCTTCTAAAATTCGTATGAACTTTATGGGACTGAGAGTAGCAAAATAGTCTTCATAAAGAAGAACAAAGTAGGAGGACTCACATTTCTTTGTCAAAACTACCTATAAAGCAAAAATAATCAAAATAGTGTGGTACTGTCTTAAGACAGACATACAGATGAATGGAATAGAATGGAGAATCCAGAAATAAACCCTGATGGGGCACCTGGATGGCTCAAGTCAGTTAAGTGTCTGACTCTTGATCTTGGCTCAGTTCATGATCTCACGGTTCATGGGATCAAGCCTCACATCAGGCTCTGTGCTGACAATGTGGAACCTGCTTGGGATTCTCTCTCTCCCTCTCTCTCTGCCCCTCCCCTCCTTGCATGCATGCTTTTGCTCTCTCAAAATAAATAAATAAACTTTAAAAACAATGTTAAAAAAAAAGAAATAATGTATATATTCAAATGAGCTTAAACAATGATGTTGAAACTTTTTTTATTTTAGAAAGAAAGAGAGCATGTGAGTGGAAGAGACAGGCAGATGGAGAGAGAGAGAGAGAAAGAGCGAGAGGGAGGGAGGGAGAGGATCTTTCTTACTTTTTATTTTAAAAAAAGTAATGTTTATTTTTGAGAGAGAGAGTGCGAGAGAAACAGAGCATGAGAGGCAGAGAGAGAGGGAGATCCAGAATCTGAGGCAGGTTCCAGGCTCTGAGCTGTCAGCACAGAGTCTGACATGGGACTCAAACCCACAAACCATGAGATCATGACCTGAGCCAAAGTTGGACATTGAACTGACCTAGCCACCAAGGCACCCTGAGAGACAGAGACAGAGAGGGAGAGAGGGAGAGAGAGAGAGAGAGAGAGAGAGAGAGAGAGAGAGAGAGAGAGAGAGAATCTTAAGCAGGCTCCATGCTCAGCATGGAGCCCAATGTGGGGCTCAATCCCATGACCCTGGGACCCCAGGACCATGAGCTGAGCC
Organism: Leopardus geoffroyi; assembly: GCF_018350155.1. Classification (NCBI taxonomy): domain Eukaryota; kingdom Metazoa; phylum Chordata; class Mammalia; order Carnivora; family Felidae; genus Leopardus; species Leopardus geoffroyi. Next base: position 110,832,850 of record NC_059328.1, read on the forward strand.
GAAATCAAGAGTTGGATGTTCAACTGACTGAGCCACCTAGGTTCCCCAAAGTCAAGACTATTTGATGGGGGAAGGAATAATCTTCTCAACAAATGGTGCTGGGACAAATGAAAAGCCACGTGCAAAATAATTAAGTTAAACCCTTACCTTACACCATAATAAAAATTAACTCAAAATGGATAAAAAACCTAAATGTAAGTGCTAAAAACTATAAAACTCCCTAGAAGGAAAGTGTAGAAGTAAATCTTCATGTCCTTGAATTTGGCAACGGATTCTTAGATAAGACAAAATGCATGAGCAACAGAAACAAAATAGATAAATTTGACATAATTGAAATTAAAGTTTTTTTCTCCAAAAGACACTGTCAAAAGTGAAAGGACACCTGCAGAATGAGAGATAATATTTCCAAATCATATATCTGATGAGAGTCTTGTATCCAGAGTATATAAAATCAACAATAACCCTGTTGATTCATAATTTAAAAAACCCAGAAATTTTTTAATAGGCAAAGGCATTTTTCCAAGGAATATATTCAAATGACCAATAAGCACATGAAAAGATGTTCAGCATCATTTGTCATTAGGGAAATACAAATCAAAACCACAATGAGATACCACTTCACACCCAACAGAATGGCTATTGCAAAAAAGGAAAACAAGCATTGATAAAGATGTGGGGAAATTGAAACACTCGTGCATTGCCAGTAGGCATGTAAAATGGTGCAGCTGCTCTGGAAAATCATGTGCCAGTTCCTTAAAAAGTTATATAGAATGACCATATGATCCAGCGATTCCAGTCCTAGATGTTTACTCAAAAGAATTGAGAGCAGGGACTCAACTAGATGCCTGTACACCAATATTCATAGCATCATTATTCATAATAGCCCAAAGACAGAAGCAACCCAAAAGTCGATGACAGATGAATGGATAAAATGCTTTATAAAGAAATATTCTGCAAGCTTGAAAAGGAACTATATTCTGATACACACTATGCTGTGGACTGAATTCTGTCCCCACTACCAAAATTCATATTTTGAAGCCCTAATCCCCAATGTGATGTTATTTGGAGATAGGGCCTTTGGGGGATAATTAGGTTTAGATGATATCATTAGGGTAGGGACCTCATGATGGGATTACTGTCTTTATAAGAAGAGAAAGGGACATGTGGACTCTCTCTCTCTCTCTGCCATCTGAGGACACAGCAAAGAGATGGCCATGATCAGCAGAACCTGACCATGCCAGCACTGTGATCTCAGGCTTTCAGACTTCACAACTGTAAGAAATTAATTTCTGTTGTTTAAACAGTCTGTGGTATTTAGTTACGGAAGCTTGAGATAACTAAGACATACTACAGCATAGATCAATATTGAGGACATTATGATAAATGAAATAAGGCATACACAAAAGGATATTGTGTAATTCCCCTTATAAGAGGTACCTAAAAGGATCAAATTCATAAAGACAGAAAGTGGAATAGAGGTGATGAGGGGCTAGGGCAGGAGACAGTGGGGAGTTGTTTAATGGGTACAGTTTTGGTATAGGATGATGAAAAGTTTTGGAGATGGATAATGGTATTGGATGCACAACATTGTGAATGTACTTAATGCCACTAAATTTTACATGTAAAAATGGTTAAAATAGTAAATGTTATGGTATGTGTATTTTACCACAATAAAAAATGTAACAAAATTACATGGAACAATAATTGACAGAACTGAAAATAGACACAGATTAGTACATAATTATGGTTGGAATTTTTTTAATGTTTATTTACTTTGAGAGAGAGAGCAAATGGGGGAGGGACAGAGAGAGAGGAAGAGCCCCACCTGGGACTCTATCCCACGAACCGTGAGATCATGAGCTGAGCCAAAATCAAGAGTTGGAACGCTTACCCGACTGGGCGACCCAGGTCCCCCTCCTGGTTGGAGACGTTTAAATTGGGTTTTGATTTGCATTTTCCTCATGGTTAATTAGGACATTTGAGGATATTTTGTTGTGCTTATTGGCAATTTGTGTCTCTTCTTTGGAGAAGTGTCTATTCCAGCATTTTACCCATTTTGTAATTAAGTGGGTTTTTGTTTGCTTTTTATTTCCTGTTGAATTGTAAGAGTTTCTTTATTCTGGATACTAACCCCTTATCAGATATATAATCTACAAATATTATTTCTGTTCTGTGGCTTGTCTTTTCACTCTCTTGATAGTGTCCCTTGATGGACAAACTCTTAAAATTTTGATGAAGTCCAATTTTTTCTTTTGTTATCTGTGCTTTTGGTGTCATGATTAAGAAACCATCACTAACTTGGGGGGCCCCTGGGGGGCTCAGTCGGTTGAGCGTCCAGCTTCAGCTCAGGTCATGATCTCAGTTCATGAGTTCGAGCCCCACATTGGACTCACTGCTGTCACCACAGAGACTGTTCAGGATCCTCTGTCCCCCTCTCTCTCTCCCCCTCCCCCACTCATTCTCTCTTTCTCTTTCTCTCTCTCTCTCTCTCTCTCTCTCTCTCTCTCTCTCTCTCAAAAACAAACAACCAACCAATGATCTATCACTAACTTGGTAGGATTCAACTCCATTCTTTCGCATGTGGCTATACATTTGTCTCAGCACCATTTTTTAAAAACACTGCCTTTACTCCTTTACGTTGTCTTGACACTCTTGTCAAAAATCAATCATAAATGTAAGGGTTTATTTCTAGCATCTCTATTCTATTCCATCAGTCTATATCTCTATTCTTATGATGGTGTCACTGTTTTGACTGTGGTAGCTTTGCAGTAAGCAAAGTGTGAGTCCTCCTACTTTGTTCTTCTTTATCAAGGTTGCTTTGGTTATACAGAGTCCCTTGAAATTCTATATGAATTTTAGGGTGAGTTTTTCTATTTTTGTAGAAAATCCCAGTGGGGATTTTGATAAGGATTTGCTTTAAATCTACAGATAAATTTGGGAAGTACTGTCATTTTAACAATATTAAGTCTTCCAGTCCTCTAATGTGACATGTCATTCCATTTGTTTAGGTCTTCTTTAATTTCCATCAGCAATGAATTTCAGTTTTCAGTGTACAGTATTTCTCCCCCTTGGTAAGTTTATTCCTACGAATTTTATTATTTTGATGCTATGTAAATGTAAAGGTTTTCTTAATTTCCTTTTTGGGTTGTTCATTCCTGGTGTATAGAGATACAACTGATTTTTGTCTGTCAATTTTGTATCCTACAACATCACTAAATTCAACCTTCTTTGTGGGTTCCTTAGAAGTTTTCTACATATTGTGTTGTCTGCAAACAGACATAACTACCTCTTCTTTTCCAGTTTGGTAACCATTTTTTTTTTTCTTTCCTATTGGTACTGGCAGCACTATAATGAATAGTGACAAAGTGGGCATTCTCATATTGTTCTTGATCTTAGGAGAAAAGCTTTCAGAGTTTCACCAGTGAATGTGATATTAGCTGCCGGTTTTTCATACGCGGCCTTTATCACATAATGAACATTTCCATCTACTCCTAGTTTATTGAGTGTTTTGTCATGAAAGGGAAGTGGATTTTATCAGATGACTTTTTTTTTTTTACACAAGTCGAGATCATGTGGTGTTTTTCCTTGCTTCTTTCTATCAATGTGGTATATTACAGTGAATAATTTTCATACATTGAACCACACTTGCCCTGGGGATAAATCCCACTTGCTCATGGAGTATAGTCCTTATCTACTGGCATTCCATTTGGTACTCTTTTATGGGGGCATTTGCATCTATTCATAAGGGATATTGGACTCTGGTTTTCTTGGGGTGTCTTTGTCTCATTTTGCTGTCAGGGCAATGCTAGCCTCATAGAATGAGTTAGGAAGGGTTCCCTCCCTACTTCATTTTTTGGGCAAGAGTTTGAGAAGGATTGGTTTTAATTCATCTTAAATATTTGGTAGAACTCACCAGTAAGCCAGTGGTTCCTAGGCTTTTCTTTGTTGGGAGGTTGTTGGTCACTGATTAAATCTATTTACTTGTTATATGTCTAGTCTAAATTCTGTTTTTTCTTGAATCAGTTTTGGTAATTTGTGTGTTTATAAACATTTTTCCTTTTAATCTTGGTTATTCAACTGCTGGCTTATAATTGTTCATAGTATTTTCTTATAATCCACTTTATTTCTGTTATTTCAGTAATAATGTCCCCACTTCATTTCTGATTTTAATTAAGTCTTCTTTCTCCCTCTTACCCTTCACCCCTCTCTCTCCCTCAACCTAAGGGTTTGTCAATACTTTCAAAGAACAAACTTTTGGCATCATTGATTTTCTCTGTTGTTTTTCTACTCTCTCTTTTTTAAGTTTGTTTATTTTTGAGAGAGAGTAGGGGAGGGTTAGAGAGCAGGGGGGACAGAGGATCTGAAGTGGGCTCTGCATTGACAGCAAAGATCCCAATGTAGGGGTGGAACTCATGAACCATGAGATCAAGACCTGAGCTGAAATTGGAAACTTAACTGCTTGAGCCACCCAGGCACCCCTGTTTTTCTACTCTTTAACCCATGTATATCTGCTCTAATCTTTATTGTTTCCTTCCTTCTGCTTTAGTTGGCTCTTCTTTTTTCTAGTTCCTTAAGGTTTACAGTTAGGATATTAACTTGAGATTCTCTTCCTTTCTAATGCAGGCATTTACTGTTAAAAATTTCCCTCTTAGCACTGCTTCCCACAAATTTTGGAATATTATATTTTTAAAAATTCCCCTTGTGACTTTTTTTTTCACCCATTCGTTAAAAGTCTGTTAATTTGTGTGGATTTTATTACTCTGAAATTTCCAGTTTCTTTCAATTATTGATATCTAGTTTTATTCCATTGCCATCAGAAGATACTTTATATGATTTCAGTCTTTTAAAATTCATGAAGAATGTTTTTGTGTGTCTTGGACGATGTTCCATGTGCACTTGAGAAGAGTACGTGCTGTGCTGTTGTGGGAGTGTTCTGTTTATGTCTGTTAGGTCCACTTGTTTTAGGTTGTTGTTAAAGTCCTCTTTATGTCATTAATCTTCTGTCTGACCTATCCATTTTTGAAAATGGGCACTGAAGTGTCCGCCTGTTACTGTAAAACTGTATTTCTCCCTTTAATTCTGTCCAATTTTGCATCATATATTTTGGGGCCCTTTTGTTATGTGTGGTCAAGTTTGTCATTGTTATATTTTCTTGCTGGATTAAATACTTTATCAATATATAATGTCCTTCTTTTCTTTTTAAGTTTATTTAGTTTGAGAGAGAGAGAGAGCAGGGGAGGGGAAGAGAGAAAGGGAGAAAGAGAATCCCAAGCAGGCTCCACATTGTCAGGGCAGAGCCCAATGCAGGGCTTGATCCCATGAACCATGGGGATCATGACCTGAGTCGAGATCGAGGGTCACATATTCAACCCTCTAAGCCACCCAGGAGCTCCTATAATGTCCTTCTTCATCTCTTGTAAATTTTTTTAATTAAAGCCTATTTTGTCAGATAATATAAGTCTCTCCAGCTCTCTTTTGGTTACTATTTGCATGAGATATCTTTTTTTTTATCGTTTTACTTTCAACTTTTTTGTGTCTTTGCATTTTAAGTCTCTTGTTGACAACATGTAGATAGTTGATGAGTTTTTTCCCCCAATCTGCGAGTCTCTGTCTATTAAGGGAGTTTAACCCATTGCATTTGGAATAAATACAGATAAGACATGATCTACTTAGGCCATTTAGCTTTTTGTTTTCCGTATGCCACATGTTTTGTTCCTCAATCTGTTATTCATTTTTTTTTATGTTTACTTAAAATTTTGAAGTGTATGTTCGATTTTCTTTACTTCACTTTTATATATATTTAAAAATTATTTCCTTAGTGGTTATGTCAGGAATTACAATTAACATCTTAAACTTATTTATAACAACTTAGTTTGAATAGCAACTTGGTTTCAATAGTATATATTCTGCTCCTATATACTTCTCTCCTTCTCCTATTATTTTGCCAATTACATCCTTATACATTTTGTGCTCATTAATATACATTTTCAAGTACTGTTTTATGTATTTGCCTTTTAAATCATATAGGAAAACAGATGAGGGGTGCCTGGGTGGCTCAGTCAGTTGAGCACCTAACTTCGACTCAGGTCATGATCTCTCGGTTCATGAGTTCAAGCCCTGCATCAGGCTAACTGCTCTCAGAGCACAGCCTGCTTCAGATCCTCTGTTCCTCTCTCCTTCTGCCCCTCCCCCACTCATGCTCTCTCTAAAATAAATAAAACATTTTTTAAAAAAGAAAATTTTTTTAAAAAAGAAAAAAGATGAGTTATAAACTAAAAGTAAATGAGGTTTTTATATTTGTCTATGTAGTTACATTTACCAGTGTTCTTATGGCTTTGAGTTACTGTCTGAGTTTCAGCCAGAAATATTCCCTAATGGCATTTCTTGTAAGGCAGGTCTACTGTTAATGACATCTTACAGCTTTTGTTTATCTAGAAGTATCTTAATTTCTTCAAAGATAGTTTTGCCAGATATAGAATTCTTGGTTGAGAGGGGTTTTGTTTTTGTTTTTAAAGGACATAAATGTCATCCCACTGCCTTCTGGTTTCCATGGTTTCTGGTGAGAATTTGGTTATTAGTCTGATCTTGTACTTGATGAGCTGCTTCTCTCTTGCTGCTTTCAAAATTCTGTCTTTGGTTTCAACAATTTGACTTATGTCTTGGTGTGGATCTCTGAATGTATCCTGCTTTGAGTTCATTAAGCTTCTTGGATATGTAGATTCATGTCCTTCAACAGATTGTGGCAATCTCTTCCTTAGATACTTTTTCTGCACTTTCTTCTCTTCCTAGGACTCCTACAATGCATATGTTGGTACACTTGATAGTGTCCCATTAATCCCTCAGATTCTTCATTTTTCTTTCTGCACCCCCCCCCCCCCCCCCACCAAACTGGATAATTTCAACTGTCTTAGTCTTTAATTCTCTGGTCTTTTTTTCTGCCTGCTCATATACACATCTGCCTTTGAATACCCTCAGTGAATATTTTATGTCACTTAGTGTACTTCTCAGCTGCACAATTTGGTTACTTGTTTATCATTTCTATTTTTTTTAATATATTTTCATTTTGTTCTTATGTCATTTTCCTGATTTCCATTAGTTTTCTGTCCATGGATTCCTTTAGCTCATCGAGCATATTAAATCAGTTGATTCAATGTCTTTAATAATTCCAATGTCTGGGCTTTTTCAAGGATAGTTCTGTCAAATCGTTTTTTTCCTGTGGGTGAGCCATATTTTTCTGTTTATGTTTTTCACTTTTTTTTTTTTTTTTAAGAAATGGACATTCTGGGATTTTATAATATGCTAAATCTGGAAATCTGATTTTCCCAATCCTCAGGGGTTGATGATATTTGTTTATTGAGGGCAAAGCCATATGATTGTGACTTTCCCAAACTATTTTTGCAAAGTATGTATTCCTTTTGTGTGGTTCCTGAAGTTTCTATCCCATTGTCTCTGTAGTCAAGCAGTGACCTGAGAACAATTTATTTAAATGTCTCCAACAAGGAAAAGAAGAGGGTCCTGTCTCTGTAATCTTCTGAAGGATGACACCAGTATAAGCCACTGCTACTGAGGGCCCAAACCAAGGCAAGTATCTGTGCCAGTTCCTCACATATCACTAGACCAGCTCAAATGTATGGATCCAAATATTTTGAGAACAAGGTCATCTCTGTCCACACCAGCACCATCCATCTACTCCAAGAACACAGGCTGCTGTCCCCATGGCCAAAGTGGTGCCAAAAAAATAGGAATTGGTAGTTAGTTCATGCATGCCATTCACACAAGATCAGAAGCTTCTTCATGAAGCACTATGCTGGTTGTTGTAAGTGTCCAAACATGTTCCAGAGTTCCAAAATAGTTTATTGCAATAGCTTTTCCCAGTTTAACAGTGATTGACCCCATATGCATTGTAAATTGATGTCATTAGGTACATACATATTTAGGATTGTTAATGTCTTCTTGATTGACTTTTATCATTATAGAATGTCCTTTTTGTAATCCTCTGGTAATGTCTTGAATTTCACTTTGCCTGACATTAACATAGCCACACCAGTTTTCTTATGTTTGTGTGGTATATTTCTTAATTTCAACCTATTTCTATTAACTGTTAATTCTTGTAAATTATTTTTTAAAACACAATCTAAAAATCTCTGCCTTTTACTTAGAATATTTAAAACTATTAATATATGATGCAAATCTTGATTTTTTTTCAGTTTAAAGTCTGCTGTTTAGCTGTTAGTTTAGTATTTATCTCCTCTGTACTTGTTCCTTTGTTCCTCCTTTCTTGCCTCTATTGGGTTGATTATTATAGGGTTTTTTTTTTATTATTTAAAAAATTTAAGCACTGAATTTTATCTCCCATTTGGTTGGGGAGGGCTATAACTTCATATTTGGTTTTTAATGGTTACTCTAGGGAAAACAATATGCTTCCTCAGCTTATCAGTTTATCTTGCATTACTATCACACCAATTCACATATAACATAAGAATCTTATAACTCCCATCTTTTGTGCAATTGTCATATATTTTACTTCTATCTATATAACTATTATACCTATGACATATAGGTATCAATTTTAGTTTAAGCAATCAATAATATCTTAAAGAAAAAAAATAGTATATTTACCTGCATATTTACTTTTTCCAGTACTCTCCATTCTTTCCTGTTGATCTGAATTTCTATCTGGCATCATTTCCCTTTTAGCCTGAGGGATCTTTACCATTTTTTATAGTCCAGATCTACTGGGAATGAATTTTATTTGCATTCAATTATTCTGAAATGTTTTATTTCATTTTCATTCTCAGAGAACATTCCCCCCACACATAGAATGCTAAAACAGCTTTGCCTTCTTTCAGCACTTTAAAAATGTTATTCCGCTGTCATCTGTTTTTTTCCTGCTGAAAAGTCAACTGTCATTCCTATTGCTGTTCTTGTGTATCATGTGTCTTTTTTATTTTTCCTGGCTACTTTGAAAGGATTTTATCTCTGGTATTCAGCATTTGACTAAGATGTGCCTAAGGTGTGGCCTGTATACTTATCCTGCTTTTGGGTGGTGGGGTGACATATGGTTAGAAACCCGAAGAGTGTCAGAGTTCTGTGATGCTCACAGTTCACACCATGCAGGATCACTCAGGGGAAACACTAGAGTTGGTCTTGAAGAAAAAGGCAAGATAGGAACAGTGGGAAAGAATTTTTATAATGGTTTCCCCAGGAATGAATAGGCAAGGAAGGGTAAAAAAGATTAGGACTAGCTAATTTGAACAATTCCAGTGGGCTCTGGGGCTTGGGAGCTGCCGCTGGCTGTCTGGTATATGGTTTTGGGCAATTAGGGTGGGTGTACAGTGGCCAGAATGTGCATATCCAACCAGTAAAGTGGTTGATGGTATGAACTTAATTGGATGCTCAAGATCCACTTGATTGATCCACTTGATTAATTCACTTGTCTCTAGCCGGGGCCTCAAAACTGGTTTTAGAATTTTTTTAAAAACTATTACAGAGGGTCACTGAGGTTTTTGGATATTGATATTTTAATCACATTTTGAAAATTTTTAGCTAATATTTCTCTGAAACATTTTGCTTGTTTCTTTTCCTCCAAATAGTTTCTTTTTCCTCTAGGGTTCCACTTAGCACATTTTATATTTTCACTATTGCCTCACAAGTTGTTACGTCTCTGTTCATTTATCTATGTTTTTTTTTCCCTCTTTGCTATTCAACTTGGATAATATCTATTAGCCTGTCTTCACATTCACTGATCCTTTCTTTTGCAGTGTTTAATATTGTAAGTCCATCCATGAGACTTTTAAAAATTGTATGTCTCTTGTAAAATTCTCCACATCTTCATCTTTGTGTCTGTCCTTTTCTATAGATCCTTTAAGGTATTTATAATTATTTTAAAATTCTTATTCAGTAATTTCAACATCTTGCTTATTGGGGGATTTGTTTGATTTTTTCTTGGTTGTGCGTCATACATTTCTTCTGATGGCTCCTGATTTGTAATTGTATACTGGACATTCTGGGTGATACAGTGTGGAGACTTTGAATTGTTGAGTTTTGTTTAGTAGGCAGTCAAGTTACTAGCAGATCGCCTTGATTTTTTTGAAGGCTCAATTTTAGGCTTTAATAGAGCGGGTCTGTTTTAGTTTTGCCCTTAGTCCTAGGGCCTCAACCAGTGTTCTCAGATGTGGTTCTCATTCTAAAGCATGGCTTTCCACGTTTTCAATGAAAGCCCCCAAAATTTACTATGTCTCTTTAACCTGGTGGGTCATAAATTCCAAACTTTCCCTCCCCAGCACCAGACATCTGCTGAAATCTCTACTGACCTTCTCCAGACTTCCAGTTGCTTTCTGTTGGGCTCTCTGGAATCCTACCCAACTCGTGCATAATTTAGGAGGAGTCAACCAAGAATTGGAGGGGAGTATGACAGGTGAACTCAAGGCTCTGTGTTTTCCTCTTTCTGGGATTTCCCTTTCAATTTCCAAGCTGCTCCAACAACCCTGAATTCTGAGTTGGCTCCTCAACCTTGTGAGATTGCCACTTTTTGTTGTATTCCCTGTGGGGCTATGTGAGGAACCGTCACTTAAATGTGATCTTGTCCAGTGTGTTACTCTTCTTTCAGTGGATGAGTCCCCTCCAGTTTTGCTTGTCTCTGGTCACTTTCCTCACTTTACAGTGCATTTCAAAATTTTATATATAATTTTATATATAAAATGTATATAATTATCGGTAGAAGAGTTAGTCTGATACAAGACACTCTGGCCATTACAGGAAGCCAGATGTTTAAATGTTGTTTAAAATAAAATTCAACCTCCTTGGGGCCCCTGGGTGGCTCAGTCGGTTGAGCATCGCATTTGGTTTCAGCTCCGGTCATGATCTCACAGTTCATGAGCTCAAGCCCCAGTGCAGAGCCTGCCTTGGATTCTCTCTCTGCCTCTCCCCAGCTCACACACGCTCTAGCTCCCTCTCTCAAAACTAAATAAACTTTAAAAAAAATCCAATTTTCTTTTTACTTATCTTGATGATGGTTAAGTCTGTTCACCTTGAAAACCTACCAACATGTATGTTTGTGTACTTGGGCCTAGATGTGCTATTTACCAGTAAAGTTTATTACAAGAAAAAGCCAACTTCCTGTCAATACCCAGTTAAAAACCACTCGGGCTTTCTTGTGGCCCTGGGATCAAACTCAGATCCCTGCCTCAGAATTTCTCTCCTGGCTATGGACTCTAGGTTCACTTGCAGCTCCCTAAATGAGACAAACTAGCTCCTGCTCCTCCCTCTATCCCCACCTCCCACACCCTACCTGGATAATTCCTCAGACGTCATTTTAAGCATCATCTCCTTGTAGAAGCTTTTCCTGACTACCAAAGAAATCCCTCCTCTCTTCCACCTGAGGGGCCCTCTGCTGCCTTCTCACAGGCACCAAGTCCCCCTCCCTGACCTCCACCTCAGCAGGAGCACTCCATACACTGGCTGGCAGTGTCCAATGAGCATCTGAATGTCAGGAACCATATCTTCAAGTCTGGCCCCAGAATAGTTTAGAGAATCTGCAAAATGTTCAAACTCTGCCACCCTGCCCATTATGGTGAGCTCCCCCGGGGCAGCTTGCCTACAAGATCCTGCCTGTGGCAGTTCTCCAAGGCTGGCAACCTTCAAGAGGCATGGGTGCTATTGTGAGAATTGGTGGAACTGGACCCAGCTCCATCACCAGACCAAATGTGCAGGTAAAGCTCTCCTTCCTGCAGGCTTGCTTCTTCTGTCAGATGAAAGGGTGGGATTTTGAGCTCTAATGATATGTCTTTCCTAAACATAAAAGCCGAATGACCAACCAGACAGTTTTAAAGAAGACAAGTAAAAGTTTATTGTGTTGAGCAGACCTTATTTTCATTACAGTACCAGGAAATTCATTCTCCACTCACTTCGGGTGCAGAGGGCTCTGCAGACACCTAGGGCCCTGGTACTTGTTCCCAAGCAAGGGGCAGCACCTGCACCTATGTTGCATTTAACGAGCAGGATTACAGTAAAACAGAATAGTTATAAAGAAGGTTTTCTAAATACATACTTTCCTTTAAAAATTCTAGTATTTTTCATTTTTTCTATGTTTACCTCATTATCATCAAGGATAATTGGTTGGAAAACATGGTGCTTGATAATCTTTTTCCCAAATCATTTGCCTTGAATTTTGCTACTTTTACTCTGACGAGGAATTATGCCCACTTCTCTGGACATCTAAATAATGGCGAGTAAGGCAATGCATAAATTACAGGTGGGATGAAGGCCTTAGCTCATACCCCAACTTGTTTCTTCTTAAATCTTCCACATTTGGCCTCTATGTTGCTAGGTAATTTAAGATTCAGGAGACAGCCTCTTGCTTGCAAAATCAGTATCAGGGAGTTTAAGCTTAACATGCTACTTTTGGGGAGCATGACGCTGCTTGAAGCTGATTTTGTGGTTTCATTTTATAAACTGTCAGCACTCAATGGCACCCTGAAGGGGAGAGACCATCTACTTAGTGCACTGACTCACTACTATCCACAAGTGTCATTTCTGAATTAGATCAAGAGATCAAATAGCAAATGAAAGAGAAATTGGTATCCTCCAGATAGTCTGAAATATTAATTACAACCTGAGTTAATGAAGTCAAATTTGCTTGAATTCAATCAGGCAATTACCAAAGTTGTGATTAAGATCTTCCCCCACTACATCAAGACAGGGAAAACATGAATTTAAGTAAAAAATGTTATCCCACCAAACTAGACACATGACAGCTATATTTAACTCTAATCATCCCACAAAAATGTCCCCATAAAATCAAATACTTAAAAAATTATTAAAATTATACAACAGTTGAATATATACTTAAATTATTTTGTGCACAATGCACCTTCCATTTGTTGTTGCCAAGAAAAACTTTCCATTTACCAAATGATCTACCAGTTTACCAGGTGATTTAGCAGAACATTTCCATCTCCATGAAATCTGACACCATAGCATTAACATTGGAATCAGAAAAACACACTAGAAATTCCCTTGTGACTCATTCATGGCAATTTTAGAAAAGGGCTACTTTCAAGTACCCGAGTTTACTCACAGGGGAGATGTAGGGTAAGAAGAATTTTACTCAATCCTAGGAGGGTGGTGTCTGACTTGTTCCAAATTACAGTGGCAGTCAAGTATGATTCCCAGCTAAAGGACAACGGAATTTCCTTCCTTTTAGCTGGGCCCGTCCCTTCTGAAAACCCCACTCACACCGCCAGCTTCCGGACCTTCGTTCAGGGACCACATCCTGCAACCAGACAGAAGTTGTTCCTTCAAGCACAGCCTCCACATGGTTCACAGCATGAGGACTAGAGGAGAGCAGAGTTCATTAAGCTCCGTTCCTGGAAACGATTTCTGAAACATATGTAAAATCTTTGTTCTCCCACGAGCTGAGTTCACGAAACAAGGGCCTATCGCGAGGCATATATACATAGTAGGTAGGCAAACATCTGCATGTTTCCGTTAGAAACGCCACATCTTGAGATTCTACACCTTATCATCCTTATGGGAAACTAATGTGTCATCATTCTCGGTGTGGTCAGTACTGAGTTCAATTGTAAAACACACATAGGCATGCCTCCTCAGCTCCAACAGCAGGCTGTGTGAATGGGGTTTGGTCTCAAATACCACTGTTCATAGAACACAAAAACTCACATGTTGCATGTCATTCGGACATGTCACATTATTTCACATCACACTGGCCCTGATTCATAAAGAAAATTTCCCATTATGGCATGATGAGAGACAACAAATCCCGTTTCATAAAAATGATGGTTAAAAACAATGCACTGTGAACAGTTTCCAGAACCTTGAGCATTTCAGTGCCATCAATTCTTGCTTCTTGGGAAAAAAAATCTCTATCTTTTGGGTCACAATTTGCTTTCGCACAGTAGAGTCAATGGACAAAGCTGACCAAGACCAAATTTTAGTGGTATTATCATTTCCTAGGACATTAGAGGTTCATCCTGAAAGATGCTGTTGTCACGTGAAAGAGAAGGAGGCAGGCCCTACACCACTTCAAAAGCAAATGAGGTCTTACACACTTAGAAACAACTACTGGTAAGACTTGTGCTTAGGGTGGTGATGGACAAGAGCAGTGAGGACACACACTACACGGAGAACAGATTTCACACTGTACGTTCCTCACATGGAATATGCATAAGAGACCTGGTGGAAAGACATGGAGAAAGGTGGCATGCTCCATGTCCCAAGGGAACCAGCATTTAAAAAGCACACCCCAGTGACTTTAGTATTTCCCACTCAATCTCCCAGAAAATCAACTCAGAAAGTACACAGTTCTGTTCACGGGTGTAGACTGAAGTGGTGGTGGCAGAAGGGTCTCTGACAGCTTTTCTTCGATCCAAGATGAGGCTAAACAAATGTTTTTTGTTCTCATTGATTCTATCCCTTCAGCTGCTCTGACCAGTGAGCGGCAGGGCAGGGGGGGACTCAAGCTACAGCCTTTGTCAACAGCAATGACTCTGAGGGACCTTTTCAGTCTTGGATCCATTTATCTAAAAATTTGAGCTCCCTTCTTCCCAACTTTTAATGGAATTATAAAAGCTCCTTCTGACTGACTGAGAGACTCCTAAGCTAACTTTTGCTTATGTGACTATAGAAAAAAATAAATTACTTGATATTTGCCATAAGACTTTGATTTCTAAAAAAGACTGAAAACCTATGTTCCCTGGCTTAGAAGAGTGAGGATTCAGCTATCATTTGCAGCCCCTCCTCACATTTGTAAAAAGCAGGCAAAATATTAGGGACAAAAATGGTTTGCAATGGAAGGAGGCACAGTCCACAGGAGTGCTCTTGTGTACCCTGCAGCCTGGGCAGACAGAGGGAAGGCCCTAGAGCCTCACGCCCATGTAGGCCGAAAACACACCAGAAGACTCCCTCTGGGTGCCTCCCAACACTGCCCGCTCACCAGGAGAGGCCGCTCCAGAAGGGCCATTCTGGGCCACTGAAGTAAAGACACTAAGAGCAGGGCTGATGCTGCTTCAAGATGCAACTATGTGCTGTCAGAAGAGTGGTGTGCCGGCAATTTCGGCAAATCAGAGGCAGCCCACAGCACTGAACTAAAAGGAATAGAGGACCACGTACAGAGGAACACGGATTACAGTCAACATCTCTCCTCTTCTCAGCTCTGGGAGTCCTGTGTAGAGAAAAGTCAAAGCCAACTTTGCCTGGGTCTGAGAAAGAACCCCCTGCCCCCCACCCAGAGGAGCAGAAGGTGGATGATGTGATGACCTTCCCGAGGGAGACTGGAGCCCCTCAAGATGGATCACCAGAGGGACTCACTATGGCTGTATCCAGTGAGGAAATCAATAACAGACTTTTTTTTTTTTTTAAGAAAGTGGGAAGAAAAAGCAAAGACTTTCACAAATAGAAAAATTATTTACAAAACAATTTCCTAAGAAGTTTACTGGGGTTGGGCGGGGAATAAGAATAATGTTTTCATTTTAAATTAGTCACGTGGTACTGACGGTTTATAAAAGGGAATGGCCAATTTCTGTCTTTTTCACTTCCCCCAAAATACCCTAAAGTCCTCCTACTCCTGATATGTTTCCTACCCTCATCCCAACCCACCCCATCCTGTCCCCAAATTAATTGCCTGGAGCCAATCTCAAAGACACATGATTGTTGGTTGGGTTTCCATTTAACAATGAACCCACTGCTGGGGAAGAGAACACAAGGACACAGGACGCACTGGCATAAACCTCAAGGTGTGTGGACCTCGGACAAAGCTTCTGCCACCACAGCGCGGGCTGCAGACTGAGCTCCGCTGTCAGTAAACTGAGGTAAGGAAGAACATGGCGGCTCTGGCGGGTCGGCTTCCCATGGTGATGCAGCATGTGTGCGCTCTTGGTGTGGGCACCACAGGACTCATTTTCTTCCAGTTGCCTCTGCCATTTTCCCTTCTGGTTAGAAGACTGCTCTTTACAGAGTCCCAAAAGATCAGCCACTTGTCTTCCTCTGAGGTACAAATCCAATAGAGCCTTGATTCCAAAGATCCAGAGCCCACTGGCATGTAGAAGTCAAAATCAAATGCTCAGAATCAAAAGGTGTGGCACGCCTGCCCAGCCAGTTTATCAGCAGTTGTAAAGACAGATCAGAAAAAACTAGCATTTAATACAAAAAGTGTTTTTCAAATGGTGCAATTTCCTGTCCTCCTGTGAAGATCATAATTCTTCTCGTTTCTGAGGTCCTATGGAAAAGGAGAACAATTGAAAATAAAATGGTTTTATCCTCAAGTGACAAAAATACAGACTGAATATTTCTTCTGGTACTGTAACCTATTAATTGTGGCCCCACCTCCATTTTATCTCTATTTTGAAATTTTTAGAAGCTTTGGTGTGGAGTGTTTGTATTATATTTTGAAAGCAAAAACAAAACAAAAAAGACCTTTTTGTTTTTAAAAACACTGAAACCACCTGCATATCCCTATTCCAGCAGAACTGTTTCACAAATACAATCTTTACTTCTGGTAAAAATATACACATTTTTAGTCAAGATTCTTCTTTTTTCATTTAATAACACACAAACACATTTTCCTAAGTAAAAGTGTAGCTCATTTACCACTCTCTATTCTTGATGTTTAAACTGTTTTTAATAATTTTGGTTTACTGGGGAGCCTGGGTGGTTCAGTCAGTTAAGCATCTGACTCTTGACTTTGGCTCAGGTCATGATCTCATGGTTCATGGGATCGAGCCTCACGTAGGGCTCTGTGCTGATGGCACGGAGCCTGCTTGGGATTCTCTCTCCCTCTCTGCCGCTCCCCCACTTGCTCACGCATACACTCTCTCTCAAAATAAAAAAATAAACTTAAAAAAATAATTTTGGTTTAGGGGCACCTGGGTGGCTCAGTCGGTTAAGTGTCTGACTCGGCTCAGGTCATGATCTCACGTTTCATGGGTTTGAGCCCGCATCAGGCCCTATGCTGACAGCTCAGAGCCTGGAGCCTGCTTTGGATTCTGTGTCTTCCTCTCTCTCTGTCCCTCCCCCACTAGCACTCTCTCTCTCTCTCAAAAATAAACATTAAAAAAAATAATAATTAAAAAAAGTAATTTTGGTTTATAAATAATAAATTTCTCCATTTTTATTACTTTTTTCTTATGTGAACTTATTTCTTTAAGGTAAATTCTCAAGAAAGGAATTACTGAGGGTATAAACATGCTAATGGTTTCTGCTTTTTAACAAGGACTGTTCTAATATACAGAGCTTTGGCAAGGTAGACCCAGAGCACTTTCCTCATCATCTTCCCAACAAATAGCATTATCAGTATCAATATGCACATTTTTTCAATGGAGTGTATATATATATATTTTTTTAATGTTTATTTTTGAGAGAGAGAGAGAGAGAGAACACGAGCAGGGGAGGGGCAGAGAGAGAGGGAGACACAGAATCTGAAGCAGGCTCCAGGCTGTCAGCATAGAGCCCAACGCGGAGCTCGAACTCACAAGCCATGAGATCATGACCTGAGCCCAAAGTTGGGCGTTTAACCAACTGAGCCACCCAGGTGCCCCTCAAGGGAATATTTATTAACGACAGATTCCTTTAATGTGACTGCTGTTTTCTCAACTTCATTTATTTGTGTTTTCCTCTTATTTGAACAGAATTGTACATTATTTACCCACGTATCGATAGAAATCCTTCAGGTGTTAATAGCGAATTTGAATTATTTTTATTATTTTTATTTTATTATTATTATTTTATGATACTTAACAACATAGTACAGTCTTCGGGATGATTAGGTGAATCATTCAAGATCCATGTTCTGTAACTGACTTCTTAGAATTAGTTTTGAGCTGAATAATGTTAAAAATCCAGAATTCAGCTTATTAATAGTTTACAAACGGTCACTATTGTATTCTAATGATTTTTGTCAACTGTATACCATTAGAGATTTACACAAGAGTGGGGAAAATATTACATGAAGATTTAGTCCCTTCTATTCTTAGCCTAAGTTAAATAAGTCCACTCCAATATTCTTCTTTGAAAGAACACTTTTTTTTCCAAAATCAATATACACTTTGTCTTGACCCTAAATATGTTCATTTAATAATGCCTGGACAGATTTAATAAAAAACCAAGGAATCTGACAAAAGATCCCCAAAATAATGTCAGGCTTAGCTTATATATTACAAAATTCATGAGCCTAAATAACAGAATTCTCAATGCACCTTTTCTCAAAAAGATAAAAGAAAAGGGGGCAGCAACTGTATTAATACATACGTTTAAAAGGCCAACTAAAAAAAGAAAGTAAAAATATACACTGGTTGATGTCAGGATGGAAGGGCTGAGATTCCTTTTATTCATTATTCTGTTGTTTTTGCAACAAACACAAATCAGAAATGCAAATAAGTACTTCCCTAAGGCTGACCGCTGGACCTACCTTCCCAGCGTGGCTCCTGTGTTGTCTTCTTGTCCAGCATTCCTGTCTCTTTCTCCCTCTGGAACCGGGTCTGTAGCTGCTTGATCTCTTGGTCGTAGTCCTGCCACTCTGGGACAATTCGAACAGCTGCTTCCAGCTTGGGCTCTTTGGTCATTGGATTATTACACTGTAAAACCCAAATCACATGCTTCAACCAAGCTGAAGACAGGGCACATTATACAGAATCCAAAGATGTGTCTGTTCTTGGATTCTCAGTCCCAACTGAACAAAAAGAACAACACTGAAGAACCAAATGAGAGACCAGCAGAAGCAATGTGGTAGTGGGTCACATAAAGCTTCTACAAAATAGTGGAGAATGAGTAGAAAGCAGGAACTGAAAGTTCCTTTGATAAAATTACAAGGCACAGAGATAATCCACGGACAAGTAGTAACTTCACTGATTGTAAGTAGTGAAACAGCCCCATCAGACACCAGAGAACCTGGCTGCCTGCTGCACGCAGCAGAGATCTGTGGATGTTACTACAGGATGTACTACAGTCCCCCAACTGCACAACTACAGAGAAGACTAAACAAGAATCTGTGTGTTAATAATGATCTAGTCATAAATCACACTGGAATAAGATGTAGAAAAGAACCACAGACAGCTTACCAAATCTATTGTTTTAGCCCTTTTCTTAGAGGCATCATCACACCACGTTTCACACCAAAGCCATTCTTGAGGGAGTGATTTAATTGGCACCTGATGGATCATGTTATTGGGCAAATCCTGTTTGGTAAAAAGAAAATAAGACACAATACTCTCAAGTTCTGAGGGAAACTGAAATAAACTCAGAGCAAATTAGCGGTAATGGCTGCTCATTACATATCACATACCAATCACAATTTTTTAGAACTGAAAGGGTCTACTAAAAACCTGTGAGAAGCTAAAATACTTATTTGTGATTTTTTGTAAAACTACAGTTTAGAGGACTTCTAAAACATCTACCTATGATAAGCACCTGAAAAACTTTAGCTTAAAACTCACAAATAACCTACACCTAGACTTCTCTCCATGAGGGCAATTCTAAGAAAAAATACTAGTGCTTCTTGAAAGTTAACTAAGCATAGAGTGTGGTTTTGATACTTCACAACTTTGCATAAAGGATGCTCCAAATCAACCTTGTCAACTGAGGCTTGATACCAAGTGGATGAAGCTTACATGTTTTCAAGCCAATTGTATGCTTTGAAGCTTTTTTCTCAGGAAAACTTTTGAGTTTGACACAATAAAATGTTGCACTATCTTAAGACACAACCAATATGATCCAGAAATTCCACTTCTGGATATATGCACAAAAGAAAGCAGGTACTCAAACAGATACTTGTACACCAATGTTCACAGAGGCATTATTCACAATAGTCAAAAGACGGAAATAAGCCAAATGTCCATCAACAGATGAATGGATATACAAAATATGGTGTGTGTGTGTGTGTGTGTATACACACACACACACACACACACACACACACATACACAGGAAAATTCTTTCAGCTTAACAGGAAGGAAATTCTGAAAGCTGCTATGACATGGATGAAACTTGAAAACATTATACGAAGTAAAATAAGCCAGGCACAAAAAGGAAAAATATTATATGATTCTAAAAGTACCTAGAATAGGTAAGTTCATACAGACAGAAAATAGAATAGAGGTTGTCAGGGACTGGAGGGAGGAAGGAAGGTGGAGTTGCCATTTAATGGGTACAGAGTTTTGGTCTGGGATGATGAAAAACTTCTGGAGATGGACAGCTGCACAACACTGTGAATTCACTTAACACCACTGAACTGTCCACTCAAAAATGGTTAAAGTGATAAATTTTGTGTTACCTGAATTATACCTAATATTACAGATAAAGACACTTGTAAATGACAAAAACTGAAAAAAGTTGTTACTAGTCAACTTACACTAAGGAAAATTAAAGGATATTCTTTAGGCAGAAGGGAAATAATCCTATATGGAAGCTCAGAAATGCAGAGAAGATTGCAGGGTAACCACATGAGCAAATCTAAATAGATAACAATCCCATTGTAGGAGAAGAACTTCTGGGGTTTAAAATACAGAGATATCTAAAATCCATAGCAACAGCCATTCAGGCTGGGATAAGGATAAATGGAGTCAGTGAATTCTAAGGCCAGTATTACTCAACCTGAGGTTATGCAGATGCAGCAAGGAGTCTGCTAGGAATGTGGGCTCTTAGGCCCAACCATACATACACCTACTGAACTGGCCCATGCGAATGGGACCTAGGAATTAACGCTTCAATAAGTTCTCCAGGTGAATCTTTTATGTATGCTGAAGTTTGAAAAGCACTGTTCTAATGTTTTTGCACTGTGTGGTAGGTGCAAATATACCAACTAGTATTAGCCTTTGCAAAGTCAGGAGTGCATACTGTAACCTCTAGGATAATCATTAAAAGAACTGCAAAAAAGTATATAGTTCAAGGGGCTCCTGGTTGGCTGAGTCAGTGGAGCATGTGACTCCTGTTCTTTGGGTTGTGAGTTTGAGCCCCACACTGGGTGTAGAGATTACTTAAAAATTTAAAAATCTTTAAAAAAAAGTGTATAGTTCAAGCTAGTAGAGGGAAGATGGAATTATAAAAAACTCTCCATCTGAAGGAAACTAAGGAGAAAAAAGAAACAGAACACATAAAATAAGCAGAAACACTAGAAAAGCCAGTCTTACTGGTGATTACGTTAACTATAAATGGACTAAATGTTCAAGTTAAATGACTTATACAAAATGTAAAAACCAACAGATATAAGCCTATTTATAAGAAATAGAACTGGGGTGCGTGGGTGGCTTAGTTGGTTAAGCGTGTAACTTCGGCTCAGGTCATGATCTCACGGTTCGTGGGTTCGAGCCCTGCATTGGGCTCTGTGCTGACAGTTCAGAGCCTGGAGCCTACTTTGGATTCTGTGTCTCCCTCTCTCTCTGCCCCTCCCCCACTGTCTCTGTCTCTCAAAAATGAATAAATGTTAAAAAAAAATTTTTTAATAGAACTAAAATATAAGGATAGAAAAAATTGAATATAGAAGGATAAAAACAATATGCCATTTAACAATAACCAAAAGGAAAGCTGGCATAGATGTACTAATATTGGGTGAAGGTTCCCCCAACAAAAATCATTAAAAATTCAGTTGTAGGATATATATGCTTCTAAGTTTTAGGTACCTAATGGTATAGTCTCAAAACACATAAAGCAAAATTTGACAAAACCAGAGATGAGGAAGATATCACAATACAGAAAAATATTTTAACACAATTCCCTCAGTAACTAATAGAAAAACAGACAAAAACACATAATATGACCAAATGGACTATACCTAATATCTATAGAATACAAAACACCAAATGAAATGTTTACCAAAACTGATGACATTTGGGTCTAAAACTAAATCTCCACAAATTTCAAATGTCTGAAATCATACAGAAGAAATCCTCAAACCATAAAGCCACTGAGCTACAAATTAATAGCAAAAATGTAACTAGATAATCCCTGTATAGTATTTGGAATCACTTCTACATTACTTACGAGTCAAAGACATCACACTGGAAACTAGAAATACATTGTACCAAATGACAAGGAAAATGCTACATATAAAACATGTGCAATGCAGCCAAAGTCTTGCTGAGATAGAATCTGATCATTTCAAATGCATATATTAGAAAGACTAAAAATTATGAACTAAACATCTCAGGAAATTAGGAAAAAAAAATCAACAAATTAAATAAAGTAAAAGGTAAGCACAATAAAGAACAAATTAATAAAACAGAAAAGAAACAGGATGAAAAACATTAAAAGATGTTTCTTTTTTTTTTTAATGTATATTCATTTTGAGCAAGAGTGAGTACGTGCATGCAAGCAGAAGAGGGACAGAGAGAGAAAGAGAGACACAGAGAAAGAGACAGAGAGAGAATCCTAAGCAGGCTCTGTACAGTCAGCATGGAGCCCGATGTGGGGCTTGATCTCAAGAACTGTGAGATCATGATCTGAGCTGAAATCAAGAGCTGGACACTCAACTGACTGAGCCACCCAGGTGCCCCTAAAAGATGTTTCTTTAATTCCCAATGAGGTGATAAAGGCAAAAAAGAGAAAGCACAGTAAACAATGTCAGAAAATTATAAAAGATAGAGAAAGAGAGAGAAGACATCAATATAGATCCAGCAGACTTTAACTGAAGTGATGAAAGCATTTTCCAAAACTGATTATACAGTGCACTTACAATCTGAACATGTTGCGCTATATAAATTATATCTCAATTTTACTTTTTAAGTATTTTTTAATGTTAATTTATTTTTGAGAGAGAACAGAGCATGAGTGGGGGAGAGGCAGACACAGAATCTAAAGCAAGCTCCAGGCTCTGAGCTGTCAGTCCAATATGGGGAGTCCAATGTGGGGCTTGAGCTCACAAACTGTGAAATCATGCCCTGATTTGGATGCTCAACTGACTGAGCCACTCAGGAGCCCCTACATCTCAATTTTAAAAAATGAGAGGGTAGTACGGGGCACCTGGGTGGTTCAGGTCATGATCTCGCAGCCGGTGAGTTCAAGTCCCATGTCAGGCTCTGTGCCGACAGCTCAGAGCCTGGAGCCTGCTTCAGACTCTGTGTCTCCCTCTCTGCTACCGCCTCCCCCCCCCACTCCCACTCATGCTCTGTGTCTATCTCTCTCTCAAAAATAAACATTAAAAATTTTTTTAAAAAATGAGAGGGTAGTATAAACAAGTTCATGATGATATGTTAGTAAATTTAGCGACACCTTAACAAAAACATTGATTAAAGTAGTAATAGAAAATGTCAACAGTCCCATAACTCTTTTTTTTTAATTTTTTTTTTAATGTTTATTTATTTTTGAGAGAGACAGAGACAGAATGAGAGTGGGTTGGGGCAGAGAGAGAAGGAGACACAGAATCTGAAGCAGGCTCCAGGTTCTAAGCTGTCAGCACAGAGCCTGACATGGGGCTCGAATTCACGAGCTAGGAGATCATGACCTGAGCCTAAGTCAGACACTCAACCAACTGAGCCACCCAGGCACCCCTACAGTCCCATAACTCTTAAAGAAACTGAACTCATAATTTAAACACAAAGAAATTTCTATTAGGCTTCACTAGTGAATTCTACCAAACATTTAAGAAAGAAATAAGGTCAGTCTTACAAAAACCATTACTGGTAAATGAAAAAAGAAACAAACAAAACCCAACTCATTTTAGTAAACCAATATAGCCTCAACACCAAAATCTGACAGAGATATTACAAGCTATTATGTCACACAAAAACATAAATACAAAATTCTTAAATACTAAGCACAAAAAATCCAGAAATATATAAAAAAGAATAATAAATCATGACCAAGCTGGATTATATAATTCAGAAATTATATTTAGGTATATAATTAAACTACACTTACAGAATAAAAGAGAAAATACTATCATCTCAGCAGATATCAAAAACATAAAAAATTTAACACAAGTGATTTTTTTTAAGTAGCAAACTAGACTTCTGGTGGTGTGGCCTGGGGCCTGAAGCATGGGGCACGTAAGGAGAGGCGGGGTCTCAGGGCTGTGGAGCCACCAAGTGGTTGGCAGGGCAAAGTAGGACATGCAGGGAGGGCCAGTCCAGGCCCCAAATAAAAAGTAAAATAAAAAATAAAGTAGGAAACTAGGAATAAAAGGAACTTCCTTAATCTGAATAAGAGGAAATATCTACAATATCTAAAAAATATCTACAATAAACATCATACTTAGTGGTGAAATGCTGAAAACTTTGCTTTTGAGTCAAGAATGTCCACTATCAACATTTCTGTTCACCATTATGGAAGTCCCAGTAAACAGCAAAAGCAAAAAAAATAAAAAATAAAAAAAAATTATGTGAAATTAGAAAAGAAAAAGTAAAATTGCCATTATTTGTAAATGATATGCTTACATATACAGAAAATACAAAAGTATATACAGATTAGTAGGGTAGCCGAATACAACAATGAACAAAAATCAACTGCAATTCTAGATACCAGCAACAAATGTAAACAAAAATTTTTAAAAATAACTCTTAACAGAGATGTATAAGATCTAAGATCTCTATGAGGAAAACAATGAGAAATTAAACACAACCCAAATATAAAATCCTAAGGGCACTTGGGTGGCTCAGTCAGTTGAGCGTCTGACTTTAGCTCAGGTCATGATCTCACACAGTTCATGAGTTCGAGCCCTGTGTCGGGCTCTGTGCTGACACTGATAGCTCAGAGCCTGGAGCCTGCTTCAGATTCTGTGTCTCCCTCTCTTTCTGCCCCTCCCCCACTCACACTCTGTCTCTCTCTCTCTCAAAAATAAACATTTAAAAAAATGTCAAAATATCACAATAAACAAAAATTTTTTAAGACATAAATAAATAAAAAATAAAATCCTAGTAAATGTTTTTTTCCTCCTAAACTTGACAAGCTCATTCTAAAATGTATATGAGAAAATAAAGGACAAAAAAGTACTCTAAGACACTCTTGAAGAATGAGGTGGGAGGATTTGACTTACTGGATATCATGACTTATTATATATAGAACTAGAGTATTTGAGATTTGTGTAGGATGTTAAGATAGACAAACAGGTGAGTCAAAAACTAGAAGACCCAGAAACAGATCCACGCATACATGAGTACCTCATATCTGGCAAAGATGGCATTGCAGAGCAGTGCATTTCATTAAACAAGAACAACAAACTGATGTAACTGTATATGCACAAAAAAGTGAAAGTTGAACTCTATCTCACACCATATATAAAACAAATTTCTACTGGAATATAGATTTGAATGCGAAAAAAATAAAGCTCATATTTTAAAAATGTCTTTGTGACCTTAATAGGGGTCAAAAAGCATTAACCATAGAAGAAAATACTGACCAGCCTGAAAACAAAAGATACCATTAAGAGAGTTCAAGTAGAAAATTTTGCAATATATACAACAAAGGTTACACTATTAGTACACATAAAGAATGCCCATAAATCAAGAAGAAAAATTTCAAATAATCTAAACACAGTAAAACCTTGGATTGTGAGTAACTTGTTCTGTGAGTGTTCTGAATTTTAGCCTGATAAACAAGCAATGTCTTGCAATACGAGTAATATGCAATGCTGAATGTCACATGATTACAACTAAGTCAATGGCTCTTGAAATTTGCTTTGATATACCAGTGTTTTGCATTACAAGCATGTTTCTGGAATGAATTATGCTTGAAAACCAAGGTTTTACTGTATTTAAATAAGCATATCACAAGAGAATATCTAAATGACCATAAATACACAAAATGGTACTCAACTTCATTAAATTATGGAAATGCAAAATAAGACCACAATGAGGAGCAATGCCAACAAAAATGGCAGAGTAAGGAGCTCTGAAACTCTGCCTTTTGATAAAAGCAACCAAAAAAGTGATAAAAATTGAATCAACTTTTTTCAGAACTCTGAAAATTAACCAAAGGCTTGCAGCAACCCAAGGAGCACCTAAAAGTCAACAAAAAATGGTTGAATGTTGATAAGAACAGTGAACTTTGAGGCATTTGGACTTCTATTCCCATTCTCCTGTTCCCCATTAGTCTCAAAAAATAACAGCCTGCACTGCCATACTGGAGTAAGGAGAACAAGGCTGGAGGTCTTTC
Organism: Leopardus geoffroyi; assembly: GCF_018350155.1. Classification (NCBI taxonomy): domain Eukaryota; kingdom Metazoa; phylum Chordata; class Mammalia; order Carnivora; family Felidae; genus Leopardus; species Leopardus geoffroyi. Next base: position 110,858,944 of record NC_059328.1, read on the forward strand.
AAACTTCATTCCAAAAGCAGAGCCATCATTTGAAGACCGTACTGTATAGGCCTGTCTCTACTCAATCTCACTTGAACTTACCCCATGCTAAAAGCTTCTCCTTGGCAGCCCTTGAAAAATGTGTTAAGCTTTCTGAGGCTGTCTGAGATGGAGCAAAGAATACATTAAACAAAAATCTTAACAAGAAATACTGAAGAATGAGATAACCATAGAAGGCTGTGAAAAGAAAAGACAGATTCCTGGGAAGACAAAAGGCCATGAGAACAGTACGTGTAAGGCTCTGAGCATGCTCTGTGTTGCGTACATAAGTAAGAAAGCCCTAATGAAGCCATAAACTCTCACTTCTTGTTGATCTTGAAGCCCTATGCAACAGAGAAGTGCAGACTAAGGTACAGTTGTAAACTGCCTGGCTGACTGTTGAGGATGTGTCCCAACAGGCACCCGGAGGCCTCTGGCAAAGACTGGAAATCTTTGTGGTTTTGAACACTTAAGAAATCTCTGTCCAATTTTAGCTGACGACTAAGCTAAGCAGGCGTAACAAATATGCAGACTTCACAGAACTGGTTTAGAAGTCCAAAAACAAACAACTACTACAATAAGCACCAGCAACGAACCCTGGGAAAGGGGGAAAACGGATTTCCAGAGTTGCCACACTACATTACTTGAAATGTTCAGTTTTCAATGAAAATGGGACATGCAAAATACCAAATATACAAAACCCATATATAGGATGAAAAAGCAATCAATAGAAACTATACTTGTGGAGGCCTAGACACAAGGAATTTATATCAGGTATCTTAAATGTGTTCGAATAGGAACAAAGGAAATCATGTCTAACAGAACTAAAGGCAAGTATGTGAATGATGTTCCAAAAAATTAGAGACGATTAATAAAATTATTAATTATACAAATTATACAAATTAACCAAATTATACAAAAGAACCAAACAGAAAAATCTGTTGAAAACACAATAGCTTAAATAAATGAAAATTCACTAGATAGGTTCAACCACAGGTTTTAGCAGCAGAAAAAATAACCAGGCCAAGTGAAGATAAATCAGTTGAGATTATCCAGTCTTGAGATTATCCAGGAGCAGAAAGAACAATGAAGAAAAATAAACAGCCTCAGAGAACTGTGGGAAACCATCAAATATACTAACGCACACAATGGGGGTCCCAAGAGGATAGAGAAAGAGGCAGAAATAATACTTAAAGAAATAGAACTTCTGAAATTTGGTGAAAAACATTAGTCTATACATTCAAGAAGCTCAATGGACTCTAAGTAGGATAAACTCAAGAGACCCAACATCATAATCAAACTCCCAAAAGACTAGAGATGGCGACTTGTCAGATAAGGGATTCTCAAGATTAACAGCTAATTTCTCATCACAAAACATGGAAGCTAAAAGGCTGTGAGACAATATATTCAAAGAAAAATATGAGAAGAAAAAAAACTGTCAAGCAAGAATTTTATATCCAAGCAAAACTATTCATGAAAAAAATGAAGGAGAAATTTACATATTACCTAAGAAGTTTGTAGCTCCAGAGCCATTCTATCAGAAATACTAAAGTGAGTCCTCTGGCTGAAATGAAAGGGCACTAGACAGTAACTCAAATCCACATGAAGAAATAAAAAGCAGTAAAGGTAAGTAGGTAAATATAAAAGATAATATCAATGTATTTCTGGTTTAAAGCTCCTTCCCCCTGCCCCGGTTTAAAAATAATTACAAACAGTAATGATTATAAATCTGTGTTGACAGGCATAAAATGTATAAACATGCCAACTGTATGATAATGAAAGTAGGCAGGGGAGGAGGGGAACCACAGCTCCATAGGAACAAGGTTTTTGTATACTATTAAGTTATTATTAACCCAAACTAAACTGTCATAAATAAGTGTTAATGATAATCATCAGGACAACCACTGAGAAAGTAAGTCAACAATATATAGGAGAAACAAGGGAATTAAAATGGCAGATGTTAATCCTACTTAACTAATAATTTTATATTAGATATAAATGTGATAAACTCTCCAAATGAAAGCCACAAGGGATGGCAGTTCACATGTACCAAATTAACAGACTGACAATAAGTACTGGTCAAAACATGGAGCACCAGGAATCCTTACACAGCTGATGGGTATATTAGTTAGAACTACTTTGGAAAATTGTCTGGGATCATCTAGTAAAGATAAATATACAAATCTGGTAACCCAGCAAATACACATGTAGCTGAACACACAACTGAAATATGTGTACATGTGCAGCAACACAGGTGCATGAATGATCACAGCAGCATTATCCACGGAAGACAAAAATGGAAAACAACCCAAATGTAGAATAAAAAAAACACAGTACCTCTACACACACCAACAGGGATGGATCACACAAACATAATGTTGAGCAAAAGAAATCAGACTTAAAAGAGTTTATCTTTTAAGATACAACTGAGGTAGGGAGAAAAAAAAACAAAACAGGCAACACTAAACCACAGTATTAAGGATACACGTTAAAGTAGTAAATCTATATAGAAAAGCATGGGGTGATTACCACAAAGGTCAGGATGCTGGATACTTTTATTAAGAATGGTAGCTGCAGGATTTTAGTAATGTTCTACTTGTTGAACTGGATGGTCATATATGGGCATTAGATCTGTGGTAATTCACTGGTGCATGTGAATATGTATATATTGGTATAGTTTTGTTTTGTATGTTTTCTTTTATGGGTGCTAAATATCACAATGAAAGTTTTAAAATGTTTAATGCAGACTTTAGCAAAACAAAATATGTGAAAGTAGGTATCCACAACAAACTAAAAGCTTACTTCTGAAAAATGTTGAGCATTAAAAAATCGATTCAGATAAACTTCTTAAAAAAACACCATGGTTTCCAACAGAAAAGAGGGAAATTGTGAAACAATACACTGTGAATCCTTGCTAGTTAGTCTCTAAAGAGAAACAAATTTCCCCTAGCAAGCAGGAAAACACATTTATCTGGTTATCTTAGGTGCAAAATTAAACAACATGGTAATGGTTTGAGGAGGCAGCATCCTCCTTTCCATCTCCCTTCCAAACCAACATCATTAGGCCTACGACATTTTTTCACTACTATGCATTCTGTTGAGGACAAAAATGTCACACACACACACACACACACACACACACACACACACACACACACACTCCTGTCCATGAAGAAACAAAACATTGTTCCAACAGAGGAGAAAACTGAGAGGAAAATAATAAATTCAATTTCTGACATAATATTGCATACCCATCACTGCAAGTGTTCACCAAAAAAATAGCCACTTACTTGATCAAGATTTGAAAGGCTGTTAGGATCCTGACTCAGACCTTGGTACTGTCCCCTGAGTCTGTCACCAGCAGCTATTTTCCTAAACTTCTTTAGATCCACGACATATAGTGCACTGGATAGAGAAGAACTACTTGTTATAACCATGGATTATGACAAAGAATAACCCCACTGAGTAATGGTCACCAGGTAAACATTCTGCCCTCTCTGTGAAAAGGTAAGCTGTGGCCTCCAGTGGAGCTCAGGGTCACCATGTGCTTCTTCAAAGATGGCAGGAAATTATTGCAAAACACATACTCTGCCATAAGCGCACTTTCTCACTCTTTCTTAATTGCCTTCCTTATTTAGCTGCCTTAAGTCTCTGACAATAGAAAACTTCTACCAAACGTCAGCAGATTAGATAATAAAAGCTGACCATCAGCCAAAAATAGCCTGATAATGTTTTAGATGTTGCTGGGAAAAAAAAACATCCACATTGTTATGGATCTTCTGGAACAAGGACATAACTAATGATAAAGAAATCCCCAAACCCCAACTTTTATTCTCTGTAAATGCTGCTTCCTACACATCCCAGACCTTCCAGATCTTCCAAACCACATTCTGCCAAGAACAGATAATGCAATGGTACACAGTCTGACCTAGGAGTTCTACTTCTAGGAATTTTTCCTACAGATATATTTGAAATATACCAAATGATGTATTTATTCACTGCAACACTGTATGTCACAGCAAAAGACCACAAATAACCTACATATACTGCAATAAAATGCAGATGTTAAGAAAGGTCTCTCAACACATTGATAGAAGATCTACTATAGTAAAAAAAAAAAAAAAAGGCACAAAACTGAAAATATGATGGTATATTTTGTGTAAAAAAAAAAAAAAAAAAAAGATGTAAGAATCAAGAAACTCTAAGGGCATCTGAGTGGCTCAGTTGGTTGAACATCTGATTCTTGATTTCAGCTCAGGTCATGACCTCATGGTTCATGAGTTCGAGCCTGCCTGGGATTCTCTCTCTCCCTCTATCTCTGCATCTCCCCTACTTATGCACTCTTTCTCTCAAGATAAACAAATATTAAAAAAAAAATTAAAAAAAAAAAAAGAATCAAGAAACTCTGGAAGGACATACTGCAGTAAATTAATAGATGATGTTATCTGTTATAGGAGTAGGAACTGGGTAGAAAACAGACAGGATCGGGAGGACTTTTTACAGTATATTTTTTATAATTTTTATTTTTGAGCCACATTAATAACATATTACCTATTCATAATTTCAAATATGTAAAATTAATTTTTTGAGAAAAGAAAATCAAACAGCTTTGGAGAGTACTCCTTTTTCAGTACCTGATATGATACTTTCGCCCAGCCAAATGACTGGCCCAGTACCCTGATTTCCAGAATCTGTATCCATCCATTTCTTTTCGGCTATCACAAAAGGGAGTATAGCCATAAGGAGCGCCATCCAAATTGAAATCTCTTAACTCTTTCAGATCTGTTCGGACAATCTGGAGAAAAAAAATCACAAGTCATTTGTTAAACAGCCATGCAGACAGCAGTTTCCTTAAAACACAGATTGTCTCACTGAGACATTACACAGGGCAGCTATGAGGTTACCGGCACAGGCTCCAGCAGCAGACCCAGGCTAAGCCCAGATTCCTTCACTGATTAGTGGGCTGCCTTCACTAACATGTAAGACACTTTGCATAGTGGTTGGCACACAGTATTCTAAGTATTTGAAAAGGTGGCAGTAAAACAAATTTACACTGCTTAGCTTCTGTGATGGAGTTTCCCCATCTGTAAAATGGAGACCTCACAGGATTACATGAATTAACATATGAACACATGCGGAATGATAACTGACACAGAGCAAGTGCTCAACAAAGGTAAGTGTGCTTATATGAGAACCCAGAAAACATGCTTCAGGTCAAGCTGGTTGTGACACAGTGAGCTGAAGGAGGCAGGGAATCCCAAAAAGGTGGATGAAGTTTCTGGCCGCATGACCTTTGCACACATTCTATCATTTCCATTCAAATGATCACCTCAGGTTTCAGCCGGCTCAGGGAAAAGGGGAAGATTGTAAAGGAGAACTATAGTAACACTTTTTGAGTGTGTATGCTCTAAAATCACAGTGTGTTTGTTTTAAGTCAAATCTTGACAGGAGGAAGAGTATCTGAAGAGCTGCAAACTATCAAAGCTAGGCATTTATCTGGTAGAACTTCCTCTGTCTTACCCATGCTGATAACTCCTAGCTTTTGGGTAAATAATTGGAGACGATAGCAAGCACTGTTAAACCTCAATCTTCCAGTTTTTAGTCTGTGTGTTAAATGAATTAAGACACAAGACTGCATGTATGATGTATAGAGGCATAGAAAAAAAGATTAAAAGGAGATACCTCAAATGCAAACTGTAAAAGTGATCACACCTGGGTGTACCTTTTCAAATATTTTAAATAATGTCACAGAGGCATGTATTTTTCTGTATCCAGAAAAGTAAAATCATTTAAAAAGGAGAAGGAAGTCTAACGGCTTTAATACAAACTGTTTAAACCTGGCTTCTAAGAGCTTACCTGATCAGCATCCACAAACAGGAATTTGTCAACAATCAGTGGGAACAGCACGTCCAAGAAGAGGATCTTGTAACCCCAAATGATGCGCTGTTTCTCAGTCTGCTGATGAAGCCACCGGGGCCATTTGTATTGAACAAGCTCATACTGGAAGTTGTACTCATTTGCCATATAAGGTATGAACTCCTATTTTGGCACATAGGGAACAACAGACAACCATTTACTCAGATGAAGAAAATCGGCTCTCTAATGGAAGTCAGTCACCATGATGACAGCACAAGTAAAACATATTTACCATAATGGCAGTTGAATACAGAAATCTGACCGTGACTCACCTGTGACTAAAAGAATACATATAAACTTGTCAAACCCCCCATTTCTTTAGGACTTCTAATTATCACATGAAATGACAAATCTTTCAATGAAGGCTTTTAGGTTTGTGTGTGTGTGTGTGTGTGTGTGTGTGTGTTTTATGGAAATGAACTTAATTTACAGTAAAACATTTTTTGAGCTTGACTCAAAGGCTTTCTCAGACCTGGGCCTAACCCAGGGAATGACACGGCAGATCCAAATATTCTGAACAAATTTGTTTTTAAGTTTTTAGATCCTAAATACAAGTACCTTCAGGGGACCAGAAGTGAATTACTGAATAAAATAAAAGTTGTTTAGTAACATCTATAGAACCACAACAACAAAAGACACAAACAAGTCAAATTTAGATGACAAATACTAACTAATAAATAAAGCAGAAAACTTCCCAAGTCTGTTTTCCATGGTGCACAGATGAAACAACACTTCCAGAGATCACTGTTGTCCATGAGACAATGAATAATCCTCCCCACTGGAAACCAGCACTATGCTTTCTAATTAAATTAGAATATACATGCTCAGAGGAAGACAACATTATTTCATCAAAACAAAAGATTCAAGGGGCACCTGGGTGGCTCAGCTGGTTGTGTGTCAGCTCACGGATCCCAGGGTTGCAGGACTGAGCATCACGTTGGGCTCCACACTGACCGTAGAGCCTGCTTAAGATTCTCTCCCTCTCCCTTCCTCCCACAGCCCCTCTCTCCTGCTTGCACTCTCTCACTCTCTAAAAATTTTTTTAAAAATAAAAAAAAAAAAAAAAATACAAAGATACAGATTCTCCTTAGGTCACAATAATTTTATGTTTGGTTTTATGATGACTGTTCCCCCTAAATAGTCCAGGCTAGAAGACTAATCAACACGAAGTATGCAGCTGAGCTACAGAAACCCAAGAAAGGAAAGATTTTTAAGTTACACAAATAACAGAGAAGCAGTAAGAAGTATATTATACCATCATATCTCCTTAATGTCTCCTTTCCTCTCCCCTGAGAACAAACCTTAAATGTGGGGGACAGATAATTCTTCAAGAACCAGAATTTCACAGGAGTCCTGGTATTCTTCAGTACTGACAGCATCATTATACTGTCAAACAAAAGCAAATAATAATCAATATTAATTTTCCAATGCTTTTTAATCTCAACAAAATTGAGCAGAGCTGATCATAAGACCGCTGAATGTTTTTCACAGCAGAGCTGATGGCTTTAAAAAAGAGACCCTTAGTAATGGAAAATGAAAAACTGCACTCATTATAAAATTATCAGTGAATGGAAAAGAAAGGGTATTTCTCACCTACAAAAATATACCTAACTGACAAAGGCAGATGTTTTAATCATGTTACATCTTTAAATACTCTGCTTCATGAACTGCCGTATTAATTATGCTACAAACGAATAACGGAGGTTGTAGCTAACAGACTACATGACTATGAAAAGAAAACTGGAAAGCCGCAGCAGCTGTGTGTGGCTGCACTGCCCCCCACGGCCTATCCTGGAGACACTGCTAGGGAGGAGAGCAGGAAGAGGTCAGGGGATGGCAAGTGGCTACAGCGTCAGGATTTCCCTACGACAAAAACACACTGAATCAAGGAATTTAATTAAATTGAGTTATTACTAACATTTGACATTACTATTTTAGGTCAGTTATTATTTCTTGGAAATAGAAGGTTGAACCTGAGTAAAATTACAGTTTAATTATTTGCCATACTAGATTTGTCATGGAAAATTAAAAGCAAAACGAACCTGGCATTAGGAAAGTCACTCTCAAGCAAAGGAGCATATTCCCAGCCAAGCCTTCCCCCAGCAGCCGCTGTGTCAACCAGCACATGGCTGTGGCCTCTCCTTGGCTCTGGCTGTGTGACCTCAGGCAAGTCCCTTCACCCTCTGAATCTGTCTGTATAACAGAGGTGTTCTTTGAGAACTAAGATCACTCCTGGCTCTACACCCCTATGAATCTGTAGGCAACAGGTCCACAGCCCTGTTCCACTTCAACTCTCTGTGCTAACTTCCTAGTTTCTGGGTTAAGCAATGCTTGGTGGCCAATTAAACACCATTATTTATAATGTGTGCGCAGTGGTATTAAAGGTTTATAGCCTTGTAATATCCACACATATACATTTAAGATACAGCTGGACTTTATGAGATTGGCAGATCAAAACAAATACAATTCTGTATTCACAGTCCTCAGAGTGCTTCACATATACAGAAGCATAATAGATAGAATGCCATGAAACATTTACTCTCTTACTCTCTAAATAAGAACACTGTGACAAACTCATTCATAATGTACTGAAATAATCAACATGACTAACCGAAGAAATCTTTCATAGAGATGGCCGGATGCCACGGAGAAAATATTAATTATGTCATCTTTATCCTGTTTCACTTCCTCAGTCTTCTGTCCTCCTGTAAAGCCCCTGTAACAATAAAGGTAAAAACAAGAACACTTGAACTGCTAGTATAGACACACAGCTCTTTAAGGGGAGAGCTACAGAGACCATGTTTCCCATCCTATTCCTTCCCTAGAGGGTGATGCAAGGGGAGGTGGCGAAGCATCAATGGCGCCCTGGGAGGGCACAAGGGAGCCAAGCCACCACAGGATAACGAAAAGGATGCTGCCTGCAAGGCCCCACGTAGCTTCAGAAACAAACTGAACACAGGCTACTCCACAGAATGCAATCCACTCAATGGAAAGTAAACTAAGCTCTCTGAAGGACAGGCACCATGCAGTAAGAGTCAAGAAGTAACTACCCCGTGGGGGACATTAACCTCCTTCATTCATTGTGGGAAACACCCATCTACTCTAAGTGGAAGTGCAAGATTTGCTGCAGAGTACAGACTCTGAAAGGTCCACATGGGATTCTTACACTCAAAAGAAGGGAGGGATGGAGCTTATACTTTTCCTTTAAAATATTACTTTTTTTTTTTAATCATGCCAATTTACCATTTGAAGGAGTCCCAAAATCCAGATTCATTTTCATTAGTTCCGTCACTCAGCAGGTCTTCGTTCACCATGTCTGCCTTCTTCTGAACCTGCAACCGTATGTGAGGGGTACCATGAACAGTAGGGGATGAAGCCCCTACTTCCTACAGCCAAGTCTAGGCCCCATAACTCAATGTGGTGCCCATATTCTGGCGAAAGAAAGCTGTGCCACAGGCAGGCACGGCCCACCTACAGTCTAGACCAGTTCAACAGAATGATCTTTCACATACCACATTAACACCTCAGGTGATGAGCCAGAAACCTCTTCTAATTCAGTAATAACTGTAGTCTGAAAAATGGTCAAAGAACCTCAAATTCAACTGTATAGGAAACAGAGTCTGAGCAAAACTAGCAGCATCATCCACCCAGCTGACAGCTGTTCCAGGGAGAGTGCAGCCCACAAGGAGAGCTACCCGTCAGGACAGAGTCACTTCGCGCCACAGCCTGTTTTCAGGATTCACCAGGATAAAGATGGGTTGAATCTTCTCACCAGCACAGGGAGCAGTTTTCTACTCTTCTGTGTGTGGTCTGCTTTAGATTTTACTGTGCGTAATGATTGTTTATTCTGTAATACCTTTTACTTGAATTTAAGGCACTAAGAACTTTAAAATTCTGAGACATGAAAAGAAATGAAATAGGGCTACCAATTACCGTTGTTGAAATTTTCACTGTCATTCTTCCCAGTTTTCTGAGAACAGTCAGCAATAATGTGAATTGTGGCTATGTAAACACCAGAATATCTGAGGCTTGTATCGCTCACTGAGATTACTCAAAAGGTGCAATCTCTCAGTTGAAGAAAGCCACAAATGTATATTTACGAAAGACGTTTCACACGTAAAGAAGCATTCTTATAAACCCTACAGTAAAATCCCAAAGGTGAATTAAAGCCTTAGACCAGTTTCTTTTCTTCCCCACCAGCTTTACTGAGAGACAACTGACACATAATATTGTGTAAACTTCAGGCATACAATGTGATGATTTGATACGCATAGAAGCTGTAAGACAATGATCACAGTGATAGCATTATTATCAGTTAAATCCATCTACTTCTAAATGAGAGCTACTGAATGCCAGAATACTGCTACTTTTACCCACTATAAAAGTCGCTGCCTTAGTATTTCCAAGCTCACCTTCACTTTAATAATTTTGCTCTTGAAGTTGTTGAGGACGACAACAACTTCATCAGCATCGGGAGGAGAATCTGTGCCATCATGGCTTCGAGAGAAAACAAAGGGAAAGAGTAAGGCAGATGTTATAAGTCACAATTCTTGAAATGCAGTAAGGAGTCTGATATCAAAATGCCATATTTGTCCATCATCTTTATCATAAAGGAGTTTTCCAGAACAAATTATTTTCCCGCAAACTGTAGCAAGTCTCTTCAAACTACACAGAAGCACTTGTCAGAATCTCTATCCTTCAAACATTGAACATTCCAATCCGTCATAGCCCAGACTTTCTTCTTGGGTCTCCCCTTTAAATTACCTTTCAGAGAGTGAGAGGCTCCCAGTGCTGGCGCACTTAACACCTGTATTTACTAAGTCTGAGCCATGCTCACCACCAGCAATAAAGGAGTGCCCAGGGACATGAGCCACTGAACCATCACTGGAAACACATCACTTCTACTCTTTCGTGGACAGGTGACAAAGCATGGCTCTACTTCAGAGTTCTGTAAAGTTGTCTACTCTATCCTTCTGCCTGGAGATACACAATCAGCCAAGTCTAGGCCCTGTAATTCCATCTGGGGCCCATACTCTAGAGGAAGAACTATAAAACGCTATTTTCAGGCAGATCTGGGGCAGAAGAAGAAAAACTTTAAATTAAAAATAAAATATCCCCAGTCAATTGTAATGCCTAGAATTTCCAGGTACCAATTTTCAAGATGTTAAGTGCAGAAAGCCACGATAAAATATAAATTCACTGCATTCACTGTCATCCCACAGAGAGCAGAGTTCTCAGGAAAGGTAAGATTCTCATGGGGGAGCATGAAACGCTCCAGAGACTAGGAATATCCAAGAGGAAGGGAGGTCTAGACAGGAGGAAGAGAGGAGGTCTCCACACTCCAAGAGAAGGGGAAAGAATGGCTAGGGAAAGGGCACACAGAAGGCAGAAGGGACAAGGTTCAGAAGAACAAGTAAACTTATGACAGGATTAAATTCTGCAAAACCATATGTGGAGAAAACATTACTTAGAGGAATGGTATTTACAACGAATACGTTATTATAATAGCTTCAAGAATCCACACTGCTTTCACAAATGTCGGGTAAGATCTTCTAGAACTAAGATGACACAACAAGAGGGTGTTTTCAGTACAGTCTAATGGAAATCCCTCCCTAAAAAATTGACACAAAGTCTCTTCACAGAGCTTAAAACTAATTTAAATTGTATTTAGCAAAATTCAGATTACACTTTTTAAAAGGCTATATAATTTTTTTTAAACTAATAGCCATTTATAGCAAACCTAAAGGCAGAACCCTGGCTACGGAGGAAATGCTCTGGAAGTACTTCCTTACTACCACAGACCAGGAAAGCCAGCGCTGGCACCCAGATTTCACAGTCACACCTTACACATGCTGTGCATCTGCGACTCACCCAGCGTGGAGAAATACACTGTCTAGGTAAAAAAGTTTACCTGTTCGTCATTTCTTTTCTCTTTTTTCAAAAGGACTCAATTTCTCATCTACATATGGTTTTCATCGCAGTGACAGAATGATCTGATTCGGAGATACCGCTAGCACAAGGGAAAGACTAAAGAGTGAAACTTAACTATACTTAATACTGTTTATACCGCTTATTAACTAATCATACCCTGCCAATTCTCCTATACTCAATTTCCCAGAAAAACATTGTTTCATCACACATAAATTAAGTTCTTATTCCCTGGCTAACTGCCAGTGTAGAACTCAATTGAAGCTGATTCTCTGCAAAATGTTCTGGAAAAAAAAAAAAGCACCTCCATCACTTAATCTTACCTGTATATTCTATAAATATCTTCAGAACGACCCTTCCTTAATCTGAGAATCCAAGCTCCTGGGTTGGCCTTTAACTGAAAGTAGCCCTAGGGTAAGAAGAAAGACAAATTTTAGTTCTCATCAAAATGCTATTTCTGAGGAACAGTTACTTCCTTTTCTGAAGTATCAGTCACTTATATTTTATGTGTCATGTATGAAGAAGCTACAAAGCTCCAAAGCCAAGAAAAATGCTGTCAGTTCATAAGCTATGCATTTGCAGGGGCCAATTTGATTAGAGCATAACATTCAGAATATGCTAGCATTTTTTTTAGGCTGACATATAATTCCAATGTATAAATTTAAGTAAACTTACGATTTTTATATTGACCAAACTGTCAATTATGAATTTTAATCCCACTTATGTTCAGAATGCAAACTGCTCCATCATAAATCATACTGCCCAAATTAGCATGACTCAATACCACCATGTGATGTACTGATGATTATTTACCAGATTGGCCATAACAATGGTATCCACAATGACTGGGTTGGCCGAAGTTCCTAATGTAAACTGCAGTCCTCGTGGGGGCTGGCCTGTGGTAATGTCATAGCAGTGACCTTCTAGTAAGAGGTACTCCAGTTCATACTCAGCGGCCACTATACTATCCACCTGCAATAGCAGAATTAAATCACTTGAAAACTACTTGGCAATAAAAAGAAACAAACTATTGACACATGCAACAACATGGATTTCAAATGCACTGTGCAAAGTGAACAAAGCTAGACATAAAGGGCTGCATACTCTATGGTCATATTTCTAAGAAATTCATGGACAGGCAAAACTATAGTGGCAGGAAAGGGAGGGGACTGCCTGCAAAGGAGCACAAGAGAACTTTCTGGGGCGATGGAAATGCTCTGTATCTTGACTGTGCTGGTGGTCAACAACTGTTTACAATGTTCAAAACTCAGATGGGCTGGAAAGAGGAAAAAAAAACACAATAAGGAGGTTTTTGTACAGATGAGAGGATAAGACTGCCATCTAGGAAGGTAGTATTGGAAAAAGCATGTTTAAAAAAAAAAAAAAAACCTGCCAAAAGAATGAACAGATCCAAAAGCTAAATAATAAAGAAAACAGAAAAGAATACTACCAGGACTAACTTCCATGAGAAAATGAAAAAATAACGAGAAACAGTGAGAAACCGCAGAGAAAAAATGTAAATTTATCTTGGCCTTTAGGATATAGCTGAAAAGACTGCTATTTTTTTTTTTAATTTTTTAAAAAATATTTTTTTGAGAGGGAGAGAGAGAGAGCAAGCACAAGCAGGGGAGGGGCAGCAAGAGAGGGAGACACAGAATCCAAAGCAGGCTCCAGGCTCTGAGCTGTCAGCACAGAGCCCAATGCCAGGCTCGAACTCACAAACTGCAAGATCATGACCTGAGCCGAAGTCGGACACTTAACCAACTGAGCCACTCTGGTGCCCCAAAATATTGCTGTTCTAAATCCAAATATCCAAATGTATTTGAGGGCTCCATAATGGCATAAAATTCATGTTCCACACCAACTGCCTAAATTATTACTGATTCCTTGCAGAATATATAATATAATTGCAAGGTCTTGGGACAGCCTGGCTTTGGCTGATGAAAGGATTTTTTTTATCCCAAGCTGGTTCAGACTTGGCTCTGTCATCCTATCTAATGCTAATAACACACTATTTGGAGCTTAATGTTACTGCTACACTAAATTCTAAAAGTTTAATAAGGAAAGCTAAGGAGTACACTTCCACGAAAGCACCAAGTCCTAGGCTCTGTGTCTTTAGTGGATACAGAGAAACCAGAGAAAGTCTAGGAAAGAACAGCAAAAATTCTAAGGACATGGAAGAGAGCTACTCTGCATCTGTTCTGTGCCTACTTGCACTGCTCTTTACTGCTTTTTGTGGCCATTTTATAATCTCCTCAGCAAAAGTTCATTCTTCAAGGGCAACAACTCCACTTCCTGTTTGTTACAAATATGGTAGACAAGTTTGAGGCAGGGAAAAAGGCAAGTGTGTACACAACACTCACCCCTAACTTAGCACCTGAGGGATTCTTCTTCACTCTAATGATAAGAGGGCTGAGAATTTCTCTAATAACTACCTTCAAGTTCCTGTTCTCCCAATTCTGAAGAAGACAGAATGAGCAAACAGGCTTCAATTGTAGAATATATTTAGGGTAGACACAGAGACAGATGTCTTAGAAAGGAAGGAGGCCCTGAGATGCTGTAAGCTCCTTGTAAGTAAAGACCATATGTTTTGATTCCTTCGTTAATACACTCTGAACTAGGTACAGAGAGTAAGGGCTATGAAGAGACATCAGCAAACAACTCTTGTGAGCTCTCGGTCTTTGAAAATGGACTGGGGGAAAAGGACCACTTACCTTAAGTTATATGAAAATGAGTGAAAAAAAGAACAGAAAAACAGAAAAATCACCAAAGCCAAAAGCTGGTTCTTCAAAAATATCAACAAACCGACAAACTTTTAGTGAGACTGACCACAAAAAAAGAGAGGAAGAGCCAACTCACTGTAAGAAAATGCTATAACCAACTGTAAGCCAACAAGCTGTAACCTAGATAAAAGGGATAAATTCCTGAGACACAAAACTGACTAAAGACAAGATAGAAAATCTAAACAAATCCACAAAAAGAGACTGAACTGGTAACTTAAATATTTCCCAATTAGGCAAGAAAATTTAAAAGACATCTTGTTTGGAAAGAAAAAAATAAAACTACCTCTATTTGCAGATGACATGATCTTTTATAGGCTTGTATACTAAGAACTACAAAACACTGTTAAAAGAAATTAAAGACCTAAATAAATGGAAAGACATCCCATGTTCATGGATCAGAAAACTTAATGTTAAGATGGTAATATTCTTCAAATTGATCTAGGAATTTAATGCACTCTCTATCAAAATCCCAACAGCCTTTTCTACAGATATTAACAAGCTGATTCCAAAATGCAAAGAACCCAAAACAGTCAAAACTATTTTGAAAATGAGGAATAAAATTGGAAAACTCACTTACCAATTTCAAAACTCACAACAAAGCTACAATAAGACAAGTGTGGCCTAAGAACAGACACACAAATCAAGGAAATAGATCTGAGAGTCCAGAATTGAATTCATATTTAGGGCTAACAGATATCTGGCTAAGGTACCAAGACTATTCAGTGGAGACAGAACGGTCTTTTCAACAAACGGTGCTGTGACAAATGGATATTCACAGGCAAAGAATAAAGCTATAACCGTACTTCACATCATTGAGTTACAAAAATTAACTCAAAATGAATAAAAGACCTCAATGTAAGAGTTTAAAACTTTGAAAGTCTTATAAGAAAACACAGGAGTAGGGGCGCCTGGGTGGCGCAGTCGGTTAGGCGTCCGACTTCAGCCAGGTCACGATCTCGCGGTCCGTGAGTTCGAGCCCCGCGTCAGGCTCTGGGCTGATGGCTCAGAGCCTGGAGCCTGTTTCCGATTCTGTGTCTCCCTCTCTCTGCCCCTCCCCCGTTCGTGCTCTGTCTCTCTCTGTCCCAAAAATAAATAAACGTTGGAAAAAAAAAAAAATTAAAAAAAAAAAAAGAAAACACAGGAGTAAATCTCTGTGACCTGGGGTTAAATGTTGGTTTCTTAGGTATACTACCAAAAGCACAAGCAACAAAAGAAAAGGTCATTTAGATTTCATTGAGATTAGAAATATTTGTGCTTCAGAGGACATTTTCCAGAAAGTGAGATAGCTAAGAAAATGAAAGAGATTATTTACCAACCATATATTTGATAAGGGACTTGTTTCCAGAATATACAAAGAACTCTTATGACTCCCTCCACAAAATGGTAATCAAATTTTTTAAAATAGGCAAAGGATTTAAACAGACATTTCTCCCCAAAGATGATATACAAATAGCCAATATACACATGAGAAAATGTTCAACATCATGAGCAGGAATGGAAAATGGTGCAGTCACCCTTGGAAAACAGTCTGGCAATCCCTCAAACAATTACACGTAGAATTACCATATGATCCACCAATTCTAAGAGAAATAAAAGCACATCTACAAAAACTTGGGACATGAATGTTCTCAGCGGCACTATTTATAATAGCCAAAAAGTGGAAACAACCCAAATGTCTATCAATGAATGGATAAATAGAACATGGTATGTCCATACAGTATTACCTGGCAATAAAAAAGAATTAAATACTAATACATGCCACAACATTGATGAATCCTGAAAATAATAATTTAAAGTGAAAGAAGCCAGTCACAAAAATGTACGATTCTTTTTAGATGAAAAATCAGAACAGGCAAATCCATAGAGATAGAATGCAGATTAGTGGTGGCCAGGGGTCAGGGGGCATGGGAAGTGACTGCTAATGGGTATGGAGTTTCTATCTAGTGGTGATGACTGCAAAATTTGTGAATATTCTAAAACTACTGAACTATATATACTTTAAAAGGGTAAATTATATGATATGTGAAAAAATCTCAATGAAGCTGTTAAAAATACAATCACACATGAACACAAACATCTCAGAGTCCTGCCTGACTGAGATCCAGTCTGTTCAGTCAGAAACTACCACCACTTCTTAAAAAAAGGTTGTACACATGATTATATACATAGAAGCAATGATATTCTTACCTCTTCTAAATAAATATTATCAAGATCATATGGTGTTCTGACAGACTCCACCATCCAACTCTCAGGTGTGTTCAAATTCAGGGTGAACAGAGGAGACTGTGGCATATCCAAAAATTTTGCTATTGGACCCTTAGCAAAGCTATTGTCTGGAGTGAAAGAAATCTCTGGTTCTAAGACGTAACGGTAAAAGCTGAAATTGGAAAGAAAAAAAAAATTGAGCCTTTTTAATATACCCACAGTCCTTAGGTTCCCAGGCATCCACACAAATCAAAACAAACTATATTTGGAAAGGTAGCCCCCCACACTGGGAAAAGTGTTTCCAAAACCATCTCTTGACCTAATTACGCCTCCTGTGGCTGTTGCAGATGCAAGATAAGGCCATGAGGGACAGAAATGAGAGGAAAGGTCATTCTTTCTGGGACTGCTAAGGGTGGCTGCTGTTAGAGGCACAAGATTTCCTAAGCACATGTTTCCCTTCAATGAGAAAAACACTGATTTTTCTCTTAAACACAAAGTCCTAAATGGTGACTGGGTTCTCAGGTGGGCCCTGGAAACACTATGCACAATAGTTTAAACATTTCTCCTGTTCAAGGACAACAGTGGAAGCTGAGAGCCATTGAGTGACTTTGAAACAATATCTGAATTCACTTAGAATCTAATTTATAAAACACAGCACATTTGCATATAAGGAATTTCCCACAGACACAGAAGGTGCTACCCTATTACTATTAACTGCTTTTTATATAATTTTTTTCATAAATGACCATTCCAAGGTTTAGACAACACACAGCTAAGCCTGCCCTCCTTCTCAAGACACATGCAAATGGACCTCACCAAGTTTCCTCTGACAAATATACTACAACTTGAAATAATTCTGCTCCACTTTTAAGATAAAAAAAGACAGGCAAGTTTCTTCTTGCACCACAGTACATTTTTTTAACTAGGTAAATTTAATAGCTACATTGATCCAAATGTTTAAAATTAAACAATGACATAATTCTGAGAGAGGGATGGAGGCAGGGAAGAAGGAAGGAAGGAAGGAAGGAAGGAAGGAAGGAAGGAAGGAAGGAAGGAAGGAAGAAAAGGAAGGAAGAAGGAAGGAAGGAAGGAAGGAAGGAAGGAAGGAAGGAAGGGAGGAAGGCAGGCAGGCAGGTAAGGCAAGGCAAGGCAGGCAGGCAGGAAGAAAAGAAGGAAAGGCAGGAAGGAAGGAGGAAGGAAGGAAAGAAGAAGGAAGGAAGGAAGGAAGGAAAGAAGGAAGGAAGGAAAGGCAGGAAGGAAAGAAGGAAAGGCAGGCAGGCACACACGGTAGCTTGGGTTAACGCCACCTAAATGCTTCCATGCCCACGCTAAGTTCTCAGAACTTCTGATTAAAGCAGAAATTTAGCAAAACTAAACATTCAGTAAATGATCTTTTCAAACATGAAGTCCAGCTATAAGCCCATTTGATCCTTAACACGCAATACCAGCTTTCAGATTTAGTACCACGTTTTCAACTGATTTCTTAAAGAGCTTTGTTTTACCTTTTTAAAGGCATGTCAGAAAGTTTTGACTGGCAGTTCATAAACACTCTTAGATTCATGTTGATCAGCTGGGTTAAAACCTAAAAGTGCAAACAAGAGACAAAACACATTTTCCTATAGTGAAACTAAATGATATTTGAGACAAAATATTTACATTTTCTCTTCAGAAATTTATCACTCTGACACTGAGTTGAGAGAACACCTCTTAATATCTCAAGAAAGACAGAAAGAGAATAATAGTCTGCAATGGACAAATTTCTGGAAATCACAACTCTGGGGCACAATCTAAATCACACATACATTTCATTTGGCAAAAACATAGCAAGTGGGCTACTGCAAATTACTGTTCCCCATGTGTTGAGGCAAATGATGGATAATGGAGAGCTGTCTACAGAAGGAAAATTTTAAAATATTTCTAATGTGTATTTATTTTTGAGAGAGAGAGACAGAGCATGAACAGGGAAGGGACACAGAGAGAGGGAGACACAGAATCTGAAGCAGGCTTCAGGCTCTGAGCTGTCAGTACAGAGCCCGACGCAGGGCTCGAACCCATGAACTGTGAGATCATGACCTGAACTGAAGTCAGGTGCTTAACCAACTGAGCCACCCAGGCACCCCTACACAAGGAAAATTTTAAAGGTTCATCAGTGCAGTTTACATACTACAGTGAGAAAAATGCATATATATACACACACCCACAAAAAGGTTAGCTGATTACACATCAATAAAACTTTACCTTACAAAAGAAATACAACTCAAAAAAAAAATGTTGAAGCAACTGTATTTTTGGCAGAGCTCCTAAATTTTCTTAAAACTGTAGTATCTTATACAAATGTACAAGACATGCTACAATTTTTAAATTGCTAGTTTTAAAAAAGGAAAATGATAAAGCAACATTCATTTATCTTTTTACCTCTTATTCCTTATAAATCAAAACATGGCATAAATAAAGTTAATTAAAAGACATCTTGCTCTGGGACGCCTGTGTGGCTCAGCTGGTTAAGTGTCCAACTTTGGCTCAGGTCATAATCTCACAGTTCGTGAGTTCAAGCCCCATGTCGGGCTCTGTGCTGACAGCTCAGAGCCTGGAGCCTGCTGTGAATTCTCTGTCTCCCTCTCTATCTCTGCCCATTCCCTACTTGTGCTCTCTCTCTGTCTCAAAAATAAATAAACATTAAAGAAAAAAAAAAGGACATCTTGCTGTAAATAGGATTTTTTTTTTTTTTTTTAGTACATGAGGAAACCAACCAAACTTGTACCAACATCCTAAGGTTAGAAGGATGTTTCCAGAGCCACTACCAATTTGTATGAAGACACTTGCTCTGCCATGATGCCCTGTGGCATTTTCCAATGCCCTGTGAAGATAACTACGGGAACAATAAGACTCTCAGAGAGTCACAGGACCTATGACCACTTCAGATAGAGATGAGAACAGCCTCGGAAGCCATGCCTACCAAGAGCAATGGGGCAAGTCTCTGTGCTTCTCTGGTGACAGGGTCAATGACAGCCACGACGTCAAAGTACGTCTCCCCTTCTCTCGGCCTCATTTTAATTGCACTAGAGATCAAAAAGACAAAACGTGAATCTCATGGAAAACAGGAAACAAAGTTAACTTTGTTTTTTTAAGGCCAACATAAGCTATCAGCCCTCTCAGCATTTCCAAAAACACTTTAGATCTAAAACAATAAGGCTACATGGTGGTTAACTCTGTTATTACATCTACCTCAAAGTTTGCAAAACCTGAAGATTCAAATTCACTCAAAATGAACCAAAAGATATGTGTTAATAGAGGAAAACCAGCTTGAAATTGTATTTAACCGAAAACTGCTAAAAGCTGTTTGTTTTTGACAATTACAAACATGCCAATATTTTTTTCTTGACAAGAAGGGTATGAGGAGAGAAGAAATAACAGATTTTTTAAATACAAAGAACATTACAGAAAACTTGTGAGAGAAAAAAGAAAGAAGCATAAAATCTTGCCACCCCAATCCAACCATTCTGTGGCATTTTTCTCTGTAGACCTTCTCAAATGCCTGTATAAAGATACTAGCAATTTTATAACAATTTCCTTCCTTCCCCCACCATCTTATCATGATTTTTCCATACTGTTACACATCAAATATCCTGAATAGGAAAAAATCTTCTATTTACTCTGTGAATCTGCCATGTTTACCCAAGCTATTTCTTATTGCTGGACATTTAGATGGCTTGCAGCCTGTAACTTCGTACATATACTTTTTTTCACACTGGAAATTTCGTTGGAGTGAACAAAGTCCTAGACATGAGATTACTGAGTCACAGGACACAAATATTTTTCTGGATGGGGTGCCTGGGTGGCTCAGTCAGTTGAGCATCCGACTTTAGCTCAGGTCATGATCTCACGGTTAGTGGGTTCAAGCCCCGTATCAGGCTCTGTACTGACAGCTCAGAGCCTGGAGCCTGCTTCAGATTCTGTGTCTCCCTCTCTCTGCCCCTGCCTCACTCGACTCTGTATCTCTCTCAAAAATAAACAAACATTTAAAAAAAAAAAAAAAAAAGAATATTGCCAGTTTTCTCATTTAAAAATTAGCAAAATTCAGGGCACCTGGGTGGCTCAGTCGGTTAAGCGTCCGACTTCAGCTCAGGTCATGATCTCACGGTCCGTGAGTTCGAGCCCCAAGTCGGGCTCTTTGCTGACAGCTCAGAGCCTGGAGCCTGCTTTGGATTCTGTGTCTTCCTCTCTCTCTCTGCCCCTCCCCCACTCGTGTTCTCTGTCTCTCAAAAATGAATAAACGTTAAAGAAAATAATAAAAAATTATTTTTCTGGATAATATGTACTGTTAATCACAAGTTCAGAAGAATTAAGCCAATTTACAAGGATATTAAGTTATACATATTTTGTCCTAATAAGTAAAAAACAGCAGCTGGTTAGATTGCAATTTGTACCCCCAAGATTTCTGGGGGAGAACCTGCATCTTCCCATCTGTGGTTTCCAGCTACACAGCCTCCCTATGAAGTCACATTGACTTAGATGACTTAAGAGGAGCAAGAACTTCTGATACATTTTGAAAAGGAATAAAGGTGAAAGAATTCCAAAACACATCCAATTTACCAAAATCTTAACTGGTCAAATTAGTGCCTATCTTTGTGCTGAACAATGTTTTAATGTAGTTCCGGCGCTAACCACTACTATTCTGTGCAAGAATATTTACCCAGTGGGAGGAAAACAAAAGTACAAAATAAAATGTTAACTAAAAAAACCGTGTAAGTATAGTTTAAATGGTGATGAAGGTTATTTCAAATCCTAACAGCTTTGGAAATAACCATCGGAACAGCTTTGTGCCTGTATCAAAGCAGATGATTTCAATTTTTGACAAAATTAACAATTTCAGCCGCCAATAATTATTCTAAAATAACCGTTTTGTTTTTTTTTTTAACTCTACTACAGCTGTTCTCAAAATGTGGCTCCAGACCAGCAGCACCAGCTTCAGAAATCATCTGGTTTCTAACAGATTCTCCATTCTAGCCTGGATCAAACAGTCCAGTCAGATTCGATCCCCACAAGGACTGGATATCAGAAAGCATGGGTCAACTAAACCAAAATCCAATCTACCCCAGACTAATTAAATTAGAATCATAAAGGAGCAAGAAGCAGGCATCTGTATCTAAAACTCTAAGGTTTTAGTGGTATATCTAGATATATCAAGATATATAACCTGCCTGGCTACATATATCAACTATAGAGGTTCTTTCTAAAGACAAGTTAATCTTAAGTCTAATCATGAGAAAACAACCCAGACTATGGGACATTCCACAAAATAATTGGCCTGGACTGTTAGAAAAAAGGGTCATAAGAGACAAAAAAAACAAAAAAAAACAACAAAAAATAAAATAAAATAAAAACAAAAAGCAGGGAACAGTCTGGATTTAAGGAGACTACAGAGACACACAGCAAAGGACTGCAATGTGTGATCTGGACCAAATCAAAGAACAAAACCGTTTTCAAAGGTCATTACAGGGGCCTTAGAGAAATGTGAATAGGACTGTGTGCTACTTACTATCACCGTATCAAGGCTAAATCTCTGAAATATGCTAATGGTAGAGATACCTCAAGTGTTCAGGAGACACACGCTGAGGAATTCAGACATGATGTGTAATGATGTCTGAAACAGACCTTCAAATGGTTCAGGAAAAATGTGAGTGCATGTATGCTTGTTCACAAACATACACATTGTATATACTATACATACATACACGACCCACAGGTAGATGACAGATAAATGTGGCACAATGTTAACAACCAGTGAACCCAGGTTGAAGATATTTGGGTGTTCACTGTAATAATATTTCAACTATTCAGCAGCTTTGAAACTTTTCAAATAAAAAACTAAAAAAAACAAAAGGCAAGAACTTCATAATACTAAACTTATTTTTATTTTATTGAAAACAAAACCATTTTCAGTAAAAGATGAATGATACAAGTGTTCTAACAACCTGCGTTTATTCTTATCAGAAAATTACAACTGATCTGTCATTAAATGCTTTCTGTTTTCTAAAAGGGTACTGTCTAAATAAATTTCAGATTTAGAAATAAACGTCAGTGTTTATGCAACCAAGATCCCTTTATGAATTCTGCATATGAAAATGCGTATATATGAAAAATACACAGTGGACAAATTTGCCATTCCAGTAAGAACTATGTACACACTTCACATGGAAAAATAAAGGACATGAGATACAGGCAACCTTAAGAGTTTATTCAAGAATATGCATGAATTCAACATTAACTCTGTACCTATGTCTGTCTTCAAAAAACTGGTACTCGATTCTTGCATCTCCTTTTGGTTGAGCCGACAGGAGGGCATCCACCTTCATGACCAAGTCACTTGCCCTGAAAGACATGGTTGGTGAAGATTTAGCATCTCTTTCACCGAAGGTTTTTCCAATTATTGCTGAACATGATACAATCAGCCTAAGTAGTGAATACCAACAAGACGGTTTGAAGAATGTACGAACTTTTTACCAACAGGCATGCATGAGAAAAAGTACGATTTTGTAACTGAGTAGTTTCATAACCTTGAAAGAAGACACCGATTTGCCCATATGTGAAATGGGGATAGTAGTACCTACTTGGTATGGCTCTTGTAAACATTGCACCAGCTCAACAGAAAGCACCAAGCTCAGGGCCCATCCCGTAACAGACTGTCAGTTTGTGGTATTTACCTTCTCCCTCACCCGCTGCTAAATACCTCTAATAGTTTTTATGATTATTAGAGTAATAATTCACTGGAAAGAATTCAGAAAAAAATGAGAAAACAGATATACATATAATGCCCTTATCAAGAGTTAAGCACTGATGACATTTTGGTTCATAATTCTTCTATATTTTTAAACATATATAAATACATATATAATCCTAAGTGGGATTATATTATTTAGTAACCTGCTTCTTCATTTAACAATATATTGCAAACATATACTACAAACATATTTTTGTTAGTTAATAAACACAGGGTGCATCAATATTTTCACGAATATGTTTATGGATAGGTCATAATCACCAACTGGCTACCGAACATCCAGGTTGCTTCCTATTTCACTATTACAATCAGTGCTGCAATAAACAATGTAGAAAAGTATTTCTGCTTTCCCTGACCCTTCTAAAGTTGATTTCTAACTAAGGAAGATCTTGAACTAAATCAGGAGACTTATAAAAAAGGTCAAATCTGCTGAACCAAGCACTGAATTCTAAGAATTCTAAAAAACACCTGTAACTATGTGAACTGGAATCAAGCCTATACATTTTCTCACTGAACCAAACAGCTATATCAAACTACCTCTCTGGTACTTCTCACTACTGACTCTGAATACATATAATCCAGGCCACTTGTTTCCTGTGATGTGTCAACACTGTCACAAAACACGCCAAGGGATGCTGGGTTGTATGGACTTGGCTGAGCAGGCAAACAACAAACTCCCTAAAAGTTCACAAAGCACCCTGATCAAACAGCCCAGAGCTGAGCTTCAGAAAGCTAAGGATGGCCTTGTGGCTGCAGGTCTGGGCCATGAGTGAAAGCTGTGGCTGTCAAAGTGGGCCACTCCAAGGTGGCGCAGCTATGGCACTACTGAAAGCCCTAGGCAAGCAAGGTAATTCTGAGAGCCCGAATAGTTTTAGTTTATCTTTAGGTAGCCCTGGGACTACCTTATTTCCCTCAATCCACCTAGGAGAGACCCAGAGCCACTTCTCTTTAGTAAAAGGCAAGTCTCTGGTGCACAGTCTGGCAATCATGTAGTCCACAAAGACTTCACAGAGAGAGGGAGTGGTCCAAGGACACACCACACCAAGCCTATGCCCGTGACATGATGGCTTCAAGACACGGGAACACCTCCTAGCCTGCATCAGAGAAGTGTTTCATAGGCCAGAACAAGGGGTATCACTGAAGAGCCACTGAGGTAGAAGGAAACCTCCTTATCTGTAGCCCCACTACTGACTGAGATGAAAAAAGATTCCTTCCCCTATCACACAAGGCTTGGCAAAGGGACTACTCTGGCAGCTATCGAGGTCAGTTCTTCACTAAGACATGTATCTTAAACCCTGTGGCATGAGGGTATGTGAAAGAGATGAAGAAAAAAAACAGAACTTTTAAATTGCGTATCCTCCAACTACTCATCAAAGAACACTACAAATGAGTGAAAATACAACTCACAGAATGGGACAAAATATTTGCATCTCATCTATCTATAAAAGATCAATAGCCCAAATATTTACATATTTCCACAGAACTCCTATAAGTCAATAATAAAAAAACACACAATTAAAAATGTGCAAAGTAGGGGCACTTGGCTGGCTCAGTGGGCATGAAAGTCTTGATCTCTGGGTTGTGAGCTGGAGCCCCACACTGGGTGGAGAGATTACTTAAAAAAAACAAGGTACAAAGCACTGAATGGATATTTTTCCAAAGATATTCAGATGTCATCACTAATTGTTAGGGAAGTGCAAATCAAACCACAAAGAGATACCACTTCAGATCCATTAGAGTATTACCAAAAAAACCCCAAAAATAACAAGTATTGATGAGGATGTGGAGAAATTGGAACCCTTACACATTACTGATGGGAAAGTAAAATGGTACGTCCTCTGTGGGAAAACATGATGGTTCCTCAAAAAATTAAACATAAAATATATCCCTCCTACTACATTCATTTAATATTTAATACAAGAACCATGTGTATATGACCTATGGGCCCTCGTTATGGGTCCATAACGGACCTATGGGTCCACACCAGGGACGTGGACCAGTTAAATAATTCATTTTCTTCCCATTGAGAAATAACTCATTAAAATACATTAGCTAACAAGAACACTGAAAGAATTAAAATAAATATTAAAAACCACAATAACCAATTCATCACCTACGCAGGATACAAGAGAAACAACTCATTATTGTATGCTAATAAATAAAGGAAAAGAAGAATTTAGCCTACTTTCCTTTCCTGAACAAAATAAAACAAATGAGGGAAAGTACCTCTTTACAAAAGTATTCCAAGGTTAAAAACAAAAAACAAAAAACTAAAAAAAACCCTCACCTCACCCCTCTACTTTTGCATGTTTGAAATTTTCCACAACCAAGAAAAAACAAAATGAAGAGACCTACTTCAGTTCTTTAAATAAATTAACTTGTTTCAACAGAAGCAAAAGTAAACACCTGAACTGAAAAGCATTATTATATGTTCAAGCTGAAAATAAAACACCATGAAATAGGAAGCACAAGGAATGTTCAATTAACCCAGCCCCTATGGTATGCACTAATTAATTTCTTCCATGGCAAAACGTACACATCTTCTTCTACCCGAAGCTGTTGAATATGGGATTTGATTTTCTGTCCTGAAGTTTTTAAGATGATATTTTCTAGAAGGTGGAAATCGTCTTGATTAAAGAGTTCACC
Organism: Leopardus geoffroyi; assembly: GCF_018350155.1. Classification (NCBI taxonomy): domain Eukaryota; kingdom Metazoa; phylum Chordata; class Mammalia; order Carnivora; family Felidae; genus Leopardus; species Leopardus geoffroyi. The sequence continues at coordinate 110,885,221 of NC_059328.1, forward strand.
GTCGTCCAGCGGCCCAATGATCTGTGAAGAGGAGCAGTGTGGTCAGTGCTAGAATCAGCAAGCTGTAAAGAAGCCCTCTGTGGTCATCTGGCTCTTAGAAGCCTATCAGGGTAAAGACCCAAGACATGTATACATCCAATAAAATCAATGAAAAAGGCAAAAATTAAACCCAAATCAATTCATCCAGTTATTTATCAATTCCTCAACCACACAGAGTGTACACTTGTATATGTCACAATATTTTTAGTCAGCAACTCTGAAGTAAAACAAAATAGCAATAAAGTTTTCATTAATTCTCACTGGATATAAATAATAAAACTAAATGCAGTGCAGTGAAGTTTTTAAGATGTTTTTAAGAGATGCAGTGTGGTGAGTGACAGACAGCAGAGATTTCATCCTCTGTGCTAAGAGTTTAAAGTTTGGTATGTCCCCCCTGGCCCCCCGAGTCTCATGTCTATGGCTGCAGATATGCATGAAAGAGTCTAAGCCTGCGCCAATGAAGTTCACAGAGACTGCACAACTATGAACACGGTCCCCACAGGGGATGAATACTTCACAGATCAAAACTTTATCAGCTTATTCTCTGAGAGACACCACACTCTCATCACTATACACAGGACAGGACATAATAAACAGTGGGAAGGTTTTACACAAGAACACTTGTAACAAAAGCAAGCCTCCTCTGAAATCAGGGTGCAGAAATTATCATCAGCACTGCATAAGCCCCATTCCCCTCAGGAAAAGAGTGACTCTGTTTGAAAAGTTAGTTTACTAGCTTCAGGGAACACCGCCAACACTGTTCACTGATCTAATTTGAGGTCAAGCTTGTCTCAGAACAAAATCCTCACCCTTCCATTGCTGATCACTGCCCTCTGTCCCTTCTTCAGCTTCAGAACATCCCTGCAGTACATGGCATGAGACAAAATGAAATCCATTTTGGAAGACTCAAAGACCTCTTTAAAAAGACTGAAATCCATGCCCTAGGAAAGTAATTGTTATTAAGGAAAAGTAATTGTTATTAAGCAAGCCATAAAAATGAATAATCATAATGAATAAATCACAAAATACTCTTTTAATGGAAAGTCAGAACAAAATTTTAATAATTAACATTATGACAAAATTTTAATAATTAACATTATGATGTTTCAATTCTTCACTCTTCCCATTTTCCCCCACCCTCCCATTTATCAAGTAATGCCTATTTTCTGTTCCTATTCTTTTATGTGATTGCTCAACTGGCAAATTATTCATCACACCTTTATTCTGCATTTTAAAATCTTGCTAATTTCAAGGGCCTTTTTTCTGACTGAAACATCAAGTACACCATCATCTTATAAGAATTTTAAAACTACAAAACAGTCCAGGGGCGCCTGGGTGGCTTAGTCAGTTGGGCGTCCGACTTCAGCTCCGGTCATGATCTCATAGTTCGTGAGTTCGAGCCCCACGTCGGGCTCTGTGCTGATAGCTCAGAGCCTGAAGCCTGCTTCAGATTCTGTGTCTCCCTCTCTCTCTGACACTCCCCGGCTCACACTTTGTCTGTCTCTCTCTCAAAAATAAACATTAAAAAAAATTTTTTTCTTTTGAAAACTACAAAACAGTCCAAAAGGTAAGTAACTTCCATGATGAATACATGTGGGCCTATATCAGAACACATCAAGAACACATAAACCCCTAACTTTTAAGAAACTTCAATCATTTTGCTATATAGACAAATCAAAATATTGCTCATCTTTTAAAAACTATATAAAATATAAATTTATATGAATCATATAAGATATGAAATTTTATTTAAAAATATTAAAAGTAGTGAACAGAATGTGGCAGAATTGTTATTTCTTGGAAAGATTCTTCCAAACTAAAAGAAATCCTCTGAAACTCAGTACTAAAATAAAAAATCCCGATCATGAACAAGATGCATCAGCCCATGGGAGTGAACTTCTGTGGAAAGTAACAGAACAAGGCAGCCCTATGCAACACACAAAGACTTACCCCAACAGAGAACCCCCCGATGTCAGCTCCTGCAGCCAAGGCCTCTGCAGTCTCCTCCTTGGCCATTTTTGTGATGAAGTTCTTAGCAGAGTTGGACGTCTGTGTTTGGAGAGCTGCCCAGATGGCTCTGGAGATCTGAGTGTTCTTATAACTTATATCTTCACTAGGATTATTGATCATGCTTATTCTAACATTGTTACTGGATTTCTATTTACAAAAGGGGAAATAAGAGTTATATGGTAGATGTTTTAAAATTAAAAAGTGGCATTAACATCAGTCATAGTCCAGTAAGTAGCAAATACAATCTCTCTTAAAAGTGTTCAGCAGTTCTCTCCTGCACACAGAATAAAATTAAAATGCTATAGCCAGGCTTTCAAACCCCAACATGAACTGGTCCCCAGCCTACCTTTCATTTCTTACCATCCCTGAAAATACAGCTCCATTACAGACCATCAGAGTCCTGTATTCCCCAAAACACTTTGTATTATTCTAACATACTCCATGCTTTATGTTGGCATGCAAATTCCAAGTCTATCCCATCTTTCCTTCCCTCAGCCCCAACCAATCTTCAGGCTTCTGTTCAAACACCTCTTTGTTCACATGGCCTTTCCAGATTCCTAGTAAAAATTGATCTCTCCCTGATTAAAAAGACAATAATCCGTGTGGGAGAAGAGATCTGGGACCCATAAAACCTTGTGTCATGACCATAAGCAACAAAAATTCATACTAATGTGTTATCTAAAGACAAATACAAAAATAGTCATAGCAGCTTCTTCAGAATAGCCCCAAACTAGAAAAAGATGACATTGTCCATGAAACGGATTAAACAAACAAACAAAACTTTGTGGTACAGACATACAATACAATACAGCACAGCGAAAAAGAACTAACTACCACTATTGGTATATCATGGATAAATCTCAAAATGCTGAGTAAAGAAAACAAACAAACATATATAAGATTCCATTTAAATAAAGTAAAAAATAATCAAGAAGAGGGAACGGGGAGCAGGGTGATGGAGACAAGCAGGAGAAGGCTTTCAGGAATTCAATAATTCTCTATTTCTTGACTGAGATGGTGGCCACCTGGGTGTTCCCTTTGAGACACTATGTATCTTATGATTTGTGCACTTCTTTTGATCCTATATTTTACTTCAGTTAAAGTATTTTTTTTTTTTTAATTTCAATTCTCAGGGCGCCTGGGTGGCTCAGTCGGTTAAGCATCTGACTTCAGCTCAGGTCATGATCTCACAGTCCATGATTTCGAGCCCCACAGTGGGCTCTGTGCTGAAAATGCAGAGCCCACTTCAGATCCTCTGTCTCTGTCTCTCTCTGCCCCTCCCACTCTCACTCTCTCTGAAAAATAAACATTAAAAGAAAAAAAAAAAAGAATCTATTCCCTTAAATAAAGTCTGAACACTGCAGTCTCCTCTCTTTTCTCACCAGAAGACAGACCTTTGAAGAAACAACGCTCCTTTCCCTCAAGCACTAAGACAGCAGGACAGCTGCCTTCCACACAGAACAGTAACATCAGTACACAGAGTGGAGGTGTAGACACTTGCCTGATGTTTAATAGCATCATACAGTAACTGTCTTCCAGAAGGGCTATCAAAATCTCCAACAATCCAAAAAGTTACAGGCCTAATGAAGGAATCATCTGTATAAAAAGAAAACAACATACTGAGTCGGAGGGAAAAAAGCACATTCCACGTTTCAGTATTGTTCTTAAGCCACATAATTTCTGAAAACCATGCAAAAAATAAGAAAATGATGTTTAATAAAAATACAAAGCAGAAGTAGTGAAATTTCTCTACTAGAACGAAAGCAGGGTAACCCTCCAATTGGCTTAATTACAAGCTAGGAACATGCACTTATTAATTCTACTATGGTTTAGGCATCTGTTAGCATGTACAATGAAACATGTGGGTAACAGATCATAGTCTTTAATCATATGGATTTGTAACTTTCTGAAATAGAATTCTTTGCAAACATTTACACAAATTTTGTCTGCATTTGAAAAATTATCTACTGTTATCCACAGGTTCTAGAAAGGTCACAATAAAGTATCAATAAATTCTAAATCACAATGCTGCCTGAAACCACATAAGATAATTAAGAAAAGAAACAAAACATTCTAAAGTTTAAAGTTACCATAGATTTCCTTGGAGGACATTCCTAGACAGAGGTAAAGGAAAAAGAGTAGAAGAAAATGTCATTGCTATAACTGATGCCTACCGTAAAGTCAAAATTTTAAATAATGTCTAACATGATCAATCTTCTCTCTGCTCCGTAGTCCCCCTAATGGTACAGCACTGTTCCAGGGCCCCTCAGAACCAAATGGAGCAATTGTTTTTATTCACATAGATCTAGGAAGCCAGAAATTCTCTCTAGGAGAAGACTAAAGCATAGATAAAAATAGCTGCCTAGGGGCAATGATCTCACAGTTTATGAATTTTAGCACAGAGCCTGCTTGGGCTTCTCTCTCTCTCTCCCCACCCCCCCCCGCCCCCCGCCGGTCCTCCCCCGCTTGCATAGGCATGGGCATACTCTCTCTCTCTCTCTCTCTCTCTCAAAATACATAAATAAGCATTTAAAAAAAAAGAGCTGCCTTAAATGACAGTCAGTGCTCTGAAGGAGTAATAAGTGGCTAGAGGGGGAAAACATCTGTCTGCCATTAAAATATCATTTCACATAACTTTAGCCTAACTAGCTGATTCCGTATTAAAATCAGTTTTAAAATATGCACAAGGATTCCTAGAACCAAGTTTATCCTATAAACCCTAAAAAAATTAAATCAGTGTTGTCCCTGAAGAGGTAAGTCAAACTAATTTGCAATCCATTAACCCATGTTTACATCATGTTTTCATTTTAAGATCACGAAAATAAGTTTCATTTGACCTTAATATCTAATATAAATTTATAAAAACATTTGAATTTTCAAAAACATACAAAAGAATTTTAAATAGGTATTTCCTAAATTCAAATCATTGTAAGAAATAATGAACGAAATTATGGAATCTCCAATAGACACTTAAAGATTCAATTACTTCTACAAATACTAAAAAAAAAAAAATGCTGAATCCAAGATAAGCCAGAAATGGATTACCTTTCTTTGTCAGATAGTTCATACTATTGGCTATAGCAGCAGTTTTGCCTTGGGAATCCAAGACAGTAAATCTGGCATAGTCATCCACAAAAAAGTTACCTGAAAAAAAAATTGAAACAGATTTATAATTAACATGCCTAATTCAATCCAATGTTAATATTCAAATAATAAACTGATTTGACCATAATACAAGATTTATAAAAAACACATAAGTGAAATCTGTTGTTTCATGTTTACTGAACAAGTTCACAAGACACCTACCGATTAATCACATTTTAAGACACAAAGTTAATAAAAAATGGATACATCCCATATAACTTTCATGTATGTATATACATACATGCACCACTTTAACGGTTTATATTTATTCTATTCCACCCCTATGACTCTACAACTAGAAACCAATCTCTTAATAAGATCCCGAAACTCCTTGTCTCCCTTCCATAGTCGACGCACCTGAGTAAGCCCTTCCCCATACCATTGGGCGATGGAGGGCAAGAGGGAGAATGATGGGAGAGAAGATCTAAGACTCTGACTTTCATTTTTTACATGTCTAACAAAATAATACAATTTTAGCTTTAATACAAACAAAAGGTCATTTTCATTCTTTTTAGACAAGTCTCTTCTCCAACTAATGGCCTCTGGCCATGCTGTTATCAACCATTTTTCCTTGGGTTACTCTAGCTAAAATCCCAGTTTCATCGACTCATTCATTTGATCTGAACTACCCAGTAATTTCTTCCTACCTACAAAATGGTCTCTGTTCTGTATAATAAACCCTCTATGTCCAAGAATGTCCCCAATCTTCTGCATTACTGTGTTCCAACACAAATGCCACTCTTCTCTCACCATCCTCCAAGCACAGCTGGCTTATCCACCCCACCACCTATGTGTGTCCACCCATGCACCATCTGTCCTTTCACTCAACCAGCTATGCCTGGGGCCTACTATCCTTCCAGTCAGGATTCGAGTAAAAGGAAAGCAATGAGAAGTAAGAGCTCATGACATCATGCAGGGGAGGGGAAAAGGCTCCAAAAGACTTAAAGCCTTGAAACTTAGTATCCTTCTAAGAAGGTCCCAGGACAACAAAGGCCAAGGGCAGGGTAGGTAATAACAGAGCTAGGACCACTGGGTCAGAAGGATGCCGGCTGCTCCTCCAAGGACAGCTCCAACATGTTCATGAGGCAAACTGCATTTTCGGCCCTGTGAACCAGCATCACTTCACAGCTGAGCACTACAACATTTAGTGGAGAAAGGTACCCCAAAACACTGAACTACTGTTGTGCTCCTTATTCAGGAGTACTCCAAAAAGAGCTCTTTACAGTTTAATTTTAAATGATGGAAACAACAAAAACTTAGAACAAAGACTCATAATACTGCTTGATTTGCTCTATTCAAACTTGTGGTAAAAAGCTAAAACCTAACTATGAAGAAACAGTTTATCTCACTCTCTAACCACTTCATTTTTCAAACAGAAGCAGAGAGATGTCCCTCTTCCTCTAAAAGGAATTTGGTTTCAAGTTGATTAAAGACAGCTGCCATAAAGGAACAACCACACCTGGAGCTGTGTGCATCGCACCCACCACAGCAGCAAAGGCCCTTGGCTTGGACTTCTCTGTTATGCTTATCTTTCTCACCCAGTGACATCCCCAGGGCGAGTGACAACAGCTCCACCTCATTTCCAGCTATTTGCTGAAGTGGACTTCAGAGTCACAAGGAAAGGCAGAAGGAAGACACTGTTCACACAACTACCTCTGGAAAGGTATTCTTGTGGAAACAACTCAAATATCCATCAACTGAGGATTAGGTAAGCCAAATGTGGACTGTCCATATAAGAAAACATCAGCCATAAAAAGGCATGAAGTACTGAGACATGCTGCAACATGGGTAAACCTTAATAACTTTATGCTGAGTGAAAGAAGCCAGTCACAGAAAACTTGAATTATATGGCATATCCAGTAGAAAACTCCCTTAGAAACAGACACTAGGTCAGCAGTTGTGAGGGGAAATGGAGAGTAGCTACTAATGGTTACATGATTTCTTCTTGGGGCAACGATATATATTCTAAAATTAGACAGTGATGATTAGACAACTGAGAATACGTTAAAACAGTGTGCTTTAAAATGTGTAAGTTTTCAAAAGGCTGAGTTTTGTGGCATGTACACTATGTCTCAATGAAGGTTTATTTTTAGACAGGTATTCCTAGCTTCTCAGAGTAAAACCACCTGAGGTGTTCGTCCACATCACTGCTGGCTGATTCTAGAACAAAGATGAAGAAAAGACAGCTGCTTAACAGCTCTACAACTGTAAAAAAATAAAAAATAAAAAAAAAATACAGATGTAGTCTCATCACCCAAGGCCTGTTTAACTGGCATTTAAAAGACAATGGATTTTTTCAAAGCTTACAAGGATTTATCTATATAAGCTTGGAGAAAATTCCTGTGAATTTAGAGGCTAATATTATGAATTAAAACATAAGATTGTGTCACAATCTTAGGTTATCTTCTGAACATTACAATCCAACAGATGCAAAGGTTCTGAAACATAAATCAAAAAAGGTCCAAAGTTCTTCCTGAAATGATCCTTACTGGTTGCTGTTAAATCCAGGTATTCTCGCTCAGATGTCAAAATCCTCGAATTGATTCGTGGAACAACATTTGGCTGATTCATGATATACTCTACCACATCCTGATCATGGGACAATTCACCCTAAAAGGAAAAAAAGAACTGGTGGGAGTGGAACGAGCATTAAACCAATTACAGCAATAATCATTTATTAGGCACTAAAAAGCATTAACTTTATACTGGTAAGAGCCAAAAACTGAAGTTCTCATGTTATAGGTCCCTATCACTGCCAAGCACAGCTTGGCATGTTATTTATGTACATTACCTTTAACTCTGCATCAACACGAAGCCAATGTTAGTGACATCCATTTTAAAGATGGAAGCTGAGGTATAGAAAGATGACACACCTTACTCAAAGATCTAAGGGGATCCAAATATGAAATGCAAACCCATGTTTCTGTGGTCTCTCCACACATCACTGTTCTTCCCCCAGAAATAAGCAAACTCTACAAACTAGATAAAAGTTAACATAAAAAAAAAAAAATCCATCCTAAGATCTGCTCATAGTTAGCCTCTCTCCAAAGGAAAAAGGCAAATGCCTTCTCTTAAGCACTTAACGTATTTTATAAAAATCACTACAAGCTTTTTGCAACCTCAGGCATCCAAGTAATGCTACATTTCCAGAGTCACAATTACACAGCAGGGAGGAAAAATCACTTATCGTTTTCTCTTCCTTTTCATGCCTCTCAGATATACAGAAATACTTGTACTCCATGAAGTGATCTCAAATCGAAGCGTAAATGGCTATGGAAACTTGCAAGTTCTCACACTCAAAATATTTCATACAAAACAAAAAATTTTAAAGCGATTTTCAAGGAAGAGATAGATGTGAATCAAATATACACAGTCAAGTCTAAAAAACTCCAATCAGTCATCTTCTGTGGCTACTGATTATCCCAAGAAAGAGAAATCATATGCAAATTCTCAAACTATAAACTAATAATGAGTCTATGAACCATCCATACAACCCAACAGACTTACAGAGGTACTAGATGACTTAGTAGAGATGTACACCCCCATGTATACAACTTTGGTCTCTATTATAAATCTGAATTGATTCCAGTTAGAAGCCTAGCCAGCTGAGGGAAAGCAATTTGGCAACATCTATCAAAATTTTAAACGTACATAACTTTTGATGCAGCCTGTCTACACACACACACACACACACACACACACACACACACACACACAATGATTATTTCTAAGAGAAGATGAATGGCAGGCAAATAGGAGTGAATGGGTAAGTTTCTCTTCATTTATAACTCTATACACATTTTGAATTTCATACCATCTGCATATTGTACCTTTTTACAGTGACTCTAATTCAAAATTTTAAATGTATCATACCCTTTGACAAAACAATTCCAAAAATTGATATTTCTCAAAAAAATAAATAAGGTACAAAGATATACATATGAGACTATTCGCTGCAGCACTATTTATAACAGTACAATTTTACAAGCAATGTCCAATATCAGGGGATGAAATAAATGATTGTTCATTCTTTTTTTTTTTTTAAGTTTATTTATTTGTTTTGAGAGAGAGAGACAGACAGAGAGAGAGAGAGCACATGAGCCAGCATGCAAGTGAGGGGGGGCAGAGAGAGAGGAAGAGAGAGAGAGAATCCCAAGCGGACTCTGTGTCATCAGTGGAGAGCCCAACACAGGATTCAAACCCATGAACTGTGAGATCATGACCTGAGCTGAGATCAAGTCAGACACTTACATGACTAAGCCACCCAGGCGCCCCAATTATTGCTCGTTCTTAAAAAACTATGCAGCAATCTAAAAGTACTGACAGAGCTGTATGTTCAGAAACACAAAGCTAAAATGTATTCAATTAGAAAGGTAAGCTAAAAAATACAAATATAAACATACATTTCAACATACATGAAGTCACAAAGAGTTATTTCTCTAAGGACTGAGATGAAGGGAAGAACTTTCATTTTTACTTTACACACTTGAATATTCTCCCCAATTTAGTATCTTCTAAATATGTACAGGAGCACATATGACTTATGTCATAATATTTGAAACAAAACTTTCTTTAGCTAGACCAAACCAAACTTCTCACTGGCAATATAAGGAAAAACAGAGGAAAACTAGCATTCAAAAAGGAGTATTTGAAAATGACCATTCTTTTAAACAATAGGTATGTTGGTGTCTAAAAACAGAAAAACTCTTCTGAATTTTTACATCCAACAATGTTGTAAAAGAAATGGTTTAAGTGGATGCTGGAAAACAAAAATGTTTGAATTATCTTTCATCTTTTTATTAATATCACTTGAACAAAGAAAGTAATTATCAATTCTTCTAGACTATTCTTAACTTTGGAAAATTAAGCTAAATTCATTCAAATAAAAACTATGTTTTCGTATTTTATTTCAGTAGCTCCATGAATAATAAATTCCCTAGTAAACTACCAGGATAGGTCCTCATTCATAAGGAGACATGTAATAGAATTTAGCCAACACTTTTTACGTTTTTTGGGCTTGTTTTAATAAATGCCCTAACAATCAGCACAATAAATAGCTTCTTTTAAAAATATATTTCTGGACTTTTCAACATATGGTGCTGGAAAAACTGGATACCTACATGCAAAAGAATAAAGTGAGACCCTTACACCATTCACAAAACTTAACTCAAAATAGATCAAGGCTGCAACTATAAAATTCTTGGAAGAAAACTTCGGAGAAAATCTTCAAGACATTGGATTTGACAATGACTTCTCGGCACACCAAAATCACAGTCAACAAAAGAAAAAACAGGTAAACTGGACTTCAACAAAACTCAAAACTTTTGTGCATCAAAGGACACTATCAAAAAAATGAAGAAGACAACAGAATGGAAGAAAATACTTGCAAATCACATCTGATAAGGGATAAATATCCAAAATATGTAAGAAACTCTACACTTCAACTACAAAAAAAAAAAAAAAAAGCCTAATTTGAAAATGAATAAAGGACTTGAATGGACATTTCTTCAAAGAAGATACACATATGGCCAATAAGCAAATGAAAAGATGCTCAGTCTCTTTAGTCCTTAAGGAAATGCAAATAAAAACCACAATAGGATACCACTTCACACAAACTAGAATGGCCATTATCAAAATAATAGAAAGTAGGGATACCTAGGTAGCTCAGTCCCTTGAGTATCAGGCTCTTGATTTTGGCTCAGGTCATGATCCCAGGGTTGTGGGATGGAGCTCTACTCAGGATCTGTGCTAAGCTTGGAACCTGCTTAAGATCCCTTATCCCTGCCCCTCCCCCTCTTCTCTTTCCCCAGCTCCCTCTCTCTAAATTAAAATTTTTTTCAATGTTTATTTTTTTGAGAGAGAGACAGAGCGGGAGCAGAGGAAGGGCAGAGAGAGAGGGAGTCAAAATCCGAAGCAGGCTCTAGGCTTTCAGCTGTCAGCACAGAGTCCAACCTGGGGCCTGAACCCATGAACCGTGAAATCATGACCTGAGCCGAAGTCAGCTGCTTAACCAACTGAGCCACCTGGGCACCCCTCTCTCTCTCCAAATTAAAAAAATAATAAATTATTTTTTAATAACAGAAATTAACAACTGTCAGTAAGGATGTGGAAATAATGAAATTTTTGTGTATTTGTTGGTAAAAATGTGAAATGTTATGGCTTCTATAAAAACCAGTCCAGTAGTTCCTCAAAATGTTAAAAGATAGAATATCCATAAAATCCAGCAATTTTCCTAGGTATATACCCAAAAGAATTAAAAGCAAAGACTTGAACAGATATTTATACACCAATGTTCACAGCAGCATTGTGAACTAGCCAAAAGGTGGAAACCCAAATGTCCAAAACATGAATGGATAAATAAAATGTAGTATATACATATCATTCCATTTTATAGGAAGGAAATCAATTCTGACATGCTACAACACATATGAACCTTAAAATAAGCAAGACACAAAAATGACAAATATTCTATGATGCCCTCTAGAAGAGGCAAACTCATAAACACAAAAAGCAGGAGAGTAGTTATCAGTAGCTGACAGAAGCCAGCAATGAGGAATTATTATTTAATGGGTAAACGGTTGCTGTTTGAGATGATCAAATATTCTGGTGATGGATAGTGGTAAATGCTGCATAATACTGAATGTACTTATTATATCTCTATTCATAATTTAAAGTGGTTAAAATGATAAACTTTTATGCTTTATATATTTTACTACGATAAAAATACTGTATGTGAGAGTGACATTGAGCAGAATGATAGAGTGATGATCTCTGAAAGCCCCTCCTCAAAAAACAAAAAACAAAAAAATCATCAAGGACACTAGAAAAAAATCATCAATTTTTTTCAAAACTCTGGAAATTAACCAAAGGCTTGCAAAATTCCAAATACTTTTATTCAAAATATGGCTAAATCCTGGTAGCAAAAATAACCTTCAAGACACTTTAACTTGCCCTATTGCTATCTACCTCTCCCAGCTACACAGGAGTCTTGAAAACCAGTAACTCTGAAATAAATGTAAATACCAGCAGACTAGGAATATTCCCAGGTGCTCTCTCCAGTTGAGCTGAATTAGATCATATTGTACCAACAGCTTTTTCCTAGGTATCTTTGTCAAAAGAATCAGGAGCAATTGTTTAATATCTCAGTTGCTTGAAGTGGTGACAAACGTTGGGCTCACATGAAGTGGCAAAAACATAAAAGAAAAAGTTTGGGAATGAGATGTCCATAACAGGTTTTGAAACGCTTTCACATACTCCTTGGAATCTAAAAGGCCACATGCACAGTGTCCAGGGATATGTTTAAGCTCAAGAAAAATCTTAGAAGGCCCTAACGCTCTCACTTCTGACTAACCTGACACTGTTCAAGCAAGAACTGAAGGCTACGGCAGAGTTGTAAACTGCCTGGGGAAGGCTCAAGGAGCACCCCAACATGTATACAAACACTCCTGGGGAAAAACAGGAGACTTTCTTAGACTCTCGAATTTAAGAAAATCTCTGTTTATTCATTAGCTGACCAATAAGTTAACAAGCAGAGACTTAAACGCTACATGGGACAAAGAATACAGACTTTAAAGAATTAGCACGGGAAAGTCACAAAACAACCACTCCAACAACAGACCCTGGCAAGGCAGAGACCCTGATTTCTAGAAGTGTCACATTATATTAACGAAAATGCCCAGTTATCAACAAAAATTTAAAAGACGTACAAAAAAAATGACTATATGGCCCACACTAAGGAAAAGAACAGTTAGTATATATAGTTCCTAAAATAGCCCAAGTATTGGACTTACTCCACAAAGACTTTAAATCAGCTATTTTAAATATATCCAAAAAAACTAAAGGAAATCCTATCTCACAAACTAAAGGAAACTTTGGGACTTATGACTCACCAGATAGACTATATCAATAAAGAGAAAGAAATTATGGAAATGGACCAAATAGAAAAACCAGACTTAAACATACAATAACTGAAATTAAATATCCACTAGAAGGACTCAATAGCAGATTTTAGCTGACAGGGAGAAAAAAACACCTCAGTAAACTTGAAGATATGTCAACTGAGATTACCCAGTCTAAGGAATAGAAAGGAAGAAACTTGTGGGATGCTACAGAGTATCAATATACATATCTGTCCAGAAGGAGAAGAAGGAAGAAAGAGACAGTTGTGTAATAAAGAATTTGTCTGGCTCCCTTGTTAAAGTAATCTCTTAATCCTGGAGTTTCCTGAGTAATAGGAGTGGCATCTTTGTTACTCATGGTAGGCCCCTCAGACCATACAGTTTATACTAATAAGGTGACTCATGGTGGGCCTTTCAACAGTTCACACTAATGAAACAATTCAATGAAGGCTGCCCAAGCCAGAAAGACCAACCATGCGATTAGAGGTTTGGGGCTATAGTATCAGTCTCAACTCCGGCAACAGCAAGAGGGGCTAGAGATGGAATTCAATTACATAGCCAATGACAATCATGGCTACATAGGTAGCCCCAATAAAAACTCTGGACACCAAAACTGGGCTGAGCTTCCTTGGCTGGCCATACCCCAGGCGTTACCACACACCAATGAACAGGAAGGATAATGTATCCTGACTTCATGGGGAGAAGAGAACACAATCTTTGTTTGGAACCTTCCCAAACCTTGTCCTATGCACCTCACCCTTTAGCTGGTTCACATTTGCATTACTGTATCATCGTAACACAAATTGTAAGCATAGCATTATCCTGAGCTCTGTAAGCTCTTCTAGCAAATTACCAAAACTGAGGAGGATATTATGTGCCCCTGCATTTTTATCCAGTTCATACTTATTAAGGGTGACTGGGGGACCCCCAAACTTGTGCCCACTGTCTGTCTGAAGTGAGGGCATGTTTGTGGGAAATTGTGTCCTTAAACTGTCAAATTTGGCCTAACTCTGAGTAGTTTGGTGTCAGAAGTCATTACAGGCAGAAATACTACTAGAAGAAATAATGACTGGTAAGCTCCTAATTTTGATATTTAAGAAATGTAATGTACTCCAGTAGGAAAACTCATAGTTCCATACCTAGACATAATTAATGACATGTCAAAAGTGAAACACAAAGAAAGGATCCTGAAAACAGGAAAAGAGACTCCTAACCTCATACGATTAACAGCTAGTTTCCAAGAGAACACAGAGATCAAATGGCAATGGAATGACATATTAAAAGTGCTAAAAGGAAAAGACAGTCAACCAAGAATTCCATATCCAGGCAAACTATCACTCAAAAGTGAAGGATAAATAAACACATTCCCAGAAAAACAAAAACAAAGAATTTTTCACTGGCATATGTAACCCAAAATAAACAGTAAGGAGATTCCCTGAAAATGAAAAGGCACACAAGATAATAAACTGAATCCCTACCAAAAAAAAAAAAAAAAAAAAAAAAAAAATGTGTACAAGTAAACGTAACTATATAGGTAAATATAAAAAGGGTCTGAATGTATTTTTGTTTGTAACTCTTTTTTCTATTTCACTTATGCGACAACAATAAAAAGCACCGCTTATAAACTGATACTGATGGGCATATAATAAAGATACAATTTGTAAGACAATAACAACATAATGTGGGGAATAAACAGAGCTATATAAGAGCAAGGATTTGGTACACTAGTGAAATTAAGTTGGTATAAAAAATTTAACAACTATAAGGGGTGCCTGGGTGGCTCAGTCAATTGAGTGACAGACTTCAGCTCAAGTCACAATCTTGCAGTTTTCAAGTTCAAGCTCTGCGACAGGCTCTGTGCTGCCAGCTCAGAGCCTGGAGCATGCTTCAGATTCTGAGTCTCCCTCTCTCTCTGCCCCTACCCCACTCACACTCTGTCTCTGTCTCTCCCAAAAATTAAACATTAAAAAAAAAAAAAAACTGTAACAACATTACATAAAAATCATAATATACCATATCAATAGATAAAGGACAAAACCACAGGATCACCACAGAAAAAGAATTTGACAAAATCTAACACACTTTGATGATTAAAAAAATTCAATAAACAAAGAACAGAAGAAAACTTCCATGAACTGACAAAGGGAATCCACAAAAAACCCATGGCTAATATACTTACAGGTAAAAAAGTAAAGCTTTCCCCCCTAACATCAGGAAGAAAACAAGGTTGTCCATTTACAGTACTTTTATTCAGCATCATACTAGGAAGTTCTAGCCAGGCAATTACACAGAAGGAGGAAGAGGAGAAGGAGGAGGAGGAGGAGGAGGAAGAGAAGAGAAGAAGGAGGAGGAGAAGGAGGAGGAGGAGGAGGAGGAGGAGGAGGAGGAGGAGAAGGAGGAAGAGGAGAAGGAGAAAGAGAAACAGGGGGAGGAGGAGAAGGAAGAGGAGAAGGAGGAGGAGGAGAAGAAGGGGGGAGGAGGAGGAGGGAAAGGAGAAGTAGGAGGCGGAGGAGGAGGAAGAGAAGAAGGAGGAGGAGGAGAAGGAGGAGGGGGAGGAGGAAGAGGAGGAGGAAGAAGAGGAGAAGGAGGAGGAGGGGGGAGGAGAAGGAGGAGGAAGAGGATGAGGAGGGGGGAGAAGGAGGAGGAGAAGGAGAGGGAGGAAGAGAAGAAGCAGGAGGAGGAGAAGCAGAAGAAGGAGGAGGAGGAGGAAGAGGAGGAGGAGGAGGAGAGGAGGAAGGAGGGAGAGGAGGAGGAGAGGAAGGAGGAGGAGGGGGAGGACGAGGAGGAGAAGGGAGAGGGAGGAGGGGGAGGAGGAAGAGGAGAAGGAGGAGGAGGGGGGAGGAGGAGGGTGGAGGAGGAGAAGGAGGGGAGGAGGAGGGGGAGGAGGAGGAAGAGAAGAAGGAGGAGGAGGAAGAGGATGAGGAGGAGGAAGAGGAGGAGGAGAAAGAGGAGGAGGAGGAAGAAGAGGAGAAGGAGGGGGGGAGGAGAGGGAGGAGGAGGAGGGGGAGGAGAGGGAGGAAGAGAAGAAGCAGGAGGAGGAGAAGAAGCAGGAGGAGGAGAAGCAGAAGAAGGAGGAGGAGGAGGAAGAAGAAGAGGAGAAAGAGGAGAAGGAAGAGGAGAAAGAGAAGGAGGAGGAGAAAGAGAAGGAGGAGGAGAAAGAGAAGGAGGATGAGAAAGAGAAGGAGGAGGAGAAAGAGAAGGAGGAGGAGAAAGAGAAGGAGGAGGAGAAAGAGAAGGAGGAGGAGAAAGAGAAGGAGGAGGAGAAAGAGAAGGAGGAGGAGAAAGAGAAGGAGGAGGAGAAAGAGAAGGAGGAGGAGAAAAAGAAGGAAGAGGAGAAAGAGAAGGAGGAGGAGAAAGAGAAGGAGGAAGAGAAAGAGAAGAGGAGAAGGAGGAGGAGGAGGAGAAGGAGGAGGAGGAGATGGAGGAGGAGGAAGAAGAGGAGAAGAAGGAGGATGAGAAAGAGAAGGAGGAGGAGAAAGAGAAGGAGGAGGAGGAGGAAGAGCAGGAGGAGGAGGAGCAGAAGGAGAAGAAGAGAAAGACATCCTGATTGAAAAGGAAGAATCAATACTATGTTAGATGACATGCTTTTGTCATCATCTGTAAGATGACAATATTTTCCACATAGAAAGTTTCAAAAAAAAAAAAAGGCTATTAGAATAAAATGAGTTCAACAAGATTGCAGCATGTAAGATCAATATACAAAAATCAATTGTATTTCTATTCACTATCAATGAATGATCCAAAAATTAAATTAAGGGGGCGCCTGGGTGGCTCAGTCGGTTAAGCATCCAACTCCTGATTTCAGCATGTATCATGATCTCATGGTTCTGTGATTTTGAGCCCACATTGGACTCTATGCTGAGAGTGTGAAGCCTGCCTGGGATTCTCTCTCCTCTCTCTCTGCCTCTCCCCAACTCACAAAGTGTCTCCCTCCCACCTCCCTCTCTCTCAAAATAAACATTTTAAAAGTTTTAAAAATATTAAATTAAGGAAATAATTCCACTTATAGCATCAAAAGGACAAAATACTAACAAATAAATTTAATGAAAAAAGTGTAGACTCCTTCATTGGAAACTACAAAACATCACTGAAAGAATAACAAGACCTAAATAAATGGAAATACATCCTGGGTTCATGGGTTAGAAAATTCAATATTGCCAAGATGTCAATACTCCTCAAACTGATCTACAGATTCAATGCAATTCTTATCAAAACCAAACGGTCCCTTTTGGCAGATACTGACAAGCTACTCCTACAATTCATAAAAAAAATGAAGGGGACACAGACAAGCCAAATAACCTTTTAAAAAAGTAAAAAAGAGAAAGAAAAACCCAAAGTTGGAAAATTCATACTTGATTACAATGGTAGTCAAGACTGTGAGGGGGGAAAAAAAAAAGACCGTGAAGTATTTACATAAGAACAAATATATAGATGAATGGAAAACAAGACAGTTCAAAAATAAATCTATACATTGGAGCACCTGGCTGACTCGGTTGAGCACCTGACTCTTGATTTCGGCTCAGGTCATGATCCCAGGGTCATGTAATCAAGCCCTGCACTGGGCTCCACACTCAGTGTGGAGCCTGCTTAAGCTTCTCTCTCCCTCTGCCCCTCTCCCCTGTTCATGCACTTTCTTTCTAAAAAAATATAATAAAATAAATAAATCTATACATTAATGTTCAATTTATTTTTGACAAGGGTGCCATGACAATTTAATGGGAGAAGAGTATTCTTTTCAATAAATAGTATTGGGACAACTGAATATCCCAAAAGACAGCCAGTTGCATGCCAAATTGGATAGGATTAAAAAAAAAAAAAAAAAAGTGGACTCCTACCTCACACCATATAAAAAAACTAACTGAAAATACATCCAAGAACTAAATTTAAGAGGGAAAACTATAAAACAGAAGAAACACAGGCATAAATCTTTGAGGCCTAGAATTAAGCAATAATTTTGTACATACGGCACAAACAGCACAAGGAACAAAATAAAAAAAAAAACAAATTGGACCTAATCAAAATTTAAAACATCTGTGATTTAGAAGACACCACCAAGAAAGTGAAAAGACAAACCATGAAATTACAGAAAACATTGGCAAATCCTATATATAAGGGATTGGTACCCAGAACACATACAGAACTCATAACAGTAACAAAACAAGTAGCCCAATTAAACACAGGCAAATAATTTTAATAGACATTTCTCCAAAAAAGATATAAGTGCTCAATAAGCATGGGAAACAAAGCTCAACCTTATTCATGTTTGAGTAATGCAAGTCAAAACCACAATGCAATACCACTTCATACCCATTAGGATATACTCAAAGAAACACACAGTATCGATTGTTGGCTAGAATGTGGAAAAAGTAGATAGAACCTGCACACATTGTTGGTAGCAAAGTATAATGCTTTGGTGCTGCCCCTTTGGAAAACAGTCGAGCAGTTCCTCAAACTGTTGAAAACAGAATTACTACATAAATAGGCAATTCCACTTCTACGTAGAATGGACACACAAGACAAATAAGAACACGTCTACACAAAAACTTGTGTTTGATTGTCTACGGCAGCATTATTCACAGTAGCCAAAAAATAGAAACCTAAATATACATCAACTGATGAATGGATTTTTAAAATGTGGTACATCCATTCTAGGAACTATTATTTGGCCATAAAAAGAAATGAAGTACTGATACATGCTCCATCAGGGATAAACTTTAAAAATGTTATGCTAAGTGAAAGAAATCAGACATATAAGACCACATATTCAATGATTCCATTTATATTTAATGTCTCAAATAGGCAAATCCATAAAGAAAATAGATTTGTGGTCACCAGGGGCTACTGTAGGGGAAATTGGGAGAGTGAACGCTACAGTGTGTTGGATTTTCGAGGGGTAGTAATAATGTTCTAACATTAGACAGAGGTGACAGTTGCATAAACTCTATGTATACACTAAAAACACTGAACTTTCCACTTTAAAAGACTGAGTTTTATGGCACGTCAATTACCCGTCTCAGCAGTAAATGTGTGTATGTGTATATAAATATTTGAGTCTTTCCTAAGTCAAAATTCCTTACAAGTAAAACAAATGCCTCTTAGAAATGCTAACTACTTTAAAATGTTTTAAACATTTAAACATTTAATCTTGAAAACAATAAACTTAGCTGTTTCAAATACAATGCACAAAGTCTCATGGATATTCTCAATATAGCAGAACTTGCTGGGAGTCTACAAACCAACTATAAGTGGTGTATGAAAAACAGTAATACTTACAGAATGTTCTTGCTTACTACAGAGACTACAAAAACATAAGCAAACCATTCTCTTTCAAAATCAGCCTTGAAATACCACTCACCAAGTATACTGCTCTCTGGAAAAAGGTTGTGGTCTCCAGGATTTTGTGCATTGTGATGGTTTCCAACTCATCAGGATCTAGCTGTTCCTTTTCAAAGGGCATTCCGTTGAACAGAACAACAGGCAGTGGACCAACCCCAGTCTGCTCATAGTAGCCTCTCGCTTCCTGAAACACAAGGGACCACAAACAACGTGTTTTGTCCTTTGTGAGACAAACAGAACAAAGCATATTTTTCATACATACGTGTGCTAACAAAAAAAGCAAAATCAACAGAAATATAGTTACCAAGAAATAACTAAAAACATTTAAAAAATGTCAGAAGTGACATAGTTAATATCCTACTGGGTAATCTGGAATTGAATTATTGAGTTTTTGTAAAACCACAAAACCTTGCCAATTAGAAAGTGATTTGGGGGTGAGGGTACTGTGAAGCTGTCCAGGCTACCAAACCTTAATTACATATACTATAGCTAACATTGTAAAAACACACCCTTTAACAACGATGGAGACACTGTATCTTGGCTATCCAAAGCAGTAGCCACTAACCACATGTAACTACTGAGCACCTAAAATTAATTAATTTCCATTTTAAAAGCCACATGTGAGGAAAAAAAAAGCCACATGTGGCTAGAGGCTACATAATGCGCAGCACAATGACAGACTGCTGTAAATTATGAGTGCCCCTGTGCAGACAGCCTGAGATGAAATATTTACACTCCAATCTAAATTAAAGAGGATCCGTGTCATTAACAAAGAAATTACACTTTTAAAAAACAAAACAAGGCTGATGGGAAGACAGTGCTTAAAAATTGCTCCATAATATACTAAACCTCATCTTCTTCTAAGACAAAGAGGTTCCTTTCCAGGGAAATGCCAGGCCAACAAAAAGGCAAACAAGCCTACAATGAAGAGTCTTCTCTGATTGTCAATATAGGTTCATTCCCCCCAGATATCAACCACAGACCCAAGACTAGCTTGCCAGAGTAAAACCCACACTACTACGCAAGATGTAAAAAGCATTCCTTAAAACATTCTGGTTAGACATCTTTTAACTGATACTTTCTGAAAATAGTAGAATTATATATAGCCTCTATTGTAGATATCACAAATAGAAAAGTACTTCAGCTGGATAACTGGTAATCAGCAGCAGCAACAGACTGGTTAGTTTCTAATCAGATCTGGCCACAGTAGTATCTGATGGGACAGACTTACCAGATGGACTCTAATATGGCACAAGGAGAAAGGCCTTCTAGGTTGATTTCTGCCATTTCTATCTACCATAGTATAAACTTTTAAAATTTACACTTACAAAATTCTTACCATGTTAATTCTGTTCTTTGATGTCTCAACTATTTCGAAGATATTCATCAAAAACTCAATTCTAATATACTCTGAGTTTTGAAAATAATCCCCCCAACAAAACAAAACAAAACAAAACAATACCCACATTATAACTCTAAGCGACAATAAGTGACACTGGTTTTCTCGGGAAATGGCAACTAAGTGAAAATCAGGAGAGGGACATGTTTTGACTATATACCTTCTTTCCTGCAAAGCATAAATAACTTACCAGACCAAATAACAGAATGTAGCCTAATTACCAAAATGCCAAACTTAAAAATTACATATGAGAAGTTCTATCGATAACTAAAAATATTAATTATAAATAATTTTAAAACCTTAATAATTACAGCTAAGGTCTTGTGAATGAGCTATTCAAATGGTAACAGATTAATAAGGACCCAGAGTTAACATGCCAAATGCAAAACGTCTTTATGTATAAGGTAGAAATTAAATATCATTATCCTACTAGCTTGAAAGATACAAATATACACCTATAGACTATCTTATCTTCAGTTTATAAATTCTACTTTAATTATACTGCCTAGTTTTAAAAATAATTACAACTTTCAAATACACAGAGGATATCATAGCTTCAGATTTATAACAAAAGATACAGAAATTTATAAGTGTAGTAACAACTGCTAAATGAAATCATTCCTCCTTTAAAAAACTTTCAAAAGAATCTTCTCTTGGGTTTTTTCATATGCAGAGGTACAACTCCTACACTTTTGAAAATCTTATTAATCATTAGATTCTTAGGACTTCTGGGAATCTCACAACATCCCTGTCATGAAAGTATATGTTTACCCAAGCAGCTGGGAAATTAAGTGGCATAAATACAAAGAAGATGATCTGCTTACATGGGAAGGGCCTCTAATCAGTTCTTTTCTTGGAAAAGAACCAAGTCTAAGGAAATTACTGAGGAGCTAGGTCTGTTACACATTTATTTGACTCCTCAGTAAAATCAAGATTTCAACACATGTGAAAAATATCCTTTTTCCCAATATGTCTAATATTTTTCAAGAAAATACAATCATCCACAATAAAAAGACAATTATAGGGGCGCCTGGGTGGCGCAGTCGGTTGAGCGTCCGACTTCAGCCAGGTCACGATCTCGCGGTCCGTGAGTTCGAGCCCCGCGTCAGGCTCTGGGCTGATGGCTCAGAGCCTGCAGCCTGTTTCCGATTCTGTGTCTCCCTCTCTCTCTGCCCCTCCCCCGTTCATGCTCTGTCTCTCTCTGTCCGAAAAATAAATAAACATTGAAAAAAAAAAAAATTATATACTGCTTCCTCGTAGGATGAGAGAAAATTAAAGTGAAACGTTTTCCAGGTGGGGGGATGGGTGAACAGAATCACTTATGATGAGCGCCAAGTAATGTATAGAATTGTTGAACCATTATATTGTACACCTGAAGCTAATATAATACTGTATGTTAATTACACATGAATTAAAAAATTTGGAGGCACCTGAGTGGCTCAGTCGGTTGAGCATCCAACTTCGGCTCAGGTTATGATCTCGTGGTTCATGAGTTCAAGGCCCACATCAGGCTCTCTGCTGTCAGCACAGAGCCTGCTTTGGATCCTCTATTCCCCTCTCTGACCCTCCCCACTTGTGCTCTCTCAAAAATAAATAAAACATTAAAGACAAATTTTTTTAAAAAACAACATAAGATCTAATGTTAACGTGGTAAAAAGCAAGCAAGCACATTGGGAGAAAATCCAGCATTTCTCTAAGGGAAAAAAAATAATAAAGCTAGACATTTTCCAAATGTAAAATATGAGAAAAATTCATGAATTCCCTCAATTCTTGGTATTACCAAAGTGGTCCTTCTTTTATTTCACCTATTCTTTTTTTACAGAGTGCTACTCTTGCTGTTTGTGTCTATCTGGAAAATCACTGGGTACCACATCAGTTTTATTTGATTTTAAAAACCATATAAGGCAACGGAGCGAACGGAAGAATGCAATACAACAATGGGATGCTCTTCAGCCCTCAGTAGATCTCATGACCAGCTGCAACCCAAAACCTGGCCTGATACACCTTAAAACAAGGGGACTGAACACTAAAGCAGAAGTGACATCAGTATTGTGGCTGAACAGGACATCCCTCATTGGTGGCCCCCAACAACAATTTGGTATCTATCCACAACGAAAGTGCCTTTGTGGAAGCCTTGGAATCCAGCACCATATGCCAAGGAAATCAGAAGAAGGCTCACCCACCTGAGCATCAGGTAACAGGCATACAGACTTCAACCCTAGCTGTGGACCCTACGTTGGCTCATTAACTGGCTCCACCTTCTCCCAGCCATAGTTTGAGGAGCCCTAGAAAAAACTGTCTTAAGCAATCACCTTCAGACAAGACAGTCTTTGTGTAAGTCCAGGTTTCCAGCACAGAAGTTCCAATACACCACTCGAGCAAAAAAAAATATGAGATTGGATGCACTGGAGAAGAAGATCCACCCTCCGCCAAAGCAGCAAGAGAGATCTTCTGGGCCCATGATTTCTCCTGTAGGGGTAACTGAGAACAAGTGAGCAAACACTCAACTTCCCCAGCTATATGGGACATTGCCAAAGAGGCTCATTTCTCTCTCACCCCATCGAGAGTACTCAATTGTGAGCTGCGTGACTGAGAGTAGAAAGACGCTGGGGGAGGGCTGCAGACAGTACTCTCAGAAAGCATTTAAAGGGGATGGATCCTAGGGCAACTGGATGACTCAGTCGGTTAGGCGTCCAACTTTGGCTCAGATCTCATGCTTCGTGGGTTTGAGCCCTGCATCAGGCTCTGTGCTGACAGCTTGGAGCTTGGAGCCTGCTTCAGATTTTGTGTCTCCCTCTCTCTCTGCTCCTCCCCCACTCGCACTCTGTCTCTCTCTCTCTCAGAAATAAATAAACATTCAAAAATAAAAAAATAATTTTTACTCTATCACGGACTCCCATCAAGAAGCCACCCATGAGCTACTGTGGACACTTCATCCACAGATCCCACCAAATGGCTACAGGCAGACACTCACAGCACTCAGCTCACCTCACCCACACTCACCCTCCCCCTGTAGCCAGCTCCATGTGTATGCTCCTGACAGTGTTGGCAAGAGTGAATTTTGCCAGATGGCTAGTGAGCAAGCACAGAAAGCCAGCCCAAACACGTGGGCCAGAGACAGACAAAATACATGAGCTTTAGGGCCACCTTGGGGAAAATAAAAGAAAGGCAGTCAGCACCCAGCCTTGGGCACTGTAGAATTGAGAAGTTACACAAGCTTAAGAATTCTGTACAAGAAAGAACAAGTATGGAGCATATGTATCCACAGATGGCCTAAGAAAGCCTCAGAATTCCTAGCAGGTCTGACAGAAAGTACTTCTCTCCCAAAGGCAGTTAGTAAAGACTGCAGGAGGTGACTGCTATCTTAAATGCAAAGAAAGCAACACAAAACTACAAGGAACATCAAGAAAGCGTAATAGCATCAAAGGATTGCAATAATCTTTCAGTAACCAATTTCAAAGAAATAGATATTTGTGATTTACCCAATAAAGAATTCAAAAAAATTGTTTAAAGGGAAATTCAATTACCTACAAGAAAACACAGGAAGATAATTCAACAACAACAAAAAACCACAAACAAAATCACAAGTTTAGCAAGAAGAGAGAGAAATCAGGGGCACCTGGGTGGCTCAGTCGGTTAAGCATCCAACTTCAGCTCAGGTCATGATCTCACGGTCCATGAGTTCGAGCCCCACGTCGGGCTCTGTGCTGACAGCTCAGAGCCTGGAGCCTGCTTTGGATTCTGTGTCTCCCTCTCTCTCTGACCCTCCCCCATTCATGCTCTGTCTCTGTCTCAAAAATAAATAAACATTAAAAAAAATTTAAAAAAAAGAAGAGAGAGAAATCATAAAAAAAAGAACCAAACAGATACTCTGGAGCCAAAGAATACAACAAATGAAAGGAAAAATGAAATACCATTAATATCAGAATAGATCAGTGCTCGCTTCGGCAGCACATATACTAAAATTGGAACGATGCAGAGATTAGCATGGCCCCTACACAAGGATGACACTCAAATTTGTGACGCATTCCAGATTTTTCTGAGATAGCACCTCACACCAGAGTAGTTTAAATGAACAAATCAGGAGACTATAGATGCTGGCGAGGATGTGGAGAAACAGGAACCCTTTGCACTATTGGTGGAAATGCAAACTGGTGCAGCCGCTCTGGAAAACAGTGTGGAGGTTCCTCAAAAAATTAAAAACAGATCTACCCTATGACCCAGCAATAGCACTGCTAGGAATTTACCCAAGGGATACAGGAACGCTGATGCAGAGACACATGTACCCCAATGTTTATAGCAGCACTTTCAACAATAGCCAAATTATGGAAAGAGCCTAAGTGTCCATCAACTGGTGAATGGATAAAGAAGATATGGTTTATATACATAACAGAATACTACCTGGCAATGAGAAAGAATGAAATCATGTCATTTGCAGCAACATGGATGGAACTGGAAAGTATTATGCTGAGTAAAATAAGTCAGTCAGAGGACAGATACCATGTTTTCACTCATATGTGGAACTTGAGAAACTTAACAGAAGACCATGGGGGAAGGGAAAGGAAAAAATAGTTACAGAGAGGGAGGCAAACCATAAGAGACTCTTAAATACAGAGAACAAACTGAGGGTAGATGGGGGAGTGGGGAGGGTGGGGGAGAGGGGAAAATGGGTGATGGGCATCAAGGACGGCAGTTGTCGGGATGAGCACCGGGTGTTATATGTAAGCCAATTTGACAATAAATTCTATTCATAATAAAAATAAAATTTAAGCAAAAAAAAAAACAAAAACAGTATCAGACTAGATCAGGGGTACCTGGGTGGTTCAGTCAATTAAGCGTCCAACGCCTGATTTCAGCTCAGGTCATGATCTCATGGCTCGTGAGTTCAAGCCCCACATTGAGCTCTGTGCTAACAGCTCAGAGCAAAAAGCCTGCTTCGGATTCTCTGTCTCCCTCTCTGCCTCTCCCCTGCTCAGGCTCTATCCCTCTCTCAAAAATAAACAAACATTAAGAAAAAAGCTTTAAAAAAAAAAAAAAGCTTATTTAAAGAAATAATGGCTGAGAACTCCCCAAATCTAGGGAAAGATTTGATCAAGTTCATGACACTTATAGGTCACCAAATAAAATCAACTTAAAGCAATCCTCTGCAAGATACATCATAATAATAAAACTGTCAAAAATCAAAGACAAAGATAGAATCTTGAAAGCAGCAAAAGAAAACACGCTTCCCTTACCAGGGAAGGTTCAGAGCAGATTTCTCAAAAGAAACCTTCCCAACCACAAAAGAGTGGGATGATATCAAAGTGCTGAAAGATAAATACTGCTAACCAAGAACACACTACCTGGCAGAGTTATCCTTTAGAAATGAAAGAAAGGTAAAGACTTTTCCCAAACAAACAGAAGTGGAGATACTTCAGCACCACTAAACCCGTCTTACAAGACATGGTGAAAGGAGTTGTTTAAGCTGAAATGAAAGATGATTAACTAGTGACATAAAAACACACAAAAATATACAACACACTGCTAAAGGTAGGTATATAGTCAAATTAAGAATATTCTATGGGCGCCTGGGTGGCTCAGTTGGTTAAGCGTCTGACTTTGGCCCAGGTCATGATCCCACAGTTAGTGAGTTCAAGCTCCACATTGGGCTCTCTGCTGTCAGCAAGAAGCCTGCTTCAGATCCCCTGCCTCACTCTCTCTCTGCCTCTCTCCCCTGCTCACGCTCACGTTCTCTCTCTCAAAAACAAACAAACCTAGGGGCGCCTGGGTGGCGCAGTCGGTTAAGCGTCCGACTTCAGCCAGGTCACGATCTCGCGGTCCGTGAGTTCGAGCCCCGCGTCGGGCTCTGGGCTGATGGCTCAGAGCCTGGAGCCTGCTTCCGATTCTGTGTCTCCCTCTCTCTCTGCCCCTCCCCCGTTCATGCTCTGTCTCTCTCTGTCCCAAAAAAATAAATAAATGTTGAAAAAAAATTTAAAAAAAAACAAACAAACAAAAAAAAAAACAAACCTAAAAGAAAATTCTAATAACCGCTGGGTTAACCACTTAATAACTCTAATATAAAAGTTAAAGGGCAAAAGTATTAAGAATAACGATAGCTATAATACTTGGTTAAGGAATACACAACATAAAAAGAGATAAACTGTGGCATCAAAAACAGAAACCAGGAGGGGTGCCTGGGTGGCTGTCAGCTGAGCAACCAACTCCTGATTTTGGCTCAGAAAATGATTTCACAGTTCACGAGATCGAGTCCCACATGGGTTCCTCACTAAGCATGGTGCCTACTTGGGATTCTCTCTCCCTCTGTCTCTGCCCCTCCCCCGCCTCTCGAAAAAAAAATAAACTTAAAAAAAAATCAAATGGGGAAGGAGTAAAAAAGGGTAGAGTCTTTGTATGCAATCAAAGTTGTTACCTGCATAAAACAGACACTATATCTATAAGATGTTTTACGTAAGCCTCATAGTTCTTGCTAAATAGTGTTTTGTTCAATCCCTCTAAAACCTGCAACAACTTAGAATAGATCTCTTAACCAAACTCAACTAACCAAGTTAATAGCAACAAATACTAGCTAATAAAGCACGCTGACCTCTAACTCTAGTGAGCTACTCTCTAGAATGCACACACTTTTCTCCCCTCATTTGGGTTAAATGTTTACCAAAGATCAGATATATCTGTTCCCAAGCCAAATATTTTTCTCAGTTAGATAACATCATTTAATATTATGCAACCAATAAAATATGATTACAAAAAGAAAAAGCTGGTCTCCTCAAGAAAACAAATCAAATGACTAGAAATTCAAAAAGATGACAGGCTAAAAATAAGTGATGCTAAACTAGATGTGGGTAAGACTACTATAAAAGACTTGGGAGGGAGATTATAAAAATCTAGAAGAATTCTGTACCCAGATGAAAAAGAAAATATAAACAATTCATTATGAGTACAGTTTCTAAAAGGATCACAACTCAGATCTCCAAACAAAAGAACCAAAGGCCTTGTCAAAAGTAAAAAAAAAAAAAAAGTTGGTAAATAAATACACTTTTATTGTTTTAAATCAAAACATCTCAGGGGCGCCTGGGTGGCTCAGTCAGTTAAGTGTCCAACTTTGGCTCAGGTCATGATCTCACAGTTCGTGGGTTCGAGCCCTGCATTGGGCTCTGTGCTGACAGCTCAGAGCCTAGAGTCTGCTTCAGATTCTGTCTCCCTCTCTTTCTGCCCCTCCCCTGCTCGCTCTTTGTTTCTCTCTCTCTGTCAAAAATAAATAAACATTAAAAAAAAATTTTTTTAAATAAAACATCTTAGAAATGTATTTTGATTTCTTGCCTGAACATTTATTTTCAATAAACCGACTACCTTGTTTCTGCTTGCGATAAAGGTCCTTTTACTGTATTTCATGTCTCACAAGAAATAGTATTATTTTTAAATAAATATTAAAAAAAAATAAATCTTTATTACCACACTTTGCCATTCTGTTTATTGTATTCCTAAATATATTTTTATCTTTAGCCTAAGCAACTAAATAAATAATACACATCAATAGGATACATCATAACCTGCTAAGCATGCATCATATATTTCTAATAGCTTTTATGTGGAACATATATCACAAAGTACTACCACTGCACTGCGAAAAGGAAATTTGTTTTTCAATTTAATAGTTAACATGCCAGCTAAAAAGCAATGATATCTTTACAAAATTGAAATATAAACTTCATTTGCAAACACAGACAAGTGACCTGGTTTTTAAACTGTTAAATGAGAAGTACCTAAATACTTTTACTACCTTTTTAATTACAATTCCCCTCAAAAAAGAGATAAGGAAAATATAGCATTGTGGTCCAATGAGAAGTGCCAAAGCAGTTCTTACCTTCCGATTCTGATCATAAGCAGAGTCAATCCCCAAAATGCTATTCACTTCGACATACGGATACTTCTTTTCCAGGACACTGACCACATGTTCAACTTTTACTTTTTCTCCAGTCCTTACTTTGTTATAGATCTGAAGAAAGAAAAACCAGGTAACCCCCACACTTTTAAATCCAAATTTCAGAATGTTTATTACAAAAGATTTCTGAATATAGAGAAACATGGCTACTTTTCTTAAAAGGTCATATGGAACATATTAGCAATCCCTTTTTCATATACCTCTTTAAGATGCCTTCTCATATTAGAAACTATATATTCTTAAAATGATCCAATCAGTTCATACATAAAGGCCCAAATGTAGAGTGGCTCAGCTGGTTAAGCAACCGACTTTGGCTCAGGTCATGATCTCATACTTTGTGAGTTCGAGCCTCACATTGGACTCTGTGCTGACAGCTCAGAGCCTGGAGCTTGCTTTAGATTCTGTATCTTCCTCTCCTTCTCTGCCCCTCCCCCACTCATGCTCTGTGTCTCTCTCTCTCAAAATTAAATACACATTAAAAAAGATTTTAATGTGTTAATTTTTTTTTAATCTGAATACCTTTACATAATCCTTGAAATAAGAACTTATGGCCATCATGTTTAGGGGGATAAGTTATAAAATACATGCAGCAAAAATCCTTGTTTTTAAAAAGCAGATATAAAACAAATAACAACACAACTATGTCTTTATACATATAGTTAAACACCTAGAAGGATATAAGACAACCTTTTAATAGTGGTTTTGCCTTTAAGGAACAGGATTAGAGAGGGGAGAGAGAGAAATTTTAAATCGATTCACTTTAATAATACTTTCAAAAATTTTTTACAATGAACATAAAATTTTTGTTGTTGCAATTAAAAATAAACAAAAAGAAATAAAAACTCATATTATCCTTTCCTTCATAGACACAGATATTGGCGGGAGGTGGGAGGCACAATTTTAAAAAACAGACGTTAAAACACATCCTCAACAACTTCTGAACTTCTTTCTTTCTTTCTTTTTCTTTCTTTCTTTCTTTCTCTGTAGCCCCACTGCTAAGCACCCCTCGCTATCACTTCTCAGAGATCCCAACAACAGCCCACCAACCAGTATCCCTGCCACTTTCTCTACCCTTGGTCAGACCCATGATACATACATGCACCAGAATGTTTTTATCTGGAGTTTAATCCTCTGCAATCTGGACACTCACGGCCTGGCCTGGGAGCCTCAATGGCTAGGTTCCCCTTTCAGCTCTGCTCAAGCCCCAGGGAATTGACAACAGGGAATTACTACCTCCGATTTGCAGCCATCATTCAACTCACTCCTGTTTTTCCTCCTGCACTGAGCTAGGACCACTTTCCACTCCACAACCAGAACATCCCTAGTGGAGGGAGTCCTGGTGTTGCTAGGGTGAGCTATGCTTAAACCATCTGCGTGGTCGTGTCCCCCACCACACCATAAGGGCTTTACGGACAGGGGTGAAGTCTTACACTTCTCTGTATCCCTTGCAGCTAGTACCAGGCCTGGGAAATGGTGAGTCTTCAATAGATGATAGTCAGATAAATATATGAACATTTTAATAAAAAATGCTCTGGACTGAATCTCTAAACACCAAACATAAAAAATAGCATGCTGACATGTTTATAGGTTAAAAAAAGGTGAAATGCTTTAAAGATGGTTTTCTAATAATTACCACTAACCTATAAGCAAAACACTTGTTACTTGTAAGTTTTTTATATATTCAAAACCAGGAAAAAAAATGAGAGAGTTCCTTGTTTGAACTTGAGCAATTATCTTAAGTATATATAAAAATCAGGGCATTTCAGAGTTTCCAAGGTAAAAAAAAAAATAGAGAAAATAGACAGTTAGAATTTATTATTTGAATATTAAATTATCATAAAGAACTTAGAGGGGAAAAGCAAACATTTTTTTAAACAAGCAAAGAACATCACATTTACCAAAAAAAATTAGTGACTTCAAATTACCAAAAGTCAGAAGACTAAGATACCTTAGTAGGGCTCCTAAGGAATCTATCTTAGTTGAAACCACAGCAGTCTATTATGAACACTGGTGAATCAGTAAAGGCAACTCCTTAAATATAAAATATGAAGTTTGCAAGAATAATTTATCATACTTCTTCTCTTCACAGAAATATAAAATCCTCTTAACTCATACTATTTCTTAGACGAAGTTAGATTAAGAAAATTATTCGCCATTTTGATTGAAAACATACATGTATCAGAGTTTGGAAGGCATGATAATCGTCCACTTCTTGGGCAACATAATTATACGCTCTCAGAATAGCCACTCCAGCATCTTGCATCCCATCAACATCTTCAGAGTCATTAACCACAAAGATTAAACCAATTCTGGGGAAGAGGGGGAAGGGCAAAAAGAAGAAAAAGAAACTTATCTCAAAAATGCAACTGGTTAAAAGGAATGGCATCTCTGATTCTCATTCACATACTGCAGCTTCCTCCAATGAAAACCTCCTCTACTGAAAAGCACGGTTCACATCCTACTCTAATATGGCGGGTAAAGGCACTCATCACTTGCAGAATAAAAGCAGGTTCCCAAAGGTGGCTTAGACTGTTCAACTGTTAAAGCACACTGTTCTCCCACGGTGAAATGAGGCCTTCACTGATGTGAAGGGTTTTGCTAGTTTTAGATGGAGACTTTATGATTTTTAAAGAAAAATTAGAGGAAATGAATGTTTTCAGAATGTGAAAATCTATAAAAAGGGGGGAGTGGATTTTGAGATTTAACATAGACAATATGAAAAACGTGAAAATGTTTACTATTATCCATTGGCAAAAAGCTACAACCAAGGTTCATGCTTATCACAATTTAAATTTTAGATTAAGGGAAAGAACCACAAAAAGATACATTACACATCTACAAAGTGGCCAAAAATAAAATAAGATTAAAAATAAACCCAAAAGCTTTTCACTGGCCCATACAGAAGTCATAGCCTACATACTGGAGCAAAACCAACAGAAGTGAGAACAGACAGTCTATTAACAAAGGGTGCTGGAAAAACTGGACACATTCACAGCGCAAAAACACAAATCTATACAGAGACCTTATACCTCTCACAAAAAATTAACTCAAAATGGACCATAAACATGAATGTAAAACACAGAACTACAAAATACCTAGAAAAGAACACAGAAAACTTAGGTGATCTTAAGTGGGCAATGACTTACTAGAACTAACAGCAAAGACAGGATCCATGACAAAAAAAAAAAAAAATGGGGGAGCTAAACTTCATTGAAATGAAGAACTTCTGCCCTGTGAAAGAAACTGTGAAAGAAGAGAATGAAGACAAGCCACAGACAGACAGAAAACCTGTGAGAAACACATATCTGACAAAGGACAGATATCCAAAATATACAAAGAACTCTTCACACTCCACAATAAAAAGTTGAAAACCAGGCAAAAGATCGGAATTGGCGCCTCAGCAAACAAGGCACAGAGTTGGCAAATAAGCATAAAAAAAGACGCTTGACATCATGTCATTCGGGAATTTCAGAATAAAATCACAATGAGATACCACTACACACCTATTAGAAAAGCTAACACCCAAAACTTTGACAACGCCCAATTCTGGAGAGAATATAGAGCTAATTATAGGAACTCTTATTCATTGCTGGTAAGAACGCAAAGTAGCACAACCACTTTGGAAGACAGCGTGGCAATTTCTTATAAAATGAAATATACTTTTTACCCTAAGATAAAGCAATCACGCCCCTTGGTATTTACCCAAATGAGCTGAAAGCTTATATCCACACAAAAACCTGCACACAGATGTCTATAGCAGTTTTCTTCATTAATGCCCAAACTTGGAAGCAATCAGGATGTCTGTCAATAGGTGAATGGATTAAATAAACAAACAAAACTATAGTATATCTACATAATGGAATATTATTTGGCAATAAAAATAAATGATCCAGGGGTGCCTGGGTGGCTCGGTTGGTTGAGTGGCTGACTCGATTTCAGCTTTAGTCATGACCTCACGACCATAAGATCAAGCTGGGCATGGAGCCTGCTTAAGATTCTTTCCCCCTCTCTTCATCCCTCCCCCACTTCTGCTTTTTCTCTCTCTCAAAATAAATAAACATTTTAAAAAGAAAGAAAGAATCAAGCTACAAAAAGACATGAACAAACCTTATAATCATACTGCTAAATGAAAAAAAAAAGCCAATCTAATAAAGTTACCTACATCATGAGTCTGGGAAAGGCAAAATAATGGAGACGGTAAAAAAAAAACCAGTGGTTGCCAGTGCCTGAGAGGGAAGAACAAACAGGTAGGGCACAGGAGACTTGGAGGGCAATGAAACTATTCTGTATGATTACGTGATGGTGGAAACATGTCATCACACGCTTGTCAAACCCATGGAATATACAATGCAAACAATGAACCCTAATGTAAGCTATGAACTTTAGTTGATAATAATGTATTAATACCAGTTAATTAGCTAACACTGCCCTAAAAAATACAAAGTCTATTAAAAAGA
Source organism: Leopardus geoffroyi (assembly GCF_018350155.1). Lineage (NCBI taxonomy): Eukaryota > Metazoa > Chordata > Mammalia > Carnivora > Felidae > Leopardus > Leopardus geoffroyi. Next base: position 110,918,443 of record NC_059328.1, read on the forward strand.
GAAAAAGGTAAAGCCTAAAAACGGAAGAAGAAAATACACATATCAAACATTCTGCTCTCCTGAGGTATGTGGACAGTGTGTGTATATGTAGATGGTAGTGGCAAGAGAGTTTTATAGATGAAAATTGTTTTTGTTTTTTAAAATCTCACTTGTAACAGAAATCACATGAGGATTGACCTGTTAATTCTTATGAAAACAAAAATAAGGGCTAAGTATCTCCTCACAAGGAATTCCACTTTCCAAGTTTCCAATTTCTAGAAAGGGCATCAGAGTTTTTCTGTTAGCTAGGCCCTAAAATGCAGACTTCTGTTTCTCTCAGGCCCAGTTTCTCATCAAGTACCACTAGGGAGTCTCCCAGATTTGTCTGCTCCTCTCCTCAGCCCCTGTCAATGCCCTGGTATACCACATCAACACAGACAAAGACTAAAACAACAGCCACTCTGCCTTGGGTCTCTCCACCAACCGAACAAGCATGCTTCCCTACTGCCTATGAGTTAAGTGACTTCTCACCTACCTTTGCAATGTGAAGACCTCATTCCCTCTTCTTGTCCCTCAATGCAATTCAATAAATATTTACTTAATGCCCACTGTGTACATGGGCCAACTTCTGTGTTCTTTTATTTCCCTTTTAACCAAAATACACCTCTGTCTGTAATCTAGTAGTTTAGTCCTCCATCAAACCAGGGGGTATTCATGTTTTACATGAAAAATCTCAATAAACAAAAATCTCTGCTTTTCCATCAAAAAAAACCCTCTATTTTCTTCAAAGCCTAACTGAAATCCGACTGTTCCATGAAACCTTTGTCCCTCCCAAATGTCTTAGTTCATAATCATTTGTTTCCCTGAAATCCTAAAGCACTTATGACCAGGACACAACCTAGCACCTGATCAAATATCTTCTTAAAGAGTCTGGAAGTACGCACAGTATTTTTTTCAAGAAGGTAGGAATACAGCTTAGATACTATCCACAGCATTTAGCTCAGTGCTGCGTACAGAACACACAACATTTGTTAGCTAGACTTTTCTTCTCTATTTTCATGTTTTCTAAGAATTCAAATTTTTGTCAGCACATAAAATTCCCAGACATTATTTGGAATGTAAGTGAAAATATCTTAGCATGTATATGTAAAAGCCTTAAAAAACTGGTCTTAAAAAGCACAGTGAAAAACCCACCCATTCAAGTACCCTGTTGGTAGATTTGGCAACACAAGTGAAATAAATGTGTCTGCATCTACAAAAGGCTGTATGCACATTTAGTTCTTGTCAGTCTAAGAAAAGTTATTGGCAAAACTCTTTATCTCCACCGAAAGGGGAAATAGGCCCTGTCATGTGGACACTTACCTAGGAAAACTCCCTTCCACTGGGAAGCAAGATGAGACCACAAATTATTTTTACATGAGCTATTAAGAATTCAATGGTATAAACCTTTATTCACTGAGAATGAAATTTTCCGCCTCAAAAGATACTGCTTCATACTAAGCAAAGATATAGAGGTCATTAATGATCTGACTATTAATTATCCATGGCACCAGACTTGCATTTAAAAATGACAAACGAGGGGCGCCTGGGTGGCGCAGTCGGTTAAGCATCCGACTTCAGCCAGGTCACGATCTCGCGGTCCGTGGGTTCGAGCCCCGCGTCGGGCTCTGGGCTGATGGCTCAGAGCCTGGAGCCTGTTTCCGATTCTGTGTCTCCCTCTCTCTCTGCCCCTCCCCCGTTCATGCTCTGTCTCTCTCTGTCCCAAAAAAATAATAAACGTTGAAAAAAAAAAAAATTTAAAAATGACAAACGAAACCTCAGCTAATTAGATATATATCATTCAATCAATACCAGTGTTACCTTAGTGGTATATGATTACTGAGGAACATCTCAGCTGTGTTAATCAACTCTGCTGTGGTCTCATGAGCAGGATCAACTATGAAAACCTGTGAAGGGGAAAGGGGGAAAGGAACGTATGAAATGAAATTTATTCAAATGTAACAGGGCCAATGAAAATGCCATTACTCTTTGCACTTGAAGGTAATCTTTTTCAGTTACTCTTGAACCACATAAAAGAGGAGGTACACAATAGCAGTTTCCCTCCTTTATGTTCAAAGAATTCAGTACTAAATTCTCACGGTGTTCTGCTAATAGCATGGGAACTGTGTTCCAGATTCCTAACACCCATACTTCTACTACACCTAACAAAACCCAAGTTTTAGCAACTCTCCTACCTTAGAAAATGGAGATCACCTCTTTTTGTGTATTCAATTGTAAGCATCTCTGAATTAAGAATTCATTTAGAACTTAACTTTTAAATCCCAATACTAGCTATTATGTATTAAGGTCTCATGATGTGCTTCAAATCCATGTATAATCTCATTTAATAAAGTTCAGATATATGGGTAAGAGAAACAGAATGAAATTTTGACTGAGAAGGAGAAAAGTGGCTTCAAGAGTCAGGCAAGTACAGAGGATAGTTTCGCTTACAGGTTCTGGTGAAGGAGACCCCTAATCTCTTTAAGAGCAGATGATGGCAAAGGAAGAAATAAGAGGAAAAAAGAGGGCAAACTAAGAAACCTCTTCTCTCTCTTGAAAGCAGTGAAATAAAGAAAAACAAGTAGGAGTTCACAGATTTATTTAAGAAAATAAACTGAACTATCAAATTTTAGAGATTAAGACATTAAAGGAAAAGAGTAGCAACATATTCATCTTCTGGGTAAAACTATCATAAAAGTAAAATAACACAACCTAAACTTTCAGGTTAAGGTAACATTTCCTTACACCCTGATGAGGCAGTAATGCTACTGTGACATCTCACAGCCCTATATGTGATAAATACATTTAAAAACCCTTTCAGATTGAATATGGAGTTAGAAGAACATATTTAGTGGTCATAGTGGTGATAGAAGCAGCTAGTATAGGACAGAAGTGAACAGTCTATATGGTTGAAAGGTAGGGGAGAAGTCAAGGGAGAAACAGAGCTTATGGCTAGACAATGAGTTTTACTCACCATGTTATGCAAGTTTTTCCTGATCTGCCGGATAACCCCAGGAAAGGTGGGTCGAAGCAATTCTTGTAGACTAGAAGGCCATGAATTATATCTGCTGTCAACCTCCAGGTTGTTGATCCACTAGGGAGGAAAAAAACAAAACAAAACACGGTGCATACACTTTAGTCGCCATTAGTGAAAAGTGCTAGAATTGTCCGTAAGACTTGAAATGATTTTAAGAAGAATCACATGGAAAACACCATTTTCAAAATTACAAAGATCAAGTATAAAAATGAGTGACTAAAGCACAAGCCACAGAATAAAAGATATTTGCAACCTACAAAACCAATAAAAGGACTAGGGTCAAGACAATGTATAGAAATCTAACATAACAATAAAAAAAGGCCCCCAACATATGAGAAATGAAAATCAGCCATGGAGATAAAGAAATTTACAGAGGAAATTCAAAAGAGCAATTAATACAAGGAAAGGAGTACATCTTCACCAATAATCTGAGAAACAGAAACTAAAACCACAGTCAAATTTCACACTCATTAAACTGAGAAAAAGTTTAAAGTTTGTCAATATCCAAGAATAGGCAAGGGTATAGAGTAATGGAAGCTCTGACCCAACACTGGTGCTTGGAACAGTCACTTTAGGGAAAACAAAGTAATAAAGTAAGACTTTATTACTACCCTACCACTAAGTACTCCAGTTCTAGGCATCTACTCCAAATAAATTTTCACATATATGCACAAAGAGAGAAATACAAGAAGATATTGTACTGCTTATCACAGCAACAAAATTAGGCACAACCTAATTCCATAAAGGGAGCAGTCAGTAAACAGTATGTACCATTTCTACAAAAAGGGCAAGGAGGGAAACTACGGGTATGTTACTTTGTTCGTGTAAATAGAGTATTTAAGGAAAGATACACAAGTAATTGATAATGCCTGTTACTTCTAGGGACAAAAACTGAACAGCTGGGTGATGAGACTTTTCAATACATACCCTTTTGTATGTCTGAATTTTAAACTGTGACTGTATGAAAGATTTTTTTTAATAAGCAAAATATAAAACATGAGAAGATAAACAACCTTTTGGGATCAACCTACATAAGTCTGACAAAACTACCGAGTAACAAAAGGACAAAGAATACTGCCATGGCATTCTTCAAAATTTTAAGACATACAGTAGGAAATGCATACGTACTTCTGAAGAGGAATTACTTGCAGGGAGAAAACGGTGAACTGGGAAGAGAGCTAAAGAGGACTTGGATGGAAACATTGTTTTCTTCCAAGAAAACAAGATTTGACACAAAATGATTAAATGTTAAGGCAGAGAAAGTATAGGATGGGCCATATTGCTGTTGCTTACATTCATCTCTTTACTCTTTGTAATTACAAATGTTTTTAACAGGAAAACAAATGACATAACAATATTTATCAAAATAACACCTACATTACCCAGAGAGAACTCAAATCATGATCATCTTTATTCGACATAATTTTCTTTGGAAAAATTTTCCCTATGATAAATGCTGTATAGAAACCAAGAAAAAGGGGCGCCTGGGTGGCGCAGTCGGTTGAGCGTCCGACTTCGGCCAGGTCACGATCTCACGGTCCGTGAGTTCGAGCCCCGCATCAGGCTCTGGGCTGACGGCTCAGAGCCTGGAGCCTGTTTCCGATTCTGTGTCTCCCTCTCTCTCTGCCCCTCCCCCGTTCATGCTCTGTCTCTCTCTGTCCCAAAAATAAATAAACGTTGGAAAAAAAAAAAAAAATTAAAAAAAAAAAAAAAAAAAAAAAAGAAACCAAGAAAAAAGGATAGGAGGGCCAAGGATGGGTCAGGCAGGATGGGCCAGGCACATTGCTAATATTAATTGTGCTTTGACCACAAATGCCCAGGACAGCTCTATTCCCTGCATTCTCTTTTATACACAAGGAGACATCAATACAGCAGATATAAATCTATATAAATCCTTCACATACAAAATAAAGTTCTTTTTTTTTTAAGTTTATTTATTTATTTATTTATTTATTTAGAGAGAAAGGGAGAAAGAGTGTGTGCACATGCACACGGGGGAGGGGCAGAGACAGGAAGAGAGAGAAATCGAAGCAGGCTCTGCATTGTCAGAGCAGAGCCCAATGCGGGGATCGAACCCACAAACCGTGAGACAATGACCTGAGCCTAAATCAAGAGCCTAACGCTTAACCTGCCTGAGCCACCCAGGCTCTCCAATAATCAAAGTTCTTTTAAAGGATATTAGGTAGGGTACCTGGGTGGCTCAGTCAATTAAGCATCTGACTCTTGGTTTCAGTTCAGGTCATGGTCTCATAGGTTTGTGAGCTCGAGCCCCACATCGGGCTTTGCACTGTCAGTTCAGAGCCTGCTTGGGATTCTCTCTCTACTTCTTTATCCTTTCATTGCTTGTGCACGTGCTCTCTCTCTCTCTCAGGATAAATAAACGTTAAAAAAAATGTTAAAAAAAAAAGATAATAGCCAAAGAATGATATTCTACACAAAATTACACAAGACTTGGATGCAACTGAGAAAATACAAATTCAGCATTCTTTTTTCCCCAAGAGATGTTCAGCTGAATTCTAGAGGGATACAAACTGGAAAAATCACTGTCTTAACCACATTAAATATAATAATTCAACTTTTAGAGCATTTAAGAGACTACTTTGGGGCGCCTGGGTGGCTCAGTCAGTTAGGTGTCTGACTTCAGCTCAGGTCATGATCTCACAGTTCGTGGGTTCGACCCAGGCATCAGGCTCTGTGCTGGCAGCTCGGAGCCTGGAGCCTGCTTCGGATTCTGTGTCTCCATCTCTCTCTGCCCCTCCCCTGCTCATGCTCTGTCTCTGTCTCTCAACAATAAATAAATGTTTAAAAAAAAAAAGAGACTATTATATACACATGGTCCCATATAAGCAGTTGCTGTAAATCACTGTTTGATGCCAATAAAGGAGATGATAGAAATAACTTACCTCTAACAAAAGACAAATGAGAAAGACATAATAAAATGTCTGCCCAGAATGCCCTTGGACACTCAAACGGAATACCTACTGAAATAGCAGGACTCCTGATGTCTACAGCATAGTCAGCTTCAGAGGGCTGGATGTTCAGTTTCAAAACATTATGCAGAGAAAGACCTTCTATTCCCAATCTATGCAGACCTTCCATTACCCGAGCTTCATTCCTCAACACATCAAACAGACTGGAGAGTGGGGGAAAGTAGGTATTTAGTAGAAAAAGCTTTAAAAAAAAAAAAAAAAAAAACACCTCACCATGAAAAAACTATCCATTCAAACTCAATGCCCTGTTCAAACCAGTCAAGAAACCAAAAATGGGAGCTCTTCCCCTTGCTTCATCTTGTCAAAATACATCAAACAAAGTACGTAGGACTTGCTTCTTGGTGCATGTTTATTTACACTTATCCACGTATATACCAGGTATAAAATTATCTCTAAATATAAACACACAATTTGAGGATGAAATAATCCTCATCTGTATTTTACACTGCATATTTTTTAAAAACACTACAGTAACCTCTCTGTATTTCTTACAACTGCATATAAATCTACAGTTATCTCATAATTAAAAATCTATTTAAAAAAATACATTATATAGATTTAACATAAACTTCAACATCAGTGTCAATTTACAAGGTGCACACACATATGACCACAGTATAAGGTCTAGAGGAATTTATACCCAATGTAGAGGTTTTTGAGGGAAGGTAGAAAAGATGGGGAGGAGGAAGAAACAAGAAGCAAAGATGAAGACGTTACTTTTCTTAGTTCTTTTATCTGGGTATTATTTAAAACTGTTTAAATGAGCAAGAACTCAGTTTGTAAATCCTGAAAAATTAAAGAGATATGTGTATATTTTTTATTTAAAAAAAAACAACATATATGGGCAATCTTCATTTAAAGTGTCCACATCCATTTTACTTTTTACTAGCTCTAAAAAGCAGTATGAGAACATTAACAGTTCAATGAAAATAATTAATGTGAAAAATATCTTACTGTGGGAACTGGCTCTTCTGAAGCATTAGCAATAAACTTTTATTTTTACTATTATGAAACCCAGTGTCAACTGTATCAACCTTAATCCCAAGGACAAAATCTGAATTCTATCTATCCACTCTCCTCCCCCACCCCCCCCGGAAAAAAATTCATGAGACCAATTCAGAGCAAGTTAATACTGAGCCACATTTTAACAACACAAAAAGGGTAGATACTCAAATAACATATGTAAGACAGAACACCTTCTGAGACACCAGATGCATAGGCATTTTGAATACATCTACTTCACACTGTTTCCAGAAGTAAAAGAACCTGCTTGAGCTCTCTCTTTTTTTTATGGTTGAGAGGAAAACTATAGCTCTAAAAGGGCACCCTCAAAAGACTTGGGCCTTAAATGTCCAAGCCCTTGAACATACATCAAATGACAGGGTCACCAGGGTAGCTCAGTGTGACTCTTGATTTCAGCTCAGGTCATGATCTCATGGTTTGTGAGTTTGAGCTCTATATCAGTCAATGTGAAGCCTACCTGGGATTATCTCCCTCTCTCCCTCTCTCTCTCTGCCCCTCCCTTCCTCCCTCTCTCTCTCTCTCTCAAAATAAATACATAAACTTAAGACAAAAATGACAGTGTCATCCTGCCCATCCCAGTCGTGAGCCTACCTAAATGCATTCACCTGGTAATAAGCCATCACAATCTGAACATGTTACAAGGAGCTAACACAATAAATTTTTTTTTTCTTTTAGTGCTCATTTATTTTTGAAAGAGAGACACAGCGAAAGTGGGGGAGGAGCAGAGAGCAAGAGAGATGGAGACACAGAATCTGAAGCAAACTACAGGCTCCGAGCTGTCAGCACAGAGCCTGACATGGGGCTCAAACTCACAAGCCATGAGATCATGACCTGAGCCAAAGTCTAACAACCAACTAAGCCACCCAGGCACCCCATAAGAAGCTAACATTATAAAATCTTTTCAGAAAATGAAAAACATTATCCATACCTGAATATATCCTGTGTATCTAAATCAATGTGAAGTCCATTGATGAACAGTGCTGAGTCTCCAGGTTGTAATCCTAAAGTTCCCTTGAAATACTGAAATATTAAAAAAAAAAAAAAAAAAAAAAAAAAAAAAAAATTGTTAAGAAGCAAGAAGAAGATGTTTAACAAAAATTTCCATGTTTCTAACTTTATTACATGTACAAATGTTGGCATCCTCCTATTTACTATAGGAAACCCTAAGGATGGGTTAAGATTTCCTTTTATGTACTCCCACAGATCCTTCATAGCATCTATTTTGTTGTAATGAAACTGCTGGTTGTGATAAAATACACCTCTCTTCCCTCCCTCCTTCCAACTTTGATTAATACAACTGTTTAATGTCAGAGAAGGAGGAGAAGGAAGGAGACTGGTTAAATAAGCCAAGTGCTGAGGATCATTTTTCATAAGAGACTTCTGTTACTCTTGCCTGTTTGTGATGCCAAACAAGGTGGTAACAGCAGCCACTAACAGATGGGCCTCCTGATGAACTCCAAAGACATAATCTGAAAGGGTTCAAAATCCCACACCTCCCTGAGACCTTCAAACTAACACACATCAAGAAACTGAGTTGCTGCCCCGAGGAAGCACCTATGTGCAAGCTAACTCTCCAAGCGCTGGTCTCCATGGGGCGCCTCAACTGCTGCTCCCTGAGGTGGTGGCTGCCACGGCACACAGGTGACTGTGCAGCCCTTCAGACCTACCCGACCCATCCGACACACTGCTTGGATGTGTCAGCTTCTGTTGACTTCTACCCTTTCCATTTAATTCCTCTTTCCTTGGGAGCCGCTCCACACAGCAAAGGGAAGAAACTACTCAGATACTAGGGACGGAAATTAAACCTTTAGTTCTCATGGGGCTGGGGGAATAAGGGCAGGGACCAGTGAGCTTCCTTCATGTCCCAGTAGTCTGCGGACTCAGTAAACTTCAAGGTCTAGTATTACATGAGTAAAGCACAAAACAATGACGAAGCCACAACATTTGCTTCTTTGCCCTGAAGGATTAAATGGCAAGTAAAATAAGGGGAAAATGGAAAGCTGCATCAATTCAGAATTGGAATTTCTTACGTGGGAAGGAAAAACTCCATGTCCACTCACACCCAGGCCATAAGTACAGCACCCTCTGACTGTAAGAAACACAGATTCTGAGCTGCTAAGCATAACTCATATCCGTTTCAAGATCTGGTAATACAGCAAACCTCACTTTTGAAAATTCATCACACTTGGGGCGCCTGGGTGGCGCAGTCGGTTAAGCGTCCGACTTCAGCCAGGTCACGATCTCGCGGTCCGTGAGTTCGAGCCCCGCGTCGGGCTCTGGGCTGATGGCTCAGAGCCTGGAGCCTGTTTCCGATTCTGTGTCTCCCTCTCTCTCTGCCCCTCCCCCATTCATGCTCTGTCTCTCTCTGTCCCCCCCAAAAAAAAAAAAAAAAAAAAAAAAAAAAAAAAAAAAACGTTGAAAATTCATCACACTGAAGATTTAATGTTTGTACACATTTTTGCATATTTTATACTTTTGTATTTTATACTTTAATATTTAATCAAGAAACCCCGAAGTATCTAGGAAGTACTATAGCCTATGTAATTTAATGTTTTGTCCTCTTGGTGGGGGGAGCCCTGAAAGTAAGATAATATTTAATATTGCTATTCTGAAAATCAAAAACAAGGTAAATAAAAAATGTCAATAAGGTTTCTTCAAATTAGTAAATATTGGAGATAAATTTGGTTTACTTACCCCTCAAATCTATTTAACTAATATCTTCTATGTAAAGGTTTTAAAAATCTGGGGTAAAGACAGACTGAACACAAGCATTTCTTTCCCTCCTAAAACTCTATTGAAATGTCAGTTTTTTAAAAAGGGATTTTATAGAGTTATAAATCCACAACAACAAAGAGAACAAAAGAGAAAAAGGGCAACTAATTTTGGAAGCTAGAAAGGAGATATGTGAGTAGCAAGAGTTTTAACAACACTGAGAAAGCTAAAGGCTAGGCTGACAGTGGGGAAAGCCAACAGAAACCACAAGCTACCCTGTGGAACTCCTCAAAAGGCTCAAGAATTGGCAGCACAAAGAACACAGGTAAGAGGGGGTAATCACTAGGCTAAAAAATGAGTTCTGATGTATAGCTTTTTAAAGATAAGAGCCCCCAGACTCCCCGGTTGATTTCACGGAGCAAGGTCCCTCCACTCCAGAAAAACGGAACGCTTTCATTCCCTGTGAAAGAGTGAAAGAATCTGGGAACTCAGGGAAATGAAACACAACTGAGAGCGGGAATCCCATATGGAAAACAGGGGACTGAGTGGAAGCTCCTGAATGTTCTTTCCTACTTGGCTTCTACCACTCCAGCAGCCAGACTTCACCTTCTAGGTAAGAAAGGATCAGAAGATCCTTTTCTGGAGACTGAACAGCTCAAGAGGAAAAGTTTCAGACTGACACACTGGGACAAGCTAGGAAATGGCCATAACAGGATAGCCTACAGTCAAAAAGCCTCAAGGCTTGCCATCAGCTCCTTACTGCTACTGCCTCATTCTCTTCAACATGAGCAGCAATCACCAGACATGTGAGGAAAGCCTCTAACATTAAAGACAAGAAACCAAGACAAAAAGAAAGTCAACTTAAGAGGAAACAGATACAAAAGAGAAGAAAACATACATATACACTACTGACACGTTCAAAATGACATGTGAACACCATAAAAAAAAGGATCAAAGAACAATAACCCTTGGAAATTAAAGATTTGACAACTAAAGGAAAAAATCTCAACAAAGGGGTTGAAAATCCTCCCCTAAAAAGTTTTAAAATAAAACACAAAAGAATTGGAAAATAGGAAAGAAAATACACATTTTTTAAATTAGGCCAAGCTAGTCAAGGAAATGCAACATCTTAAAAATAAAGAATTCCAGGAAAACAAAAGAGAGAAACTAGATGGAAAAAATGCAAGGAAATAAATCAAGAAAACTTCCCAAAACTCTAGGAAATATTTTCCAGATTCAAAGGGCCCATCAACTACTCAACAGTACAGAAATTTCTTTAAAGGGCATAGCACTGTGAAAATTCAGATTACTAGAGCCAAAAACAACACCCTGAATGATTCTGGAAAGAAAAACTAGATCTCATACCAAGGCTTCAGACTTCTCAATAACCACAACAGAAACCAAAATTCTAAGAAGCAATGCCTTCAAACTGTCACCATTGACCCCTGAACTCAAAACTGACCCACTGAACTCAGGAAATTCCTAAAAGTTTCTGTCAGTCAAGTTCATCTCTTAGAAACTAACAAATTGCTAGAAAAGGAAAAGAAACTATTTGAGGAAATATAACACCTGTGCAGATGAATCAGAAAATGCTCCACAGCTTCCTCAGCTTCATTACAATGTTAAAGTCCTCTTCTTGGAACTATTCATCCCAAGCCCTAATAAAGGAGCCGGCGTACCTCTGTTAGAGTAGTCATGGTTTTGGAAATTATTCCCTGTGATCTCCCTATTTCTACAAATAAAGATGACCTTGTGAGGCAATTCCTCCTGGTGTGGTCTCTGTCTGTAACTCACCAAGAAGCAACTCACTTTGGTCCAGTAACAAAACTTCTAAAGGACTTCCAATCTAGATTTCTATACTCAGCCAAGCTATCAATAAAAACAGAAATGGAAAATTGATTTCTCAGAATCTGAAATGCAACTTTTCTCATGAAGAATGATGTACTGCACCAAAAAAGGGAGTAAACCAAAAACAAAGAATACCAGGAACCCAAGAAATAGGAGATCCAACAAAAGAGATTAAAGCAAGGTCCCAGGATAACTGGTATGCCCTAGACATAAAGAACAACCAGACCATAGTGGAGCAGAACAAAAATTAATAAAATCACAACATGAAAATACAGAGAAAGTGGAGGGGTGGGGAAGTGCCAGTACAGAGTAGTGGCAGACATGGGGGTGAGGGGCAGTGAAAGAAAGTTAAATGTCATCCTTGTAATGGGAGGCCGACACAGAAGACTTGAAACTGGAAAACAAAGCACTAATTTAAGTTTACTATAAAGCTGGGGATAAACATCAAAACAATCAGCTAAGGGTTGAAAATAGATGCTTCTAGCAAGGAGGACAAAACAGGGAGTAAGTCCAGAAGCCTGGGTGGCTCAGTTGGTTAAGCACCTGACTCTTGATTATGGCTCAGGTCATGATCCTAGGATCGTGGGATTGAGCCCCACGTCAGGCTCCATGCTGAGCAAGGAGCCTTGCTTAAGATTCTCTCTCTCTCTCTCCCTCTGCCCCTCTCCCCTGCTCGCTCACATTCTCTCTCCTTCTCTCTCACAGATAGATAGATAGATAGACAGACAGAGATTAAAAACAGAGAGTAAGTCATGTTAGGGGGATGTTGCTTATCTAAACAAAGTGGTGGCACCATCTGATGTTTCAATTATATTCATATTCAACTTTAAATATTAAAAACATAAAAAAAGATTACAGAAATGAATAAAACACCACTATCTTTGGTAAACGTTTGTTCAATGTCATTGATGTAACTCAGATTTCCTCATCTTTAAAAATACAATACAAAACAGAAAGACCACTGGGTAATACCTTCTGATTCTCTTCCACTTCGGTTCTAAGTTCTGAACTCACCGCTGTTTTTGTTATTGCTCTAAAGAAACAAAAATGTTATCGATGTTTAGTTAATTTCCCTATATTTGTATGTAAAACAACAAATTCCTTAATACAAAAAAACAAAAAAATCTTCACCTTTACAAATAATAAATATATTTCTCCACTCAGATGTACATATTTTTTCATTACTTCAACATACAACATCACAGAAAAGTAGCAGTAATAGCAGCATTTTAAATCAAGTGCAGTTATTCCAAAGATCTTAGGTTAAATATATGTAACTCTATTCCTATACACAATCTCTACTGCTCACAGACTAAGGGATAATGTTAAACTAAGGTGACAAACTGCTCATGCTACTTAAGCACTTTTGGTGGAGGGGGCATCCCACGTGTATATCTTCAATAGCATACTGAATTAAATGAGATTGTACTATATGATTTATAAGTCTTTCTAAGAAATGGTTGCCAAGACTAACCAAATAAACAAACTTATTTATAAAGCATCTCACATAAGAAGTCAAAACAGCTCATTCAGTTACTCAAGAAAAACACTGGCAACCATTTAAGTTGTTAGTCTCTAAAAATTTGGCTTTTGGGGAGCCTGGGTGGCGCAGTCGGTTAAGCGTCCGACTTCAGCCAGGTCACGATCTCGTGGTCCGTGAGTTCGAGCCCCACGTCAGGCTCTGCGCTGATGGCTCAGAGCCTGGAGCCTGTTTCCGATTCTGTGCTTCCCTCTCTCTCTGACCCTCCCCCGTTCATGCTCTGTCTCTCTCTGTCCCGAAAATAAATAAACGTTGAAGAAAAAAAAAAAAATTAAAAATTTGGCTTTTAAGGGGCGCCTGGGTGGCGCAGTCGGTTAAGCGTCCGACTTCAGCCAGGTCACGATCTCACGGTCCGTGAGTTCGAGCCCCGCGTCAGGCTCTGGGCTGATGGCTCAGAGCCTGGAGCCTGTTTCTGATTCTGTGTCTCCCTCTCTCTCTGCCCCTGCCCCGTTCATGCTCTGTCTCTCTCTGTCCCAAAAATAAATAAACGTTGAAAAAAAAAAAATAAATAAAATTTGGCTTTTAAAAAGATTTATGAGATGTGGAGTATATTATACAACTGAAAGCAGTATTTAAAAAGCTGCACTCAAAATCTTACTGTCACCATGAACAAGTCAGCCTATAGAACTCATCTGCCTCATTGAGTTTAAATTAGATGATGTATACAAAACTCTTCAGGAAGAAAAACACAGTCGCTGCTAGACCCTGTATTAGTTACATCCGCATACATCAGATTTTGTTAACTCATCTAATCCTGACAGGCAGGGATCATTATTTCCATTTTAATGCTGGGGAAGTGAGGTAATGAGAAGAGAGGTAATTATTTGCAAATGTCACACAGCTAGCAAGGCAGAGCCAAGGACACAACCTACATGGGTCTCCAACCCCACAATGTACGGTACTGCCAACTTCCCAGAAAGATAGTGTCATCAGTGGCATGGTGCTGGTATTAAAACTTTAATTTTCTAAGCATTTTCATATTTTACTTGTCTCATTTTGCATGTAAACATGAAGATAATTAGGTATATAGTAAAGAGAAGAATGTCTTAGAGCCTTACTCTTCATTACCTGGCTTTGGTAGGAAAATTTTGACTAAGATCCTTCATTACCACCAAAGCTAATTCAACAGGAGCAGCCAAGATTCGGGCAGCAGTCTGGAAACTGAGATCTGCAACAAGGTCAAGTATAAAGTGTATTAATCTAATGCAATGAGAAATAAGGGGGAAAAAAAACATTTATTTCTCATTATTTTCTTGGCAATTGAGAATGTTTTAGAATGCAACCATTTCAGAGAGCACCCATGGTTTAATTCTAGGTTTTGTTCAATTCCTAGTGTTTATTGTTACATTGCTTGCTATACTTGCATAAAACACTAGAGATATACTAACACATTTACATTTAGCATAGGATAAATCCATCCCAAATCCTTTTCATTTTTATGAATTTACAATATACCACAAAGTATAGTAAAAGTCTTTAGTAAATTATGCTTAAAAAAAAAAATTTGATAAAATCGACCTTTGGGCCAGAAAAACACACATATCCTTCATGTTAATATGTCTTTAACATTTGACAGATACACTATTCAAGAAATGTATATATAAAGAAATAGAAAAACTAAGACGAACATTATAAACTTAAGTATCTGTTCACACAGAGAAAGATCTGGCATTCATTTATATACATACTTCTGCATACTGTTAATCTGTCTACAAAAGGACTTCCTTTCCTTTCTGATTAATCATAATCACTTTATCTGAAAATCTGTGGTACCCTGAGAATCAGGCAAATAAATAAAATTAAATTCAAATTCTATTAGTTTTTTAATACCATAAAATTCAGTCAAAAGTAGGCCGGTGATTCCTCTACATATTTGTTACCTTGCAATTGCCAAACTTTTAAAGGAGCCATTTCATTGGTGCTCTCCACAAGATGTTTTCTGAGTTCCTTCAACTGTCCCTTCAGGTCAGGGTGCAGGTCTCTGAAAGAAACATAAAATCAGTCCTTTAACATGTCTTTTCTTTCTCAAAGCACACGTAGAAGTTGGCTCCAACTTTATATTCATGATTTTCCCCTTAGCAATAAGTAAATTCCTGCAATAAAGGGAAAATATTAGAGCAGAATTATTTTTCTTAAAAAATAAGTTAATACAGAAAATGATCATCTTTTAAGCCATAAAATTTACAGATTAAAAAATGAATCACCACTACAGTGATTCTCTATGCCAGGGAGAGGGAATGGGACTGCGAGTGGGGACAAAGGGGACCCCAAGTCTACCTATAGTGTTTTACCATTTCTTTCAAGTAAAAGAAGGCATGTGTTGGAAAAAAACTTCATAAATAGTTCTTTGAAACAGAAAAGCATGCACAATTACAACCATGAATTCTAGGTGATGAGCACATGCGTATGTTCTATTATTTTCCACACTTTCCTCAATCTTTTTAAATTCTCAAAATAAAATTGGAAATACAATGCTGCCAGTCCCAAGATGGATTTCTTTCAGCTACATGCCCATAAATCCTTCCATCACATGAACAATACAACTTAAGTTAACCAAGAGCACTGGGTTTCACTTAGTTTTATCTTGAAATACGGTGCATTCTATTTAAAGCTAGTAAAACAGAAGTTATCAGAGGCAGATATGTATCATTTAGATCAGACAACAGATGGCTTGTTGAGTAATTCTGTTCTTTTAAATGCTAGCAACTAAAAATTTCTTAAATGCCACATACAGAAAGTAAAATATTTACTCAGATCCTTCACCTTCCAACCAATCCATTTCCAATCAGTTACTACAACGTCTTCTTCATGATGATCATATCCGAAAATGGTCCCATTATTCTAGGTAGCTAAATAACTATTCCAAATGTGCAAAACGGAAAACGTCTTTAATATGCTACATACTACCTTTGTGCTCTAAATACATAAGATCATAATGCTATCCAAAAATCAAACATAAAAAACATGAATATGAAAAAATATTCTGGAAAGCTGGGTCCAATAAAAATGAAACCTGACTGCATCCTAATGAAGCCAAAATGATGTTAAACACAATGAAACGTTCATATGCATGGGATGGACTCAACATGTCCACAGAAATTCAACATGAACGGAGTCATCTTTGCTAACTTGTTAGTCTGGTTAAGTCATTTCACTGGGCCCAATGTTAAAGTTCAAGTATGTGAAACTGGCCTACACATACTTCTTCATGATCTTTCCTTTACAAAAAACAAATAAACGAACAAAGAAAAATGAGAAAACACCACTGTAGATGTCCTAATTAAGATTTCCAGATAAAGCAGAAGTCCGGGCTCTGAACAATTATCAAGGTATAATAGAAATAACTACAACATTTAAAGTAACTACCAAGAAGAATTTTCAGTCATAAATTTCTCTGAAACTTTCATAAAATGGCTATGAAATTTTCTTCAAAAAAACATCTCTATCCTCTTTCATATAAAGTGAAATCTAGGGAGCCTGGATGGCTCAGTTGATTGAACGTCCAACTTTGGCTCAGGTCATGATCTTGCTGTTTTGTGAGTTTGAGCCCCGCATCAGGCTCTGAGCTGTCAGCAGAGATTTATCTGTGTCTCCTCCCCTCTCTGCCCCTCCCCCACTCTCAAAAATAAATAAAGATTAAAAAAATAAAGTGAAATCCAATATATATTTCAACTAAACGTGTATAAGATCTACTACACCTCTTTTACATTGTTTCAGACTATATTTAGCTTAAGTAAATAGCTATGACCTTTTAAAATACTTTGTCGATTTTCTTGGGAAAAATTGGGTGAAAAAATTAGATGTCTCCTTTTATGTGTAACTTTATGTCATCAAATGCAAGGCCCAGAAAAGAAAATCAACTAAAGCCATAGGCAGGAAGCCATAATATCATTTAACAATAATGTGCTTCGAAGTATGGAAAGAGCCCAAATGTCCATCGATGGATGAATGGATAAAGAAGATGTGGTACATATATACAATGGAGTATTACTCCGCAATCAAAAAGAATAAAATCTTGCCATCTGCAACTACGTGGATGGAACTGGAGGGTGTTATGCTAAGCGAAATTAGTCAGAGAAAGACAAATATCATGACTTCACTCATATGAAGACTTTAAGTTACAAAACAGATGAATATAAGGGAAGGGAAGCAAAAATAATATAAAAACACGGAGGGGGATGAAACATAAGAGACTCTTAAATATGGAAAACAAACAGAGTGTTACTGGAGAGGTTGTGGGAGGGAGGGGGCACTAAGGAATCTACTCCTGAAATCATTGTTGTACTATATGCTAACTAACTTGGATATAAATTTTTAAAATAAATAAAATTTAAATAAATTAATTAAATTAAAAAAAACAAAAATGTGCTTCAGATGTCTGGAAATCATGAACTATACAGTAAATTAAGTGGTAATCGCTTCCTATCAGGTTACATATATAAAGCACTACTGAGAGATCTGTAACTCAGACAGTAATGAGAAAGATGATACCTACAATGCAAGGAAGCTTGGAAGTTTAAAAGAATAAGGACATTTCCCCCAAAAATATACATACCTTAATTTTCCAAAGAGGAATCCCTGAACTTCATCAATAGGATCATTCTCACCAATCACTGTAGCATTTACCTCCGTTCCTATAAAAGCACAAGCAAATACATGTCTAATCATTCAGACAGGAAATAAAAATGTTATTAACCTCATAAAATTTGAATAATGTAAAACAAATTAGAAACACCTGAAATTACAATACTACTTAAAACACTGAATACCTCAATGACCCTTTTGTAGAGTGTTTTTTTTTTAAACAGACAGAATACATGTGTTTTTCAATGTATCCTGTGTTCCTGGATACAGTAAGAAGGTATTTTTCCCTTGAACTTTGGAAAATTTTACATGTTAAAAATCTCAAAAGCTCAAAATTAATACCTCTAAAATTATGAACAGTGGATTTTTCAGTATCAAAATTCTAAAGAACTTCCAATTAAGCAACTTAATCCTAAATATAATTATTGGTAACAGAATGTTGAGGCTATCCTCCATTTACCCAAACCAACCATCTTTATCTTTAAAATAAACTCACACACTGGGTGTTGTATGGAAACCAATTTGACAATAAATTTCATATATTAAAAAATATAAAAATAAAAATAAGCTCACAAGGAAGAAATAGAAAGACTGCACATAAAACTTGTGTGGTTGAAATAATAAATTCAAAACCCTAGAGTAGTACAATAAGAAATATTCCAAGTGCAGAAAATAATCAAAAACACAAAATTGTTCATTAAGATAGTTTAGCATTTCACTCTGGGTCACAAATTAATGGCTATTTGTGAATTACACATCATCAATAACAACAGCTACAATTATTGACCTTTTTGTGCAAAGAACTATGCTACATTCTTTACCTATACATCTCATTTTCTCTTCACAAATACTTTAGGAGGCACATGCCATTATCTGCACTTTATAGACAGAAAATTTAGGACCTACAAAATTTGCTTCACATCACCCAACTCACAGGTAACAGGGCCAGAATTCAAACACAGGTTCATCATGCTCCTAAATCTATTCTTTTACATTAAGGAAATAAATTCCCTTTAACTCACATTTAAGGAAAAGAAAACACATTGGTCTTAATTCACAAATTCACCTTTCACCTGAGTATCATCCTTGGCCTTGTACTCAGTGCTCTTAATTGCCAACTCCACACCATAGCCAGAGAGGTAAACAGGTTCCTTCCTCGGATTCTACAAGCAGAGTAAGTATTCCACCATTAACACGTGGCTTCTTAAATGTCACAATGAACATGACGTGAACATGTTAACATCACACAGCCACCACCTAGGATTATGCATTCAAAATATAGCTAAAACTTCCACGGGAATCTCAGCCTCCTTTAGATTTTGTATCCTGCCACAAGTATGGGAATGGGAATTCCAAAGCAGAGGCAAAACCAGATGAAGGGACAGTGACAGGGCAGAAGTAACCAAACCACGTGAAGAAATAGAGAAAAAGAAAAGGAAATTCCAGAACTTACAAAGCAGGGTTGGAATACCGATGAGGTTTCAAACCCAGAAGTACTTTGATAGGACCATGTGTGTGTGATGTATTCATTTTTTATTGAATTTAAATGTCTTCAAAAAAAAAAAAAAAGTCTTCAGGTTGGGTTTGGGCTGACCAACTGTCACAGGCTTACCACCATCCTGAATGAGGATGGCGCTTTAGATATTTTAATCTTTAATAACAGCAATATAGCCTGGAAAGCAGTTGTCAAAACTAGGTATTAAAAAAATCTGTTTCAAGGGGTGCCTGGGTGGCTCAGTTGGTTAAGCGTCTGACTTCAGCTCAGGTCATGATCTCACAGTTCGTGGGTTCGAGCCCCGCATCAGGCTCTGTGCTGACAGCTCAGAGCCTGGAGTCTATTCAGATTCTATGTCTCCCCCTCTCTCTGTCCCTCCCGTTTGCACTCTGTCTCGCTCTCTCAAAAATAAATAAACGTTAAAAAATTTTTTTTAAAAATGTTTCTGTTTATACAAATTTTCATTTAAATATTTATTTGGGAGTGCCTGGATGGCTCAGTTGGTTAAGCATCTGACTCTCGGTTTCAGCTCAGGTCATAATCTCACAGTTCATGAGTTCAAGCCCCATGTTTGGCTCCAAGCTGAGAGCACAGAGCCTGCTTGGGATTCTCTCTCTCCCCTTCTCTCTCTGCCCCTCCCCTGCTTGTGCACACTCTCCCTCTCTCCCTCTGTCTCTCCTAACAAATAAACTTAAAAAAATATTTTGTTAATATATATTTTGCTTATAGGGACTTACCACGCAATTTTATTGAGCTTATTATGACACAGAAACTTTAAAAGCAAATATGTTTACATATAAATATGTTAATTGCTAAATGTTACAAAAAACTTTAAAAACTTAATTTTAAGTCAATTCTTCTTGTTTTTATGCCTTTAGAAATCCTCCCTTTTACATCAAATGAAAAGATTCCGAATGGAAAAAAAATTTTGGAAAGGAATTCAAGAATCAGTTCCATAGTATGATGATTATATTAAATCTAGAAAATATAATTTACATGTTTCATTTTTAAGTAGAATGTACACTTTATTAAGCCATTTTTTAAGCATAATTATTTCCTATTTCTTCAGACTGGCAAGCAAAGGACCTCCTATGTGCAAATAACAGATATGATGAAAAGTAGATCAAATAATTTTATAAAGGGGGGATATTATTAGCTTATGTGCTAAGGTCATGCAGGGCAAATCAAGATTTTTAACAGCTTATAAGGGGCACCTGGGTGGCTCAGTTGGTTAGGCGTCCAACTTCAGTCATGATCTCACAGCTCATGGGTGTGAGCCCTATGTTCCAGCTCTGTGGAGCCTGTTTCGGATTCTGTGTCTCCTCTCTCTACCCCGCCCCCACTTGTGCTGTCTCTCTCTCAAAAATGAATAAACGTTAAAAAAAATTTTTTTAAGTTTTATATATATATATATATATGTATACGTATATATATATACACACACACACACACACAATACATACATAAGTCAATACTTACAAGTATATAATGTCTGAGTACGTAATTGATTTTGCCTGCATTGTTTTTTGATATAAGTTGGCGGTGGAAATTATAAAATTCCTCATAACCAATCTCAGAGTAGAAAATGACCACTGGGCTTTCAGGATTAGATGATGGGTATCTGTGATCTCCTTTGAACAATAAAGGTTTGGGCCTGAAAATAAATATTAGAAGCTTAATTTTTTTTCTGGTTTTTATTTTAATTCCAGTTAGCTAACATACAGAGTTACATTAGTTTGAGGTGTACAGTATAGTAATTCAACAATTCCATAATCACTCAGGGCCCATCACAAGTGCACCCCCAATCCCCATCACCTATTTCACCCATCCTCTTAAACTTAAAAAAAGTTCTTAAAAATTAAAAATGGTACAAGATGTAGCTACAGCAGCAATAATTTAAATAAAGATTATAAGCATCTTAATACAAAGAGTATTGGGGTGCCTGGGCGGCTCAGTCAGTTAAGCATCCAACTTCGGCTCAGGTCATGATCTCACAGTTCATGAGTTTGAGCCCTGCATCAGGCTCTGTGCTGACAGCTCAGAGCCTGAAGCCTGATTCTGTATCTCCCTCTCTCTCTGCCCCTCTCCCACCCACGCTCTGTTTCTCTCTCTCTCAAAAATAAATAAACATTAAAAAAAAAATGTAAAAACAGAGTATCAAAACAGTTTTCAGTCAGTAAGAACACTGTCAAATATGAGTCTTATTCACGACTAAAAATAATAAAAGCACATCATACTAACCATAAAATGCAGACTTTGATTAGTAATTGTTACCAATTCCTAGAGAAGGATGAAAGGCAGAAAAAGGATACATATCCACATCCCATAGTACTAAGGCTTTATTACGTTATTCTACTATATAAATAGATTATCCTTCTATCTGAAAACATAAGCACAAATAAAGTGAAAAGGCAGGATGATTTTAAGCATATAACTGGCCAACCACAGCATCTCCCTCCTCTATCATTTTTACTACTATGATCTTCCTACTAAATGATTTAATATTTAAGTTTCCCTCATAAATTTTTAAACTTGCCCCTCAAAATAAATTCCCTAATATCAGCATCAAGATATCAATAGATCTTATTGCACAGACTTTATGACTTGCCATTCCTTTTACAATAAACTATTTCTTAATAAACTGTTCCACAGAAGGTAAAGAGATAGAAGTAAGGATATTCACTATAGCCTTATCACAATAGGAAACAACTTTTAAAACTATCAGTAAAAAACTATGAGACATTCTTACATAGCTATTTTTCATGCATTAAAAATAATGAGGTACACATACATGTACTAATGGGAAGAAGCCTCTTGTAAAAATAAACCTACCTACCTGTATAAATCTATAACCACAGAAAAAAGCCTAAAACATGATGACAAACCATTAAAAATAGTTACCACCTCTCAGAAGAGGAGACACCATCATTCTTTTCTTTATAAATGTCTGCATTATTGTTTTAACAAGTTAGAGTTTTTTATTTTTTTATTTTATTTTTATTTTTTTTCAACGTTTATTTATTTTTGGGACAGAGAGAGACAGAGCATGAACGGGGGAGGGGCAGAGAGAGAGGGAGACACAGAATCGGAAACAGGCTCCAGGCTCTGAGCCATCAGCCCAGAGCCCGACGCGGGACTCAAACTCACGGACTGCGAGATCGTGACCTGGCTGAAGTCGGACGCTTAACCGACTGCGCCACCCAAGCACCCCCAAGTTAGAGTTTTTTAAATCAATTAATTTTGTTTACCCCAAGGGAGCACCACTTTACCATGCAAGCCATTCTCCAATGTCCATTCCTCGGCCTGGACATAGCTGGAACACGTACCCCATTTTCTGGTTGTCATTCTAAGTAAAAAGCTCTCCCGCCATTTAATGGGCAGAGAACAAGTGCTGGGAAGAGTACTCACTAAAGAGCTACCCTACCTGAAATGCCCTTAGGCCTCTGGTAGAGCAGAGCAACACCACAGAGAGGTCAGTTATCCAATTTAAAACGGCATTACAGAGAAGGTACAATGGGGTTACCGCCATAGCCAGACAGCAAGAGACACCTGTTATATCTGTCCACCAAAGGAAACCTACCTTTAAGCAAAAAGCCAGCCCATTAAATTACCAACTTAATATTCAAATTAAGCTTGCTATTATCTTTTAAATAGTCTCCTTTGTCTGAAACTAGTAATACTCTGAGAGATCATTATCATTAATATCATTACTTCAGGCACTGGTTTAATACACAGGGTATTCTTTACTACACTAATGACAAAGCCTATGTAATCTCACAGAGTCATCACTAAATAATAACAGGAACATAAAGTACTCTTATTATCTCTATTTCAAAGTGAGGTAGGAAAGAAAAGTTAAGTAATTTGCCTAAGTTTACAAAACTATTTTAAGTGATAGGGCTGGGATTCAAATCTAGTCGGTCTGATTCCAGAATCCACACTCTAAACCACTGTATCTACAGACCACAAAACCTGTAAGAAATTCGAAGGGTGGGCTTGATATGGAAGAAAGCACAATGAAATACAGTATGTGTGAAGAAACACACAATTTACCTTTCAGACGCTGTGAGGAGAAGAGTCTCAAGGGTGTCAAAATCACAAGTCTTCTTTCCATGCACAGAGAAAAACGAATTACATCCTTCTGGCGGAGGCTCATCAGCTGCTATCTGCCATTTAAGACACAAGACACTCTCGTCATGATTTCTAACCACAGACGAGTAAGGACATGAATACTCTAAACAGGTAATAAGATGATAATAAAATAACATCAACAAAAGGGAAAATCAACATCTACTGAACTCCTACAATGTGACAGGAAGAGTTTTTCATATCACTGTTTCTCACATATTATTTCATCTAGCTCCTCCCAATATCACCGCATGAGGTTGGTATTCATACCAGCCCCAAAACAGAACTTTAAAATTCTACCTCAGAACAGAACAAAAGATATCCAGGGAATACGGTATGTACCTTAAAGAAAACCAAGCTTACAAATATCAATTTTAAGCATCAAAGTGTAACTACACAATCCCTATTAAGTATATTAAGTCCATATCCATACATTAAGTACAATATGCAGATTAACTTGAAGGCTCTCTCTGAAATAGATAGAATGACATAGACTCTAAAAAAAAAAAAAAAAAAAGAAACAACTGGACCAAAAAAAAAAGAGTATAGATGGAAGGTAAAATTATCTACGAAGCACAGTAAGCTAGATATTCCAGGGAAAGGCTGAAGGAGACAGGAGTTTATGTTCAGAGTGAAATGCATGAACACCAATGCACAATGAGACAAGTCAATCTGCAGCTTTAATGAGAGACGCTGAGAAGACTAAGTATAAAGAGATGGGAAAAGAAAGGATATAATGACAAGCACTGGTGTGTGCACTGATGTAATTTATGTAATACGTTAATATTGTCCTTTTCTATAGACGTAAGAAAAATAATTCAGAGGTGGAAAAATGGTAAACTTGCTATGAAAAATTGATATTAAAACTTTTCATTACATTCTTCATTTTTTGGTATTACTATAAAAACGTACAAACACAAAAAAATAAGAAAGAACAGCACTTTAGCTGCTCTCAACTCTCTAAACTCATAAGCCTGGAGTCCTGCTAAGACAGGACCCCACTGTAAGGAGAAACTGCTCAGGGTGCCATAAAATTTGAATAGCACAGAGATATAGAGACAACTAAAGAGAAAATCCAATGAAAGTGCAGGAGAGGAACAAAGGAAACCTCAAAAACCAAACAAGCATGTTTTTTTAAAGCCACCGTATTTTTTTCACACTACATAAAATCAACAGAAGAGGGAGCCATCAGGTCATGATCTCACGGTCCATGAGATGGAGCCCTGCGCTGGGTTCTGTGCTGACAGCTCAGAGCCTGGAGCCTGTTTCAGATTCTATGTCTCCTCTCTTCCCCACCCCCCCAACACCCCACACACACACACTCTGTCTCTCTCTCTCTCAATAGTAAACATTAAAAAAAAAAAAGAAGAGGGAGCCATGCCAGCCTTTAAAAATTAAGAAAACCGTGGGTGCCTAGGTAGGTCAGTTGGTTATAAGCTCCTACTCTTGAGCTCAGCTCAGGTCTTGATCTCTGGGTCATGAGTTCAAGTCCTGCCTCTGGATCCAGCTGCCGATTTGCAGGGAACAGAGGACAGAGAAAAAGTTGAACTGTATCATGAGTATGTGATCAATACAGACTGTGAAAAAATTTATAGGGCAAACAGTGTATGTTATTCAAAGAAAAGAAAGCGCTAGAACTAGAACCTGTAAATTTAGGGCCACACCCCCAAAAAATTATCAAAATTTTCAAAACTCAGCAAGACTGAATTCTATCGTGTGGAGATGCACTCTTGGGCAGTAAAACGATAAAGAAACACAGCAAGTCATTCCAACAAAGGTTAAGAAAGTAGTTCTTTTTGGCTGGCGAGAGGCAGCTGTCATGAGAACAGAGCACAAAGGCTGCCAGTGGCCCTGGCAAAGTTCTACTTCATGACCTGGGCGAAAGTTACAAGTGTTCATCACACCATGTATTTCTTGTGAATGATTTTCTGTGCCTGTTTTACTTTATAATAAAATAGTGATCTTAAAATTAACATTTCTTTCACATCAAATATATGATGGGTGTATGCTCATCTTTGATTCTCTTACTTTTTTTTTTAAGGAGTCTGTTCAACTCAAAATCCAACAAGATCCACACATTGCATTAAGCTGACATATATTTTAAGTCTCTCTTGAAGCTCTTCCTTACCTCTTTCCTTATATTTGTTGAAGAAATCAAATTATTTTTACTACGAAGTTTTCTACATTCCAGATTTTCCTGTTACCCCTCTGATATTGCTTCATATTTCTCATCCCCTGTATTTCCTATGAACAGCTTTTACATTCTACAGGCTGTGATCAGATTCACGGTCAAATGGTTTAGCAAGACTATTACCCCTATGCCGTGTTGTATAAATGAAGTCGCATAGTTTTGTTTTTGTGTGGATATTTTTTTCTTAAATGAAAGTAAACGCAAATTATATAATTAAAAAATCTGAGATCTGAAGATTTAGTATCAGTTTTGCTTTCTATTTATAAACATCATAAATCCTCATAAATTTGAGGCAGAAAAGTTACAGCTCTGTAACACAATGCCAGGATAACTGCAATACAAACAATCATCATGTTATACAACCCCTAAAAAATACCATTATCGTGTAAGCACTGACTGAACTTACCTGCTGGAAGGCTTGAATTGTAGCCGAGTAGGAATGAAGGGATAGACAAAATTTCAACAAATTCTGCTGCAGAGGTGACAGAAACTGAAATGCAGTTTCCAATATTGCGTGATAATAGGAATAATCAGTACCTGTCAAGAAAGAACATTAACCAAAATAATTATCTACAGGTAGACATATCCAAATAAGATAGTTCATACTGTATAAAGCTATGTGTTACAAAGGTATATGATAGCAAAATCTTACCACTATCCTTCCTGAACTGTTGTCAAATGCTTAGAATTCCCTGGAGTACACAAATTAATATGGACTCTTCCTCTCTCTCTTTTTTTTTTAAAGTTTTATTCATTTAAGTGATCTGTACACCCAACATCGGGCCTGAACTCATGACCCTGAGATCAAATGTCAGATGCTCTACCAACTGAGCCAGCCAGGCACCCCTCTCTTCTTCTCTTTGTTCACACTATTCCCTCTACCTGGATTGCAACTGCCCCACTTACCTGGATAACTAACTCCTACCTACCTCCACAGGAAGAATTCAGCTAGGACATCACCTACTTTGCAAAGTCACTCCCAAACCCTACCCCATGCCTCACTGGACCAAGTACATCTCTTCTTTAGTCCCGTATTTCTCTGCTAATATCACACAAAAGAGATTCAGACTTGACTTTTAAAATTTGTATTATTTTTCAAAAAAATCCAACAGTTGAGACTCAATTCAGTTAAATACTAATAGCAGTCACATTGTTTTCACACATTTCCTTTTCAGCAAGGCCTGTCAAGGTTTTAGCTACCTGTGTATTGGCATCTTTGACTAGTAATGTTTATACTCTATTGAATTACAAAATGTGAATGCACATTATAAACTGTAAATAAGCAACACAGTTTACACTGTCATTAATTTGACACCCTGACACTCGTAGGTATATGGTTCAGGTGGCTGGCAGGCAGAACAGGCAACATTTTGGATGGTATTAGTTAATGATAACGAACCTAATAGATAATAGATCAGTTGTATAATTAGATCAGTTATATAATTAGTTCATTAACAAAAGAAAAAGTAACCAAATCTGATGGTGATTAATACTAAATGATTTTTGAGTGAATTTGACTTCTACACAATACTTCTATAGCACTTCTAATAAAACAACACAAAAGAAAAACAAAAGGGGAAAAGAAATCATAGGTAGTACTTCCAGCCAAAGTTATAAACTTTGCTTCAAGGGGAACCTGGGTGGCTCAGTCAGTTAAGCGTCCAACTTCGGCTCAGGTCATGATCTCATGGTTTGTGAGTTCGTGCCCCGCATTAGGCTCTGTGCTGACAGCTCAGAGCCTGAAGCCTACTTCAGATTCTGTGTCTCCCTCTCTCTCTGCCCCTCCCCCGCTCATGCTCTGTCTCTCTCTCTCAAAAAAAAAAAAAAAAATTAAAAAATATTTTTCAAATAAAAAATAATAAACTTTGCTTCAAAAGTATTACTTTGTGTTAGCTCTGCTGGCTACCATCACAACTCTAGTCATTAAAGATAAAAATGTTTTCCATTAATTGCAAAGCCATACATACTGTGAAAGAGACCATTTTTTTTCCTAATATTTTCACAGATACCAAAGTCAAAGAAGCATCTGCTTCAATTTTACCGTGATGATCAGATGATCCAATATTTTGGCTGGCTTCTACAAAATTCCAAAATTTCTCTTGACTGTCTTCCGCTAAAAACTCACTGGGAGAAAAGGGGGGAAATATCAGAAATGAAACAACTTAATAAAATCTTCTAATATAGGTTACATTTCTAAGAGAGTAAAAATAGGTTTTTAAGTGTCCAAATGTCAACAGTTTGGCTTTTACTTTATATTATACACAAGCATGTGCAATATATATTCTAACAATAACTCTTACTGGCTTAACCATTAATAACTAATTAGCTTAGTAGCTTATTCACTTATTCATATTAATAGCTTAATATGTATCCCTTAAGAAACCTAAAATCACAATGTTGTAACAGGGAAGTCCCAATATAAATAAAGCCTATGAAACCCCATTTGTGAAAAAGCTGTCCGCAGTGGAAGTAGAATTAACAACTGATAACTGTGGTACCAGTTCTGCTCACTTATTTTCTGAAAGACCTTACAAAGAACAAAAAATGTTTTGCCTAAGGTCCTCTCCCAAGGAAAACATGAACCCTAGAAAATTTTCTAGGAGACTAAAGGCAGCATGTTGTAATCTTTTAACATCCCTAAATCCAAATTTCAAGATCACCAAATTTCAGTTTAAAGTTAGCACTGATCTAAAAAAAACCGGGTCTTAGAACTTAATGCCACCTTAATTTTTTCTTGACTTTACTCCACAGACCTAAAATAATGGCCATTCTAAATTTCCCTTCATTCAAGAGTCTAAAATCCCTAAAAGAAAATGTGTGTACTGACTGAATGATTCATGTAAATTGGTTATCCTCTCCTCCGAGACATAATACTAACATAGTGGTGATCTCTCACTGTCTTAAACCAAACTACACATCTGATCTCAGCTTACCTAGCCAAAGGAAGGCTTTCCCATTACTTGTCAACACTGGGGTGTACAACTCTCACTCTACTCCACAGCTAGAAATATGGGAAAAATAAGAAACATTTCCTGGTAATACACAGCCTCTCTGAAACTAGGTTTCTGAAAATACCCAGTATCATAATGTATTAAATTATTTAGTACCTCCTTGAATGTGGCATTTTTCTAGGCTTTCTAGTAACTGACATAGGCATCATAACAACCTTATAATAACTTATGGCCTAAGAAAACATATACAAAGACAGATTATGATATGCAAATAAACCCTGAATTCATAAATTAAAGCTGCATTCACAAGATATGCTTGAGGTAGTGGGGGAGGGATAATACACTCAAAGGTTGTAGTAGTGAGAACAAGGATTCACTGAAACTAAGACCTTCCTGCAAAGGCCATCTGCAAATAAATATATGTTCTTCATATAATTACAGGAAAACTTCTTGAAGTATACTCTTCATCATCCACTGCATAAATAAGTCTTACAACATCTAAGCTTCAAACAATCTTTTTTAATTTTTTTAACATTTATTTATTTTTTTGAGAGACAGAGAAACACAGAGCATGAGCAGGGAAGGGGCAGAGAGGGAGACACAGAATCCAAAGTAGGCTCTAGGCTCTGAGCTGTCAGCACAGAGCCCAATGCAGAGCTTGAACCCATGAACCAAAGTCAAAGTTGGATGCTTAACCAACTAAGCCACCCAGGCGCCTCTCAAACAATCTTAAAAAAATTAATTACTAGATACACTGACCTAATGCAAGAAAGGTAAGACAATAACAAGATTATTATTAAAAGGAATGCTACTACCATTTATGTTTTTTGCTTTTCATTTTAAATTGGTTTTTAGCTTCTTATACCTTTTCCATTGAGTAAAACATCTACAGTTTTTCAGATGAAATTATATGATGTCTAGGATTTGTTGCAAAATATTCCAGCAGGGGAAGGGAGGAAGGTAGTGTGGTGATGGTCACTGGACTTGAGCTGGTAATTGCTAAAACGGGTGACAGGTAGAAGCAGAGCACATTAAATGTACCATTCTACTTAAAAATATTCTGAAAGATCACAATAAAAAGTTTTTAATCTATGGCAAAACAAAACAAAACAAAACTATATACAACCTGAATGCCCATAAATCTGGTAGTAAACTTGTTTTCTAGATTTCCAAAGTTATTGTTGGCGATCAGAATTGGTCTTCCTTCCATACAAAACTAGAAAGGGAAGGGAAATAGGGGCGCCTGGGTGGCTCAGTTGGTTAAGCATCCAACTTTGGCTCAGGTCATGATCTCGCAGTTTGTGAGTTCAAGTCCCACGTCAGGCTCTGTGCTGACAGCTCAGAGCCTGAAGCCTGCTTCAGATTCTGTGTCTCCCCCTCTCTCTGTCCCTCCCATGCTCATGCTCTGTCTCTCTCGGTCTCTCAATAATAATAAACATTAAAAAAAATTTTTTTTTAAAGAAACAAAAGGAAAGGGAAGGGAAATAAATATTTAAGAAGGGCTTACTATGGGGGCGCCCAGGTAGTTCAGTCGGTTAAACGTCCAACTTCAGTTCAGGTCATGATCTCACGGTTCATGGTTTTGAGCCCCACATCAGGCTTTCTGCTATCAGTGCAGAGCCCACTTTAGATACTCTGTCTTCCCTCCCCCGCCCCTCCCCAGCTTGTGCTTGCTCTCTCTCAAAAATAAATACACATTAAAACGATGTAAAAAGGGGCGCCTGGGTGGCTCAGACAGTTGAGCGTCCAACTTCAGCTCAGGTCATGATCTCGCAGTTTGTGAGTTCGAGCCCCATGTCGGCCTCTGTGCTGACAGCTCAGAGCCTGGAGCCTGCTTCAGATTCTGCGTGTATATGTCTCGATCTCTCTCCCTCTGTCCCTCCTCCACTCACACTCTGTCTCTCTCTCCTTTGGAAATAAGCATACAAAAAAAAATTTTTTTTTTAAAAAGGATGTAAAAAAAAAAAAAGGAGGGCTTACTATGTGACAGGCACTGTGCTTGACACATTCACCCATGTCCTTAAATCCTCACAGCCATCCTGACTTATAACCATCTTTAGAATAAAGAAACTGAAATTCAGACAGGTTATTGATTTGCTTAAGGGCACAGAATTAGCAAATGAAAAATCTGGAGTGTAAACTCAAATCTATTTGATTTATATCTCTACCGTGGTACATTCTTGGGCCATTACACTATCTAGTACTCAATAAATGATTATAAGTTTCGATTTTAATAATAGTACTTTATTTATACAATATTTGTTAGTAACTATGGCTGTTCAAAACATATTCAGTGTTTTACTTCAATTAAATATATATCAATTCATGAACAACCAGAAAGCTACATGTGCTTCATTAGGATCAAGCCAGTCTAAAAATATACACGGGAATATTTTTAGTCCCTAAGCACTAGATGCAAGGAAGGCAAAATATCTGTGGTAGTTGCATGCCTCGATGTGTAGAGAAATATTCTGTCCCTTCACCCTCACCCAGATGGACAGGGCTGTGATTGCCATCAATATCTGCCATGGACCTGGGAGGGAAGACTAGTGGCCTCAGCTAGCTCTGGAGGTAACGATCAAGGATTTCAAATACATGCAACTTATTTCTGAGTTGCCTAGAAGTCCCATTACCTTGGTAAACTGTCTGCAAATAGCCACACAAGAGGACTAAATAGTCAACCAAAATGGCAAATGGCCAGGAAATTATGAAAAGGGGCAATGTCTGTGAAAGGAAAGTTGGTGAAGGAAGCATTATACATTACTCACTTCACAGAGATCAAAGAAACGGGAAAAAATTGATTAATTAAGGCTGACAGTTTTAACACAGTTTTTCAAAAGTCCCATAAGTATACACCATAAGAATCTTCCGAGACAAGGCACAAAAACCAAAAAATTAGTGTGGAGAGTAACTGAGTGTAACTCAGTAAAGAATGTCAAGCAGAATATTATAAGACATCAGTGGTTACAGTTAATTGCACAAGATTATTTAGAAAATGAAAGTAAATCTCAAACACTTAGATTTATACCAGACAAATCATCTAAAATAAGATTGGCAGGGGTGGGGGGGGCGCATATTTCAGTTGTCAGAGTCCTGGCTCAGGCAGTTTAGATCTCAACAACCTTCAGTCACTTCACTTTTACAGCTGCCCTCTATCTAATAAAGTTCTGACACTGGAGGAGCTCAATCCACTTATCAAATTAGTCACTATAACACTGCTAAGAAATGAATGCAGCAGGAAGGCGGGGGGGGGGGGGGGGCGCATTTTATTGCTGAGAAAAGGGAGGCACAGAGAAGTGACAATCCATGAGGCTCCTCTGCAAGTCAAAACCGGCTCATACTCATCCCACTTTCCCACAGGTCCTCTTATCAATACCAAATGAAGCGTTTCCTTAGGAGATGCAACTATTCCAACACAATCATCTTAACAAAATCTCCTCATTCACATTTTTCTAAGATTAAGGGGGAAATGTCAGAAAACCTAATTCTAAATTGAAGGGTACAAAGAAAGGCCAAAGTTAACTGAAGTAATGCAACAGTTCCAATTTCTTGCACTATCAAATTGTGAAATTTACCAACTGCTTGACCTTCAATCCACCTAAATTCATGCTTTAGAACAATTCTCTACCTCTACAAGTCCTAGCTATATAGTATTTCAGATACAATAAAAAGAAGCTTCCCTCTATAAACAAAAATCTGACTAAGAGAGGTGTCTGGTTTTTATGTTATAAACACTAGCTTGAAGGTACATTCGGAATACAAAATCTCCCAAGAAATCATTGACTATATTGTATTTCACCAATTTTAAGACACTGTTGATGTTAAGGCACATCGTTGTTTTCAATGAAACTCTACAAAGGAAAATGCTACCAATTTTAATTTGTAAGGTAACATCTTGATTTCATCAAAAGGCATCCTAATTTTGGAGATGTTAAAATGTAGAACATGTACATCTTAGATAAAATCCAGCTATGTCCTCAGCTTCCCCTCTGTACTCTTGTTATCCCAAGGTCTTCTTCAGGCTTCTTAGAAGGAGCATTCCCTCCTTCTCCCATCTCACCAAGCTGTCTTCTTTCTCTTTCATTAAACACCTCTTAAAACCTTCTTCAAATAAATAGAAAAATTCCTTTAAGTACGACACCCTCTTCCTTTATTACCACATGTAAACCTTTCTTGCAAGATAATTTAACCAATTCAATACATTTGTCCAAAGAAGTCCCTAAGTATCTCTATGAATCATGATCACCCTATGGTACTGACAGCTTCTGTGTTATAACAGCCTCTGACTAGTACACAGCACAGTGCACACTGAAAGAGGTGCTGACTAAATCCATGTGATGATGACAATCTCGCTGCCTAAAAGGCTCCTGAATATTCACTAGCAGATCCTACATTTTTACTCAAACACATGAAAGAAAAAAAAGATGTCTTCTTACCTGACTTCTAACAACAATGGAGTGGAAAACCATTTTGTTGTAAGAGAGGTTGTAATGGCTTTTGAATCTGCCTTTACTGAAGAAAACAGCCATAGTCCAGTGAATACAATCAGAAGTTCCATTTTATAGCAAACTCCTAAAAAAAGGAAAATTTTAAAAAAAGGTTTTGCCACAGGAAATGTTTAAACCTGAATCTTAATACTTAGAGACACAAAATAACATGAGAATTACAGAAATGGAAATGTTTCTGAAATATAACAGCACCTAATATCTCCATAGTTCAACAGATATTTGCTGAGCGACTGATGTAGAACTAAAGCCGTGAAGTTCATGGAATGCTTTCCTATAAAGACTGCACTGCATTTCCTGGGTCGCCTCTACAGAGGTATAAAAGTCAGTTGGTGGCACAGCAGTTTACACATAATTCTACTTTATGAAGCATGAGAGTAAACAAAGCTTAGATGAAAACGTAAATGATGGGTATTAAATGGTGCCCACCCCCCAAAAGTTATGAAGTCCTAATCCCAGCACCTTGAAATGTGAACTTATTTGGAAATAGGATCTTAGCAGAGGTAACCTGGTTAAAATTGGGTCATTAGGGTGAACCTTAACCCAATATGACTGGTGTTAAAAAAAAAAAAAGGAAAATGTGGACACAGAGACAGGCACACAGCGGGAAGACCATGTGAAGGGACACTGGGAGAGTGCCAGTGAGGACAGAGGCACTTGTCGGAACTACAATGCAAACCACGCTGCAAACCACAGAACACCTAGGGCCAGCAGATGCTGGAAGAGGGAAAGAAAGACCCTCCCCTACAGATTTCGGACAGAACATGAGCTGTGACACCATGATTTAGAATGTCTAGCCTCCACAACTGGAAGGCAAGGAACTGCTGTTGCCGTAAGCCACACAATTTGATGCACTGTCACAGCAATCCTAGGAAGCTAACACTTCAATGTAAATGCATAAAACAGTCCCGGAATGAAGGAAAGTTAAACAGGTCCCTATCTACAAAATAAGGAAGCTGGGGTCACTGGTAAATTGGCATGGCCATACAATGCAGGCCTTCCAACCTCCCAGCAGCAATGTCCTTAAGCATGCTGATGTGTCTAGATCATTTCAGAAAAAGGCCTCGAGCTGCAGGGCTTCTTTGGTCTGATTTTTCATCTCAGAAGTCTGCTCACAGAACCCTAAGCAGGTTTCCCGTGGGCTATATAAGTCAGCATCCAAGTTCCACCCATTTGAATGGGAACCCAAAGGGGCCATGAATCTGTGGGAAACACTATGCCAAAGCTGTGCTTGCGCATGTTAATGTCTGGTAAGGCTCACCTCACTCACCCTAATTCCTCGAGATATTGGCTATAAAAGCTATCGTCTGGGTGACCAGTCACTACCTTCTTTTTACAAAAAGCATTAACATCTGTGCCAACATCCTGCTCCATATATAACACACAGTATCTCTAAAGAACAAATGGGCAAAAGCAAAATAAAAGATACCAAATAGAAAAGCTGCTTTTTAAGAGTCTTTAGTTCAGGCACTGCCACCTTAATTGATTTAATCGACTGACAAATTAATATAAACAAATATTAACATCCCATTTATAAATAAGCATTAAAAAAAAAAAACCCACAAAATTTGCAAAGACTAGAGCTAACCAAACTAGACCCCCAACACTGAAACCTGCTAGCAGTGATTTTGGGGAGGGGACTTTCAGAATGTAGCAAAAGTTACTGACATTTCCTGCAGAGGAGCAAGCAAGGATGCAAACTTTTAGATACAATTTCAGACCACTCAAAAACTCTTAGACACCCTCCCCTACTGGTCCACAGACTGCAGCCTCAGAATCCTGCTCTGCATGACGGAAAAACATGGTTGGGAAAAAGAGAGAACCGTTTAGAGTTAGGGACTTACTTCAATTACTGACTTTGCTACTTACTAGCAGTTTAACCATAAGCAAGTCCCCTAGTAACATCTCTGGCCCTTCTCCCAGACTCTGAAATAGGAATATCAGTATCTACCGCACTTGGACACTGTGAGAATGAAAAAGCGACATGAAAGTCACTTCATGAAGTGCCAAGTACTATAGCAGAATTAACCGTTCTAGTAAAACATGTTCTTATAAGGAAAAGAAACCACCTTCTAAACTATAGAATAAGATCACATCATCGTTACTGCATGGTCTCAAAAAATTGGAAATATATATTCTGTGATTAGGGGGAAAAAATCATCCCCAAAAGTCACAAAATGTCTAAACTGGAGACAATATATGAACTACGTTCAAGCAGTACTGGTATGTTTACAATTTTTCCTGAAGGGGCCTACATGTGCTGTCCCAAAGAGGTGACCGTGGACAGGAAATTGAAACACTGTCAGTAACCCAGGCAGGCTTCATGCATAGAGTGGTGAGGGAACTGGAAGTGACAAAAGGTCCCTGAGGAAACATTAGCCATTACCGACCAATTGCTCTGGGCCAAGCACTGTGTCAGGTGCTTTGCATACACCATGACTTCTAGTCCTTCCACACAACTTATCCAGGAGACTGCAGCTCCTGGAGGGTGGTTGCCATGTCTATTTTGTTCACCACAGCAAATAGCACATCACCTGGCAAACAGCAGATATTCCATAACTATGCTGCATAATGGGTGAAACACTATAATTTCACCTTTAAAAATAAGAAAATGGAAGCTTGGAGAAGCCAAGTAACTTGCCCAACTAATAAATAGCAATGCTTGGAACCCACATCTGCCTGTTTTTAAGTTCTACAATACCATGTTATCTCCCCCGGTTCCCTAGCTTTGGAAGGGTAAGAATTCATACTGTGCAGAACCAAACTAAGCAAAAAGCTTTCTTGTGAGAACCAAGGCAAGTCCAAGGACTTTCTAGGGACAGAGACCTTGGGATACAGGTGGCTGAGAAAGGCACAGTTTCAAACCAAAACCAAGCATGCCAGCCTGAAGCTGGGACCCAAGAGAAGTGACCAACCAGCCTGACAGATCTGTATTCAGGCTGGCTTTGGGGATGGAATGTGAGCTCCTCAAGAGCAGGGAATTTGGGGGGCACCTGGGTGGTTCAGCCCGTTGGGTGACCAACTCTTGATTTCCACTCAGGTCATGATCTCGCGGTTCAGGAGTTTGAGTCTTGCATCGGGCTCTGGGATCACAGTGAGGAGCCTGCTTGAGATATTCTCTCTCTCTCTCTCTCTCTCTCTCTTTCTCTCTCTCTCTTCCTCCCTATGTTCCTCCTCCCCTGCTTGTGCACTCGCACTCTCTCCTCTCTCCCTCCCTCCCGCCCTCCCTCCCTATGTTCCTCCCCTGCTTGTGCTCTCTCTCTCTCTCAAAATAAATTAAAAAAAAAAAAAGCAGGGAATTTTGTTTGTCAGGGTCAAATGCCTAGCATAATGCCTGGAACACAGGAGGTGCTCAGAATGAAATAAACAAAGTCTTCATTAAAGGATGAATGAAAGCAAATAGAAAGAAAGGAGTTTGATACCAAGAGGAAAGATGCTTAGGACTTAAAGATTAAAATGAAAATTCTACGCACCAAGACTCGCCCAGCGTTCCCCTTGAATTGTTCGAAAAACAGAGACAGTTCTTGGGGCAAGGTATAGCACCGCTGGAGGTGACAGAGGAAAGTGGCCACTAAAGAAGAGCTTTCCTACCCAGACCCCGCAGCCTAGATGCAACAGGTAAAACCACAAGAAAAGACTGTTTAGAGAAGCAGAAGTAAGAGCTTCACAGAAGCGGCCTTTTGTTTGAGAATGCCTTCATTTTATGAGAATCTTACACTCCGATCCTAGTGGTCCTTAAATGTTGCTTATAAATATGAACAGTCTAAGAAATAATCGTTGTCAGAATCCCAAGGTGGCACTCCATGATCACAGGCATAATGCTTGTAGCAAAATGGGTAAATTAAAAACATTCTTTAATAAGTCCTAGGTGCAAATGTTATATCTGTAAGATCTAGTCCGTGGCCCAGCTTCCTTAGTTCAATGACTATCTCTTGCTCACTGACCTACAGTAAAATTTTGGAAATATTAATAAAAATTGCAGTTTGGCAAACACTTTTCACTTTTTTTTTACATTTATTTATTTTTGAGAGAGACAGACAGAGCACAAGTCAGGGAGGGGCAGAGAGAGAAGGAGACACAGAATCCGAAGCAGGCTCCAGGCTCTGAGCTGTCAGCACAGAGCCCGACCCAGGACTCGAACTAACTCACTGCGAGATCGTGACCTGAGCCGAAGTTGGACACTTAACCGACTGAGCCACCCAGGCGCCCCAAACACTTTTCACTTTTTGGAAAAAAGAGGCATAAAATTATAAATCACCAACTTTTTCTTTTTCCATTTCTAAACTGAAGATAATAGCTGACAATCTCTTAAAAAACCAACTTGCACCTTGCAAGTTTATAGATAGCCATCTGAGCATCAACATACAAGATTAACACTGAGAAAAATACTAGGAACGACCCCTCAAGAAATAATTTTACTTCTCAAATAATTAAAGTTAATATGTATTTATAGCTATTAGCAAAACCATTTGCTAATTTTTGATAAAAGTAGTTACTATACATCTGATATGAAAATGATCACAGGTAACTGCAGAAAAAAACCTAAAAGAATTTTCTACATAGTTCAATTTCTTCCCCTCAAGGTAAGCGTGCATTGTACAACTGCCACACAACTATACAACGCAATGTTTATTTCCTTTAATAAAAATGAGTGCCAACTAAGTTTGTCTAAAGCAGGTCAAGTGGAAAGGCTACCATCATCCCTTATTTTGTGGCCTTAAATAACTATTTTAAATGTCTTCAAACATCATACTAAAACTGGCTAGCAAGTGCTTGATGAATATTTCCAATATAGTATCGCACAGTAAGACCCCCAGACTTCAAATGAACATAATATGCTAGTTCTCAAATCTGGCAAGAAATGCAAAACAATCTAGAGGTTTTGCCCAACGGAGAACAGTTCACATCCATAACTTATTGGCGATGTACGCAGATCTTCTGGCAGGTCCCACACGAAAAGTGAAACCGAATTATCCAATTACCAGCCAACAGATCCTCGTACTTAAATGAAAATGGCAACCAGTATGCATCACCCTGATTCATTTTAGGGAAAAAACAGAAATCTACAAAAAGATCAAGTTGTTCTCCAATCAGAGTCCTGCAAACTGCTGGTTCTCAACCTACTTAGGGTCAGACGTGGTCCAAACTCAAGTTAGGGCACTTCCCCCACCTCCTTCTGCACTTGGGCACACGGATCTCAAAGCTCTTCAGTAAAGGCTCAAAAAGGGCTACAAGAGAGTCCGCGGCCACTCTCGCAGAAACTATACTTTGCCCGTAAGACCAGTGAGGGCAAATCGGAGGACTCACAAATAGGGGGAGAACTGGTACACAGAAGGAGAAACTGAGTCAGGGAAGAAGCGGAAGCTCAAGGTGACCAGGGCACGAGGTCGCCTCACGTCCCAGACCCTGTCCCCGTCCACGAGACCTCCCCACGCCACGCCAGGGGTACCTGTCACCGGCCGCGCAGCCGCGGCACACGCGCCGCTCGCGTCCCCCTTCCTGCCC
The DNA here is from genome assembly GCF_018350155.1 of Leopardus geoffroyi. NCBI lineage: Eukaryota > Metazoa > Chordata > Mammalia > Carnivora > Felidae > Leopardus > Leopardus geoffroyi. The sequence continues at coordinate 110,956,970 of NC_059328.1, forward strand.
ATGCTGGGGCCACGCTTCGTCCGCGACGATGTCAGCGACAACGCCGGGGCGGGGCGGTGACGGCGGCGGCAGCGGCTGCGCCAGTGAGCGGCCGACACGCGCCTTTCCCGCGGCTCCCCTCACAAGCCGGTCTCGCAAAGCAATAACCCAGCTGCCTACTGCCTTTTTACTTCCGCTTCCTACTGGCGAGAGCCGGAGGACTTCCGGCTACCGAGTCGCGGCTGGGGCAGCCTAGAGCGTCGTATGGTCGCCATCTTGTATCCGAGGAGTCTCCGCCTCCCTCCTTTCTCTGGCTGTGCAGTGTGGCAGGGAAGAGAGCACTTTTACGGTCTGGGGAGTGGGACTAGGAGCCGACAGCTGAGACCCAAAGCTGTACCAGCTGGTGAAGCCGAATAGGGGTTTCAGCCTTTTTTCCGACCTGGACTTTGGGGAGCTTCAGAAGCTACTTCCTTAAACCCTTATATTAAAAGCACTGCTGCACAACTAAAGCACAAAATTTCTTAATGTTTCTGGGCATCTTAGACTATCGTAACCCCTAAATTTTGATAACTATCATTCCTGGGAGCGTGGGAAAAGGAAAACTTTTTAAGTTTTATGAGACGATTTAGCTTAGATTATACTGGCAGTGGCAATTTGCTTACTTTTTTTTTTTTTTTTTTTTTTTGGAAAAAAATTTTTTTTGCCCAATATAAATCGCTGTGCAAAAATTTCTGTAGGGACGCCTGGGTACCTCAGTCGGTTAAGCCTCGGTCGTGGGGTCGGGTCTTGACCTCAGGGTGCTGAGCTTCAGCCCCACTTCCGGCTCTGTGCTGACAGTTTGGGGTCTGAAACCTGCTTGGAATTCTGTGCCTCCCTCTCTCTCTGCCCCTCCCTGCCAGCACTCTGTCTGTCTCTCTCTCTCTCTCTCAAAAATGAATAAACATTTTAAAAAAAATTTTTTTAATAAAATAAAATATTTAAAAATCAAATCTATCTAGAAGGGGGAAATCATAAATTTTAAAGATTAATGAAAAATAAGAACCTACTTCCTCACTTCACCTCTACAATTTTCCCCCAAATCCCTAATAGATCACTGATCTTTTCACCATCTGCTATGGACTGCATATTTGTGTCCTTCTCAAATTTATACAGTAAAACCTGACTGTCAGTGTGATAGCATTTAGAGGTGAGGCTTTGGGGAGGTGATTAGGTCATGAGAGTGGGGCCCTCCTGAATGGGGTTAGTGCCCTTACAGAAAGAGACCCCAGAGAGCTCCCTTGCCCTTCCATCTTTTTTTTTTTTTTTTTTAAACTTACTTCTTTTTGAGAGAAAGTGAGAGAGCACAAGCAGGGAAGGGGCAGAGAGAGGGAGACACAGAATCTGAAGCAGACTCCAGACTCAGCTGTCAGCACAAAGACCAATGCAGGGCTCAAACTCAAACTCCAAGATCATGACCTGAGCCCAAGTCTGACACTCAACTAACTGAGCCACTCAGGCACCACTTGCCTTTACATCTTATGAGGACACAGAAGTTCTTGCATATTGTCCACTTTTTCCGTTAGAGCCCTTGGCTTGTTACTTTAAAGATCCCATTGTGAAAATTGCACAATATCTGCCTGTATGCCTGTAACTTTTGCTTAAAACCCATACATGATGTACTGGGTAAAAAGAAATGAGGTAAATAGGCCTCAGTGTGAACTTTTGTGTTTTTCTGGCCAGCAGTTAGCTGTGTTTACTGTTTGCCATAGCTGTGCATGTCAGAGACCTCCATGTCCTCCAGTGTCCTTGTTTTTCTCTCCTCTTGTTATTTTTGGGTTTCCCTAGAAATGGCATCTTAAGTAGAGTCTGATCATTATAGTTCTGTTAGCTGTAAACCACATTATTACCCAGGAGCCCTGTTGATGTGGTGGTAAGACTAAGGAGAGGGCAAGCATTCTGTAATCTGTTCTGTAATCCTATGATGAGGCCTCAGTCTTTTAATAGGTCTGTGCCCCTGCACTGTAGCAACAGAAACACTCAGGGCCATCCGATTTATGCAGCATGCCCCACCCCTCCCGCTATCACACCTCCCCATTGCAATGTGATTTTGCCATTCCTTCCACCACGAGGTGGAATCTATCACCTCACCCCTTAAATCTGGACTGGTCTTTTGACTTGCTTTGACCGGGAGAGTGCTGTGGACATGTCAGTCTGTGACTTCCAAGCCCAAACCTTAAGAGGCCTGGCAATTTCTGCTTTCCCTTTCACTCTCAGGGTCCAACCTGCACGCAGAAAAGCCCAAGATATCCTGATGGAGAAGGAAACCACTTTTCTTTCCTTTTTATAATTGTTTTTCAAATGTTTATTTTTCAGAGAGAGAGAGTGAAGGAAAGTGGTCACACACATGGTGGAAGGGCAGAGGAAGAGGGAGAGACAGATTTTTTTTTTAATTTTTTTAAGGTTTAGTTATTTCTTTTGAAAGAGACAGAGACAGTGTGAGTGGCAGAGAAGGAAAGAGAGAAGGGAGAGAGAGAATCCAAAGCAGGCTCCACACTGTCAGCGCAGAGCCCAATGTGGGGCTTGAACTCACAAACCATAAGATCATGACCCAAGCCAAAATAAAGAGTCAAATGCTTACATGACTGAGCCACCCAGTCACCCCTCTTTTTTCTAATTTTCTTTTATTTAAGTATAGTTGACACACATTGTTACATGAGGCACCATTTTTGGAAAGTAAGTTGTTAAACATGTACCACCACTGGATAGGAAGGAAGCTTTCACTCTACATCCTTTTATGTCACTCTATGGCCTTTAAATTTTAAAACACATGACTATTAATTGTATAAAAAAAGTAAATGAACTTATTTTCAAAACATATTTTAGGGGCACCGGGGTGGCTCAGTCAGTTAAGCACCCGACTTCGGCTTAGGTCATGATGTAAGAGCTTGTGAGTTCGAGCCCCACATTAGGGTCTGTGCTGACAGCTCAGAGCCTGGAACCTGCTTTGGATTCTGTGTCTCCCTCTCTCTCTCTCTGCCCCTCTCCTTTTGCTCTCTGTCTCGCTCTTTCAAAAACAAATAAACATTAAAAAAAAAAAAAACTTTTAAAAAAACGTACTTTAAACATGTGGCCAAATAAAGGAGAGGAAAAGAGAAGAGGCATAAGAAAATGCAGATGAAGTTCCAAAAGGCAACACCTAGAAACGTGTCCCCACCTGTGAGACAGGAGCACTGGCTTGACTGCTTTACAGGTCAGTGGCATGTGGGTAGTGAGGTCCACAGGTACCGACAAGTTTTACTTTCTCCCCCAATAAGAAGCCCTATTCCCACAGACTGACCAGCCATGGCCCACTCAGGTCTACAGAGAAAGCCTGACCTTTGGGAAAAATCACAGTTCTCGGGGAAGAAGGCTGTTCCATGTCTCAGGATGCAGGGATCAGCCCTGGTGCTCACCAGCTCTGCAGGAGGCATGCCCTGTGTGCGCAAGCCCCTGAGGGAGCAAGCCCTCCAGGCACAGAGGTGACTCTCTTCGCTGCCATTCCCTCCCCACCCCTCTTGGGAGACGTCACTAATAGCTCCTTGGGAGACTTACCTGCACCTGATCCTTCTTAGCCAGATGTACACGTGCAGCAGGTATGATAGCCGGAGGTCATTGCTCAATGCATTTTCATATGGCACCTGTGAGGTATAATTTCCGACCATTATCACTCACACCTTTGGCATTTGTAGTAGGAGGGGTGGTCTCCAAGTCCTGATTTTCTCTAAGCATGTCTATGCCCTAGGATTTTTCAAGAAGGTGTCCATGTCATAGTGATTGCCTACTGTTCTTTTAATATAGGTTTAATTTAATATGGGTTAATCTTCTCATTCCCAAGCTGATCTCAATTATATTCTTTTTTAAAAAAATTTTTTTAATGTTTTATTTATTTTTGAGAGCAAGAGAGAGGCAGAATATGAACAGGAGAGAGGCAGAGAGAGAGGGAGACACAGAACCATCAGCATAGAGCCTGATGCAGGGCTTGAATCTATGAACTGGGAGAACATAACCTGAGCTGAAGTCGGATGCTTAAACAACTGAGCCACCCAGGTGCCCCTGATCTGAATTACAATCTTATGGAAACTCCATCACTTCTTGGCAACTATAATTTAGGTCCTTATTCTGCTAAAGTAAATTAGTGCACTCTGTATATCAGATTGCTTCAGGAGTCTGTAAGAAGGTTTGGAAATGGCCTCCAAGGACTCTTGCCTCCTGGTGTTCACACCCTGTGTGGTCCCCTCCTGTAGTGAACATGGATGAAGTGCATTAAGAATAGGGTAGTGTGGGGGCGCCTGGGTGGCGCAGTCGGTTAAGCGTCCGACTTCAGCCAGGTCACGATCTCGCGGTCCGACTTCAGCCAGGTCACGATCTCGCGGTCCGGGAGTTCGAGCCCCGCGTCAGGCTCTGGGCTGATGGCTCAGAGCCTGGAGCCTGTTTCCGATTCTGTGTCTCCCTCTCTCTCTGCCCCTACCCCGTTCATGCTCTGTCTCTCTCTGTCCCAAAAAAATAAATAAACATTGAAAAAAAAAAAAAAAAAGAATAGGGTAGTGTGGAAATTATGGAGTATGTCTTTTGAGGTAAAGTCATAAGAGACTTTCCATCTTGCTTTCTCTTGCATTACTCACTCTGGGAGAAGCCAACTGCCACATTGGTGTTGAGACTCAAGGAGACCCCAAGGAGACATCTATGTGAGCAGGAAATGAGGCCTGCAGCCAACAGCCAACATCAGCTTTTGCAGCCTCTTGGAATTCAATCCCCCTGTTGTCAGATGACTACAATCCCTGTCCATGTCTTAACTGCGACCTGGGGAAAGACCTCAAGCCAGATTCACCCAGTTAAACTATGAAACTATGAAACTATGAAAGATAATACTTCTTATTTTTTTTAATGCCACCATGTTTTGTGGTAATTTCTTACCCAGCCCAAAGCCACAAAGAAGTGTGGCCCTGTGCCAGTGCACACAGAGTGGCCTTGGGTACACCAGCCCAGGCAGACCTGAAGTTGAAGGGATCCCCTTGCTGGGAGTAAAGAGAGCAACTAAAATTGTATCCACGTGGGGTGCCTGGGTGGCTCAGTTGGTTGAGCGTCTGACTTTGGCTCAGGTCATGATCTTGTGGTCTGTGGGTTCAAGGCCCGCGTCCAGCTCTGCGCTGACAGCTCAGAGCATGAAGCCTGCTTCGGATTCTGTGTCTCCCTCTCTCTCTCTCTGCCCCTCCCTGGCTCTCACTCTCTCTTTCTCTCTCTCAAAAATAAATAAACATTAAAAAAGAAGAAGAAAGAAAGAAATTGTATCCTCCTTACTCTGACCAGAAATAGAGATTTGGAGGCCAGAAGTTCCACGATCATTTTATGTGGTTTCTGAGGAATTTCTACCCTGCATGGTAGCCTGAGGCCTATACCTCAATGATGCCTTGAAAAAAAACCCTCTACCCACTGGGAATTCTTTTCCTCTTAATATTTTTGCCTTTGTAAACGGTCTTGTAGCAAAAAAAAAAAAAAAAAAAATCCCTACACTACAGATTGTTTGATCATGATATAAATTTTACCCATAGCGACTGCATTTCAATGGCCCAACATAGAACAGTATTCAGACTACAACATACAGCAACACATTTCACATCATGACCTAACACTGTTAAACATATCTACAAAAGTGGAAAGTATTTCATGAAGCAACACTTTACCCTTGCATATTCAATCATGTCAAATATTATTCTATTCATATGTATATATAACCCAAAGAAAAAACAAAACAAACAATACAAAAACTAAAAATGAGGAATAACTTTAATTCCTGCTCACAAATTTATTCCACCGCAGAACCCTCAAGGACAAAGCTACTATTCACATATCTGGTTCAAAGTTATGTGGATGTTCACATATAAACTCAGCGGGAAGCCTCATTGCTAACTGCAGGTAAAATTCTCCTGCGTGTCACAGCTATAAATGACAATAATGTTACAATTAAACTTTCTCTCCATCTTGTTAATGGTAAAACCAGTTGTTATTTACTACTGAATTAAGTGGCCTCAGTAAACAGAAGCTGGAAACATGATTTGCAGCCCACCTACATCCTTTGTGCTGTCTCCCTCACTAAGTTGTCACAATCGGTACCAATATTTGTCACAATGGGTACAGTTTGGGGGTAAGAACCTGTGAAATGCACTGTGATATTTTTTCCTTTTTCTTTTTTTACTGAGGTATAACAAAGACACCTCAAAAAATTTAATACTTGTAAAGGCCAAAGATTAATGGGCTGTGGTCCACAGATTAGAAAAACACTGGTTCAGAAGCTTTAACCTTTTAAACAAATGCAGTATATGATTTCTTGCCTGTATTAGTTTTCTTTTTTTTTTTAACATTTATTTGTTTATTTTGAGAGAGAGGTAGCACGTACGCAAGCGGGGGAGAGGCAGACAGAGAGGGAAAGAGAGAATCCCAAGCAGGGCTCGAACCAATGAACCATGAGATCATGACCTGAGCCAAAATCACGAGTATGAGCCACCCAGGAGCCCAGTCTGTATTAGTTTTCTATTGCTGAGAGAACAAATTGCCGCAAACTTAAAATAGCACAAATTTATTACCATATAGTTCTTTGGGTCAGAAATCCAACATGGGTCTTGCTAGCTAAAACCAAGGTGCTGGGAGAGTGGCATGCCTCTCTGGAAGCTACTGGGAAGCACACACTTCCTTGCTCATTCGGGCTTTGGCAGAATTCAGTTCCCTGTGGCTTTTGGGCTGAGGTCCCCATTTCCTTTCTGGCTGGCACCTGGCTGCCCCTAGTTGCTAGAGGCTTCTCTCTGGTCCATGCACAAAGCACCCTGCAGCTCACCCAGTAACAGGGTGCCGAATCCTCCTCATGCTACCGTTCTCTGACTCTTCTGTCACTGTGTCTCTCCCACTACAACTTGGAAAGGTTCAAACTTTAAAAGAAAATTTTTGTGTGTGTTTATTTATTTCTGAGAGAGAAAGGGAGACACAGAATCCAAAGACACAGGCTCCAGGCTCCGAGCTGTCAGCACAGAGCCTGACGCACAGCTCGAACTCACCAACTGTGAGATCATGACCTGAGCTGAAGTCAGAAGCTTAACCGACTGAGCCACCCAGGTGCCTGAAAGGTTCAAATGTTTAAGGACTCATGTGATTAGATTGTACCCATTTGGATAATCTCCCTGTCTCAAGGTCTATACCTTTAATCACATCAGCAAAGTCACTTTTGCCATGTAAGGTAATGTTTACCGATTCTGGGGATCACAGCACGAACAATTTGGGGACTGCTATTCTGCCCTCCACACTGACACATAGATGCATGCTTCCACATATACGTTTTATTGATAGCAAAGCCCAGGATTGCTGAACGATATTTTTAAAAATCATACTTGAGGATGTTTTGGAAGCAGGGCTTTTGGGAGCAAGAGCCTTATAAGCTTCCATCTGGTGCCTTCTCCACAGACTTCAAAGAGCCATTTGCTTTTCCAGATGGTGTTTTAACATTTATACATAAATCTGGGTACACACAATAGCACAGGACTCAGTCTAGTTGTAAACTCAGAAGAATACTAAAGATGAAAAGCAGACAGATCCCCACAAGTCTTTACTTGTAGTTTGTTCAATGTGAATAGGAAAAGCTGAAGGTGACACAGAGCAAATCTGCAGGGCAGAGTGGCATCCAGGGTAACTGACACTGGGCTCTGTGCAGTGATGCTGAGGTGCAGCTTGTGGGTGTCCTGTGATGGAGAAAAGCTTTGGCCACACAGAATTAAAATAATGTGGTATTTTGGCCAGAAGGCCATGGAAGGGCCTCCTACCACTTGAGTTCTTTTCCATTCCAGGCCAGCTCTTCCATTCCTCATTCTTCCCCTCCAGAACTCTCACTAATCTTTCTTAGCATGGACCCACGTTGCATCTTCAGGGGCATCAGACTGGGCTTAACTTCCTCTGTTTACCTGCTCAGGCACAGTTAGGGCCCTGCTGACCTGAACAGGAAAATCAGTTGTCTATGTAGTACCCAAAGATTCTTCCTTTAGGCCATGGGCCATCTTGTATTATCTTTGTAGGAACTCTCTATAACTTATTAATTGCCATCCATGGCCCAAGCCTCCAAAATCCCTTGTTTTCAGATCAAGCAAGTCACTGATTGGTTGTTATCAGATAGATTAAGCTTGGTTTTGACATAGTGTCTGGCCTCTGTGACCAACATCCAGCAGCCACACCTTTGGTTCCTATTCCAAAGCCCTGTCTCACAGAATTCTCCACACATTTCCTGTTTCCTGATGGAAGGAGAGATGGTTTATCCAACCAAATCTATGGTATATCTATGGTATGCGGAATAGAGATGCTATATCTAATGTTAAATGGTGTATTTAACATTCTTTCTTTCACCTGGTAAACACTTATCTGTGCCTGAAACAATATTTGCCCTTAAGGAGACCAGACTGTGAGGAGAGAGACACAGACACAGATGATTATAAAACAGGTGAAAGGCTGAGACAGAGGCCACCTTGGGCCATGGTGGTATGCAGAGAAAGGGCATGAAGCCAGCAAGGAGAATCAAGGAAGGCTTCTTGGAGGAGGTACCTCTCCAGCAGAGTGCTGCTAACAAGTTCTTTGATTACCTCTCTCTTTTGTGTGGTAATGCTTTTCAATATTAAAAAATACAACACATTGGCTAAATTAAAAAAAAAAAAAGGTTCGGAAAACTCAGATACAGAATTAACCTATACCTCCATCATCCAAACAAATCTACATGTCTAAATTTTCATTTATTTCCTTCTACTCTTTGTTCTTTCTTTTAATGTTTATTTATTTATTCTGATAAGGAGTGAGCAGGAGAGGTGCAGAGAGAAGGAGAGAGAAAGAATCCCAAGCAGGCTCCATACTGTCAGTGCAGAGCCCAATGTGGGGCTTGAACCCACAAACCGTGAGATCATGACCTAAGCTGAAACCAAGAGCCAGATGCTTAAACTGCCTGAACCACCTGGTACCCCTACTCTCTTTTCTACACATAGATTTTTTACTCTGGGAGATTTTGTTTTAACAAATAATCTTTCACGTGCAAGCACCACCTTCTAGGCCTGGAAAATTTAGCCAATCACTAGTGCATAGATTTGGAAATGCATACTACTTCACCCAAATTCCTTGACTTACTTAATATCCAAATATTTGGAAATTTTCCACATATCTTTATGTTATTGATTTCTAATTTTGTTCTGTTGTAGTCAGAAAACATACTTTCTACAATTAGAATTATTAGAATTTATTATGACTTGTTTCACAGACAACAAAATAGCTTATTGTGGTGAATGTTCTGGGTGCACTTGAGTGTACATCCTGCTCATGTTGGACAGAACACTCTAGAATGTCAATTGAGTCATTTGGTTAATAGTGTTATTCCAGTTTTCTGTATTCTTACATATTTTTTTATTTTCCTTTCTTTTATCCAAAAGGTGACATATTATAGATATTCTTTTGCACTTTGTGCTTTTTTTTCTTTTTTTCACATAAAAACATATCCTGGAAATAACACCAGCATTCTTCACAAAGCTAGAACAAACAATCCTGAAATTTGTATGGAACCAGAAAAGACCCTGAATAGCCAAAGGAACCTTGAAAAAGAAAACCAAAGCTGGAGGCATCACAATCCCAGGCTTCAAGATGTATTATAAAGCTGCAATCATCAAGACAGTATGGTACTGACACAAAAACTGTATCTAAAGGAACAGAATAGCGAACCCAGAAAATGACCCACAAACGTATGGCCAACTAATCTTTGACAAAGCAGGAAAGAATATCCAATGGAATAAAGACAGTCTCTTCAGCAAATGATGCTGGGAAAACCAGACAACAATATGCAGAAAAATGAACCTGGACCACTTTCTTACACCATACACAAAAATAAACTCATGAAAGACCTAAACGTCAGACAGGAAGCCATCAAAATCCTAGAGGAGAAAGCAGGCAAAAACCTCTTTGACCTAGGCCGCAGTGACTTCTCAACACATCTCCGGAGGCAAGGGAAACAAAAGCAAAAATGAACTATTGAGACCTCGTCAAAATGAAAAGCTTCTGCATAGCGAAGGAAACAATCAGCAAAAGTAAAAAGCAACAGATGGAATGGGAGAAGATATTTACAAATGACATTTCAGATGAAGGGTTAGTGTCCAAAATCTATAAAGAAGTTATCAAACTGAACACCCCAAAAACAAATAATCCCGTGAGGAAATGGGCAAAAGACATGAATAGACACTTCTCCAAGAAGACATCCTGATGGCTGACAGACACATGAAAAAGTGTTCAATATCACTCATCATCAGGGAAATACAAATCAAAACCACAATGAGATGCCACCTCACACCTGTCAGAATGGCTAACATTAACAACTCAGGCAACAACAGATGTTGGCGAGGATGTGGAGAAAGTGGATCTCTTTTGCACTGTTGGTGGGAATGCAAACTGGTGCAGCCACTCTGGAAAACAATATGGAGGTTCCTCAAAAAATTAAAAATAGAACTACCCTATGACCAGCAATTGCACTACTAGGTATTTATCCAGGGGATACAGGTGTGCTGTTTCGAAGGGACACATGCACCCCAATGTTTATAGCAGCACTATCAACAATAGCCAAAGTATGGAAAGAGCCCAAATGTCCATCAGCAGATAAATGGATAGAGAAGATGTAGTACACACACACACACACACACACACACACACACACACACACACACACACTGGAGTATTATTTGGCAATCAAAAAGAATGAAATCTTGCCATTTGCAGCTACGTGGATGGGACTAGAGGGTTTTATGCTTAGTGAAATTAGTCAGAGAAAGACAAATACCATATGACTTCATTCATGTGAGGAATTTAAGATACAAAACAGATGAACAAATGGGAATGGAAGCAAAAATAATATAAAAACAGGGAGGGGGACAAAACCTAAAAGCCTCTTAAATACGGAGAACAAACAGAGGGTTGCTGGAGAGGTTGTGGGAGGGGGGATGGGCTAAATGGGTAAGGGGCATTAAGGAAGCTACTCCTGAAATCATTGTTCATATGCTAACTTGGATGTAAATTTAAAAATTAATTAACTAAAAAAGAAAAAAAGATAAAAAACGTTTTAACATTGTGTGCCGACTATACTCAAAAATAAAATAATAATAAAAAAAACATATCCTGGAAATCCTCTATATGTTCCTCACTCATTTTTCCCTTTCTTTGAGTTGTTATAATTTATATATAGCAGAATTAACTCATTTTAATAAATAATTCTGTGTGTTTTGACAAATATATTTAGTTGTGTAATGACCACAACAATCCCAGTATTGGACAATTTCATCGCCCCTCAAAATTCTCCTTTGCCTCTTTGTAATCAAACCTCTCCTACCACCTCGGCCCCTGGCAACTGCTGATCTGTCGTTATAATTTTGCCATTATCAGAATATTACAAAAATGAAATCATGCAGTATTTAGCCTTTTAAATATGACTTCTTTCACTTAGAATAATCTTTGTGAGATTCATACACATTGCATGAAACATTCCTGCATAGTTCATTCCTTTTTATCACTCAGTAGTATTCTATCAAATAGATGTAACACACTTTGTCCATTCACCAGTTTTTTAGCATTTGGGTTGTTTTGATGATTATGAACTAAGCTACTATAAACATTCATATACACATTTAGTAGCAACATTTGTTTTCATTTCTTTTAGGTAAATACATAGGGGTACTATTACAAGATAATATTATAAATATATATTTAACTCCATAAGAAATTGATAAACTGTTTTCCAGAGTGGTGCAACATTTAAGAAGCATTCACTTTCTTTAATCAGGGAGATCCTGAAAGTAAGTACCTCTTTAACTTTGGTACCCTCACTTTGCCTCACTCACCTCACCTAGCACAAGTCCTGTCCTAATACATGTAGGACTATTCAGGCTATCTATTTCTTGTTGAGCAATCACTGGTAATTTGAGTGTTTCAAAAAGAATTTGTCTAGTTCACCTAAGTCAGGTGTCAGGAAATGTTTTCTATAAAAGACCAAATAGTAAATATAAAGCCTTTGCAGGTCATATATATTCTCTGTCACATATTCTTTCCTCCTCCTCCTCCACCTTTTCCTCCTCCTCCTCCCCCTCTGCCTTCCTCTTCTAATAGCCTTTTTAAAAATGTAAAAACCATTCTTAGCTCATGGGGTCATTTAGCCCAGAAACCATAACATGCTGACCTCTAGCCTAAATTGTCAAATTTTGAAGCATAAAGTTTGTAATAGTCCTTTTTTTGTTCTGTTTAATAACTGTTTAATTACTAAAGATGTCACCTTTCTCATTCTGGTATTGGTAATTTGTGTATTCTCTTTTTACTCTCCCCCCCCCCCATCACTCTAGTTAGAGATTTATGCATTTTAATTGCTCTTCTCACAGAACCAGCTTTTCCTTTCTTTGGCTATCTCTATTGATTTTCTATTTTCATTTTCTCTCAAACTTGGTCTTCATTTCCTTCTTTCTGCAAAATTTGGATTTAATTTGCTTTTCTTGGGATGACTGGCTGGCTCAGTCAGAAGAGTATGAGACTCTTGATCTCAGGGTCATGAGTTCGAGCCCCACATGAGGTGTCAAGATTACTTAAATAATTTCCTTTTTTTAAATTCTTAAATAATTTGCTTCTCTTCTAATTTCTTAAGATGCCTAGATAATTGATTTGAGACCTTTCTTCTTAATGCTCTAAATTTCCTTCTAGCTACATCTTTAGCTGTGTTCCACAGACTTCAATATTTTGCATTTTTAGTTTCATTCAGTTCAAAATATCTTTTAAATTTCCCTTATTTCCTTTTGACTTATGGGATATTTATAAATGCACTCTTTAATTTCTAAATATTTAAGGATTGTCTAAATGTCTTTCTGTTCCTCTTTAATTCCAATATGCTTTGAAAACATAATTTTTATAATTTCAGTTGTTTTAAATTTTTAGAGTTTGCGTTATGGCCCAGAATATCATCTAGAGAGGTGAATGTTCGATGTCCTGTTGAAAAGAATGTGTATTCTGTTCTTGCTGGATTCTATAAATCTCAGTTAAGTCAGTTTGGTTGATGGGGTGTCCAGGACTTCTATATTCTTACTGATTTTCTCTGTACTTTTCCTATCAATAACTGAGATATGATTGTGTAAAGTTTCCAACTATAATAGTGAATTTGTCTGTTTCTTCTTTTAGTTCTTTCACTATTTAGTTATTTTACATGTATTTTAAATTTCCATTATGGGGCACCTGGGTGACTCAGTTGGATAAGTGTCCAAGTCTTGGTTTTGGCTCGGTCATGGTCTCATGGTTCATGGTTTCTAGCCCCACATCAGGTCCCATGCTGATGGTGCAGAGCCTGCTTGGGATTCTCTCTCTCTCTGCCCCTCCCCTGCTTGCTCTCTCACTCTTCTCTCAAAATAAATAAATAAACTTAAAAAAAATAATAAATTTCCATTGCTAGGTACAGATATCAACACTGTTATGCCTTCTTGGTGACTTGGACCACTTTATCATAACATAATATCCTTCTTTATCTTTGCTAATATTCCTTGTTCCAAAGTTATTTTTTAATTTAATGTAGCCAGTACAGCTGGGAGCTTTGTTTACCATTTGTTTTTAGTGTTTGCATCATAAATATTTTTTGATTATTTACTTTTAACTTACCTACTTTGCTTTTATCTTTAAAGTAGGTTTCTTCTAGACAGCATATATGATCTGTCTCCACCCACTGTCTCCAAGAATTTAAACTCCCTGAGAGCAGGGGTTTCATTTGTTTTGTTTGTAACTGTATTTCCTATGCCTAGAACACTGTTGGGTTTAAAGTGCATATGACTGAATCTTTATTGAATGCGTAAACCATCTTAAACATGCCTCACTGGAAAAGTTTCTTTATTTGAAGGTATAATCTGGTTCTTATTTTTATCTGTCTAGTATTTATGTTGAGAGTCCTCATTTTTCTTTCTCTCTAATTTGATAAATGTAATCACTGACTTGGGGTGGGGGGTTGGTTTGTTTTCACTTTTTCTTCTTACTAGGTTAACTTGCCAATTGAACTTTGTCTTTTGTCATTCAAGGTGATAGGTGTATACTTCAACTGAATTTCCCTTTTATTTTTCTTTCTCCTGGAATGTCTGTCTTTTTAAGTTTATTTATTTATTTTGAGAGAGAAAGAGCCTGTGTGTGTGCCCACGCACAAATTGGAGAAGGGCGGAGAAAGAGGAAGAGAGAGAATCCTAAGCAGGCTCTGCACAGCACGGAGCCTGATGCAAGGCTCTGTCTCACAATTTGTGAGATCATGACCTGAGCCAAAATCAAGGGTCCGATGCTTAACCGACTGAGTCACCCAGGCACCCCTCTCCTGGAATGTCTTAAGGTCATGGTATATTTTATTGTACCCCAGTGTAATAAGAATCTTTATTAAAATTTTATTTCAACATTAAAAGAAATAAAAAGGAATATCAGGCGTAGCCAGAGGCTCCCTGGAATCGCCTTATACAAAACAGTAGACATGCTCCAGGGCATTTCTAATATTACGAAGTTACATTAACATTAGGTACTGTCAACTACTTCATAGGCTGTCATAAGAGGTTCTCACATGATGCCTCTGAGCATCCCACATATCTACTACAGTTACTCCAGAGCAAGAGCTGAAACTGTCGAAGTGTCCCCACAAAGGCACTGCCAAGCCCTCAACATGCTGTCCTGGCATTCGTGCCACTCTGCTTCTGGTCCTGTGGGGATCCACAGGCAGCTATGTTAATTGTTAACCGGCCTTAGCTGTGCACTGGCTCCTCACAGCTCTGCAACTTCGAGATCCCATGAAGGACACTTACAGAACATTGCCCCTTCCTTTGCAGTCACTGTCTTTTTCTCCAAAAAATTTTTTATTGTGACAAAATGCATATAACATAAAATTTACCAGGTTCTGGTTCAAGATGGCAACTTGGGAGGATCCTGAACTCACCTGCTCCCAGGGACACATCAAATCTACAGCTACATATGGAGGATCTTCTTCTGAAAACAAAACAAAACAAAACAAAACAAAACAAAACAAAACAAAAGACCTGAAACTGACTGAGTGACTCCTACACATAGGGCCAATAAGAGAAGGCCCATATCGAGACCGATAGGAGAGACTGGGGCACAATCTCACCATAAACACCATCCCTGGCACAGTGACCAGGGAGGGAACTCAAAACCTGGAGCTTCTCCCCAAGGAATAAAGGATTCAGACCCCACATTGGGTATCCCAATCATTATGACCTAAACCCGAGAGACAAGCCCCCAAAGCATCTAGTTTTGAAAACCAATGAAGCTCATATCCAAAAGAACCACAAGGCTAGACCAAGCTAAGAGATGGCTCTTAAAGGGCTCACATAGACTCACCCAGGGCTCAGCACCGAGGCAATTGGTCAAGAGATATCCAGACTTTCTGTGGATGAGGCTCATTTGCTAATTTTATTTTATTTTATTATTATTTACTTTTCAGAGAGAGAGAGAGACAGAGAGAGACATAGCGTGAGCAGGGGAGAGGCAGAGAGAGGGAGACACAGAAACTGAAGCAGGCTCCAGGCTCTGAGATGTCAGCACAAAGCCTGATGTGGGGGCTCAAACTCACGAACCATGAGACCATAACCTGGGCTGAAGTCGGACACCACAGACTGAGCCACCCGGGCACCTCTCACTTGCTAATTTTTAAGTGTCAACCTGAGAGCCAGGCATCTAATTTAGCACACATCTAGGGGCCTGCTCTCAGGCAGGCACTATCTTTGTTCTCTCCCTCTGCCAATTCAGACAGCTTCACACTCTCCCTCTGCCATGCTCCAGAGATCCAGGATCTCCCCAAGGAGAGCTTTTACATGAATGGTGCCCTGGTTTTGGAGCTACTGCTTAGGAGACACCCCTTGATTGCCTGGCTCTGGAGGCCATAGGGCTTTTCCAATCCTGGGAGCCATGGGACTGTAACAATCAGAGTTTGGGGCAGACTACCACTTCAAAGGCACTGCACAAACAGCAGACTGAAACACACTCCCTGTCTTTATCTAAAAGAGGCTTATTTGCTTGTCCAGAAGCTTCAGCCTGATGGGTAAGCTCCTGGTTTGGCAAACAGCCAGGGGCCTGGGCTGCTCCCAGGGGACAGGGGCTGGTGGACACAGTTTTTAGGCTCTTCCTCTGCCTTGCTCTGCCCCACCAGTATCTCCTGAAAGGAGCTTTTACACTTGCCTAGCACCCTCATTTTTGCAGCTGCTGCCAGGAGGACACCTCTACATCACCCGGCTCTAATGGCCAGTGGGGTTCACACTTTTGGGTTCCACAGGAATACAACCAAAGGAGAAAGAGTTCTTTTTCTTCCCCACCCATTTCTCCCACCCCAACCTCTTGTCTCTGGTAATTACCAATCTGTTCTTTGTAACTATGAGTTTGGATTTTTGTTTGGGGTGTTTGGGGTTTCTTTATTCATTCATTTATTCATTTAAATTGTAGATTTTATTTATTTTTTCAATTGAAGTATAGTTCACATACAATATTATATTAGTTTCATATTAGTTATTCAATGATTATATACGTTACAAAATGCTCACCATAAGTGTGGTTACCATCTGTCATCACACAAAGTTATTATGCTATTTCCTATATTCTCTATGCTGTACTTTTCGTCCCAGTGAATTATTTACCTTACAACTGGAAGTTTGTATCTCTTAATCCCCTTCACCTATTTCACCCATTCCCTTGACCCTCTCCTTTCTGTCAACCACTGGTGTGTTCTCTGTATTTATGAATCTGCTTCTGTTTCTTGTTTTGTTTTGTTTGCTTTGCTTTTTAGATTTCACATATAAGTGAAATCATAAAGTACTTGTCTTTCTCTGTCTGACTTACTTCACTTAGCATAATACCCTCGAATTCCATCCATGTTGTCGCAAACGGTGAGATTCTATTCTTTATGGCTGAGTACCATTCCTTTGTATATATACACCACATCTTCCTTATCCATTCATCTATCAATGGACACTTAGGTTGCTTCCATAATTTGACTACTGCAAACAATGGTGCAAAAAACATAGGGTTGCATATATCTTTTCTAATTAGTGTTACTGTTTTCCGCAGAAAATTCCCAGAAGTGGAATTAGTGGATCATATGATATTTCTATGTTTAACTTTTTTAGGAAGCTCAATACTGTTCTTCATAGTGGCTCACCCAACTTACATTCCCACCAACAGTGCTCCTAGGAGGGTTCCCTTTACCCCACATCCTCACCAACAGCTGTATATTCTTATATACAGTTTTGGATTAGCCACTCTGACTAGTGTGAGGTGCTGGTTTTGATTTGTGTTTCCCTAATGATTACTGTGATGTTGAGCATGTGTCTGTTCACCATCTGTATGTCTTTTTTGGAAAAATGTCTATCCAGGTCCTCTGCCTATTTTTTAATTACATTGGGTTTTTTTGGTGTTGATTTATATGAATTTTTTATCTATTTTGAATGTTAACCCCTCATCAGATATATCATTTGCAAATACCTTCTCCCATTCAGTAGGTTGCCTTTTCGTTTCGTTGACGGTTTCTTTTGCTCTGCAAAACCTTTTCAATTTGATGTAGTCCAATCGTTTATTTTGCTTTTGTTTCTGTTGCCTGAGGAGACGGGTTCAGGTAAATATTGCTAAGGCTGATGGCCCAGAGTTTACTGCCTGTGTTTTCTTTTAGGAGTTTTATGACTTCAAGTCTTACATTTAGGCCTCTAATCCATTTTGAGTTTATTTCTGTATGTGGTGTAAGAAAGTGGTCCAGTTTCATTCTTTTGTATGTGGGTGTCCTATTTTCCCAACACCACTTATTAAAGAGACTATCTTTTCCCCATTATGTATTCTTGCCTATACAAGCATGGGCTTATTTCTAGGCTCTCTATTTTGTTGTATTACTCTAACGTGTCTATTTTTGTGCCAGTGCCATAGTTTGTTGAATACTACTGCTTTGTAGTAAATTTTGAAATCTGGGATTGTGATACCTCCAGGTTTGTTCTTCTTTCTGAAGATTGTTTTGGCTATTTGATGTCTTTTATGGTTGCATACAAACTTTGGGACTATTTGTTCTAGTTCTGTGAAAAATGCTATTGGTATTTTGATAGGGATTACATTGAATCTGTATATGGCTTTGGGTACTATGGATATTTTAACACTATTAATTTTACCAATTTATGAGCATGGAATGTCTTTCCATTTGTTTGTGTCATCTTCAATTTCCTTGCTTTCTTGTTTCCCACAGGATTGTAACAATCAGAGAGACAGTTCTTGCAGACTACCATGATCGGGACAGACAGCACAGACAGCAGACTGAGGGGCAGGCTTCAGGTCTGGCACGCATCTAGAAGCTACAGAGCTGCCCTCGGGGAACTAGGCCAGTGGACACCATCTTTGTGCTCTCCCTCTGCCTCACTACAGATTGCTGGTACCTCTCAAAAAGGAACTTACACACCTGTCTAGAGCCCCAATTTTTGCAGCTGCCACCAAGGAGATATCTCTAGATCACCTGGGTTGGTGGTCTGTAGGAATTATGCTTGTGGCCCCACAGGCCTGTATATATTTGCATACTTTAAAGGCTACTGCCTGGGGGCGCCTGGGTGGCTCAGTCGGTGAAGCGGCCGACTTCGGCTCAGGTCACGATCTCGCGGTCCGTGAGTTCGAGCCCCGCGTCGGGCTCTGTGCTGACAGCTCAGAGCCTGGAGCCTGTTTCAGATTCTGTGTCTCCCTCTCTCTGACCCTCCCCCGTTCATGCTCTGTCTCTCTCTGTCTCAAAAATAAATAAAAAAAAAAAAAAGTTAAAAAAAAAAAAAAAAGGCTACTGCCTGAATGGGGCACCTGGGTGACTCAATCAGTTTAAGCATCTGACTTTTGATCTCAGCTCAAATCTTGATCTCAGGGTCATGAGTTCAAGCCCCATGTTGGGCTCTGCGCTGGGCAAGAAGCCTACAAAAGAAAGAAGGAAAGAAAAAAAGAAGGAAAGGAAGAAAGAGAGGAAGGAAGGAAGAAAAGCTAGTGCCTGAGGATCTGGCTTCCAAACATCCTGAATCTAGATGTTAGATGGTATACTCCCCTTTAGGACACTCACTGGTCTTAGCACACCCTCAACAACTGGGAGCTATTAAAAATAAAGCAGACTGCTTGGAAAAATTATAAAAGTTTCAGAAACGACCAAGAGCTAGGGCAGGACTAAATGATAAGTTTTATCTGCTACACCGTCACTCCTTCAAGATCGGGAGACATGGCTGTTTCATCTAATACACAGAAATCAACACAGAGTCAATCAAAATAAAGAAACAGAGGAACATACTCAAAACAAAAGAACAAGTTAAAACCTCAGAAAGAAACCTTAATGAAACAGAGCTAAATAACATAAAATTTTCCACTTTCACCATGTTTAAGTGTATAGCTCAGTTGTATTGAATACATTCATAATGTTGTGCAACCACCCCTACCACCCATCCCCATAGCTCATTTCATTTTGTAAAACTGAAACTCTATATCTAAACCTAAACCATAACTTCCCATTCCCCCCTTCCACCTAGCCCTTGGCAACCACCATTCTACTTTCAGTCTCTATGATTTTGAAGATTCTAAGAATTTCATGTCAGTGGAATCAAATAGTACTTGTCTTTTTTGTAACTAGCTTATTTCACTTAGCATAAAGTAGTCAAGTTTCATCCATGTTATTGCATATATCAGGATTTCCTTCCTTTTTAAGGCTGGATAATATTCTATTGCATGTATAGACCACATTATATACATCCATTTATCCACTGATGAGCACTTGGGTTGCTTCTATGTTTTAGCTACCCTGAATAATGCTTTCATTAACATGGCTGTACAAATATCTCCTTGAGATTCTGCTTTAAGTCCTTTTAGGTATACCCAGAAGTTGGAGTGCTAGATCATATCACTTATTTTTAAGTTTTTGAGGAACTGTTCTACTGTTTTCCATAGTGGCCACACCATTTTACATTTCCACCAACACTGCATGAGGGTTCCAATTCTCCACATCCTCCAACCCTTGCGATTGATTGGGTTTTGCCTTTTGTTTTTGATAGTAATCATCCAAATAAGTAGAAGGTAATTCTCATTGTGGTTTTTATTTGCTTTTCCCTGATAATTAGTGATATTGATCATCTTTTCATGTGCTTGTTGGCCATCTGTGTGGCTTTCTTTGGAGAAATGTCTATTCAAGTCCTTTGTTGATTTTCTTAATGAGGTTGTTTGGTTTTGCTGTTGTTGAGTTTTAGGAGTTCTCTAGACCTTATGGATATTAATCCCTTATCAGATATATGTTTTGCAAATACTTTCTCTCATTCTGTGGGTTGCCTTTTTGTTCTGTTGATATCGTCTTTTGATGCACAAAACTTTTAAATTTTTGTGAAGTACAATCTGTCTGCTTTTGTTGTCACTGACTGTGCCTTTGGTGTCCTGTCCAGGACAATGTCGTGAAGCTCTTGTTCTATGCTTTCTTCTAACCGTTTCATTGTCTTAGGTATGATATTTAGATCTTTGATACATGTTGAATTAATTTTTGTATGTGGTGTTAGGTAAGGGTCCAACTTCATTATTCTGAATATGGATATCCAGTTTTCCTGGCATCATTTGTTGAAAAAACCCTTTTTAGTTTGTTTAATACTTTCTTCTTTACTTTCCAGATTAGAGGTCATACCTTATTGTCAGGGAATGTGTGTGGATGGGATGAGGAAGGTAAAATCCATTCTCCCTTGGAAAACATCAATCTCCCACAAATCCTTATACTAGAGTTGTAGAATAAGAGTTCCTCTGATCTGTACTCTGCTCAAGGTGTCAATTGGCCTCAGGAAAGGCTTGAATAAATTCTTCTAACACCACTTAGACTTGAAGAATCTCAGGGGGTGGAGGGCATGTCCAAACAGCCTGGTCTGCTGGGGGAGATTATTTGAATGCATGAAGATGGACGCTACAGGTTTTATGATTTCCACAGCTTTGATTAGGCCAGACAGCAGTCTCCTAGTTCACAGAAGGGATAGAATACGATCCTGACAAGGTGGCTGAGTCAACCAATATTCCACCTTAGATGGTTCAAGAAAAAAATTAGAAGTTTACACAACTGTGCTAGAACACTCCAAAATGGCCCCAGTGATCCCCCTCTTCTGGTGTTCACACCCACACGTAGTTTCCTTCCCATAAATGTGGACTGGCATAGCAACTTGCTTCTAACCAATAGAATGCAACAGAGGCATGTCGTATCCTAAGGACATCAAAGGAGTTTATTTTGGTGAGTAGGTTATATGAAACTGTAACATCACCTTGCTAGCAGAGTCTCTCTACTACCTTCTCTGCACATTTGATGAAATAAGCAGCCATGTTGGAAAGGTTCATATGGCACATTACCGGCAGTGGCCTCCAGCCAACAGTCATCTGGGAATTAGTGCTCTCAGTCCATGGGCCCCAAGGAACTGAATTCTGCCAACAACTACTTGAGCCTGGAAGTGGACTCTTCTCAAATCAACCTTCAGATGAAACTCTAGCCCTGAGCAGCACCTTTATTTCAGCCTTGTGAGAGACTCTGTAACAGAAGATCGGGGGTGCCTGGTGGCTCAGTCGGTTAAGTGTCTGACTTCAACTCAGGTCATGATCTCACAGTTTGTGAGTTCAAGCCCTACATCGGGCTCTCTGTTCTCAAAGCAGAGCCTGCTACAGATCCTCTGTCTCCCTTTCTCTCTGCTCCTCCCTGCTCTCTCTCTCTCTCTCTCTCTCTCTCTCTCTCTCTCTCCCTCATTTATTGTAAGGCTTAGGGAATGAACCTCCAGGAGGCTGATACTGACTCTCTTAGCTGTCTACAACTCCAAAGTGGTCTAGAACTCATCATTGTCCCTGTATCTGCCTGAAATAGATCTCTTCTGCCTTCAAAATCTTATGCAAGGGAAAATACAGGATGAATATGGAATGTCTTGTGATGTGATAAAATAAAGAGGTGTTTTAATAAATTTGAAGGAATATCAATGGGACACAGAGCCAAACAGAAAGAGTTTGGGCCAAAGCTGAGGCAGTATGGGAAATAAACTAAACAATGATAGTATTGGGTAATAATTCACAAAATAAAATAAATATCCATGATTTCATACTAATATAAATGAATGAATAAATTAATTAATGGGAGAGAAGGGACAGCCCTTCCTCATGGAAGAATGCCAATTATAAATGTAGGGGAAATAAGAAAAGTTTTACATAACCATAGGCAAATACCATAGCAATAATTGTGGGAAGCATTTTCACCAAGGAATATCACAATCAGTGGGCAAAACAGGATATTAGCACAATCTCAGAGTATCTTCCCCAAGAAGTTTAACAATTACACAGGGGAAAATTTAGTAATTTTACATTGGAGAAAACCAGAAGATACCATCTTAATAAAGTGATCATGATTTACCTCCTGATACAATGCACGGAGAAGGACACAACAACCTATGCATAATCTCACTCTAATCATGAGAAAACATCAAACAAACCTACACCAAGAGATATTTTACGAAATGCTTGACCAATACTCATGGAAAGTGTCAAGGTTATGAAAGACACGGAAATTAATTGGAGTAGAATAAGGAAACAAATTGGAGGAGATGAAAGGATACAAACACTAAATGCAAATGTGGGATCCTGGATTGGATCGTGAAATATCAAAAGGACATTAGGGGAAAGCTGCCGGGATTTTATTTTTTTAAATTTTTTTTTCAACGTTTATTTATTTTTGGGACAGAGAGAGACAGAGCACGAACGGGGGAGGGGCAGAGAGAGAGGGAGACACAGAATCAGAAACAGGCTCCAGGCTCTGAGCCATCAGCCCAGAGCCTGACGTGGGGCTCGAACTCCCGGACCGCGAGATCGTGACCTGGCTGAAGTCGGACGCTTAACCGACTGCGCCACCCAGGCGCCCCTAGATGCTGGGATTTTAAGAAAAGTCAATGGTTTACTAACTAGCCATTTTTAATTTCCTGGTTTTGATCATTATACTATCATTATATAGGTTGTTAATATTAAGGAAGCTAAACGAAATGTATATGTGATCTCTATATTATTTTCACAAATTTCTGTGAGTCTAAACTTTCAAAATAAAAATTTGGCATTCATGCTTACTCTTCCACTCATATTTAAAATGCCAAGAAATAATAATAATTCCATCATCCTGGATCTGCCAAACATACTACTACTAGACCTCATACCATTAGAGATGCTCTTGTGCTCTCCCTAAGAAGAGGAGACCTTGACTCCTAGAAGTCATTGTATCTCTCTCTAGGTGATGTTCACTTCCTTTTCTAAATCAATTACAGTCCACCTTTGATATACTGTAAAGTCTAAATTGTAAGGTTAGCATTAACAAATACACTTTAAAATCACTACTAGCAAATCATGCAGAACCATACATAGACCAATCCTGAGAAGGAAACTAGTCTTTCTCAGTCAGTTGGTCATAGGAAACTCCACATAAGGCCATAATGTGGGTTGAAATAAAGGTATCAGTAGAGCAGGAGTAGCTGCCATGCAAGTCCAAGCCATTTGCTCACTCAACTCACTTGTGCCTTCAGGACATGTTCAGGCACAATCTCATATATTCTATTTCCACTTGATGTTGAATTATCAGTACACCTTTTGGCCTCAAGGATCCAGTAACACTCAGATCAGGATAAGAAACTGAGGTCAGATGATAATTGAGTTTCCTTTTTGTCTCTACTGAGGCTAAGAAGTAAACCAGGAGCTGTTTCTCAAAAATAGAATATCTGTCTTCACAAGATGGCGTTGCTTTGCCTAAAATCCTAGAAGTCTAAGCTGAAATTCTTTATTGAGATTTTCCAGAATCTCCATCATATCCATCAAAATATCAGAAATACTTTGGGAACCACTGAATCTGCTGGGTCATAAGTCTCAAGCGGCAGAGTAGCTAATGATAAAGTTGAATCAACTACAGTATCTTCTCTTGCTCTGGCTTTGTCTCAAAACTGAAAGATTATATGTTACTCAGTAAATGGTCAGACAACACACTCAAATGTATATGTTGCCTCAAGAATCAATCCAAAGTGGCCCGCCAAAATGCTATGGCTCTTATAGGTGCAAGGTACAATAACTTATATTTCATTTAGGACTTAAATTTACTACTATATTTGCTTCATAAAAAGAATGAGCAACAACACCATTTCCTCAAGGCAAACCCTGAAAAAAATAATAATAAAGAAGAGCAGGCAACCAAGACTGCAAATTCAAAATGGTTTTTCAAGTTCCCTTGAAGAAGTGTGCAGCACAAGTAGAGAAATTCAAAGACATTCTGGTAGCTAATATTCCTGTCTTAGACATTCCTTCTCCAGAACTTCCTGCTCCTACAGCTCTCAGAAGATGGTTTGTTTTTTGTTTTGTTTTGTTTCATTTTTTATTATTTTTATACTATTTTTTAGTCTAAATCCAATTTAGTTGACATATAGTGTCGTAATGGTTTCAGGAGTAGAATTTAGTGATTCATCACACATTTAACACCCAGTGCTCACCTCAGCAAGTACCCTCCTTTATGCCCCATCAACCATTTAGCCCATCCCCCCACCCAACTCCCCTCCAGCAGCCCTCAGTTTGTTCTCTGTATTTGAGAGTCTGTTATGGTTTGCCTCCCTCTCTGTTTTTATCTTATTTTTCCTTCCCCTACATTCATCTGTTTTGTTTCTTAAATTCCACGTATGAGTGAAATCATATAGTATTTGCCTTTCTCTGACTGTCTTATTTCACTTAGCATAATATACTCTAGTTCCATCCATGTTGTTGCAATAGGCAAGATTCCATTCTTTCTGACGGCTGAGTAATATTCAGTTGTATATATATATATATATACATATATATATATATATATATATATATATATATATCACATGTTTATCCTTTCATCAGTTGATGGGCATTTGGGGTCTTTCCATAATTTGGCTATTGTCAATAGCACTGCTATAAACATTGGGGTGCATGTTCCCCTTCGAATCAGCATTTTTGTATCCTTTGGATAAATACCTTGTAGTGCAATTGCTGAGTCATAGGGTATTTCTATTTTTAATATTTTAAGGAAACTCCCTACTGTTTTCCAGAGTGGCTGCGCCAACTTGCATTCCCACCAACAGTGCAAAATATTTATCTTTTCTCCACGTCCTCAGCAACATATGTTTCCTGAGTTGTTAATTTTAGCCATTCTGACAGGTATGAGGTGGTATCTCATTGTGGTTTTGATTTGTATTTCCCTGATGAAGAGTAATGTTGAGCTTCTTTTCATGTGTCTATTAGCCATCTGGATATCTTCTTTGGAAAAGTGTCTGTTCATGTCTTCTGCCCATTTCTTCACTGAATTGTTTGTGTTGTGGGGATTGAGTTTGATTAGTTCTTTATCCAATATGCAAATGGATGTCCAATATGTCATTTGCAAATAACTTCTCCCATTCTGTAGGCTGCCTCCATTCCACAGGCTACAGAAGATGGTTTTAATGGATATTTTACATTTACATGGAGGACTGTAATAAAGAGAGTAAGTAAGACAACTAACACAGACAAAAAGGAAAACACCAAGCCAGTGATGATTCAGGGGAAGCACCGCCCCCCCCCCATAATATTCTAAGTGAAGAGACCTGTCTGGGACTTAGAAAATGGTCCCTTTGTTTTATTAACAAAAACAAAGACTGATTAATGACTTATGCTAATAGATTTGGACTAGATAGACACTAAGATCTAGAAGGTTCAGTTTCTCCTGAAAAAAAAAAGCTACTGTGAATAACTTTTTTCAAGAACCTATTATTTTTATTTATTTTTATATTATAAAGTATATGTTATGTCATAAAACCTAATACAAAACTTAAGTGATATGAAACCTTAAGGGCTACCCTGGATTTAAAACATTCTTTCCAACATGCAATTGAAGTTTTGTGCCCTTTGGCATGAATATTTTATTCATGCATCTAAAATAAGTAAGTTACACATTTTTTAAAAAAAGCTTTGTTGTAATATAATTCATATAGACTACAATTCACCTTTAAGTGTGCAGTCCAGTGGTATATTCACAGAGTTGTGCAACCATCACCCACAATCAATTTTAGAACATTTTATCACCCTAAAATGGTACACCTTAAAATGTACCTTTTAGCAGTCATTTCCCATCTCCCACCAACTCTTTATTCCCATCCCTACTAGTCTACTTTCTGTCTTCATGGACATGCCTCTTTTTGACACTTCTTATAAATGAAATCATAAAATATGTGGTCTTTGGTGACTGCTTTCTTTCACTTGGAAAAAAATTTTTTGAGGTTCTTCCATTTGCAGTATTTCATTGCATTAAATGTAGTACTTCATTGCTTTTTATAACTGAAAAATATTCCATTGTATCGCTATACCAGATTGGATTTACCCATTTATCAGCTGATGGACATTTGTGTTGTTTCCACTTTGAGGCTATTATGAATAACACTGAAAGTTTATGTGCAAATATTCTGTGGACATATATTTTCATTTCTCCTGGGCATATACATAAGAGTGGAATTTCCATTTATATGATAACACTGTTTCAAGAAATGACAGTCTTTCTACAAAACATCTGCATCATTTTACATGCCCACCAGCAGTGTATGAAGGTTCCAATTACACCACATCCTCACCAACATTTGTTATTTTTCCTTTTACTATACCCATTACACTGGTTGTAAAGTGGTATCTCATTGTGCTTTTGATTTGTATTTCCCCAATGAGTAATGATGCTGAGTATCTTTTCACATGCATATTTTCTTTAGAAAAGAGTTATTCATATCTTTTGACTATTTTTTTAATTGGATTGTCTTTTTATTATTGAGATATGATTCTTTACATATTTTGGATGTAAGTTCCTTATCAGATTTGTAATTTGAAAATATATCCTTCATTTCTGTGGATCGTCTTTTACTTCCTTTTTTTTTTTTTTAATTAGGCTCCTGTCTTTTTACTTTTCTAATGGACACCCAAGAAGACTTTGCTTAGTTTGAAGTCACGAAGCCATATTTCTATATTTCTCAGACCTCTCCATCTAAGAGTTTTATAGTTTTAGCCTTATGATCCATTGGGAGTTAATTTTTGCGTATGATATTAGCAAAGGGTCCAAACTTCATTCTTTAGCATGTGGGTATCCGGTGTCCCAGCGCCATTTGTTGAAAAGACTATTCTTTCTCCCATTGAATTATCTTGGCATCCTTTTCCTTTTCAGAAATCAACTGACCACAATGAAAGGGGTTATTCTTAGATTCTCAATTCTACTCCGTTGATGTATATGCCTATCCTAAGCCAGTACCACACAGTTTGATCACCATAGCTTTGTAGTAAGTTTTAAAATAAGGAAATGCAGGGACATCTGGGTGGCTCAGTCTGTTAAGCATCCGACTCTTGATTTCAGGTCATGATCTTGTGGTTCATGGGACTTAGCCCTACATCAAGCTTACACTGACAGTGCAGAACCTGCTTGGGATTCTCTCTCTGCCCCTCCCCGGCTCGCCCTTTTTCTCTCATAATAAATAAACGTTAAAAAATTGTTTTTAAATAAATAAAATAGGGAAATGCAAGTCCTCTAGCCTTGTTCTTTTTAAGGTTGCTTTGGATATTGTGAGCCCCTTGTATTTACATATAAATTTTGGCATGTCGATTTCTGAAAAAACCTAGCCAGGATTTTGATAGAGACTGTGTTGAATCTGTAAGTTATACCTTTTTCTAGATGAAACTAGATGCCATGCTCTTTACTGCCTGTAACAGAAGGAATGTCTGAAGACTACCAGAAAAATAGGTAAATTTCCCTTCTACGAGAAAAGAAATCAATTGGTTAGTTCTGCTTTTTCAATTTTAAATGACCAGTTTACCTGATAAATCAGCATGAATTAGATTCATTGACTTTGAATCTCATTTTGCCATTTTGTCTTGGGAATAATCTAACTTAATTTATCTCGAATACGTTGACAGGCCATTGCAATTCTCCCTTGTACCCCACCTACACAGATATATAACTTCTAAGTAACATTCAATTGAGATGTTACCATGCCTTCCTTTAATTATATAAACCTCACACTTGTTTTAAAATGTAAGTTTAGGGACACCTAGATGGCTCAGTAGGTTAAGCGTCCAACTTCGGCTCAGGTCATGATCTCACGGTTCTTGAGTTTAAGCCCCGCGTAGGGCTCTGTGCTGACAGCTTGGAGCCTGGACCCTGCTTCAGATTCTGTGTTTCCCTCTCTCTCTGCCCCTCTTCTGCTCTCTGTCTCTCTTTCTCAAAAATAAATAAACATTAAAAAAAATTTTGTAATGAAAGTTTAAATATTATTTAGGTATAGTGAGGCCAACAGACCAGGAAATTATTACCATTGAAAATATAGTTTCTCATAGTTTCCAAGAGGAAGGAGCATGCTATGCCCTCCAGGGCCATGTGGGAAGCACCAGGTCAGTCAGGACACAAAGAGAACAAGAGGAAAACCTGGACAAGAGCTTTTATTGTGGTTTCCAGGGAAGGAAGAAACAAGTCAGGGTAAGCAGGTTAAGCAGGCTTAGGATTTTCAAATTTAAATAATTTCAGCAGTCTCCAAAATGTAGGACCTGTCTACTACTACTTCTAATATGTTAAATTACATATTAGAAAGGGCACCTAATGTGGTATATATCATGCTAGGAACAGATAGTATTGTATTAGTTAGGATTATGTTTGGAACTAGATAGGATTGTCTTTCATATTAGATAGAGATTGGATTTCTGTTGGTGGTGCTTGGCGGGAGTCTCTGGGGAAAACCTTTTGTAAGGTGAAGCCTCCTTGAGCAAACACCACTCTCTGTCATATTTACAGATACATAACTGTTGACACTTGAGTACAGCAGAGCAGTTTGAATTTAAGCACAGGTTTCAAAAAACTAAGGCTGTATTTATCTTTTAATTATATATTTTCAGAGTTACTGATAAACATAGGTGCAGAGCAGTGGGCATAATGTGTTATTTCTTTAATGAAAGGGAACCACTGATATACACATATTGGCTTATAAACATATAAGCAATCTGGGGACAGGCTTGCAAGAAGCTGATAAGATTGCTTCCCTCGAGGGAGGAGCATAGAGAGGTTATTGGACAGGAGAGGGGGGGACTTCTCACTATTCACCCTTTTACAACATGTGAATGTATTTCCTACTCAAAATGATAACATTTAAAACATAAGATAGAAGGATGGGTGGGTTATTTGTGCCTGGGAAGCCCAGACCCTGAGTGTCTGGCTTCTGAATCGGAATCAGGACCAGGACCAAGAGAACATAAAAGTCAGGCCCAGTGCCTGGCCCTTGGGAGCAACCAGAGGCAAAAGCCTGGCACCGGGGCCCACCAATGCTGACATGCCTCTGAGAAAACCAGTCTCCCTACCGAATAACAAAGGGCCTGGGTCCTTTGGGGATATGGAGCTCATCAGAGCAACCTTTATGGTTTGGAAGTTTTGTAAGAGACAGCTCTTATTCTTAGGAGATGCATACTGAAGTATTTTAGGATGTAGTATTTTAGGAAGTATTTTAGGATAAAGTATTTAGTATCTTGATGTGAACTTAACTTCCAATGGTCCAGGGGGAAGAAAGTGGGCGTATACAAGCAAACACAATCCCTCACCCACAAACAAGGGGATGGTTGAGGGAGCAAAGACAGTAGAAAGGTAAAAACTGTCCTACAAAAATGTTAAATATTGTTTGAATTTAGGTGGATGGAATATAGCTGTTCATTACAGGCTCTTTCAACTCTTCTGTGTGTTTGAAGGATTTCTGAGTGAAAAGGTGAGGAAAAAAATAACATATTAAAGTGCTTTTAACAATCAGTGTAAAAGGAAAACACAACTAAACATGATACAGAGCATTGTTTATTGCCAGATGGAAGCCCAGATGAGACTAAGGATATGCATTTGTTCTGACTGGTTGCTTTCTTGGTACATCCATGACACCTATAGACCACAATCTGGAGTCTCTGTTGAGGGAATCCTTGAGTACCAAGTACTTGGGTACTTAGACCAGGCTGAGCTTAAGCCATCAAGAATCTACACTGTGCCCCTCACATAGATAAATGTCGACAGTGGCCAGAGGCTGGTGGGAGGACAAACCAGACAGGTGACATCAAGTAAGGGATATTGATGACACTAAAGGATATCGATGAAATAAGGATATGTCGCCAAGACCTGAGCCCCATTCTCCGAAACAGCTAGTGATTCAATGTTCCAGATTCTTACTCCCAGAAGGCTCAGGCTGCTTCTCCTCCTCTCCCTCATTCATGGGGATCCCTCTAGAGGCCAGAGTGTGCCACTTACACATGGGGTGGTGCAGGAGTAGAATTGCCCTCCTTCTCTCCCACAAAGAGGGTGGTTGATACCACTAGAAGGTATCACTCTGTTCTTTGTGCAACGTGGAATTCATCACGTGTTGGTCAGGTGGGAAAGCCAGAACAGAAATTCTGTATGCAGAGGGAAACCCCAGTGGCTAAAGATCCAAATTACTGGAAACTGGCAGACAGGCTATCCAAGGATGCATTGTGGGAGATGGACACGCTCTATATGGCCACTGATGATGCAAGTAAGCCATGAAAATGTGGACATCCGGAGTCTAGAGAGCTATGGATGGGGCTGCACATTCAGGTCATGAGCTAGAGTTGGGGTGGGTGGGGGAGGTGGTGCCTAAACATGAAATGATGTGATCAGGGAAGCCACAAAAGTAAGCCAAACATCCTCAGGAGGCAGGAACAGGTCAATGGGGCCTGGAACAGAAGGGTTTCCATTTGTGCTGCTGACAATATTAGCTGTTTTTCAAAATGACCATCAGCTCCTTGGGTGGCCTTCTTGCCCTGAGAGTAAGGCACCTTCTTCTGGCAGGTGCTCAGCCATCCTGAAGTTACAGTCCAGGGGTCAGTTTCCTGGCCCAGTTACCAGTTCAGGACACTACCCGAGAGCTGCACTGGAAGAGGTGGCAAATGAAGAGGCAGGCTGTGGGAAGACATCAAGTCAAAGTTAGAACAAGGAAGTACTCAGTTAAAAGAAACTGGTCAGAAGGAGAGACCTGGTGGTAACCAAAAGGGTAGAAGCTGAAAGAAACAGATGAAAAAAGACTCAGGGAAAGTGTAGCAGGGAGGCTGTGAGGCTATTAGAATATAGCTGTAGGGGCGCCTGTCGTAGGTTAAGTGTCTGACTCTTGACTTGGGCTCAGGTCATGATCTCATGGTTTTGTTGGTTTGAGTCCCTAATTGGACCTCTGCACACTGACCACATGGAGCCTACTTGGGATTCTCCCTCTCCTCGCTCTCTGCCCCTCCCCCACTCATGCTCTCTCTCAGAATAAATAAACTTAAAAAAAAAAAGAATATACCTGTAGAGAAGATTTTCTTAACCATTTATCTGCCACAGATTCCCTTTGACAGTCTCATGAAGCCTGTAGGGCATTGCCAGAAAAATGTTCTTTTTTTTTCAACGTTTATTTATTTTTGGGACAGAGAGAGACACAGCATGAACGGGGGAGGGGCAGAGAGAGAGGGAGACACAGAATCGGAAACAGGCTCCAGGCTCTGAGCCATCAGCCCAGAGCCCGACGCGGGGCTCGAACTCACGGACTGCGAGATTGTGACCTGGCTGAAGTCGGACGCTTAACCGACTGCGCCACCCAGGCGCCCCAGAAAAATGTTCTTAAATGGTTTAAGACAAAATGCACAGGGCTCCAAAGGGAGCAAACTATATACAAATATGGTTATTATCAAAATGTATTTTTAAAATCTGTGCATAGTAATATAGGTGCTTCTTTATTAATATATTAAATAACAAGTTCAATCAGTAAATCTAATAACCCATATACTTTGTTTTTTAAGCTTTTCAAAAGCCAGATTTATTAAAGTATAATTTACATACAATAAAGTACAATTGGAGGAGTTTGACAAGTACATAGTCTTGGAACCATCACCACATTCTACATACGTTAGTTACATCACTCCCAAAACTCCCATCAGGCCCCTTTTCCATCTCCTTCCCCACCCCTCAGGCACACAGAAGGTAATGAACAGTAACCTACTGGATTGTGAGTTCTTCCAGGTATTACACCAAAGAAACCAGTCATTTAAACCACAAAGGCCAAAATACACAGGGAAAAAGGACTTTAATGAAGCAATTCTCAATATGTAGTATGCCAGTTTGTGGCCTTGTGGCACCATTAGTAAGAACATTTCAACAATCTGTTTCACAACTGCTGGGATTAAGTCCCCAAAAAGGCTAGTTATCCTAGAAAAATTATTTTTGCACAAACATACTCCTTGGGCCTTAATTCATATCTACTAAATCTTTCAAGATTCTTTGAAAAGGTTCCCTAGGCTAAAGAAACACTGCCCTATAGCACTACTAGGCTTCTAAAACACACACATGGGGCGCCTGGGTGGCGCAGTCGGTTGAGCGACCGACTTCAGCCAGGTCACGATCTCGCGGTCCGTGAGTTCGAGCCCCACGTCAGGCTCTGGGCTGATGGCTCAGAGCCTGGAGCCTGTTTCCGATTCTGTGTCTCCCTCTCTCTCTGCCCCTCCCCCGTTCATGCTCTGTCTCTCTCTGTCCCAAAAATAAAATAAAAACGTTGAAAAAAAAATTAAAAAAAATAAAATAAAAAAATAAAACACACACAGCTTTGGGTTCATGAAGCTTCTTAAAGTTTTAGTTTTGCTAACAAAATTGGCAAAATAACTAAATATATAGGATTTGGTCTATACTTCTGTTCATTTCTTGAGTTAAAGATAGAAGAACACCAAAGTAATTTTGGCAAATGAATCCTCTCCCCCCAGATATCTTGTCACCTACTGTATTTGGAATACTTTTAATGCCGTATCTAATGTATTATTTATCAGGCTCCTCTAGGCAGAAAAAATAAACACATTTCTAGAAAACAGTAGCTTGAACTGAATTCCCTAGGATACGTGCAACAGTCACGGTCCAAATGGAGGCACTGTGTTGTGATGTTTGAAATTCAAACAACTTTTATTTAAATTGAAAAAATTAAAACTGCATTTAGAGTCAAAACCCTTTTGTTATGAAAATCATGGGTATTTCTAGATTAAGGCAGAGATATTTCTAGGTTAACAAGACCAGATTTGACTTCGGACTTTATTCTTTAAACAAACTGTAAAGAATGGAGGAAGAAATAGGTTATTTACATAAAATATCTACATATGTACTGAGAGGTACAAATTCGGAGACAGAAGAGACTTGAGTACGTGCTGGCATCTCAGAAGCAGTTCTCGAAGAGCTTAATTTTATTTTCTTGGATTTTAAGAATGCCTAAGATCCTTCTTCATCCTCGATCTTGGGAGCCAAATAGTACTTTAAGTGTCCCATGTCTGCAATTTTATACTCTGCAGCAGGGGTTCATCTGCAGACATACTGAGTGTTACTGTAGGAGAGAGTGCTGGGCTTTTGTAAAGAAGTTCAGGTATCTCAGAGCAAAAGTTAGCTGAACAGGCTGATTCATCTCTATGGTAACAGCTTCTTCCTCTTTATCGACATTACCTGTTTGTGACAACTTACTATTTCTATTTCCTCTTTCTCCACTTGCAGAAAACTTCACTCCATATTTTGCACAGGAAATTACAACAGCATCTCCAATATGACTGAGATCTCGGCATACACGTGCAGATTCACCAGAAGGCGTATTTACTACATAGCTCCTCTTGTTCTGGAACTCCGAGTTGTTCAACAGCTAAATCCATTAACTTCATTCATAGTCTGAAACCTTTTCTTGGTTTGGAGCTTCGAATACAAGTGCCAGGGTGTCCGTATTATCTCCAGCCCTTAGGGTAATGATGTCTTCAATGCCATCACATCTTAGTGTTTTGGACATGCTGGTGAGGTTCACACCCAAGGCCAAGTTGCGGTAGCAGTGGGTACGTGTTGAAGTCCTCAGAAGGCAGGGTGAGCTGCACCAGGGAGACGTGGGAGGAGTCCAGGCTGTGCAGAGCTCACGTCCCAGCAGGCCTCGTTGATGAGATCCTTAAGCGCCTCCAGCACCTTCTTCAGGATGATGCCTGGACCAGGCGTGCCTCGAACGACGCAGCTACAGACGGAGCCCAGGAGCAAGTTGTAGCCTGCTCTGGCATCACAGGGTAAGAGCCAGCCAGCAAATGCAGAAGGGAAAGCCGAGATCCAGGGAGATAACCTGCAAACCCATATACTTTTGATATAATGATGGTTGTAGTCTATATATCAAGGTTCAGTTTGTGTGACATGGTGTGGAAACATGGGTGATTTCAATTGGTGACAAAGTTACCAGTACTGCTAATATTACTGAAATCTGTTGCTTCCATCTGTAATTGATAGAAAAGGTCATTTTCAGATATACATTAGTGAAAATAAATATGTATCTTTTTTCTATCCAAGTTCACAGGCCCTGTGAATTCCATCCCCAAACTCCACCCTGGAACCCTATTCTAGACTTATTTTTGGAAGAAGCACAAAGCTTTGGAGACCATTTCTCTAACTTAAGCTTCTCCCTGTGAAAGGCAGGGCCAGAGTTTCTCCAGGTCTGCATAGTGCAAGTTTCTGGTTCAACTGGCTTGTTTCAGAGCTGCGAGGCAACAATCCTTCATTTCTTCTAATTCAATGTTTTTCCAACACTTTGACCTATAACCCATAATAAGAAATGCATCTTGCATTGAGACTCAGTACCCATACATGCAACAGAAACTAAAATTTCACAAACTCTACCACCTATTATGTATATATTGTATATAGTTTGTTCGGGCTGCCAAACAAAATATCACTGACGTCAGGGATGAAATAGCAGAGATTTATTATCTCACAATTTTGGAGGCTGGAAGTCCAAGATCAAAGTATAAGCAGGTTTGGTTTCTCCTGAAGGCTCTCTCCTTGGGTGGCAGATGTGTCTTCACATAACTTTCCTCAGTGCACCTGCACCTTTGGTGTCTCTGATCTAATCCCCACTTCTTGTAAGGATGCCAATCAGTCTGGATCAGGAATACACCCTAAATGGCCTCATTTTAACAATATCACCGCTTTAAAGACCCTATCTCTGAATATAGTCACATCCTGAGGGACCGGCTGTTTAGACTCCAAGATATATGAATTTGGTGGAGGACACAAATCGGCCCATAACACATAGTAAAGTAAAATCATAACCACGTTTTCCTAAAATGTTATTTGCTAATATTTAAATGTAACACATAACCCTCCCGCCAGAATTAAGAAGACTACATTGCAATGTGTGTGCTTGCTAGTTGTAGGTTTAGGATGGCTTCAAATACAAGTTACAATGCAGTGTGCACAGCTAGCTCACATTCAAGTCTGTCTTTTGAATTTTATTAGGTCTGGATTGCGAATTGTAGTTCACACCAATAGAACTGTGATTACAGAAACAATACATTCCTTTTCCTAGACAAATGAATTGTCTTCATCTCAGTATCTTATCATCATCCTTCAATGTAAAGGAGAAACCAGATCATTCTTCAAGCTTCAAGTCTAATTCAATTATCAGCACATGTATATTTTCTCTAACTACATTTCTTTATTGTTTCAATTTTTTGTGGAAAATAAGGAACATAAGTTTGAGATACAGAATGTGAGATATAACAATACCTCCAATAGCGTTTGTTCAAACTATCTTCATTGTAACATTTTCTTCATATTGTAGTTAGGGCAATCACTTTATTTTTACTTCCTATAACATTAATGTCTTTTGAACACTTCAATATCCTAAATGTGTTAAAATCATGCTTCTCCTCTGGTTTCAAACTTAGTTTATTTATTTATTTTTATTTTATTTATTTTTGAGAGAGACAGAGAGAGAGAGAGTGAGTGCACAAGCAGGGGAGGAGCAGAGAGAGTGGGAGAGAGAGAGAGAGAGAGAGAGAATCCCAAGCAACTTCCACACTATCAGTGCAGTGAGATCAGGTCATGATCTCAAGGTTCATGAGTTTAAGCCCCACATCAGGCTCTCTACTATCAGTGCAGAGCCTGCTTCGGATCCTCTGTCTCCCTCTCTCTCTGTCCCTCCCCCACTTGCATGCACATGTGTGCACATTCTCTCTCAAAAACAAATAAACATTTGGAAAATGTTTTTTTCTAAGTGAGATTTCTATTCAACTAAAAAAATGTACTTTTGTAGAAGGCAGGGAGTAATAACACAGTGCTTTTTGGATGAATTCAAAAATTTAAAACCATCAACTTAATATAGATTACTATATACATAGGATATTATATATGAACCTCATCATAACCACAAACCCAAAACCTATAATAGGTACACACAAAAATAAAAAGAAAGAGATCCAAGCATAACACTAAAAAAGTCATCAAATCACAATGGAAAAGAGCAAGAAGAGAGGAATAGAGAAGAACTACAAAAACAACCAGAAAACAATTAACAAAATGGCTAAGTACATACTTATTAATAATTAATTCAAATATAAATGGTCTAAAAGTTCCAATCAAAAAACATAGGGTGGGGGCGACTGGGTGGCTCAGTTGGTGAAGCATCTGACTTCTGCTCAGGTCATGATCTTGCAGTCCATGAGTTCGAGCCCCAAGTCGGGCTCTGTGCAGACAGTTCAGAGCCTGAAGCCTGCTTCAGATTCTGAGTCTCCCTCTCTGCCCCTCCCCTGCTTGCACTCTGTCTCTCTGTCTCTCTCAAAAATAAATAAACATTAAAAAATTTAAAAAAACAACATAGGGTGGCTGAATGGATTAAGAAAAAAAAAAAAGGGGGCGCCTGGGTGGCGCAGTTGGTTAAGCGTCCGACTTCAGCCAGGTCACGATCTCGCGGTCCGGGAGTTCGAGCCCCGCATCAGGCTCTGAGCTGATGGCTCAGAGCCTGGAGCCTGTTTCCGATTCTGTCTCCCTCTCTCTCTGCCCCTCCCCCGTTCATGCTCTGTCTCTCTCTGTCCCAAAAATAAATAAACGTTGAAAAAAAAATTTTTTTAAAAAAGAAAAAAGAAAAAGAATAACCTCTATGCTGTTTATAAGACATTCACTTCGGGGCGCCTGGGTGGCTCAGTCGGTTGGGCGGCCGACTTCGGCTCAGGTCATGATCTCGCGGTCCGTGAGTTCGAGCCCTGCGTCGGGCTCTGTGCTGACAGCTCGGAGCCTGGAGCCTGTTTCAGATTCTGTGTCTCCCTCTCTCTGACCCTCCCCCGTTCATGCTCTGTCTCTCTCTGTCTCAAAAATAAATAAATGTTAAAAAAAATTTTAATAAAAAATAAAAATAAAAAAAATAAGACACTCACTTCAAACCTAAAGACTCACACATATTGAAAGAGAAGAGATGGAAAAGCTACTCCATACAAATGGAAGTGACAAAAATCTTGGGTAGGTAAACTTATATCTGACAAAATAGACCTTAAAACAAAAGCTAACAATAGACAAAGAATGGTAACACATAATGATAAAGTAATCAATCCAAATAGAGGATCTAACAATTGTAAATATCTATGCGCCCAACATAAAAGCACCTAAATGCATAAAGCAACTATTAACAGACATAAAGGGAGAACTTGACGGTCATACAATAATAATGGGTGACTCTAACACCTCACATATCAATTTTGATATATCATCCAGATAGAAAATCAGTAAGGAAAGAGTGGCTGTGAATCACACATTAGACTAGATGGATTTAATAGATGTATACAGAACATTCCACCCAAAAAACCAGCATCATACACACTCTTTTCAAGTGCACATGGAACATTCTCCAGAACAGGTCACATGTCTCCATAAAAAGATGAAACAAGTCTCCATAAAAAGATTGAAATCATATCAAGTATCTTTTTTACCATAACAGATTCAAACTAGAAATCAATTATAAGAAGAAATCCTAAAGAAAAAAAAAAACACGCACACACAAACACATGGAGAGTAAACAACATGCTGCTAAACAGCCAATAGATCAATTAAGAATCAAAGAGGAAGTGAATAATACCTTGAGAAGTGAAAATGGAAACACATTGGTTCAAAATCTTTGAGATACAGCAAAAGCAATTTTGGAGGGAAATTTATAGTGACAGAAGGCTAATTCAAGCAACAAGAAAAATCTCAAAAAAAATCTAAACTTACACCGAAAGTAACTAGAAAAAGAGGAACAAACAAAGCCAAAGCTAACAGAAGGAAGAAAATAATGAAAGTCAGAGTGGAAATACATTAAATAGAAACAACAAAAAAAAATAGAAAAAAATCACTAAAATTAAGAGAGGTTCTTCAAAACTATAAACAAAATTGATAAAACTTTAGAAAGATTCATCAGAGAGAGAAAGAGAACCAAAATAAATCGTATCAGTAATGAAAGAGGAGAAATTACAACTAACACTACACAAATACAAAGTTTTATAAGATATTACTAGGATAAATTGTATGCCAATAAATAAAAGCCTAGAAGAAATGGATAAATTCCTAGAAACTCAATCTTCCAAGAATAATCAGGAAGAAATAGAAAATCTGGGGGCACCTGGGTGGCTCAGTCAGTTGGGCATCCGACTTCAGCTCAGGTCACAATCTCGCAGTCCGTGAGTTCGAGCCCCGCGTCGGGCTCTGGGCTGATGGCTCAGAGCCTGGAGCCTGCTTCCGATTCTGTGTCTCCCTCTCTCTCTTCCCCTCCCCCGTTCATGCTCTGTCTCTCTCTGTCTCAAAAATAAATAAACGTTAAAAAAAAAAAAAAAAGAAAATCTGAACAGATTGCTACCGACAAAATTGAATCAGTACAAAAAACTCCCAACAAACAAGAGTTCAGTGGGGCACCTGGGTGGCTCAGTCGGTTAAGTGTCTGCCTTCAGCTCAGGTCATGATCTCACAGTTCATGGGTGCGAGCCCCACATTGGGCTCTGTGCTGACAGCTCAGAGCCTGGAGCCTGCTTTGAATTCTTTCTGCCCCTCCCCCACTCATGCTCTGTCTCTCTCTGTCTCACAAAAATGAATAAATGTTAAAAAAAAAATTTAAATAAAAAAAAAACAAAAATAAGAGTTCAGGACCGGATGGCTTCACATCTGAATTCTACTAAACATGTAAAGATAAGTTAATACCTTTCCTTCTCAAACTATTCCAAAAAATAGGAGAGTAAGGAAAACTTCCAAATTCATTCTAGGAGGCCAGCATTACCGTGATACCAAAACCAGACAAGGACACTACAAAAACAAAACAAAACAAAACAAAAAACTACAAGCCAATATCCCTGATGAGCACAGGTGCAAAAATCCTCAACAAAATATTAACAAATGAAATTCAACAATACATTTTAAAAAGTCATCCACAGGGGCGCCTGGGTGGCGCAGTCGGTTAAGCGTCCGACTTCAGCCAGGTCACGATCTCGCGGTCCGTGAGTTCGAGCCCCACGTCGGGCTCTGGGCTGATGGCTCAGAGCCTGGAGCCTGTTTCCGATTCTGTGTCTCCCTCTCTCTCTGCCCCTCCCCCGTTCATGCTGTGTCTCTCTCTGTCCCAAAAATAAATAAACGTTGAAAAAAAAAATTTTAAAAAGTCATCCACCACAATCAAGTGGGATCCATTCCAGAGATGCAAGGATGGTTCAGCATCAGCAAATCAATTAACAAATGAAGGATAGAAATCATATAATCATCTCAACAGATGCAGAAAAAGATTTTGACAAAATTTAACATCTGTTCATGATAAAAAGTAAACTCGGGACAGCTGGGTGGCTCAGATGGTTAAGCGTCCGACTTCGGCTCAGTTCATGATCTCGGGTTTGTGAATTCAAGCCCCACCTCAGGCTCTGTGCAGGCAGCTCAGAGCCTGGAGCCTGCTTCAGATTCTGTGTCTCCCCCTCTCTCTGACCCTCCCCTGCTCACGCTCTGTGTCTCTCTGTCTCTCAATAATAAATAATGTTTTTAAAAAATAATAAAATATTCAAAAATTCTCAACAAAGCACATTTAGAGGGAACAAGCTCAACATAATAAAGGTCATATATGACAAACCCACAACTAAAATCAGTGAAAAACTGAAAGCTTTTCCCCTAAGGTCAGGGACAAGACAAGGATGTCCCCTCTCACCACTTTTATTCAACATACTATTGAAAGTCCTAGTCACAGCAGTCAGACAAGAAAAAGAAATAAAAGTATCCAAATTGTTAAGGAAGAAATAAAACTGTCAGTATTTGTATGTGACACGCTAGTATAAGTAGAAAACCTTAGAGACTCCACCAAAGAAAATTATTAAAACTAATAAAGTCATATGATACAAAATTAATCTGTAAAAATCTGTTGCATTTCCAAATTCTAATAACAAAGTAGCAGAAAAGAAATTGAGGAAAAAAATCCCAATAAGCCTAGTCAGAGAGGAAAATGGTGACAGACAAGGAGGACCCTAGGCTCACCTCATCCTACCAATGTAACTAGGTAACTATCAAATCATCCTAAATACCCCAGAAATCAGCCTGAAGACTGACAGAACAAGCTCCAGAACTAAAGGGAGACAAGAGTCCACATTGAAGAAGGTAGAAAGTATGGTGAAGCAGCTTAGAGAGGAGATGGATCCCGGCTGCTCTTGAGGGAGGGGAGCTGTGGTCACATAGAAGGGCGA
Organism: Leopardus geoffroyi; assembly: GCF_018350155.1. Taxonomy (NCBI): domain Eukaryota; kingdom Metazoa; phylum Chordata; class Mammalia; order Carnivora; family Felidae; genus Leopardus; species Leopardus geoffroyi. The sequence goes on from NC_059328.1 coordinate 110,997,569, forward strand.
GAGTGAGAAGCACACAGGCGAATACACAGCGAGAATATTTCCCCATAGCCATTGGCTTGGAAAGCAAGAGGGGCTGAATTTCATGCCTCCTTGCAAATAGGGCAGCTTAAAGCCTGGAGAAGTAAATGTCCCCAGACTTGGCTGGGATTGAGCCCTGCAGGCACTGCACTGCTCTTACAGAGAAGGCAGGCAAACAACCCTGGAGGATGGGTGACAACAGCATGGAAACGTCCATCTGAAGAACACATGGGACACACAGTGGAGAGATTATTCATTCTTCTCTTCTTGGAGAGTGTCCCTGAGAGGCAGTGCTCACAGAGGCACCTCTCTGGGAACAAGGGAGCTGAATAGTGCCATTCTTCTCTGATGGCCCTCAACAGAAACGCAGATCCACCTGCAGGAAGCAACACAGTGTAGACATTGGCTACCTAATGTGCTTACACCAAGTCCCACTTCCTTGGGCTCTGATAGAACTGTCCTGCTCAGTCCCAGCAAGGCAGGCCCCTCCTGTAGAAGACCACACAAACTCCTGCCCACAACACGTCTCCTAACAACAGAGTTTTGCAGGTCCTCAGTTCCAGGAGAGGTGGTAACAGGTCTCATTTCACAAGCAGACCATAGCATACCTAGTTAAAACTCACTACATCCAGGCCAGGAACAAGCATTGCCCACAGCAGGCAGGGAGAGCCTCTGCAGATGACTGGCCTGGAGGACAGAGCAGCCAGAACACAACAGCAGAGCCCATGTAACACATGCTAGAGGCATTCCCTGAAGTGCCAGACCCTGCACACTACAGGCTCTCTTCTTCATAAGGCCATTACTTTCAGGAAGAGGAGACATAACTGGGATTTCTAACACAGAGAAGATGGCAGAGACTTAGACAAAATGAGAAGACAGAGGAATTTATTCCAAATGAAAAATCACTATAAGGTCACAGCCAGAGATCCAAGCAAAACAGATATAAATAACATAACTGATAGAGAATTTATTTATTTATTTTTCAAATGTGACATTTTAATTTGCCTGGTCAAACATTAGTTTACAGCCACAGGAGTAAAATTGCATTTACAACTCAAATTTGGTCACATTTAATGCTAGATATTGTGGAGCTAATATTTGGACATTAGTCTTTTGTTAAACATTAGCCAAAATAGGGGCGCCTGGGTGGCTCAGTTGGTTGAGCGTCCGACTTTGGCTCAGGTCATGATCTCGCGGTCCGTGAGTTTGAGCCCCGCGTCGGGCTCTGTGCGGACAGCTCAGAGCCTGGAGCCTGCTTCAGATTCTGTGTCTCCCTCTCTCTCTGACCATCCCCCGTTCATGCTCTGTCTCTCTCTGTCTCAAAAATAAATAAACATTAAAAAAAATTTTTTTAACGTTAGCCAAAATAGATGCCTTATTATTTTTTAATTAATAGACCTTATTATTTAGTATAGATTTATTTTTTAATATATTTTGTTATCTATTTATTGTTTAATTTACAGCCAAGTTAGCATACAGTGTAACGATGATTTCAGGAGTAGATTCCTTAATGCCTCTTACCCATTTAGATCATCACCCCTCCTAAAACCCCTCCAGCAACCATCAGTTTGTTCTTTATATTTAAGAAACTTTTATGTTTTGTCCCCCTCCCTGTGTTTATATTATTTTTGCTTCCCTTCCCTTATGTTCATCTGTTTTGTATCTTAAAGTCCTCATATAAGTGGACTCATACGATATTGGTCTTTCTCTGACTGACTAATTTCACTTAGCCTAATACTCTCCACTTCCATCCATGTAGTTGCAAATGGCAAGATTTCATTCTTTTTGATTGTCGAGTAATACTCCATTGTGTAGATATACCACTTCTTCTTTATCCATTCATCCATTGGTGGACACTTGGGCTCTTTCCATACTTTGGCTATTGTCAATTGCGTTGCTATAAACATTGGGGTGCATGCGCCCCTTCAAAACAGCACACCTGTATCCCTTGGATAAATACCTAGTAGTGCAATTGCTGGGTCATAGGGTAGTTCTATTTTTAATCTTTTAAGGAACCTCCATACTGTTTTCCAGAGTGGCTGCACCAGTTTGCATTCCCACCAACAGTGCAAAAGAGATCCACTTTCTCCACATCCTCGCCAACATCTGTTGTTGCCTGACTTGTTAATGTTAGCCATTCTGACAGGTGTGAGGTGGTATCTCATTGTGGTTTTGATTTGTATTTCCCTGATGATGAGTGATGTTGAACATTTTTTCATGTGTCTGTCGGCCATCAGGATGTCTTCTTGGAGAAGTGTCTATTCATGTCTTTTGCCCATTTCCTCACGGGATTATTTGTTTTTGGGGTGTTGAGTTTGATAACTTCTTTATAGATTTTGGACACTAACCCTTCATCTGAAATGTCATTTGTAAATATCTTCTCCCATTCTGTCTGTTGCTTTTTACTTTTGCTGATTGTTTCCTTCTCTATGCAGAAGCTTTTCATTTTGATGAGGTCTCAATAGTTCATTTTTGCTTTTGTTTCCCTTGCCTCCAGAGACATGTTGAGTAAGAAGTCACTGCAGCCTAGGTCAAAGAGGTTTTTGCCTGCTTTCTCCTCTAGGATTTTGATGGTTTCCTGTCTGACGTTTAGGTCTTTCATCCATTTTGAGTTTATTTTTGTGTATGGTGTAAGAAAGTGGTCCAGGTTCATTTTTCTGCATGTCACTGTCCAGTTTTCACAACATCATTTGCTAAAGAAACTGTCTTTATTCCATTGCATATTCTTTCCTGCTTTGTCAAAGATTAGTTGGCCATACATTTGTGGGTCCCTATCTGGGCTCTCTATTCTGTTCTTTTAGATACAGTTTTTGTGTCAGTACCATACTGTCTTGATGATTGCAGCTTTATAATATATCTTGAAGTCTGGGATTGTGATGCCTCCAGCTTTGGTTTCCTTTTTCAAGGTTTCTTTGGCTATTCAGGGTCTTTTCTGGTTCCATACAAGTTTCAGGATCGTTTGCTCTAGCTCTGTGAAGAATATTTCCAGGATATGTTTTTATGTGAAAAAAGAAAAAAAGCACAAAGTGCAACCTCAGAGCTGAGAGCATGGAGCCTGCTTTGGATTCTGTGTCTCATTCTCTCTCTGCCCCTCCCCCACTTGTGCTCTGCCTTTCTCTGTCTCCCAAAAATAAATAAATGTAAAAATAATTTTTAATTAAAAAAAAAGACTATCACAAGAGACAGAGAAGGGCACTATGTAATTATAAAGGAGACAACCCAACAAAAACATGTAACAATTGTAAACATTTATGCACCCAACAGGAGAGCCCTCAAATATATAAAACAATTAATAGCAAACATAAAGGAACTAATTGATATTAACACAATAATAGTAGGGGGATTTAATACACCACTTATATCAATGGACATGTCATCTAAACAAAAAATCAGGGGTACCTAGCTGCCTCAGTTGGTAAAGCATTCGACTCTTGATCTTCAGGTTGTAAGTTAAAGCCCCATGTTGGGTGTAGAGATTACTTAGAGTAAAATCTTTTGGGGCACCTGGGTGGCTCAGCCATTGGGCATCCAACTTCAGCTCAGGTCATGGTCTCGCGGTCCATGAGTTCGAGCCCCGCGTGGGGCTCTGTGCTGTCAGTTCGGAGCCTGGAGCCTGTTTCAGATTCTATGTCTCCCTCTCTCTCTGCCCCTCCCCCACTCGTGCTCTGTCTCTCTGTATCAAAAAATGAATAAATGTTTAAAAAAAATTTAGAGGGGCGCCTGGGTGGCTCAGTTGGTTGAGCGTCCGACTTCACCTCGGGTCTTGATCTTGCAGTCCATGAGTTCGAGCCCCGTGTCAGCATCTGTGCTGACAGCTCAGAGCCTGGGGCCTGCTTCAGATTCTGTGTCTCCCTCTCTCTGCCCCTCCCCCCCCCACTCATGCTCTGTCTCTCTCTCTCTCTGTCAAAAATAAATGAACATTAAAAAAAATTTTAATAAAAAAATAAAACTAAAAAATTTAGAAAGGAAAATCTTTAAACAGAAAATCAGCAAGGAAACAATGGCTTTGAATGACACACTGGATAAGATAGACTTAACAGATACATTCAGAACTTCCCATCCCAAAACAGCAGAATGCACATTCTTTTCAAGTGCACATGCAATATTCTCCAGAATAGATCATATATTGGGTCACAAAACAGGCCTTAGGCAATATAAGAAGATTGAAGTTCTACCATGTTCCTTTTCTGACCACAATGCTATGAAACTAGATGTCAACCACAAGAAAAAATCCAGAAAGACCACAAATACATGGAAGCTCAATAACATGCTACTAAACAATGAATGGGTAAGCCAGGAAATAAGAGAAGAAATGAAAAAATACATGGAAACAAATGAAAATAAAAACACAACAATCCAAAATGTTTTGGATGCAGCAAAAACAGCCCTAAGAGGGAATTATAGAGCAATACAGGACTACTTCAAGGAGCAAGAAAAGTCTCAAAAAACCTAACTTTACACCTAAAGGAGCTGGAAAAAGAAAAACAAAATCTAAAGCCAGAAGAAGGAAGGAAATAATAAAGATTAGAGAAGACACAAATGATACAGAAACTAAAAAACAATAAAACAGATCAATGAAACAAGGGGTTGTTCTTTGAAAAAATTAATAAAGTTGATAGCCCTCTAGCCAAACTTATCAAAAAGGAAAGAGAAAGGAACCAATAGAAGAGAGAAAAGAAATAACAACCAACACCACAGAAATACAAACAATTATAAGAGAATATTATGAAATGCCATATGCCAACAAATTGGACAAACTAGAAGAAATGGGTAAATTTCTAGAAACATATAACTTCCCAAAACTGAAACAGGAAGAAATAGAAAACTTGAACAGAATAACTAGCAAGAAATTGAGTTAGTAATCAAAAAACACCTAACAAACAAAAGTCCAGGACTAGTTGGCTTCACAGAAGAATTTTACCAAACATTTGAAAAGTCGGGGGCTCCTGGCTGGCTCAGTGGGTTAAGTGTCAAACTCTTGATTTCGGTTCAGGTAATGCTCTCATTGTCATGAGATCAATCCCTGCATCAGGCTCTGTGCCGTCAATGCAGAGACTGCTTGGGATTCTCTATTCCCCTCTCTTTCTGTCCCTCCCCCACTTGCATGTTCTCTCTCTCTCTCTCAAAATAAACAAATAAAAGCATAAAAAACAAAGAAGAGTTAATATATTTTCTTCTCAAACTATTCCAAAAGATAGAAAAGGAAGGAAAACTTCCAAATTCATTCTATGAGGCCAGAATTACCCTGATACCAAAACCAGATAAAGACACACACACACATAAAAGAGAACTATAGGCCAATAACTCTGATGAATATCAATGCAAAAATCGTCAACAAAATACTAGCAAACAGAACCCAATGATACATTAAAAAAAATCACTCACGATGATCGTGTGGGATTTATTCCTGGGTTGCCATTGAGGTTCAATATTTGCTAATCAATCAATGTGATACATCACATTAATACAAGAAAGAATAAGAACTATATGATCATTTCAATAGATGCAGAAAAAACATTTGACAAAGGACAACATTCTTTCATGATAAAAAAAAAAACACAATAAAGTAGGTTTAGAGGGAACATATCTCAATGTAATAAAGGCCGTATATGAAAAACCCACAGGTAACATCATACTAAATGGAGTAAAACTGAGAGCTTTTCCTCTATGGTCAGGAACAAGACAGGAATGATGTCCATTCTCACCACTTTTATTCAACATAGTGCTGGAAGTCCTACCCACAACAGACAACAAAAGAAATCAAAGATAGGGGCTTTTGCCACGACGGCAAGGATGGATGAAGCAGAGCAGCGAGTAAGTGACATAGAAGACAAAATTATGGAGAATGATGAAGCAGAAAAAAGAGGGAAACTAAGGCAAAAGAACATGATACAAGAATTAGAGAACTCAGTGACTTATTAAAAAGGAATAACATCCAAATCATAAGAGTCCCAGAAGATGAAGACAGAGAAAAAAGGGGAAAAGGTTTATGTGAACAAATTACAGCTGAAAACTTTTCTAATCTGGGGAAAGACACAGACATCAAAATCCAAGAAGCACTGAGAACTCCCATTAGATTCAACAAAAAACAACCATCAACAAGGCATATCATAGTCAAATTCACAAAATAAACAGACAAGGAAAGAATTATGAAAGCAACAAAGAAAAAAAGGTCCTTACCATACAAGGGAAGACAGATCAGGTTCACAGCAGACCTATCCACAGAAACTTGGCAGGACAGCAAGGAGTGGCAGGATATATTCAACTTGCTGAATCAGAAAAATATGCAGCCAAGAATTCTTTATCAAGCAAGGCTATAATTCAAAATAGAAGGAGAGATAAAGGGTTTCCCAGACAAGGGTGCCTGAGTGGTTCAGTTGGTTAAGCATCTGACTTTGGCTCAGGTCATGATCTCAGTTTGTGAGTTTCAGCCCTGCATTAGGCTCTATGCTGACAGCTCGGAGCCTGCTTCAGATTCTATATCTCCCTCTCTTTCTGCTCCTCCCTGCTCATGTTCTCTCTCTCTCTCTCTTTCTCAAAAATAAATAAATTAACTAACAAACATTTTAAAAAAATTTAATAAAAAAAGATTTTCAAACAAAAAATAAAGGAGTTTGTGATGAAGAAATTTTAAGGAGGACTCTCTGAGGGAAGAAAAGATGAAACAAAACAAAACAAAAAGACCAAAAGCAACAAAGACTAGAAAGAACAAGAGAATACCACCAGAAATTCCAACTCTACAGGCAACACAATGGCAATAAATTCATATCTTTCAGTACTCACTCTAAATGTCAATGGACTAAACACTCCAATCAAAAGACATAGAGTATCAGAATGGATAAGAAAACAAGATGCATCTATATGCTGTTTACAAGAGACCTATTTTAGACCTTAAGTCACCTTCAGATTGAAATTAAGGAGACAGAGAACCATCTATCATGCTAATGGTCGCCAAAAGAAAACTGGAGTAGACATACTTACTTATATCGGACAAACTAGATTTTTAAATAAAGACTGTAACAAGAGATGAAGAAGGGCATTATATCATAATTAAGGGGTCTATCCACCAAGATCTGACATTGTAAACATTTATGTCCCCAACATGAAGACACCCAAATATATAAACCAATTAATTATGAAACTCAAAATCAATGACAAGAAAAAATTCGGAAAAACCACAAATACTTGGAGATTAAAGAACATCCTACTAAAGAATATATGAGTTAACCAAGAACTTAAAGAGGAAATTAAAAAGTACATAGAATAAAATGACAATGATAACACCACAGCCCAAAACCTCTGGGATGCAGCAACGGCAATCATAAGAAGGAAGTATATAGCAATCCAGGCCTTCCTAAAGAGGAAAGAAAGGTCTCAGACACACAACAAAACTTTACACCTTAAAGAGCTGAAAAAAGAACAGCAAATAAAACCCAAAACCATCAGAGGATGGGAAATAATAGAAATTAGAGCAGAAATCAATGATATCAAAATCAAAAGATCAATAGAACAAATCAATGAAATCAGGAGCTGGTTCTTTGAAAGAATTAACAAAATTGACAAACCTCTAGCCAGATTGATCAAAAAGAAAAAGAAAAGGACCCAAATAAATAAAATCAAGAATGAAAGAGGAGAGGTCACAACCAACACTGTAGAAACACAAACAATAATGAGATATTATGAGCCAATATGCCAATAAATTGGGCAATCTGGAAGAAATGGACAAATTCCTAGAAACATATAAACTACTGAAACTGAAACAGGAAGAAATAGAAAATTTGAGCAAACCCATAACAAGTAAAGAAATTGAATTAGTAATCAAAACTCTCCCAAAAAACAAGAGTCCAGGGCCGGATGGCTTTCCAGGAGAATTCTACCAAACGTTTAAAAATTAGTCAAACACCTATTCTTTTGAAGCTGTTCCAAAAAATAGAAAAGGAAGGAAAACTTCAAACTGAATCTACAAGGCCAACATTACCTTGATTCCAAAACCAGACAAAGTCCCCACTAAAAAGGAGAACTCAGACCAATTTCCCTTATGAACATGGATGCAAAAATTCTCAACAAGATACTAGCCAAACTGGATCCAACAATACAGTAAAAGAATTAATCACCACAATAAAGTGGGATTTATACCTGGGATGCAGGGCTGGTTCAATATCCATGAATCAATCAATGTAATACATAACATTAATAAAAGAAAGGACAAGAATCACATGACCCTCTCAATAGATGCAGAGAAAGCATTTGACAAAATACAGCATCGTTTCTTGTTAAAAATCCTCGAGAGAATAGAGATAGAAGGATCACACCTCAAGACCATAAAAGCCATATATGAAAGACCCACCGCTAATATCATCCTCAGTGGGGAAAAACAGAGCTTTCCCCCTAAGGTCAGGAACACGACAGGGATGTCCAGTATTGCCACTGTTATTCAACATAGTATTGGCAGTCTTAGCCTCAGCAATCAGACAACACAAAGAAATGAAAGGCCTCCCAGTCAGCAAGGTTCAGTCAAACTTTCACTCTTTAAAGTCAGCATGATATTCTATGTGGAAAACCCAAAAGATTCCACCAAAAAACTGCTAGAACTGATCCATGAATTCAGCAAAGTCGCAGGATATAAAATTAATGCACAGATATCGGTTGCATTTCTATACACCAATAATGAAACAGCAGAAAAAGAAATCAATGAATTGATCCCATTTACAATTGCACCAAAAACCATAAAATACCTAGGAATAAACATAACCAAAAGGTGAAAAATCTATGCACTGAAAACTATAGAAAGCTTATGAAAGAAATTGAAGAAGACACAAAAAAAAAAATGGAAAAAAATTCCATGCTCCTGGATTGAAAGAACAAACATTGTTAAAGATTGATGCTACCCAAAGCAATCTACATATTTGATGCAATCCCTATAAAAATAACACCAGCATTCTTCACAGAGCTAGAGCAAACAATCCTAAAATTTGTACGAAACCAGAAAAGACCTCGAATAGCAAAAGCAATCCTGAAAAAGAAAACTGAAGGTGGATGCATCACAATTCTGGACTTTAAGATGCATTACAAAGCTGTAATCATTAAGACAGTATGGTACTGGCACAAAAACAGACACTCAGATCAATGGAACAGAATAGAGCTCAGAAATGGACCCACAAACGTATGGCCAACTAATTTTTGACAAAGCAAGAAAGAATATCCAATGGAATAAAAACAGTCTCTTTCAGCAAGTGGTGCTGGGAAAACTGAACCGTGACATGCAGAAAAATGAACCTGCTCCACTTTCTTACACCATACACAAAAATAAACTCAAAATAGACAAAAGACCTAAATGTAAGACAGGAAGCCATCAAAATCCTCGAGGAGAAAGCAGGCAAAAACCTCTTTGACCTAGGCCGCAGCAACTTCTTACTGAACATGTCTCTGGAGGCAAGGGAAACAAAAGCAAAAATGAACTATTGGGACCTCATCAAAATAAAAAGCTTCTGCACGGCAAAGGAAACAATCAGCAAAACTAAAAGGCAACTGACAGAATGGGAGAAGATATTTGCAAATGACAAATACCTTTGTTACTATCCAAAATCTATAAAGAAGTTATCAAACTCAACACCCAAAAAACAAATAATCCAGTGAAGAAATGGGCAAGACATGACTAGAGAAGACATCCAGAGGGCCGACAGACACATGAAAAAATGTTCAACATCACCTATCACAGGGAAATAGAAATTAAACCACAATGTGATACCACCTCACACCTGTCAGAATGGCTAACATTAACAATTCAGGCAACAACAGATGCTGGCGAGGATGCAGAGAAAGAGGAACCCTTTTGCACTGCTGGTGTGAATGCAAACTGGTGCAGCCAGACACTCTGGAAAACAGTATGGAGGTTCCTCAAAAAATTAAAAACAGAACTACCCTGGGGTACATGGCTCAGTCGGTTAAGCATCAGTAAACTTCGGCTCAGGTAATGATCTCACAGCTCATGGATTTGAGACCTGTGACGGGCTCTGTTCTGACAGCTCAGGGCCTGGATCCTGCTTCAGATTCTGTGTCTCCATCGCTCTCTGCCCCTCCCCCTCTTGCTATCTGTCTCTCTGTCTCTCAAAAATAAATAAAGAAACATTTTTTTTAATTAAAAAATAAGTAGAACCCTACGACCCAGCAATTACACTACTAGATATTTATCCAAAGGATACAGGTGTGCTGTTTCAAAAGGGCACATGCACCCCAATATTTATAACGGCACTGTCAACAATAGCCAAAGTATGGAAAGAGCCCAAATGTCCATCAACTGATGAAAGGATAAAGAAGATGTGGTATAGGGGCTCCTGGATGGCTCATTCAGTTAAGTGTCCGACTTAGGCTCACGTCATGATCTCACAGTTTGTGGGTTCGAGCCCCGCATGGGGCTCTGTGCTGACAGATAAGAGCCTGGAGCCTGCTTCAGATTCTGTGTCTCCCTTTCTCTCTCTTCCCCTCCCCTGCTCACACTCTGTCTCTCAAAAATGAATAAATTAAAAAAAAAAAAAGAAGATGTGGTGTATATATAGACAATGGAATATTACTTGGAAAGCAAAAAGAATGAAATCTTGCCATTTGCAACAAAGTGGATGGAGCTAAAGTATATCATGCTAAGCAAAATTAGAAAAAGACAAATATCAATGACTTCACTCATATGTGGAAATTAAAATACAAAACAGATGAACATAAGGGAAGGGAAATAAAAATAATATAAAAACAAGGAGGGGAACAAAACACAAGAGACTCTTAAATACAGAGAACAAACTGAAGTTTGCCAGAGGGGTTGTGGGGGGGGGGATGGGCTAAGTGGGTAAGGGGCATCAAGGTCGACACTTGTTGGGATGAGCACTGGGTGTTATACATAGGGATGAATCACTGGAATCTACTCCTGAAATCATTATTGCACTACATGCTAACTTGGATGTAAATTAAAAAAAAAAACAACAAAACTCTGGATGATTAGTAAAAAATATGGCATCAATATAAATGTTTGTTTTGTAGCCCAAATTTCTGGTGTACTTCTGTGGGGGATATCTTAAGATGTATTATAAAGGTTTGTGGAAATGGATTAGTATAATGATTGTTAGCTAATTGTCCAAATGAATTTCTCCCTTTCTTTCTACTAATACAGTATTTCTAATGTAATAGACAAGTTGAGTCACAGTAGTGGGTGGTTAGAAGGAATTATTTCTTGTGTGTAAAAAAACCCAAAACCTAATAAATAAATAAATAAATGAATGAAAAAAAAACCCAATAACTTAAGGGTGCCTGGGTGGCTCACTTGATTGAACATCTGTTTTCGGCTCAGGTCATGATCTCATGATTTGTGAGTTCAATCCCTGCATCAGGCTCTGTGCTGACAGCTTGAAGTCTGGAGCCTGCTTCAGATTCTGTGTCTCCCACTCTCTGTGCCCCTCCCCCACCTACTCTCTCTCTCTCTCTCTCTCTCTCTCTCTCTCTCTGTACAAAATAAATAAACATTTAAAATTTTTTTAAAAAATAAAAATAACTTAAGAAATAATAAATCATTTAAAAAAATCAAAGGCATCCAAAATGGCAAGGAAGTGTGAAACTTTCACTATTTGCAGGTGACATGATGCTATACATAGAAAACCTGAAAATCTCTACCAAAAAACTGATAGAATTGATAAATGAATTCAGTAAAGTCATAAGATACAAAATCAACATACAGAAATCTGTTGCATTTCTATAAATCAATAATGAAGCAGCAGAAAGAGAAATTAAGGATCAATCCCATTTATAATTGCACCAAGAACATAAGACACCTAGGAATAAACCTAACCAAAGATGTGAAAGACCTGTACCCTGAAAACTATAAAACACTCATGAAAGAAATTGAAGATGACACAATGAAATGGAAAGACATTCCATACTCATGGGTTGGAAGAACATACTGTTAAAATGTCTACACTACCCAAAGCCATCTACACATTCAGTGTAATCCCTATCAAAATAACATGAGTATTTTTCACAAAGCTAGAATAAACAATCCTAAGATGTATATGGTACCACAAAAGACCCTGCATACCAAAGCAATCTTGAAAAAGAAAAGGAAAGCCAGAGTCATCACAATTCCAGACTTCAAGTTATATTACAAAACTGTAGTAATCAAAACAGTATGGTACTGGCACAAAAATAGACACATAGATCAATAGAATAGAATAGAAAGCCAGAAATGAACCCACAATACATGGTCAATTAATCTTTGACAAAGCAGGAAAGAGTATCCAATTGGAAAAAGACTGTCTCTTCAACAAATGATGTTGGGAAAACTGGACCACAACATGCAGAAGAATGAAACTGGACCACTTTCTTACACCATACACAAAAGCAACCTCAAAATGGATGAAAGACCTTAATGTGAGACCTAAAAACATAAAAATTCTAGAAAAGAACACAGACAGTAACCTCTTTGACATGGGCTTTGGCAATTTCTTCCTAGATATGTCTCCTGAGGGAAAGGAAACAAAAGCAAAAATAAACTATTGGGACTACATCAAAATAAAAATCTCCTGGGTGGCTTGGGCCTCCAACTTCTGATTTCAACTCAGGTCATGATCTCATGGTTCAAGGGTTCAAGCCCTACATAGGGTTCTGTGCTTGCAGTATGGAGCCTGCTTGGGATTCTCTCCCTCTCTGCCTCTCTCTGCTCCTCCCCAGTTCATTTGCTTTCTCTCTCTTTCAAAGTAAATAAACTTTTAAAAATTTTTAATAAAAAAATAAATCTTCTGCACAGTGAAGGAAACAATCAACAAAACTAAAAGGCAGCCTACAGAATGGGAGAAGGTATTTGCAAATGACATACCCAATAAAGGATTAGTGTCCAAAATATATAAAGAACTTATAAAACTCAACACCCAGGAGCACCTGGCTGTCTCAGTCTGTAGCTGATGTGACTCTTGATCATGGGGGTATTGAGTTTGAGCTCCACATTGGATGTAGAGTTTACTTAAAAACAAAACTCAACACTCAAAAAGCGAATAATCCAATTAAAAAATAGTCGGAAGACATAAATAGACATTTTTACAAAGAAGACATCCAGATGGCCAACAAACCCATGAAAAGATGTTCAACATCACTTTCATCAGGGAAATACAAATCAAAACCACAATAAGATATCACCTCACATCTGTCAGGATGGCTAAAATCAACAACACAAGAAACAATGAGTGTTGGTGAGGATGTGGAGAAAGGGGAACCCTCATGCACTGTTGGTGGAAATGTAATTTGCTTCAGCCACTAAGAAAAACAGTATGGAGGTCCCTCAAAAAATTAAAAACAGGGGCGCCTGGGTTGCTCAGTCGGTTAGGCATCCAACTTTTGATTTTGGCTCAGGTCACGATCTCGTGGTTTGTAAGTTCCAGCCCTGCGTCAGGCTCTGTGCTGGCAGTGCTTGAGATTCTCCCTCTCTCTCTCTGCCCCTCCCGTGCTCTCTCTCTGTCTCAAAATAAATAAATAAACTTTTAAAATATTAAAAATAGGGGCACCTGGGTGGCTCAGTCAGTTGAGGGTCTGACTTCAGCTCATGATCTCATGGTTTGCGAGTTCAAGCCCCACGTTGGGCTCTGTAATGACAGCTCAGAGCCTAGAGCCTGCTTTGGATTCTGTATCTCCCTCTCTCTCTTCCCCTCTCCAGCTCATGCTCTGTCTCTCAAAAATAAATAAACATTAAAAATTTTTAATAAAAAATTAAAAATAGAATATCATATGACCCAGAAATTCTACTTCTGGGTATTTATCAGAAGAAAATGAAAACACTAACTCAAAAAGATACTTGCAACCCTATGTTCATTGCAGCATTATTTATAAGAGTCAATATATGGAAGCAACGTATGTGCCCATCAACAGATGAATAGATAAAGAAGATATGGTGTATATACACAATGGAATATTACTCAGCCATAAAAATGAATGAAATCTTGTCATTCATGACAACCTGGATGGACCTAGAAGGTATTATGCTAAGTGAAACAAATAAGACTGTAAAACACAAATATCAGATTATTTCACCTGTATGTGGAAACCAAAAAACAAAACCACCACCGCCACCACCACCAAAACAGAAAAGAGATTCATAAATACAGAAAACAAACTGATGGTTGCCAAATGGGCAATAGGTGTATAGGTGAAGTAGGTAAAGGGTACAAACTTCTAGTTACAAAAATAAATAAATCTCAAAGATGAAAAGTATGGCATAGGGAATATAGTCAATAATATTGTAATAACTTTGTATGATGACAGATGGTAACTATATTGTGGTGACCATTTTGTAGTATACATAATTATAGCATCACTATATTGTATGCCTGAAACTAATATACTATATGTCAACTACACTGTAATTAAAAACTAGGACATATTCTATATCCATGCATGATAGGTGAGTATTTCTTTTTTTTTTTATTTTTTTTTTTCAACGTTTATTTATTTTTGGGACAGAGAGAGACACAGCATGAACGGGGGAGGGGCAGAGAGAGAGGGAGACACAGAATCGGAAACAGGCTCCAGGCTCTGAGCCATCAGCCCAGAGCCCGACGTGGGGCTCGAACTCACGGACCGTGAGATCGTGACCTGGCTGAAGTCGGACGCTTAACCGACTGCACCACCCAGGCGCCCCTAGGTGAGTATTTCTTAAATGTCTTCTTCTTTGACACACAATATGCCATTAAATATGACACTGAGGCATTTTCATTAATATTTATATAACAACTAAGACATTGGAATAATAGTTTTATTTCATTTTTATTTCTTTGAACACATTTAAGGGGCTTTTTTATAAGTTCAGCATGAGTTAATTCTTATATGTACTTTCAGGTAAAAGTGAGCATTCTTCTTCTTTCCATTCAAATATGCAACTGCTCTCACAACAGTTATTGAAAAGATAATTATATTCCCATTGAATTACCTTTGCACAATTTGGAAATGCAATTTATTGTACAGAAGGGGGATTTGTTTCTACATTTTCTATTCTGTTCCATTGGATGACATAGCTATCCTTACTGCAATACTTCGTTGTCCTGATGACTATAGCTTTACACTAAGTCTTGAAAGACTTGAAATCAGGTAGTATAGGTCTTCTGACTTTATCCTTTGTTTTTAAGATTGTTTTAGGTCTTGGGCACCCTGTGTGGCTCAATTGGTTAAGCATCTAACTTTGGCCCAAGTCATGATTTTATGGTTTGCAAGTATAAGCCCTACATAGGCTCTCTGCTGTCAGCATGAAGCCCGCTTTGGATCCTCTGTCCCCCTTTTTCTGCCCCTCCCCAGCTTGCACACGTGCATGTGCATGCTCTTTCTCCCTCTCTCTCTCAAAAATGCATATTTAAAAAAAAAAAAGATTGTTTTAGGTCCTTTGCATCTCCTGATTCTAAAATGTGTATATCCATTACATGTGTATACAAACATATGTATCTCTTTGTACACTTTAGAACCAGCTTGTCAATTTCTGCAAGAGCTTGCTGGGATTTTGATTGGGATTATGTTGAATCCATAGATTGATGTGGGCAAAATTGTCCCTTTAACATTTAGTCTACTAATCCAAACTCATGGCATGTATCTCCACCTATTTCATTTTTCAGTTTCTATCAGCAATCTTTGGAGATTTTTTATATGCAGTGTTTTGTAAATACGTATTTCGTTAAGTTTACCCATAAGTATTTTATTTTTGTTGCTATCATAAATGGTATTATTTCTAAATTTCATTTTCTTAAAGTTCATCACTATTATATAGACACAGAATTGATGTTTATATATTGACCATATATTCTATGACCTTGCTACATTCACTAACTTGGTTGTTGTTGTTCTCTGGTTCTCTAGCTTTCCAGGATATAGGCCCATTTGACTTTCCTTCACTGTACAAAGATACCTGAAAGAGGCAGATTCCTAGTCCCATTTGTGCTGACTTTACAGGCATCTCAGCTATTCAAGGCTGTAGTGGTAAAGTGGTTGCAATAGTGGAACAAGATGACAAGTCCAGTATTGTCACTTTTATTTGGGATCAGACAGGAATACCTGTGTTAGAACTGTTTAACTGCACAGAATTCATAAAATAAGAAAAAAATTTAATATCAACACTTGGAAATATTTTTAAATGTCTCTCTGACCCCTCTGGAATTTTCTATTTCCTTTTACTTCAGCTTCTCTATCCAGGAGACCCTTGGGAGCTGTGACTTCTGGTGTCCAGAGGTCTTCTCTGCCTCTCCCTCTGTGATCCCCTTGGTGCCACACTACCTCGGGTGGCAACTCCAATCTGGCCAAGAACAAAACTGAAGTAATTTCCATTTCTTTCTTGCCAACGTGGGACATCTTCTCGCTCGTGATTATTCTGATAATTCTTCTTGCACAGAAGACTTGTCTGTCAGGTCCGTGCTCAGCTTTTGGGGGAGGGGTGGTGGAGTAAGGGCATAGTAGATGGGAGGGCCTGGGACATTGTCAGAGCTGTGGGAAAAAGAGGAATCAGAAGAGCATCAGGGATAATGAAGGAACAGTGAAGAAAGGAGAGACTAAGTCAAGAAGGGTAAACAGAACAGCTGACCAATGCCTGAATTAGCTGTTTATATCCACAAAAATGCTCTTATTGACATAGATTAAAATGTCATGATAAAATTTCAGACTTCCAGACAAAACGATAGTAGTTAAAACAAAATAGTATTGGCACAAAAAAATAGATGCATAGAACAATGGAACATAATAATAGAAAGCTCAGAAATAAACCTACAGTTATGTGGCCAATTAATTTTCAACACAGCAAGAAAGAATATGCAGTGGGGGAAAAGGCAGTGTCTTTGACAAATAGTGTTGAGAAAACTGGACAGCAACATGCAGAAGAATGAAACTGGACCACTTTCTTACACCATACACAAGAGTAAACTCAAAATGGATTAAGGGCCAAATGTGAGACCTGAAACCACAAAAATCCTAGAGGAGAACACAAGCAGTAACCTCTTTGACATGGGCCATAGCAACTTCTCCCTAGATATGTCTTCTGGAGGAAGGGAAACAAAAGCAAAACAAACTATTGGGACTACATCAAAATAAAAAGTTCCTGCACAGCAAATAGTATCCCAAATATATTTTAAAGTTATACAACCCAACACCCATAAAACAAAGAATCCGATTAAAAAATAGGTGGGAGACATGAAGAGACATTTCCCCAAAGAAAACATCCAGATGGCCAACTGACACATGAAAAAATACTCAACATCACTCATCATCAGGGAAATGCAAATCAAAACTACAATGAGATTTCACCTCACACCTGTCAGAATAGCTAAAATCAACAACACAAGAAACACAAGTGTTGGTGAGGATGTGGAGAAATAGAACCCTCGTGCATTGTTGATGGGAATGTAAACTGATGCAGCCACTATGGAAGATATTATAGAGGTTTCTCAAAAAATAAAAAAAAAAGAACTACCCGGTGACCCAGTAATCATACTACTGGGTATGCACTCAAAGAATACAAAAACACTAATTCAAAGGGATACATGGATCCCTGTATTTATTGCAGCATTGTTTACGATAGCCAAATTATGGGAGCAACCTAAGTGCCCACCAATAGATGAATGGATAAAGAAGATATAGTATATATATGCAGTGTAGTATAATTCAGCCATAAAAAAGAAGGAAATCTTGCCATTTGCAACAACATGGATGGATCTAGAGAGTATAATGCTAAGCGAAACAAACCAGTCAAGAGAAAGACAAATACCATATGATTTCACTCATATATGGAATTTTAAGAAACAAAACAAATGAACAAAGGAACAAAAAGAGAGACAAACCAACACAGACTCTTACTGTAGAGAACAAACTGATGGTTATCAGAGGGGAGGTGGGTAGGGGGATGGGTGAAATAAGTGAAGGAGATCAAGAATACACTTATCTTGAAAAGCTCTGAGTAATGTATGGACTGGTTGAATCACTATACTGCATACCTGAAACCAATATAACACTATATATTATCTATGGTGGAATTAAAATTTTCAACTTTAAATGATTAAAAGCAAATAGGGAAGTATACTCAAATGCTGAAAAGCAGGACTGCCAGCTCTAGAGCCATCTGAGGACTCTTCACAAGGATGCTAGACTCCAGAGAGTCAGGCCTCCAAAGGTGACCTCTATGGTGAAGAGTTCCTTTTCCCAAAGCAGATAGTTTTTCTCAAGGCCAGCTTGCTGGAAAAAGAGGCTCTAGAACAGAGGTCTTTGAGCTAGATGGCTCAATTTAGTGTGAGAGAAAGCCAGGTGATTTCGAGATGTGTGGATCAGGAAGGAAAAAAAGGGCCCAGACAGGTCTGGCAAGCCACCTGTGCTTTTCCCTATTCCAGATCCAAGAGAGGCTGCAGTGGCCCAGTAGATTTTGTGGATCACCTCCTTCCTGAAGGGGCTGGACTCCAACTGGCTTAGCTGATCAAAGGTATTATCAGTGGAAGTAGTTAAGCAGTGGGGACTCCAGGGGATTTGCCAAACAAAGCTTTGTAGAAGGGGCAGGAGGCGGGCCTGGAGCAAGTCTCCGCACCTGGAGAGAGTGCCCACTGGACTTTTTTATATGGCCCATGACTTCTGTGTGGGAGGTGAAAGAGGCGGTAGGGAATGTATCCAGGAATGGAATCATATGCCAACTTTTCAGAGGGTCTGAGGCCACCAAGAGTCAAAAGGGTCCAGACTGAGCATCTGAAAAAAAGGCCCATGGAGTCCACAAGAGGCCTTAGGGAGAGGGAGTAGGTATGAGATCTGATTCTGCAGCCTGTCAGGATGGCTATGCCCTGATACTGCTTGACTTCCCACTAACATCTAACATTGTACTGGCACTCAGCATAGTAGCCTAGCATCTTTTTTTTTTTTTTTTTTTTTTATTGAGATGCTCACTTTATTGAAGTGGTCTGGGACCAAACCCACAATGTCTCTAAGGTATGTTCCTATATGTATTTGTGAATTTGGTTTTTAAAAAATTTATTGGGTTATCATTGCCAATAGATATCAAACTAAAGTCGTTTTATAGCTTACTTTTTTAAAATTTAATTTATTCTTTAATTTACATCCAAGTGAGTGAGCATATGGTGCAACAATGATTTCAGGAGTAGATTCCTTAATGCCTCTTCCCCATTTAGCCCATCCCCCCTCCCACAACCCCTCCAGTAACCCTCTTTTTGTTCTCTATATTTAAGAGTCTCTTATGTTTCTTCCCTCTCCCTGTTTTTATATTATTTTTGCTTCCCTTCCCTTATGTTCATCTTTTTTGTATCTTAAAGTTCTCATTATGAGTGAAGTCATATGATATTTGTCTTTCTCTGACTAATTTTGCTTAGCATAATACCCTCCAGTTCCATCCACATAGTTGCAAATGGCAAGATTTCATTCTTTTTGATTGCCGAGTAATACTCCATTGTCTATATGTACCACATCTTCTTTATCCATTCATCCATCGATGGACCTTTGGGCTCTTTCCATACTTTGGCTATTGTTGATAGTACTGCTCTAAGCATTGGGGTGCATGTGTCCATTCGAAACAACACACCTGTATCCTTTAGATAAATACCTAGTAGTGCAATTGCTGGGTCATAGGGTAGTTCTATTTTTAATTTTTTGAGGAACCTCCATACTGTTGTCCAGAGTGGCTACCCCAGTTTGCATTCCCACCAACAGTGCAAAAGAGATCCACTTTCTCTGTATCCTCGCCAACATCTGTTGTTGCCTGAGTTGTTAATGTTAGCCATTCTGACAGGCGTGAGGTGGTATCTCATTGTGCTTTTGATTTGTATTTCCCTGATGATGAGTGATGTTGAGCATTTTTTCATGTGTCTGTCAGCCATCAGGATGTCTTCTTGGAGAAGTGTCTATTCATGTCTTTTGCCCATTTCTTCACTAGATTATTTGTTTTTTGGGTGTTGAGTTTGATAACTTCTTTATAGATTTTGGATACTAACCCTTTATCTGATATGTCGTTTGCAAATATCTTCTCCCATTCCGTCGGTTGCTTTTTACTTTTGCTGATTGTTTTCTTCTCTATGCAGAAGCTTTTCATTTTGATGAGGTCTAAATAGTTCATTTTTGCTTTTGTTTCCCTTGCCTCCAGAGACATGTTCAGTAAGAAGTTGCTGCGGCCTAGGTCAAAGAGGTTTTTGCCTGCTATCTCCTCGAGGATTTTGATGGCTTCCTGTCTTACATTTAGGTCTTTCATACATTTTGAGTTTATTTTTGTGTATGGTGTAAGAAAGTGGAGCAGGTTCATTTTTCTGCATGTCACTATCCAGTTTTCCCAGCACCACTTGCTGAAGAGACTGTGTTTATTTCATTCAATATTATCTCCTGCTTTGTCAAAAATTAGTTGGCCATATATTTGTGGGTCCATTTCTGGGTTCTCTATTCTGTTCCATTGGTCTGAGTGTCTGTTTTTGTGCCAGTACCATACTGTCTTGATGATTACAGATTTGTAATACAGCTTGAAGTCCGGGATTGTGATGCCTCCTGCTTTGGTTTTCTTTTTCAAGATTGCTTTGGCTATTCGGGGTCTTTTTTGCTTCTATACAAATTGTAGGATTATTTGTTCTAGCTCTGTGAAGAATGCTGGTGTTATTTTGACAGGGATTGCATTGAATATGTAGATTGCTTTGGGTAGTGTTGACATTTTTACAATCTTTGTTCTTCCTATCCATGAGCATGGAATATTTTTCCTTTTTTTGTGTGTGTCTTCTTCAATTTCTTTCATAAGCTTTCTATAATTTTCAGTGTATAGATTTTTCACCACTTTGGTTGGATTTATTCCTAGGTATTTTATGGTTTTTGGTGTACCCCAGCTTCTTCCTTCCTCCATGGAGATGTCCCAGCTCCAATGCTTCTGCTCCTCTCTGGCTTTTCCAGTTGCCCCCATGGCTCCTCGGGAGCAACTCTGCTTTTACCCTCATACTCAATCTACCCTGATTCCTCCAGGGAGCCAACCTGTTCCATCTGCCCTGTGTCAGCCTGTATGGCAGGTCCGCCAACATGGCTTACCAGAACATGAACTCCTGGTGTGGCCTGAGAGCATAAAGATAGGAAATGTCTTGTTTGGTGTTGGACAGCTGACTAGAAGCAGAGTCAGGGTAGAAATCAGATCCCTAAACCCCAGGACTTAATTAGACATGTAGCGTGGTATGTAGAATAATGGCCTACCAAAGATGCCCACCCTCCGATCCCTAGAACCTTACATGGCAAAAGGGGATTTGCAGATGTAATTAAAGGTATAAATCCTGAGATGGGGAGATTATCCTGCATTATTCTGGTGGGTACAGTTTAATCACATGAGTCTCTAAAAGCAGAGAGCTTCTCCCGGCTTGCTCAGAGAGATGAAATGGAAGAAGAAGAAGAGATTCAAAACATGAGCGGGACCCTTGTATTGCTGGCTTTAAAGATGAAGAAAGATCCCAGATCCAAGAAATGTGAGCCCTCAGCTGACAGCAGCAGGAAAAGAAGACCTTGGTCCTACCAACGCAGGGATCTGAATTCTGCCAACAAGGCACATGAGCAAGGAAAGCCTCCAGAAAACAGCCTGCCTGACACCAGGTGAGATTTACATTGGACGAATGAGCTGAGAAACAGTAAGGCAATAAATGTGGGTTCTTTCTGTTTGTGGTAATTTTTTATAACAGCCACAGAAAACTAATTCAGATACATACTCAAAGGCACACAGCACCCAAAGAAGAGCCCAAAGAGCAGACTCCAGAAAGGGTGGGAGCCCAGACATCTCTGGCATCCTGTGTACCAGAACCTTGAAGGGTGCCATGAGATGACTGGGCTCCATTCTCATTCAATGTCTGCCATGTCTCCACATAAGTCTCCAGTTCATGAGAGAGAATTCACTCTTCCAGCAGGGCCCATACCAATCCTGGTGGTCAGGGGACAGGACCATGTGATTGTCATCACCATATGTGGGGTTGTGGAGATGAGTTTTTCCTAAGAGGAAGGACTATGGATTAGCCAAAACACCAGTTGCTCACTGGCAGTGTTCAGGCACATTCTTCTATAAAAAGTGTTTGAACGATGGTTCTTCACTGGAATTTCTATGGTCACACAGGCCTGGGAGTAAAGATATTGTCATAATAATGGTCACCACTTATTTGTTCTGTGACTCTGCCCCTAGCCTTCTGCAGGGAAGTTTTATTGTATTTATATAATGTTCTCTGAGGGTGGTGATGGAAGTGTTTCATTGGGCTCTGTGTAACTAGCCTCTGTGGAGTGCCTGTCACTTAGTCTATTGGTGGAATGAGTGGCCCATTCTTCCTGTCTGCTCCATAGGCCATTCTTCCTGTCTGTCCACATGTCCAATGGACATGTGCCATTGTCTTCTCCTCTGGCTGCCAGGGTGATCTCTCTTGTCCTTTGTAACACCACAGACAGTAACCTAGCCTCTAATGTGGGCACACTAACAGCTCTGCTCCTGGCAGCCACTGCGAGATCTCAGGGTTGGGGGGCCATGACATTGGCATTTGTTACTATGGAAACTATTCACAGCTGTGTTAGTGGTTCTTTGACATCTCAACCTCCCACAGAGGCTGAAATGAAAAAAACATTCTTTCTGCCTTTTGTGTTTCTCTCTACCCTTTGCATGAGTTCTGTGAAATACCACTAGTTGTCTACTGACTGACCAATCTTCCCTTCCTTCCTAAAAATAGTGTCTTCAATTTTTAGCTAGACACATTTCTGTCAAGGAAAACACCTGCAGCCCCCAGACTCTTTTGCAACACAGTGTCTGTGTTCCAGCCACTGAGATATTAGTGGAATAGTCCTGTGCAGCTTCCAGTAAAGATGGGGCCTTTTTTGCTCCTTACTCCTGGCTAAAATACAGATGTGATGGTGTGGTACAATAAATAATTTGTCTGGTCTTTGTGCTGGGTTCCTGGCATCAAGCTTCAAAAAAGCTTGGGATCTCCTGGATGAGGAGGGTCACTTTGTTATGTTAATGAGATGATTCCTGGTGGGCCTTTAGATAGCTCTAGGATGGGGGCAGAGGGCTGGGACTTTCAGCTCTGGTGTTGGAAAAGGGGCTGGAGATTGAGTTCAGTCATCTGGCCAATGATTTCATTGCTCATGCTTACATAGTGAAATACGACTATAGATTCTAGACATTGAAGTTCAGAGAAGTTCCCTGGCTGATGAACACACTGATGTGCTGGGAGGGTGATGCACCCCAATTCTGTGAGAAGAGGGCATCCAAGATCTGCACTTCCTCTCAGATCTCACCGTATGTGTGTCCTTGACAATAAAACTGTAACTATAGTGCTTTCCTGAGTTTCATGAGTCATTCTGG
This sequence comes from Leopardus geoffroyi, assembly GCF_018350155.1. Lineage (NCBI taxonomy): Eukaryota > Metazoa > Chordata > Mammalia > Carnivora > Felidae > Leopardus > Leopardus geoffroyi. The sequence continues at coordinate 111,020,922 of NC_059328.1, forward strand.
TGAGTTTTTAAACAAATTTGTGGGAACCCCCCAAATTTGTAGCCAATTAGTCAGAGGTACGAGTGGCCTGGGGACCCCCTGAAATTTATTGCTGGGGGCAATAAGTGAGGGCAGCCTGGGGAGGACCCTGCCCCCAACCTGGGGAGGCCTACACTAATGGGTGGTTAGTGTCTCGACTGAATTGCAGTCCACTTAGCACTAGACCAGCTGGGGTGGAACCAGAGTAATAGATGGCTAGAGCTGGTGCTGCCAACTTGGATCATGAAATTTGGCAGAGCAGGAGACAGCAACTGGGATCTTTGTAGATGGCATGGCCACTGTATCACCTCTCAACTGCCTGCCTTCAGGTTCACACCTCACCTTGACAGGGTTTGGCTGCTACAGTGAGACTCACTCAAGTTAATGTGAACTTATCAACAGGTTGGGCATGGCTGTAAAGAAGATGGGTTCACTCTGGCTCATCTGTATATGCAGATGCTGTAGTTGAAGACACACAAACCTCCTCTGGGTCAGTTCTAGAGACTGAGTCAGCTGGTTGCTCTGGCTGCTCTGGCTTTCTTTTTCTTCTTTAATGTTTATTTATTTATTTTTGAGAGAGAGAGAGAGAGAGAGAGAGAGAGAGAGAGAGAGAGAGAAAGATACCGCAGGGAGGGGCAGAGAGAGAAGGACACAGAGAATCCCAAGCAGGCTCTATCCTGTCAGCACAGAGCCCAGTGCTGGGGCTTGAACTCAATGATCATCAGATCACGACCTGAGCTGAAATCAAGAGTCAGACGCTTAACCAACTGAGCCACCCAGGAGCTCTGGTTGCTCTGGCTTTCTAAGAGGTAATTGTCCATCTCCCACCCACTGCCTAATGAATTGGTCCTTATCTGTTTCTGCTTCTATGGTTTCTCCCGACTTCCAGTTGTCCTTGGGAACTCTATGCTGCTCTTTTCTGTCTATGGCTGCAGCCTGTTTCTGGCTCAGTTTTCTTATGGTTTTCATTAATGCTCAAGCTTTTCAGCTTCTGTTCCTTCTCTTCTTCTATATATTTCAAATTCTACTTTCAAATTCTGGAGAATTGAGAAGTTTGGTCAATTACATTCCTTCTAGTTTGGACAGTATATTCCTTCAGGACAGCCTATAGAATAGATGCCCTAGGATCAGACGCCACTCTACTCTGAGTGTATTAGTTAGCTATTGCTGAATAACAAATCACCACAAACTCAGCAGCTTAAAACAACACATGTATTATCTCAATTTCTGTGGGTCAGGAGCCCAGGTGTATCTTAGCTTCATTCTCTGCTTATAGTTTCAAAGTCTACAATTACAAGTATCAACTGGACTAAGTTCTCATCCAGAAGCTTGACTAAGTAAGAATCAGCTTCAAAGCTCACCCAGGTTGTTGGCAGAATTAATTCCCTTGGTGTGTAGGATTGAAGGTCTAAGCCCTTGCAAGTGTTTTCTGGAGGCCACCCTCAAATCCTAGAGGTTGCTTACAATTCCTACAAGCCACCTACAGTCCCTTGCCATGTCGCTTGGCTGTTTCATCAGCCCAGGTAGGAGCCTCTAGATCAGGTGTGGCAGCACGACAGTCTCATAGAATATGACATGTCATGGAGTGGCATTTCGTCACCTTTGTCATATTCTATTGGTTACAACAAATCACGGGTCCTCCTCATACTCAAGGGAAAGGAATTATACAAGGGAATAAACACCAGGAGGAGGTTCATGAGAGGTCATTCTAGTGTCTGCCCACCACACCTAGCATACATGCATTTGGGGTAGGGACAGTGGTACAGAATGTGGTGCCAGGAGGAGACAGATGTTGAGTCTGGCCTCAGTAATAAACAGATGAAGGTCATAAAGACAATGGATATAAGAAAGTTCAAAAACATCACATCCTTTATATCTATAGTTCATTTAATCTATACAAAAAGATAGAGATAGGTAACGGTATTCTCCCTTTACAGATGAGCAAACCAGAAGGGACTAGGTTTCTCTGTATGAAGAGCTGGGCCAATGGGAGTTTCTGGACTTAGAGGAACTGCAAAGAGTATCATTGGACCACTGAGGCTCTTACAGACTGAGAACCATTGGGGTCCAGTGTCAAAGGCATTGTTTACTTCACAAACACGTATAGACCACCTGCTGACACTTGACTGACCACCACAGGACACTTGCATTGAGAACCTGTGCCCTTTGTTGGCAAAGGGGAGTAGTTACTTCCCTTTCTTTAGATAACCACCTAGTAGATGCATACGTGTTGGTGTCTTTGCTCAATCCATCAAAACTCTCTTGTATGGGCAACATCATTTTCAAGAATCCAAGAGAGTAATGAGTCCCTGAAACTGACAGGGGGCTTGAATACCTGAGATATATGGAAGATTCATCCCAGCCAGGGCATCAGGAGGTTGTCTTCAGCACACCAAGCCCAGTAGATGGGGATTCTAAAACCTAGGAACACAACCATGGATTTTCCTTCAAGTGTACATGATATGAAGGATTGGAGATATGCATGAATACAGCAGCAGAGACTATCCCTAGTAACTAAAGAAAACTCAGATTTCACTCATGTACTCTGACTTGTTTGTGACTAGACTCAGTAAACATTTATTGAATTCTTCCTGTTTATTGGAGATATAAAGATCAGTGGTTTCTTTGCCTACTCCAGGAGAAATACAGAGTAGACAGTGCTATATTAGAGGTACTGAAGAAGTTCCAGGAAGTATCCTGTGGAGGAGAAGGGAGGAGAGGAATTCGGGGAAGGCTTGTAGTAGATAATAAATCCTTTTCTTTCCAGTTAGGTAGCGTAGAATCAGCAGGACTCTACCGGATGATCACTGAAGGTTGAGGCCTTTATAGAAGGCATGTCAGCCTTGAGCAAAACTCTGGAAGTCAAACTGTATGGAAATTTGGTGGAAACTACTGTTGAGAGAGTATCCTATGTTTGGGTAGGAGGGATTAAATTATTAAGACCTTGAATACTGGATTTAGAGATTTATTCTGAAGTTACTGAATGTCAAGGATGGGAAGAATGGACTCAGATTAATGTTTTAGAAAAATAACTGTGGAGGATAGATTGGGGGCAGGATGAGATTCACATGGGGGCACTCATTACAGCACTGATCTAATCCAGACAAGAAATAGTGAAAGCTTGAGCCAAGGCTGTGGTAACCATTGGAAAAGGGGTATAGAGGTACATATGGTGATGTTAGGAGATGCAAAAGTGGAAAATAACAACAATAAAACCACAGGCAGAGAGGATGGTGATGCCATTCATCAAACCCAGAAATCAGGAGTACATACATGAGACAAATCAATAAAGGTGTTCTATCGGTTACTTTTCAGGGGGTTGTAAGACATATTTGTGGACCTGTAAGTGTACAACTATGAGAGAAGTCACATTGTGTAGATAAGACCTTGAGTCATTTTCAGGAATGATATTTGAAAGTGTGAGAGTGCATTAAACCAGTTAGGAAGAAGATAGTATAAATCAGAAGACGGTTGGAGCCTTGGAGAAGGCTGTATTTGTGAGAAAGAAGAGGTACCATGGAGTTTGATAAGGATAGGAGTAGAACAAGGAGAAAGCGTGGTTATAGAGGCCAAGGGAAGAACACTTTAAGGAGGAATTACTGTCAGCAAGGTAGAGGAGATGAGAACTAAGCAAGGACCACTGGGTGAAGTAGGTTACTGGCAACTTTTGGGGAGCAGTTTGAGAAGACTGGCAGGAGCAGAATCCAACAAGGGGTAGAGACTGCCTAAGGAGAGAGCAGACTAAAGTATATCACATCAGTTACTTTCAGAAGAAATCTGAGAAGGGAAGAAAGTGAGAAAATGGCTTGAGGAAGGAGAGGGGTACTTGAGACTCATCTTTGTTGCCTTGAGCTACTATCGTCCTACCAATCAGTTATCTTACAGAACTGTGCACGATAGAAAGGAGAGATTTAAGCCCCTCTTATTTCTAACTTGTCACAAAAGTCCAGGCCTAAATTACCATCTGGGAAAGGAGGAGGGGAACATAATACAGATCCAAATTTTGCTTCCCCAGTTTTCGCTAAGACTTCTACAGGTGTACAAACTCCAATCTTCCACCCCAAACAAAACAACAAAGCAACACCATCCCCTTTGGCTTCTTTGTAATCTGGAAAAAACTGAGCAAGTGCACAGTGCCCGAGCCTTGCGTCAGGATCCCCCCTCCAGCCGGCCTGATTCAACCCGAGGGTGTACCGCTCTGGGGCGGCCCAGCCCGGTGCGCAGTGCCTGAGGCGGCGCGCTCGGCGCAAACCCCACAGAATAGCTCCAGTTCAGCGCACCCGATTCTCCCACGGTGCTTAGGCTTTGCTAGCCGTGGTTGGCCTTCGGTGGTGACATCAAGTCCCACACACCGCGCGGGGAAGTGAGCACAGTCAGGAAAACCCTCGGCCCTGCCTGCGGCCTCTTCGGCCCGCTGCAGTCGGCCTGCATTACCCTTTTCCCGTGCCGCACCTCCATGGGGAAAATGCAACCTAGTGCCATCAGCTGAGGCAAAGGGGTGGGATTCACTACCTTTTAACTAAGCAAAGAGAAAAGGCAGAATCCACTCTAGGCAGCAAAGGGGTGTGTTACACGGACCGGGTCGCCCGGAGGTCCCGCCCAGGCCCGCCCTCCTGGTACCGGAGACTACATTTCCCACAGGACCCCGCGGCTCCGAGGGGCAGGCTCGTCCGCTCTCCGGCTCATACTGGGCGGTGACTGGCTTCCCCAGAGGGAGGCGGGGTCTACCCCAGCCAATAGATGAGAGGCTCGTTACGGCGGCGGAAGCAGCGGCGCTGGGCTGAGGGGTGGGGGGCAGAGTGCTAGCGCCCCGGCGGTGGCGGCGGGTCCAGAGCCTGAGGACGTCGGCCCCAAAAGCAGAGAGCGCACAGGAGCGAGCTCGAGGCGGCGCGGCGGCCCCTCGGCGCAGCACCCAGGTAATGGCGGGACGGGCGCCCGGGAGGGGAGGGGAGGAGAGGGGAGGAGACGAGGGGGCGGGGCGGCTGAGCCGGGCTGCAGCGTCCGTCCCGCTGAGCGTCCCTGGGGAAGGGCAGCGGTGCCTCGTCTCCTGCGGCTTAGATCTACGCTTTTCCATGAGCTGGGCATGGCAGTTGGGCCGGCGGCAGGGACCCGGTGTCCTGCGGCAAGGAAGAGAGAGGCTCCAGGAGGGGTGGGCTGTTTCGGGCTTGGGGGCGTGGCGGGCGTGGGCCCTGGCGGGGAAGTAGAGCGGCTGGGGGAACGCCGGCGGGCGGGCGGCCCAGGGAGTTTGGCTCCTGGAGCAGTTTAAAGTGACTCTCCACATCCGGGCCCTGCGCCCGCCGCTTTCAGACCCCGACCGAGGCGGGGCCTCCCACCTCTCCGCCCCCCTCGCCGGGAGCGCTTGTCTTCCTCTGCCATTGGCTCAGCTTCGAGGGGTTTGGGCTGCCCCGGCGAGGCTCGCGCCTGATTGGCTGGGAGTCGGCGGGAGGGTGGGGCGGGATCAGAGCGCGCAGGCCTCTGCGGATTGGTGCGGGCCCTCGAATGACGCGCCCGGCGTGGGGCCAATGGGCGGGCGGGGGAGGTAGGGGCAGGTTCGGGGGCAGAGTACTGGAGCGGAGCCCCGGTGGGGTGGCGGGGGTGAGCGGGGCCGGCTGGGCTGGACAGCGGCGGGCCCGAAGTGGGCTCCGGTAGGATCCGTCTCCACGACTCCGGAGCCCAACGCTGCCACCGAGATGGGCCCTCCGCGGCACCCCCAGCCCGGCGAGATGGAAGCGGGAGGTGCGGGCGGCGGGCGGCGGCTGCAGGTAAAGAGGCACGCCGCTTGTGCTAGGGATCCCTAGAATGCCGTCCTCCCTCTAACCCGAGAGTCTCAGACACCCGAAGTGTGTCTGGAAACCTGTGTTCTCCAATCTCAGCGGTGGGCTTTGGGGTGGGGGTGGGGTTGCGTGCGAATCGAAAGACCGGTAGAGCTTGGCTCTTGAGGGAAAAGTGGGGGTCGATTTAGAGAAAGTGGTGAAGGTCTCTGGTTCCTCTGGCTTAGTGGGGGGTGGGGGTGGTCTGTGAGAGAAAGGGGGAGGAAATCTGTAAACGGAGGCCTGTGCAGAAAATCATTTGAGAGTTCTTTTGAAGTAGGTCTTGATGTCAGGTTTCTGATTTCTTAGAACAAGGTATCTCCCCTCAGATTCCTCCTATGACATACACATGACAGTTATGGTCACCTTGGTGTAAGCTTCAGTCTTTAAAAGGACATGCTATTTTCCATAAAACTTTATACCGATGTATATGTATTGTGTTAATACCTGTCATATGGCTGTTGTACAGAATTCAGTGTTGATTTTTTAGAGTGGTAAGCTGTATTTATGGAGTGTCATAGTATCCCCCAACACCACACAAATGATTTTATTATTGAACCTATGTCCACTAAAAACTTAACAGAATTTAGTTTACTTCTGCACTGTATATTGATCACAAATAATTGTTCTAGATGAATGATGCTGCATTTGCTTTTCTAAAGGAAAGTATAGGTACTGGAGATGCTTTAATTTCTCATTATTGATTCTAACGTGAGAATTTAGTAATAACCATATGACTGTGTGCACTGCAGGTGGAAATGAGTTCTCAACAGTTTCCTCGGTTAGGAACCCCATCCACTGGGCTAAGCCAGGCTCCTTCACAGATTGCAAACAGTGGTTCTGCAGGATTGATAAACCCAGCTGCCACAGGTGAGATATGCGATGTTCTCCTATATTGCTTCTTGTTTTAAGAATGTTGCCAGTTTTGGGGGGGTGCCTGGATGGCTCAGTTAGTTCAGTATCCGATTTCAGCTCAGGTCATGATCTCACAGTTCGTGGGTTCAAGCCCCACATCAGGCTCTGTGCTGATAGCTCAGAGCCTGGAGCTTGCTTCCGATTCTGTGTCTCCTTCCCTCTCTGCTCCTCCTCTGCTCACACTCTGTTTCTCTTTTTCTCAAAAATAAATAAACATTAAAAATTTTTTTTTTTTAATTAGCAAATTCCTTGTGGGATTTTAGTAAATACTAGGTTATCAAATTTGAATAAAGGATATATTACAATTCTAATCTAAACAAGGCTTTTTAAATTCCTTTTTTAATTCTTTCACATGTACTAGAGTATACCAGAAACCTACATTAAAGCATTCCTACAAGAACTATATTTTTAATACAGTAGTGTGTTCTCCTTTAATTAACGCCCAGAGTATTAATAGTGCCATGAGAGAGTCCAAACTGTGTAAGGCATAGTTCTTGCCTTTTATGAGCCTATGAACTAGGAAAAAGGTTTGAAAAAAAAAAAGTACATTTGACCCTTGAAAAATATGGGTTTGAACTCCATTACATGTGGGTTTTTTCTGAAAAAAATAGTAAAGTACTGTAAATGTATTTTGTCTTCCTTATGATTTTCTTTTTTCAATAATTTTTTTTAAATTTTTTAAAAATTTATTTTTAGAGATAGAAGGTAGGTGAATGTGGGGGAAGGACAGAGTGAGAGAGGGAAAGAGAGAATCCCAAGCAGGCTCCACACTCAGTGTAGAGCCGGAAGCGGGGCTCGATCTCACAACCATGAGATCATGACCTAAAGCAAAGTCAAGACTGGGCTGCTCAACTGACTGAGCCACCCAGGTGCCTCTTCCTTATGATTTTCTTACTAGCATTTTTTTCTGTAGCTTCATTTATTGCAAGAATATGATATATGATACTTACAACATACAAAATATGTATTAGTCAACTGTTACAGGTAAGGTTTCTACTCAACAATAGACTATTAGTAGTTAAATTTAAGGGAATCAAAAGTTATATGCAGATTTTTGACTGCAGGTGTGGCCATCACCTAACCCCTACATTGTTCAAGGATCAACGGAATATGCACACATATATACGCTTAGTTTTTGGTTGTATACCCTTTGAGTGCTATAGGTCCGTGGTCCTCAGCAGGGATGATTTTGCATTCCAGGGAATAATTTGGCAATGTCTGGATACATTTTTGGTTGTCACAACTAGGGGGTGCTATTGACATCTGATAGTTAAATGTCAGGGATGCTGCTAAATGGGCCTTAGAGCTTCCCCTGCCCCTGTGCCCCCAAGTATCCAGTCCAGTCAGTAGTGCTGAAGTTGAGGAACTCCTTCAAGTGGTCTTTTCTCTAAATGTGTCAAGAAAAAAGTTGGCACTGCAAAGTGGAGTATTTCTTTTTCTATTCCCTTTTCTTCGCCTCCTGCTTCCTAAGTTCCTTATCGTGGTAAATGGTACCACTGTCTGCTCATTGCTCAAACCAGGAACATGGCCTCATCTTTAATTGCTCTGTCTCTCTCTCTTATCTGTGAGCTATGGCCCTTTGTCTAGTGTTTCAACCTCATTATCCCTTTGCTTCCCTCCTGCCAACTTTTTTTTGTTACAAATTCATTTCAGTTCTCTTTAGACTTGAAATAACTTTAAGCTACTTTATGTCTCCTGCTTAATAGTAGCTACTCATTTTCTAAATGAATGACAAAAAGTTCCCAATTTTCTTGACTCAGACTTTATACATTCTGTTCCTTTTGCCACAAACTTCCTTCTTCCTTTTCACACTCACTTATCTGATTAATTCCTGTTCTTCCTTGAGGTTTCATCTCAGATGTCACTTTCTCTAGGAGGTGTTTACTGATTCCACCATCCGCAAGTCAGGGGTTGGACCTCCTGGAATGAGGGCTAGAACCACATCCACCTTGCGTACCTTTGTATTTGCTGTACTTGCTACATCATAGGACACAAAGTAGTGGTCATCAAGTCCTTACAGAGCCACTTAAAGTTCTTTGCTTTTTAATAAATATTTTTGACAGTATTTTGTCTTTGATATAAATTCATAGAATAATTTAAAGAAACATAGCTTAGGGGCACCTGGTGGCTCAGGCAGTTAAGTGTCCAACTTTGGCACAGGTCACAATCTCATGGTTTGTGAGTTTGAGCCCCGCATCAGGCGCTGCGCTGACAGTGCAGAGCTGGCTTGGGATTCTCTCTCTCCACCCCTCTCTCTGCCCCTCCCTGACTTGCATGCTCTCTCTCTCTCTCTCTTTTAAAATAAATAAATAAATAAATAAATAAATAAATAAATAAGCAAGCATAGCTTAAAGGGAGTATTTTTGAATGTCTATTTGCAGAGAATTATGCTGCTTATTAAAAATGGTGTCATTTAGGAATAATTGCCCTCAGATTTTGTTGAGGAAATCATTGACTTAAAATTGTCTGTAATTTTACTTGTGAATAGTGTGTGTTTTTTCCTTCTATTGCTCTCAGAGAAGGAAACAAAAGTTTTCCATAAGGAGTTAAATATTTTCTTGATATTTCCTATCGCTTTTATCAGAAGTAAAAGCATATCAGGATCTCAAACACGTTCAAATTTCAGAAGTGTAGACTACAACCAGTGTTCTTAACTACCCTTTCAGGATTCTTTTCAGGTAAAAATAAGCTGAAGTGAAGAACTCAGATATCTGGAAGGAAATGATAAATGGTTTCGAAAAGATCTTAACAGGAAATGGTCAGTAAAGTGTATCTTAATGAAATTGTCAAAAATCAAAGTCTTCCTGGACAAATAGGTTTGGGGAAAGTTGTTAAATTGTCCATTCCCTCAAAAATTTAATTATGGGAAGATCTGTTTGGATAACAGGAAAGGTTCAAAACATCATATATAAAGAAAATACTAGGGTGCCTGCCTGGCTTAATCAGAATAGCATGTGACTCTTGATCTTGGGGTGGTAAGTTCGAGGCCCACATTGGGTATAGAGATTACTTAAAAAAAATTTTTAAAGCCCTTTAAAGAAAAGGGGGAGCCAGGTGGCTCAGTCAGTTGAGCATCCAACTCTTGATTTCAGCTCAGGTCTTCATCTCACACTTAGTGAAATCTAGCCCTGTGTCGGGCTCTGTGTTGATAGCACAGAACCTGCTTGGGATTCTCTCTCTCTCTCTCTCTCTCTCTCTCTCTCTCTCTCTTCCTCTCCCAGCTTGCATACATGAGTGTACGTACACTCTCTCTCAAAATAAATAAACTTTAAAAAAAAAAAAAGAAAAAAAGGTTTCAGGATAAAAGTTCAATGTATAAAAACCAATTATATTTTTAAATACTAGCAATTTTTTTGAAAAATGAAATTTTTAAAATGTCATTTGCAAGAGCATCAAAAAAAAAAAAAAAAAACCCCAGAAAATATTTAAGGATAAACCAACAAAACGTGTGTAAGACTTAGAGTTAAAAACCTATGAAAAACATGGCTAAGAATAATTAAAAACCTAGATAAAAGTGGGGCATCTAGGTGGCTCAGTCAGTTAAGCGTCTGACTTCTGTTCAGGTCATGATCTCACGGTACGTGAGTTCCAGCCCCTCATCAGGCTCTGTGCTGACTGCTCAGAGCCTGGAGCCTGCTTTGGATTCTGTGTCTCCCTGTTGCGCTGCCCCTCCCCTGCTTACACTGTTTCTCTCCCTCTCTCAAAAATAAATAAACATTAAAAAAAATTTTTTTTAACCTAGATAAATGAAATGATCAATCATGCCTATGGATTGGAACACTCAATATTTTTAAAATAATAGTTCTACCCAAGGGGATCTGTAGATTTTTAAAAATCCTGATGAAAATCCTTTCATGTCCTTTTGTAAAACTTGCCAACCTGAATCTATATTTATGTAGAAACTAAAGGATCTACAATAGACAAAGCAGTTTTGATCCCCCTAAAAAGAAAAGAAAGTTGGAAGACTCTACTACGTTAAAGACTTGCTGTAAGCTTACACTAATCAAGACAGTGTAGTATTGGCATAAAGATAGAAATATAGATCATTGAAAGTGGAGGATCCAGAAACAGACCCATACATAATACTGGTCAACTGATTTCTGACAAATGTACATAGATAATTCAATAGGGAAATGATAGTCTTTTCAACAAAATAGTGCTTGAACACCAGAATATCCATATGGAAAAAATGAACCTTAACCTTTACTTTTGCCTTACACGAAAATTAACTCACAATGTATCATTATGGACCTAAACGAAAAACTTAAAATTTCTAAAAGAAAACATGGAAACTGCAGTGACCAAATACTGTTTAGGTCACAAAAAACACTAATTATGAAAGAAACAACTGATACATTGTACTTCATCAAAATTAAAAATGCCTGTTCTTCAAAAGACACCATTAACAAAAATGCAAGCCACAAAGACATTTGGATAAATATATCTGCAGAGGACTTATATCCTAAATATATAAAGAACTCTTGTAACTTAATAGCTTTTTCTATTTGAGACACTCTGATTTTTTAATGGGCAAACTTTGAATAGACCGATCACCAAAGATGCTATAGGAATGTCCAATAAGCACATGAAAGATACTCAATTGTGTTATTTCCTCAAGGCTATGCAAACTAAACCACAGAAAATACTACATATCTACTATACTGACTAAAATTAAATACCAGCAATACCAAGTTTGAGGTGTTCATGGAGCAAGTAGAATCCATACCTTCTTGTTGGGAACGCCAGATAATCTAGCTACTTTCGAAATAGTTTGGCAGTACTTCATAGAGTTAAATATAAACTTGACCATACAACCTAGCAATCTCATTCCTAGATATTTCCCCAAGATAAATGGAAATGTATGTTCAAAGACTCATACTTCAGTGTTCCTAGAAGCAATGTTCATACTTAAGTGTTCCTAGAATCAGTGTTCCTAGAAACAATAGCCATAAACTGAAAACAACCCAGAATTTATCAGCTGGTGACTAAAGTTTGGTTTACACATACAGTGGAAAATTACTTAATAAAAAGGAGCAGACTGCTAGCGTATAGAACAACATAGATGAACCTTAAAAACATTATACAGTTAACCCTTGGACAACCTGAGGGTTAGGGTCACTGGCCCTCTGAGTCAATTTGAGTATAACTTTGACTCCCCTAAAACTTTACTAATAGCCTGCTGTTGAGCAGAAGCCTTACTGATGACATAAACAATCGATACATATTTGTGTTTTATATATCATATACTGTATTTTTATAATGAAGTAAGCTAGAGAAAAGATAATGTTACAGAGAAAAGCCTAAGGAAGAGGTGCACCTGGGTGGCTCAGTTGGTTGAGGGTGTGATTCTTGATTTCTGCTCAGGTCATGATTCCAGGGTTGTGGGATCAGTGCCCTTGTCAGGCTCCATGCTGAGTGTGGAACCTGCTTAGGCACATGCATGGTCTCTCTCTTTCTAAAAGAAAGAAAGAAAGAAAGAAAGAAAGAAAGAAAGAAAGAACGAACGAACAGCATATGGAAGAAAAAATCATTTACAGCACTGTACTGTATCAAAAGCCACGTGTAAGTACAGCTGTGCAATTCAAATCCATGTTGTTCAAGGACTGACTATACTAAGAGAAAGAAACCGACACAACAGACCAAATATTGTATGATTCTATTTGTATGAAATTCCAGGAAACACAAAGCTATAGTGTTAGAAAGCAAATTAATGGTTTCTAAGGGGTAGGAGGGTCTGAGGGAGGGAACTGACTGCAAAGGGGCATGAATGAACCGGTAAGAGTAATGGAAAATGTTCTCCATCGTGATTGTATTGTGGTTAGAATACTGTATACTCCTGCAAAAACTCATCTAGTTTTGTACAAAGGATTAGTGGATTTTCTATGTAAATTATACCTCAGTAAAGCTGACTGACTAAAAAATGGACAAAATATAGAAACATACACTTCATGGGGCATCTGCATGGCTTAGTCGGTTAAGCATCCGACATCGGCTCAGGTCATGATCTCACGGCTCGTGGGTTCGAGCCCCATGTTGGGCTCTGTGCTGACAGCTCAGAGCCTGGCGCCTGCTTCGGATTCTGTCTCCTGTCTCTGCCCCTTCCCCACTCGCACTCTATCAGTCTCTCAAAAATAAATAAATGTAAAAAAAATTTTTTTTTTGAAAAGAAACATATACTTCACAAAGGAAGATATTTATGAATGGCCTGTGACCACATAAAAAGAAGTTGCACATCACCAGTCATCATGGAGATGCTAACTGAAATCACCATGAGAACCCCGCTAAACACCTACTGGAATGTCTGTGTATCAAGAATTGTGAGGATAAGGGGCTGCTAGAACTCTGATCCACTGGCTGATGGGACTATAACACGATACAACCACTTTGGAAGGTATTTTGGCAGTCTCCTATAAACATTTACTTACCATTTGACCCAGCAGTTCTACTCCTAGCCTGTTGGTTAAGAACGTAAAAAAAAACCAAAACTGTTGTTGAACTCTCTAGTCTGTGAATAGCCATTTTATTGTATGTAAATTGTACATCAATAGAGTGGTTTTAAAAATCAAAGTAAAAAAAATCTGAATGACCAGGGAGAAAAATCAACATATAACAAAATGTAAAATATACATGTCTTTTCACGTAACACCTGTACTCAGAGATTTTTTTCCTGAGGAAATCGCTGGACAAGAACTCAAAATACATATGGATGTTTATCCCAGAGTTGTTGATAATAGCAAAAATTTGGAAATAACCTAAAAGCCCATCAGTGATATAATGGTTAAAAAAGTTATGGTATATCCAATGGAATTTCATTTAGCTTTTTTAAAAATTTTATTTATTTATTTTGAGAGAGAGAGAAGGCATGCATGGGAGGGGCAGAGAGAGAGGGAGAGAGAGAATCCCAAGCAGGCTCTGCCCTGTCAGCACAGAACCCAATGTGGGAGTCGAATTCCCTCAATTTTTAAGTTGTTTTTAAATAGTTACTTGTTGTTCTGGTCCACAATTCCCAAAGAAAGAGTGTATAGCAAAAAGTATCTCTCCTATCCCTATTCTCTCAGAATCTACTTTCTTTCCCATCAAGAAATCAAGATACTTTGGGAGTTATGTTTCTACATAAGAAAATAAAGGCATGTATGATTACTTTTTCACTGTTCTGTACCTTACTTTTTTCCTTTAGATATGTTTTTGCGTAATGCACATTACCGATTTTTTAATAAGAATACCTAAAAAGTTTCCTTGTCTTATTTTTATAGTTCATGGTAGTCTGGGAGTATACCGGAATTTATACATCCAGTCACCTGTTGATAGATGCGTAGGTTTTAAAAATTCCTTTACTGGAATAAAAATGGTGAAACAAATAATGTACACAAGTCATTTTACACACGTACTATGTATTTTATAGGATACATTGCTGCAAGTGGAATTGTTGAGTTTCAAAAGGTGTACATAATGATGATAGGATTGTAATAATGATAGAGATCTCCATGTTTGTTTTGTAGGAAATTTGTTTTGAAAAGCTGTATGTTCTTGGGCTTAAGAATATTTATGTTATCTTTTTAATGTTAGGTTTTTATAACTTTTTAAATAAATACCTTAAATGAAAGCATCCTGTCTTGCATTGCTCTTCCAACTGTTTGAGATCATTTTTTTTTAATTTTTTTTTAATGCCTTCTTATTTTTGAGAGAGAGTAAGTGGGTGAGGGGCAGAGAGAGAGAGAGAGAGAGAGAAAGAGAGAGGGAGACACAGAATGCAAAGCAGGCTCCAGGTTCTGAGCTATCAGCCCAGCCGACAGCTGTATGTGCTGTTTACTTCATTAGTATTATTTAAAATTTTTTTTTTTTTTCAACGTTTATTTATTTTTGGGACAGAGAGAGACAGAGCATGAACGGGGGAGGAGCAGAGAGAGAGGGAGACACAGAATCGGAAACAGGCTCCAGGCTCTGAGCCATCAGCCCAGAGCCCGACGCGGGGCTCGAACTCACGGACCGCGAGATCGTGACCTGGCTGAAGTCGGACGCTTAACCGACTGCGCCACCCAGGCGCCCCTCATTAGTATTATTTAACACTGACAGCATATGACATGAGTTTTCTCCCTTAATGCCCTTACTAGTCAATGATGAATCTAGTCGAGAGGCTGAAGTCACTGCCAGGGAGCACATGGGTTCCGGCGGCTCCCTCCAGTCCCGTGAAGAGAAGCAAGAGCCTGTTGTGGTAAGGCCCTATCCGCAGGTGCAGATGTTGTCTACACACCATGCTGTTGCATCGGGCACACCCGTCACAGTGACAGCCCCACCAGCACATCTGACGCCAGCAGTGCCACTCTCCTTTTCGGAGGGACTTATGAAGGTAATGGAGAGGTTTAAAATTTCACATTAAACCACAGCTAAGGACTGGCTCATGTTCCTGACAGTATTCACAGAGTCTTAGGCCGCATCCAGGATCACAGCGTTCTCTTTTTGACCCATCAGTTCAGCTCTTTTCTGTCGCTTAGAGCTCTGCTGTTCTGCAGTGCCTATCTTGTGCCGCTGGGCAGTTGGCATCACAGGATCTTTTCTAGTATCCATTTTGACATTGACTTTATTCAAGTTAATGGGCATGCTGACTTAGTTTTTATCTTGGAGTGGCACTCTTCTCCAAGGTTTTGTTTTAAAGCTCACTAATTTGGGGGTATCTGAGAATATCGCCTTGTGTATTACCTTGTCGCAATGTTTTAGTTACTGGGAGTTTTGTTTACTTCCGCCCAAACTTGGGATGCAGCATTGTACAGAAGAAAGAATGTGGGCTGTGAGCCATCCAAGTCTGGGCTTCAGTCCCAGTTCCAGTTTTTACTGTCTGTGTGGCTTGGAGCAAGTGACATAGCCTTGCTTTGTATGCTTCCTCATCTGTAAAATGGAAATGCTGGTACTTGAATGGAAGAGCTGTGATGCTAAGAGATAAAATATATAAGGCTTCTGGATCTTTCCTGGCCCTCTCCAGGTTTGATTTGTGTACTTTTTTAACTATAGAAGGAAATGCATCACTTGTAAAAAGCTATTGATTGTTTCGTGTGGTTTTCTGTTCGCAGCCGCCCCCGAAGCCCACCATGCCTAGCCGTCCCATTGCTCCTGCTCCACCTTCTACCTTGTCACTTCCCCCCAAGGTTCCAGGGCAGGTTACCGTTACCATGGAGAGTAGCATCCCTCAAGCTTCAGCCATTCCTGTGGCAACAATCAGTGGACAACAGGTTTTTCTCCTCTTAATTTGCTGATTTTCAAACTGAGATGCCAAACTGTTGATCATTATTTATTGAATGCCAGCAGTACATTAGGCACTGTATTAAATTAAAAAATTAAATGGTCACTGGTATCTGCAAGGGGAGGATAGCAGGTTTGAGAGAGAAGGATATCTGCAGGGAGTAAAACCAACATGCACAGTGGTCTTTGTCTTTGGCCAGTATGAATTGAGCATCTGCTATGTGTGAGGCACCACCGTCCATGTGAGATACAAGTCTAGACAAGACCGTCCGTATCCTTGAGGTGCTCAGAGTCCACTTGTGCTGGTTAGCTTTGGGGGGTGGAGAACAGCCTCGTGGCAGTAATGCTTCTTTAGGATTTTTCTCTGAGGAGGATGATGGTGTATGTCTTGGGCACCTAGCAAGTGCCCTCAAGCAGCTCATCAGTCGTGAACATTTATTTTGTAGTCTCATGTTTTAGCTTATGTTTTTTGGCTGAAATTCTACTTCTACTCTATAATATGTATATGATTTATTTAAATATTTTGAATTATTGACCAGTGAAAAAACCTGAATCTAAAAACTTTCCCTTCAAGTTTTTAAGAAAAAAATTGGTATTCCAAGAAGACACTATGTTTTTTGTTTTTTGTTTTTTCTCTTGTCATACTGCTGAGTACTCCCAGAAATACTGGAACCCCCACCTGGGTATCACTGGCATCAAGGTTGGGAGCCTGTGAGGAAGGTCCTCTAAGGAGGGGAGGAGTTGAAGAACTCGTATGGGAGTACCTGCTGAGTGCTAATTGACATTTACTTAGAAGTCCTGCATAACATAAAGAGTGGATGAATGCAGTGGCATGTAAAAAAAATAGAATAGGAAATAAGAATAAAATAGAATAAGCTTTTGGCTTATTCTAAAATAGAATAAAATAAAATAGAATAAGCTTTTTGCCAACGCAGACAGAACAAGTGTGAAAGACTAATATTGGAGATGAGAGTGTCCCAAAGTGGGCAGTCAAATGAGTCCATCTGTTAGAGATCTAGCACCTACTGTGGCTCAAGGCAGTTGAAGTGTTCTCACAGTCACTTACCCCATGCTTGAGGGCATGGGTCTTCATGTAGTATGTTGCATAAAAAAAACTAAACATCCTTTCCCTTGGGGTACTCACTGTCTAAAAGGAACACCCTGACCCACATTTGGAGGCAGCTGACCTCCTAGAAGCAATGGCTAAGCATCAATGGCTAAGACCAAGCACATGAAAATAACATTATGTCCTGTTTCTTGCAGGGACATCCCAGTAACCTGCATCATATCATGACCACCAATGTACAGATGTCTATTATCCGCAGCAATGCTCCTGGGCCCCCTCTTCACATTGGAGCTTCTCATTTACCTCGAGGTAAAAACTGTACGTTTTGCTTAAGTTCTCAAAATGCATTGGCAGATACACATTTGGTAAGAGATACAGTAATAAAAAATGTATCTAGAATCAGCTTATTAAAGTTATAGGACAGCAGGAATAAACTTAGAGCAATACACATTTTTGGCATGGTCAAATATGTGCTAATTACAGTCATACCCCAACAAGCATGTGTGTATGCTTTTGGGTGTAAACTTTAAACAATTCAGATTTTTAGTAGGGTCTAAAGATTGTCCTTTATAATGAGGAACGCCTCAGACTTATGACAGTCCAAAATGATCTTGATGTTTAGAATAAAGTCACAAATACGAATACTGAATATTTTAAAGGTTTAGTGATAATGGTAACTCAATTAATACAGCTGTAAGATGGATTTATTCTTACAGTTAAATTCTGATAGGTTGTCAAGTATTAAATTCAGTGACTTTTCTCAGCTACTTCATCAGCCTTATGTTGGAGAGTGTAAAATCATTGTTGGCAAAATCAGGCTAACAAGTACAAAACCAGGTTTACTTGGTCATAACGTAATTCATTGGTCCCCAGAGCAAAGTTCACAGATTGCAAGGGCGTCTGTGTTAGATCGAAAGTACTTTTGTGAAAATACTAAGATGTCATTTGCCTGTATTTGACAATACAAAGGCAGAGGTAGTTCAGGTGAACCCTCACTGATGGTTAAACCGCTGGAGCCTTGGCCTAAATGAAGGCAGCAGCCCCGCGCTGTGCTATTCAGTGTGTGCCTCTCTTCTGCATCCTTGCAGTTAACAAAACAGAAAACAGTTTCATTTCATAGTGTCCTTGAAGAAGCAAAACAGTTTACTAATCTTAACAAATCACAACCCGTGAGTGCACTTTTTAAAATTTTCTATGTGACAAAAGGGAAGTATACGATACGGCATGTCAGCTAAGTTACTGACATACTGAGTTTTAGAACATATCTGCACTCTTTTCCTAGGGCGTATGATTGGAATATTTAAATGGTGAGCCCATAAGCCATACTAATGACAAAAATTATTTTCCAGGTGCAGCCGCTGCTGCTGTGATGTCCAGTTCTAAAGTGACCACGGTCCTGAGGCCGACTTCCCAGTTGCCAAATACTGCTACAGCTCAGCCGGCAGTACAGCATATCATTCACCAACCTATCCAGGCATGTCAGCTTGTGGGTAGTCAGCCAGCAAGTATCAAGTGCCTACTCAGAGTTCTTGACTCTGCTAGAGCCTGGGAGAGTCCTTTGACCTCACGTGACTTTTGATCTAGTCGCCAAGGTGTCCAGAAGGTTGAGTTCTATACGGTGTGAGATGATCAGCCACGGAGATTTAGAAGAGCAGGGCCAAGGGAAGCTGTTGTAGGGATGGGTGTAGAGGGAGATTCAGAGAAGTGAAGAGGCGGTGAAAGGGAGTGAGACTATGCACAGTGGCAAGGAAGACCATGGCACTTGTATACTGGGTTTAGTAAAGGTGAGCCAGAACGGAGAAGTTTTAATTCAGATAGGGATGTATGAGCCCCTAAATACTTCGTGCACATTTTTATACATGTGTGTGCTTCTCAAGAAAGACAGTCTGTGTCTTTCAGCTTTTTTCCAAGGAAATCTATGGCCTCAATAGTACTGAAGTATACTGTGTTATGAGGTGATACTGTGATGTCTCTGAATTCAGAGCTTGAAGATACAGAGTGTAAACTTGATTTTATACACAGCAGAGAGCCACTAAGTTTTTTGAACATAGTAATATGAGATCACAGAAATCTCTTTGGAAGATTAATGTAGCTGAACCACAGACGGTAGATGCATGTTCAAATACTTTTGGGGGCCAGACTGGTCACATATATAGAACAGCTGGGTTTAACACAATCAGGAAGATTGCTGGGTGGACACTGGATAGTACATGTCCAGCCTAGAGTTTTCAATTTAAAACAAAATAAGAGGGCTTGCTGGCTAACAAAGCACATTTAGAGACTCATTCGGCCCCTGGAGTGTAAATGGTATACAGGAAGGACAGGAGAAAGAACCCAAATAGGGAGTTCTAAAGCTAGTGTGATGACCTGGTGTGAGACAAGCTGTAGCAGTAGGCGTAGGCACTGCAGATCGAAGGTCTGGAGATAAGAGGCAGATCCAAATGGGCAGCATTTGCAAATTGAACTGCATGTATCAGGGTCAAGAAAGGGACTACTCAGAAGAGCTCAGATGATCGAAAGAAATGACAGTGGACAAGCCAGTGAAGCCCAGGGTGGAACTTGTCTGGTGAAGATTTTATACACAGATGTAGTATAAAGGAAGGTAAGAGAAGTACATCCATGTGAAAACAGCCAGAGAGCAGCTGGGCACCCTGAATCTTCCATAAGCAAATGCTGTTTTCACATGTTTGCTGGCTTAGAGGGCCCGAGAGCCAGCATCTCCATCCGACGGCTTAGAGCCCTCTATGGAAAGTGCTTGGTTGTGTGGGAGTATAGAATGTCTATGTCAGAACCAACAACAAATCTGTGGGCACTCTAGATCTGAAGGGTTGGATCCCAACTACTCCCCATAGGATAAAATGTTCAACCTAGTCATATTTGGAAAGGAGGAATTTATATACTCTATCCAGCCAAAATGGGAATTTTTTTTGTAATTCTGACTCTTGGTCTTAAAATTACCTATCTGAACATAGAATTCCTTAGTCAGAATGGTGAGAATTTCCTTTCATTTGAACAACATACTTGTTTGGAGGCCCAGGTTTTAAATTACACTTACAGTATTTGGCTTACTATATTTTATTTTGCTTTTTGTTTTAAATGAAATATTTTTTTCTCTTCTCTTGGTAGTCTCGTCCACCTGTGACCACCTCTAATACCATCCCTCCTGCTGTGGTAGCAACAGTTTCAGCCACCAGAGCTCAATCTCCAGTCATTACTACAACAGCAGCACATGCTACTGATTCAGCACTCAGGTATATTTGGGGCTTAAAGATCTAGCCCTCCTTCTTTACCTTTTTCTTTCCTTCATCCTTTCATTTACCTCAGTAAATACTCCTTGAGTGCTTTTCTATGAGCTCTGTAGTGTTCTAGATACTAGAAGTAAAGCAGTGAACAACGAGACATTCCTGCCCTCATAGAGTTTCTATTTTTAGGGGCTGGAGACACACAAAAACAAAGTGTCCTAGATGGTGCAAAGTGCTTTGGGGAAAAATTAGATAGGGTGAGATTTGGAGCGACAGGGTAGGCAGTGCAGGCCTACCACTTCATGTAAGGTGATCCGGGAGAACTGTTGATAAGAACAGATTGGAGCCAACAGTTGAAAGATGTAATGAAGTGAGCCATATGGCTGTGTAGGATAAGAGCATTCTAAGCAGTGGGAACAGTAAGTGCAAAGGCCTGAGATTGTAGTGGGTTTGCCATGCCTAAGGAGAAGCAAGAGGCTGATGGGAGGAGAGCGGCCAGAGATTATTTTAGGAAGTAACAGGGTCTCCATATCACTTAGGGCCTTAGGAAGCCCTTTACAGATTTAGACTTTGCTGGGGTGCAGCGGGAAGCCTTACCAGAGTTTTGAGCAGAGCAGCGTCCTGATCTGAAGTTTTTGGTGGATCAGCTGTGGAGAGACAAAGTGGGAAACAGAGAGATGGTTTAGAAGGGTGTGTCAGGAATCCAGGAGAGAGGATTGCTGGAGGTGGAACCTGGTTAGATCCAGAGTAGAGGTTTGAAGTTGGTTCAGGACTTCTGAAGAATTATATAGGGGCAGTGAGAGAATAGGAAGAGTTAGGATTTTGGCCCTGCCAGTTGTGTAGCTAGGAAGGTTTCGCAGCAGTAATACTGCGTGGCTAGGAAGGTGACATCATGTGGCTAGGAAGGTGATGCTGCAGTAACGTGTGATGAAGAACAGTGGGAGGACTAGCTTTGGGGAGGAATCCCTGATTGGTTTTGAGCACTGGAAGATGGTGTTGACTTCTGAGCACTGAAGTGGAGATGTTGAGATAGGTTAATAGAGGAGTTTGGAGTCCAGGTAAGAGTTCTGAAGGAGATAATTCAGGAAGACCATATAGATGGGGAAGAGGTTTTTGAGAGAAAAGTTCTCCCAGGTGAGAGGGCTGAAGGGGGAAGGAATATTCTCAGGGGAGAGCCGAGATTCATTAGGGCAGGGAGGTAAAGGATATATTCAGATTAGAGATTGCGGATTTGCCAGAGATAGACTGTAAGTCTCTAGGCTGTATTGGAAGGTTTGGGTATCTGAAAAGGGAGAGATCAACAGGGCCCTACAGGGATAAAGTCTGGTTGATGAGGAATGATCTGGGGTGCCTCTAAGGAAGTACACCATTGAGTGAAGACATGATAGTGTTTGTCCTCCCGATCCCCAAGGCATATTGCATTGTATTGCATTGTGGGAAGGTTGTGAAAGTTGGGCGGAGACAATGGGATGTGAGCCTTGCCAGGAGGTCTTTCTTGATTAATACCTTTGGTTATGTGTTGCCTTTAGCAATATAAACAAGAAGTGATTCACTGAACAAAAGAAGGGGTAGTAGGCATGAAGACCAAAACAGTCAGAAGAGACCATCCATAAGTCTTGATTACCAGCTGGAGGCAGGGCAGAGTGGTGAGGAAGAAGTCTAGATGTCTCCTTGGTTTTTTTCCTTGTTTGACCAAGTAAGTAAAAAGGAAACAAGGGAAAGAAAGCGAATGTTAGAAATAATTTTGATTTTTGGGATACTGAGTTTATCCATGGAACAATCAAGTGGCTGTTGTCAGCAGGTGGTTGAAGAGATGTCAGAGCCAGAGGTAATGGGTTTGGGAGTTATCAGCTTGTGGGCTACAGTTCAAGGTTGGGGGTATGAGTCTCACCAGGGGGAATAAATACAGTGAGAAGAGGGTCTGGAACAGAACTCTGAAGAAAGTAACTTTTAAATGTAGAAGAGTGCCTAGGACTTCTATTTAACCATTAGCTGTGTCATTCACTAGCTGTGTGGCATTAGGCAAGTTTTCAACATTACTGATCCTTAGTTTCCTCTTCAGTAAAATGAGCATACTTTACCTTTTGGTAATTTAAAATATTGCCTGAGGTATAGAGAGACACAACTGCCCAACATAAAACAGATTATATGTTGTTCATTTTAATTTTGTATTAAAGTTAATACAGTTAATGTATTCAGGGGTGCCTGGGTGGCTCAGTCGGTTGAGTGTCCCAACTCTTGATTTCAGCTCAGGTCATGATCTCACAGTTCATAGGATTGAGCCCTGTGTTGGGCTCTGCACTGACAGCACAGAGCCTGCTTGAGATGCTCTCTCTCCCTCTCCCTCTGCTTGCTCGCTCTCTTTCTCTCTTACTCTCAAAATCAGTAAATAAACTTAAAAAAAAAAGTTAATATATTCAGATGGTATGAGGAAATTTGAAAGTTAGAAATGTGCAGACAATGAAAACTAGAGTTTTTTTTTTTTTAAGCCATGTTATCAAAGTATCTATCTTTTCCATTGTATTGAATTTTTAATAAAAAAATGGATGTTGAATTTTGTGAGATGTACTTTGAGCATTTTGCCAGTCTTAGTACTCTGGGCGCTAGAAATACACTAGTGAATTAAACAGGCAAAAACCCTAATGACCAGATGATTTTTCTACTTAAATCTGTAACAGTGATAGGGGCACCTGGCTGGCTCAGTCAGTTAAGTGTTCGGCTCAGATCATGATCTCATAGCTCGTGAGTTCAAGCCCTGCATCGAGCTATACATTGACAGTACAGAGCCTACTTCAGATTCTGTCTCTCACTCTCTCTCTCTGTCCCTCCCCTGCTCACACTGTTTCTGTCTTTCAAAATAAATAATTTTTTTTAAGTTTAAAAAATCTATAACAATGATAAATTTCTAATATTTAGCTCCCTTCGAATTGAGCCAGAAAGTTTATTTTTTTAATTTTGTTTATTTTGAGAGAGACAGAGAGCATGTGAGTGGGGGAGGGGCACAGAGAGAGAGAGAGGGAGAATCTCAAGCAGGCTGTGTGCTGTCAGCATAGAGCCCAACGGAGAGCTTGAACTCACAAACCGTGAAATTGTGACCTGAGCCAAAGCTAAGAGCCAGATGCGCAACCAGCTGAGCCACCCAGGTGTCCCTGAAGCCAGAAAGTTTAAATAGACCAATTTCTATTGGAGAAATAGAAAAAAATTTCAAAGCAACATCTCCCAGAAAAGCACTAGGCCCAGACGGTTTCACTGAATTCTATCAAACTCTCAAAGACCAGATAAACCAATGATAATTAAATTGGTTTAAGGCATAGAAACAAAGGAAAGTTCCAAAAAAATTTTAAGTCTTACTCTTTTTGTTAAATAGAGTAATCCTGTCTGCCAATTTTTTAAATCATTTTTTATTGTTCGTTGCTTGATTGAATGAACTCTATTACCTTCCTCAAAAAGAACTTACAGGACCAGTATTTTGAGTTTTCACATGTTCAGAATCATTTTGCAGTTATCACTATACTTAAGCAGTAGTTTAACTGATAATTCTTTTGTTTCTGTATTCTTTCTGTTAGTACTTTATCAAGTGTTTTTCCTGTGCCTTCCAGAACTAGATGATGTACAGAAGTAAGGCCAGCTTGATTTCTTTTTTTAAACACCTTAAAAGGATCTTGATATTTTTGCCTGATTGCCTAAGATTTTTTTTCTTTGTTTTTTGTTTTGTTGTGTTTTGTTTTTGTTTTGTTTTTTTAGAGAGAGAGAGAGAGCATGAACAGGGGAAGGGGTCGGGAAGGGAAGAGAGAATCTTAAGCTCCATCCTATGCACTGAGCCCAGTATGGGGCTCAGTCTTGACTCTAGGATCATGGCCTGAGCTGAAACCAAGAGCTGGAAGCTCAACCAACTGAGCCACTCAGGCGCCCCTAAGGCTCTCTATCTTTGAATTTCGATGATTTAACTGGGATTTGTTTTGTAGCGACCACTGTGTATTGTTCTGTTCTGAAACATGGTGTATGTTTTTAATCTGCAGCGTGACACCATATTTATGAACAGTTTTCTTGGATTGTGTCTTTATTCTATTCCATTTTAGTGGGAGGGGGCACCCAGTTATGTGTTTGTTGGATCCTTTTTGCATGACTTCCTTATCTAAGCCTTATTAACTTTTCCCCCTTTTGATTCTGCTTACTTTTCTCACAATCTTCTCTGTTTCTTACTGAGTTTCTACCATTGTCTGGCATGCTCTACTTTTTAGTTTTGCTTTCAGTCCTGATGCAGCTGAATATTTTCTTCTGTTTTTCTCTTGAGCTATGCTTATTTTAGCCCCTTCTGTTGTCTAATCATTATGTCCAGTGAGCTCTTACATCTTTGCTTTGTGTTTTCATTTCTGGAAGCAGTTATTGCATCAGGTTTCTTCATTCATGGCACAATTTTCATCTGCTTAGTGAAAAGTATTTCTAGTGAACTTCCCCTTTTTCTGTCCACCATTTTTCTTATAGCATCATGAGATAGATCCTGTGCTGGTTGCGTTCTGACTACTCATCTTTGAATGGAGTTGAATGTATTCTGCGTCACCTATTTGTAATTGGTTCTTGTTGTAGGCTGGGCTGTGTACTGGATTAGGGGAGATTTTCCTAATGGCTCAGAATCCTGTGTTTGTATTTTCTTGGTCATTACTTCTCTCCTGCTAGTGAAGATAGATTGTCCCAAATGGCAGTTTCTCTCTTCCCTGCATCTCACCACATGCTGTTTGTTTGTTTGTTTGTTTGTTTGTTTGTTTTTTAAAGTAAACTCTGTACCCAACATGGGACTTGAACTCATGACCCTGAGATGAAGGGTCACATGCTGTACCAACTGAGCCAGCCAGGTGCCCCTCACCACACCCTGTTTTTCACATGGCACTTGTGTGTGTGGTTAATAGTTTAACCCTACATCGTTGATTCCTGGATCTTGGAACTGGTCCGAGTCCAGGTTCTGCTTCAGTGACCCCTCTGATTATTACAAACAAAAGATTATGGTTTCCTGTGTCAGAGTATGCTCCTCACTTTGGAGAATTATACTTGACTGGATCTTGTCCCTTAAATTATAGCTGCAGAAATCCTGTCTGTATTGGCTCATGTTTGAGTATCACTGCCTTGGCCGTTCTGCTACCCCTTCTGTGGTTTGAGTTTTCAGGTCTCTCCTAGTTTTGCCAAAGATGGAGACTGAATTCCTTTTTCTTTTCCTTGTTACTGTTTTCTGAGAGGTGAGAAAATCCCAAACCAGCAGTCTCTGCCTACAGTACTTCTTGTCCTCACTCTAAAGTGAAGCAAACATCCAGTTTAACACTGGAGGATGCTCATTAGTCTACTCATTGTAAATTAACCACATATTTTCTGTATTTGTCTAAATTGGGTGTCTATTCCTAGAGCTGCCTCTGAGGCCATTAAAAAGAAATAGTATAGTGATTAAGACAACAGACTTGGGAGCACTTTCTAGCTGGCTGACCTTACTTAATCTCTTTGATCTTTTTTTGTATAGGAGGGTGTTGCTACTATGGATCAGGGATATTTTCTTTACTCGGTGTATTTTAATGAAAATCCCTTTCTTTCCTAGCTGCCCCAAATTTGGCTAGTGAGAACCCCTACAAACTGGCTTGAGTGTCATTTTGATATCTCCTTTTGGACTTCACATACTTTCCTATTTCTGGTACATGATAAATTAGGCCCTTTTTTATTTTTTCTGCTTCCCTGGTCTTGAAATCAGCCATTTCTGCAAAGATTCTTGGTTCTCTTTAGTGGAGAATGGGAATTAGAACCCAAGATCTGGTTGCTAGGGGTACACATTGCTCTTGAGGTATCATTCCTTTTGGGCTCTTTCTGTGGACAGAGGTAATCAATATAGTAAACATAGTCATGGCTTCATGCTGATATCTCCAAATGAAATTTAACATTATAAGTTTTTTCTTTCCTCGATTTTATATATATATATATTTTTTTTTTTTTAATTTTTCTAACATTTCTTTATTTTTGAGAGAGAGAGTAAGCACAAGTGGGGGAGGGGCAGGGAGGGTGAGAAGAGGATCCAAAGCAGGCTCTGTGCTATGAGTGCAGAGCCAGATGCAGGGCTCAAACTCACGAACTGTGAGATCACAACCTGAGCTGAAATCAAGAGTTGGCCACTTAAACAACTGAGTCACACAGGCGCCACATATATATACACATGTACATATACACGTATACGTATACATACATGTATATGTATATGTATGTGTGTATGTGTATATATATATATATATATATATATATATATATTTTGTTTTGTTTTTTGTTTTTGTTTTTTTTAGGTTTATTTATTTTGAGAGGGTGAGAGCAAATCTCAAGCAGTCTCCACGCAGTCAACGTGGAGCCCCTCCTCAGGCTCAATCTCACAAACTGTAAGATCATGACCTGAGCCAAAATCAAGAGTCAGACACTTGACCAACTGAGCCACCCAGACTCCCTCCTCAATTTTACACTTGTGCATCTTTCATACTGAAAACCTTGTGTCCTCAAGACATTAGCATAACTAGTTGGGTTTTTTGATCTATAATATTAAAAACATAGTTTCATAGTAACACTTCACAGTCCCAAGTCCACCGTCGAAAATTAACCCCTTATTTTCTGTAGATTATGCTCACAATAAGACTGAATGAAGTTTAAGACTTCTTCACAGTTCTTTTGTCCTCAAACTGGATCCCACTAAAAGTAAGAATGTGTTCAAAAGTCACTTGATTATTTTCTCTGTGGGATATGTAGTAACATTTTATTTCGATTCACATATGTCCAAAATGTAAATATATAAAAAGATATACAGTGAGAAGTATCATTCTCTTCTCTGTCCCTCAGGTACCAATTTCCCATGTTCCTATCCCTTTGCTTTTTAAGATAACCTGTTCCTAGTTTTTTGGTTATCTTTTTAGTGCATGTTTATTATAATTTAATACATAGTTAGGACTGTTTGTTTAAATTTGTTTTTTAATTTTAAGGATTTAGTTTTTTTTAAGAGAGAGAGCATGCATACAAGCATGGGAGGGGAAGAGAAAGAGGGAGAAAGAGTCCCAAGCAGGCTCTGTGCTGTGAGCTTCGAGCTTGATTTCACGAACTGTGAGATCATGACCTGAGCCAAAATCAAGAGTTGGATGCTCAACTGACTAAGCCACCCAGGCGCCCCTAGAATTTACTTTTTGATTTAACTTTTTAAAAAACATGGAAAATATTTATTTGGTTCAAAAGTCAAAGCTATATAAAAAGATGGACTCTTAAGTGTCTGTGGCTCCACCTAATTTGCCATTTGCTCTTTGGTGAGTCCCCATTTTATTACTCTCTGATTTGGTGTCTCAGAGTTTCTTTTTATGAAGTAAGTATATGCATAGATAAACCCATACATTTTGTTTGTTTGTTTGTTTCCACTCCTTTCTTACAGAAAATCTAGCACGTTGTATTTATATATACTGTTTTGTATCTTGCATTTTTCTCTTAACAATGTATTCTAGAGAGGACTCCAAATCAGTGCCTAGAGATATCTTATTCATTCCTTTTATCTTTGGCTGCATTGTACCCCATCTTATGGATGTTGTGTTGGACATTTTGACACATGTGCTGTTCCATGTTTTAGATGGTGTATTTTCAAACTCTGTTTGTGGAAGTGAGAGTGCTAGTCAAAGAGTTAATACCTCAATTTCCTCACGTAGAAAATGGCAATAATATCAGCTATCTCAGAGACCATTATAAAAAGTGATTATAGGGGTACCTGAGTGGCTCAATTAGTTAAGCATACGACTTTGGCTCAGGTTGTGATCTCGCAGTCCATTAGTTCGAGCCCCACGTTGGACTCTGTGCTGACAGCTGAGAGCCTGGAGCCTGCTTTGGATTCCGTGTCTCCCTCTCTCTCTGCCCCTTCCTCACTCGCACTCTGTCTCTCTCTCTCTCTGTCCCAAAAATAAATAAACTTTCAAAATATTTTTAAAAAATTTTTTAAATAATCATATTAATGTATGTAAAGGACTTAGAATATGCCTAGCATGTAATATATGTTATAGAAATGTTAATATTTATCGTTTTTTATTAAGAGTACACAAAAAGTCAAAGATTACTATACACTATAGTCTGTGCTTTCAAAACCACTTAAAACCATATTTGAATCCTTAATACAGATATTCTTTTTTGGGTATTTTTTGCATGTGCTGGACCTCTTAAATGTCAGTGCATTCAAGGTGAATTGAGGAGACCCTTTCCCAGTTATCCAAATGTTGGCGTTATTCTTTGTTATAAGGTTTTTCAGAATTACTTTTATAATTAAGTTCATCCATCCTAAAATTTGTCCTTATTTTAATTATATATACATGGGGGCGCCTGGGTGGCGCAGTCGGTTGAGCGTCCGACTTCGGCTCAGGTCACAATCTTGCGGTCCGTTAGTTTGAGCCCCGCGTCGGGCTCTGGGCTGATGGCTCAGAGCCTGGAGCCTGCTTCCGATTCTGTGTCTCCCTCTCTCTCTGCCCCTCCCCCGTTCATGCTCTCTCTCTGTCTCAAAAATAAAAAAAAAATTTAAAAAAATTTAATTATATATACATGTATCTCTCTGAATGGTTTTCATTATAAATGCTAGGAGCAGGTATCTTATGTGACGCTGTATTCAGCACATTATGTTGTCAACTATTAAAAATCCAGTCTCCAGGGCGCCTGGGTGGCTCACTCAGTTAAGTGTCTAACTTCGGCTCAGGTCATGTGAGTTTAAGCCCCACATTAGGCTCTAAGCTGACAGCTCAGAGCCTGGAGCCTGCTTTGGATTCTGTGTCTCCTTCCTTCTTTGCCCCTTCTCGCCCCTCTCAAAAGTAAACATTAAAAAATCCAGTCTCCAAAATGGATTTTTACCTGATAAAGCTGCAGAGACGTCCTGATAGCTGGAGCAACAAGTTTATGCAGGTGGTCTGTGTCCCCAAATATCTGCTCTTCTCAGGTTATTCTAAAGTCACCTTCAAAGAGGGTGTGAAAGCCACGTAGGGAAGAATCCAGGCTGTAAAACAAAGTCTTAATTACTGTTCATTCACTGGACCAGTGGTGTTCAGAATCCTGTTAATTTGAGCAAGGACTGAGGCTCCACTTGCTGCATCAAGAATAATATCTTTAGGCAGATTCAGCAGAGATTGTACCAAACATCTGACCCTGCAGCCCGCATTTGGACCCTCAGGACAGTGGGTCCAAATGGTCATCGTCGGTAATGTTAGGAGCCACAGAAGTACTTCGGTTCGCAATGTGGTATCTTGCGCAGTGTGGATCTCTACATCCTGGTCAGAATTGGTCTACCATGTATGTGCTAATCTAGTCTAATATTCCCACCAGCGTGCCATTTCTCCGGTGGTGACTAACCAGGCTGTGAAATAGGCACAGCTTGTATTTTTCTTCTTTGTGTTTCTGGATATAACTTTTGGGCTCTATGACTTATAAAAAAAATTGGATTCTTCCATAATAATGGAGAGAGAAAATGAAACGGAAACAAAATCTCAAAGTGGTCATTTAAATTATCAAGAGAACATCCATTTCTCATTCCCACCCTTTTTTAGATGACTAACAGAAGAGGCATAATAAAGGCTTGAAATGAATGACCAAAAGACTTTTCAGGGCTGTCCAGGTTTTTATGTTTCTAGTTTTTTTTTTCTGGCTTGAGAACATGAGAGTCACTTAAGAGGAAATCTTTTGGGGTCCTTTACATCTTGGGTGAACATAGGGAATGGGTTTGGGGAAATGGCTCATCCTGGAAAAAACAAAAATCCAAACATGAAAATCCAGTCTCCGGTAGTAGGCTTTCTCTTCAGTGAGTTCTACCAAGTTGCGTAGTTGTGTTTGTGGCCAGTCTTTTCAGCTTTCCTTTAAACTCGAATGATAGGCATTTAGTTTTCTTTTCAGAAAGAAAACCATCCTTCATTCAGTTTTAACACTTTATATACACTAATATCCCCCATGTCTGTTTTTTAAGAATTATGAGACAGGATCCTTATGATGAAATTAACCATTGCTTAGTTTAGATACATGCAGTCCTGGGGCGCCTGGCTGGCTCAGTTGGTTGAGTGTCTGACTTCAGCTCAGGTCATAATCTTACAATTCATGAGTTCAAGCCCCAGCTGTGCTGACAGCTCAGAGCCTGGAATCTGCTTTGGATTCTGTGTCTCCCTCTCTGTCCCTCCCCTGCTCATGTTCTGTCTGTCTCTCTCTCTTTCAAAAATAAATAAATATTAAAAAAAGTTTTTTAGATATATACAGTCCCAATCAAGTCTACCCTTACAGCTCAACTAACCAACTTCTTTTTAATTTGTAGTCACATGTTTTCATAATATAAAAGCATAAAAAAAGATGTATAGTAAGGAGTGTTGTTCTCTCATCTGTCCCCTGTCCACCAAGATCCTATGTTCCTTTCCCTTTGCTTTTCTAAATTACCTGATAATAACTTACTGGCTATCCTTCCAGGGTTTCTTAAATATGGTCAGATTCAGGGGCACCTGGGTAGCTCAGTTGGTTGAGCACCCGACTTTGGCTCAGGTCATGATCTCCCAGTTCAGGAGTTCAAGCCCCACATCAGGCTCGCTGCTGTCAGCCTATCAGCGCAAAGCCTGCTTCAGATCCTCTGCCCCCTCTCTCTGCCCCTCCCCGCTTGCACTCTCCCAAAAAATAAATATGTAAATAAAATATATATAGTCAGATTCACATACAGTTCTTACTTCTGTCCTTTTTAACCAAAAATTAACTCATAGATTCTCTTTGCTTTCTTTTCATATAGGAATATACATCGAAAGTTTCCCAGATTCATAGACCGTTTCATTGTTCTCTTAGTAGCAGTATAGTGAGCCATTGTATGTATGAACGGGTTTGAGGTTGTTTCCAATACTTTTCCTATCATAAGCAATACTGCAGTCAATAACGTGTGCAAGAATATCTATATTCCCAAAGTATAGATAGATTCCCAAAAGTAATCAGCAATTATATACAGTTATAATTTTGATATCTACTAATTGCCTTCCTTAGGGTTTATACCAGTTTATACTCCATCCAGAATGTTTAGAAGTGTCTGTTTCCAGGCACATGAAAAGATGCTCAATGTCGCTCCTCATCAGGGAAATACAAATCAAAACCATACTCAGATATCACCTCACGCCAGTCAGAGTGGCCAAAATGAACAAATCAGGAGACTATAGATGCTGGAGAGGATGTAGAGAAACGGGAACCCTCTTGCACTATTGGTGGGAATGCAAACTGGTGCAGCCACTCTGGAAAACAGTGTGGAGGTTCCTCAAAAAATTAAAAATAGACCTAGCCTATGACCCAGCAATAGCACTGCTAGAAATTTACCCAAGGGATACAGGAGTGCTGATGCATAGGGGCACTCATACCCCAATGTTTATAGCAGCACTCTCAACAATAGCCAAATTATGGAAAGAGCCTAAATGTCCATCAACTGATGAATGGATAAAGAAATTGTGGTTTATATACACAATGAAGTACTACGTGGCAATGAGAAAGAATGAAATATGGCCCTTTGTAGCAACATGGATGGAACTGGAGAGTGTTATGCTAAGTGAAATAAGCCATACAGAGAAAGACAGATACCTTATGTTTTCACTCTTATATGGATCCTGAGAAACTTAACAGAAACCCATGGGGGAGGGGAAGGAAAAAAAAAAAGGTTAGAGTGGGAGAGAGCCAAAGCATAAGAGACTCTTAAAAACTGAGAACAAACTGAGGGTTGATGGAGAGGGGGAGGGTGGGGAGGGTGGGTGATGGGTATTGAGGAGGGCACCTTTCAGTATGAGCACTGGGTGTTGTATGGAAACCAATTTGACAATAAACTTCATATATTGAAAAAAAAAAAAGAAGTGTCTGTTTCCTTGCACCTTGTTTCCTATGCTGTCCATTTGGGGGATTTTTTTTGGCCATTCTGGTAGGTGAACAGTGATGTCTCAGTGTATTTTAAATTGTATTTCTCTTCCTATGAGTGGGGGCGAGTGTCTTTTCTTTATTAAGGGGCCGTTTGCATTTTCCGTTAGTGAAACGGAACTGGCTATGCGTATCCCTTGCTTGTTTTCTTTTGGGGAATTATTTTTCTCATTGACTACAAGGAGATCTTAGTATATTAAGATTACACTTTCATTTATGAGTCTTTTGACTATGTTTATAGTATGTTTTGCTCTATGTAGGTTTGCTTATTCACAGAGTAAAATTTATTGATCTTTTTATAAGTTTTGGATTTTCAAAGCTTCTAGTAGTTAAAAAACTCTCTTCCACTCCAAAGTTATGAAAGAATTCTTTTTTTTTTCACATGCTTTTTTTAAATTTCTTATAAAATCTTTGATCCTTTTCCTGTGTATCCTGGTGTAATGTGTGAAGCAGGGATCCAATTTTATTTTTTCCAAATGGCTACCTAGTCTTCCAAGCATCATTTATTATCAAGTAGTCCATTCTTCCCCCTCTGACTTGAGATGCCAACTTTGTTATAATGTCAAGTTCTCCTGCCACTGTTGGAATTTCAATAGCTTATTGCCAGTTAATTTGACCTGCTCTCTGTGTGGATATCCCTTTCATCATTAGGCACTCATAACTAACACGTTAAGGAATGACATGGAAAGGAATAATACAAAATTGGGAGCAGGTCAGTGCTTCAAGGGCCCTGACATAGGCTGCTGTTAATCGAGGTTGTCTGTAATCCTCCCTCATAACATAAAAACCTTAGTGTGTATCTCCAGTTTTGTCCGCAGAGTGAAGTGTATTGATTATAATAATGCTTACCTAAGATTGTCCTAGAGTGTTGATTAGCTACACTGAGAGTACTGAGAAGGACTAAGAATTAATTGATTTGGTTCATGGTGCATATTGATACCTTTGGAAATGAGGTTTATGGGACTTTCAGGAGAGAAACTTAACAGGCCATTTATGTCCTAGGTTCATCTGTACACTTTACAGACCTACAAAAAATACAACTGTATGACGGTGGTCTAGTACAAGATAGTAAATGGAGTCTCCTGGGTGGCTCAGTCAATTGGGCATCCAACTTTGGCTCAGGTCATGATCTGGCGATTCATGAGTTCCAGCCCCACATTGGGCTCTGTGCTGACAGCTCAGAGCCTGAAGCTTGCTTTGGATTCTGTGTCTCCCTCTCTTTCTCTGCCCTTCCCCTGCTCACACTGTCTCTCTCTCAAAAATAACATTAAAAAAAAAAAAAAAAGTAAATGGCCTTGACTGCCTGCATCGAGTCTAGAGGCAAGTTAGAAGTCACAATGTCTTTTCTTCCCTTTTCAGTCGGCCAACTTTGTCTATCCAGCATCCGCCATCTGCAGCAATTAGCATTCAGCGTCCTGCCCAGTCACGGGATGTAACAACAAGAATCACACTGCCATCTCATCCTGCATTAGGGACGCCAAAACA
This sequence comes from Leopardus geoffroyi, assembly GCF_018350155.1. NCBI lineage: Eukaryota > Metazoa > Chordata > Mammalia > Carnivora > Felidae > Leopardus > Leopardus geoffroyi. Next base: position 111,054,623 of record NC_059328.1, read on the forward strand.
GCAGCTTCACACCATGGCTCAGGTAAAACCAGAGGCAAAACCACCCATGTAGGCTGTGGGTTAAAACCAGAGTTGTGCAAAACTTGATAAGAACCTCGCAGTATGGAAGGCAGCAATTGCTTTTAACTGCATTGAGGTTGAGCTGTTCTTGTTTATAACTGTGTTGTGGATCTCCCCCCGCCAGAAAACTATCTTCAGCACCGGTACACCAGTGGCTGCGGCCACAGTAGCACCTATTTTGGCAACCAACACCATTCCTTCAGCGACTACAGCCGGTAAGTTGGCAGCCCTGCTCTCCTGCTAGGGAAGTGTGAGTCTTAAGTGTTGAGTTAATTTTTCATTTCTCAGCTTCAGTCAGAGGAAACGAATAGGCTAGAAGAATTTTCTTATCTTTTCCTAAGACCTTTTGTCAGGTTTTGGAGAATCTGTAGTGTGTGTAAAGAGATCATTGTTGAAAGGTTTTTTTTCTCCAATTTCAGGCTCTGTGTCACACACACAAGCTCCCACAAGTACAATTGTTACCATGACAATGCCCTCACATTCGTCCCATGCTACCGCTGTGACCACCTCAAACATCCCAGTCGGTAAGTGTCCTGCAACCTTCACACAGAGCTTGAAAGGGATTTTTCTGCCCCTCTGACCAGGTCTTCATATACAAGGCTAGTATTGGTAGGGTTTTTTTTTTTTGTTTTTTTTTTCTAATTATTGTTGTTGATTTTCAAGGCAATGCTGAATTTAACTCTTAAATGTCTTTGTCATACAGATTTGGCATTGAGAGTAAAGGGGAAAAAGAGGATAATAATGTTTGAGAGCTCAAAGTAAACATTATTTTAACACAGCTTTGACTTCCTCATTCATCAGACTTTACCTCTTCTGTGTGTACCTATTAAGAAATAAGTTAACTTCACAGACATAGACAAGATTCACAGGAAAAACAGGAAAGAAGCACGGATCTGGAATGAAGAGAACTTGTACACGGCTGGATTGTTTAGGAAAAATCTCTGGATGATGCACAGCAGGAAGGGTGATAACCCTCAAGTTGATTACCTTAGGTTCTCATCTGACTGCTACCTCAAGATACTTCACAACCGTCATAAAATTTCTTCTAAGTTTTGTTCCCCTTTTAAATTTGTATATGCCTTGAATATTAAGAAGCAAATCTATAAGGGACACCTGGGTGGCTTAGTCAGTTAAGCGTCTGACTTTGAGTCAGGTCACAGTCTCATGGTTTGTGGGTTCGAGCTCCGCATTAGGCTCTCTGCTAACAGCTTGGAGCCTGGAGCCTGCTTCAGATTCTGTGTCTCCCTCTTTCTCTGTCCCTCTCCCGCTCATGCTCTTTCTCACTTTCTCTCAAAAATAAACATTAAAGAAATTTTTTAAAAAGAAGAAGAAAAAATCTTTGAAACATTTCTGGCAGCCAAACTTTAATCATTAAGAGCAGGGATCGAGCATCTTTCTGTGTAGCGCCAGATTATAAATATTTTAGGCTTTGTAAGGTTCATAGGTCTGTGTCACAACTGCTGAGTTGTGGATAATATGTAAACAAATGAGTGTGACTATAGTTCAGTCTTTTTATGGACACAGAAATTTGGATTTCTATAATTTTCATGTGTCATGAAATGTTCTTCTTTTGATTTCTGCCCTCCCCGCCCCACCATGACAAAGTATGAACCCATGTACAGCCCATGGGCCATACAGAACCAGCATCAGGCGGGAGTTGCCCACAGGCTGCCAACACCTGTCCTGGGGGCTGAGGTCTCACCGTCACAGCTTCCAAAGCGGAGACTGACCTGTGAGGCAGAGCACTGCTCTGTTTAATTCACAAGCCCCAGGTTTAGTTTCCAGGGTTAGCTTTGATTTGGTTGTATGAAATTAAGCATGTCATTTTACTGTTTATTCCCAGAGACATGGGACAGCTGCCATGTTTTTCATAAACTTTTGGAAGAGTGCTTTCTGTGAGATGACACACTGACATACTTACCTGGCAGAAGTCTGGTGAGCAGACACGGAAGAATGGCTTCCCTACTGCTACATTCCAGTGTTCCTTCCCTCTGTGCTTCCTTCCTTTCTTCCTTCCCACGTCAGACAGCTTCACATTCCTCTGGGAAAACTTGGAGGACACTTTTCCGGAATGATGGTGGGACCCAGGAAGTCCTTCCCCCTCCCTTAGATAATTTGACCACGCCAGTCCTTAACTTGGTAGTAAGTCCCACAGTAGGCTTTTAGCAGTGAAAAAACACTGCTACTGCCTTTTTCTCACGTTACCGCTCACTGCATCTTGGCGTTGGAGAGACCATACTTCTTTCACACCCCTCTGAATTTAATTCCCTCCTTTGAAAAGAAGTTCGGAGGGTATGATTTTAGCATTGACACACTTTTATTGGAAAAGAACGTTGCTTATTCCATATTATCACCTCACACCATTTTCTGATTGTGTCTCCTCAGCACTGTAACAACAGATCCAGGTTTATTCTTGCCATCTTTATAGTCAAGAGCCTCGCTAGCATATCTATAGCTACGAAGAAAGACCAGTAAAGAGAGGACAGTGTGCCCTATAGGAGCTCTCTGGCTTCATCTTGAATCCTCTCTGTAAAGAGTTATTTAGAGATTAGGTCCTGTTAATGTCACTGTATCTTCCCAAGCGGTCACACTGTGGAAGTAAACTCAGAGTACCAGGAGAAAGAAATATGTGCATTCATTTGGCTAAAACAATTAACTTTTTACCTGTCTTAAGTTACAGGGCAGTATTCTACATCTCCCAGCTGTTTAATCTTTGATTTTTAGCCATTTCGTAAATTCTAGATAAGAAAATCATTTGACAGAAGTGTCCAGATTTAACATCTGCTACTTAATGTGACTGATTTCGTCTAAGTCCCACTAGGCTCATATTCTAGTTTTCTTTTCCTTATTTACGGTAAGCCAAATACTTCCCTGTTACATTACTAGATGATCCCTGTGCAGAGGTACCTCAGTTGAGAAAGGAAACCTGATATTAACCCTACAGCATTGGTTTTCAAGTAGGGTTTTAGGGGATATCTTAAAATCACTTAAGCAGCTTTTTCCAAGTAACACTTGCTTTCTCCAGGTGAGATTAAATACTGAATTCAACCATTTTTACTAATAGAAATGTGTTGAGTCAGGGGGGAAAAAAGCCTAATTAACCATGAGCATAGTTTCTGCCTTTAAGGAGTGCTCATTTCCAGTAGAATACTGTCTTTATTTTCTCCATGCTCTGGCCTACATATGACAGAGGTGTTGGAATTATAAAAAGCAGAATCGGATGATCACAGCATTCAGAAAACCAGGGATTCTCTTTGGAGGTGGCATTATGTTCAACTTACAATTTTTGCATTATGTTTTTCCTGAAGTGTTTGGGTGTTTTTTTGTTTTGTTGTGTTGTGTTTTGGTTTTTAGATAATTGAGAATATGTGGCTTATTTTAATTTTTTGAATGTTTTGTTTATTTTTGAGAGAGAGAGTGGGGGGAGGGGCAGAGAGGAATGGAGACACAGAATCTGAAGCAGGCCTCAGGCTCTGAGCTGTCAGCACAGAGCCCAATGCAGCACTCAAACCCATGAACTGTGAAATCATGACCTGAGCCAAAGATGAACCCTAACCGACTAAGCCTCCCAGGGGCCCCTGTAGCTTTTTTTAATTAGAAACAAAGGTACAGCAATAAATTTATGGGTGTGTGTATGGTTTACCAACCAGTGGTTAGCTGCTCTGCCTAATGACAACTGCATTCCTATTGGAAGCATTCTTTTCTCCTACCTTTTATGGGCACAGTGGGAAAACAAGGCTTGGTTGCTCCCCCTCTACTTACCACCAGTGGAAGATGTGTCATGCCAGCTTCTCCGTTCATTAGCCATTAGATGTCATCATCAGTGGTTGAACTGGGCATTCCAGTATCCTCCTGCAGAAATTTCTCCAGCTGCCTCCCTTGGGAAATAGCTGGGGATCATGGTGGGTTTGTGCTGCTTACTGTCGGTGTTCAGTGCACTGCACTTTGGCTAATGTAGTGGCATCATCCTCGTCACCAGTGTTTATATGCCAGTCACTGCTGTGACTTGGGTCTTACACGGATGGTAGCTGTCCTTCTGTCTCTCTGATGTAGCCTGCAGCTCTCCTTTCCAAATTCCCTCACATAGAGTTAACAGGTCTGTAAGAACACTAAAGTAGGTCCCAGTTCAGCTGTACCTTCTAAACAAAACTTGATTGCAAACACTAGAGGAGAGCAAACTTTGAGCCTCACATTAGATTTGAAAACCGTATGTAGTCATCTTGATTTTGCTGTAAAGCATTATGGAGGGGTGCCTGGGTGTCTCAGTCAACTAAGCATCCAACTTAGTCTTGGCTCAGGTCATGATCTCATGGTTCGTGAGTTTGAGCCCCGAGTCAGGCTCTATACTGACAGCATGGAGCTTGCTTGGGATTCTGTCTCTCCCTCTTTTTCTGCTCTTCCCCCGCTCGCTCGCTCGCTCTCTCTTTCTCTCTCTCTCTCTCTCTCTCATGTGTGCGCGCTCTCACAAAAAAGAGAGCATTATGCATTTCTTTTTAAAACGAAAGCATTATGTAAAATCACAGGATGTTCAGAGGACCTAAGAAATAAAGTGATTATCAGGGCGCTTGGGTGGCTCAGTCAGTTGAGCATCTGACTCTTGGTTATGGCTCAGGTCACAATCTCACGGTTTGTGAGTTCAAGCCCCACATCAAGGCTCTGTGTTGTTAGTGCAGAGCCTGCATGGGATTCTGTTTGTCTCTCCCTCCCTCTCTCTCTGCTAAGTAGAAGCTAAGATCTTTGCCATGTCTCTATTCAAAATTTTGTTGATTTTTTTTTTTCCTAATTAAAATTTTTTCTCCTTTTAAAAAAAAGGCCTCCAAGAAGCCAGGTCTAGGGGAAAGGACCTGATTACTGGTATTTTTGTTAAAGTACTGATGATGTTGAACCCTGTTTGACAAATAAATATATGAATGTATCAGTGGAGTATTGGATTGAAATAATTCAGTTGAATTTTGTGTACTCCTCTTCTTTTATTATGAAAACTAAAAAGCCAGGCTTCTTATTACTGTTTGCATTCTTAAGATTGTTGCTGGCCAAGAATGTTTTGGCATGCCAATAAAAGCATATGAGAGGTAATGTGATTGGATTTTGCATTTGTAGCTAAGGTGGTGCCTCAGCAGATCACACACACTTCTCCTCGGATCCAGCCTGATTACCCTGCGGAGAGGAGTAGCCTGATTCCCATTTCAGGTCATCGGGCCTCTCCAAATCCTGTGGCCATGGAAACCCGAAGTGACAATAGGTAGGAGGGAATGTGCTGGTTACACTGCCCCATTGTGTCATTAGTTGGTTTGATTTTTCAGTAACAAAATGTCTCACAATATAGTATATATACACTTATTTTCAAATTTGCTCCTGAAAATAATATGTTGTACAATTTATTTTTTCATTTTGTGAAAATGTGCTGTGTTTATTTAGCTATTCTCCTTTTGATAGATGTTCTGCTAGTATCTGCTTTTTTTGTTTGGTGTGTTTCTGTGTTTGATTTATTTTGAGGCAGTCTGACCGTATGGATTGCCGCATCGTGACCCTTTCTCCCTAAGTACTTTCCTTTTCAGCCCCAAAGAACAGAGACCTTCTCATAACCACAGTGCAATTACCCAAAATGATTCTTTAGTCTTCCATTCCCGTTCAGTGACATTTTTTAAGACTATGGACAGGCCAGTTGTTTTTGTAGAACGTTCTTCAGTTTGGGCTTGTTGGATACTTTCTTCATCATTAGATTCAGGTTATGCATTTTTGGAGCAAATACCACTTAGGTGATGCATTCTTCTCACTGTCACCGCAGCAGAGAGCTTATGACGCCCTTGTGTCTCACCATTAGCCATGGCAATGCTGGTTATGTAATGAAGGTGGTGGTTGCCAGATTTTTCCATAAAGGTATATTTTTCTCCTTTGTAAACCACTGATCCGTGTGGAAATACTTTGAGACTGTAAATACCCTGCTCCTCAGTAAACTTCGTCTCAGTGGTGTTAGCATCTGTTGATGCTTGGCTGAATCACTTGATGCTTGCAGTATGATGGTTGCAAAAAAGTGACTTTTTCTAACAGTCATTTCTTCCACATTTGTCAGTTGACATTCTTAGGTAAATAAGTGTTCTCTTATTTACACCCATTTATTTGTTTTGTTGTGCATCTTATTTTTTTAAATCAGCATGCGCTCATGGGTTTGGTCTATTCACTATTATAATCCTTTGCTGTCCTCTGTTTTGATGCTCAGATTTTCTCTGGGAGCTTCTTGAGACCAGTTCCTGTGGGTTTTGTCATGTCCCATTCATTCTAGCCCTTCCTTACTTTCCACTGTAACAAGATACTCCACGCTCCTCAATAATGTCTGAGCCCTGGCATCTCCCATTTCCCCAGGGAGACCTGGCTCCTTTTCATCATTTAGAAATCTGGATCTAGGTGGTAGCTCTGTTCATTGCTACTGGATTGTAATGATAGGCCCTTTTAGCAGACAGAAATAGGAAGTATATGATGTTGTAAAAATTCTTTAGTACACGTTGATACTTCTAGTTCAACCCCATTTCTTCCGCCATTCCGTATTTGTATCTCTTCTTCCCCAATGAGAAGCTGGTACATACAGTGCTTATGAAGTAATTTCAGAATTGGATCATTTTTAAGTGTTCTTGTTTGAGGACTGTGTGTTCTGGTGTGTAGGAATGCTTATAGGTTTTAATATGTTGGTCTTCTGTCCCATTCACCTTGCTAAACACATCTGTTAGCTCTAAAACTGGTAGATTCTCTTGGATTTCGTATGTAGGTGTATGAGGGATTTTTTTCATTTCCATTTCACATACCTATTTTTTTCTCGTTAACTAGAGCTTCCAATGTGGTGTTGAATAGAGCAGAGATAGTGAACATTCTTAACTTATTCCTCACCTGAATGGGAATTCTTGTGAAATTTCATTATAGATTTTGGTAGATGCTATTTTCAGGTTGAGGAACCAAGTGTTTTCCTATTCCTATTTTTTAGGTATTTATATCATAAGTATCGAATGCGATTAAAATTTGGAGGGGGAGTATTTTTTTAATTCTATTCTAGTTAACATTTAGTGTTATCTTAGTTTCTGTTAAATATTTTTTGTGTATCTTTTGTGATACTTCAAATAATTGTCCTCTTAATTTTTTAATAGTATCTAAAACAGTAGTAGAAATTCTGATAGTGGGTCATTCTTCCTGTGATAAACCTTATTTGATCATGATGTATTTTATTTTACATAGTACTCTATTGAGTTTTATTTAGAAGTTTTTGTGTTGATGTAGAGAGCGAGATTTGTTTATCTTTTCTACTATTCTCCCTGTCCAGTTTTGGTATCAGGACTACATTAAGCTAAAAAAAAGTAAGTTAGATCTCATTTCTTCTTTTTCTCATCTCTGAATCAGTCTGTAGAAGTTTGAGGTTATCTGTATTATGTGTGTTTGATAAGATTTCCAGTAAAAACAGTCTGAACTTAAGAGTCTTTCAAATGGAATTGAGCTGAGCAAACCTTTGATTGTGAGTTTTTCTTTTGAGTCAGTTTGGTAATTAGTACTCTGTGTACATTTTTATGTTTGTTGGTAATGGTTATTTATAGTACCCATGTATTTTTAAAAATCTTACTCTCTTGGTGTGTGTCCTTTGATCTGACAGTTTATTTGGTACACAATTGGGGAAATGTTGGTATGGCATATAAGGGTATGAAGATGATCTGGGGGATAGGATCATTTGAAAGTGAAGAAGAAAATAGATCCATTTTGGCTCATATTATCTGTCTTCCACCTATAGACCGTCTGTTCCCGTTCAGTTCCAGTACTTTTTGCCAACATACCCACCTTCTGCATACCCACTGGCTGCGCACACGTACACCCCAATCACCAGCTCTGTGTCCACCATCCGACAGTATCCAGGTACAAGCCCTGCTAGGGGACTTTTAACTTGCCAGTTTTTGAATTTTTTTTTTTTTTCAACGTTTATTTATTTTTGGGACAGAGAGAGACAGAGCATGAACGGGGGAGGGCAGAGAGAGAGGGAGACACAGAATCGGAAACAGGCTCCAGGCTCTGAGCCATCAGCCCAGAGCCTGACGCGGGGCTCGAACTCACGGACTGCGAGATCATGACCTGGCTGAAGTCGGACGCTTAACCGACTGCGCCACCCAGGCGCCCCAACTTGCCAGTTTTTGTAAGCAATGAAGTGAAAGTTGCCCAGTGAGTATTTCTAGAATGGGTTTTCTTACTCCACCTTCTCTTTTCAGATTCAGATAAGGTGATAATCTCAGGCTTTAAGGTTTTAGATCACATCTGTGTGATCTATAAAAAAGTTGCTGCTTATTAGTATATTTGCATGGTTTTATCCCACCTTGAGGATAATTATGTTAACAGTTTATCTTAAAATGGCAGTATGGTTAAAATGGTAAAAGCTGTACTTTTATGGAGCTTCTGTTGTTTTGTGGGATATCTGTTGTGTTTGTAATATCAGTCCAGTTATGCTCAACACTCACCATCCTCACTTGTAAATAGTGTTCTTTTTGCTAATCCAGAAAAAATAATACTTAATCCTCAGGGTTTGTGTTTTCTTTTCGCATGAGACCCTCAGCTTGCTTTAGGCATAAGAGACCAGACTTTGGGTGTTGCCTTTCTACTGTGTGACCCGGGACTGCAGCCAGGGCTACATGGAGCCATTGAGCACTTGAATGGGGACCCAGCACAAGTGAAAAACTGATTTTTTTTCTGTTTTACTTAATGAAAATTAGAGAAATTTTGAATATGTTTGGAACAATTTAGCGATCATGAAACTACTGTTTCAAAACTGTAGATTATATTGAATCAAAATACAAATGAAATATTTTTGATAAAAACTTACCTGATAAAAATTGAAGTCAGTGTCTGATTTGAGATGTGCTTTAAAAACAAAACATACCCTGGGGTGCCTGGATGGCTTCAGTTCAGTGTCTGGCTCTTGATTTTGGCTCAGGTCATAATCCCTGGGGTCATGGGATCAAGCCCCATGTTGGGCTCTATACTGAGCGTGGAACCTACTTAAGATTCTCTCTCTTTGCCCCTCTACCCCTCTCATGCTTTCTCTCTCTCTCTCTCTCTCTCTCTCTCTAAAATAAAAATGTTTTAATTTAAAAAAATGTTTAAAAAGTGAAACTTACCTGGGGCGCCTGGGTGACTCACTCGGTTAAGGGTCTGACTTCGGCTCAGGTCATGATCTCATGGTTCGTGAGTTCAAGCCCCTCATCAGGCTCTGTGCTGACAGCTTGGAGCCTGGAGCCTGCTTCAGATTCTGTGTCTCCCTCTCTCTGTTCCTCCCCCCAGCTCGTATTCTGTTTCTCTCTCTCTCAAAAATAAATAAAGATTAAAAAACAATTTTTTTTTAAAAAAGTGAAACTTACCTTGAATTTTGAAAACATAGTATGGAAAAGAGAATGTAAAATAGCTTATTAATTATTTTATAGTGATTATATTTTGAAATCGTAATATTTGGGGTATATTGGTTTAAACAAAATATATCATTAAAATTAATTTGGCCTGCTTTTTACTTTACTAATGTAGCTACTGGAAAATTTACAGTTGCAATGGACTTAACATCTCCATTGGACAACATTGGTCTAAAACTTTCAGATTCTCAGGTTTAACTTAAATAGCTTTGAAAACAGGTTCCTCAGTCTCTGCTTTGGGTTTTTTATTGTTTGTTTTTTTCTTTCCCCACAAAACTTTCTCCAAGGCTTATTTTAATGTGGGGAAGTAGCTGATGAAATGTTCTGAGTTTTCTGTCCTATTTTGCTGTACATCAAAGTAATAACATCTTTTTTTTTTAACGTTTATTTATCTTGAGAGAGAGCACGAGCAAGGGAGGGGCAGAGAGAGGGAGAGAGAGTAATAACATCTGTTCAAAAGAAACTTCTAACTATTCTTTATTAACAGTCCTATAAAGATAAAAGGTGTTTACCTGATGTCAGAATAGGATGCAAGGGGCTCCTGGGTGGCTCAGTCGGTTAAGCGTCTGACTTTGGCTCCTGTCATGATCCCATGGTTCGTGAGTTTGAGCCCTACATCAGGCTCGGTGCTGATAGCTCGGAGCCTGGAGCCTGCTTCAGATTCTGTGTCTCCCTCTCTCTCTCTGCCCCTCCCCTGCTTGTTCTTTCTCTCTTTCTCTCTCTCTACCTCTCTCTCTCTCTCTCTCTCTCTCTCTCTCTGAAAAACAAACGTTAAAAAAAAAAAGTAGGATGCAAGAAGTATGGTAGAATCGTGTTGACAGTTAAGTAAACTTCACGTGTGTGTGTATGTGTGTGTGTGTGTGTGTGTGTGTGTGTGTGTTACATTTAATGCTGATAATTCTTAAGTCTCCATTAGTAACAACACTTAAAGTTTTTTCATCTACCTCAGCCAGTTGATACTTCTGTAACAGTGCAGTCATGGTTGCCTTTCTGGAAAAGATAACTCATGACCAATATGTATTTTTCTTAATGCTATCCAACTGTAAAGGACATGCAGAGTCCCTCTTGAGCTAGAACCATCTCTGCAGACACTATCATTTTATATAAATGTTTATTTGTAAACATCCATCAGAAGAGGACTGTCAGAAGTATTGGGGATCCTGCCAACCATCTGTTTCTCTACATTATTATTTTTCCAAGTGTCTTCTTTTACCACTGCAGTACTCCTGATGGATACAAACACAGAAAAATGAGTAGTCCAGTCAACAGCACTTACTTCTTCCAGTATCAGTGCTGTCATTGTTGGTCCAGAGGAGGGGTAATATATTATTTCTCAGACATGTGGATCTTTGCATGGGTGGACACAGCTGAAGGAATGATTTATTAACCAGCTTACAATGTCATGTTTTCAGGTGGCTCCTTTGTAAATGATTATAAAGCAGATGTTTCCAAATCAGGAAGAGAACAGGAAAATTTGTGTATAATAGCCTCCGATCTTGCAAAATATGAGATTACTGTAATACGTAGTTTATGATAGATTAGACTAGTTCGTGGGCTCTGGTTGTGTATAAAGATAGAATCTTTTTGGTTATTTAGTTACTAGGTGTAGATACAAATATGTAATTATGAATATATACACATAATCTATATACTCTGTAAGTAATTGATCCATCTCAAATTGTTCCTGAAATTTCACTTGTTGTAGAGATGTTTTCCATTTCATTCATTTATTCATTCATGCGTTAATTTCACAAATATTTATTGAACCCTATTGTTGTATGTAAGGTCCTATTCTAGGCTCTATTTTTAAAGTTGACTCTTAAACATCTTACTTTGATCAAGCTTAGAGTCACATGGGGAGATAAGACATGAAGAACCATTACTGGAGAGAATGTGCTAATCCCAACGAAAAAGGCTTGAGCAAAGCCAGGCTGCTTTTGAGCTAAGGTTATTTCTACTTTGAGAGGGTAGGCTTAGAGGTCAGGAGTGACTTCCTAAAAGAAGTGACATTTGGAAAGCATCTCTCAGAATGAGTAGCACAGAGCCACGGTGGGACTGGGGGAAAGCACTTTTCTGTCTGTGAAGAAAGTGCACAGAATATGCGCTCGGAACAGAGTGGTTTGGTGTGGGCAGGAGTGTAGTGTGAGTGAGGATACTGCACGTGGAATGAGATCAGCCCTTGAAAGGGTTGGGGTGGTGACTGGACTGCATGTTCAGGCAGGAGACCACAGCCGTCACTGAACAGAAACAACAAAGGTTCACTCACTTCTCAAGAAGAAACTAATAATTTGGTAGGTGTTGATTTTTTCTTCTTTCTTTTACAGCAAGGGAAGAATTGCAATATAGCAATGATTATAAATTTATACGTCCTAACATTTTGCTGTGATTTTCTCATTCATAATAATAATCTCCTTTTAACCAGTCTGTGGTTTATAGAACTTAAATTACGTTGTTTCCTTTTTTTAATTGGTGTATAATTGACATGACATTATCTTAGTTTCAGGTGTACAACACCTGATGATTTGATATTTGTGTATTTATGAAATGAGCACCATAATAAGTCTAATTAATTAACATCCATCACCTCAAATAATTACAAATTATTGTTTGTTATGAGGAGAACTTAAAGATCTACCCTCCTAGTAACTTCCAGTGTATTGACTCTAGTCACCATGCTGTGCATTACATCCTTGTGACTTATTTATTTTATAACTGGAAGTTTGTACTTTTGACTCCTTCACATATGTCTCCCACCCTACATTCCCTGCCTCTGGCAACCACCAGTCTGTTCTTCATATCTGTGAATTCGGTTTGGTTTTGTTTGTTTTTAGATTCCACGTGCAAGTGACATCATAGAGAGTTTTTTTCTGTTTTTGTCTGATTTACTTCACTTAGCTGAATATACTCAGGGTCCACCCATGTTGTCACAGATGGCAAGATTTCATTCCTTTTTAAGGCTAAATAATTGTGTGTGTGTGTGTGTGTGTGTGTGTGTGTGTAGATATAGATATCACATTTTATTTACCCACTTATCTGTCAGTGGAACCTTAGGGTTGTTTCTATATCTTGGCTATAATAAATAATTATTCAATGAACACGGGGTGCATATATTTTTTTCGGGATTGTTTTGATGACCGAGAAGAAACATCTTTTTTTTATGTCTTATTTTGAGACAGAGAGGGCATGTGGGGGGAGGAGGGGCAGAGAGAGGGAGAGAGAGAGAATCCCAGGCAGGCTCTGTGCTGACCCAGTGTGGGGCTTGAACTCACGAACCGTGAGATCATTACCTGAGCCAAAATCAAGAGTCAGATGCTCATCCATGAGCCACCCAGGCACCCCAGAGAAGAAACATCTTTTGTATTTTTCTTTTCACAAAACATGAAAAATCCCTTCTCTGTGGTTTCCTGGGAATGCTGTTGTTTTCATTTTTATGTTACAGAGTTTGTTCTTATTATCAGAAATGCTTGTGATGGTGGTTATGTCAATTAAAGCAAAGATTCTTGACCTGGGAGCTACAGATGTATATCAGAAGGTTTATTTTAATTATTTAGCACAGTTCCCTAGCTCACGTTTGGAACTTAATGGATGATTGCCTTTCCTGCTTTTAATGCTATTTCTAGTAGTTACCTGCAGCAAGATCAAATCAAATTGATAGGAAATGAGGGAGGAAACTCCAATATATAGAGCTTTATGTAGTGCTTTTAAAAAAAAACAAAAAACAACAGAATTTGGGAGCATCTGAGTGGCTTAGTTAAGCATCTGATTCTTGATTTAGGCTCAGGTCATGTTCTCAGGGTTTGTGGGATCGAGCTCCCTGCCTGCTTGGGATTCTCCCTCTCCCTCTCTCTCTGGCCCTCCCTCATTTGCTCTTGCTTTCTCAAACTAAATAAATAAACTTTAAAAAAAAAACAGGATTTAGAAATTTTACAGTGGAAAATTCTGTTTTCATTTTAGTGTTTTTCTCTTTATGTGGACTATGTCTAATCAGAGCTAACATTCGTATAGTCACTTTCTGTCTCATTTTCAGTTTCTGCTCAGGCTCCAAACTCTGCCATCACAGCCCAGACTGGCGTTGGGGTGGCATCCACAGTCCACCTAAACCCCATGCAGTTGATGACCGTGGATGCTTCTCATGCTCGACATATCCAAGGGATCCAGCCAGCACCTATCAGTACACAGGGGATACAGCCAGCCCCCATCGGGACTCCAGGAATACAGCCGGCACCAATGGGCACACAGGGAATTCACTCAGCAACCCCAATCAGCACACAGGGACTCCAGCCTGCTCCAATGGGTACTCAGCAGCCTCAGCCTGAAGGAAAGACTTCAGGTAATTTGAGTTTTTTGCAGGGAGGTTGGTGTGGAAGAAAGAGATATACTGGGTTTAAAATCCTGGTTCTGGGGCACCTCAGTGGCTCAGTTGGTTAAGTGTCCAACTCTTGGTTTCGGCTCAGGTCATGATCTTGCAGTTCATAAGTTCAAGCCTTGCATCAGGCTCTGTGCTGACAGTGTGGAGCCTGCTTGGGATTCTCTGTCTCCCTCTCTCCCTTGGTGTCTGTCTGTCTGTCTCTCTCTCTCTCAAAAAAAATAAACTTTAAAAAAAATTGTTTAAAATCCTGGTTCTGCCTCTTGCTGGCTTGGTGGTTTCAAGTAATTTCTCTGTGCCTTAGTTTCCTCCTTATAACATTGCCTAGAACTTATCTGTCAGGGTCATTGTAAACATTAGAAACTATATATACAAACAGCCTAATGTGCATTTGCACATGTTAGGAAGCACTCTGTAAAGTTGAGAAAGCCGATTCATCTTTCCACAGTGTTCTCATTCTGCTGTTTCTTCCGAGTTGTATGTAAAGTTGTAAAATTAAAGTGGACTGGAATGTTGGTATCATTTTTAGGGGTTGAGAGGCAATGGTATTTCACAAGAATTGTAGGAGACCATTTCTTGAAGTCTACTATGTACTTTATGTATTTTATCTGATTCATTAGTAATTATGATTCCAAAGCAAAGAGAAGTTGTTACTGATCATGCATCAATAGACTTAGTAACCTCCCACTTTGCCATCTGCTTTTAGGCAGATGAACATTGTGCTCTAAACCTTACTTTCTTGAAATTGATCAGTTATAACATGGGTACTCTAATTCTGGTGGTCTGATTGTTTTTGCCTTATGTGACATTTTAGTAATGTTCGCTTTTGTTTCCCTTTCTTCATTGTTCTCTTCTGCCCTCTCCCTGTTCTCCAGCAGTGGTATTGGCGGATGGAGCCACAATTGTAGCCAACCCTATTAGCAGTCCATTCAGTGCCGCTCCAGCAGCAACAACTGTGGTGCAGACCCACAGCCAGAGTGCTAGCACCAACGCTCCGGCCCAGGGCTCGTCCCCCCGGCCAAGTATCCTCCGGAAGAAGCCCGCCACGGATGGGTAGGTAGACCCAGTAGTGCCACATGACACCTCTAGTTCTGAGTATAATTGGTAGAAACATTAGGCTCTCTATTGTGCTGGTAGCAAACTCTAAATCTCTCATCTTCTGTGACATTTTTAATCTCTTTCAAAATAACCTCACCCCAGGCTTGTTCAGTAGAGCCTTGCCAAGCCCAGACTTTGGGACGGTAAGAATCCAGGAGTCTGTGGGGGGTTAGTTTATAAACAGCCATTGCATACTACTTTAGGAGTTCTCTCTATTTTGTGGAGTTTAATCCTAGACTCCCTAAGTCGCTTCTAACAGACCCTTCAGGCTTGTCTAGGTAAGCACATTAATGTGTACTGCGTTTGTTTTGTTTTTTTTCCTCATCAGCCAGCATGCATTGTTGTTCAGGACAAGCAGTTTCCCAGGTGTGTTAAGTAAGGGTCCTATTCAGCAGCAGAAGTGTACTGTGTTGCCATAGAACCTGAGTTGGTGGGTGATGGGCAGGAAAGTATGTGCTGTGCTCTGAAACTTAACTTGAAAACTTGGGAGGTGGGAGATGGGCAGTCACACTTCATAGAGCAGAGTTTCTGTGGCTGCACTGAGCTGATGTGTGTCTACAAAAGATTATAAAGGTTAAAGCATAGTGAGAACATAAGCTGCTGGGTCCATACAGGGTTTCCTGACGTGTGGAGCTTTCCGTAGACCAGACTCTCTTTTAAGGATAAATC
The DNA here is from genome assembly GCF_018350155.1 of Leopardus geoffroyi. Taxonomy (NCBI): domain Eukaryota; kingdom Metazoa; phylum Chordata; class Mammalia; order Carnivora; family Felidae; genus Leopardus; species Leopardus geoffroyi. Next base: position 111,070,241 of record NC_059328.1, read on the forward strand.
AGTCTGTAGCAAAGGAGCCTTATCAATGAAAATGCAGGGCAAAGCTTGTACTTAACATGGCAGGTTGAACATGCACTTCTAAATTTCTTATCCTCTCAAAACCCTATAGAACTTTTAGCAAAGAGGCTTTTTAGAAAGATATAAACACACAAGAATGAGAGAATAGAAGACTGGGTTAAACAGAAGCAGGATTGAAATGTGTTTGAGAGGATCAGAGCCCTGCATCCCCTTCCCTACCCATACTTTGCAGTGCACTGCCCTTCCCAACCCCAGCATGCACCTGAAGAGTTTAACACTGCAAATGGTCCACTGAGATCAAGTAGCACAAGGGGGGGCCAGGAGTATTATACCAGAAACAGATTTGCAGAATGCTGAGACTTACCTGTCCCTTTCTCCCTTTTAGCCGGCAGAACCTGGCAGTTGAACGCTGTTGACAAAAAGTGAGATGTTGACTCCACTTTCTTTCTGGGCTTGTCCAGCCGAAGGGAAAAGATGCAGATACCAGCATTAGGGGTTTCCTAATGTCAGGAATCAGATCCCCCTTACTTGAAATTTAAAGTAGGCAAGTTCTTCCATGAACTCAGAGCTTCCAGCCAACGTTAGTCCCCCATTCCTAATCATGAACACACATCCAAGCAGGTTTCTGAGGGCCTTCTGGCAAACCACTAGACATACTGAAAAACGCAGCTTGGAGCATAAAGCAAGGCAAGGAGAACAAAAACAAAAAGTGAAAGCAAATAAAGACCAAAACTGAATGCTGTCTTCAAAGGACAAAAAAAGATGTATCTGTGCAACAAGAAGGCAGTGCTATCAAAAAGGAACCTTTAGAGAACAAAAGAGTGTGTCCTGAAATTTAAACTACAACAGCAGAAATTGAACTCAGAGGAGTTGGAAAATATAGTTGAGGAGGAGCTCTTGGGTGGCTCAGTCCGTTAAGGGTCCGACTTGATCTCAGTTCAGGTCTTGATCTCAGGGTTGTGAGTTCGAGCCCTGCATTTGGGCTCCACACCCAGCGTGGAGCCTACTTAAAATTGAAAAAAAAAAAAAAAAATACAGGAGTGCCTGGGTGGCTCAGTCAGTTAAGCATCTGACTTACCAGGTCATGATCAGGTCATGATCTCACGGTTTGTGAGTTCGAGCCCCTCATCCAGTTCTGCTAACAGTGCAGAGCCTGCTTGGGATTCTGTCACTCCCTCTCTCTCTCTGCCCTTCCTTTTCCCTGTTCTCTCTCTTTCTCAAAATGAATAAACTTAAAAAAAGTATAGTTGTGGGGCGCCTGGGTGCTCGGTCGGTTGAGCGTCCGACTTCGGCTCAGGTCATGAATTCACGGTCCGTGAGTTCGAGCCCCGCGTCGGGCTCTGTGTTGACGGCTCAGAGCCTGGAGCCTGTTTCAGATTCTGTGTCTCCCTCTCTCTCTGCCCCTCCCCTGTTCATGCTCTGTCTCTCTCTGTCTCAAAAATAAATAAACGTTGAAAAAAAATTTTTTTTTTAAAAATAAATAAACGTTAAAAAAAAAATTTTAAAAAAAAAGTATAGTTGAGGAAATCTCTCAAAAGTAGATTGAAAAATAAGAACACAAAAATAAGATAGAAGAGGAAAGACAAGAAAATCAAAGAATCAGCTCAGGAGATCCTGCCTCCAAGTAATGCTTCAGTGAGAGATCTGAGAAAAGAAGGAAGATCACTTAAAAAATAACTCCTAGAAAATTTCCAAACCTAAAGGGCATGAGTTTCCTGATTTAAAGAACCGCAACATGCCCAGCACAAGTAGATGCAGTGCGTGTTAATAAACCAGCACTGAGAGGGGCACCTGGGTGGCTCAGTCAGTTAAGCGTCCGACTTCAGCTCAGGTCATGATCTCACGGTCCGTAAGTTCAAGCCCTGTGTCGGGCTCTGTGCTGTCAGTTCAGAGTCTGGAGCCTGCTTCCGATTCTGTGTCTCCCTCTCTCTCTGCCCCTCACCCACTCACTCTCTGTCTCTATCAAAAAATGAGTAAACGTTAAAAAAAACTTTTTTTAAACTGTTACTTAGATAAACATGTTGAAATCTCACAACCCTGGAGACAAAAAGATCTGCCCCCTTCTCCTCCACTTGGCCGCCTCCCTGTGACCTTTCTGCTGTGCCCCCATAGCTGAGTTGTCATCATCAGAATTCCTTCCTCTTTGAGTGTGTCTGCCTTCTGTAAGTGGAACTTGGCTCTTCCTCAGGATCTCGACTCCTGCACTCTCCCCAAAGTAATGGCTGTCTCTCTTCCTGATCCTCCTGTCACTGGGCCTGGTGCTGGGGTCCATGTCCTCTTGGTGCCTCACTGCCACTTTCAAGCCATCCCTCTTCGAAAGCACTCAGTTTGTATTCAGATTTCATAAAATTCGCACTTGAAGAGTATACTTTTGCATAGCCAAGTCATTCCAGGCCCACTGAAAAGTTTTCTAATAACTGAATCAAATATCAGTTTTAAATTCAAATTATTTAAATGAAATACTGGTACAAATTTTGCTCCTGGTTGCACTTGCCCATCATTCCAAGTACTTAGTAGCCCCGTATGGCCAGAGACTACCTTGTTGGTCAGAGCAGCTCAAGATCAGATTCCAGTTCAGTTTGGGGGTATGTTTGTATGTCCTTCAGAAGGTACCTAACATCTGGCTGTCATTCTGTCTGAAATGATATCCCAGGTCTCTGATTTCTCAGTTGCTTAAATGCCTCTCCGTCTTCCCCCATCCATCAGCACAAACCCACAAGCACAAGCCTTCCTTGACCTTTTCTTCTGTCCTCCGGTGTCCCACAGCCTACCTTCTGTCTTCCCACCTCACCAGCAGTGGTGAGCACACTACCCACCAGGGAGCCTTCCACCCGTTGATGCTACCCCCCTTTCATGACCTTTCTCTCCTCTCCTTGACTCAGTTTTTGGGGTCTGCTGCAATCACTTCCTTGCATATGGCCCCCACTTCCTTGCACCCCTCTTCACTTTGTCAAAACCAGAGTCAAATCCAACTTTCTGCTGAATTTGCACAGCAGATTGTGGTGGGGTAAACAACTGTGTTGACTGGCCTTGCTTAACCTCAGAGACCTCCACTAGGATCTTGAAGACCAGCATAGGATGCTGTCCTAAGCCACTCTCCTGGACAGTTGCCCCCTGCTCCTCTCAGAACTCCCACACTTCCTTACCCATGTTCACTACCAGCTAATGAACTTGATCCCTACTTTTTTGAGAAAAATGGAAACACCCAAAAGAGAACTTGGTCAACTCTAGCTTTCAATCTCCCTACCTGCCGGCATCTGTATCCCACACTCTCATCTCATCTTTTACTGTGGACAGACTCTCAGCCCTTCGCTCTGGAGCCCCTGACCTCTGCCTTTCTAGCCTGCTGAGAACAGTGCTGTAGCTCTCCTCCCTCTCACCTGTTCACCAGTGTGTTCTCGCTGGTGTTTCCTTCACATAGCAAAAATATGCTCTCATGGGTTTATTTGCTACTATTTCCAAAGAAAATAAAGGAGTTTGCTAACTCCATTTTTTCTTCCAGTTTCTTTCTCTCTCCACGTTTTCACTGAGGTATAGAAAACTGCATAGATAATGCAGGTATGGGGTAATTTAGCACCGAGTGAACACAGCATGCAACCACTATCTAGGCAAGAAACAGAATACTACCAATACTTTCTCCCAAAGGGAATTAAGCAGTTTATCTTTTGACCTTGTTGACTTGCTTTGCTTCTTGTGGCATTTGTGTTGAATCATATATTACGTGTTTTTGTATGACTCCATCTTCCTTCCCTTTGTTTAGTTCATCCACGTTAATTGTATGTGATTGTAGTATTTTTATTGCTATGTGAGATGCCGTTAAATAACAGTACCATAGTTTATCCATGGATATTTGGGTTGTTTCCACTTTGGGGCCATATGTTATCCTGAACATTTTTGTGCATGACCTTTGACACATAGCTAAATGTATTTGTTACATACCTAGGAGGGGATTGGCTGGGTTGTAGGCTATGCTTTATGTGCAACTCTGGTAAGTACCTGCGTATGCTCCAAGCAGGCGGGGGGGGGGGGAGGGGGGGTCATCGCATTTATCATCACCAGCACTTGTTGTTGACACTCTTGTAAGTTTGGTTAGTCTGTGGATATAGAGTGGTGTATCTCACTATGTTTAATTGTTTTCTTTGTTTTCTGCGGGGGTAGTTAGTGGAATTGGTCTTATGTCTTACTTTTTATTATGGGAAACTAAACGTAATAAAATTTTGAACATATGAATGTTATACCCATCATTCAATTTCAGTTGTCAGCTTATCACCTCATAGCCAATCAATTATGTTTAATCTAGATGCCTACCCACCCCCTTCTACCATATTATTTTGAAGCAAATCCTAAATAGTACATCTTCTCATTTGTATACATTTCGGCATGTGTCTATTGAGAGATACTTATGAAAAAGTATAACCTCATAATATCAAATATCTAGTTCAAATCTCTAGGGGTCTCAGAGGTCACAACTTTTTTGTTTTAATTTATTTGAATCAGTATTCTGATAAGGTGCCCACATTGTATTTAGTTGATATGCCTCCTAAGGCTCTTCTATATATAGATTTCCTTCATCTCTTTTTTCCTTGCGATTTATTTGTTGAAGAAACTTGGTCTTTTGTCCTGTAAACTTTTTCCTCTCCTTCCCTGTCTTTCCCAGGGTTTTGTCAGTTATATCCCCTTTGTGTTTCTTAGAACTGCTATAACAAATTACCACAAATCTGGTGGCTTAAAACAACAGAAATTTATTCTCACAGAGGTGCCTGGCTGGCTCAGTCGGTGGAGCATGCAACTCTTGATCTCAGGGTTGTGAGTTCGAGCCCCATGTTGAGTGTAGAGATTGCTTAAAAATAAATCTTTTAGGGCTCCTGGGAGGCTCAGTCATTAAGCATCTGACTTCAGCTCAGGTCATGATCTCACGGTTCATGAATTCAAGTCCCACATCGGGTAAGCTTGAGCCCTACTTTGGGTGAGCTTGAGCCCCATTTCTCTCTCTCTCTCTCTCTGTCCCTCACTCACTTGTGCCTTCTGTCTCTTTCTCTCTCTCTCTCTCTCAAAAATAAATAAAAATCAAATCTTTTAAAAAAAACTTATCCTCACAGTTCTGATGGCTAGAAATCTAAAATCAGGATGTTAGCAGGGTGTTCCCTTGTGTATGCACCCAGGGAGAATCCATTCCATGCCTCCTTGCTAACTTCTGGTGGCTATTGGCAATCCTTTGGCTGTGGGAATATCACGCCAGTCTCTTCTTGTGTATTCACATGACCTTTCCTGTGTCTCTCTGTCTCAAATATCTCTCCTTTCCGTGATAAGGATACCAGTCATTGGATTTAGGGTCTACCCTCCACACCAGAAAGATCTTAACCTTGAGATCTCTAACTAAATTACACTCACAAAGACTCTATTACATTCACAGGTACAGGGATTAGGACTTGGATATCAATTTAGCCCACTACCCCTGTAGTTTGGTTTTGCTGTTCTTGTCCCCGCCACGTTGTCTCTTGTTACTTGAACCTAAAGCTTGAATAGATTCTTTTTTTATTATTTTTTATTTTTGGCAAGACCAGTTTATAAATTAAAATGTCTGGTAGTCCCCCATTTTGAGATGTTAGCAGACTTGGTGATCACTGTCTGGATCCATTAATTAGGCTTTGCAAAATGGTGTATTCTGGTTCAAGCCATTTTCTCTCAGCCCGCTCATCTGGCATTTGCTTCCAGCACTCTGCCTACACTGCCCATGTCACACTTACAGCTTCCACATTGCTGAGCCCGCTGGTTCCCATCTGAGCCACACGTGGCCTCTACTGGATGGCACAGTGACACTAACTTGGTCACCTTTCTTTCACTTGACTTCCAGGAACTTTTTCTCAGGTCAACATAAACATGTAAACACAACAGTGATCGGGAGGAACACTTAATACGGATGTTAAGTTTGATAATAAGTAGAAAGGACATGTGGCGTGGTCGAAGCAGCAGCTAAAAGAGTCACAGTGGTTGCTTCCTGGAGAGAGATGGGCAGGAAATGGGGAGAGATGGAGGGGACCTGTGTTTTGTTAAAAGCTTTTTAGTGCAATTTGGCATTTTCAATAACATATCTATAGTATTTGGATAAAATTTTAAAAACCATTTTAAAAAATGCCTAGCAAATGTAGTGTTTTTATTTTGTCATAGTTATGCCTAGCAAATATTTACTTCTTATCCTTTAATGCCCTCGGACTGTTGTTTTCTGGGTTTGTCTGGTCTCTTTCAGAATGGCAGTTCGGAAAACCCTCATTCCTCCTCAGCCTCCTGAAGTGGCTAGCCCTCGAGTGGAAAGCTCTATGCGGAGTACATCTGGGTCACCTAGGCCTGCAGGGTGAGCACATAAATGTTATCACTCTTGGTTCCAACTGCACACAATTGAGGAGGAAAGAGTCTAACATGTGACAAATTTTACATAATTTGCCTGTGTGCATCTTTTTATATCCACATTCTAGCTGTGTGACCTGGACATATTTCTCAGCCTCTCTGATTCTTATTTATGAAATAGCCATACTTATAATATCTGCTTCATTGGATTCTTGTGTATTTAAATGAAATGATGCATTTAAAGTGTTTAGAACAGAGCCTGCCTCATAGTAAACACCCAGTTATCGTTGCTGTCAAAAATGGCATCGTGTCAGTAGTTAATACATGCTGCTTTCTTTGTTCTTCATTCCACCAGTAACACTATTTTGGGAAAGAGAGGCAATGTAAGAACATTTAAAGTATAAAGTTAAAATCATTGTCCTGTTCCCCACCCACTTTGCCAGTCCCACTAGCTAGAATTAATATTGATTGGTAACAGTATTAAGTATCTTTCTGAATCTTTTGTCTATGTACACAGGTAGATAGAGTCTTAAAAACAGGATCTTGCTGATTAGAGTGTTCTGTATCTTGCCATTTTTACTTCTGTCAGTAACAGCTTGCCATGTTAATGTATTTAGATGTACTTCATAAAACTTCATTCAAGAAGAAAATTATGAATGCCTTGAATGTGCCAGGTACTGTTTTAGAATCTGGGAATATAGAAGAGTGACTAAGACAAAGTGTCCATTCTCCTTAAGCTTATTTTCTAGTGGGTGTAGAGAAACAAATATGTGAAGGAAAAGGAGGCAGTGTGAAGGGAACGTAAAGCGATGGGAGGCAGAGGTGACACCATCCAGAAAGCCTTCTCTGAGCAGAGGTTGAAGGGCAGGAAGGAAGCGCCACATGCTGCCTGATGTCCAGCTGCATGAGTCAGAGCAAAGAGCGGGGCCAGGAATTATGTGGGAGGACATGCGGTCGTTACTTTACACAGTAGTGCAGAAAAGTACAAATAACCATTCAAGGGGCAGCTGTGAAAAATAATCATAATTGTAGGGGGTGGGATTGTACTTGCTCTAGGATCTTTAAAAACACTGAAAATACTCAAAACTCTCTCATTGTCAATTATATATAAGGAAGTGAAAAAAGTAGTAAAACTAACACTTGGTACACTGTAATTTAAACATGAGAAACATTGAGAACTAAAGTGTCTTCTAAAAACTAATCAAGAGTAGTTTGAACAGCGCTTGCCGCCTTCACATTGTGTAACTTGACGCAGAGCGACAGTCCTTCCATGTGTTGGTGAATTGTCATACTCCTTTCTGAGTTTCGGTCTGCTTCTAACATTGTATCCTGTATCTTTTCAGTGTTGGCAAATTGTCTCCAAGAGTTCGTTTAACGTGAAATTTTTTGCCAGCCTCACTTCTAGGGATATCTTCATCCTTTTTATCAAAACCCTCTACCGTAACTAACACGTGGAGTACAAGTGCACATTTCAAAGCAGAATCTTTTCACTGTGCTAGCAGCTTCATCAGATAGCTTAACATTAATTCGTTAAATTAAAGTTAATTAATTACTTAACTTTGAAGTAAACCAGCCTTTATTGGCCAGGAAAGGATTTGTTGTTTTGTTTTCATGGGTTTTTTTTTTCCCCCATTCTCCTTGAAATTGGCCTTTTTCTTTCATTGTGCCAGCTAACTTTACCACTTAGACCTGAATAGGATTGAATAGTCCTCAGTCCAAAGTAGAAGTCAATACTACATTTTGCCACAGCGGCTTTCTGTGCCCAGTGCAATTTAAACTAAAAGATGATAAGCGACTTTACCGTCTTTGTCGGTAAAGTCAAAGTCCAATTCATTGGATTCTGTCTGTGTGGTCCATGCCGTATCTTCATACAGGCCTAGCGCTTGCCCTGTCTTCTCTGCTGTTGCTGGTTTCAAATCTTCTAATCACATCCAATTTCACTTCCAGAATGACTGTTTTTTTCTCTGCATTTTTATCTGTGTTGGCCAGTTTTTGCTCTCTGTCATCCATTATTATAAAATTTCACCTGGGTTTGTTTCTGGGAAACAAGAGACTGCACAGCTCCACACTTTGCTGTCCGTATAAACTGAATAACAGATTCAGTAACCAGTCATGGACATATTTCGAAGGAAGTGATGTGATTGGTCATAGATCCTGATGCACATCTGTTAGTTACATAGTGATTTATGGACTGAGGAGGCAGCAGCAAAGTTTGCATAAAATTGCTTAAAGTTTATATAACTACTCACAGTTAATATTATAGTGAGTGGTAGCTCAAATTTGAACTGCGTTGGTGGGAGGCTGGTATAATGTAGTTACACATATATACGTACGATTCACACACTGCACAAAGTCAGGACTATCTATATGTTAGGTATATACAAGGAACAGCAAGAGAAACCAGCCTAGAACGAAAGGAGAGTTGCACAGCATGGTTCAGAGATATAACTGAGGGCCAGATGATGTAGGGCTTTGTGGATCATTCAGTGTCCTTTCGATTTTATTCTGGGTAAGACTGAGAGCCATCAGAGGTCTAAGGCATAGGAGTGACATGATTTGACTTTTTTTTACAAGAACTGCTCTGGCTACTGTGCTAGGAATAAACTGCAAGGAAGTAAGAGTGGAAGCAGGGAGACCAAGTGAGAAATAATACAACCTTAGACTATCATAGAGGCATGGACCACTGCGGAGGTAGTAAAAGTCTTCAAAAGAGTTCAGATTCTGGTTGTATCTTGAAGGTACAGCTGACAGAATTTTCTGACAGAAAGGGAGAAGTCCGGCTAGTAGGTTTTGCCTGAGCGACTGCAGATAAGGAATTATTCTTTCTGAAGTAAGGAAGCCTATGGGAATAGAAGAGAAAAAACTTTTTTCTTTAAAAAAAATTTTTTAATGTTTATTTATTATTGAGAGACAGAGCGTAAGCAGGGGAGGGGCAGAGATAGAGGGAGACACAGAATCTGAAGCAGGTTCCAGGCTCTGAGCTGTCAGCACAGGGCCTGACGCGGGGTTTGAACTCACAAACCGTGAGATCATGACCTGAGCTGAAGTCAGACACTTAACCAACTGAGCCACCCAGGCACTCCGAGAGAAAAAACTTTTTAAGTTTAGTTCTAAATATTTTACTTTTGTGATCTCCAGGTGGTTAGACACAGCCAAGTGGAGATATCAAATGTATAGTTGGACATAAAATTCTGAAGTAGATACAGCCCTAGAATTGAAGATAGAGGTCTATGCTGGTGATTAAGTTTTGGCAGATACATGTTTCTAACACCGTGAGAGTGGAAGAGAGCCCATCAACAGTGAGTATAGAGAATAGACCTGGTACAAAGACCACGTGTTCAGACATGTCCTTTTAGGAGATCAGAAAAACGAAAAACCAGAAAAAGAGACTGTATTCCTATTTCTTTACTGTGTGATGTTCTCAGAAGTGTTGGTGCCTCCATTAGTCCTCCATTAGTCTCCACATTGTTGGATACTGAACTTTACAAATTTAATACATTATCTTTGTTTTTCAAGTGTTTTTTGTTTGTTTGTTTGTTTGTTTTTAAGTAGCACTAGAGTTAACTTTTAAAGCGCTGGGAAAAAAATACAGTAACTGAAGCATCTGTGACATACAAAAGTACATTCCTTGTAAGCAACTGTATGTGCAGAAACTTAGGTGAGCAGGGGCTATTTGCAGAGTCTTTCCCGGACTTAATATGGTTCCGAGGTAGATTGTGGAGGTAGGGCCCCGCGCATGCAGGCACCCAGATGGCCTTCCTTGCAGTGGGCAGTCTGTTTCTGTGCCACCTGAAAGAAGGGAGCATTTGGACGGTGAAAAATAACTAGCTGAAACCAGGGCAGTCTCCCCACACTCCCACGCCCAAGTGAAAGGAATCTCATGGAAATTGCTGCTTTTAGGAATAGCCCACTTCATTCACTGATGAGTAATAAAAGGATATTCATGTGAAGATAACTAAAATTAAAACGTAGGAAAAGAGCAACAAAATACACTCATTTGTTCAGTAAGAACATGCACCAGAAAAGTGTTACAGAATAAGTGTGAAACTTATTTTAAAATTCTGACTGTGAATTTAAATTACTTAATGACGTTAGCACCACCTCACTGATGGAAAACACACAAAGGATGAAATGCAGACTAAGTGACAGGACATAAAGGGATGACATGTGAAGGGATAGAACTCAGTAAAGATCTAGAAGAAACCACAGAATGAAGGTAAAATTAAAATAGAAAACCGTGTAGACATAGAGGATAGAAATGGAAGAAGCAAAATTAAAAAAAAAAAAATTTAATGTTTATTTTTGACAGAGAGAGAGAGAACATGAGCAGGGGAGGGGCAGAGAGAGAGGGAGACACAGAATCCGAAGCAGCCTCCAGGCTCTGAGCTGTCAGCATAGAGCCTGACGCAGGGCTCAAACTCACAGACTGCGAGATCATGACCTGAGCCGAAGTTGGACGCGCAACCAACTGAGCCACCCAGTTGCCCCGAAAAAGCAAAATTTTTAAAAGAAATAAATATAAAACAAAAACCATACAAAATATACTATGATACAAGATCAAACATATACATGTCAACATCTCAGAAACCAATATGTGAGTTAAAAGTAAGGATGTGTTAATGTTGTCATTAATTATTTTTAAGTGCTACACGACATGGGTGTATAATTACTGACAGCTTAGATTCAGTGAAACACTGCAGTAGAGTGGTGTTGTGTGGAGATAGTGGAGGGTTAAGGGAGGGAACAAGAGTTGCCAGTACATCCTTTGAAACATGAACGTATCACTGGGGCACCTGGCTGGCTTGCGCAGAGCATGCGACTCTTGATCTTAAGATTATGGGTTCAAGCCCTACATTGGACATAGAGCTTAAAAAAAAAAGAAAATGAAACATGACTGTATTACCAATTCCAAGCCAAAACATTAAGGAAGATTAAAATATAAAATGGGGGAGGGGGTAGCACCTGGGTGGCTCAGTCAGTTAAGCGTCTGACCAGCTCAGCTCATGATCTCTTGGTTCATGAGTTCGAGCCCCGCGTCAAGCTCTGTGCTGACGGCTCAGAGCCTGGAGCCTGCTTCGGATTCTGTCTCCCTCTCTCTCTGCCCTTCCTCTGTTCACACTCTGTCTCTCTGTCTCTCAAAAATAAACATTAAAAAGTTTTCTTTTAATAGAGAGGCACCTGGGTGTCTGAGTCAGTTGAACGTCTAACTTCAGCTTGGGTCATGATCTTGCGGTTCATGGGTTCGGGCCCTGCATCTGGCTCTGCTAACAGCTTGGCGCCTGGGTCCTGCTTCGGATTCTGTGTCTCCTTATCTCTCTGCCCCTCTCCCAGTCATGCTCTGTCTCTTTCTCTCAAAGATGAATAAACATTAAAAAAATTATTTTAATGTTATAAAATAGATAACAGATTTAGAAAGTAAATCCAAAAGCTGTTAAAATAAATTTAAAATATGAACTTTAAAACAAATCACAGTACTAATTCATCCTCAGACTCTCCCCGAAACCTATAGAAATTCTCCAAATACAGGCAGACCTATCAGATCTCTGTCAGTTCCATTTTTTTCTAGTTTACATCCCTCCCAACTTAAAGCCTTGCTTCCACCTACTCCAATCTTCACTGGTTGCTCTCTGGACTCGGTGCCCAGCTGTTATCCCTTGTGTTTCCATTGTCCTTCATGGTCTGAATTCCCTTCATCTCATCCCTGGTGACGTATATTTCCTTTTTTCTTGATTTACTTTCTGATTTGTTAGAGCATCTCTTTTGCAGCAGACAAACAGTACGTAAGATGTCAATTTTTGACCCTTTGCAAATCAGAAAATGTCCTTTTTCTGCCCTTACTCTTTTTGTTTTTATTTGTAGCAAGAATTACTATCAAACTCCATTCATGGGGCGCCTGGGTGGCGCAGTCGGTTAAGCGTCCGACTTCAGCCAGGTCACGATCTCGCAGTCCGTGAGTTCGAGCCCCGCGTCAGGCTCTGGGCTGATGGCTCAGAGCCTGGAGCCTGTTTCTGATTCTGTGTCTCCCTCTCTCTCTGCCCCTCCCCCGTTCATGCTCTGTCTCTCTCTGTCCCAAAAATAAATAAATGTTGAAAAAAAAAAAATTTTTTTTAAACTCCATTCACTGGGCCACGGACCCTTGTGGTGGTAGCGAAAGACTTGCCCCTCATGTGGTACACTACCTACACTTGTGAGTTCATTGGCCAGCCAGTGGCCTCAATCCAAGCTCTAACAGTGGGCAGGGCCATCACTCTGGAGTCTAAGTCTCCTTTCTCTCTGTTGTTGAGATTAGGTAAATTATATTGATCTGTCCTCAACCCCACTGATTCTATCTCCACTGGGCTCCTGAGAATGTCCAGTGAGTATGTTTGGTCAGTTATTGTTTTTCACTTCTGTAATTTAAATTTGGAACTTTTTATAACTTTGATTGCTTTGCTGAGATTTTTCTGGTTTTTTTATCTTTTAAATTTGTTTTTCATCTTTTGAATTTGTCATTGCTTGTTGAAGCACTTTTATGATCTCTACGTCCTTGTCAGATGCTACCCGACATCATTCATCTCCCGTTCAAGTTGTGATTTTCTTGGCTCTTGGTTAGACGAGTGGTTTTCTGTTTGGACCTGGACCTTTATGGTCTTAGAAGACCCTGGAGTTTATTTCTAGCTTAATGTTTTGGCAGTCCTCCTCTCACATGGCCACAACTGGGGAAGGGAAAGCATTGCCTTCTCACTGCCAAGTGGAGAGTTGAAGGCCAGGTTCCCTGCTTGACCTCTTTTGACACCACTTCAATAGTGAGATGGCAGAAAGAGAATCACGCTGCCTTATTACAGCCTGGCAAGTGTGGAAGTCTAGGTTCTCCACAGCCTTTGCCGGAGAGCGTGGGAATTGGGACCACAGTCATTTCTGTGGTGTTTCACTGGGAGAGCAGTTATTGTCTAGAAGTCTCCTGTCTTGCTCAGCTGCTCCTGCCTTGGTTCCTTGAGCAGACTTTTCTTGGGATTTTTGTCTGTGCCCTTTGACATTTCTGTATTATGGCCTTCCAGGACCCAGACTGGAGCACAGTCAGAAAGGAAACCCAGGGAACTCACTGCTATGTCTTCCTTTGGTCCTGAGCGCCCTAGCCAGTCTGCCTTCATCTCTCAGCAGCTGTTTTGTTGCTTTTATATGTAATACTCATGATTTCAGCTATACTTAACTAGGAAGAATATGGAAAAGTATGTCCAGGCCATCTTTCCATAAACAGAATTCCTGCTTACACTCTTAAATAATACAATGGCTGGGAGAAGTTTAAATTGAAAATCTCTTTTTCTTTGCAGGCGATATCTTCAACTTTATCTCATAGCATTCTTTTTTGGAGTTCTTAATATGAAAACCTGTAAATGTAGAACAAAATAGAGAACACAGTATTATTCAAATAGATTTAACTTTTAGTATTTTGCCATATATTCCCTTTTTTGGTGCGATCAAATTACAGAATTTCACTTTTAAGTAATTCCTTGGGGGGTACCTTGACTGGCTCAGTTGGTAGAGCATGTGACTCTTGATCTCTGGGTCATGAGTTCAAGTCCCACATTGGGTGTGGAGTCTACTTAAAATTTTTTTTTAATATATATATATTCGTGCATTTTGACAATTTAATTATGTGTCTAGGTGTGGGTTTTTTCAGCTTTTCCTACACAAGTTGGTTGATTGATGTTTTTCATCAAATCTGGGGAGTCTTTGGCGCAGTTTCTTCAGATATTGTTTCTGCCCCATTCTCTCTTTGCTTCTGGGACTCCCATTATGTATGTGTATGTTGGTATAGTTATTGCTGTCCCAAAGATCTCTGAGGCTCTGTTTGTTTTTCCTCCTGTGTACCCCCCCTTTTTTTAAGTTTTTTTTTTTTAAATGTTTGTTTATTTTTGAGAGAGAGAGAGACAGAGCATGAGGAGAAGAGGGGCAGAGAGAGAGGGAGACACAGAATCCGATGCAGGCTCCAGGCTCCGAGCTATCAGCACAGAGCCCGACACGGGGCTCAAACTCACGAGCTGTGAGATCATGATCTGAGCTGCAGTCAAATGCTTAACCGACTGAGCCACCCAGGCACCCCCTTACCCCTTTTTATAGTTTCTCAGACTGGATAATCTCAATTGACCTATGTTTGAGCTTATTGATTCTTTCCTATGCCTGCTGAAATATAGTTTTTTTTTTCCAACTGCTATATATATATATGTGTGTGTGTGTATATATATATATACACATATACATATATATATGTACACATATACATATATATATATTTTTTTTTTATAAATAATCTCTTTGCCCAATGTGGGGCTCCAACTCATGACCCCGAGATCAAGAGTCACATGCTGTACCAACTGAGGTAGCTGGGTGCCCCAGAGATACACTTTTGAGTCTTGTTAGTGATTTTTTGTTTTCTTTTCAACTCTTATATTTTTCAAGTGCAGAATTGCTTTTTGGTCTTTTTTTTAATAATTTCTGTCTCTTTATTAATCTCAGTTTGCTGAGACATGATTTTTAGGCTGTTCTTATAACCATGATCTCCTTTAGTTCTTTAAACATATTTACAATAGCTAACTTAAATTCTCTGACTAGTAAGCCTAACACCTGTGCATCCTTAGTGACCGTTTTATTGCTTCCCCCCGCCATGTTCAAACATTGCTTTGTTTCTTTACATACCTCAGAATTATTGTTGAAAACTTGACATTTTAAACAGTGTGCGGCAACTCTGGAAATCAGATTCCCACACTTCCCTGGGGTTTGTTGTTGCTGCTGGGGTTTGTTGTTGGGTTTTGGTTGTTTAGGGACTTTTGTAAAATAATTCTTTAAAATCACTGTCTTTGTCTAGAGTGGCCACTGAATACACTCTTAGCTTTGTAGTCATCTAATGATTAAACCGATTTCCTCGAATGCCTGAATGCCTGGAACCAGTAAGTCTCTGTGTTTGCTAAGGGCCTTGTGTGTCTTGGGGTAGCCCATCAACACTGAGGCAGGCGGTTTTACATCTCTTTTTTCTTTTCGCTTACACAGAGCCAGAGGTGAGAACCTGTGTCCTTCTTGGTTCTTTCCTGGGCTCTGCACAGCCCAAGGTACGCACACAGTCCTACATGTATATATTGCTTCCTGAATTTGCCAGAAATACGTTGGAGCTTTTTGAAGCCCCTGTGGACATTTCATTCTCCAAGTTTTCCTTTAAAGCTTTTTGGGTAGCTTATTGTTTGCCCCACTTGTTACCATCCTATCAGTTAGCTGGGAAGCTGATCACTTGTGTCTGATTTGTTCCAGTACTCTAGAAGGAAAAGGTGTTCACACTGAGCAGGTCTGGTAGATAAGACAGTCTTGCAAATGGGAGCAACCAGTTTGTATAATGGTAGTTCTCTGGTCAAGAGAGTTTGAAGGGCCTCTAGCCCCTCTGGTAGCTGCCAGGCTGCTGGTTTTTGCTGTAAGCATGGACTGGTGGTTAGCAAGCCTGCCATTGGCGGTGGAAAGGGAGAGAGAGAAATAGGGCAGGGGCGCCTGGGTGGATCAGCGGATTAAACATCCGACTTCAGTTCAGGTCATGATCTCATGGTTCGTGGATTTGAATCCCGTATCAGGCTCTCTCCTGTCAGCACTGAGCCCACTTCAGATCTGTCCCCCTCTCCCTCTGCCCCTCCCCTGCTTGCACACGTTCTCCTACACGCTCTCCCATTCTCTCTCTCTCTCTCTCTCTCTCTAAAAAAAAAAAAAAAAAAAAAAAACAGTTAAAAATAGGGCAAGTTAAACATCACAGAGTTTATTGGTCTTACTGAGGTTTGGCTGATTTTCTTGAAAAATTTTGCTACATTGTTCATTTCCAGAGTTCTGAAAACATTGTTAATGCCAAGTTTTTGTTGCTTTTATGAAAGAGAATTTTCAGAGATCATTACTCCCACATTAATTCTCTTTAATTCCAGAATAATCTTTTCCTGTACCCCACCTTTATTTACTTATTTTGAAATAATTTAAGACTCACAAAAAGTTATAAAATAGTGCAGAAAGTTCCCATGTACCCTTACCCAACTTCCCCCAATGATTACGTCTTACATAACCCTCGTATTTTTTCAAAGTGAAAAAATTGGCATTAGTACAATGCTGTTGACCAACTACAGACCTTATTAAAATGTCACCAGTTTTTTCCCCCCTTTGGTGTATATTTGAAATCTCATCCATGAATAGATTTATATAACCATTATCATGATCAGATTGTGAACCTCTTTTGTTGCCACAAAGATATTCCCTTATTCACAGTCATACCTTTCCCGCAAACCTAATAATACCTTGCCACTTAGCTGTGCCTCACCAGAATTTTTTCATTTTGAGAGTTTTATGTAAATGGAATCTCAAATTAAATATATACTCTATATATGTAATATATGTATTTTTTCATACCTAATGATGCTGGCTTATTTTTTCACCAAATGTTGTACTTTTGAGATCCATCCAAATTGTACTATGTATCAGTAATTTCTTCTTTTTAGGGTGAGTAATGTTACATCACATGGGTATACCCGTATGCTTATTTACCCGTTTGCTTATTGAAGTTCATTGGGATTGTTCTGGTTTGGGGTTATTAGAAATAAAGCTGCTATGAACATTCAGGTACAACTTCCTTGGTAGACATATATTTTCACTTCTCTGGGATAAAAATCCCAAGAGTATAGTTGCTAAGTTACATGGTCCATGTATTTTTCATTTTATAAGGAACTTCCTAACTGTTTTGCAGACTGGCTGTACCATTTCAAATTTCCACCGGCAACATGTGAGATCCTTGTATCCTAAAACCTTGCTAACCTCATTTATTAGTGCTAGGAGGTTTTTGGTATATCAAGTTGCTCTACATCCTTTCCTGTGCTTGCTATTATAAAATCTTAAGTTTTATTTTCACCGTCTGATTGGGGTGTGGTAGGATATCATCAAGACTTTAATTTGCACGACTCTAATGGCTGATGGTATTGAACATCTTTTCATGTGCCTGTTTGCCTCCTGGATATTTTCTCTAGTGTTTGTTCCTTATTCATATAAGTTTGCTCCTTATTCATGTTGTCTTCTATTGAGACTGTATGTTTTCCCAGTATTGAGTTTACAGAGTTGTTTATATATTGTGAATATCATTCTTTTATCATAGATAATAATGTGTTTTGGTTTGTTTGTCTTAACCATTTTTAAGTGTACATTTCATCGGTGTTAAGCATATTCTCACTCTCGGGCAGCCCTCTCCAGATCTATGCAGAACTGCAACTCCCTATGCCTATTATTCAGCCACTTCCATTTTCCCTCCTCCCAGCCCACAGGGTCCACTGTTGTACTTTTCTTTTTTCAGTGAATTTGACTACTCTGGGTACCTCATGTAAGTGGAATCAACATAATGTGTTTCACAAATGTTTTTTTTTTCAGTCTGTGCCTTGTCTTTTACTTCTTAAAGTGGTCTTTAGCAAAGCAAAAGTCTTAATTTTATTTTCTTTTTTTTGGCAAAAGCCTTTACTTTGCTAAAACTCAATTTATCATTTTTTTCTTTGGAGTGTACTTTTGGTATCATGCCTAAGAACTCTTGACTAAATCCTGGGGGGAGGGAGTTATATTTTTACAAAACTTTTATAGTTTTACATTTTAAACTCAGATTTATGATCCATGTGGAATTCAATTTTGTATATGGTATGAGATTTGGTTTGATGTTGAATTTTTTGCCTATGGAAATCCAGTTGTTTTTGGCCTTGAACTTGAGGGGGTACTTTTCATACCTTGAAAAGTACTGCTTTTCATATCCTGAATTTTCAGCATTAGTATGTAAACCTTTACAGCTATTAAATGAAATATTTTACTGGGACACCTGGCCAGCTCTGTCGGTAGAGCATGTGACCCTTGATCCTGAGTTCGAGCCCCATGCTGGCTGTAGTGATTATTCAAAAATAAAGTCTTTAAAAATATTTTTTTTACTTTAAAAAGTAATGTTTAAGAAGAATTTGTAATGACATGAGGAACTACTTCTGATAAAACTGAAAAAAATAGGATATATAGTTTTTTTTCTAATTTTTTTTTAATGTTCATTAATTTTTTGAAAGAGAGACAGAGCATGAGCAGGGGAGGGGCATAGAGAGAGGGAGACACAGAATCTGAAGCAGGCTCCAGGCTCCAAGCTGTCAGCACAGAGCCCATTGTGGGGCTCGAACTCATGAGAACCACAAGATCATGACCTGAGCCGAAGTCGGACAGTTAACCGACAGAGCCACCCAGGTGCCTCAGATAAACAGTTTTAAACATGAAATGTATAGCTACTTTAGAGGCCTGAAGTATTCTGGTAAAATAGCTGGAAAGTTGTGATGCCTCTGGGTAAGGGGCTGGGTATGTGAAGTGGAAGAAAATTATCTTCAATTTGTATTCTTTTGAATCATTACCATGTGTGTGAGCTTCCTCTTCTATAAGAAATAGGTTTACAAGAAACTACAGACAAAGTGAGTATGATTGTGATTTCAAAACAAAACTTCATAAGGCAACATGTGCATTAAGGAATTGGGGGAGAAAAAAGACTAATGTAGTAAAAGTTCTTTGACTTTTGATGATGTGACTTTAAGTGAATGCTATTTTCTAAGTTAATTTTATCACTGCTTATAAAATTTGGTAGGGTGGGCCCAGGTGGGGATATTTTTAAAACTTACCTTAAAGTTCAATATCTAGAATCAAACTAATAGAGTTAGGGTTGTGCTGTGCATTGTACAAAAAGAACTGGACAAACACCCATCCTCCGAGATGTTTGCTACATTATCTTCATTTTCGTGTTTCAGTGCCAAGCCTAAGTCAGAAATCCACGTTTCAATGACCACTCCAGTCACTGTGTCCATGGAGACCGTGTCCAGTCAAAGCAATGACCAGCCCACCATTGCAGTCCCTCCCACGGCTCAGCAGCCTCCACCGACCATCCCAACCATGATCGCAGCCACGAGCCCCCCTTCACAGCCAGCCGTCGCCCTCTCAACCATTCCCGGAGCGGTCCCCGTCACTCCTCCTGTCACTACCATCGCAGCTGCCCCTCCGCCATCAGCCGCTGTGGCCGGCAATCTCTCCTCTGTGTTGGGCCCTCCGGTACCTGAGATAAAAGTTAAAGAAGAAGTGGAGCCAATGGACATCATGAGGCCGGTCTCTGGTAGGTTCATTCCCAGAGCACTCTTCATTGGCACGTGACACTCCTTGGGCCGGACTCCTGGGACCCTCAGCTGCAGAGCCCGATCCCTTAGGGTACACTGTTTGCATTTCGTTCCTTTTAAGAAAGAGAAGACTCCCTAAGAAGGCTCCTTTTGAAAACAACCCATTTTTGCTTCCCTTTTAGCACTAATTTTCTTTCTTCAACAGAATCATGAAAAGGATTAACATTTCTCCAAGAATATCCTGAACTAGAGCTTCTGTGGCTATCTGTTGTATTTTCTTTTCCATTTCTCATTTTGGTTTCTGAGTCTTATCTCTTTTTTTTCTTAATGTAGTTAAAACATTGCCAGTGTTACTTATTTATTTATTTTGGAAAAATTGATCATTACTTTCAGTAATGTTACTGTTTATCTCTTTCGGATTTTTCTTTGTTATCTCCTTCCTCTACTAAATTTCAGATTAGTTTTTTTTTTTCTAGTTTCTTGTGGTATAAGGTTTATTTGAACTTTTTTCTTAATACAAACATTTATAGCATTAAAAAAATAAAAATAGAAAAAAATAAAATAAAATAAAATAAAAAATAAAATTAAAGATAGAAAATAAGGGTCAAGATAAATCAAGCCAAGGGCTAATTATCTAACAGTTTATTCCCTGCCAGTTTGTGTTGCCTTATTATGCAGTGAAGTAAGATCTATGTTGTTGAAAATACTCTCTTGATAAACTTACATGTGATTAGTTAAATCTTGAAATTACTCGCTACTTTCTTTCCCTCCTCTCCTTGACTCTGAACTTCCAGTGTGTGAAATGCAGGTCACTTTGGAGGTTTTCTGATTGTTTGTATACTTGTTAATAATTTATCGGGGAACGTTGCTTCCCCCGACTGCAAAAATAACATATCATGTACAGAATTTACGAAATGCCGATAAAGCCCAGGTGGAAGGCAAGTCATTTTGTACTCCCGTTACCGGGCGTTGCCCTCTTAGCATTTTGGCATAAAGGCCTCCATCCTCCATGCTGTTTGTTCAGTAAGGGGTGTGGTTGTGCTGTGTCTGCAGTTATTAAACCTGCTGTTTATTTGTATTTAGTATGCCATGAAATATTCTTCTTACCCATTATTTTATATATATAATATCCACAATGTTATTCTTATCCACATTCAGCCTCAGTACTCCCATTGAAAGACACCGTGGATAACCCAGCGGGAAATTAAATGTTTTCCATTTTACTGTTCTCTCTTGATTTGGATAGTTCCTCTTACCTCTCTGTACTGGAAAACTGATGGTAATCCTGCCTCAAATTGTAGGGCTTGACACCAGGTACTGTGACACATTCTTGTACAAAACAAGTACATCTCCATCCTCTTGGAGCTTACGTTTTAGCAGGGGAGAGAAACAGTTAAGAAAAGCAATGACAGATACAGGCATACCTCAGAGAAATTGTGGGTTCATATCCAGACCACCACAATAAAGCAAGTATTGCAGTAAAGTGAGTATCACGGCGCCTGGGTAACTCAGTCAGTTGAGTGGTTGACTCTTGATTTCAGTTCAGGTTATGATCTCACTGTTTGTGAATTCAAGCCCCACATCAGGCTCTGTGCTCACAGCACGGAGCCTGCTTCAAATCTTTTGTCTCCCTCTCTCTGCCTCTCCCCTACTTGCATGCACAGTCTCTCAAAGAAATAAATGCTAAAAAAATTATTTTTGATTAAAAAAATAAGGGACGCGTAGGTGGCTCAGTAGGTTAAGTGTCCAACCTCATGATCTTGAGGTTCATAGGTTCAAGCCCCGTGTCGGACTCTGTGCTGACAGCTCAGAGCCTGGAGCCTGCTTCAGATTCTGTGTCTCCCTCTCTGCCCCTCCGCCACTTGTACTCTGATTGTCTCTCAAAAATAAACATTTAAAAAATAATAATAATAAAGTAAAATGAATATCACAGTAAATCAAGTCAAATGAATTTTATGTAAAAGTTATGTTTACACAATAAGTGTGCAATAGCATTAGGTCTTTTTTTTTTTTTTTAATGTTTATTTATTTAAGGGAGCGTGCACTCACAAGCAGGGGAGGGGTAGAGTCAGTGCAGAGCCTGACACGGGGCTCCATCCCAGAAACCATGAGATCATGACCCAAGCCAAAATCAAGAGCCAGACACTTCACCAACTGAGCTGTCCAGGCACCCTGTGATAGCATGATGTCTTTAAAAACAATATACATACCTTAATTTAAAAATACTTTATTGCTGGGGCATATGGGCTGCTCAGTCATTTAAGCATCCAGCTCAGGTCGTGATCTCACCATTCGTGAGTTCGAGCCCCACATGGGGTTCTCTGCTGTCAGCATGGAGCCCACTTTGGATCCTCTGTCCACCCTGTCTCTTTGCCGTTGCCCTCCCCCCACTCATTCTCTCGCTCTCTCTCTCTCTCTCTCTCAAAATAAACTTTTAAAAAAAATACCTTATTACTAACAAATGCTAACCATCATCTGAGCTTTCAGTGAGTCATGATCACTGATCACGATCACCATAACAAATATAATAATAATGAAAAAGTGTTAACAAAATGTGACACAGACACAAAGCAAGCAGATGCTATTGGGAAAACGGTGCTGGTAGACTTGCTTAACACAGGGTTGCCACAGAGCATCAATTTTCAAAAAGCACAGTATCTGCAAAGCACAATAAAGTGAGGTGTGGCTATGTGAGGGAAAGTCGGAGCTATGAATTTAAGAAGAGTTTTAAAGGGAGGGCCTCACTGAGGAAGTCATCTTTGAATAGAGGCATTAAAAAGATGAAGTGCCAGCTGTTCGGATATCTGGAAAAGGAGCACTCCAGGCCTGAGGAACATGCCTAGTGTCCTCCATAGCAGAGACGGTTCAAGCAGACAGTCCAGGGATAGTACTGGACTCCATAGGATCAGAGATCCAAGGTCCTACCACCCCTAGTTTGACCCTCATGCTTTAGATTCAAGAGAGCTGCTAGAACTCCAGCTATCGTATCTGAGTTCCAGGATGACAGAAGACAAGGAGTAGAAGGTCACACCTTCATTTAAGGACACTTATAAAAAATGCTACAAAACACTTCTGTTTTCATTTCATATGGCCACACCCATCTATAAAGGAGGCTAGTAAATAGTCTTTCAGCTGAGTGGCAGAGTGCCCGTCTACAGGTGTAAGGGTCCTCATTTAAGGATGGTGAAATCATGACGTATTAGGGAGCAGTCGGCACCCTCTGCACAAGTAAGGTGCTTAGCACACTACCAGCCACATAGGAAGCTTCAGTAAATGTTACTTCTCTTTTCTGTCTTAGCCATTCTCATCGGTTGCAAATCCAGTGAAGCTACCCATAATGCATGGGTTCTCTCACACACGTATGTGCTCTTCTTCCTATGACAGCAGTTCCCCCCCTGGCTACCAGCACTGTGTCTCCATCTCTCGCATTGCTGGCTAACAACCTGTCCATGCCTACAAGTGACCTACCACCTGGTGCCTCTCCAAGGAAAAAGCCTCGAAAGCAACAGCACGTGATTTCTACAGAAGAAGGGGATATGATGGAGACGAACAGCACTGACGATGAGAAGTCCACTGCCAAGAGTCTTTTGGTGAAGGCTGAGAAGCGCAAGTCTCCACCCAAGGAGTATATTGGTAATGGTCACTTGGGCTAGCTATTGTCACGTGAAGCTTTCCCACTTAAGTCGGGAGTCCATCCCCGAGGCTGTTCCCATAATCCTTCTTAAAGTTACATCTTGAGGATTCTTGACAATATATAATAAGTTATTTAATGTCTTCCTTTTCTTTTCTTCTGAATAGATGAAGAAGGTGTGAGGTATGTCCCAGTGCGTCCAAGACCTCCCATTACTTTGCTCCGTCACTATCGGAACCCTTGGAAAGCTGCTTACCACCACTTTCAGCGGTACAGTGATGTCCGGGTCAAAGGTTAGTTTCCCCAGAAACATCCATTGTGAATGCATGAAATTGGTGTCACTTGACTGTATGGTAATCATAGTAGAGTAGAAAGACAGAATTACAGTTTTCTAGTTTCCAGAAAACCCAGGGGGTGACACAGTGACCTCCTTCGCCCCCAGGGTAGTTACGGAAAAGCTTTATTGTTATTGGACATAGTCCACATTAGTCCCTAGGATGCTGAGAGATACATTGTAAGCCCCAGGAAGTTTATTTTCCAGAACACCTTTTGTTTAACATGTGAAGCTCCTGAAATGGTCTAGGGCAAGCCTTCAGTAAACATTTTGTTGTGGTTGTACTTGAGAATTACATTTTCATAAACCCACATATAGTAAAAATAGCCGATAGTACTTGCAAATATCTGCAAATATTTCTACGAGACGGTAGACTTTAAAAGCATCATTAATCTCCGGTATAATCATGGCACAGAGAAGTGTAAGTTTTCAGAGAATTGATCACATTTCCCCTTCCCTCAAATAAATTCTACTTGGAAACATCTCTGATGGTTTCCTTGAATCCTCAAGATGAATCAGATGGTATGGACTATAATGTCTGCGAGCAGGGGTAAAGCTTCTGATAGTTCAGTCTCTGAAGGGAACTCCAGAGGTGGCTGCATGTCCAGCAGTTCTTATGAGTGGACTTTGAGGTCTGGAAAGAGGCTCGATTTCCAGATACCAGAGAGTGATGGCCTTTGGTGGAAGCAGGGAGTGGCCCAGTAATAAACATCTCTTCACGGCACAGGAGTTCCATGTCATAGCAGGAAAATATTGTAAAGTATAGCCTGATAACATTTATGCCATACGGAAGGATTGTTACTACTGCCTGGGACTCGCTGTGCAAAAATTTATCTCAGGAATGGTAATCTGACCACTGAAAGTGTTGATCCAGATGGTCTCTTGACTATTAAACTTTATTGATCTACTTTGCCCAAGCTTTAAAATCATGTTCATATAAATAAATCAAGATGGAATATTGAAAATTGGTCAGGTAATTCACAGGAAGAAGAAAAAAAGAACAATAAGCAACACAGGAAACAAACTCACGATTAGTAGTGGAAGTTCTAGACACGCCATAAGTCAAGGAAGAGATAAAAAGACTATATGGGTTGGAAAAGAATAAATAAAACTATCTCTGTTTGCAAGTGACATCATTGTCTACATAGAAAATCTCAAGGATTCCATAAAAAAAACTCCTGGAAGTAGTAAATGAGTTCAGCAAGGTCGCAGAATACAATGTCAACACACAAATCAATTGTAATTTTAGATACAATTTTATACTAAGATTGTAATTTTCGTATAAATCTAGCAAAACATACATGTTTGCTAATAACTATGAAATGCTGACTAAAGAGATCTGAATATCTGTGGTTTGTGAGTTTGAGCCCCACATTGGGCTCACTGCTGTCAGCCTTTCAGCACAGAGCCCACTTTCGATCCTTTGGCCCCCTCTCTCTGCTCCTCCCCCACTTGCCCTCTCCCAAAAATAAATATTAAACAAAAATGATCTGAATAAATGAAGAGACATGCAGCATTCATGGATTTGAAACTCAACATAAGATGTCAGTTTTCCCTAGATCAGTAGGTTTGTTTGATACAGTTCCTAACAGTCTCACAGAAAGATTTTTGTAGACATAGTAAATCTTATTCTCAACTTTACATGAAAGGTATAAAAAGTAGAATAGCTAAAATAATCTTGAAAAATAAGAGAAATCGTTTTTTCTGCTATTAAAGCATATAGTTTATCTATAGTAGTTTAAACAGGGTGGTATTTGCAGAGGAATATACATGTAAGTGCCTGGAATGGAATAGAAAATGCAGAAATAGACCCACACAAATATGCTTAACTGATTTTTGACCAAATGGAAAAATAATTAAGTGGAGGAAGGAGAATCTTCTTATTTTTAACAAATGGTGGTGGACATCCATAAGTGTAAAAAAAGAGAGAGAAATAGCCTCAACTTAATCCTCACACCTTATACAAAAGTTAACTCAAAGTGGATAATAGATTTAAATATTAAATGTAAAACTATAAAACTTTTAGAAGAAAACCTAGGATAAAGTCTTCAGGACCTAGGGCATGGTGAACAGCTCCTAGACACGACACCAAAAACACTGTCCACAAAAGGAAAGGAAAATAAATTGGACTTAATAAAAACTTATCACTGAAAGACTCTGTCAGGATAAAAAGATAAACTATAGACCAGGAGAAAATACTAGCAAACGACATATCTGATAAAGGGTTCATATCTAGAATATATGTATTAGGAACTTTCAATACTTAACAGTAAATAAAAACAATAATCCAATTAGAAAATGGACAAAGGCATGAAGAGACACTTCACCAAAGAGGATAACACGGATGGCATGCACAAAAAGATGTTCAAGGGGACAGAAATTTCCAGTCTTTAAGTGGGATCTACACATAGAGACTTTCTTACAAAGTGTACTTTGGTGGGGAAAAGAGTAACTTTACAGTGGACACAC
The DNA here is from genome assembly GCF_018350155.1 of Leopardus geoffroyi. Taxonomy (NCBI): domain Eukaryota; kingdom Metazoa; phylum Chordata; class Mammalia; order Carnivora; family Felidae; genus Leopardus; species Leopardus geoffroyi. The sequence goes on from NC_059328.1 coordinate 111,096,195, forward strand.
CCTACAAACACCATCTCAGTCAGGTGTTCAAGGTCAACATGAATAATGACGCATCATGCTAATAGTATGCACTCTTCTGTTCAAACATAAGTGACTGTCAGTGTAGACAGCTGTATGCATTAGATGTTACATATAAAACTGATGATAACCACAAGTCAACAACTAGTAGTAGATATGCAACAAATACAGGAATCCAAATATATCACTGAAGAAAGCCAGCAAACCATGAGAGAAGAGAGCAAGAGAAGAAAAGGAACAGAGAAAAACTACAAAAACAACCATAGAACAAGTAACAAAATGGCAAATAGATACCTGTCCATAATGACTTTGAATGTAAATGAACTAAATGCTCCAACCAAAAGACATAGGATGACAGAATAGATTAAAAAGCAAGACCTATTTCAGACCTAAAGACACATGCAGATTGAAAGTGAAGGTTGAAAAGGCATTGATCATGCAGATGGAAATGAAAAGAAAGCCGGAGTAGCAATGCTTATATTGGACAAAAACGACTTTAAAACAAAGAGACAAAGAAGGACACTATATAATCATAAAAGGGAACAATCCAATAAGAAGATATAACAGTTGTAAATATTTGTGTACCCTGCATGGGAGCACACAAATACATACAGCAGCTAATAACAAACATAAAGGAAATAGTCGATAGTAATACAATAATAGTAGGGGACTTCATCCCACTTACATCAGTGGATCGTGCAAACAGAAAATCAACAAGGAAACAGTGGCTTTGAATGACACATTGGACCAGGTGGATCTAACAGATACATTCAGAACATTCCATCTCAAAACAGCACAATACACATTGTTTTCAAGTGCACATGGAACATTCTTCAAAACAGATCACATGTTGGGCCACAAAACAAGTGTCAACAAAGTAAAAAAGATTGAAGTCATACCCTGTATCTCTTCTGACCACAGCGCTGTGAAACTAGAAATCAACCACAAGAAAAAAGCTGGAAAGAATATAAATACATGGAGGTTAAATAGCATAATACTAAAAAAATGAATGGGTCGACTAAGAAATGAAAGAGGAAATAAAAAAATACATGGAGACAAATGAAAATGAAAACAAACACAATCCAAAATCTTTGGAATGCATTAAAAGGTGTTCTAAGAGGGAAGCTCATAGTAATACAGGCCAACCTCAAGAAGCAAGAAAAATCTCAAGTAAATCTTACTCCTAAAGGAGCTACAAAAAGAAGAAAAACCTGAAACCAGCACAAGGGAGGAAATAAAGATTAGAGCAGAAATAAATGAGAAGCTTAAAAAAAAAAAAAAAAAAACCACCATAGAACAGATTAATGAAACCAGTAGCTAGTTCTTTGAAAACATCAACAAAATTAATAAACCTTTAGCCAGAATCATCAAAAGAGAGGACTTGAATAAACAAAAACAAATGAAACAGGACAAAGAATAACCCAACACCACAGGAGTATAAAAATACAAAGGAGTATAAGAGAATATTATGAAAAATTATGTGCCAACAAATTGGACAACATAGAAGAAGTGGATAAATTCCTAGAAACCTATAACTTCCCAAAACTGAGTCAGGAAGAAATAGAAAATTTGAACAGACCGGTTACCACCAATGAAATTGAATCAGTAATCAAAAAACTGCCAACAAACAAAAGTCCAGGACCAGATGCCTCCACAGGTGAATTCTATTCAACATTCCCATTTTAAAATTTTTTTTAGTTTTAAGTAGACTCCATGCTCAATGTGGGACTTGAACTCACAACCCCGAGATCAAGAGTTGCATGCCCTACCGACTGAGCCAGCCAGGCACCCTCTACCAAACATTTAAAGAAGAGTTAATACCTATTCTCAACCTATCCCAGAAAATAGAAGAGGGAAGAAAACTTCCAAATTCATTCTATGAAGCCAGCATTACCCTGATACCAAAATCAGATAAAGACACCACAAAAAAAAAAAAGGATAGGCCAGTATCTCTGATGAGCATAGATGCAAAAATCTTCAACAAAATACTAGCAAGCCAAATCCAACAATATATTTTAAAAAGTCTTTCACAATAATCAAGTGAGATTTATTCCTGGCTTGCAAGGGTGGTTCATTATTTACAAATCAATCAATGTGATACATCACCTTAATAAAAGAAAGAATAAGAACCATGTGAATATTTTAATAGATGTAGAAAAAGCATTTGGCAAAATGCAACCTCCATTCATCATAAAACCTTCCAACAAAGTAAGTTTAGAGGGAACATATCTCAACATAATAAAGGCCATATATGAAAAACCTATAGCTAACATCACAGTCAGTGGTAAAAACTGAGTTTTTCAAACCCTAAGAACAGGAACAAGACAAGGATGTCCACTCTCACCACTTTTATTTAACATATAACTGGCAGTTCTAGCCACAGCAGTCAGACAAGAAAAAGAAACAAAAGGCATCCAAATTGGGAAGGAAGAAGGAAAAATTTCACTAATTGCAGATGACATATATAGAGAAAACCCAGAAGACTCCACCAAAAAACTATTAGAACTAACAAATGAATTCAGTGAGTTTTCAGGTTACAAAATAATTATACAGAAATCTGTTGCATTTCTATGTACTATTAATGAAATACCAGAAAGCAAAATTAAGAAAACAGTTCCATTTACTGGTGTACCAAAAATAGTAAAATACCTAGGAATAAACTTAAACGAGGAGGTGAAAGACCTGTACTCTGAAAACTATAAAACATTAATAAGAGAAATTGAATATGACAAAAATGGAAAGATGCTTATGGATTGGAAGAACAAGTATTGTTAAAATGCCATTACTACCCAGGGCAGTCTACAGATTTAATGCAATATCTATCAAAATAAAACAGCATTTTTTACAACTATAACAAATAATTCTGAAATTTGTATGGAATCGCAAAAGACCCTGAATACCCAATGCTGTCTTGGAAAAGAAAAACTAGAGGTACCACAATTCCAGATTTCAAGATAGAATACAAAGCTATAGTAATCGAAACAGTATGGTACTGGCACAAAAATAGAAACCTAGATTAATGGAAAAAAATAGCCCAGACATAAGTCCATAATTATATGGTCAATTAGTCTTTGACAAAGGAAGCAAGACTATCCAATGGGGAAAAGACAGTCCATTCAACAAATGATGTTGGGAAAACTGGACATCTGCATGCAAAAGAATGAAACTGTTGGAGCACCTGGGTGGCTCAGTCAGTAAGTGTCTGACGTTGGCTTAGGTCATGATCTCATAGTTCAGGAGTTCAAGCCCCATGTCAGACTCTGTGCTGACAACTCAGAGCCTGGAACTTGCTTCAGATTCTGTATCTCCCTCCCTCTGTCCCTCCCCTACTCACTGTGTCTCTCTCTCTCTCTCAAAAATAAATAAACATTTTTAAAAAAAAAATTTTTAAAGGAATGAAACTGAGCCACTTTCTTAACACCATACACAAAAATAAACTCAAAATTGATGAAGGATCTAAATGTGAGATCATAGGGGCGCCTGGGTGGCGCAGTCGGTTAAGCGTCCGACTTCAGCCAGGTCACGATCTCGCGGTCCGTGAGTTCGAGCCCCGCGTCGGGCTCTGGGCTGATGGCTCAGAGCCTGGAGCCTGTTTCCGATTCTGTGTCTCCCTCTCTCTCTGCCCCTCCCCCGTTCATGCTCTGTCTCTCTCTGTCCCAAAAATAAATAAACGTTGAAAAAAAAAAAATTTAAAAAAAAAATAAATAAATAAATGTGAGATCATAAAAATCCTAGAGGAGAACACAAGCAGTAATTTCTCTGACATGGGCCATAGCAACATTTTTCTAGATAGGTCTCCTGAGGCAAGAGAAGCAAAATCAAAAATAAACTATGGGACCCTATCAAAATAAAAATCTGCACAGTGAAGGAAACAACAAAACTAAAAGACAGTGTACTGGATGGTAGAAGATATTTGCAAATGACCTATCTGATAAAAGGTTAAAAGCTTTTATAGCTCAACACCAAAAACACCTAAATAATCTAAGCAACAAATGAGCAGAAGACATGAACAGACATTTCTCCAAAGAAGACATCCAGGTGGCCAGCAGACACATGACAAGATGCTCAACATCTCTCATCACCAGGGAAATGCAAGTCAAAACCACAGTGAGCTACCACACCTCACACCTGTCAGAATGGCTAAAATCAAAAACAAAAGAAGCAAATGTTGGGGAGAATGTGGAGAAAAAGCAACCCTTGTGCACTGTTGTTGGGAAAGCAAACTGGTGTAGCCATTGTGGAAAATAGTATAGAGGTTCCTCAAAAAATTAAAAATAGAAGGGCACCTGGGTGGCTCAGTCGATTGAGCCACTGACTCTTGATTTCAGCTCAAGTCTCATGATCTCATGGTTTGTGGGTTCGGGCCCTGCATCAGGCTCTGCACTGATGGTGCAGAGCCTACTTGAGATTCTTTGTCTCCCTCTTTCTCTCTGCCCTTCCCCTGTTCACACACGCTCACTCGCTCTCCCACTCTCTCAAAAATAAATAAACCTTTTTTTTTTTTTTTTTTAATTAGAAATAGGGCGTCTGGGTGGCTCAGTCAGTTAGGCATCTAACTTCATCTCAGGTCATGATCTCAAAGTTCCAGAGTTTGTGCCCCGTGTTGGGCTCTGTGCTGACAGCTTAGAGCCTGGAGCCTGCTTTGGATTCTGTGTCTCCCTCTCTCTCTGCCCCTCCTCCACTCGTACTCTGTCTCTCTCAAAAATAAACATTAAAAAAAATTAGAAGTAAGAATTATCATATCATGTAATTCCACTATTGGGTATTTACCCAAAGAGTATGAAAACACTAATTTGAGAAGATTTGTGCACTCCTATATTTATTGCAGCATTATTTACAATAGCTGAATTATGGAAGCAACCAAGGTGTCCATTGATAGAGGAATGGATAAAGATGTGATATATATACCCAAGGGAATATTACTCAGCCATAAAAATGATTGAAAGCTTGCCATTTGTAACAACATGGATGAATCTAGAGGGTATAATGCTAAGACAAGTGCCATATGATTTCACTCATGTGGAATTTAAAAAAACAAAACAGGGGCGCCCGAGTGGCTCAGTCGGTTAAGCATCTGACTTCAGCTCAGGTCATGATCTCACAGTTCGTGAGTTCAAGCCCCGCATCGGGCTCTGCGCTGACAGCTCAGAGCCCGGAGCCTGCTTCAGATTCTGTGTCTCCGTCTCTTTGCCCCTCCCCCGTTCATGCTCTCTCTCTCTCTCTCTCTCTCTCACTCTCAAAAATAAATAAATGTTAAAAAAAACAATAACAACAAAGAAAGAGACAAACCAAGAAACAGACTCTTAATTCTAGAACAAACTGATGAAACAGATTGTTACTAGAAGTTGGGGAGGAGGGATGGATGAAGTAGGTACAGGGGATTAAGAGTACACTTCTGGGCTGCCTCGGTGGCTCAGTCGGTTAAACATCCGACCTCAGCTCAGGTCATGATCTCATGGTCTGTGAGTTCAAGCCCCGCGTAGGGCTCTGTGCTGACAGCTCAGAGCCTGGAGCCTGCTTCAGATTCTGTGTCTCCCTCTCTCTCTGCCCCTCCCCCACTCATGCTCTGTCTCAGAAATAAATAAACGTTAAAAAAAAAAAAAAAAAAAGAGGGGCGCCTGGGTGGCGCAGTCGGTTAAGCGTCCGACTTCAGCCAGGTCACGATCTCGCGGTCCGTGAGTTCGAGCCCCACGTCGGGCTCTGGGCTGATGGCTCAGAGGCTGGAGCCTGTTTCCGATTCTGTGTCTCCCTCTCTCTCTGCCCCTCCCCCGTTCATGCTCTGTCTCTCTCTGTCCCAAAAAAAAATAAATAAACATTGGAAAAAAAAAAAAAAGAGTACACTTCTGATGAGCACTGAGAAATGTATAGAATTGTTGAATCACTATATTGTACACCTAATACTAATACAACTGTATGTTAATTATACTGGAGTGTGTACCCCTCATAGTTTTTGATGGCGTTGTCACTTCCCTCTGTATCTCCTCTCATAACTGCATTCTAATCCTGAGAAACATCAGACAGATCCACATAGAAAGGCATCTTTCAAAATTCCTTGACCAGTACCCTTCAAAACTGTCAAGGTCATCAGAATCAAGGACAGTCTGAGAAACTGTCAAGCCAAGAGCTGTCTAAGGAGACATAATATTTTCATTAGGTCCTAGAATGGAAAATGACCATAAAATGTGTTTGTTTATTTATTTTGAAAGACAGAGTGTGAGTGGGGGAGGGTCAGAGAGAAAGAGAGAGAGGGAATCCTAAGCATGCTTCACACTGCCAGCACAGAACCCACAAAGCATGAGATCATGAGACCTGAGCAGAAACCAAGAGTCAGACGCTTAACAGACTAAACCACTGAGACACCTCCATAACATTTATTCCTATACTATGGGAACCCACTGTTCCTAGGAGTGCCTTTAGGTTTCAGCTTCATAGTCTGTGGCACATGGAGCCTGTTGCTTTGGAAAAAGATTAGAAACTACCTGTTTTATGGCCAATTCCCCACCCCCCGCCCCAGGTAGAATCTCTGAGCAAGGACTCTGGAGGTGGGGTGGGGACAATGGCAACCTTCTCTCTGAAGGTGAGCAACCTTCTCTAGGAGGTGAGCATCCAGTGGAGGGGAAGAGGAGTGAGCAGCCTGGGGTCCTCTTGGCTTGCTTCTCCTAGCATAAAACCATCACTTCAAAAAGCGGGAAAAGGGTTCCCAGGGCCCCAGTGTTCTTAGCACACTTGCCTTGGGTACAGTCTCCATTCTGGACTAGGGATTGAACAGAAGAGAACCCCTGCATCTCAGTTGTACACACCTAGTACTTAGCCTCAGCAGCAGGTAGCAGGGGTCAGGATGGGAAATCCTGATGACCTGCTTCTCCTGGGAAGATCGCCTTCCACCTGGCAGCTGGAGGAAAGGGAACCCCATGTTCTGGGCTACTGCAGTCCACAGGGGGTATCCACCTCACTGAGCTGGGAGAGAAACAGAGAAATGGTCTTGATTCAGATACCATGGACTCTCTGTTCTTACCGCAGATGTGCTTAAATATATGTTGCATGAGTAGAGTTGCATTTCTGTTTTCCCTTAATGTGCCTTCCCAGAGGTTTAAATAGTTACTAAAATTTTCTCTTTCACTGGAGAGATCAGTGGTGCACTGTCATTCCACAAGTCAGTTGTCTTGCACACTTTGCCCAGCTAGCTGTTCAGGAAGGCAATTTGCCAGTGTCATAAAAACCGGAACTTACACTTAAGGAAAAACCTTACACTCCTGGGCATTTACCCAGAAAAGTGAAAACCTGTGTCCACACAAAAATCTGCACAGCTGTTCATAGCAACTTTTGTTGGAATAGCCAGAAACTAGAACGTACTTATTGGCCATTTGTATATCTTTTTCGGAGAAATGTCTGTTTGGATCCTTTGACTTTTTACACGATTTATCTCTGTATTATGGAGTTGTAAGAATTTTTCGTATGTTCTACATACAAGTCTCTTATCAGATGTATCCCTGTACCATCTTTGCAGTTTCCTCTGAGTCCATCATTATTTCAAAGTAAAGAGTTTCTTTTAATGTCTAAAATGAAATACCCAAGTACAGTACACCAAGTACTGGTGAAATCTAAATAGGCTGCATCATCATCATGGTTGTGGCATTGTACTGTGGTTTTACAAGATGTTACCACTGGGGGAAACCAGGTAGAGTACTTAGGATCTCTGTGTTATTTCTTACAACTTCATGTGAATCTCCAATTGCCTCAAAAGTTTAAAAAGTCTTTAAATCATATGCACGCTAATATTTACCTACTAGGTAGGTTTTTTTTTTTTAAGGTTTATTTTTGAAAGAGACAGAGTACAAGTGGGGAAGGGACAGAGAAAGAGGGAGACAGAGAATCCAAAGAAGGCTCCAGGCTCTGAGCCATCAGCACAGAGCCCAATGCCAGGCTCGAACTTGTGAACCGCAAGATCATGAGCAAAAGTTGAATGCTTAACCCACTGAGCCACTCAGGTGCCAGGTGCCGGGGGGGGGGGGGGGGGGGGGGGGTTGGTTAATTGATAAACTTCTTAAAGCAGTTTTAGGTTCACAACAAAATTGAATGGAAGGTACGGGGATTCCCATGTACCCTCAGCTCCACACATGCATAGCCTCCCGCACTATCAACATCCCCACCACAATGGTAGGTTTGGTGTGTTTGATGAACATACATGAACACATCAATATCACCTAAAGTTCATCACTTACATTAAGGCTTAGTATTGGTGTTCTACATTCTGTGGGTTTTGACAAATACATAGACAGTCTTTTCAAGAATATTTTTTTAAATAATAAAGTAAAATTTTAAAAATATTTTAAAATAATTTTTAATGATCTGTTAATCTGTAAATACATTTTAAGTTATAGCTAAACAGTAATTAAAACTTCACATACACAGCTAAACTCACCTTTGACAAGTACCCCTCTATCCTAGTTTATCCCTCCCCAGTCCAGATGATACGTTTCATATTTATTTTACTACAGTTCTGGTTACTGGACTTTTCTATCCAAATGTGAAATGTTATACAAATTTGATTCCTTTCATTTCTCCAACATCTAGATAACAGCAAAACTCTTCTAAAACTTCATGCCCAGTTCTCCACAGGCTTGGAAGCATCACACATGAGCAAGGGCTCTAAGCAACCACAGACCAGTTCCCTTCCTTTAAGAGATTAAAACATTAATTTGCTCTCTTTTGAACTCTCTAGATTAGCAGAGTATGTCATTATGGCATTCTTCGGGGATGAACAAAAGGAGAAACTTTGATTCATGTTGTGACCTCTATTCCTAATGACTTCAATGCAAAGGAGTTATTTAAATAAAGATATTTAAGTGAAGACATTCTTGATAACATAGTAGCACCTCAGCAGCTTGAACCCGAATTCTTTTAGCTTTATAAAAATTGAAAGACACTTTTTATTTTTTTATGGCTCCAGAAGAGAAGAAAGCTATGCTGCAGGAAATAGCTAACCAGAAAGGGGTGTCCTGTCGTGCTCAAGGCTGGAAAGTTCACCTCTGTGCCGCTCAGTTGCTACAGCTGGTAGGTGGAGTTCTAGTAAAGTTGTTATGTCCTGCTGACATGAGGAACAGGTGCCAGAGGCATCCGTATTCATAGTGTTTCCTTTTGAGTAATTCTGAAGCATTTTCATCTGGGTGATGGCAGAGTTTTTATGTCTAATACGTAATATTATAATTATTATATCTATCCCAGAGATACAGTTCAAACATATCTTAGTCTGATGCCCGGAACCAAAATATATTGAACAACTGTGGGTGTAAGACCCACAGTTAAGCTTCAGTATTTTGTGTTGCCATGAATCTGAAACAGAGAGCCTCAAGTGGCCTGGCTGTAAACCCTTGCTGCCCACAGTGCTCCTTATCACGGGAACCAGGCTCAGCTCCCACCTCTTCCTGATTAGTGGGATTTATTTCCCTGCCAGTTTGCAATATTGTTCAAATAAGCTGTCCCATCCTCCCATGGGAACTAGGGGACACCTCTCCCTCTTAATACTACAAAGCCTGCCTCCTACAGCCACTGCTTATTCACTCTGTTCCTGAGTGCAGCCCCTGCATGGCCCTGCATGGTGTGTGGTGTCCTCCTCCCCTGGGCTGTGAGTATATCAACTAGTAAACTGCTGTTGATCTCATGTGTGTACAATGTTGGCTGGTGTTACGTGTCCGTTTCCATCACCCTAGGGTGGGAGTCCTTCTTCACCAAGAAGGTGAAGGGGCACCAGTCAAAACAACCTCATGAAGTTTTCCATCTTTGGAGTAGCACTGATGTGAAGAACATGGTCTATTATGAGTATCTAAAAATAAAGTAGTGCCGTGGCTACTTTTTGTACTTTAGAAAAGCATATTCTCTGAAACCTTCAGACTTTTTTTTTAGAGCAGTTGTGAATTCAGGGCAGTATTTAAAAGTATCCTTGAAGATGGACTCTGTGACGCAGTGTTCTGTTAATCGTTGTTGAACAGTTTCCCTTGCTCTACGTTAGCGCCCTAGTCCTCGAGAGAAAGGATCCTATCACCCACACAGTTCTCACACCAGTTTACAGAAGTGATTCAAGGTGGGTGCATCTGCCTGACGTTACTCAGGAAAAGTACCTCTGAGGTCATGATGCCCTTCCTCTTGTGTGTTGCAGACAAATCTGGAGCATGATGTTTATGAAAGACTCACCAACCTACAGGAAGGGATTATCCCAAAGAAAAAGGCGGCCACTGATGATGATTTGCACCGAATAAACGAACTGATACAGGTTTGATTGAGCCCTTCCCTCTGACCATCCAGTTTAAGGGGTTATCCCTACGTAATGGTCTTACTTCTCCCATTTCCCTACCTCTTTCACTAACTTATTTAGTAAAAACCTACTGTTTACTTCAACCTGCAATACCAAGAAAGACTAAAACATTTTTTTATATGACAGCCTCAGAATGGCCTCAGTCCAAAGGTGAAGTTATTTAAAAGCCTGGTGGTCTCCTGATTACCGATTGGTGATGATGTCTTCTGTTGCAGGGAAATATGCAGCGGTGTAAACTTGTGATGGACCAGATCAGTGAGGCCAGAGACTCCATGCTTAAGGTTTTAGATCATAAAGACCGTGTCCTGAAGCTTCTAAACAAGAATGGGACTGTCAAGAAGGTGTCAAAATTGAAGCGAAAGGAGAAAGTCTAGACCCAGAAGAATCAGGACTTTGGAAACAGAATTTATGAAGAATGATGGTGCGGGTGGGGGGAGGGTTTTGGTTCTTTTCAAAATGGAACATTGAAAAAAAGGAAGTGTTCCTTAATTCACACAAGAAAGCAGAGGGACCCATGGTACCCAATGGCACAAACGGATCAGAGCTGTTCTGATGCAGTGAACTCCATTCTCTCTTTCAGGCATATCCCTCTTAAACTCGCTGTGTCACAAACGACTCCTGATGCATCGGTGTCTGCCAGTGAGAATCAGTGACACAAATGAGTGGCTGGCAGTTTTCAGCCTTCTGGTTTATAAGTTGTATTTATCTGACGGATTCCTGCAGGACCCATACTGAGCCTGGACTGAAAGTATCCACTTGGACCATCTGTTATCTCTCTACACTGAAAAATCAAACCTCTTCCCCTCAGCCCAGCCAGTTCTTATCTGTCTGACCTTCAAATGCCTGAGCTGGCCTTTTACAGCAGTGTCATATGGCACCAAGAGACTTGCCACATCTCACACTCTAAAGGGTTTGAACTATTAATTCTTGTCATTTTTTTAAAGAACCATTTCAAAGTGAAATTGTTATATTGTCTGTCCTGCGTGTGTCAGAGTTGGGTTTTTGTGGAGGTTCCGAGCAAGCAACATCTGAAGTTGCTCTGAGATCCTTGTTCTGAAGTACATTCTCAATTATCTGTACTTCGCGTAGCTGGTGTGATGCTGTTGATTGTATGTACCGCACATCTCCCAATGTTAATAAAGGACTCAAAGAGGTTTTTGTACATGAGTAGTTTGCATCTTTTTATCAAGTGAATCAGGGCTGTGCTGTCCACCATGTGTGTATCCTACCGTAATTTCCCACACATTGTTGAGAGTTGACTCTGCTAAAGTTTTGTTCTTCCGTATGAGTGAGTTCCCCTTATCCTGGTGTTTTGAAGAGGTCACAATGGCTCTTGGTTATCATAAATACAAGACTGTATTTTGTCCCATTGCAGGCACAAATTGGTCAAATTATAGGACTGAGGCTGCAGGAGTGGGGGTGGGGCTGCCAACGATGGTGGATTTTCTTCACACGTTTGCTCTTGCTTCCTCCGAGCCACCTGAGTGGTGTAGTGGCTAGGCCTGCTTCCTTTGAGCACCAGCCGCCACCTCTGTCCCTTCCAGGTGGATGTTCTTCCTTAGGACATGGGTTGCCAACTTGGGCCTGAAGCTCACCTCTTTGCCCCGACCCAAATAGATTTAAGATGGGGAGTCTGTGCCAGTTCTGCCCTGGTCTTTGGGACTAACACTCTACCTCACCTGCAACAAGCTTCCTCCGGTTGGAACGGTAAGCTCCCATCTGCTATAGCACTGGAGAAGAAACAAAGCAGGCTTCTGGTTAGGCCACATAGGCCTGGGTAGCCTAGGCCAAGAAGCCCTCAGAATAATCAAGGCTATTCCACTAGAGGTATGGAGCCAACTTTAAAAGGTATTATTGGTTGCTTGCTAGACACCAGTGCTGGAAGAATATTCCTTTGCCTCAGTTTCTCTTCTGTGCACACATTGTCCCCATGGTTTCATGTGGTGTGCTGGCTGTGATTCACGTACTTGGGATCCTGCATTACAGACCTGTTCTGTCTAAAAGTATTGTCACCTCACTTTAAACAAAACTTAACCCTGGTCAAAGGAGCTTGTCAATGCAGTTTAGAACAATAGTGATTTCAGTACTTCCTTGCCTTATACTGTCAGAAGTTGGGAGAGGCAGGGGGATGAGTCTTGTCACGTGTATTTGCCCATTTCACCATCCCCACAGTCAAGGTCATATCCATCAGACCCAGTAGTTTCTCCTCATGCCTCTGATTTCTTCCCTCTCACCCCTACCTGCCTCCCTATCTTCAGACAAACACAAGTCTGCCCTCTTGTCACTGGATTCGTTTGTATTTTCTGGAATTGTATATGAGTGAAATCATACAATATATTCTTTTTCGAGGGAGGGCGTCTGCGTGCTTTACTCAGCATAATGGAAATTTATCCTGAAATTCATCCATGTTTCTATAGGTCATTGCTTTTTGTTGCTGAGTACCAAGCTCTCCACTGCATGGATGTTTCACAAGTTGTTTTATCCGTTCACCTGTAGGAAGACTTTCAAGTTGTTAGCAGGTTTTGATATTATAGATACAACTGTTCTGTACATTTCTTTGTATGGACATATGTTTTAATATTAAAGTGCTTCTGCTTTCCAGGGGTTTATAAGCAAGAGATAATCCAGAGACCAGGCTTTTGTTCCAGAAAACTATCATTCACAAACTTAAAGATTAGAAAGAATTGGAAATATATTTGGGGTAAGGCTTGGATTTGGCTCCTGTTCTCTACATTGGAAAATCAAAGAAACATAAAACTGGGGAAAAAAAGTTTTAACCTATCTGCTTTGTCTAGAAAATCTTTCATATATATATTTTTAACGCAGATATTTCAAAGCCCCGTTAAATAGAAATATGCCTTACAGTATTTTCATTTTCAGTAGTTTTTATCACAGTAATAATATAGAATCACACAATTTTAGAGTTTAAAAGCTATTTAAAGATTCTCAACCTGGGAAAAAATGGACACCTTTTGAAAGGATTATTTTTGGTACTTTTTTATTGTAAAATACAACACAGATAAAGAAAACTACATGAAACAAGTGTATAGCTTCATAAATTTTTTTAAAAAACAACTTTGAAATTACCACCCAGGGTAAAAACTAGAACTCTGTTGGTCACCTGAGAAGCCCCACCACTGCCCCATCCCAGTCACAACCCTCTACCTCCCCGCAAACAGACACTATCTTGACTTTTTCAAATAACCAATGTTAACTGTGATACAATTATGTGGAGTAAAATACCCAAATCTTAGCTTTATAGTTTTATGCATTTTGACAAATACATAAACGTTTAGCTAACATCTGAATACAGGTATGTGTAACATCACCATAACCCCAGAAAGATGACCCCTTTGTAGCCAACACACCTCTGCCCCTCACCAAGGTAAACAGCTCATCTGTACATTATCACAGATTAGTTTTGTCTGTCCTTGAACTTCATATAAATGCAGTCATAGAGTATGTGCTTATTTGCGTCTTATTTTGAGATTCATCCATTTGTTGTACATATCATAAATCGTTCCTTTTTACTGCTGAGTGGTATTCTGCTGTGTAAATATTCAAGTTTACTCATGTCCCTATTGAAGGACATATTGCTTGCTTCTAGTTTTTGACCATTGTGAATAAAGCTGCTTGCTATAAACATTTGCACACAGGTTTTGTGTGGAAATAAATTTTCAGATCAGTTGGGAAAAAAACGAAGAATGTGATTGCTGGCTCACGAGGTAAAACTGTTTATTTTTGTAAGAAACTCCCAAACTGTCTTCTATAGTGACTGTCCCATTTTACATTATCATCAGCCATCAGTGACAGTTCTTGTTCCTTGGCACCCTCTCCAATGTTTAGTGTTGTTGCCTTCTGGATTTTAGCCATTCTAATAGATAAATAGTGGTTTCCTGCCTTTATGCATAATGACATGATAATCACTTGTCATATGCTCATTTGCCATCTTTATACCATTTTTGATGAGGTGTCTGTTCAGATCTTTGCCCATATGTTAATTAGGTTGTTTTCAGATTGAGTTTTAAGAGTTCCCTGTATTTTTAGGATACCAGTCCTTTTTCTGAAAGGTATGCATTTTGCGAATAGTTTCTTGCTATCTACAGCATGTCTTTCCATTTACTTAACAGTGCCTTTAGAAGAGCAGAAGTTTTCAATTTTAATAAAGTACAACATCAATTTCTTTTTGTGTGTGTGGATCATGCTTTTGGGTTATATCTAAAGACTGCCAAACCCAAGGTCATCTAGATTTTTCTCCAATATTTTGTTATAGGAGTTTTATAGTTTTGTGTTTTACATTTTAGGTCTGTGATCCATTTTGAGGTAATTTTTGTGACAGGTCTGTGTACATGTTTGTGCTTGTGTATTTCCAATCCCAGCACCATTTGTTGAAAAGACCATCCCCATTAAATTACCTTTGCTCCATTTGTCAAAGATCACTTGACTGTATTTGTGTGGCACTATTTCTGGGCCCTCTCTTCTGTTCTTCTGATGTACATGTGTATCATCTCACCACCAGCACCGCTCTGTTTCAATCACCATAGCTTTTTTTTTTAATTTTTTTAAATTTTTATATATTTTTTAAAATGTCTTAATTAATTTATTTCTGAGATACAGATAGAGACAGAGCATGAGCAGGGGAGGAATGGAGAGAGAGGGAGACACAGAATCCGAAGCAGGCTCCAGGCTCTGAGCTGTCAGTACAGACCCCAATGTGGGGCTCGAACTCATGAACCACGAGATCATGACCTGAGCCAAAATCGAGTCAGACGCTTAACCGACTGAGCCACCCAGGCACCCCTTAATCACCATCGCTTTATAGTCCTGAAGTTGAGCAGTATCGGTTCTCCAACTTGGTTCTTCACTGTTGTGTTAGCTATTCTGGGTCTTTTGTCTTTTCATATAAATTCTAGAATCTGTTAATATGTATGGAATGCTCTGCTGGAATTTGGATTGGGACTACATGGAATCTATAATCCAGTTGGGAGAGAATTGGCATCCTAATAATGTTGGATGTTCTAGTCCATAAATACAGATACCTCCATTTAGTTAGGTGTTTTATTTTTTCATAAGAGTTTTGTAATTTTCCTCATATACATTTGTACATATTTCATTAGATTTATACTTAAGTATTTCATTTTATGTGTATGCTATTATAAATGGTACTGTGTTTTCAAATTCTAATTGTTCACTAGTAGTGTATAAGAAAGCAATCAACATCTATATACTATTAACGTTATATGCTGTGGTGTTCCTATATTAACAGAAGTGCTTTTGCCAACTTTTTGGGACTTTCTACATCAACAGTGCCATCTGTGAACAAATACAGTTTTATTTCTTCTTTCCCAATCTGTATAAGTTTTCTTTCTTTTTCCTGTCATATTGCAGTAGATAGGACTTCCAGCAAGATGTCGAATAAGAGTGGTAAGAGGTCCAATAAAGACTGCATTGGCTTCTTCTGCCATTAAAAAACAAAACAAATAAACAAACAACAACAACAACAACAAACAGTGGTAAGAGGGAGTATCCTTCTTTGTTTCCAATCTTAGGGATAAAGTGTCCAGTTTCTCACCATTAAGTACGATGTGAGAGAAGGGGCTTTTCTAAAAGTTCTTGATTAAGTTGAGGAAGTTCTTTGTTTCTAGTTTTCTGAGAGTTTTCAATCATAGAATGGATGGTGGGTTTTGTCATATGTTTTCCTGCATCACTGATACAATCATATGAGTTTATTTAGCATGTTGATTTAATAGATTACATTAATTGACTTTTTAAATTGCTGAACCAGCCAATCAAACCAGCATACCTGGAATAAATTCCACTTGGTTATGATGTATAGTTCTTTTTATTCATTGTTAGTTTCAACTTGCTGACGTTTAGTTACATCTATGTTCATGAAAGAACATATGACTTATTTTTTATACTTCTCTTTATCAGTGTCAGGGTGATGCTGACGTCCTAGAAGGATTTAGGAAGTGTTCTCTCTGCTTCTGTTTTTTGGGGAGAAGTGTAGAGAATTGGTATAATTTCTTCCTTAAATGTTTGGTCAGATTCACCGGTGAAAACATCTGGATCTGGTACTTTGTTTTTTGGAAATTACCAGTTATTGATTCAATTTTTAAAATAGATATAGGCCTATTTCTCCTTGTGTGAGTTTTGGCTATTTCTTTCAAGGAATTTTATTATTTCATCTAAGTTAGTAAATTTGTGGGCATGGAGTTTTTTGTAGACGTCCTTTTTGGGTTTTTTGGGTTTTTGTTTTTGTCGTTTTAAGATTTCATTTTTAGAGGCACCTGAGTGGCTCAGTCAATTAAGCATCCAACTTCAGCTCAGTTCATGATCTCACAGTTTGTGAGTTCAAGCCCAGTGTCGGGCTCTGTGCTGACAGCTCAGGGCCTAGAGCCTACTTTGGATTCTGTGTCTCCCTCTCTTTCTCCCCCTCCCCTGCTCACACTCTGTCTCTCAAAAATAAACACTAAAAAATTCTTATAAGATTTTATTTTTAAGTAATCTCTGCATCCAACATGGAGCTTGAACTCACAATCCTGATATCAAGAGTCACATGCTCCACCAACTGAACTAACCAAGCATTCCTTTATTATCTTTTTCATGTCCATGGGATCAGTAGTGATACCTTTCCTTTTTTGTTGTTTGGATTTTGAGGGGTGCCTGGGTGGCTCAGTAGGTTAAGCATCTGACTCTTGATTTCAACTCAGGTCATGGGATTGAGCACCATGTTGGGCTCTGCATTGGGCATGGAGCCTGCTTAAGATCCTCTCTCTTTCCCTTTGCACCCCCCTTCTCAAAAAAAAATTTTTTTTGAGATGGGGCATCTGACTGGCCTACTCAGTAAAGCATGTGACTCTCAATCTCAGGGTTGTGAGTTCAAGCCTCATGTTGTGTGTAGAGATTACTTAAAAATAAAATCTTAAAACTTTGAATTATAATTCACATAACATACAGTTCACCTACTTGAAGTGTATAACTCAGTGACTTTCACTATATTCGGAGTTGTGCATCCATCCCATAATCAATTTGAGAATATTTTCATTGCCCCCAAAATCAGCCCTGTACCCAGAACCACTACTCCCATTTAGGAGTTGAATCCATTTTTGAGTTAATTTTTGCATCTGATGTGAAGTAAAGGGTCCAACTTCCTTCTTTTGCCTATGGCTTACCAGTCTTCCCTGCCATGTATTGAAAAGGCTTCTTTCACCTCATTGAATTGTCCTGGCAGTTTGTCAAAGATGAGTTAATTATATATGTGAAGAATTACTTCTGAACTGTCAATTTATTTCTTAAGATTTTATTTTTAATCTCTATACCCAATGTGGGGCTCGAACTTACAACTCCAAGATCAAGAGTTTTATGCTGTACCCCACTGAGCCAGCCGGACGCTCCTGATCTCTCAATTCTATTCCCTTGATCTGTATGTCTAAACTTATTTACCTCAACTTTTTAAAAAATTTTTTCAATGTTTCTATTTATTTTTGAAAGAAAGCATGCACACAAGTGGGGGAGGAGCAGAGAGAAGGAGACAGAGGATCCAAAGCAGGCTCTGCACTGACAGCAGAGCCCCAATGTAGGGCTTGAGCCCACAAACCATGAGATCATGGCCTGAAGTCAGACGCTTAACTGACTGAGCCACCCAGGGGCTCCATTGTTTACCTAAACTTTATAGGAAGTTTTGAATTTGGGAAGTGTGAGTTCTCCTTTTTGTTACTGTTTTTCAAGATTGTTCTGGCTATCCTAGATCCTTTGAATTTCCAGGTCAATTTTGGGATTAGCCTCTCAGTTTCTGCAAAGAAGCTGTCTGGGATTTTGATAGGTACTATGTTGAATCTGTAGATAAATTTGGGAAATTTTGCCACCTTAATATTAAATCTTCTCATCTATAAACATGGACTGTCTTTCCATTTATTTGTACTAATTTAATTTCTTTCAACAGTATTTGGTAGTATTCAGAGTAAAAGTTTTTCATTTGTTAAACTCAGATACAACTGATTTTTTATGGTATTAATTATTTATATTAAAGCAGCTTGACTGAAATATAATTCACACACTGTATAGTTGACCCATTTATTTATTTTTTTTTAAAGCTTATTTTTTTTTTCAACGTTTATTTTTATTTTTGGGACAGAGAGAGACAGAGCATGAACGGGGGAGGGGCAGAGAGAGAGGGAGACACAGAATCAGAAGCAGGCTCCAGGCTCTGAGCCATCAGCCCAGAGCCCGACGCGGGGCTCGAACTCACGGACCGCGAGATCGTGACCTGGCTGAAGTCGGACACTTAACCGACTGCGCCACCCAGGAGCCCCTAGTTGACCCATTTAAAAAGTACAATTGAGGGGTGCTGGGGTGGCTCATTGGTTAAGCTTCCCACTCTGGATCTTGGCTCAGATCATGATCTCACGGTTCATGAGATCAAGCCCCATGTTGGGCTCTGCACTGACAGTGCGGAGCCTGCTTAGGATTCTCTCTCTCCCTCCCTTTCTGCCCATCCTCCCCTTTCAAAATAAATAAACATTAAAAAAAAATTAAAATGTACAATTAAGTGGTTTTCGATATGTTGCATTATGTATATGTATATATCACATTTTATCCATTTACCTGTTGAGGGACACTTCATTGTTATTTGTACCTTTTGGATTGTAAATAACTTCCTAGTTTGTTTTTGTTTCTGTTTTTGTTTTTGTTTTAAGTAGGCTCCATCCCCAGGGCTTGAACTCACAACCCTGAGATCAAGACCTGAGCCAACTGAGCCACCCAGGCTCCCCGTGGATTGTAAATAACGTTCTAGTGAACACTGGCATACAAGTATCTGTTCAAGGACTTTACTTCACTTTGGATATATATTTAGGAATGGGATTTCTGAATCATATGAAAATTCTGTGTTGGGGCACCAGGGTGGTTCAGTCGGTTAAGCCTCGGACTTCGGCTCAGGTCATGATCTCACAGTTCGTGAGTTTGAGACGCATGTCGGACACTGTGCTGACAGCTCAGAGCCTGGAGCCTGCTTCTGATTGTGTCTCCCTCTCTCTCTGCCCCTCCCCCGCTCACACTTTCTCCATTAAGGTTTCCTCAAGTTTTGCCAAATTCACGTTATCCTCCTGAGTGTGTTTTGGAGTGATTCACCATCAGTCCACCTCACCAGCACTTTGCATCTTTCTACAATATGTTGAAACCAACAAACTGCAACTTGTGCAAACTGATGGGGCAAAGATTTAGGAGAGGTAGTTGGCTTTTTCTAAGTGGCTGGAGCCTCACATTAGATATACAAGGCCCTGACAGTGTTTCAGTCCATATTTGTGTGTAATCTCATTGGCTAAAGTCTTACAAGACTGACGCAGCAAAATACTAGTCACTGTAGGTATAGAAGAGTTATCAGAAATTGAATCGTCACTTGATGTTTCCTGGATCTCTTTACTTTGTTCTTCCTATCATGAGCTATAAAAAGTCACTGCCATAACCTGGCAAAGCTGAATATTCCCACACCATCTGTCAAAGAGGCCTGTCCAAAGAAAAAATTCCAGGAATCTCTTGAGTAAAGATCAATTGTTGTTTTCCCCACAACAGAATGCATCTTCGGGTTTCCTTTTTGTTAAACCTTCACAATGTGCCCTGCATACATTTGTGGATTTTTTGCACTATCGTTGACTCTAACAATGCAGAAACAGGAAGTATTTCTAGGAGTTTTACTGTGAACCTGTAGAAAAGTTTCCACTGTAACGCTTGAGCCATGTAATACATTCTTAACTAGTAATTCTGGTGTTTCCTGGAGATCCAGTATATACCAATGGACTGTATGTAAATACTGCATTTCTTTGGGGAGTGTGTCTTTCTACAAGGATCACTGAAAACCTGTTCAACATTGTCAGGAGCCTCATGATGGGAAGAGATCCGATCTGATTACAAATGCAAGGTGATGACCTATCAGAATGGCTAACATTAACAACTCAGGCAACAACAGATGTTGGTGAGGATGTAGAGAAAGAGGATCTCTTTTGCATCGTTGGTGGGAATGCAAGCTAGTGCAGCCACTCTGGAAAACAGTATGGAGGTTCCTCAAAAAATTAAAAGTAGAACTACCCTATGACCCAGAAATTGCACTACTAGGTATTTATCCAAGGGATACGGTGTGCTGTTTCAAAGGGACACATGCACCCCAATGTTCAGAGCAACTCTATCAACAATAGCCAAAGTATGGAAAGAGCCCAAATGTCCATTGATGGATGAATGATAAAGGATGAATGAATGGATAAAGAAAATGTGATATATACACATATATACATATATATATATATATATACATATATATATACACACACACAATGGAGTATCACTCGGCAATCAAAAAGAATGAAATCTTGCCATTTGCAACTACGTGGATGGAACTGGAGGGTATTATGCTAAGTGAAATTAGAGAAAAAAATCATATGACTTCACTCATAAGAGGACTTTAAGATACAAAATAGATGAGCATAAGGGAAGGGAAGCAAAAACAATATAAAAACAGGGAGGGGTACGAAACATAAGAGACTCTTAAATATGGAGAACAAACAGAGGGTTACTGAAGGAGTTGTGGGAGGGGGGATGGGCTAAATGGGGAAGAGGCATTATGGAACCTACTCCTGAAATCATTGTTGCACTATATGCTTGGATGTAAATTAAAAAACTAATAATAATAAAAGAAAAAAATGCAAGGTGATGAGTCCAAAGAGAGCACTGTCTCTGGCTAGAAGGATTCACTCACCAAATGCTGTTCCCCAACATCTAAGTTCTCATACTGTTACACAGTGCTGGATTCTTTGAGATGAGAGCTATTTTTAGTGTCTGTTCAGGTGGTCACACTGTTTCCATCTTTAGAGACAAAGGTTCCCATTGAAGTTTTTGCCTTGGACAGAAGTGTCTACACCTGGCCATAGAATTGTGTAGGATGCCTTCCCCACATCAGGCCTCAATGCCGCACACTCACCTCCCACGGCAACACTTGCACACCTCCATTTCTTCTTGCATTAGTTTGGGTAGAATATCCTTTTTATTTCCGTAAAATTGATAGTAATGTCCCTACATTCATTTCTGATTTCTTTTTAATTTTTTTAATGTTTATTTGTTTTGAGAGAGAGAGAGACAGAGAGTGAGGGGGGGAGGGGTAGAGAGAGGGAGACATAGAATCAGAAGCAGGCTCTAGGCTCCGAGCTGTCAGCACAGAGCCCGACGTAGGACTCGAACTCACGAGCCATGAGATCATGACCTGAGCCAAAGTTGGACACTCAACTGACTGAGCCACCCAAGTGCCCCATCATTTCTGATTTTAGTAATTTGAATCTTTTTTTATTCTTAGTCAATCTAGAGAAAGGTTTTTGTTAATTTTGTTCATCTTTTCAAAGAACCAACTTTTAGTTTTGTTGATTTTCTCTTTCTGTTCTCTTATCTCTATTCTGTTTTTATTTCCTTCTGCTAGCTTTGGGATTAGTTCGCTTTTTTTCCCTAGCTCCTTAAGATGTACAATTAAGGTTACTGACTTGAGATATTCCTTTTTTCAGCATATACACTTACAACTATAAATTTCCCTCTGAGCACTGCTTGTGCTGCATTCCTTAAGTTTTGCCGTGTTGTGTTTCCACTTGTCTCAAGGTGCTTTCTAATTTCCCTTGTTAGTTGTTCTTGTGGTTAAAGAGTGTTTGTTTACTTCCCACCTGTTTGTAAATTGTCCAGTTTTATTTCTTTTACTCATTTCCAGTTTCATTCTATTGTGATTGAAAAAGATATTGTATATGGTTTGAAGCTACTTAAATTTATTGAGACTTGTTTTGTGGCCTAACATATGGTCTCTTCTGGAGAATATTCCACATGTACCTGAGAAGGATGTGTAGCAACTCCTGTTGCTAAGTGTTCTGTATCTGTCTGTTACATCAGCTCAGTTTATAGTGTTGTTCACATTCTTGGTTTCCTTATTCATCCATCTGGTTGTTTCTATCCACTGTTGAGAGTGGCAAGTGTAGTCTCCAACTATTATTGTTGAACTATTTCCCCTTCAATTCTGTCAATTTTTCCTTCATATAGTTTTGGTGGTACTTATTTCTGGATATGTTTATAATTGTTATGTCTTCATGTATTTTATGAAATGTATTTTTTGCAGTGTACCATTTGGATTCCCCCCTTTCAGTTTCTGTATATATTATTTTCCTAGGAGTTACCTTAGGGATTACAATCAACACCCCAAATTTATGGTGTGCTTGGTGGTGTCCCACAGCTCTTTAGACTGGTCACTTTCTTCATTTTGTTTTTCTTTCTACTCTTCTGGATAATTAATGTCTAATCTTCAAGTCCAGTGATTCTTTCTTCTACTTGCTTAAATCTACTATTGAATCCCTCTAATGAGTTTTTCATTTCAGTTATAGTACTTTTCAGCTCCAGATTTTTTTTTTTTGGTTGCTTTTTATAATTTCCATCTCTTTACTGATATTCTTATTTTGTTCAGACGTCGTCTTACTAATTTCCTTCAGTTCTTTGTCTATGGTTTGCTTTAGATTATTAAACATGCTTAAGGGGGCGCCTGGGTGGCTCAGTCGGTTAAGTGGCCGACTTTGGCTCGGGCCATGATCTCGCGGTCCGTGAATTCTAGCCCCACGTCAGGCTCTGTGCTGACAGCTCAGAGCCTGGAGCCTGCTTCAGATTCTGTGTCTCCCTCTCTCTCTCTCTGCCCCTCCCAAGCTCATGCTCACACTCTGTCACTGTCAAAAATAAATAAACTTAAAAAAAATTTTTTTAAGGATTTGTATTAATTCTTCCTTAAACATGTATTAGAATTCATCAGTGAAATCATCTGATCCTGAGATTTTCTTTGTGGGTAGTTTTTTTTTATTGCTATCTCAGTTTGCTTACTTACTATTGATCTATTCAGATCTGTTTCTTCTTGAGTCAGTATTGATAGTTTGTGTGTTTCTAAGAATTCATCCATTTACTCTAAGTAGATTTTTTGGCTTAAAGTTGCCTCTAGTATTCCCTCATGATTCTTTTTAGTTCTGTAATGTTGATACTTTAACGTTTCCTCTTTAATTTCTGATAAGAGTAGTTTGTGACTTCTGTTTTCTCCTTGGTCAGCCTAGTTAGAGTTTTATCAATTTGATTGATATTTTTAAAGAACCAGATTTTGGCTCTGTTGATTTTCTCCATTGATTCCCTGTTGTCAATTTCATTTATTTCTGCAGTGATTTTAATTATTTCTATTCCTTTAGAAACTTGCTTTAGAAAGTTGCTATTCTTTCTTTCGTTTCCTAAATTGGAAGTTTATATTTTTTAAATCTTAGATCTTTCTTTTTGTCTACTAATATGTGTTTAGAGCCATGAATTCCCTTCTAAACATTGCTTTCACTGAATTCGACAAATTTTGAAGCTTGGTACTTTCATTTATTTCAAAATTCTTACCTTCTCTTGAGACTCTTTTGATCCACGTGCTATTTAAAAGTGTGTGGTTTAATCTCCCAATATTTTGGGATTTTCCAGCCATCTTTATGTTACTGATTTCTACACTATTAAATTTGTTAAGATGTATTTTATGGCCCAGAATGTGATTGCTCTTAGTAAATCTACTCTGCCATTAATGGATGTCCCTATCTTGACAGTTATGGTAATCACATTTTTTAAATTTCCCCATAGTTTTAAGAACCAGTGTATATCTCTTAACATTACAGTCTGTCTTATCTGTTCTCTGTCTTTGATATACCTTTTAAATTTTTAGTAGGTGGCCCTTGTTTTTTTCTTAAAATTTATTTGTAAAATTTTTTTTAATGTTTATTTATTTTTGAAGGAGAGAGAGAAAGAGCATGAGTGGGGAAAGAGCAGAGAGAGAGGGAGACACAGAATCTGAAGTAGGCTCCAGGCTCTGAGCTGTCAGCACAGAGCCTGACGCTGGGCTCTAACTCACAAACTGTGAGATCATAGACACGAGCCGAAGTCAGATGCTTAATGGACTGAGCCACCCAGGTGCCCTTCTTACAATTTATTTGTAAAAGCACTCAATCCTTTAAGTTCCCCGCATTTTGATTTTTTTGATTGTACTTAATACTATAGTTCAAACATGATTTTCTGTCCAATGGATATAGAGTCTTGGTCAGTTCATATTTTTTTTTTTTTATTTTGAAAGACTACTTATCGTATTGTGTTCTTTCATTAGGAGTTACTTATTGTCTGATTGTATCTTTTTATAGGAGCATCCTTAGGTTGGCTCTTGATTCTTTCTGATATGATTTTGCTATCTGGTATGGCAAGATATTCTAGACACATCTTATGTATATCCTGCTCTTTAGTCATTCTTCCAAGAATCTCTGGTTTTATTTACTGGGAAGCAGTATTTTCATAGCATAATCTAGGTAGTGTGGCATGACCATTGCTTTTGGGTTTGTAATTATTGCTAGGATCTTTTAGTAGACAGATACACAAACATGTTTAAGTAGTGCTTACTAGGTCCGTCTACTGTCAAGTTATCACTCCCTCCCTCCTTTCCATAATTGACTCTGTGGAAGCAAGTCTCTAAACATAGCTCACATTAAGGGGGTGAGGAATTAATCTCCATCTCCTTTAGGGGTCTCCTCTGACTTTTTAAATAGTTGTGCTGTACCTACAATGTCAGAACATACTGACAGCAGGTAGCATACTATACTCTCCCTTTTAACCCATGATTAATATTAATTTCTAGGGAAAAAAAAACAAATATTTAATGCTTACCACCAGTCTTATGTCCATATCTCTCTAGTCATTTTGTTGCCTGAAACTTCCTCTCTAGTAGATTTCTCAAGAAGTCCTCATCGAGGGGCACCTGGGTGGCTCAGTTGGTTAAGCATCCAACTTCGGCCCAGGTCATGATCTCACAGTTCATGGCTCAAGCCCCGCATCGGGCTCTGTGCTGACAGCTCAGAGCCTGGACCCTGCTTCGGATTCTGTGTCTCCTTCTCTCTCTGCCCCTTCCCCACTCATGCTCTGTCTGTCTCTCAAGAATGAATAAACATTAAAAAAATTTTTTAATAAAAAAGTCTCACTTATAAATTAACTTTTACCATTTCAATAGCATGAAATTGATATTTTTTTAAGGTTCCATGCTGTTTATTTTTTTTAAGTTTATTTATTTATTTTGAGAGAGAGAGAACCAGGGGAGGTGGGGGAGAGAGGGCGACAGAGGATCCAAAGCAGGCTCTGAGCTGTCAGCACAGAGCCCAATGCGGGGCTCAAACCCACAAATCATGAGATCATGACCTGAGCTGAAGTCAGATGCTTAACCAACTGAGCCACCCAGGCACCCCGCAGTTGGTATTTTTAAAGCACTGTCAGGGATTTGGGGTAGCAGGTTGCTGCAGTTATTGCCTTCAGGGTACAGATCATTCCTGCTTTCTCTTCTCATTACACCTATCTATATTCTCCTAGTTAGTTTTCCAAGCTGTACAACAAATTACCGCAAAGTTAGCAGGTTAAAACAACATTTATCGGGGCGCCTGGGTGGCGTAGTCGGTTAAGCGTCCGACTTCAGCCAGGTCACGATCTCGCGGTCCGTGAGTTCGAGCCCCGCGTCGGGCTCTGGGCTGATGGCTCAGAGGCTGGAGCCTGTTTCCGATTCTGTGTCTCCCTCTCTCTCTGCCCCTCCCCCGTTCATGCTCTGTCTCTCTCTGTCCCAAAAATAAATAAACGTTGAAAAAAAAATTTTTAAAAACAACATTTATCATTTCAGTTGCCATGCTTCAGGAGTCTAGTATAACAGAACTACACGGCCTTGATCAGGGTCTCGCAAGGCTGCAATCATGGTACCAGCCAGGGCTGGGAGCTCATCTGAATCCTCCTCCAGCCTCACAGGTTTTTGGCAGAATTCATTCCTACGGAACTCAAGATGGCTTGCCCTTTCAAGGCCCAAGGAGTGTTTTTCTGGCTGTACAACATAAAAGGGAAGGTGGGTGTGGTAACCACAAAGGACTGCAGAATCAAAGCAAGCAGAATAGTCTGATTCACACAGACCCAAGGCACTAGCCGGTTAATCATCGTGTTCCTAGAAACGAAATAAATAGGAAGCCTATGAAATTCTTACTTGGTCTGTATAAGCAGAAAAGTTCTAGGTAAAGTGAACAAGAGTCTAACTCAAATCATAAAATAGATCAATTCCCAGACTTGAGCCAGTTCCCAGACCAGGAACCCCTTGAACGAACCAGGGAAATGGGTCCCCTTGACCTTTACCAGATCTTTTACAGCCATTTACCTGGATAACTGTGCAGTGGGTAAAAGGAAACAATCAGACCACTCATGGATTACTGGACACTGGCTGTGAATAGGCATTGACTCCAGGAGGCCCAAAATGTTACTGTGGCCCTCTGGTCAGAGTAGGGGCTCAAGGATCAATGAGATTTTAACTCAGGTCCAGCTCACTGTGGGCCTAGTGGGTCCCCAAGCCCATCTTGTGGTGATTTCCCAGTTCAGAATACATAAATGGAACAGACACAGCTAGCAGCTGGCAGAATCGCCACATTTGCCCTCCAGCCTGTGGAGTGAGGGCTACCAGGGTGGGAAAAGCCAAGTGAAACCCTTAGAACTGTGCATACCTAGAAAGCACATCAGAAGCAACTCAGGGACACCTGGGTGGCTTAGTTGGTAAGCATCTGGTTCTTGATTTCATTCAGGTCATGGTCTCAGCGTTCATGAGATTGAACCCCACATCGGGCTCTGTGCTCACAGCGCAGAGCCTGCTTAGGATTCTCTCTCTCTCTCTCTCTCTCTCTCTCTCTCTCTGCTCCTCCCCTGCTCACATTCTCTCTCAAAATAAATAAACATTTAAAAATATTTGTTAAAAAAACCATTCAGCATAGCTGGAGGTACTGCAGACATCCGTGCAAGGACGTGAAAGGTGACTCCCAACTCACCCTCACCCCCATTAAGCCCCCCTATGTGGCCCTTGCAGAAGACGGGTGGGTTATCACAAGCTAAAGCAGGTAGTGATTGGAAGCTGCTGTCCCAGCTGTGGCTTGTGCTACAGCTGTGCAAATTAACATCCCCTGGTGCCTGGCATGCAGCTATTGATCTGGTAAATTCCTTTTTCTCCACAACCTGTCCATAAGGCCCAGCAGAGCAAAACAGTTTGCTTTCAGGTGGCAAGACCAGCAATACACCTGCACTGTCCAGGAGAACATCAACTCTCCAACCTCCTTGGATTTTGGAGGCAATGTACTCCTCATTTGGGTGTGTTACTCTGGCCCATCTGCCAAGTGACCCCAAATGCTGCTAGTTTTTAGTGGGGCCCAGAACAAGAGAAGGCTCTGCAACATTCCAGGCTGCTGTGCAAGCTGCTCTGCCACATGGGCCACGTGACCCACAGATCCCGTGGAAGTACTGGAAGTGTCAGTGGCACTAGGGATGCTGCCTGGAGCCTTTCACAGGCCCCTGTAGATTTATTGCATTACAGGTCTTTAAGATTTTGGAGTAAGGCCCTGACATCCTCTGCAAAGCAACTCTCCTTTTGAGAAATTGCTCTTGGCCTGCTACTGGGCCCTAGAAGAGACTGAATGCTTGGCTGTGGTCCATCAAATTACATGTGACCTCAGCTACCTATCATGAACTGGGTGTTATCTGACCCACCGAGCCACAACGTTGGGCATGCACAACCACACTCCAGCATCAAATGACAAGTGGTATATATGTGACCAAACCCGAGCACCTGAAGGTGCAAGTAAATTACGTGAAGAAGTGGCCCAAATGCCCATGCTCTCCACTCCCGCTGCATGGCCTTCTCCCTTCCTTCCTGCACCTGTCACCTCACGGGGAGTTTTTTGTGACTAGTTGACAAAGGAAGAAAAGACTCAGGCCTTGTTTACAGATGGTTCTGCGTGATATGTAAGCACCACCTGAAAGTGGATGGTCGTAGCCATGCAGCCCCTTTCTGGGCCATCCCTCAAGAACAGTGGTGAAGGAAAATCCTCCTAGTGGGCAGAACTTCAGGCAGTATGCCTGCTTGTCCACTTTGCTTGGAAGAAGTGGCAAAATGTATAATTGTATACTGATTCATGGCTGAGCCAATGATTTGCTTTCATGATTGGGGACTTGGAATATGGTTGGAAAATTGATGAAAAAGAAATTTGGGGAAGAGGTATTTGAATAGACCTCTTTGGGTAAAAAAAAAAAACAAAAAACCATGAGTATATTTGCATCCTATGTTCACCAAATGATGATCTTAGCAGAGGAGGATGTTAATAATTAAGCAGATAGGATGACCCATTCTGTAGACATCAGTCTGCCTTTCCCTAGCCAGCCCTAGCATCGCCTAACTGGCTCATAAACAGAGAGGCTATGATGGCAGAA
Organism: Leopardus geoffroyi; assembly: GCF_018350155.1. Taxonomy (NCBI): domain Eukaryota; kingdom Metazoa; phylum Chordata; class Mammalia; order Carnivora; family Felidae; genus Leopardus; species Leopardus geoffroyi. The sequence goes on from NC_059328.1 coordinate 111,124,855, forward strand.
GTGGTTATGCATGGGCTCAGCAACATGGCCTTCCACTCATCAGGACTGACCTGGCTATGGCCACTACTGAGTGCCCAATCTGCCAGCAGCAGGGACCAACACTGAGCCCCCAATATGGCACCATTCCCCTGGGTGATCAGCCAGCTACCTGGTGGCAAGTTGATTACATTGGACTGCTTCCATCATGGAGGGGACAGTGTTTTGTTCTTACTGGAATAGGCACTTACTCTGGATATGGATTCGCCTTCCCTGCATACAAAACTTTTGCCAAAACTACCATCCATAGAATTACAGAATGCTTTATCCTCCATCATGGTATTCCACACAGCATTGCTGCAGTTCAAAGAATTCACTTCACAGCAAAAGAAGTGAAGCAATGGGCTTATGCTCATAGAATTCACTGTCTTACCATGTCCCCACCATCCTGAAGCAGCTGACTTTTGAAGACTCAGTTACAAACAGCCCCAAGCTGGGTGGCAGTACCTTGCAGTGCTGGGACAAGGTTCTCCATTAGGCTGTATGTTCCATAAAACAGCAACTAGTATCTGGTGCTATTCCTTCCATAGTCAGGATTCAAGAACCAAGGGGAAGAAATGGGAGTGGAACCACTCACTGCTACCCATAGCAACCCACGAGCACATTTGCTTCCTACTCCTGTGACTTTATGCTCTGCTGGCCTAGAGGTCTTAACTCCAAAGGAAGGGAAACTTCCACAAAGAGACACAACAGTGATTCCATTGAATCAGAAGTTAAGACTGCTTCCCAGTCACTTTGGGCTTCTCATGCCTCTGAATCAACAGGCAAGGAAGGGAGTGACTGGCGGATTGGTCCTGACTACCATGGGGAAATTGGACTACTACGTGATGGAAGGAAAGAAGAGTGTGTCTGGAGTATGGGACACCCCCAGGCCGTCTCTTAGAAGTTCCATGTCTTGTGATTAAGGTCGGTGGAAAACTACAACAACCCAATCCAGGCAGGACTAGTAATGACCCAGACCCTTCAGAAATGAAGGTTTGAGTCATCCCACCAGGTAAAGAACCACAACCAGCTGAGGTACTTGCTGAAGACAAAGTGAATACAAAATGCTTAGTAGTAGAAGGTGTTATAAATACCAGCTGTGACACATAACTGGTTACAGAAACGAGGACCGTAATTGCTATGAGTATTTCCTCTTCATTTTGTATTGAATACACTTTTGTTTAGATATATACATATATTAAGAAAATATTTCTGTTTCCTTTCCTCTCTTATTCTCTCATATAACATGAGATATACTGACTTTATATCATGGTGCTTCGTACTGTTAATTTTAAATCATGTTATTTGAGCCACAGAATATCAAGAAGAAGAACAAACATCACTCAGGGACTTGACCTCCTCTTCCAGGAAAGGGGTTAGCAGGTTTTGGGTTGTATACAAGATAGTAGTAGCACATTAAGGAGAATTATAACCTTGTTACTATCTTTCTTTGGAGATTAAGTATGGTTTAAGGAGATGTGTATAGCTGACAAGGGGTGGACTTGTGATGGTTAATTTATGGGTCACCTTTACCGGGGTAAGGAATACCCAAATAGCTGATAAACATTTCCGATTGTGTCTATTATAAGAGTATTTCTGGAATAAATTACGTGATTCAGTAGAGATCCACCCTCACTAACGTGGGCAAATACCACCCAATCCATTGAATGCCCAAACAGAACAAAAAGTCAAAAGAGGGGTGAATTCACTCTCCATCTTGAGCTGGGCCATCTTTTCCTACCCTTGGACGTTGGCCTGATTTTTGCACCTTCAGACTCTGGAACTTACACCAGCAGCCCCCTGGTTCTCAGGCCTTTGGCTTCAGAATAAATTATACCACCAGCTTTCCTGATTCCCTAGCTTGCAGATGGCAGTTTGTGGGACTTCTTGGCCTCCATAACTACATGAGCAAATTCTTACAATAAATCTCCTCAGATACATAGATAAGCAGATGGATGGATGGATGGGTGGATGGATAGATAGATACATAGATAGATAGATGCGTTTATTCAAGTACCCTGGATGAGCTAATTAACATCTTGAAGTCTCAATTGCCACATCTGTCAAATTAGGATCATAGTTCCTATTTCTGAGGTGTTAATGAGATGATTAAATGGGACATTCTATTCAAAGCCTTTAAGACAGCAACACAGGACCAGGCATTCAGACAGCGATGAACATTCACTGCTTTCATCAGAGGTGAGGGATCTCTAGATAAGAAATAAGTGTTAAAGGGTAGGAGAAATGGGTGTAGGTGGCCAAACCTTCCAGTTATAAATGAGTCTTGGGGATGTAACGTACAGCATGGTGATTACAGTTAGCAACACTGTATTGTACAGTTGCTAAGAGTGCAGATCTTAAAAGTTTTCGTCACAAGGGAAAAAATGTAGAACTATATGAGGAGATGGGTTTAACTAGACTTAATGTGCTCATGATTTTGCAACATATGCATATATCAAACCATTATGCTGTATCCTCGAAACTAACACAATTTTATATTTCAATTATATCTCAATAAAATTGGGAAAAAAGATTAGTAAAGTGCAACATTGCAGTAATATTAAAGAACGAAATTGCTTTGAAAGTCATTTAAAGGTGTTTGAAAACTTATGATGAATTTTTGAACTCATGACTTTACTTTTATATAAAAATGATACATTCTCATTATTGTTTTTAATTAACCCACTCAGAGAGATATAAAGAAGAAATTAGTAAATGTGCCCAAACTCTACCATTTAGGAAAAAATTAGTGTTAACATTCAGTGATTATATTTCTAGACATTACAATAAGAGGGAGATAATTGAGATGAAAGGTAGATAACACTTTTATAGAATGGATTGTGCTATGCAAACTATTTTTTTATATGAACAGCATTAAACTTTATTTTGCTTAAATTTAAAGGTGAAAAAACTAAAATGGAATGGAGGGAATTACTGAATTTTAGTATAAGAGGTGTCAATTTTTTTTGGAGCTGCCCTTTGAAGGGGAGCAGAATACACGACTCTGTCACTTTGGCATGTAGATTCTTTTGAGCTGAAGTCAATCAAGACCCTCCGGAAGACCTATTTACTTCCCCTTTAACTACCTAGAAGAATTTAGATGGAGAGTGTGGTTCAGGAAGAGGACTGTCACCAGGAATCACTACAAAGAATATGGGGTAGGCATGTTAAACTGGGGGGGAAGCTGGCAGGGCCTGGAGATCAAATTCTTCTGTGTCCCACCTCTCTGCAAAACATGGCAAATATGTTTACCAAACATTTGTTCTTCCCAACTTCCAATAAATTGTCTTCTTCTCTTCCCTTTGAAGTCCCAGATCCCTACCCCTTCTCCTCTGCTCATGATGCCATAGTATATTCAATTGCCTGACTGCCTGTAGGGCTCCTATTATTATGAGGCTCCTGTACACATATAATTAAATTTGTTTTTCTCTTGTTAGTCTATCTCATGTCAATGTAATTAGTAAGCCAGCCAAAGAAACTGGAAGGGAGGAAGGAGAAGTTTTCTTCCCCTACCCTCTTCTAGTATACAGGCAAACCTTATTTTATTGCACATAGCTTTTTTTTTAATGTTTATTTATTTTTGAGAGAGAGAGGGAGAGGGAGGGAAAGGGAGCAAAAGTGGGAGAAGGACAGAGACAGAGGGAGACACAAAATAGGAAGCAGACTCCTGGCTCTGAGCTGTCAGCACAGAGCCCAACGTGGGGCTCAAACCCACTAACCATGAGACCATGACCTGAGCCAAAGTCGGATGCTTAACCGACTGAGCCACCCAGGCACCCCTATTGTATTTAGCTTTACTGTGCTTCACATATACTGCATTTTTTACAAATTGAAGGGTTTTTTTACAGCCCTGTGTGGAACAAGTCTATTGGTGCCATTTTTCCAACAGCATCTACTCACTTCGTGTTTCTGCATTTGTTCACATTTTGTTAATTCTTGCAATATTTCAAAGCTTTTCGTTGTTATATTTGTTATGGTGATCAGTGATCTTTGTTGTTACTATTATAATTGTTTTGTGGTGTCATGAACATCCCATGTAAGATAAGATGGCAAACTTAATAAATAAATATTGTATGTGTTCAGACCACTCCATCAACCACTAGTTCCTGTCTGTTTCCCTCTCAGGCCTCACTATTCCCTGAGACAAAACAATATTGAAATTAGGACAATTAATAACCCTACAATGGTCTCTAAATGTTCAAGTGGAAGGAAGAGTCACACATGTGTTACTTTAAATCAGAAGCTAGAAATGATTAAGCTCAGTGAGGAAGGCATGTCAGAAGTCAGTACAGGCCAACAGCTAAGCCTCTTACACCAAAGTCAGCCAAGATGTGAATGCAAAGAAAAAGTTCTTGAAGGAAATTAAAAGTGCTACTCCAGTGAACACATGAATGATAAGAAAGCAAAACAGCCTTGGGGTGCCTGGGTGGCTCAGTTGGTTAGGTGTCCCACTTTGGCTCAGGTCATAATCTCATGGTTCATGGGTTCAAGCTCCATGTCGGGCTCTGTGCTGCCAGCTCAGAGCCTGGGGCCTGCTTCGTATTCTGTGTCTCCCTTTCTCTCTGCCCCTTCCCCACTTATGCTCTGTCTCTCTCTCTCTCTCTCTCAAAAATAAATAAATGTTAAAATTTTTTTTAAAAAAAGTGGATCCTGAAGATGGTATTGAGTTGCGGCAGTCTCATAAAACTTGAGCAGATGAGAAGTTGCTTCTTATGGATGAGCAAAGAAAATGGTTTACTGAGATGGAATCTACTCCTGGTGAAGATGCTGTGAAGATTGTTGAGCTGACAACAAAGGATTTTGAATATGACATAAACTTAGTTAATAATGCAGTGGCAGGGCTTGAGACGATTGACTTCGATTTTGTAAGAAGTTCTGTGGGTAAAAAGTTATTAAACAATATCGCATGCTACAGAGAAATCATTTGTGAAAGGAAGTGTGGATAGATGCCACAGACTTCACTGTTGTCTTACTTTAACAAATTGCCACAGCCACCCCACCTTCAGCAATCAGCACCCTGGTCAGCAGCCACCAGCGCTGAGCCAAAACCCTCCACCCCCTAAAAGATTAGACTCAGTGAAAGCTCAGATGATAGTTTGCATTTTTCAGCAATCAACTGTTTTTAAGTATGTACATTGTTTTTTAGACATAATGCTATTTCACACTTAATAGACTACAATATTGTATAAACATAACTTTTTATGCACTGGGAAACCGAAAACTGCATTGACTTGCTTTATTGCAATATGTACTTACTTTATTATGGTGGTCTGGAACCAAACCCACAATATCTCCAAGATATGCCTATATAGCATAGTTTTCCCTGAAATGAACATACTTAAATTTAAAAAAATTTTTTTACATTTATTTATTTATGTAATCTCTATACCCAACATGGGGCTCAAACTCATGACCCCAAGATCAAGAGCCACATACTCTCCCAACTGAGCCACCCAGGCATCCCTGTAGTGAACATACTTTTTAAATATATATATTTACACGATTACTTTGTTTTAAAATTTTTTTTAATGTTTATTTAGTTTTCAGAGACAGAGAGAGCACGAGCAGGGTTGGGGCAGAGAGAGAAGGAGACACAGAATCTGAAGCAGGCTACAGGCTCTGAGCTATCAGAAAAAAGCTTGATGTGGTATTGGAACTCACGAACCACGAGATCATGACCCGAGCCGAAGTCAGATGCTTAGCCTACTGAGCCACCCAGGAGCCTGCACATGATTACTGTTTTTAATGTTTATTTTATTATTTCTTTTGAGAGAGAGAGTGTGTACACAAGTATGCACTGGCAAGGGAGGGGCAGAGAGAGAGAAAGAGATAGAGAGTCTCAAGCAGGCTCCGTGCTGTCAGCGTGGAGCCCGACCTGGGACTCAGACTCAGTCACAAACTGTGAGATCATGATCTGAGCCAGAATCAAGAGTTGGGACACTTAACCCACTGAGCCCCCCAGGCACCCCTGTAGTGAACACACTTAAATTGCATGTCAAAGAGACACGCACGAGAAAAAAGCGATAGAGAACAATTGCCATAAAGACCCTACTTGGCATGCCTGACTGGCTCAGGTGGTGGAGTGTGCAACTCTTGATCTGGGGGTTGTAGTTTCAAGCCCCATATGAAGTGTAGGAATTACTTACAAATAAAATCTTAACAACAACAAAAAGACCCTACTTGGTTACATTTTTGAACTTTAAGGATAAACATTTTTTCAGACAACTAAGCAAAAGGCCAAGTGTCCATGCAAAGACAATTCCATGGGAAAAGAATAGTCTTTTCAAAATGATGCAGGGTAGGGGCGCCTGGGTGGCGCAGTCGGTAAAGCGTCCGACTTCAGCCAGGTCACGATCTCACAGTCCGGGAGTTCGAGCCCCGCGTCAGGCTCTGGGCTGATGGCTCAGAGGCTGGAGCCTGTTTCCGATTCTGTGTCTCCCTCTCTCTCTGCCCCTCCCCCGTTCATGCTCTGTCTCTTTCTGTCCCAAAAATAAATAAACGTTGAAAAAAAAAAATGATGCAGGGCAACTGGATGTCCACATGCAAAACAATGGTTTGGGATACTCACTTCATACTACATGCAAAAATTGGATCCAGATGGCAGAAAAACCCATATGTAAGAGCTAAAATTATAGAACTCTGAGAAGAAAACAGTGTATCTAGGTAGACAATAATTTCTTAGATGTAAATCCAAGCATAAGTGACAAGAGAGAAAAATAAGTTGGACTTTATCTAAATTTAAAATTTTTGTGGGGCACCTGGGTGGTTTAGTTGGTTAAGCATCCAACTTAAGCTCAGGTCATGACCTCATGGTTTGTGAGTTTGAACCCTGTGTGGGGCTCTGTGCTTGTCAGCATGGACCCTGCTTTGGATCCTCTGTCCCCCCTTTTTGCCCCTCCCCTGATCTCTCTCTCTCAAAAATAAAATAAAAACATTAACAAATTTTTTTAATTTAAAACTTTTGTGATTCAACCCCGATATCTATAGCAGCGCTATCAACAATAGTCAAAGTATGGAAAGAGCCCAAATGTCCATCAACGGATGAGTGAATAAAGAAGATGTGGTGTATATATATACAGTGGAGTATTACTCGGCAATCAAAAAGAATGAAATCTTGCCATTTGCAACTATGTGGATGGAACTAGAGGGTATTATGCTAAACAAAATTAGTCAAAGACAAATATCATACTACTTCACTCATATGAGGAATTTAATATACAAAACAGGGGTGCCTGGGTGACTCAGTCGGTTGAGCGTCTGACTTTGGCTCAGGTCATGATCTCACGGTCTGTGAGTTCAAGCCCTGCGTCGGGCTCTGTGATGACAGCTCAGAGCCTGGAGCCTGCTTCAGATTCTGTGTCTGCCTCTCTCTGCCCCTCCCCCACTCATGCTCTGTCTGTCTCTCTCTCTCTCTCTCTGTCAAAAATAAACATTAAAAAAAATTTAAGATATAAAACAGATGAACATAAGGGAAGGGAAGCAAAAATAATATAAAAACAAGGAGGGAACAAAACATAAGAGACTCTTAAATATAGAAAACAAACTGAGGGTTGCTGGAGGGGTTGTGGATGGGGGGGATGGGCTAAAGGGGTAAGGGGCATTAAGGAAGACACTTGTTGGGATGAGCACCAGGTGTTATATGTAGGGGGTGAATCACTGGATTCTACTCCTGAAATCATTATTGCACTATATGCTAAGTTGTATGTAAATTTAAAAAAGAAACTTAAAAAAAGAAATAAGGGTGCCTGGGTGACTCAGTTGGTTAAGCATCTGACTTCGACTCAGGTCATGATCTCACAGCTCGTGACTTCGAGCCCCACGTTGGGCTCTGTGCTGACAGCTCAGAGCCTGAAGCCTGCTTCAGATTCTGTGTCTCCCTCTCTCTCTGTCCCTCCCCTGTTTGTGCTCTGTCTCTTTCTGTCTCTCAAAAATAATAAATAAACATTTAAAAATAAATAAATAAAAATTATAAAATAAAAAAAAACTTTTGTGTTTTAAATGACATCACCAAAAAAATAAAAAAGTAATCCACAGAATAGGAGAATATATTTGTAAATCTTGTATCTGCTAAGGATTTGTATCTTGAATATTTAAAGAACTCTTGCAACTCAATAATAAGACAAATAACTCAATTTTTTAAGGATTTTAAGGGCCAAGGATTTGAATAAACATTTATTCAAAGAAGATATGAAAATGGCCAGTAAGTGCATGAAAAGATGCTTAACATCATTAGTTATGCAAATAATCATAAGAAGACACCAATTAGCATCACTGTAATAACAGCATTGCTCACAATGTGGAGAAACTGGAACCCTCATATACTGCAAGCTGGAATGTGAAACGGTGCAGCCACTCTGGAAAACAAGCAGTTCATCAGAATGTCAAACAGTGTTACCATGTGATCCAGCAATTATGGTCCTAGGTATATACCCAAAAGAATGGAAACGTATGTCCACACAAAAACTTGAACATGCATTGGGGCACCTGGGTGGCTCAGTTGGTTAAGCGTCCAACTTCAGCTCAGGTCATGATCTCACAGCTTGTGGGTTTGAGCCCCGCATCAGGCTCTGTGCTGATGGCTCAGAGTCTGGAGCCTGCTTCAGATTCTGTGTCTCCCTCTCTCTCTGCTCCTCCCCCACTCATGCTCTGTCTCTCTCTGTCTCAAAAATAAATAAACATTAAAAAAAATTTTTTAGGGGTGCCTGGGTGGCTCAGTTGGTTGGGTGACCGACTTCGGCTCAGGTCATGATCTCACAGTTTGTGAGTTTGAGCCCCACATAGGGCTCTGTGCTGACATCTCAGATCCTGGAGCCTACTTCAGATTCTGTGTCTCCCCCTCCCTCTACCTCTCCCCTGCTCACGCTCGGTGTCTCTCTGTCTCTCAATAATAAATAAATGTTAAAAAAAACTTTATACAAAACTTTTTTTAAAAAAGCTTGAACATGAATGTGCATAATAGCCTAAAAGTGGACACAACCCAAATATCCATCAACTGATGATTGTGTAAACAAAATGTTATATGTCCTTGCATACCCAGGAATATTACTTGACCCTAAAATGGGATGAAGTACTGATACGCGCTGCAACATGGATGAGCCTAGAACACATGCTGAGTGAATGAAACCAGACACAAAAGACCAAACATTGCATGATTCCATATATATACACGAAATGTCCAGAATAGCCAAATTCATAGATCAATGGTTGCCAGGGGCTGGAAGGAGGAGAGAATGGGGAGTGACTGCTCATAAGTAGCAGGTCCTTCTTTGCAGCGATAAAAGTCTTCTAGACTATGGTGATGGTTGCAAAACTCTGCAAATATACTAAAACCCATTAAGTTGCACATTTTTAACCAGTGAATTTTATGGCATGTAAATTATATCTCTGTAAAGCTATATTTTTAAGAAAAGGTTTCTTCAGGGCACCTGGGTGGCTCAGTCAGTTAAGCGTCCGACTCTTGATTTCAGCTCAGGTCACGATCTCACGGTTTGTGGGATTGAGCCCCATGTCGGGCTCTGCGCTGTCAGTAGAACTGACTTGGGATTCTCTCTCTCCCTCTCTCAGCCCCTCCCCTGCTGGTGTGTGCTTGTGCTCTCTCTCTTTCAAAATAAATAATAAACATTAAAGAAAAAAATGTTTCTTCAAGAGGTCAAAATATAAGACTCACCTGATTTCTCTGTACCAATTCAATGACTATACGGCAATATCTAAATTTTAAGGGAAAGATTGACCTATTTTCTTATAGGAACAAAAATCCTAAAATCCAGTGGCTTAGGGCACCTGGGTTGCTCCATCCGTTGGGTGTCTGGCTCTTGACTTCAGCTCAGGTCATGATCTCACAGTCCATGGGTTCAAGCCCCTCATAGGGCTCTGCACTGACAGTGTGGAGCCTGCTTGGGATCCTCTCTCTCTCCCTCTCTCTCTGCCCACTTGTGTGCTCTGTTTCCCTTTCTCTCAAAATAAATAAATAAACTTGAAAAAAAAATTTTAAATCCCAGTGGCTCAACAGCACAAATTTATTCCTTGCTTAAGTTACATATGTAATACCGGTTGTCCCAGGACTCTGCACTGCACACTCCCCTTGTAACCCAGGCTGACAGAGCTTTACCATCTTATAGCTGGAAATAACTGGACCCTCCCTGTCAATACCCCAGAGGAATAGACTGCTGGAGAGGGGTCACCGGGCAATAAAATGCTTCCGCCCAGAAGTGAGACTTGTCACTTTGACTCACAGCCCATTGCCCTCTCTGTCTTACTGCAAGAGGACAAGAAGATGTAACACTTAATGTCCCTGGCAGGAAAAGAGGACTAGGTGTGGGCAAGCTCTAGAAGGGTCAACAACGGCATAGGATGTGACTCTGACTGTCAGATCTGTCTCCCCCGGACTTGAAGTAAGTCCCTAAGATGTGAAGGGTCCAGAATCATAGCGAGTCTTCCACCACTAGTCATGGCAAAATAGACCTCCCCTCCTGGGGTGCTAACGCCAGGAGCACTATGCCCAAGGCTTGGCTTCTGAACCCTGTACTGCTCAGCAGCAGCCTTGCTGTCCTCGCAGGACCTGTGGTAAGGTTCAGTTTTGACTGTGCTTTTCATGCACGGCCTGGGAACCAAGCTGCTTCATCAGCTCTCCAAAGAAGTCCAGGATTTTCCATAAATTCTTCATCTCCTTAAAGCAGCCAAAATGGATTTTTGTCATCTGATACTGAAAACCCTTCCTGATTGGGGACAGCTATGCATACAGCAATGAGGACAATCACATGACTGGGAAACCTACCCATTGTCATTAACTCCTTCTGTGCTTATGGATGAGACTTATGATAGAAAAGCCAGATTTATGGGTTAGGCACAAAAGGAGTTTACTCCTGGGGCGCCTGGGGGGTTCAGTCGGTTGAGCGTCGGACTGTTGATTTCAGCTCAGGTCATGATCTCACAGTTTTGTGGGACTGAGCCCTGAGTCGGGCTCTGTGCTGTCAGTGCAGAGCCTGGTTGGGATTATCTCTCTCTCTCTCTCTCTCTCTCTCTCTCTTTCTCTCTTTCTGTGTGTGTGTGTGTGTGTGTGTGTGTGTGTGTGTGTGACTCTCCCCTGCTCATGCTCTTTCTCTCAAAATAAATAAATTTTTTAAAAAAAGGAAGTACAAATCTCTCTATGTCACTTGTGCACACACCCTCTTATTTTCAAAGAGCAGGTAAACACAGGCAGAATTCAGGCATCCACTCCAATGTCCCTTCCTTTGCCGCACATTTGTCTGGCTATCAGCTTTAGATGCATCTACTCATTCTTGATCTTGGATGTGTATATTCTTTGAGTGTACAATACCAAGAAAACTATACCAAGATACCAAGAAAACTATAATGTGTGGCCTTTTAGCCCTTGCAAAGAGCCAAGGTGACATGAGAGAGAGACGGTAGGAGATGAGGCCCCTCCTCACCTTTGATGGGTAAGTAAACACTGGGAGTGTTGTTGATGCCTGCGTCATATCTGGGCTGTAACAAGAGCCTGAGGAGGGTAATAGTGACCATTACCATGCATGTTAAAATACTTGTTAAAATCATGTTTCCGCAAGCACCTAGTTGTATGCCTTTGTCTCCTAAAATTCACAGTACAGCTAAGAGGCATCTTAATCTGCACTGATATACTTTCCTGCTGGGTTTCCTGAAGTGTCCAGGCTGAGATAGAGGCACAAGACGCCAGGATTGGCTCTTGTTGGCAGTTAGTAGACAGGAAAAGCTTCCATAAAACATAAAATTGCCATTAGCTTAATTTTTTTTAAGGTCACTCAGGAAGGCTGTATTTGGCACCCGCTGTCTTGGCTCAGTCATCGCCAGCAATAACCTCAAAGCCAGCACATGGCAGCTGCATCTGCAAATGATTTCCTTGAAGGTCAATTGCGAACAGCATTTCTTGGAAAGTTTACCTTTTCTAGAGCAACACTGAAAGCTTTAGCCTACAGCCGCTTAGGGGTTAATGGCCACCAGAGAATCTGCATTTAAAGCCGCCTGCTGATTCTGCCTGCAGGAGCCTGGGGACTTTGCCACATCAAAGCTTCCCATTCCTCACCATCATGCTTAGCACTCCTCCAGCTGTGAGAGTGCAGGGAGCAGAGCTTGTGAGGACAGGGTCTTTACGTACAGTGTTTAATCTTGGCAACTTACCTGTTGGGCAGTTACAAAGCTGAGCCTCAGAGAGCTTAAGTGACCCTGCTCCCAGGGGTGAGAAGCATAACTACAAACCCCAAATCTGTGCAGTTGCTCTTGCACTCTTTTGCGGGGGCCGGGGGGGGGGGGGGGAGGGCGTGGACCGGTGATGCTTTACTCACACAGTTTGGTCATTTGCATATTTGTTTGGTCTTTCACCTAATGAGCTGATGAGAGCTGGCAAATACGTAATGAGTATATCCTGTGTGCTGAAAACGGTCAGGCACCTTACATAGGTGCTCACTTAATCCTCACCGTTCTAAGAAGTAAACCTTTGAACTTTTTATTTGAATATTGTCTTTTTTTTTTTTTTAAGTAGAAGTACACACAGGAAAGTACGCAAATCCTAAGCCTAACAAGGTTTCACAAAGCACACGCGTCTGTGTAATCACACCCTAACCAAGAAACAGAGCATTGCCAATATTTCAGGAGCACCCTTGTGCCCCCTCCCAGCCACTGGTCCCAGCCTCCAGCCTGGGATAACCGCTACACCTGGCTTTTCACACCAGAGACTTGAGATCTAGAATGAGGGTCCCTTCTTTGTAGCTGACAACAGACTGGCATTTTTTGCCCCCGAATCTGCCTTAGCCAGCTCAGCCTGCTACAACAAAGTGCCACAAAACCCTGGTGGCTCAAAGCACAAAAATTTATTTCTCATGGCTTTGGAGGCTTGAAGTCCAAGATCAAGGCATCCACCAATTTTGTTCCTGGTGAGAGCTCTCTTCCTGCTAGCACACCTGCTCCCTGACGATCTCATTTGACCTTAATGTGTCCCAAAGACCCTATCTCTATAATGTCTATATACAATCACATTGCGGGGGTTAGAGCTTCAACATATGAATTTGGGTGTTGGGGGAAGCACAATTCAGTCCGTACAAGAAATCAATGCTTCTCAAACTTTGATGGCTTTAGAATTCCCTGGGGAATGTGTTGATTGCGATTACAGATCCTGTCCTGCAGTCACTGACGGAGTAGGTTTAAGCTGGAGAACTTCTTCTGACCCATTCCCTTGTCGACACTTGCTGTACTTGGTGGAAAACCGCTGTCTCGAGCCATCAAGCAGAAACAGCCTGCTTTGAGCTGTCTTCCTCACTTTCCTCCTGTTCATTCGCCCTCTCTCTGGCAAATGCATTTATCTCTAAGCAGGTTACACGAGGATTTTTGTGTATGATTTGGAGAGGGCTGCCAATAATCAAGGAAACAGCATTTTTCCTAATACAGGTTTTATATTTTACAAACTCAAGAGTGAGACTGGTAAACTGGGCCCCTCCTGGCTTGAGGGACTAACCTCAGGGTGAAGAGCATAGAATAATGATTTCAAATCAGAATCTGGAGGGGCATCTGGCTGTCTCCGTTTGATCTCAGGGTAGTCAGCTCAAGCCCCACACTTGGGTATGGAGATTACTAAAAATAAATAAATAAACTTGAAGTAAGAATCTTTAGTAAATGTCCCATAGCTTTTACTAGAATATTCCAGATGTCCCCATATTGCAAGGCATTTCAGCATTCAACTTATTTTTAATAACTATTTTTTCTATAGGCAATGAGTTCTTAATATGCACCAGATACACTGAGCTTGCCTGCCTGCCCGGTCTCCTTTTCCACAGATGCCTCCTTTTGGAGCCAGGGAAGATGCCCACCTGTCATTACAGTTCTGGCATCAACTCTCAGATTCTCTGTGACAGCGACCTGATATCCAACAATTCAATTCAATTCAGTTCTGACAGTAAGTACCCAGAGTTAGTGGCAGAACCCCACAGGTTTAAGGATTTAGTTCTACATGACTACCCCCACTGCAGGTGCCAATTGCAAGTCCCGGAGGGGCCACCCATACTTCTGATGGAGCAGCTATAGATCAGGGGTCCTGTGACTCCCCTCTTCAGGTTCTATGCTTGGCTAGAATGACTTGTGGAACTCAGGAAAACACTTTACTTCTGTTTACTAGTTTATGGTAAAGGATACAATTCAGGACCAGGCAAATGGAAGAGATGTATACAAGGCAGGAATAGCCAGAAGGTATTTGGAGCTACTACAGAGCAACCTATCCTCTCCAGGCACACCTCCCCACAGAACCTCACTGTGTTCATCCATCGGGAAGCTCTCTGAACCTACTGCTTAGAGATTTTTATAGGATTGTCATCACAAGGGCATGACCCGGGATGCATCCTGAAGCCATCTAGGGACCCACCAAGGCCACCTTATTAGCATAAACTCAGATCTGGTTGAGAGAGGTTTATTACGAACAAAAGCGCTCTCGTAACTCTTATGTCCTACGATATCCTACAGGCTTTAGGAGCTCTGCGCCAGAACGGTGGATGAAGATCAAATATATATTTATTACACCAAATGGTAATTAAGAGTTGCTAGTGTGTTTTTATTTGTTTTTTTAAGTTCATTTATTTTGAAATACAAAGAGAGAGAGAGAGCACACACGCACTGGAGTTTGAGCAAGGGAGGGGCAGAGAGAGAGGGAAAGAGAGAGAATTCCAAACAGGCTCCAGGATGTCAGCACAGAGATCAATGCGGGGGTCGACACGGGGCTCAATCCCACGAACTGTGAGATCATGACTTGAGCCGAAATCAAGAGTCGGACGCTCAACCGACTGAGCCACCCAGGTATTTTCCATTTTGATTTTCCACAGGGAAGGTTATCATGTTTCAGTAGAGTTTTCCACGCCTCGCTCAGTCCTTGCTTACACTCTGTCTCTCTCTGTCTCTCAACAATAAACAAATGTTAAAAAAAATTTTTTTTTAATGGTGACAAATGAACCATTTTGTTATGTGTTTTTTGCCACAATTTTTATTTTTTAATTTTTTAAGATTTTGTTTTATTTTATTTTACCTTGTTTTATTCATTTTTAATTGTTTTTCAATGTTTATTTATTTTTGAGAGAGGGAGACAGAGCATGAGCAGAGGAGGGGCAGAAAGAGAGGGAGACACAGAATCCGAAGCAGGCTCCAGGCTCCAAGCTGTCTGCACAGAGCCCGACCCAGGACTTGAATTCACAAACCGCAAGATCATAACCTGAGCTGCAGTCAGATGCTCAACTGACTGAGCCACCCAGGTGCCCCTGAAACCAGTATATTGTTATTAAAGAGAAATTAAAGTTAAAAAATCAAGTAACATTTTTATCACCTAAAAAAAAAAAAAAAAACCTTTTCATTGAGTGAATTAATGAATTAACAAACAAGTACACGCTGAGGCCTATCTTCAGTCCCCTCCTTTGTCTCCGTTCAGGCTGCTGTAACAGAACCCCACAGACAGGGTCTTCAACAATAGATACTGATTTCTCACAGCTCTGGAGGCTGGGAGTCCAAGATCAAGGCACCAACAGATTCCTTGGTAAGGGTCTGTTCCTGGTTAATAAACACTCATCCTCTGGGGCACCTGGGTGGCTCAGTCGGTTAAGCGACTGATTTCAGCTCAGTCGGTTAAGCGACTGATTTCAGCTCAGGTCATGATCTTGAGGTCTGTGGGTTCAAGCCCCACATCAGGCTCTGTGTTGGCAGCTCAGAGCCTGGAGCCTACTTCATATTCTCTCTCTCTCTCTCTCTCTCTCTCTCTCTCTCTGCCCTTCCCCTGCTCATGCTCTGTCTCTCTCAAAAATAAACATTAAAAAAAATTTTTTTTTAAATAAACACCTGTCTTCTGGCTTTGTCCTCACATGGTAGAAGGGGTGAGGGAGCCCTATGGGGTCCCTTTTATATGGACACTAATCCCATTTGTGGGGGCTCCACCCTCATGTCATAATCACTTCCATAAATATCACCTCCACAAAGGCCCCACTCCCAATACCATCACACATACGAATTTTGGTCTCAACATGTGCATTTTGGGGGACACAAACATTCGATCTATGGTACGTCTATGGCAGTAAAGGAATTCATGTAGTCTTTTTTTAAAACACCTCCTTTACAATTATTCAAAAGGCATTTAGTTAGGATATCTTGGGGTCATTTCCTTCCTTCTGCCAAGGTTACTGAAATATCTCACAAAAAGTGTCACTTCATAACGAGAATTTGGCAGAAATTTTCTGCTAGAGTAGTTGAAGTCTATGGGCCTTAATTATAAAGTTGGCTAATATAGCTCATTATAATACAGTAGTTTTAATGTAGGGGCCAGTACTAAGTTTCACATGGATAAAAGGGATTGACTTTCAGCCCAGGTGATTGGTGGGTTCCTTATGTTTTATTCTAGCCCCATCCCTCAATGTCTCACTCTTCTTGTTAAGAGCCTGGACCAGATCAGGTGACCTGTCACATGAGGGCACAATGGCCAACCCCTCAGATAGAAAGGAACAACAGCCAGGCTCCTGGAGCCTGCTACTTCTTTGCTATCTGTGGATGGAAATGCTGAGCTGGTAAAGAAGAATCAGTTTCCTTGAAGCTGCTAAAATAATATTCATGTCACTTCATCAGTGAACTCTGTTTGTGAGAAACTATAACCTCTCTTAGGCTGGGGTACCCTCCCCCCCGCCCCCGCCATCACACACACTTCTTTCCCTCACTGGTTTCTAGCAAAGGGAGGAAACATTACACATTGCTGTCTGTTACCTGTATTTCGTAAGCTTTCTCTTTATTTAAAAAAAGTTTTTTAATGTTTATTTATTTTTGAAACAGAGACAGAGGGTGAGTGGGGGAGGGGCAGAGAGAGAGGGAGACACAGAATCCGAAGCAGACTCCAGAGCTGTCAGCACAGAGCCCGACGCAGGGCTCCACCTCACGAACCATGAGATCATGACCTGAGTCAAAGTCAGATGCTTAACCAACCGTGAGATCATGACCTGAGTCAAAGTCAGAAACTTAACCGACTGAGCCACCCAGGCGCCCCATGAGCATTCTCTTTAGAGGAAAAAGAAACTGATTCTGGCTCCACTCCTGGAGCTAAAAAGTTACTCCTTGGGGCGCCTGAGTGGCTCAGTCAGTTGAGCGCCCAACTTTGGCTCAGGTCATGATCTCAAGGTTTGTGAGTTCAAGCCCCATGTTGGACTCTGTGCTGACAGCTCAGAGCCTGGAGCCTGCTTCAGATTCTGTGTCTCCCTTTCTCTCTGTCCCTCCCCCACTCATGCTCCGTCTCTGTCTCTCAAAAGTAATAAATAAACATTAAAAAAATTTTTTTAAGTTACTTCTTAATGAGACTGTCACAAAAGTGGGTCAGAAAAACGGGTAGCTGCTTGCACAAAAATCTTCTGACTTACTGAGGGACCTTCCATTTTTGTTGACATGGAAGACGGGGCTCAGGTAACACAGGAGAATGTTTCTCTAATCTACTTATTCAGAGTAGAGGCATCTTGTCCACTGTTACTTGAATTGTCCCAGGGACTCTATAGTTTGTTCCTTTAATAGAAGATACAATTTATCACATGAGTCTGGGGTAGTTTTACCTGCAGGCATGGACTCTTTCAGAGGCTCAAACAATATAATCAGCGTGGTTCCTTTCCAGTTGCTCCAGGTCATGTGCTGCATAGTAGTTAAGACACCCAGGGGCAGAGCCTGGAGAAAGGCATCCTGTGGCTTACGCCCAGCCCCTGTCTTTGGCCTGAGTTGTGTCACATGGTCATGCTTGAGCCATGTGCTAGGACAAGAAGGATGAGATGTTAGGCCTGAGTTCCATCCTGTCCATGCAGTGGAGAGTGAAGTCGAGCTGCCCTAAGTGCAGGCTGGGGAGGGGCAGAGCTGTGCCCCTGGGGGACCTCACATCACATCCTGCTCCTTGAGCTCCATCCAGGTGGGTGCATTTATCAGTAGTTTGTTCATTTTTACTACCAAGTAGTACTTCATGGTATGGACCTATCACAATTTATTTCCCCCACTGAAGGACATCTGGGCTGTCTATAGCTTTAGGCTGGCATGAATAAAGAGGCTGTGGGCAATTGTGTCAGAGTTTTTGTGAAGACACAAATTTTCGTTTCTCTAGGAGAAATGTCCAGTGGTGTAGCCAGGCCATAGGGTTAGGAAACTGCCAAACTATTTCCAAAGTGGTTGTACCAGGTTACATTCCCAGCAGCGAAGTACAAGGCATCCAGTTCTCCCCACATCCTTGCCAGCATTTTGTATTACTGCTGCTTCTTACTTCAGTTGTCCTGGTAGATGTGTAAGAGCGTCTCAGTGTGGTCTTTACTTGCCTTAACGTAATGGCAAGTGATATTGAGCATCTTTTCACATGCCTGTTTTCCTTCCATCTATCCTTTCCAGTGAAATGTTTATTCATGCATTTTGCCCACTTTCTTTTTTTGTTAATTTTTTTTAATGTTTATTTCTGAGAGAGACAGAGCACAAGCAGGGGAGGGGCAGAGAGAGAGGGAGACGCAGAATCCGATGCAGGCTCCAGGCTCCAAGCTGTCAGCACAGAGCCTGATGCAGGGCTCAAACTCATGAACTGTGAGATCATGACCGAGTTGAAGTCGGACGATCAACTGACTGAGCCACCCAGGCGCCCCACCATTTTCTAATTGGATTGAGAGTTCCTTATATTTCTAAAAATGAGTTCTTTACCAGATATGTGGTCTGCAAGTGTTTTCTCCCAATCTGTAGCTTGTGCTATTACCCTCTTAAGAGGGCATTTCACAGAGACAAAGGTTTCATGAAATCCAATTGATTGATATTTTTCTTTTATGGATAGTGTTTTTTGGTGTCATATCCACAACTTCACCAAGCCCCAGGTCCTGAGTGTTTTCTGCTGTTTTCTTCTAAACATTTAATAGTTTTACACTTTACACGATCTTGGGCACCTGGATGGCTCAGTCTGTTAAGTGCCCAACTCTTGATTTTGTCTCAGGTCATGATCTCACAGTTCATGAGATCGAGCCCTGCATCGGGCTCTGGGCTGACAGGGTGGAGCCTGCTTAGGATTCTCTCTCTCCCTCTCTCTCTGCCCCTCCTCAAGTGCACACATGCATGCACACCCACTCTCTCTCTCAAAATAAAATAAAATAAAATAAAATAAAATAAAATAAAATAATTTATGATCCATTTTGGGGTGCCTGGGTGGCTTGGTCAGTTGAGTGTCCGAGTCTTAATTTCAGCTCAGATCATGATCCCAGGGTCCTGGGATCAAGCCCCGCGTCAGACTTTGCACTAAGTGTGGAATCTGCTTAATATTCTCTCTCTCTCCTTTTGCCCCTCTCCCCTGCTCACTCTCTCTAAAATAAAATAATAAAATAAAATTTAACTTAATTTAATTTAAAAATCTATGATCCATTTGAGCCAATTTTTGTGAAAGGTGTGGAGTTAAGCCTGGTTTTTGGGTTTTTCCCATGGATGTCTAATTACTCCAATGCCATTTGTTGAAAAGACTCTCTTTTCATTCACTGAACTGCTTTTTTATCTTTGTCAGAAGCCAGTTGGTTAGACTTGTGTTGACTATCACTTGGTTCTCTGTTCTGTGATCTATGCATTTATCCCTCAGCCAATATTGCAGTCATGATTACTGTAGCTATATAAGGAAGCCATAATATCAGGTAGAGTGAGTCTTCCTACTTTTATTTTTTTCAAAATTCTTTGAGATATTCTAGTTCTTGTTTTTTCTATATGAATTTCAGAATAGACTTTTCTATGTCTACCCAATCCTTGGTAGAATTTTGATAGGAATTGCATTAGATGTGTAGATAGATCAATTTGTATAGAACCAATATCTTTATTATGTTCAGTCTTCCAATTCATGAATGCAGTATGTCCCTTCATTTTTTTTTAGATCTTTTTGTATTTCTTTCATTAGTAGTTTTCATTATACAACCTCTTACATATTTTATTGGGTTTACACCTAAGTGTTTGGGGTTTTTTGAGCAATTGCAACTGGTATACACCTTTAATTTGAGCCTTCACATGTTTATTGCTAGGATATAGACATACGATAGATTTTTGCGTTTTAATCTTGTGTTCCATGGCTTTGCTAAGCTGACTTGTTAGTTCTAGGAGTTTTTTTGTAATTTTCTTGGGATATCCTATATAGACAATCATGTCATCTGCAAATGGGAACAGTTTTATTACTTTCCAATCTGTACTCCTTTTATTTATTTTTTCTTGCTGTGTTGCATTGGCTAGAACTTCTAGCATCATGTTGACTACATACTTCACTTTTATTTATTTATTTTTTTAATGTTTATTTTTGAGAGGGAGAGAGAGCAAGCTTGAGCAGGGGAGGGGCGGGGTGGGGTGGACAGAGGATCTGAAGTGGGCTCTGCGCTGACAGCAGCGAGCCTGATGCAGGGCTGAAACTCACGAACTGTGAGATCATGACCTGAACCAAAGTCGGACCCTCAACCAACTGAGCCACCCAGATGCCCCCATACTTCATTTTTATAAAGAGAATTTTAAAAATACTTAAAAAATTTTTTGCAAGTAATAAATTTTTTCTCCTAAATCATCTTCAGCATGTTTTTTAAGAAATTATCTGTAAACACTTATTGAGCATGTACTCCTAATAGAACATTAAGGGGGAAAAGGATGGTAGTCTTCAATTGCTTTCATGTTTCTATACCCGAGAGACTTAAAGTCATTATATCAAGAAAGTCCTTGTAACATTTGTAAGGTACTGACTCTTGGAATGTGTCCCACTGACCTCAGATAGGGCTAAGAAGAGAAAGTGTACCCGACCTTAGGCTCTTTCCTTCCCTTGGTGTATATCCAATTGCTGTACCTTTAGGAGTTAGACGTTTAGGAGCCCTAAGGTGCTAGACAATTCAAGGAGGGTGACAGCTTTCAGCATTCTTGGAAGAAGTTCTAGAACTTCTAAGGTTTCAACCAGGACCCAAAAGAGTTGCAACTGGCATATTCTCGGGGCGGCGGGGGGTGGGGGGGGCAATCTTCTTGTTTTGGTGAAACCTTGATGTGACATCTGCAATGGTAGTTACCTATTGTTGCTCAGGACAAGCCTACCCTCTCAATTCCACTCTGAGATGCTGGGTCTGGGTGTGGGCAAACCACATTTCCCAGAACCCCTTGCCACCTGATTTCCTTTTAGGCTCTGCCTATGGGGGGCACTGGTGAAAAACTGGAAGGTGGGAGGAGATAAGAAGGGCATCTCTTCCTGTTTTCAGCTACTGTGGGACTCCTCCAGTAACTGCAGTTAGTTCCAGCTCCCTGCTACTCTGGTTCTCAAAGCCCTCAGTTCAAGGGCACCCCTCAGAGGCCCGAGGCCCAGCTGCACAGTACCGTCTTAGAGGTCCCAGCACCAGAGAAGTTCTACAATGGTCTCTCAATCAAGCCAGCCTATCCTTCCAGTTCCTCCATTCTGGTAATGCTAAATCTTCCCTTGTGTTCTCTCACCCCTAGAGATGGTAGCTACTTCTTACAGTTGCTAATTTTGGGATTACCTCAACATCAATTTTATTCTTTTAGACTTCTAGCATCTGTATAACCAATTCCTTGTATTAAGACCCTTTTGTTTGAAATGCCTAGTGTGGTTTCTATTTCTTGGACCTTAGTCAATATGGTACTTGGTACCAGGATTATTTCCCACCTCCTGGAACACATGTGACTTTCTAATGCATCACAAGTACTTGCCATCTCCTCATCACGTCCATTCAGCAAAATGTCACCAATGTAATGGATCGGTGTGATGTCCTGTGGAATGTCAGGAAGACTAAGTTCTCTTCAGGCAAGATTATGGCAGAGAGAAGGATAGGTGACATAACCCAAGGCTAGACAAGTGAGGATGTATTGCTATCTTTCAAATACCTCTTTCCTAACTGGATTCTGATGGATACAGTAGCCACTTATAACCACTGCAATTCAAGGATGAACCACACTGAGGTTGCAAAAAACATGATATCTTGTAGAAAGTCTTAAATCCCTAGACTCAGAGAAGGGAACAAGATTTTAAAAATAATAATAATAATAATGCTGGATAGACAAATTGTGACATATTCATTCAATATGTATTGAATGGCCCAACAGTCTATGCAGCAAAGAAAAAGAATGAGCATACCTGCACCTAACCAGAGAGATGAATTTCTGTGACATAATGTTGAACAAAAAAACCCAGGCAAAAATGAATACATACTGTATGGGTCCATTTCTATGACATTCAAGAACAAACAAAACTATTTCTGGTGATATAAGTCAAAATAATGGTTGTCTTCTGAAGGGGGATTAGCACCTAAGTGAGGGCACATGGGAGATTTCTGGACTGCTGGATATTTCTACATCTTAATTTAGATGGTGATTACATGGATATATACTAATGTAAGAACCAGCCAACTTATACACTTAAGGTTTGTGCATTCTGTATGTGCATGTTACATCTCAGTAAAAAAGTAATATAAAAGTTTCAGTACAGACTAGACATTAAGAGTATTTATAGAATAAATGGATATGTGACTTGAGCTTTCCAACTTGGTTTCATTTATTTCCACCAGTAATAACTAGTAGAAGTTTAGAAACTTTTTGAATTGTGTACCAAGTGACATCCAGTTTAAAAATACAATTTCTCAGAATAATATGGTTTAACTCTACCACAAACAAAATACTGTGGGTCTTGTCAGTTTATTTAAACTATTTTGTATTTCTAATACTCAACCCACATAGACATTTGTATACAAAGGTAAAGATTTTATTTTAATCAGATTAGTATTCACCACCCTTTTAAAGTGCCCAACTGGACTTATCCTGTGGAGGATACACAAGAGACAGGCACTATCTCCGAAGGAGTCACAGTCTCTCTGTGCCTGCCTTTTCTGGAGACCAGAGCACAGATTCAGACTCTGTATTTCCTACTAAGACCAGACCCATGTCAATCTGGAAAGTGGGACAGATAAAATCTGTGCAACCCATCAAGATCTCTTGTGAAAGCTTATTTCCTGACTACTGGTTGACAAATGCCTTTAGTGCATCAAAGCTGAGAGAATGTGTATGTCTGTTGTACAGGCCAATTTCATGTTTATCACTGCACCCTAACACTAATAAGGTTCACAGTTATTGAGCATCTGTGACCTGCTAGTCCTATAATAGCTTCATATGTGTAAACTTATTTAAATCTCACAATAACCTCGAGTTACATAATGCTGCAATCCCCATTTTACAGATGATAGAACCAAGTCATTGACATTAACTTACTCTAGGTTCAAAGGTATTCCGTGTCAGGGCTGGAATTTGAACACAGGCTGATTCCAGAATGCACTCTCTTAATCATTACCATGTACAATTTTTAAATTGAGATATAACTGTCATATAACATTGTGTAAGTTTAAATTGTACAATCTGTTAATTTGATACATTTATATGTTGCAATATGATTACCACTACAGAGTTACATAACACCTCTACCATATCACATAATTATTTCTTGTTTGTGGTGGGAACAATTAAGGTCTAGTCTCTTATGTTACCATATATTCTTAGCCATCCAAGGTAAGAAATGATGGAAAGCTGTGCATCTGGAAGCAGGTGATTTGAGCTATTTTAATAGAGCAGTGCAGTTATATCACAGCAGACTAGGATGACATTTCAGGATCATGCAGAGAGCTTGAGCTACAGTTCCCTTTCCCAACTATATTACATTCCTGCTGCTTGCTGGATTGTTTCTTCACTTATTCAGGTTACAAATAATTAGTGCATGCCTCTTATGTACCAGGTTTTTGTATTTTGTGTGGGAAAAGAGAAAACAACTAAGACAGCCTCTTCCCTATTTCTGGCATATATTGCCCTCAGCTTCTTCTTCCTAGTCATAATTTCATTCTGCTTATCTTTGCATCAGTTTAAACTGTTGCTTACCGATGGGAAGTGACCCCAAAGTGACTTTTTAAGAGTCCTGACCTTTTGCCTTTTGGCATCCATTAACAATGGCCACATCCGAGTCCTAGCTCTCAGTAAAATGCCTTTTTTGACAGCTCAGCGCAAGGTTTGTTTTTGTTTTAATTTGGGAGTGCTTCAAATCCAACTTAGTTCCATCATTTACCTCCTGACAGCTTGATAACGAGGGAGCAATAACTCCCTTATCTGTGGGCTGTTTAATGACGATATAGTAGCGCCCTGGGAGCAATAGACTAAGGCCCTTTCCAGATGCCGTATTTTAAGACTTTCAGCTGGAAAAACCTTCACTATGTGAAATTTATTCGGATTATTTTAAGTCAGGATTTTGTCTTCTTATTTAGAAACAACAACAAAAAAATTGACCGCTGGCTTGCTGCCTCCTAGATTTCTGGCTGGGGGCCATATGATCATCTAATTTGTAGTTTTTCAGGCAGACAGAGGTTAGAAACAGGCAAAAGTGGCCTCAACAGCAGATAAATGTGTCAAGCCTGTGACAGGAATTGTGAAGACTGCTATAGAAATAGCTTTTTTAAAGTCACCCCCTGTGCTACAAAGCATAGCTGTCTGTTCCTTTCCCCGTTGTCCTTCGCCAGGTTCCCTTCGACAGTTAGGTCCAAGAGACTGATACTCAGTTTCCTCGGTTTTTGTTGCCGACAGGTAATTATGCTAAAAGTCTGTAGTAGTAGATCTTATTATGCTTGAGTACATTATGCATTCTAGAGCAGAAGGTTTTTGCTGGAAAGCTTCACTGTCAGATATGATTTGCATTTTTTACTAGATGCTTTCTTTGCTCCTTGAGGACAAACATGTTAAGGATTCCTTTGTGCATAAACAGAATAGCAAAACACCAAACAGTCTATCTGTGGGCTCGAGTCTGTGTTCTTAACAAGACTGGCATTGCTTCAAAAGAGGGCATGCCTTTGCTGCAGGACCTAGATGCAGTTTGTGTTTGGAATGGTGAGGGTGAGGGAGCAGGACAGAAACTTCGTGCAACTCCATCTTAACTGAAAACAAAAATGCCAAGTCCTCAAATCAAACCAAATAGCAAGTATTGGAAACTAAAATCACTTACTTCTAATATTTTCTAAAAACGTTTTCTATTGGTCTTTTTGAGCCCCTTGCCCTGATAAGTGCTGAGGAATATGCTTTTACTGTGCCTACGGAATAATCCTGTCCTGTGGGCAATTGCACTGAAGTCATCTCCAGCCTGGGAATTCAGGGATTCAAGACAGAGAGACTCCTGACACCAAACGCTGGGTGTCGTTTGCCCTTCTCCGTCCAGGAGGAGGCTGGCACCGAACCTGGAACATCTCCCGCGGCCCTGGCCTTGGTCAGGGGGTAGTCTTGATTTACGCTGCCCTGAGCTGCCCCTTCTTGGTTGCTTTTGAAGGCTGTGGCCGAATCGGCTTGAGCGCTTGGTAAGAAAGTCTGTGGGAAGCTGGGTGTCTGTCCGCCTCTAACTCGGGCGAGGGCCGGGCACCCCAAGAAGGCCTCTGCGCGGACAATGCTGCCCGCCCGGGCCCGCACGAAATCTCCCGGCGCACTCCGCGTCCGCTCTCAGAGGCCCGGGCGGCCCGGCGTGCACTGCGGGTCTCCGAGCGGGCAGAGCGTGACGCCCGGTTACGAGGCCGGCCGGCGCCTTTGGATCCGCTCCGCGTCCTTTTTTTATTGCCAACTCCCTGGGACTCGGCCCCACGAATGGAAAGCAGCCCTGTAAATTCAACCCCGTAGAGTAGGCGCCAGCCAATAAAATGCGCAGACCCGGGCCACGTGACAGTAGCGGGGCGGTGCTCTGGCGGCTCCCTGATCTCTATGGTTTTCGCGGCTCGCTAGAGGGCGTGTGGTCCACTGGAGGACTCCCTACATTCTTCCTCCATTACCTCACTGCCTCCGGTGGCTGCTGGGATACTGGAGGACTCGGGTCCCGGCTCGACTCAGTCCTCCAGCTGCCCGGGGAATACCTCTAGCAGTTCTTCCCTGCCGCCACCGCCGCCCCGCCGCTTCCTCCTCCGCCCGCCCGCCGGCCTTCTTCGCCCCGCCCCGTCCGCGCCGCGCGTCCGGCCCGCCCGCGGGCCCGCTTCTCTCGGGAGCCCCCACCCAGGCGCATGGCTCCATGAAGCAGGAGGAGAAGGTAGAGCGCGAGAGGTCCCGTCCACCCCGGCTGCGTCTGGGCCAGGAGAAAAGGTGGGAAACTCGGGCTGCGCCGCGCCCTCCTCCTCCTCCTTCCCCGCTGGGCCCGGCCTCCCTCGGGCCTCAGTCGCCCTGCCCGCCGGGCCTCCTTACCCGGAGGCGAGTGGAGGGGCCCGGGACGGGGTCCCCGGGGTCAGGGGCCAGGGTCCCGGGGCAGCGTGGGGGAGGGGCTCCCTGGCGGCGGGGTAAGTGGGCGGGCAGGCGGGGCCTGCGGGCCTCGTGTCCGGGCCGGGGGCAGGGGGGTCGGGAGGCAATGCTGGTGAGGGGTGGGCGGCCGCCCCTGCCCTGGGCCGCGAGGTGAGGCGAGGCGAGGCGAGGCGAGGCGAGACTCCAGCTCCTTTCTGCACTCCCTCCAGGAAACAGTCTCGGGTCTGTGTAAAGTTTGGTGGTCTCCGGCGCCGCCTGGCGGCCCCCACCCACTGTCCCGCCGCCCCCTCCCCCGCCCGGCGTCTGGATTCCACCCCCGCGGCTCGGCCCTCGCTGTCCTACCCGTCGCCCCGGCATCTCCCCAACAACCCCCAGCGCCCCGTACTCTCCCTTCCCACCCCCTTTTTTTCTTACCTTTCACCTTTCTCTCTGCCTGCTGTGCCCCTCCCCGCTCCGGCCTCTCTTTTCCCCACTCTTTCTCGTCCTTTTCTTGCCTAACTCTTTTCACGCGCACGCTCTCTCCTGTTCCTCTTCTCCCTCTTCTCTTTTTTCCCAGCCCCACCCTCACTCCCTGCTTCCTTATCCACCCGTAGCCCCCATTTCCATTATCCCTCCACCTTACACTCTTTGGGTTTTAAGCTTCTCTCTCCTTCCCAAGCTGTGGGTTTTGCCCTTCATTCCTTGTCCTCCTCCCTCCCCTGTCCTGATCTGAACTCCTCACTTTGCCACACTCCCTTACCCTTATCCCTCTGGGCCTATCCTCTTTCACTGCCCTCTCCTTGGATAGTGTGGGTGGGGCTTGGAGTCTCCTGTTTACATCTTTGGGAATAGCTTAATTTTGTACAGGGGGGGTGGGGGGGCGGGGAGAGTTGTTAAAGGATTGTGAAGAGATTTGTGCAAGACTAATAGTAAGGATGGATGACTCTTACCAACAATTATCATCTCCACCTGGGATGACAAGATGGCCTGTCCTCAGGACCTTGGCATACTGTCCAGTAATTTCTTCAACACCATCTTTGCAGAGAATTTGGGACTATGCTTGTATTCTGAAACCAGTGGAGAGCCTTGAAATGGTATATCTTGGCCTGAGAGCAAGTTTTGATCTAAATAAGTGGTGGAGGAAGTTTTAATGTGTGTCTCATGTTCAGGTTCAATAAAACCTTTGATCCTCACTGTCCTCCCTTCTTGGTGATGACGCCAAGGATGAGGTGATTCAGTGCATGGGACTGCCATTGCTGCCTTATATTTAGATTTTGAAATGTTTTGAAGTAGGGAGAGCCTGTTCCCTAGCTGTTGTTTTCTTTTTTTGTTTTTGTTTTCTAGAAATTGCTCTAGGAGTTGTAATTTTTCACAAGCTTTATCTCACCTCTGGACTGACTTGATTTTGTTCATTCACTACCCCTGAATTTCTGTCTTAGGTACAGGAAGAAGGAATGGAATCGGAAGGAAGAAAATTCATTTCAGAGACAAAATAGCTCCCCTCCTCTGTTATAGCTGTACCCCTGGCAATAGAAACTGTCTGCTTTCAGTGAGTATTTATTACCTTGGACATACTTAGAATATTTAGAATTTGTTGCTGTTAATTGGTTTTAGCCCTGTGCTAGGACATTAGGGTGTAGACTTTTTCACTGGTATTTTTCTGCTTCCTTGAGGGGGTCCTAATGTTGATGGAGTTCCTTCCACTTGTCCTCTTAAAATAAATGTGTAAAGATGAACTTGTTTTCCATAATCCCATTAGAGTGACCTAGATGGTGGTATAGTAGTAGTACACTTATCCTTTATGTTTTTAGTACGTAAGTCTAGCTCCCACCCCTTCCCAAATTACTCATTTTTTTAAAACAACCAAAGATCAACACTCAGAGGTTAATGCAGTTCCTGATCAAGGTCAATTATTGGGTCTCTTCTATACAGTTATAATCTTCAGAGAGTTTTGGAACATTTTGCCCTAAATCTGCTATGGTGATACTGTTTTCTGGAAAAATTTTTATTACTGCTGTGTCCCCTTGAGTGTATTAATTGTATGCATACACTTGTAAGATAGCGTTTTTCACAGTTCTTCACATCTTATTGGAGCCTCATAATCCCTCCGTAAGGGAGGCAAAGGACAAATATTTTCATTTTATAAATGAAAGAACCAAGGCCCAGAAGGATGTGGCACTTTGCCACAGATCACATAGTAAAGGAAGGGGAACTAAAAACAAAACTTTTGACCCCTGTGGGTTTTTTTTAAGCTACGTTGAAATGAAAATCTATAGCCCTGTGCATTTTTGTAAATCTGTAAATTAAAAAATTTTTAATTTAAATTTTATGGGTAGATCTGTATTTTGCATGGAAAATTTTCACACAGCAAGTGTTTGGATATGTGTACGTGTGTATGTTGAGGTTTCAAAAATATAGAAGTGATTATTTGAAATGATTACCAGAATGTTTGTGGGTTTTTCATCTGACTGTTTCTTGGAATAGTTACATAAGTAGGCCAGAATTACAGTTCAGGTGCCATTTCCCTACTCATACCACATAATTATTAAATTGAATTTCAGTTCAACTCTCTGTGTCACAAAGGAAACAACAACCCATTCCTTTCTGTATAAAGCTTGATTTGAACAGACATTGGGACACTACATAATAACAACAACAAAAAGCAGGCACTCCTTTTTTCTTTGCCTCTTTCCTATCTCCCAGATCTGCTTTCTTTGTTATAAGGTCATGCTCCCCAGTAAGCTGTTTTGAGGCTTGTCTTCAAAAGGTGAATCCAGATTTTTTTTCCCCAGGCTTTTCTAGATATTTTAACTTGGTTTTTGTTCAAAATCTAACTACTTTGACGCGGTATTTCCATTAGTACTCAATATATATCAAGACTTTTACAATAATAGCATATTTAGCAAGTTTCATCTCCTTGCAGTGTATATCTGTAAGCTTAAAAGAGGACTCTGCTGGAATAGAACTATGTACAACTCTCAAACAGCCCAGTATTCATACTTTATATTTTTTGGCACCTCACTGTGAACAGAACAGTGGATGATTTATTGGAAGCCATTGCTCTCCAAAGAGGAAGAGCATCAAGGTCATTAAAGTAATAATTTCATGTTAATAATAAGATCTTTTTTGACTACAAGGTAGTTCTTAATAGAATTTTATTATGAGGGCATTTATTTTCCTAGAAATTGTAAGAATTCTAAGCTATGTTATTTTTATAACATACCCTACTTACATTAGGTAGTGGTAGTATTAATCATAGCAGACACTTGAATAAATAATAGTTAATGTGCCAAAGGATGTTAGATGCTTTTCACGTGTTAGTTATTGAATGGTCACAAATAACCTTCTGTGGTATCAGGAACCTAAGTCCACAGACCTGTGACAACCTCCCTGAGTTTGCATAGCCAGTACGTGACAAGTCTGAGTTAGAATTTGAACCTAGACTGTAATCCCAAAGCCTAGGCTCTGCCCTCTGATGTTTGGAGCTGCTCTGTGAAGATGTCAGTGAACTTAAGGAGCCTTGGAAGGGAGGAGGGCTATGCTGTCCGCCAGCCAGATCAGTCAGGGTATCTTCACATCTTCCTCTCCATAGTGGTCTCTACACCTTTATAAACATCAGAAGTTTGGGGCATCTGGGTGGCTCAGTCAGTTGAGCATCCAACTCTTGATTTTGTCTTTGGTCATGATCCCAGGGTTGTGGGATCCAGTCCCACATTGGGCTCTGTGCTGAGTGGGGAGCCTGCTTGAGATGATTCTTTCTCTCTTTCTCTGTCTCAATCAATCAGTCCATCCTCTGCCCTTCTCCCCCTGCTTGCGCTTTGTCTAAAATAAATAAAATGCAAAAATATATAAATAAATAGACATCAGCAGTTTATGAGACATCATTTGTATTTACTCCTGAAATGATAAATTGTTTTTCAAGCAAATAATGTTCCAGTGGGTAGCTCTTAAAGCACCTCGTCATTTAAAAACAAAAAAAAAAATTTCTCAGGTACAGTTCAGAAGCTAGGTATGGCCTGTTAAAGGAAAGCCTTGAATCATCTTAAAACTAAATACCTCCCAAGGCTAAGTCCAGGACTAACCAGTGACTGTTGTGTTTTAGCAAAGAAAACCGCTACAAGCATAAATCAAACCAAGAAGTTAATTTAAGAGATATTTGATCTAATTTGTGGAATGAATTGGACACATTGGCTATCCATTTAGCTGTGAATTAAACCATTCCTTGGTTTGGGCTGAATAGAGTTGACATTGTTGATAAGATTTGTAATTCAGCTGCCTTCAGCTTCTGACGCACTCCACAGTCAACACCTCATGGTGGAACCAAGGATCTAAAGATTAGTTTGTGCCATAAGCATTCTTTTTATAAAAAAGACAAACTTTGGGTGGCTCATTCAGTTGAGCATTTGACTCTTGATATCAGCTCAGGTCTTAATCTCGGGGTTGTGAGCCCCGTGTTGGGCTCCGCACTGGGCGTGAAGCCTGCTTAAAAAGAAAAGATGAACTTCAGTGAAATTACCAGATTTGTAGGTAAGACTGTTGGTGTGTATACTATATGCAGGGACTGTGTTAGGTGCCGTGAAAGAAAACACAAATGCCGCAGCCTCTGAGACGGAAGGCAATGACGAGCTCAGTGCTGGCTGGGACAGAAGCGTAAGCTCCCCAGCCCAGAGCAGCAAAGCACTGCTCCGCTTCCCCAGAGGGAGGAAGAGCTACCATCCAGCTTTTATTGTGGAACCTAATGACAGCAGATCCTTTGAGGGTTGTGTGTCAGGGAGGGCGTGGTGACTTTTTCAGCAACAAACATACTTCAGTGTATTTGATGCTTGTTAGGTTAGGAGATCTTGAAAGAAGAGGTAAAACCATGATTCTTGTTCACTTTTCCAGCTTTTTGTGGAAGTATAGTTATTGTCTCCATCTGGTGGAAATCCAGTTTTAACTTGTTCATTCTCGTTGACTGTTCTAAAATGGACAGGCAGTAGGAAAATGAGATCTGCGCTGCTGGCTTTTTAAGTGGCCCTTCGGGGGCACCTGGGTGGCTCAGTGGGTTGAGCATCCAACTCTTGATTACAGCTCAGGTCGTGATCTTACAGTTTCATGAGTTCTCGCTGGCCTCATGGAGCCTGCTTGGGGTTCTCTGTCTCCCTCTCTCTCTGCCCTCCCCTGCTAACACTGTCTTCAAAATAAAAAAAATTTTTTTTAATTAAGTCACTGGCCCTTCAGTTTAGCTTTGAAAGAGTAACCAGCTGAAGGCGTGGAACCGTCTCTGTGATGTATGTGTATACAAAGGTGGTTGATGAGCCCAGTGCTGACTGGATTTTGGGAGCATTGTAAGCCACCCAGCCCAGAGCAACTTTTTACACTCAATTCCAGTTATTTCAAATGAACCAACTTCATAGTATCCATTCAAGAATGTTTCTGCTCAAAGTACCATCATTGGTAGTTTTCATGAGATTTGGGAAAGGTTAAGAACAAATGCACACGCGGTTTTAGAAAAGATAGAGTATGCCATTAGGGGTATTTGGTTTTAGCTGGTTAGTCTGTTGTATTGAAATGCTGTTCTGAGATCTCTTAGGCTGTACTCTACGGAGCCAAACTATTGGGGAAATGAGTGACTCTTTGGTCATTGGAGGACAGTCCTGAGAGTGGAGTCTGAGACTGCTTAGTTGTGGTGAGATGGCCCACTTTATTAGAGTAGGATTAAAAGCATCCCAAAGAGGGGCGCCTGGGTGGCTCAGTTGGTTGGTCGTCAGACTTCGGTTCAGGTCATGATCTTACGGTTTGTGGGTTTGAGCCCTGCGTCAGGCTCTGTGCTGGCAGCTCAGCCTGGAGCCTGCTTCAGATTGTGTGTCTCTGTCTCTCTCTGCCCTCCGCCGCTTGTGTGCTATCTCTCTCTCTCTCTCTCTCTCTCACAAAATTAAATCTTAAAAAAAAAAAAGTCTCATAGAAAAAGTTTTGATGAAGGGTGCCTGGATGCTGGATGGCTCAGTCTGTTGGGCATCCAACTTCGGCTCAGGTCGTGATCTTGCGGTTTGTGAGTTCAAGCCCCGTGTCAGGCTCTTTGCTGATGCCTCAGAGCCTGGAGACTGCTTCAGATTCTGTGTCTCCCTCTCTCTGCCCCTACCCCACGTGTGCGCTGTCTCTCTCTGTCTCTCAAAAATGAATAAATGTAAAAAAAAAAAAAAGTTTTGATGAAATTGATAAATAGGGTTGATGTTGTAAATATGTATTCACTCCCAGCACTTTGGTTTACTTTACATTCTTTACCTGTAATTCACTTGTTATTTGCCTTATGCTGACAGAATATGTAAAATATTGGCCCCCTTAAAAACATGTCTTTGTAATGATTCAGTAGGAGGGGAGATAGAGTGAGTAGGTAGACTATAGATGAAATAAGATTAGCCATATGTAAAAAATTACTAAAGCTGGTTATTTGGTTCATTACACTATCCTACTTTATGTTTGAAATTTTTTATAGATTGAAATTTATAGAACAAATTTTTGAAGAAATACCTTCTCATGTATTTTTGATGCAAAAAATCTAACTCCGCCTTTGGTCACTAATTGAGAATATCGATTGAATTGTTTCCTTAGTGGCATCCAGAGAAATGCTTGGGCCTAAGGAGCCACAAGATTTGGGTTGGTTCTATTGATTTCAGATCATAGTTTAGGTGTGGGGAGTTGTTGAATGTAATCACTTGGTATCGGTTGTGATCGTGCTCCATGACAGAGCAGTGCTTGTACATGGTGGCACAGAGGCAGAATCTTCCTAGGCTTGAGTTCACCTGCCTGCCTTGGCCTGGTTTGAAAATCCTTTCTGTCACTCCATTGTGGGGTGTTTCACCAGTCAGGTAGCAGATAACACCTGCTAAGGAACACCTGAGTTGCCACCATGTCATGACATTTCACTCTTTCTTCAGGTGTGCTTTGGTGCAGTGAGAATGAGGAAACGTACCTTTTTTTGACTTTTGTGTTTCATCCCTTCTCTTTGCTGCTTTGAACTTTGGGGCTTTCCGGACACCCTGTTAGAGCTTCAGCTCTTTAGAGGTAGTTCTGCTGCTTCATTCAACATGTGTCTTAGCCCCCAGCCCACAGTGATACACAAGATAGAAAGGCAAGAGGCCAGTGACATCTACTGTGGAATCAAATGACAGTGACAGGGGCACTGGTAATTTTCAGGGTCATGGCTTGAGATCTTGGCTTTCAGCTTAGGTTGGTTTTTTTCCTGCTCCATTTTTATTTTTATTTCATTGAGTTTTATTTATTTATTTTTAGTAATTTCTGTTCCCAATGTGGGGCTTGGACCCATAGCCCTGAGATCGAGTCACATGCACTTCCAACCGAGCCAGCCCGGTGCCTCTCCTGTTCCATTTTTGTTGGCAAGATTCTGTGAAGTATTAGGTTTGTTTTTAGTATACCCTTGAATGTAACTTGTCTTTTTTAATCATACCCTTTTTTTTTTTTTCAACGTTTTTATTTATTTTGGGGACAGAGAGAGACAGAGCATGAACGGGGGAGGGGCAGAGAGAGAGGGAGACACAGAATTGGAAACAGGCTCCAGGCTCTGAGCCATCAGCCCAGAGCCCGACGTGGGGCTCGAACTCACGGACCGCGAGATCGTGACCTGGCTGAAGTCGGACGCTTAACCGACTGCGCCACCCAGGCGCCCCTTTTAATCATACCCTTAAGAAATGACTGAATCCAGTGGATATTATTGGCAGGCGTCATTCTTCTTTGTGGCTGGTGGAAGGACCCAGGCCTTGGAGTCTGACAGATAGACTGTGGTCCAAATCCTAACTCTGCCACTTAGCAGCATGCTATCTGGCTTTGGGCAAGTTATCTTGCTTATTAAGCCTGAGGTTCCTCATCTGTAAAATGATGGTTACGTTGCCTACCTTGCTGAGGATTTGAGGTTTTGAGTATTTAATGAAATCCTGTTTAAAGAGCACCTGTTCAGAGTAAGCACTCCTCTAAGTGCTGAGTGCCTAGCAGTCCTGGCCCTCTGGGAATTTCCATCCTAATGGGGCAGTTGAACAAAAACCCAAAGTGATAAGAGCAGCTAAATGTATTATCACCTAGTACATGGCAGGCACTGTTTCAAGTACTTTATTCGTATTAAGCTCATTTAATTCTCGTAAAACCCCATGAGGCAAGTATTATTGTTGTTCCCATACTGAAGAAACTGAGTCATGGGGACGTTGATCCTGGAGGAATCTGAATTTGAACCCAGGCCATTTGGCTCTGGACGCACTATTTTTAAGAAAAATGTTCTCTTTTTGTTTTTAAATTTTTTTAATGTTTATTTATTTTGAGACCGGGACCAGGATCAGGGGAGGGTCATAGAGAGAAGGAGAATCCCAAGCAGGCTCCCTCTTAGGGCAGAGCCTGACATGAGGCTTGAACTCATGAACCATGAGATCATGACCTGAGCCGAAATCAAAAGTCAGATGCTTAACTGACTGAGCCACCCAGGTGCCCCTGTTTTTTGTTTTTTGTTTTTAATTAGAGAGTGTGCATGCATAAGTTGGGGAGAGGGGCAGTGGGAGAGACAGACAGAATCCCAAGCAGCCTCCACGCTCAGTGCAGACCCTCACGTAGGGCTTGAACCCACGACCCTGGCATCATGACCTGAGCTGAAATTGAGGGTTGGACACTCAACTGACTGAGCCACCCAGGCACCCCTCCCTCTTGTAACAGTCTAAACAAGACAGTGACATCCACGTTCAGAAACAAACTTGTCATTGGGGCTTTTATTGTATCAAGTACCTAAGGCTTTCTCAAAAAGAAGCTGTTTTCAAGTGAGACATTGAAGTGTACAAGCTATTATCCTCAGCTACAGACAACTTTCATCACACTAAGAATTGCCCTAAATACAAAAATCTGTATTTTGCTATGGATTAGCATATATCAAGAACATAAATAATACTTGTGAAATTTTTGTGTCTCAGCCTAAAGTGACGACTTGTTTGTGTAAAAATAATGGCATTGCAAATGGGCATGTAAGTATCTAATTTGATTTAAAAGGTTATAGAATTTACAATCAAAATACCGTATTATATAGAGCATTGCCTAAAAAGGCATATATCCAAATCACAGGAAAATTTAAGTATGCTTTTCTCAAGGCAGCAGAATTTTACAAACTTTGATATCATCACTATTGAAATAACTAGGATTAGGGCACCTGGGTCACTCAGTTGGTTAAGCGTACAACTCTTGATTTTGGCTCAAGTCATGATCTCACAGTTTGTGGGATCAAGCCCTATGTCAGGCTTTGTACTGGCAGTGTGGAGCCTGTTTGGGATTCTCTCTCACTCTCTCTCTCTCTCTCTCTCTCTCTGCCCCTCCTCTGCGTACATGAGTACTCTCACACAAAATAAATAGGTAAATAAACATTTTTTAAAAAAAGAATTAGGATCTGTTTTCCTGATTCTGTTGAGTCAGAGAAAGGATCTTGGTCGTGTTATAACTATGCATTTTTGCCTCTGGCTGTTTAAGAAAAAAACTTAGTAAAAAACCCTTCCTTCCTTCTGTTCACATCATCAGATGGGATGTTCTGATTTTCTCGCTTGTCCACTGCCACATGTTGTTAGGCTGAGTGGCTTTGCCTGCATCTGCCTTGCTGTGACAGGGAGGAAATGGCTACCTCACAAAAGGCCTCTGAAGCTTAGGTCATTTCTGTGAATAAAGGTTCCTACTAAGTTGTAGCTTTTTTTGAATTGGAGTTTTAAAAGGATAAAGAGATGTGTAGAAATTGGAGTGAGTTCAGAGAACCAAAGAAAATGAGCAAGGCATTGGAGAGCGAGAGCTGTGAGGACAGAGGGTTGGGAGCCTTGTGTTGGAAGGCGTGCTCTTCTCAGAATGGCAGCTTTCATATTCACTAAGGTCTAGGGCCAAAATCATACAGATAGATTTAGGTTAGTGATGAGTAAAATGCTGAAAGGATGTGGTCAATGAGGAAAAAGCATGAAAGTCCTTCTGGGGCTCTTTAAAAGTAGGGCGGGCTAATTTGGAAGTTCTAAAAAGGTAGAGAAGACAATGATGAAGAATCTGACAGGTCCAGTGCTGTCTTGCAGTCTTGAAATGTCCTCATCCATCTTCATGATGGCTGCCATCCCATCCTTCTGCCCCTAGGAGTCCTGGGCAAGAGGGGCTGTAGTTGCCTGCCTCTGTCTGTGATGATCATAAGCTTTATGGAAAGTGAAAAATAGTTCTTCTTTAGGAAAAGGTTAGGAGTTCCTGGCCTGGAGATCAGGGTCTTCCAGTTGTGTTGGTCTGAAGCCTTTTGTGACCTGGTGACCTGGATGAGAAAGAGGATTTGATGACTCTTACCCTCTCCATGTAGACCCTGTCTTTTGGTTATTTTCTCCTTTTAACTAATCTTTTGAATGAATGCTTAACCTTTCTCTTGTTGTTAGGGTTCTGCAGCATTCCAGACCTCGAGCACTGAATCAGGATGGGAAAAAGACGTTGTGTTCCTCCACTCGAGCCCAAGTTGGCAGCAGGCTGTTGTGGGGTCAAGAAGCCCAAGTTATCTGGAAGTGGAACGCACAGTCACGGGAACCAGTCCACAACTGTCCCCGGCTCTAGTTCAGGACCTCTTCAAAACCACCAGCATGTGGATGGCAGCAGTGGTCGGGAAAATGTGTCGGACTTAACTCTAGGACCTGGAAATTCTCCCATTACACGAATGAATCCCGCATCGGGAGCGCTGAGCCCTCTCCCCCGGCCAAATGGAACTGCCAACACCACCAAGAACCTGGTGGTGACTGCAGAGATGTGCTGCTACTGCTTTGATGTCCTCTACTGTCACCTCTATGGCTTCCCACAGCCACGACTTCCTAGATTCACCAATGACCCCTAGTGAGTAAATCAGGTACAGGGGACAGTGAGAAAGGCGTGACGACGTCTTTCTTGGGTTGTTCTCTTGAGATCCTGTACTTATACAAAGCTTTGGCATCATTTGGGCAGAGGGTAACAGGATTAGGACGATGAGAAATGTCCAGGCATAGCTAAAACGGTATCTGGATTCAGGAGTGGAAGAGGTCTACATTATGCTTGGAGGAGGTATAGGCTTGTTTTTAAGGTCATGTTCTAGAAATCAGGAGGATTTGGTTCTTCTGTTCTTGGTTCTTCTGTTGGTTTGTTGGTTCATATTGCAGTGGGTAGGAAGCCACACCATCACATCATTGTGGACCTGGATGTTGAAGTTCAAGTGAATTGGATGTGTCTGAGGGCCAGGCTGGAGACTAGGAGCTGTGATGCTCTTAAGGAACGTCCCCTCACTTTGTTGGTAATCCCACATGGCTGCTGGTACCCCGCCAAGAGTGTCAGAATCTGCTTTACTGTTTTCAGTTCAAGACTCTGTTATTTGTCCCAAGCTGTCTCAAGGTGTCAATGACTTAAATGAAGAATATGCAGGAGCACCTGGGTGGCTTGGTTGGTTAAGCGTTCTGACTCTGGATTTTAGCTCAGGTCACGATACCACGGTTCATGAGTTTGAGCCCCACATCGGGCTCTGGGTTGACAGTGTGGAGCCTGCTTGGGATTCTCTCTCCCTCTACCCCTCCCCTGTTAGTGCCCACACATACACCTTCTTTCTCTCTCAAAATAAATAAAAATAAAAGGGAATATGTATAATGTGAAGAAATTTCATGCTGGTGTTTTCTTCCTCCTCAGAATTGGAAGCAGGTTTGAGGTGGCTTTAGTTTTTTTCCCCTTTTTTTTTTTTTGCCTTAATGTTTATTTATTTTTGAGAGACAGAGCATGAACAGGGGAGGGGCAGAGAGAGGGAGACACAGAATCTGAAACAGGCTCCAGGCTCTGAGCTGTCAGCACAGAGCCCCACGTGGGGCTTGAACCCACAAACCGTGAGATCATGAGCTGAGCCAAAGTCAGATGCTCAGCCAACTGAGCCACCCAGACGCCCCTCTGAGGTGGCTTTAAAAGCACTGAAGAGGGGCGCCTGGGTGGCGCAGTCGGTTAAGTGTCCGACTTCAGCCAGGTCACGATCTCGCGGTCCGTGAGTTCGAGCCCCGCGTCAGGCTCTGGGCTGACGGCTCAGAGCCTGGAGCCTGTTTCCGATTCTGTGTCTCCCTCTCTCTCTGCCCCTCCCCCGTTCATGCTCTGTCTCTCTCTGTCCCAAAAAGAAATAAACGTTGAAAAAAAAAAAAAAATTTAAAAGCACTGAAGAGATGCTTTTGGAGCATTCATTGACCTAAGATGATTCATTCCTCAACTGTTAATGCCATATTGGGGCAATGCATAGCCCCGCTGGGCAGGGAGTAGAGAGGTATAAAGAAAAAATCCTCCCTCTTGGGAGACTTACTGAGTTGGCAGATCACACACACAAAGCTAAATAGTGTGTATGGCACACTGGGCAGAAAGAGAGGGGAGGTTATACCTGTGTGATTGTGTCAGAGGAGAGCAAGTATAGAGGAAAATGTTCTAACTTTTTAGGGAAGTATTGCCATGGGATACCATGGTCAGAAAATTCCTGACTGAACATGTGGAGATTCTGAGCTTTGATCCTAGTGGGATCAAATGTGTCCCTAGCAGGAGACAGACATAGATTTGGAACAGTGGGTAGTGGCTGCAGCGCTGTAAGGTATGGGCTGTTGTATTCAGGGGCTGATCTTT
Source organism: Leopardus geoffroyi (assembly GCF_018350155.1). Classification (NCBI taxonomy): domain Eukaryota; kingdom Metazoa; phylum Chordata; class Mammalia; order Carnivora; family Felidae; genus Leopardus; species Leopardus geoffroyi. The sequence continues at coordinate 111,163,768 of NC_059328.1, forward strand.
CCATCCTGCAGACAGTGGAATTTTTGAGGGGTTTTGAGTAGGTTTTGGGACAGGAACTTCGGCTGCTGCTGTTCAGGTGTTTACTGGAGGAAAAAGATAGGTGGCAGATCTGCTTCATAACAGTGATCAGAGTAGACAGCTTTAAAAAATTAAGTTGCTTTTAGAAGTATTTTGCTCAATCTAAGAACTAAGGGCATAGACATAGAGAAGAATCTCAGGAAGAAGAGACAGCCCTGTAACCTGTTAGTAAAATATCTGTTCCCATCAATCTAGTGTAGCCTGATAAAGCAGGACTTGGCCTAAAAGCAGAAAGTGGCAACTTCCACTAATAACAAGCTTTCTTAAGGATACATAGTTTTTCTTTTCCAAACATTTATGAGCAGGACCAGGGGCAGAAATAATTAGAACAGTGTGGGGTCGTGGGGAATGGAGAGGGCATATGCAGGTTGTGTCTTCATGAAGGATGTAACTGGGAAACATGGACACTTCTAAGAATAATTAAGAGGAGAAAGATATGGAAAATTAAAAGAAATTGAGTCCTGGGCAGAGGAAAAGGAAAATACCCCAAACGTGTCAAAGTGAACTGAACCATAGGCAAGGAGCACAGGAAGGGCAGAGAGCGCCTCCCTTCAGGCTGCCGTGCTGTAGTGTCCTCCCGTCTCCATCTGCATGGTTCCCAGGAAGCCAGAGTCCTTCAGGTAGCTGCAGTTCAGGAAACAGTCCTTTTGGGGAATAACCAAAATGAACAGGGCAAAAGCAAAGCTTTGTTCTTATCCATAACTGATTTGGGGCTGGAGAATGTTTTTTGTTTTGCTTTTTTAGTCCGCTCTTTGTGACATGGAAGACAGGGCGGGACAAGCGGCTTCGTGGCTGCATTGGGACCTTCTCAGCCATGAATCTTCATTCAGGACTCAGGGAATACACGTTAACCAGGTAATGACACCAGACGTAAGCTGTGCAGATAAATTGGCTAGAATTGAAAAGAACTACTTGACTTTATTTCTTCTAAGTGGTAAAAGTTTGAGTGTTCTTCTTTTGGTAATCAGGAATTGTGGGGCCTTAATCTGGTGAGTCACTAATCAGTTCAAGTGTAGACAGTTAATAGCATCATGTTATTTTTAGCACGTTAGTACAGATGGGTAATCAATATTCTCTGCATAGCTCAGGGTTCATAAGTATTTGGGCATATAATGTTGGCTCCTAACTCCAGAGCAGCCTCACTTCTGTTTTCTGTCCCCTCCAGTGCACTTAAGGACAGCCGATTCCCCCCCCTGACCCGAGAGGAGCTGCCCAAACTTTTCTGCTCTGTCTCCCTCCTTACTAACTTTGAGGATGCCAGTGATTACCTGGACTGGGAGGTGAGAACAGCCGCATTTGGAACTCTGCATCTCTCGTTGCATTTGGGTTCGGGTTAGTACATGGTAATGTATCTCCTTCATTGAGAGAGGGTATAAGAATGTAAAAGCTGAGTTTAGAAGCAATTGGGGGCCATATAGGGGATAAGAAAGGTGCTGTGATCTTAGAATTAGGGAAGAAATGTGAAGTCTTTCTTTTCTTGTGTCTTCCCAGTCCATTCTTTTCCCTATCCTTCTCCCACTCCTAATAGAAACTGATATTGGGGATAAAAGAGAGCATTTCAGATCCCTCTTGGCTAGTCCTTGAGTAAAAAAGTTGTTGTTCGGAGCCATATGTGAGGAGTCATGAGCCTAAATCAAAACCCTGTGATATGTTTAATGGAATAGATTAAAAGTGGAATATTTAAGATTATTGGATGAGCTACTGAAAGAATGTATTTCTGCAACCCTCATACGCGGGAGGGGTGGCTACAGGTAGACTCACAGCTTCCCTCAAGCTGAAGTTACTTCGGCTTCAATACCTGAGGAAAGAGTTAATCATGAAGAGTAGCAGGTTCTCCTTTTCTCAGACCTGGATTGAGCTCGTCAGGGGACAATGTCAATTAAGTGTGGATGACTGCAGTTCCATTAGAATAAGTAAATGCCATTTATTGGTTATTTTTTCTGTAGGTAGGGGTCCATGGGATTCGAATTGAATTCATCAATGAAAAAGGCGTCAAACGTACAGCCACATACTTACCTGAGGTTGCTAAGGAACAAGGTGAGTTGGACAAATGGAATTTCAGTGAAGGATACTATTCACACAATTACCATGTAAAGGCAGGAAAGTGGAGTGTTGTCTTTCAGCCCAACTGCAACTACAAATGAGTGCCTTTCTTCCTCTTACCATCTATCAAGTCTTAGGGAATGAGAAATAAACTCCCAAAAAGATGCAGGAGCTGAGGGTTTCCTTTGTGGCACAGTCGGTTAAGCATGACTCTTGGTCTTGGCCCAGGTCACAGTTTCACAGTTAGTGAGTTTGAACCATGCGTTGGACTCTGCTGATGGTGTGGAGCCTACTTGGCTCTCCCCCTCTCTGCCCCTCCTCCATGAGAGCGTGCATGCGCACGCCCACGCATGCGCTCTCTCTAAATAAATAAACTTTTTAAAAATTCATAAGAAATAATTTTTTAAAAAGATGTAGGAGCTGAGAAAGAAGAGAGGTTAAGACTTCCCTTACTCACCCCCTAGTTTCATTTCTTGGTGAAAAATTTTGTTTTTTGGCCCCCAAAATGAGTAGTATTTGTAGCAGAATTCCAGTAATCAACTGGATGATTTTATGGAGCTCATTGTAAAGTGAAGTTGCCTGTATCACTGGGTTTTGAACTTTTGGTCATTAATTATTGAACAATGTTATACCTAGATAAAGGGAAAACATAATCTTCCCTCTTCCACTCGCTTGCTCTCTCTCTCTCTTTCAAAACTTAGTAAGTTCAAGGGGCGCCTGGGTGGTGCAATCGGTTAAGCGTCCGACTTCAGCCAGGTCACGATCTCGCGGTCCGTGAGTTCGAGCCCCGCATCGGGCTCTGGGCTGATGGCTCGGAGCCTGGAGCCTGTTTCCGATTCTGTGTCTCCCTCTCTCTCTGCCCCTCCCCCGTTCATGCTCTGTCTCTCTCTGTCCCAAAAATAAATAAACGTTGAAAAAAAAAAAAATTAAAAAAAAAAAAACAAAAACTTAGTAAGTTCTTATAATGAGACAATAAAGGTAGGAGGTGGGTTAGATAGGTTTTCTCTTTAAAAGAATATTTAGAATACCTTTCAATGTTGCCTCTGTGTTCTGTGATACATAATTCATTTTTCTTTTGGGACATCTGGGTCGCTCAGTTGGTTAAATGTCCAACTCTTGATTTCCGCTCAGGTCATGATCTCATGGTTTGCGAGATCGAGCCCCGTATCAGGCTCTGCGCTGATAGCAGGGAGCCTGCTTGAGATTCTGTCTGCCTCTCTGCCCCTCTCCCTACTCTCAAAATAAATAGACTTTAAAAAACGTATTAAACATAATTTACTTTTCTTTCTCTCTTCTCTTTGTCCCTTTCTTCTTTTTTGTCTGTTTTTGAAAATAATATGTAAAACACAACAGTATTTGTTGGATGTGAACCTGGAATAGAGAAAAATAGCCATTTCAGTGTATCGATGAACTAATTATGTGGAGAGTGATTGCCTTATTGGTTTACATCATGGTTGTGTTTAAACTTTTTCAAAAGCATTGTGGATGTAGCATAAAAAGGAAGCCTTTTAGCTACCTTAAGGTCATAAGTCTAACATTTCTGTATAAGGAGGCACACCATAAATACTTCCTAACAGTGAGATGTGGTGACAGTATAGGTAAATAATGAAATTACTTGTGCCGTTTGAAAATTGGTTGACATAATTTAAAAATTGGGGGTAATTTTAGGGGTTTCTCTTTGGTTTCCAATTTTGATACATTTGACTTTATTAAAAATGTACAGAAACAACATAATATATGTGTGAAAAATTTTCCTGTCCTTCATGAAGGAATAGCTTCCCTCCTGCTATCAGTTCTCTGTAATAGAAAACAGGACTTCTAGAAATGATCTAAATAAAGGAAGAGCTACACAAAGGAGTATAGGTGACAGAATTTGAATTCTCTCCTCCCACAGAACAGTCTTAGTTACCAGCACTAGTCCAGCAGGCAGGTCTTAAGTTGACACTATGTTTGTTGCTAGGTAATTATGCTGGGATCACATCTGACAGGAAAGACACAGAGCAGAGGGCCTAGGGACAGCTGTTGTGTGTGTTGGGTTTATCATCTCACATCTCAGGTTCTACTTGGACTGTCAGTGAGGCAGATGGGGCTCTAGGGATGTGGGGCCAGTATCCAGGGCTCCCTTTGACTGTAGCAGACTTGGCGGCTTCTCTTCTCTTGCCGTGTTAGAACATGCCCTACTCTTGTGTCATCAAGCACTGACCTCATTGTGCCTCTCTTCTCAGACTGGGATCAGATCCAGACAATAGACTCATTGCTCAGGAAAGGTGGCTTTAAGGCTCCAATTACCAGTGAATTCAGAAAAACGATCAAACTCACCAGGTAAACCCACTGTTTCGTTTTCTTTGTCACTTTAATTTAGTTGGGGATGGATGGAGGATACTTGTGATGGAAAGGGTTAGAAAAGATTTTCTCTGCTAATGTCCCTAAAGAAGTGTGGGTCAGGTTTAAGCTGGGAGGAAGCAGTGGCAGCAGAAGCAAAGACTCCCCAGTGTCTTGGGCATCTCTGCAGCTGAAGTGATGGCAGAGCTGGAGCAGAGTTTAGGCCACGATCAGGTGGTGGGTGTCTTTGCCAGACCCAATGGTTGGGAGGCTAAGAGGGCAGACTGAGGCCAGGAACAAAGGCTCTCAGCGTAGAGTTCCAGGGTCAGTTGAAGTCACATGCAGTCAGGTGGCAGGGGATACAGGTGGTGTGTTAACAGGATAGTCAGTGCTTTTTACAGAGGGTTCCAAGAAAGGCCACACCTGTTGGGGGAGGTTGCCTCATGTGATAGAATGCACATGGACTTGGAGTCTGAACCCCAGTTCACCGCTGCCTAGCCATGACCTGAGCCGGTTACTTACTCTGCCTCTTTGAGGGGGAGGGGGACTTTGCTGTATATAAGAAGTGAATTATAATTCCTTGGGGTTGTATTAGATGTGGTAAGGTAATGTATGAAGAATTTCTAGCACAGGGCCAGGCAATAATTGTAGGTGGTCAGTAGATGTCGGTTCTCTTGCCATCCCTACTGAAATCGGAAACACTGAGAGGTTTAGCTTCTGTGGGCTTCTGTGGGCCTCTGTTGGCCCCTTCATCTGTAAAATACTGAAAATCATATACTAACCTCACAGGTCTATTTGGAAGATAACCCAGTGTTTTTGAAATGCTTTGGATTCCAAAAAAAAGAAAAACTTCAAATACAAAGCATTATTATTATTATTATTATTATAATTTATTTGAACAGCCATTTCCCTGTCAAAATTCAGGAATAATCACCTTGCAGTGGAGGAGTGATTACAGTGGGAAAGAGATGGCTCTGGGTAAGGATTGTCACACCCAGCTCCTGTGGTCTGTAGTAGGCTCCATAGGTTTGTAACACCCCATGCTTCGCATCCTGACTCATGGCTCTTTCCAGAGCAAAGCCAAAGTGCTATGAACTCTGTTCTGATGACCCTGTGATATGATATGGCATATTCATCTGGGAATTGAGACCCGTCCTATATAGCCCCAGGATCCTTTAACCTGCTGCATCAGAATTTGACCCAGAATAGGTATCTGTGCCCCTTTTAGTTATCAGTAACTTGTTTGTTGCTTTTCTGCAAATTGAGGTTGCATTTCTGTCAAATTTATCACATTTTATGCAGTAGATATGCAGTTTGCACTGGGCATTGGTATAGCCATCTTCCAATCTGCCACCCGCGTAATTTGACCTTGACATTCTTCATCCAGACCCCAGTAGCAGATTGCTTAAGAGCAGCCTGACGATAAGCATATGTAGTGTTTAAAGGTGGGATGTGCAGAAAATACATTCTCAGGGGTGAATTGTGATTGTGCTTTTTCATCTTGTTCATTTGTAATAACAACATTGTTTTCTTGTGCTGTCTTTCATTTTCTGTAAGTAAGATTGCTCTTGGTCTTCCATCTTATTCTTTCAAAATGTGGAATAAGCTTTTGGTTTTCTCTGCTGAGTGACTTTACAAAATGAAGGGTTTGAGGTTCCTAATACCCTTTCCTGTTTCCTTATACAGGTACCGAAGTGAGAAGGTGACAATCAGTTATGCAGAGTATATTGCTTCTCGACAACACTGTTTCCAGAATGGCACTCTTCATGCCCCGCCCCTCTACAATCATTACTCCTGACACAAGGCTGCATGACCAGTCCCACCCCCCTGTGGCCACCAATGGCTATGACATCATTGGAGCAGATGCCTCCTCTTCCTGGTCCAGTTACTTCTATTACTGCACCATTTTATGATGCTAGCTTCCGTTGCCAAGTCTGCCTCCAGCTGACTGAGGGGGGGGGCAGGGTTATACTGAATGAAACAGAACTTGAGGGGCCCAAGCCTTATCTCAGCCTTTCCTCAATATGGGGTTCCGTTGGATTGGGGCTCCTCCGTGACTAGTGAGAATTACCGTGTGGGTTCAGAAGACCCTTGGCATGCAGGTGCCACTGGTGATTTGCCGCCTGTGTGTTGGCCACACAGTGGAAGCTGGAATTGGTGGTCCATGAAGGCTTACCCCACACGCACCCCTACAGCCTCCCCAGATCAAGTAGGTGTATTCCCCTGGCAGTCTGGGCAACGGAGACCAACAAGAAACATTTTTAGGTTGTTTTAAATTCCTTTTTTAAACTTCCAGTTTATTGCGTACCAAGAGTTGATCACAACCTCCATGCTTCATAAGTGGACGCCATGTTAGGGTTGAGCGTGGGCACCATGAGTCCTCTAAGGCTCTTGGACAGAGACCCACATCAAGATCGGAAGCCCTTTGGATGGCGTTGCAGATCTCATTGCTCAATTAGCCTCGAAGGTTTTAATTCTCATCCCACTCTCAGTTGGATTTTCTGGCACTCTTCCTGCATCGAGTCTCCTGGTATTGAACAAAGCTCTGTGGTGTAGCCTGCTGAGGACTGGACTGGGATGCCCGTGGGAGGTCCCGAAATCATCGCTGCATGCAGTGAGAAAGGAGAGACCTCTTCCTTACCACCCGGCTACCTCACTCCTCTACTGGTAGCAGTGCCTATAGCTGGATCTAGGTTCTCAGAAGGCATAGGTGTTCAAACAAGCACTTGGGTCGGGATTCTAGAAGGACACGTTGTCATAGGAAAGAATCCAGGGTCTCCACGCTGTTTTCTTTTCAGGCAGACATCCTGAGGGACCTTTAAGCAGAGGAGTTCCTTGTCTAGTTTGCCTGTAGAAGTGGGAAGACTGTTGCTGTTTCAGTCCTTTCCAGGACTTTAGAACAAAGCTGTGTAATTAACAAGATGAATCTTTATCTTGCCTAACATGCTGGGACTCTTCACCCCACCATGGTAAAGTTCCAAATAGCTCATTTTATTCTAGGTCATTCAAACTTTCATGTGGCATATTTATCCCTTCCCCATTGTTGCTGATTCCAAATAGCTGTCAGCAAGTTTCTTCTCCCTCTTGCCTGTTCTTCACTCATTTGGTGGCAGAGTTCATTGAAGCTGGGGACTTGGAAGATGCTTTGGAAACATTGTCACAGAGGCACTGCTGAACGGATTCACAGGAAGAGGTGGCCAGTTGGAAGAAAGGACCCGGAGGGTGATACACTGGTTTTCAACAACATGCTCAGAGAACTCTTGAAGTGGATTGGGTGTCAATCCGGTGAACACAATTGTTTTGATTTAATTTATTTTTAAAGTTTATGTGGTGATGGTGTGGCTTTCCAAAATGGGCAAATATCCAAATCAAAAGAAATTTTGAGTTTTCTTCTGCCAGGAATGGGGGAGGGGGAGCAGGGACATAATCCAAGAAATGACACACATGCCATTCTAGGCATTGCTGTCTTGTTTCCTGGAAGAAATGGATGAGGGTGAGCAGATTGGCTCGGTACCATCCTCTGCTGTTCGCGAGGATCTAGAACGTGCAAGGGAAGCGGGCGGACGGCGGGGTGGCCAGGTCAGGCCACACCACCCCACCTTACTGTTGTGCTGCGTTCTCGCATCCTGCCACTTGTCCCTTGCGAGGTTAATGAAAAAAAGCTTTTGAAGATGAAGGGATTGTTTCGTGATTTCCTGCTGCTGAAAATAATAAATGTTTTGTTACAAACAAACGTGACGATAGTTACTCTTAGGTGCCATGGATTGATGTCAGGGTGGTCAGCTCTGGACTAAACCACCCACCTCCAATTTGTACAACAGTATTGATACATAGGGCTACACTCATTACTGTTCAAGTGTTCTATGTTAAAAGTTGTGTTGAATTTCTAAAGATTAAAAAAAGCAAAAAAATTGGTGCTAAACTTTCATCCCTGAGCACGCTCAGTGAGACTGGTCATGCAAGCATTTACTACAGTGCCATGCTCTTCAAGCCTGTTTTTCTTGTGGAAATGTTGCCCTATTTGTCTTCCCCAGTGTATAGTATGTTTTTTATTTTGTTTTACTGAGGGTGGGGTAGGATACCTGCCATTTATGAAAATGAACAGAAAACTTAAAAACCCACAAAATGGGGAAAAAATCAGTGCACAAGAATCGGGCTGGGTACGCCCAGCACCACACTGAAGTGGGCTCAGTGGTTTTGGAGTGAAGAAGCCTTACTCCCTGCACATTCCCTCATGCTCCCATACAAGTCCAGCAGTGGAGATGCTCGAGTCCCTCTGGCCTTGTCAGGGGGACTCAACGAGTCGACCAAGGAAAACTATTTGGCCCCATAAGAAATGCCACTGTCAGTGTCTGTCCTGAATGGGGCCTAGTCAGGAAGCAGTCTGGAAGTGTACGGTCACAGTCACTTCATGAAGATGTGTGGCAGGTGGCTCTCAGGAAAAATACTAAGTCTGGATCATCCATGTGGCAGCTTTGCATGGGGAGATGACGGCTCTGAACTCGAACTGAACTACCTTCCATGCGCTTGACCAAAGCGGTGGTGAGGGTGGCCAGTACATATGGTGTGAGTGGCAGGTGTAAAAGAGAAGGGAATGTTTTCTGCTTGGTGTTCATTTTGTCTTCGGGCTGCTCAAGCTGAACAGTAGGTAACCGCTGTGAAGGAACCAGCCCACCTTGGCCGGTTTGGTTCAGAGTTCGTTTTACCCCTAGCTGTGAGTGCCTTTTGGTCTGGAAAGTTGGCTTGTCTCATAATACCCACAGCTAGGACATTCTCTCTGTAATTATGAGTCGTCCTTGTTTTATGTTAACTAAGAGAATGTCTTTGATCACTAGGATTTGTCCGTGTTGGATTGTTTCCACTGTGAGGTTCTTAAACTTTTTTGCTTCATAATATTAAAGCAACTCATGTTAGAGACCCTTTCAACATGAAAGGTTTGTAGTTGAGACATTACATATATTTTATTGTTTATAATAAAAATCATCTATACAGAAGTCCTGGGTGTTAATTTTAATATTTGCACAAGACCTGTTTTCCATGATGTGTTAACACCTACACTTTCACTAACTGTTGATGCTCTTTTCTATCGAGATTCTGGAGCCTAGGGAGCTATGTGTTCGTCTTGTTTATTTTGATTCTTAACTTCCCTGAAGCAAGAGACTTTGTATGGCCTTCAGTGCAAAGACTTCAGACCAATTCTTTGTATTACACTTGGTTGCCTCTTGGCTATATAATTTCTGAGTGCAAATCATTGAACTCTTTAACGAAGTATTGTAGAGAATAAATCATAATGGGTAAAAACTGTTCTTTGTCCTGCCTTTTTTTTTTTTTTTTTTAGAATAGTAGTAACATTCATCTTTTTAAGTTTATTAGTGTATTTATTTAAGTAATTTCTGCAACCAACATGGAGCCCCAACTCACCATCCCGAGACCAAGATTCACACATTCTTTGGACTGAGCCAGCAGACGGTGTTCAGTCAGCCAGCATGGTTGCATGGTGTCCATCATGATCCTCATTGTATTTTTTTATTTACACTTGCATTTTTTTGTGGGGCTGGTAGCAGTGCCACTGGCTTTTTAGAACCAAATTTCCTGAACTGAGGTTCATGAACCTTTTAAAATTTGGATTTTTCTAGAAAGAAGGTTCATAGTTTTCATCAGATTTTCTTTTATAACTGATATCAAAAAAGCTAAAAGCAAGGGGTCAGGGCAGTAATGCTCTAACTGAAGCTATCATTGGGTGACCTTAATCCAAGCAAAAACCCTGGGACATATTGGTGTGGTCTAACGTTGTTGTGTTTGTTTGTTTGTTTTTAAGTTTGTTTATCTTGAGAGAGCATGAACCAGTGAGGGGCAGAGAGAGGAAAAGCAAGAGAATCCCAAGCAGGCTCCACATTGTCAGCACAGAGTCTGACCTGGGGCTCTGAGGTCGTGACCTGAGCCAAAACCAAGAGTTGAATGCTTAACTGAGTCACCCAGGTGTCTCTTGGTGTTGTCTAACCTTAAAGGGAAACATTCATTACTTTTGGACGGCCCAGAAAAGAGGCGAAGTGTTTGAAGAAAATGGCCCAGAACAGTTTTTCAAAAATACAAATACACGTGTGTTTGGACTGTCTTAAGTTTAAATCTTTATTTGCAAGGATGGTTTTTTGTTTGTTTTGTTTTTAAGATACCCAGTTCTGCGGCCCTTACCCTTAGCAGAACTCATAAGCCTGTGGCTACAGGTATAACGTGCTGTCAGGGCTGGATAATTTGGAAATAGACTACAAGCAACTGGTTAAACACAGAAATTGGTAGTAACACTGCAGGGTGTGAAAGGGATTCTCTGTTTCTTAAAGAGAAATTCTGGTTCTAGAAATTGCTGTGTGTTATACTATCGCCTGCAGTTAAACAGCATGGGATGCCATATCATTGTGGGTTTTTGGGATTGGGGGGTGGGTGGTAGGTGGTGGTAGTTAAACGTGCATAACCTAACATTTGCTATTTTAGCCGTCCCTATAGTCTTGAAATGTGAACTAAGCCACCTGATCAGAGATCGGCAGGGCTATTTCTTGTGGGAGTGGAGGTGGGGTAAGTGCTCTAAAGCTTCTTCCAGATCACTCTGGGTCTGACCTCGATTGAAGACCTGGCTTTGAGATACTTGAAGGACTTGACTCTGAACCAACACTGCACAAAGAACCATAGTAGTGTCCTGAGGAATGTAATGCAAGTGCTGTCCCTTCTGAGTGTTTTCCTCATTTTGAAATGAAGCTCTGACAAGGATTTTAGGATCTCTTCCCTCTGCTTACTTTGTTTCCATGAGGTTCTGTATGCTAGAGCAAATTAAAAAACAAGTGACCCCTCCAGTTTCAAGACTGTACCTATTGCTAGGGGAACCAAACAGGAGAGAGAGGTTTCAGATTCATCCTGTCAGCCACTCAGGTTCCTGCTGCGAATCCAGCCTCCCACCTGCCACCCGCAGTATGGCCATTCCTTCTTTGATCCCACCCTGGTCTCCGACCAAATAAGTAACCAAGGATGCTGATACTGGAATCTTTAGGCTGGCAGTCTGCTAGGCCTGAGCTCAAATCTTGGTTCTGCCATTTATATGCCAGACAGCTAGTTACTACTCTGAGCCAAATGTTCTGCTTTGTGACAGGGCTGTGAACCTCCAAGGTAACCTGCCAGGAAGGCTTTGCCCAGGCCCCAGTGTACTGCTGCAATGGCTAGATGACTATCTGGACTGTCATCCAATGTCAGATGTAGATGGGGACCACTGGGCAAGTATCAAAACCTCTGGGACCCCTAAGCTACTCTGGACATGTGGGAGGAAGAAGCATAACTATGCTCAGACCTTCAGGTCAGGACAGGCTTTCTGAAAGGGGTGGGTGCTGAAGTAAGCCCAGCTTGACCTCAAGCCCTCAAGAGGGCTTTTCAGAGAGAGTCTTAACAGTTCCAACACAGGGCACACTGCCCAGATGGGCTTTAGAATCCAAGAGTGGGACTCTCAGGGCAGCCTCCAGGAAGTTGTTGTACCTGGAAGGCAAGGGTGGTTTGCACAGTTACATAACCTCCCCACATCCCCACATCCCCATTCCGTTGTATCTCTAGAGATTGTATTAATAGTGAAAGGGAGGGGGTCACGTGTTTATTCCTTTGGTTCCCTTTGTACACTTACCAGGCGACTTCCAGCAGCGGGTGCCAAGATTTTTTTTTTTTTAATTTTTGAGAGAATAGATGAAATTGGGAGATTCTTAACATTAACTTTGAATATAGGGAGAAGTGGGAAACATATCAGCATACTATATTAATGGCAGAATACCTGGGTCCAGGAAAGACATTAGTGATTCAGTCTACAAGAGATTCTTTGAGAAGCAGACCAAAAGGTTACAAAAGTTGTAAATTACTATTTTGGTTGAAAAAAATGTAGAGCAACATTAATAAAATATGTATTACAGCAAACGTGTTTGCGTAAGTTCTGTATAATTAGTGTTTTCCTTCATTTCCCAAGAATTATATGATGAAAATAACATTTAAGGAAATTGAAATATGAATTTACCTCAGAGTGAATATTCCTCTTATGTACCTGATAATTTCATTCATGTTACTACCCCCCATCTGTTTTGACTAAATGTTAAAGAACAGTTCCAGTGCCCACCCCTGCTCCTCAGATCTCTTGTGACTCACCTACCCCCAACCACAAGTAACTTTTTTCTCTATGTATCTTAAAAAAAAATTTTTTTTAATGTTTTTATTTTTGAGACAAAGACAGAGCATGAGCAGGGGAGGGGCAGAGAGCGAGGGAGACACAAAATTTGAAGCAGGCTCCAGGCTCTTAGCTGTCAGCACAGAGCCGGATGCGGGGCTTGAACTCACAGACTGTGAGTCTGACCTGAGCTGAAGTCAGAGGCCTAACCGACTGAGCCACCCAGGCGCCACTCTATGAATCTTTCTATAGCATTTTCTTTCACTTTCTTTTCTCTGACCACTTGCCATTTTCTGTCTTTTATTATGGAAAATAAGTCCAGATTTTGCATCAGCTGCTTTTGGTCATCTTGTGGGGACATATTTATGACTGAATCATCTTTTTAACCCCAGGGCTTTCCACATGAGTGTTTATAAAGGTTTCCTGAATGAAAATGTTGTAGACCATCCACCTTGCAAACATCACAGTGTGCATTAATTCTCTCCTTACTTTCACCTGTTCACTTCTTTCCTGCTGTGTGTATATACAAGATACCAAGTGTTGGGGCGCCTGGGTGGCTTGGTCGGTTAAGCGTCCGACTTCGGCTCAGATCATGATCTCACGGTCCGTGGGTTCGAGCCCCGCGTCGGGCTCTGTGCTCACAGCTCAGAGCCTGGAGCCTGTTTTGGATTCTGTGTCTCCCTCTCTCTCTGCCCCTCCCCTGTTCATGCTCTGTCTCTCTCTGTCTTAAAAATAAATAAACGTTAAAAAAAAAAAATTAAAAAAAAAAAAGATACCAAGTGTTGGGTATCCAGCTTGATGTTGGGCCAGCACATGGTAAGGTCCAGTAGGTATTTGGTGCTCTTAATGGCCTGTTGGTTGGACAGATGGAAGAAAAAGGCCTATACTGAGTTCCAGGCCCATTTCCCACACCCAGCTGCTGCATGTCCCCAGACTCCTCATCAGCACATTTGTCCTGCACATCCAATGAACCGTGTAGGAAAACATTTTCAAACAGTCTGCCTATGCTATGTAACCTACTATTATTTTACCCAGTAATTTTCTTCTGGAAATACAGATATACAGCAAATTAATTTTGTAAAAATTACTATATTTATAAATCAAAAGAACACAGATTACATATTGTCAAGTAATATATATATTTTTAATGTTGATTTATTTTTGTGTGTGAGAGAGAGAGCACGTGTGATCAGGGGAGGGGCAGAGAGAGAGGGGGACAGAGGGTCCCAAGCAGGCTCTGCTCTGACAGCAGAGAGCCAGATGTGGGGCTGGAACCCATGTTACCCATGAACTGGGAGATCATGACCTGTGAAGTCTTAGGCTGAACCGACTGAGCCACCCAAGGCGCCCCTTAATTCATCATTTGTAAACACAGTTTAAAGGACAACTAAACACTGTTCACCACAGAGACAAATAATGCACTAATTCCTTCCTTTGTTGTACAATCTTCTATTTTCTCTCAAGCCGAAAACAGCATCGTTTTTCATTTGCTTACATTTCTGTGTATCATCCAAATGTTCCAACAGATGTATTAAAGGTCTCTCAGCATCACTTCCCACGTGCTCAGAAGTATCAGAATAATTCACTACAAATCGATCACATTTTTTAAAATACTTAAGCGTTCAAAGAAATTCCACTGTGTTTTCGGCGTCACTAACCCAGCTTTCCATCAAAAGGAGTTCCTAGGGTCAATTAGCGCGTTCCCGCGTTTCATCTAATCCTTCCCCCGGCTCTAGGAAGCAGGCCTTACGACAGGCGAGGAAGCTGAGGCTCAGAAAGGTCAGTTGACCAGTCCGAGGACGCGCGACAAAGGAACCCTCGGCTCCCCAAAAAGCTCCGGGACTCCGTCGCCCTTGTCCGCCTGGGCATCCCAGAGAGCCGCGCCACCCCCACCAGCTTCCTGGTGGAAGCCCACCCCATCCTCTGCGACCACGCCCCTTCCGTGGCCGGGACCCGCGCTTCCGCTTCCGGCGGTGTGAGTGGGACGTGCGGCGTGGTGTGGCGTTTCGTGGCGATGGCGGCCGGAGGTAGCGATCCGCGGGCCGGCGACGTAGAGGAGGATGCCTCACAGCTTATCTTTCCCAAAGGTGGGGCTGGGGCTGCGCGACTGCCCCCGCTGTCCCGAGTGGTCGCCGCAAACCTGGCGTCGCCCCGTGCCTCGCCCGAGGCCGCGGCGGATAGCTGGGCGGGTTCCCGGCTGGGAGACTGGCAGGGAGGATGGGGGATGCGGCCGTGGGAGGGGCCTGGGCCCGCACGGCCACTGTACCTCTAGAGGGGCCAGTCGGATTCCACGCCTGCTGCCTTGGAACCGTGGGCGCCCCGCTCCACGCCACCCCTGAGCAGCCCCTTGCTACTCGTTTAAGTAATTTACCCGATAAACTGCGAAGTGCTGCAGGAATGTGGCAAGGATGAACAAAGCGACACTAGTTAAAGTGGTAAGGACATCATTAATCATTAATGTGCCATTCCAAGGGCGTTTGGCTGGCTCAGCCAGTAGAGCATGCGACTCTTGATCTCAGGGTCATGCGTTCAAGCCCCACATTGGGCAAGGAGCCTATTAAAAAAAAAAAAAAGGTAATGTAAGGTTGCAAAAGGAAAAAGAGACTAGCGTGGACTGAACTTCCGATGTGTGCAGAGTGACTGGGCCTTTTAAAGGCAGAATAAAGAAATGGGGAGGAGGTGAGTGGGGTCTCCATAGGATCAGGGAAGTGAAAAATTACAAAAACCGGGAAGGGGGGGGGTTGGTCGATTTGAAACCCATTTGGTTTTGTTAACTGGTGCCTGCAAGAGTTAGACTTCTCCTCTCCCACAGCTCTTACTGTGAACTGACGGAGGCCCTACCTTCAGGTGTTGGCTGGGACAAACAGTAAATTTCTTGGGCAGACTTGGGTTTTCAGAGGCAGGAGCTTTAAAGGGGCTAAGGTCATCCTAGGAACATGGCCTTGAGCTGTTAGAAATTATGTTAGTGTTTTGTTAAAGTCTTTCTGGGCCAAGGTTGAGTCCCAAAAGGAGGACTCAGAGGAGCCTGGCTAGAGTTTGGGTCAAGGAGAGCCTTTGTCAGAGGACTGCCTACAAGTACAGCACATTTTACTGTCAGGGAACTTCCTTTGTGCAGTGTGATGTATTTTATTTGCAATCCCCCCCCCCTTTTTTTTTTTTAATTTTAGTTTTTTAATTTACATCCAAGTTAGTTAGGTTATAGTGCAACAATGATTTCAGGAGTAGAATCCTTAATGCCTCTTACCCATTTAGCCCATTCCCCCTCCCACAACCCCTCCAGTAACCCTCTGTTTGTTCTCCATATTTAAGAGTCTCTTGTGTTTTGTCCCCCTCCCTGTTTTTATATTATTTTTGCTTCCCTTCCCTTGTGTTCATCGGTTTTGTGTCTTAAAGTCCTCATATGAGTGAAGTCATATGATTTTTGTCTTTGACTAATTTCGCTTAGCATGATACCTCCAGTTCCATCCACCTAGTTGCGAATGGCAAGATTTCATTGGTTTAGATTGCCGAGTAATACCCCATTGTATACATATACCACATCTTCTTTATCCATTCATCTGCTGATGGACGTTTGGGCTCTTTCCATACTTTGGCTATTGTTGATAGTGCTGCTATAAACATCGGGGTGCATGTGTCCCTTCGGAACAGCACACCTGTATCCCTTGGATAAATACCTAGTAGTGCAATTGCTGGGTCGTAGGGTAGTTCTATTTTTAATTTTTTGTAGAACCTCCATACTGTTGTCCAGAGTGGCTGCACCAGTTTGCATTCCCATGAGCTGTGCAAAAGAGATCCTCTTTCTCCACATTGTCGCCAACATCTGTTGCCTGAGTTGTTAATGTTAGCTGATGTACTTTATTTGTAATTTAGAAGCCAAAAATAGGCAAGAACCTTAAGATTTTAAAATAACCATATTTTACAGATAGTGGAAAATGCAAACTAAATCTTCACAGTATCCACCTTAACAATAACCTTAAAATTACCCAATAATTTTAAAATTGTTATATCCACGATAAAAACTGAAACTCTACACCCTTTTCACCCAGAGGAAACTACTGTAAACAATTTAGTGCTTATCCTTCCAGACTAATCTTATGTTTATTTATTAATAGATACATACAGTATTTTTCTTTGTAAAAATGAGATTATACAAAAGAAGTGCTACAGCCTTTAAAAATTTTGACGGTGGGGGTGCCTGGGTGACCCAGTCAGTTAAGCGTCCGACTTTGGTTCAGGTCATGATCTCACAGTTCATGAGTTCCAGCCCCAAGTCAGGCTCTGTGCTGACAGCTCAGAGCCTGGATGGAGCCTGCTTCAGGTTCTGTGTCTCCCTCTCTCTCTGCTCCTCCCCAGCTCGTGCTCTGTCTCTCTCTTTCAAAAATAAATAGACATTTAAAAAATTTTTCTTTTAATAAAGAAATTTTTTGACAATATATTGTGTAGAACTTTTTTGTTTTTGTTTTGTTTTTAAACTCCAGGCCCATCGTGGGGCTTGAACTCATGGCCTGGAGGTCAAGAGTTGCTTGCTCTGCGGACTCAGCCAGCCAGGCACTCCTGTCTTATTCTCTTAAAGGGCCGGATATACTTAGTGGTTTACCATAATACTATTTATCTGTTGATAAGCATATAGGTGGCTTCCAGTTTTTTATTTCATAGGCTCAAGGTCAAATTTCCATAGGATAGCTTCATAGAAGTTTTTGGCAGAATAGAAGTGTGTGTGTGTGTGTGTGTGTGTGTGTGTGTGTGTGTGTATGTGTTTAAGTGTAATAACTGAGACAGAGATGCTTTCTTAATGTATGATAAAGCTTATTGTACTTGGGTTTTATCTAGGTACTTTTTATTTTTTACACTCTGAAAATATTTGTTTTGATAAAGGCAGGTAGCATCTGGTACACATGAAAATTTTATTGAATTTGGTATAATTAGATCTTAGATTCTGTCAAGTAATGGTATGTCAGAGTTCTGAATATCTCTTATCTTTAACTTCTCAGCTCATATGTGGGGAGGGGGGTGGGGACACAGTGTTTATTATGTAGTTTAGAACATGTGAAGATGTGGGCACCTGGTTTGCTCAGCCAGTAGAACATTTGACTCTATGTCGGGGGTTGTGAATTCAAGCCCTATTTTGGGGGTAGACTTGACTTAAAAAAAATGTGAAGATATATAAAAACAACAGTAAGTACTTAAAAGTTAAGGAAAGCCTTTGCTGTAGATAGCAAGCAAACAAATGTGTGCTAATTCATTGTAGGACAGAAAGAATGCATGAGGCAACTGAAAGCATCTGAGAGTTTGTAGTGGTAGTTTTCACAGCATGTTTGCCTGAAAATACAATTTGTCCTTTATCCATGTGATATAATTAACAGCAATTCTACTGAAAAAACTAGTAAGTAAGCCATTTTTTCCAAAAATGTTTGTATGATCCCAGTCCCTCCCTCCCTCAATTAAAGAAATCCCCTAGAATATTTTGTACTAGAGAGAAAATTTTGTAGTAGAAGACTATCTGAAATTGCTACCTTTATCATAATGTTTGTAATGAAGCGTCCTCAAAATTCCCAGTGGAGGGGCCCCTGGGTGGCTCAGTTAAGTGTCCAGCTTCAGCTCACGTCATGATATCATGGTTTGTGAGTTCGAGTCCTGCATCAGGCTCTGTGCTGATAGCTCAGAGCCTGGAGCCTGCTTCGGATTCTGTATCTCCCTCTCTGCCCCTACCCTGCTTGTGCACGCGTGCGCACTCGCTCGCTCTCGCTCTTTCTCAAGAATAAACATACATTAATTTTTTTTTTTTTTAATAAAAAAGAAAATTCCCAGTTGAGGTACTGGTCAAGGAATATTTTTCCTTCTTACAGGAAGGAATTGATAATTTGGATGAATTGATAAATAATTTGGATTAATAAATTGTGGCTTTGGTTCTTAAAAGATCAGTACAGAGGAAGAGTAACATGCATAGTTTGGCTGCTTTGACCTTTCATTGTTTGAAAGGAGTGAAAGTGATGTATAAATAGTACTTGGACATTACCCTCAGTAAAGAATAGGAACAGGTGACTTCCTGGTGTTCTGACAGTTCTGTTCTGTTACATTTAACAGGTAAATTTTGCTTGGTACGGAAAGGGAGGCATATCTTACTTGGCCAATTTTCCAGGAGCCTTAAAAGCAGCAATAGCTGTAACAAACATGGAGATGATTCTTACTAGTAATTCTTGTTTAGCCTATTGGTTTCCATTTTCTTTTTTTTCTTTAAGTTTGTTTATTTTGAGAGAGCTTGCCCACAAGTGGGGGAGGCGCAGAGAGAGGGAATGAGAGAATCCCAAACAGGCTCTGCAGTGTCAGCATGGACTGGAACTTAGAAACCGTGAGATCATGACCTGAGCTGAAACCAAGAGTCAGATGGTTAACTAACTGAGCCACCCAGATGCCCCTGATTTCCATTTTCTGAGTCTGTATCAATGCAGCAGCCTCAGAAGTTGAGATTAACCCACTTTTTAGCTGCTGCTGCTTTTTTTTCTCTTATGTCACTTGTGACTGTCACTTCAGAGATGTGGAGTCCTACACTCCTAATATTTACTGCTTTCTCAGCTCATTGCTTTGAAAGCAGTAGTTTCTTCACTTGTACATCACTTCACCAGTGAGTAACAGGCAGTGACCTGGGCTGGACAGGAATTGGCTCTGAGTTCCTCTTGTTCAAATTCTGCTGACCTCGAGTAGAAAATAGCTTTTTGGTGCCTTTTAGATTCAGAAGTAATGAGAACCTTGCAAGTAAAAATACTGTTTCCTCCTGCTGCCACCCTCCCCCAGCACAGACTGTTGTGGAAGCAGAGTGGAGCTCTTGTCACCTGGCCCGAGAGAGGGGGGCCACCCCTCTGATCGTGGTATTAGTGATTTCCCGAGAGTAAACATACCCAGATCCCATGGAAATGCTAAATTGCATGTAATTTTGGGTTTTCCTCATTAGTCTTCATCAGTGTGGGATTAGAAACATGAATCCATGTTTATGAATGGTTCCTATTCTGGAGGAACTCCCTGATAAAGAAAAGGCAGAAACCAGCTCTAATACTTTATAATAATTATTAGGAATGTATGTTTCTGTGGGATGCAAGGGAGACACTGGTTTCCCAAGGAGATAATGTTATTCTGAAAATATAGGGAAAGTTTGCCATATATTATGGAAAAACCTAGTTTTTTTATTTATTTCTTTTAAAACTAGTTTTTAAAGACTGCTTACTGGTATTCTTACTGTTCATGAGGATTATTATAATTTTTTTTTAAGTTTGTTTTCAGAAAGAGGGCACAAGCAGGGGAAGGGCAGAGAGAAAGAATCCCAAGCAGGCTCCATGCTGCCAGTGTAGACTCCAGTGTGGGACTTGAACTCACAAACCTTGAGATTATGACCTGAGCCAAAATCAAGAGTTGTACATTTAACTGATTGAGCTACCCATGTGCTCTAAGAGGATTTTTTTTAATGTTTATTTTTTATTTTTGAGAGCAAGTGTGGCAAGGGCAGAGAGAGAGGGGACAGAGGGTCTGAAGCAGGCTATGCGCTGTCAGGCTGATACCAGTGAGCCCCATGCAGGGCTTGAACTCATGAACCATGAGATTATATATAACCTGAGCCAAAGTCAAATGCTCAACCGACAGGATTATTTAAAAAAATTTTTTTAAATGTTTGTTTATTTTTGAGAGACAGAGACATGGCACGAGTGGGGGAGGGGCAGAGAGAGAGGGAGACACAGAATCTGAAGCAGGCTCCAGGCTCTCAGCTGTCAGCACAGAGCCCAACGTGGGGCTTGAACTCATGAGCCATGAGATCATGACCTGAGCCTAAGTCAGATGCTCAGCAGACTGAGCCACCCAGGCGCCCTGACTGAGGATTATTTTAAATGAGCGAGCCCAAATGTCCATCACATGATGAATAGATAAAAATGTGGCATGTGCATATATATATAATATATATGTGTGCATACACACTCGTACACACTCAGTGGAATATTACTCAGCCATAAAAAGAATGAAATCTTGGCTATTTACAATGACATGGATGGAGCTAGAGAGTATAATGCTAAGTGCCATAAGAGAAAGACACTGATTTCACTCATATGTGGAATTTAAGAAACAAAACAGATGTACATAGGGGAAAAGAAAAAAAGAGGGGCAAATCAGAAAACAGACTCTTTACAGGAAAAAAAAACAAGGTTGCTGGAGGGGAAGTGGGACCGGGGGGATGAGTTAAATGGGTGATGGGTATTAAGGAGGGCACTTGTAATGAGCACTGGGTGTCATGTATAAGTGATGAATCCCTAAATTATATACTTGAAACTAATATTACACTGTATGTTAACTCACTAGAACTTAAAAAACTTGAAACTAAAAAAATAAATGGGTATCAAGGGCAGGAGATTTGTGTGATGGTAAATATTTGAAATAGGTTTAGTTGGTAAACTACATAAGACTATGAAACCTGGAAGGTAGGGAGTAGGGACTTCTGGCCTCAGGCCCAATGCCAAGTACGTGATCTGGGTGAATGAGTAGATAATAGATTCATTCAGCTACTAAAATAGAATTGGGGGTGCATTATTGTGTGTTTCCAAACCCTTGGCCCTCCCTAATGTATAATAATTATTAAAATTGAGGGTATAGTATTAGTATTATGGAACTACATTAGGAGCTCATGCAAGCTAAAGAGAAATAATTGTTGGTTATGCTCCCTTTTGGAATCAGTAACTGGCCTAATTAGGATAATGACGTGTCATTATTTAATAGCACGTCCAGGTCAGGTTCTTTGATGTTAGAAACTGTCTGGCCCCACTGAACTAAATTTTAGTCTCATGAACTCTTCTGTGCCTTGTGGTAGGCAGATCTGGCTGAAGGTGAAGCTGTGGGATATGAGGCCTCTGGATTTATGCAGGGACGCAAACTTGCTGTTAATCTCGAAAGCAAAATGAACATTTAGAAGCTGTCTTTTGAAGGAATATTTTCAGCTGACATTTGTGCTTCTCACAAATAGAGTTTGAAACAGCGGAGACACTACTAAATTCAGAAGTTCACATGCTTCTGGAGCATCGAAAGCAACAGAATGAGAGTGCAGAGGATGAACAGGAACTTTCTGAGGTCTTCATGAAAACTTTAAATTACACAGCCCGTTTCAGTCGTTTCAAAAACAGGGAGACTATTGCCAGTGTCCGCAGGTGAGTGCTAAAGGAAAGTTTTTATTAATCCAAATTCGTGGATGTCTGAGCGTAAAATACTTTTGCCTCCAGCACCACCAGCACCAGCACCCAATGGGCATCATCTATACCATGAACGTAAGAAAAATAATGTCTTTGTCAGAAATTTAAAAACGGCTCTTTGATCACCAAAATGCTCTTTGATCACCTTTTCCGGTACCTGAAATCCCCGTGGTCATCCTGTACAGTAACCACTATTGGCAGTTTGTTGTTATTCTTCCAGATCTTTTCCATGCATTCACATGCATATATATACCTATAAACAACACACAAGTGATTTGTGATGGTGGTTGTTTTAATAAAATGGGCTTATTTATTTATTATTCACCTGAAATGTCTTCAAGATCTTTTTTTTTGTATTTTAATTTTAATTGTTTTTAATGTTTATTTATTTTTGAGAGAAAGAGACAGAGCATGAGGGGGAGGGGGAGAGAGAGAGAGAGGGAGACACGGAATCTGAAGCAGGCTCCAGGTTCCAGCTGTCAGCACAGGGCCAGACGCAGGGCTCAAGCCCATGATCCCCGGGATCATGACCTGAGCCACGCAGGCTCCCCTCAAGATCTTTATATGTTTGTAAATATAAATCAGGAGCTGTACCTTTCAGAAGGTGGATTTTAGCATTTTTTCCCAAGGCATTGCTTCTCCCATCCAAGTACTAACCAGGCCCGACCCTGCTTAGCTTCCGAGATCAGACGAGATTGGGCGCGTTCAGGATGGTATGGCCGTAGACAAGGCATTGCTTCTCAAATTGAGTTGGATGTAACCTGGGAAACAGTGATGCTCTGGGGCATATAGCAGGCCACAGGAGAAACATCTTCCTCAAGTAGCAGTTTAATTTAATGGTAGGTGATTTTAAAACATTTCTACATTAAAACAAACAGATACCAGCATACTGTGGAGTAAAACAAAAACTGTGTATAAATTCTTGAGTTAAATTACAAGACTTAAAACCCTACTTGTAGATGCAGAAAGTCATTTGAGCCCATGCGCCCAGGTCGCCTAGGGGTACTTGTTTGCTCTGTTCCAGAGAAAATGTTTGAGAAGTACTGTCCTTAGGAAAAGCAAGTGTACAAAAAAGATGTATATACACATACTTTTCAGGGAGATATTTCTAATAGCCAGTGGTAAAAAGAAAAAAAAGAAAAGCAACCTAAACATTCAATAGTAATTAAATAAATAAAGTAGTAAATCATTTGGTGAACTACTATATTGT
Source organism: Leopardus geoffroyi (assembly GCF_018350155.1). NCBI lineage: Eukaryota > Metazoa > Chordata > Mammalia > Carnivora > Felidae > Leopardus > Leopardus geoffroyi. The sequence goes on from NC_059328.1 coordinate 111,186,827, forward strand.
TTTTCAACGTTTATTTATTTTTGGGACAGAGAGAGACAGAGCGTGAACGGGGGAGGGGCAGAGAGAGAGGGAGACACAGAATCGGAAACAGGCTCCAGGCTCTGGGCCATCAGCCCAGAGCCTGACGCGGGGCTCGAACTCCCGGACCGCGAGATCGTGACCTGGCTGAAGTTGGACGCCCAACCGACTGCGCCACCCAGGCGCCCCTACTATATTGTTTTTAAAATTGTGGTAGCGGGGCACCTGGGTGGCTCAGTCGGTTAAGTGTCTGATTTCGGCTCAGGTCGTGATCTCACAGTCCGTGAGTTCAAGCCCCGCATCGGGCTCTGTGCTGACAGCCCAGAGCCTGGAGCCTGTTTCAGATTCTGTGTCTCCCTCTCTCTGACCCTCCCCCATTCATGCTCTGTCTCTCTCTGTCTCAAAAATAAATAAAGGTTAAAAAAAATTTAAAAAAAATTGTAGCAAATGAAAGATGTTGACATGTTAAGTGTGCAGAAAATGAAGGTGATAAAATTGTATCTGAAGTATACAGTCTGTTCTAGAAGGTGTGGGTGTACACACTGAGGAAAGATTGGGGGGGAGTGTGCAGTGTTGGGCCTGTGAGGTGACCTGAGTAGATGAAGGTAGGCTTATACCTTTGTGAATAAATGGTCTCAGGATTGTAAACATGTTGGTTCTCCCCAAATTACTGGATATATTTAGTGCCATTCTGCAACCTCAAGGAAATGGCGGGGGGGGGGGGGTGCGGCTAATAAAATGATCTTAATATTGTAAGAATTGTCAGAAAAAATTTTCTAAGAAAAATGAAGAAGAATTTGCGTAAATGACAACAAATTCAAATACAATTCTATCATATTTTGTGTGAGTCCAGTATATGGCATTGTAGGTTAGTGGGGAAATACTTTAAAACAAAGTTTGAACACTATATCACATTTTTAAAGTTTATTTATTTTGAGTTGGGGAGGGGCAGAGAGAGATTCCTTAGCAGGCCCCATGCTGTCAGCACAGAGCCTGACATGGGGCTCTGTCCCTCAAACTGAGATCATGACCCGAGCTGATATCAAGAGTCAGACATTTAACCGAATGAGCCACCCAGACACATACCCCCTCCCCCTTTTTTAAGGTTTATTTATTTATTTTGAGAGAGAGTGTGGGAGGGGCAGAGAAGAGAGGGAGAGAGAGATTGCCAGGCAGCCTCTGCCCTGTCAGCACACAGCCTGTCTCAGGGCTCAAACTCACAAACTGTGAGATCATGACCTGAGCCGAAACCAAGAGTTGGACACTTAACTGACTGAGCCACCCAGGCACCCCTGAACACTGTATCTTACACCGAATTTAATTCCTCAGGAACTAAGGATTGGAATATAAACCATGGCGAATAAAAGTGTTATGTGACAGTGTGAGTGAATATATGTATTATTTTGGCTGTGGTTAGTAGGACTTTAAATGTGGGGAAACTTGAGTGATTTCAGTTGAATATAAGCTTTGTGAGGGCAGGAACTTGGTCGTATTCATCACTGTCAGACTCATTGTGGGCACTAAATAAATACTGAATAAACAAAAGAATTTGTATAAATATCTTTAAACTCCCCTACATCAAATAAAATGCCGTATGCAAAATATAAGTATAAATAAACAGGGAAAGAATTGGTATCCTTAATATTCTTTTTTTTTTTTTCTTTTCTTTTTTTTTTTTTTTAAATTTTTTTTCCCTCAACGCTTATTCATTTTTGGGACAGAGAGAGACAGAGCATGAACGGGGGAGGGGCAGAGAGAGAGGGAGACACAGAATCGGAAACAGGCTCCAGGCTCTGAGCCATCAGCCCAGAGCCCGACGCGGGGCCCGAACCCACGGACCGCGAGATCGCGACCTGGCTGAAGTCGGACGCCCAACCGACTGCGCCACCCAGGCGCCCCCTTAATATTCTCTTAATATTGAAAACTCCCAGCAAATAATTAAGAAAGAGGTGACACCAGGTTTTGAAAATGGACACCGTCTCCAATTAGAGGCTTGATTTGAATCAGAACTTTAAATGGCTAGCTAATTCACATGAAATTATGCTCATCTTCAAGGAAATCAAAAAATGGTAAAAGAGCTAAGTAGATTTGAAAAGATTAGAAAAAGGGGCGCCTGGGTGACTCGGTTAAGCGTCTGACTCTTGAATTCAGCTCAGGTCACGATCTCGCAGTTCCTGAGTTCAAGCCCCATACTGGGCTCTCTGCTGTCAGCGTAGAACCCACTTCTTGGATCTTCTGTTCCCCTCTCTCTCTGCCCCTCCCCTGCTTGTTCTCTCTCTCTATCCCTCTCACTCTCCCTCCCTCTCTCTCTCAAAATAAATAAACTTAAAATAAAGACATTCATATCCTCTGGATAATTTGACTTCCAGGAATTTATCTTTAAAACACACAGTAATTGGGGCACTTGGCTGGCTCAGTTGGTGGAGCAGCCAACCTTCTATGTCAGGGTTGTAAGTTCAAGCCCCATGTTGGGCATAGAACTTAAAAATTAAATCTTTAAAAAAAATACACAGTAATCAAAACTAAATCACACAGTAATCGATCAAATACACAAAGAAGTACACATAATGTTCAAAAAGCGTTACTTAAAATGAATAATTGAAACAGTTGAAATGTTCAACAGCAGGAAATTTGATATATAAATTATGGCACAGCCTTTTAGTGGAGTGCCATCATGTTCAGGGTGCTGTTATGTGTGTACTAATAGGAAAACAGCTGTGTTGTTGATTGGAAAAATGCCAATCACAGAATGACATTTGTTATGACTCATTTGTTTTAAAAAAGAAATTACAGAGGAGGGGAAAGTGATCTCCATGGAAAAGTTAATACTAGTTATTTCTGGGTAGGATTTCAGGTTATCTTCACCTTTTTGATATCTTTTGTATTATTTATGAGTATATGTTCATTTTACAACAAACCCCTCCACACACATACCTACACTACACTTCTTTAGAAACCTCTTCCCAAGTGACTAAGTTTACAATATTTTCTTTAGAAAATGGATATAGCTTTTTAAATGACAAAAAGTGATGAATGTATGAGTGAATATTCTAAAACAGAAAAGTGTTTGGAATGATACGCTAAGATAATAACATTGATTTTGTTTAGGTAGTGATATGGGTAGCTTTTATTTATCTGTCATGTATTTTCTAAATTCTGTGTGATAACTAATATGCTTGTAATAGAATGATACGCACGGTAAATGTTTTGTTTCCGAACAGATGTTTAAGGTGTTCTCTGAAACCAAATCCACCATGGATGAGCTCTCTTTTAAGAGCTATATGTGTGAAAAACCAAGATAGGATTTGACAGTGTTTTATACAATTTGAATTAGAACTGTGCATTTAAAATAAGATGCTGTTTGCACACATATTTGTACAAAGTAAGGTTTGCCTATATTTATTTTGTAGATAAGTTTAAAAGAGAATTTCCTCCTTGTCACAATATCCAAACAAGGGAGGAGAGAACAACAAAATAAATTCCTGAGGAAAAGGTTGTGTAGTCCTTAAGGTGTATATGGTGGTTTTTCAAAAGTTAAAATGACAGGGCTTCTCTTGCCCTGTGTGCTCTGCTCACTTTTGTGGCCTCTGTCTGATTTCACTGTAATTTCCTGTTCTCCAGGAACAGAACAGGAAATGATCTGAAAGTGTGATTTGGCAGCCAAGCAAACTATATGAAAGATTGCAAGTGCTTTGCTTGCTTACCTTTCTTGCTAAGTACCTTTGGGTTCTCTTTTTCCTAGTCATCATTCTTTGATTTTTGTTTGTTTTGATTCTCTACTCCGTGATCAGCTTGTTGCTCCAGAAGAAGCTTCATAAGTTTGAGTTGGCCTGTTTGGCCAACCTTTGCCCAGAGACTGCTGAGGAGTCGAAGGCTCTGATCCCAAGGTTAGTACCGGCTGTGCTGAGTTCTGTATGTTGGATAGATTCCTACAAGTAGAATTAGTGTGTCTAAATGGTGTGTGCATTTAAAATATGGACTGAGATCATCAGCATTGAATGGAGTGCCTTTTTTAACAGGGTATGAAAATGATGGTTTTATAGCACACCAACTGTTAGCAAAAATGTGGAACAGCTGAATCTTTCATACACTGATGGTAGGAGTGCAAATTAGTACAGTCACTCACTTTGCAGAACAATTTAGCTACATCTAGTAAAGTTAAAGATGATTATACACTGACCCAAAAACCATTCCTGGGTACATGCCCTGAAAGCAGCTCATACAGTTCATAAGAAGGCATGTATTCTAGTGCTCATTACTGCATTGTTCGTGGTAACAGAACTTGATAATCTGTCAAACGTGGGCATGAATAAAAAAATCGTTTATATAGCAATGAAAAAATTAATGAACTGGAATAACATCAAATACCAAAATGAATTTGGAGTGAAGAAAATTGTAGAAGGATATGTACAGAATGATGCCGTTTCTTATAAAGTGTAAAAACAGTGCTGCATATGACTTGAGAGAGATAGATAATAGGTATAAAATAAGTATAGAAATGATAAATACCAAATTTAGCATAATGGCTAATTCTGGGGAAGGTTTTTGATAGGGAGCATACACAGAGAGCCATTCATTAATTTGTTCTGTTGTGTTTATCAAAGAAATCTAAATCAAGTAGGAGTAACTATTAAGGTTACCTTATTTTCTATACTTTTTAAAATCTTTGAAACACTTCATAATGTTTCTAAAAGGAATGGCATGCAGGAAGTACAGCTGAAAGGGTAAAGGTGTCAGCATTTAGAGGTAAATGGAGAAGTGGGCACAGCGGTGCTCAAAGATCAGTGTGTTAAAAAGAGATCGGGAACATTGTCAGTCGCTGAGACACTTCGTTCTTTTGGTTTTCTTCTCGTAGCCTGGAGGGGCGGTTTGAAGATGAGGAGCTGCAGCAGATTCTTGATGATATCCAGACCAAGCGCAGCTTTCAGTATTAATCTCCAGATACCATTCTGCTGCTGAGGGCACGACACCCCAGCCCAGCACCACTGTCCCGGTCTCTGGAGCTGACTTACACAGAAATTGTATGGCAGAAGACACTTGGTGTAGGTTGCTGTGTCGGACTTGACTAGTGGACCTTGATAACCTGACCTTGCCTCTCAGAAGGGTGAGATGGGGTGATGTGCTCATATGCTACACTGTTGACTACCTCATACCACGGTTTTGGTCCCGGTGGTATTTCTAAAAATTTTTTAAGTCATCTCTACTCCCAGCGTGGGACTTTAACTCATGACCCCAGGATCAATTGACGCATGCTCTACCAACTGATGCAGCCAGGTGCCCCCTTTTTAAGATTTTATCTTTTTAGCTCCTGTGTTATTTTTGATTCCTAAGATTTCGTGTTTAATAATTTCAATCTGTTTATAGTTCTTAAAACTAATAGAATGTATAAAACTGGTATAGGAAGCAATAGTCTTATCTCAGTGTGAAAGGAAGAATTAAGGGGGGCCCCTGGCTGGCTCGGTCAGTATAGCATACAATTCTTGATCCCAGGGCCATGAGTTCAAGCCCCATGTTGGGCATGGAGCCCACTTAAAAAAACAAAACAAACAAAAAAGCCCAAACAGGGGTCCCCAAATATAAATGCAAAAGGAAGAATTAAACCAGATCTGTATCGTCATTTAAAATTCTTAAAGAAAGGAGGATAGTCATGACTGTGAGACAGCATTGGCATCGTGCTTAACCTGGAAGTCCAGGAAGAAGCTTGCTGGAAAGCAGTTACACCTGAGGATAACTGCCAAGCATCATGGAGCCCATAGCCCTGAGGTAGATGGGTACTTGGCCTTTTTTCTTGGACTGTTGCAGAATGTAGGTTTGGAGGCAGTGGTCCTTAAGCACTATTTTCTCACTCCCAAATTAAGATTTTTTTCCTTCATAGGCCAAACTTGAAGGTTTGAACACTTTGAAGAGTCTTTGAATGGGACATTCCAGTCCAAACCTCTGGCTTGCTACTCAGTAGGTGTTCTCTGATGAGGGTGACTTGGAAGGAGGGAGCCTGCCTCTTCGGGAGCCACTACAGTGCAGTCACTCGATGTGAAGCTAGTTGGGGGAATCTCTTTAATAGCTAAACATTCTAGCTGGGTGTACTGCAGTATCATAGCCAATGAGGTTTAGCCACGGCACAGATACTGGTCACTGAAGAAAAAAAAAAAAAGCTAAACATTCTAGCTTTGATATTTCTGAAAGGAAATATGCCTGTTTTCTTCACAATTTGGAGATTTTTCTTTAGAGCGCTTGTTGGCTCCAGATGAATGTATGATCCAAAAAAAGGTTGGAGAGACAACAAAGTTTGTTTTGTTTTGTTTTGTTTTGTTTTAAATAGGTTCCACATCCATTGTAGGACTTGAACTCCTGACTCGGAGAACAAGAGTCTTATGCTCTACTGACTGAGCTTGCCAGAGGCCCCAACAAAGTTAGCTTTTAAAAGGTAAGATAATTTGGAGTGCCTCATTGGCTCAGTCAGTAGAGCATATGATTCTTGATCTTGGGGTCATGAGTTCAAGCCTCATGTTTGGTGTAGAGTTTACTTAAAAAATAAAATAGTTTGATATGTGCTGGCTAAGGCAAAAATAAGCTTTATAAATTCTTTCATTTTCTGAAATGACACAGTTTATAAGTCATTGATATTTAGTATTTGAAGGAAATCATCTTTTCATCCTTGGCAACTTCCCTTCTTTGAAACTCATCAGTGTTCTGGGTTATAAAATGTACATGCTAATAGTATGTATTCCATAGATAATTTTGAGAAGATTGCTAAAAAGAGCCTAATTAGTGTCTGACATCTATTACGCCCCAATAAACGTTAGCTCGTATTAGCATCTCGGTCAGATGAGCAAGTAGACATAGGTAGTTAGCTTGCTTCATAGAAATTAGTGTAGGAATTTGGTAGCATGCCACTGGTACTGGTATCAGGCTATGAAAGCCAAATTACTTGGATCCGTAGAATTGTTTTTTTTTTTTTTTTTTTTTTTAATTTTTTTTTTAATGTTTATTTATTTTTTTTGAGACAGAGAGAGACAGAGCATGAACGGGGGAGGGTCAGAGAGAGGGAGACACAGAATCTGAAACAGGCTCCAGGCTCTGAGCTGTCAGCACAGTGCCCGACGCGGGGCTTGAACTCACGGACCGCGAGATCATGACCTGAGCTGAAGTCGGCCGCTTAACCGACTGAGCCACCCAGGTGCCCCCGTAGAATTGTTTTTAAAGAGAGGCAGTAACACGTGTGGCTTGGCACCAACTAGTGGCACAGAAAGAAGAGACCTAAAAGCAGACCTAAGGGACAGTCTAGGCCCGTGTGCTATATGGCAAGGGAGCAGTGCATTGCCGCCCACGTGCCAGTAGTCTGTGAGCCGCCTGAGCCCAGAGTTAGGCACTGATGAATGGTAGTAAGATGATCAGAAGTACTAGGGAAAAAAGAACAACAACATATCAGGGAACTATTTGTAAAAGCGATGTCATGCTATGTTACAGATTCAGTCTGGCTAATGTTCTGCTGGACATTGTTTTCTGCAGTGCGGTCCCAGACCACGTCTTACAGAATCATTAGGAGACCCTGCATAATCTTTAATCATCTGTGACACATGGTGAGGCTCACTGTACTGTGTTTGCAAAAGCTGAAACAGAACCTACTGAGCATTAAAACAGGGATGTCATGTTGTCAAGCCATCATCAGAAAGCTAAGTTAACTGGAAGAAACTTTTCTGAAGATTGTAGTCATTCTGGTTTTATTAAACTTTATTAAACTTAAGGTTTGAAAAACAGCCTTCCTGAATGGAGCCTGAACAGCACAAGCTGTTTTTATCAAGCATTAATGTTTTAAGTTTATTTACAGAACCACTGCTGCCCACATGAAGACCTGCACGTGAATGGTGGTTATAGTGTTACTCATAATAGCCCAAACCTGGAAACAATCTGAATGCCCACCAACTGATGAATAAACAAAATCTGTATCCAAATGGCAGAATACTATTTAGCAATAAAAAGGAACAAACGTACAAAAAGCACAAAATTACTGAAGCCCACAGGATATGCCGGTGGTGTGACATTTTTTCTACTTTTTGTTATGAAAAGTTTAAACAGAGAAGTTCAAAGACCGTACATTGGGGGCGCCTGGGTGGCGCAGTCGGTTAAGCGTCCGACTTCAGCCAGGTCACGATCTCGCGGTCCGTGAGTTCGAGCCCCGCGTCGGGCTCTGGGCTGATGGCTCAGAGCCTGGAGCCTGTTTCCAATTCTGTGTCTCCCTCTCTCTGCCCCTCCCCCGTTCATGCTCTGTCTCTCTCTGTCCCAAAAATAAATAAACGTTGAAAAAAAAAAAAAAAAAAGACCGTACATTGATCACCTATCATCACCTACATGTAACATAACGTTTGTAATATTTACTTCATCTCTATTTTTGCTAGGAAGCAGTTGAAAGCAGTTTGATGCTTCATTGAAATTACTTAAGCTTGCACTTTTAAAAACACTTTATTGGGGCACCTGTGTGGCTCAGTCAGTTGAGCGTCAACTTCAGCTCAGGTCATGATCTTTTGGTTCACAAGTTTGAGCCCCGCATGGGGCTCTGTGTTAATGGCTCAGAGCCTGGAGCCTGCTTTGCGGATTCTTTGTCTCCCTCTCTGTCTGCCCTCCCCCACTCGTTCTCTCTCTCTCTCTCTCTCTCTAATATTAAAAAAATTAAAACTAAAGCACTTTGTTCTGGAGGTGCCTGGGTGGCCTAGGGTTAAGCGTCTGACTTCAGGTCATGATCTCATGGTTTGTGGGTTCAAGCCGCACATCAGGCTCCATGGTGACAGTGCAGGGCCTGCTTGGGATTCCTTCTCTCTCTCTCTGTCTCTTTGCCCCTCCCCACCTCAAAATGAATAAACAAAACTTTTAAAGTTTGGGTAAACTTTAAAAAAATAATGTTTTGTAAGTAGCATTTTTGCACTTGGGAAAGTCGACCAGAATTACCTGGTATTTCTCAGTTCATAATTCCAATTTTTGGGGGGAAGAGTTCTGAGCCAAGGTCAGACCCAGTGTTGGTATAATTTAGTATTCTATGAAAGCAGTTACGATTAAGGGTTTAAACTAACACTTGTGAAAAATATACATGTGATTACTGCCATTAAGTCGCCACAAGGAACCCTGACGAATACTTCTATGCAGCCCTGGATGAAGATCGACACTGGGTAGATCTGGGTCCCAAGTAGCACTTGCTAGTAATGTGTCTGCAGTCTTCCTTCCAGTCAGCAGGAGGGCGCTTTGGGACTAGAGGCAGAGCCAGGTGAATGGTGACAGTGAAGGCAGGTCTGTAAGCCACCAAACCTGGAGTAACATTCAGATTTCAGTCATGTGTGACTCCTTTCCCCATTGCATGGCACTGAGTAGGTACTTAGTAAATGTTAAATACACATCCCCCATTTTGAGAAAGGTTAGTGTGGAGCTGCAGGGAGAAGCGAGAATGCACCCGAAGTAGTAAAATAAGAGCAGCAGTTCCATGAGATAAGGTGGAAGGGCCGGACAAATAGTCCGGAAGACACCTGGGAATCTGGAATGACAAGTCAAAGCTGTCCAACGAAACTTTGCAAGACTGGAATATTCTATGCCCTGTCCACCACGGTAGTTACCAGCCACAAGTAGCAATTGAGCACTTGAGGCTAGTGTGACTGAGGAGCCAAATTTTAAATTTTACTTAGTTTTAATTTTAAGAAAACAGTCACCAGTGGCTAGTGGTTACTGTGTTGAACAGCACAACTCTTGGCTCCCAACGCCAATGTCCTACAGGCCATTGAAATGAAGATTTCAGCAAGATTAATTCAACAAAAGTAGTAGTGATAATCAGGCCATTAATCAAAATTTGGTCTCCAAATTTCTGGGGTTTAAAAATGTATATCATTTTCTATACACCCCTGAGTTTTTTGTTTTTGTTTTTTTTTTAATATTTGTTTTAGAGCAAGCAGGGGAGGGGCAAGGAAAGAGAGACACAGAGTCCGAAGCAGGCTCCAGGCTCTGAGCTGTCAGCACAGAGCCCAATGCAGGGCTCGAACTCATGAACTTCGAGATCATGACCTGAGCCAAAGTGGGACTCTCAACCAAGCTGCCCAGGTGCCCCTGAGTTTCTGTATAATATAAGTTCTGTTTTCAAAAATCTGCCTCTACTAGCGGGGCATCTGGGTGGCTCAGTTGAGCGTCCAACTTCGGCTCAGGTTATGATCTCACAGTTCATGAATTCAAGCTGCGCTTGGGGCTCTTCTGCTGTCAGCACAGAACCCTCTTCAGATCCTCTGTCCCCCTCTTGCTCTGCCCCTCCCCCGCTTGTGTTTTCTCTCTCTCTCTCTCTCTCTCTCTCTCAAAAATAAACATTTGGGTACCTGGGTGGCTCAGTCAGTTAAGTGTCTGATTCTTGATTTCGGCTCAGGTCATGATCTCGGTGAGTTTGAGCCCTGCGTTGGGCTCTGCACGAACAGTGCAGAGCCTGCTTGGGATTCTCTCTCCACCTCTCCCTTTCTGCCCCTCCCCTGCTTGCTTGCTCTCTCTCTCAAAATAGATTAACTACTTTAAAAAAATATACAAAAGACAAATCCCCCACGTTATCACTTAATGAGCAACTTCCTTGCATTAAGTGCTGTCCTGTAATGATCTAGGAGTAAGACAGGATGCCAGCTCTCCAAGTCTGCAGCCTCAGTGAGACATAAGGAGATGTATTTCCTGCTTGCCATGCTTTTCTGTGTCAACCTGCCTGGTATTGGAGTGAGTGTTACAGCCCTGCCTTTATCTTCCTTGGAAAGTTGTACCTTCTGTATATTTTTTAGGTAGTCACCCTTAAAACTGAATACTTCCAATTGTCTTACTAAAGTCTTAGCTCTCCTAAGTAACACAAGGACAATGGAACGCTTCAGTTCTAATCACATTATCAGCTCCTGAGTTCCAACCCCCTTCCCTTTCAGGCTATTTTTGTCCAGGACTTCAGCTTGACCCTGTTTTTACCAGGGATGCACACATCTACATACATACATATTAGTTGTTACTTTACAGTTGATGCATGGATTTACTCACATTTTTCTCAGCTTATTTGCTTATTGTTCTCTCCCTCCCTTCCTCCTGGTTTGTTCTCTTTTTCACAAAGATCCTTCTTTGAATCAGTGTGAGGGTAAATGCTCTCAGCCTGACTTTGGCCAAACATGTCTTTTAATGTCATTCTGAATAGTAGTTACAGGAGTCCATATTCTATATAGACATTAACTTTCCAGGGAGCTTTTATTTCTTTTAATTATTTTGAGAGAGAGAGAGTGAACGAGCGTGAGTGGGGGGAAAGAGGAAGAGAGAGATCCCAAGCAGGCTCTGTGCTGTCAGCACAGAGCCCGATGTGGGGCTCAAACTCATGAACCATGAGATCATGACCTGAGCCATAATCAACAGTCTGACACTTAACCAACTGAGCCACCCAGAGGCCCTCCAGGGTACTTTAAAGATCATGTTAGTCCACTGTTTTATGACCTCTTTGTTGCTAGTAAGAAATCTGACAGTCCTAATGTTGGTAAATAATGTTTCTAGTTGCTTTTTTGATTTTCTTGTTTGTTGTGTTTTACAACCTCACTACAAGATATCTGGGTATGGATTCATTTTTATTTTCCTCTTTTATTCCCATTTTACTTATCCTCTTAGGGGTTACCGTGCTTCTGTGAGTGAATTCATGTCTTTTATGATTTGGGACAAGTTCTTAGTTTTTGTCGCTTTAACTGCAGCTTCTTTTCCATTCTCCCTTTTCTCTCCTTGACTTTTATTAGATCTAGATTTGGTTTTCTGATTTTCTGTATCTTGACTTCTCTTTTACATTTCTCATTTATTTATACCTTGATGCTATATTTTGAATGATTTCTACAAATCTATTTTTTCAATCACTAATTCTCTCTAGGTATGCCTAATTTGCTCTTTAATGTGTCCATTGAGGTTTTTTAAACAACTTTATTGAAATAAACTTGTGTACCATAAAGTTCACTCATTCAATATGTACAGATTAAAAATCTTTAGTATATTTACAGTGTTGTACAACCATCAAAACAGTCTTTAAGTTTAGAATATTCCATCACTCCACATAGAAGCCTTGTATCCATTAAGTCACTTCCCATCACTCTCCACCATTCTCACACTCCTCAACACTAACCCAAATTGCTTATTTCAATAATTACAGTTTTCTACTTCATGATTTTTAATTTGGTGTCTTCCAAATCAGCCTGTTTTTTTAATAGTGTCTTATTTTTGCATCATGGTTTCTATCGTTTCTTTTGAATATATTTTAAATATATTTTTTTTTCAGACTCTTTGGTTATCTCAAGTTCTTGGTGTATATTCATTTGTTTTGTATTAATTTGATCTTTAATTGTGGAAACATGCCTGCACTGTAGGACTGTTTGTGTGCATGTCTCCAGGCCTGTAGCATCAATGGCCTGGGCACATTTCTGACAATCATTTCTCAGCTGAGGCATTCCTACACCATATGGGCAGTGTCAATTTGAATACAAATCCACATGTGGCACATGTGCCAGGTTTTGATTTCTCAGGGAGACTTTTTTAAACCCAGGGCCAGGAAGACAAGGACGTGCGTCCTTGTGGCCAGAGCCCACCTTTCACTGAGAGGACAGCCCTTCAAATTCCTGGGCTTCCTGAGCTTGATGCAGGGGGTCTCTGTGCTAATTTCCCAGCTCTGAGAGCTAACCTGGAGAGTAAACTGAAGGAAGCTGCTAGCCAGTCAGGCCTGACACCACCTCACTGACCCGAACCAAAGTTGCTGCAGCATCAGTTTGAACTTGAAACTGGAAGCTCAATTGTACATTGTTCGTTCTTTCTCTCTCTCTCTCTCTCTCTCTCTTTCTCTTTCTCTCTTTCTTTCTTTCTTTCTTGGGTGGTCATGGCAGGCATGTTCAATTAAAGTATTTCTAGGATTTTGTGTCTTTAGGAGTGTAGCATGCTGTGATGCTCAAGATCACATGCGTGTGAACATGTACAAAGTGAGATGACTTCACACCCTACCTGTCCTGCAGTTCAGCCACAATGAACTTCTCAAGGGTCCAGGAACCAACCAGGTTGCCTGTCTTGAGCATAGCATGCTGCTCCCTCTGTTTAGAATGTCCATCCCCTTCCTCTCCACTTGACAGTTGATTTCTAGCCTGGCAGGACTCCGCTCAGCCTTTCTCTGAAGACTTTAAAACTCCTTGCAGACTCAGTTGCTTATTTTTTCCACCTGCGTCTCAGCTGCATCCCACATGGCTTTCATTAGTTGGAAAGTGTGTGCTGAACACCTGTTACCTTTCTCAGACACTGTCCCAGTAAACAAGGATACAGGGATGATAAGGCCAACAAGATCTTTTCTTTCGGGAAGCTTGCAGTGTAGTAAGAAGAGATACTGAGTGATTACCAGCAGTGATAAATGCATGAAGAACACAGGTAACAATGGAGTGACTTCCTGGGGGCCTACTTGAGGTTGGTCGGTCAGAGGCTCCTCCTAGGAGGACAGAAGTCTGGAGACAGAACCTGCAGGGCAGAATGAATACAAAGTGCAATGATCCTCAGGTGGGAATGAGCTTAGAAGAAACAAAAAGATAGTGGGCCTGAGGTCAGTGTGTAGCTATGTGGGGAAGGGTTGTGTGAAGGGAACAGCTTTGGAGAGAGAACTGGCAGGGGAGATGGGGAGTCAAGAGAGGATCGGAGACGGAAGATGCTTTGTGCATGTTTATCTGTTGATAGGAATGACCCAGGGGCTGACAAATTTACTACTTGGGATGGAAGGCAACTGCAAGAGCAAAGCCCACATAGAGGAAAGAAGAAATTGGGTCTAGTGCCTAAGTAGAGGAGAGGTACGATAAGAACAGAGATGGTTTATCTGTTTTCATAGGAAAGAACGTGGAGAATGTGGACATACAAAGCATGCATGTAGGCTGTAGGCTAGTAGATTTGGTCATGTGAAGACAAGTGTCACTAAGTTCATTAACTACAGATATTCCCCAAGGAACCATATGATTGGAGGAGGGGGGGAGGTGGAGGTGGTTCACGGCAGGTAGTATAGACAAAAGCCCACCAATATAGATCAAGTACCATAAAAATGTTCATGCTCTGACCTAGTGATTCTATTTCTTGAAATTGTATATCAAATATCTGGAATACAGAAAAAGCTCTGTCAAGAGCTGATTTCTTTTTCTTTTATTATTAAAAAAACTCTGGGGGGGGGGTGCCTTGGTGGCTCAGTCAGTTAAGCGTCCGACTTCAGCTCAGGTCATGATCTTGTGGTTCATGGGTTTGAGCACTGTGACGGGCTCTGACAGCTCAGAGCCTGGAACCTGCTTCGAATTCTGTGTCTCCCTCTCTGCCCCTCCCCCCACTGTAGCGCTCTCTCTCTCTCTCTCTCTCTCTCTCTCTCTCTCATAAATATAAAAAAATTTTTAACGTTTATTTTTGACAGAGACAGATCATGAGCAGAGGAGGGGCAGAGAAAGGGAGATACAGAATCTGAAGCAGGCTCCAGGCTGAGCTCTCAGCACAGAGCCCAATGTGGGGCTCAAACCCATGAACTGTGTGAGATCATGACCTGAGCCGAAGTCAGATGCTTAACTGACTGAGCCACCCAGGTGCCCCTCTTTTCTTTTTTTAAAAATAATTTCCCCGTAGGCTCTGTGCCGACAGCTTAGAGCCTGGAGCCTTCTTCGGATTCTGTGTCTCCTCTCTCTGCTCCTCCCCCGCTCGTGCTCAGTCTCTGTCTCAGAAATAAGTAAACATTAAAAAAATTTTTTTTAAGATATAAATAAATAAAATAATTTCCCTCTATCCTTCTGAGGTGTTTTTGGTGTCGTTGTTGTTGTTTTTATGTTTTACTTGTTTTTTGAGAGAGAGTGTGAGCAAGGGAGGGGCAGAAAGAAAGGGGGACAGGGGATCCGAAGCAGGCTCTGCGGTGACAGCAGTGAGCCCAATGCAGGTCTCATGAGATCATGACCTGAACCAAAGTTGGATGCTCAACCAACTGAGCCACCCAGGCACCCCAACTGATTCCTTATTCCGATAGAGAAATGGTGTGGTATGTTGTGATCAGTTGTTAATGAAATATTTCTCACCTACTAAACAGGTGAACTTCTTTCAGGAACTAAATGGCTTACAACCCAAGTATTTTGTATTTTGTATTTGATGGACATTTAAGGACATTATGCTATGTGAAACGTCAGAGGAACACAAATATCCTATAATCTCACTTATATATGGAATCAAAAAAACGCAAACTCAAAGAAACAGAACAGATTGTTTTGTCAAAAGTTGGTGTGTGTGTGTGAAATGAGTGAAGGTGGTCAAAAGGTACAGATTTCCAATTATAAGATAAATAAGTCCTGGGGACATAATACCCAGCATGGTGACTATAGTTAATAATACTGTATTGTATGTTTGAAAGTTGCTAAGAGTGGATCTTAAAAGTTGTCACCACTGGAAAAAAAATTGTAACTATGTGAGGTCATGGATGTTAAGTAAATTTATTGTGGTGATCATCTTACTATATATATATAATGATTAATACAATGTTATATGTCAGTTACCTCAATAAGGCTAGAATATATATATGTGTGTTTGTATATACATATACACAAAACATTTTTTATAAATATATGTATACACACACACCTTTAAAAATTTTTTTTTATTTTGGGACACCTGGCTGGCTCAGTGGGAATAGCATGTGACTCTTGATCTCCAGGTTGTGAGTTGGAGCTCCACGTTGGGCATGGAGCCTACTTTAAAAAGTTTTTTTTTTTTTTTATTTGACTTAAAGTTAAAACTAGATACTTGAGTAAACACACAAAAGAGGTAAACATTTGTACTTCCAAAAGGGATGTTTGAGAACTGAACTTGCCTTCTCATCCAGGTCAGTTTACTTCAGAGTAGGCAGAAAGTGCCAACTGTTCAGCCCCCCTTCCCCTTATGGATGTGGGAGCTCTGGATCTCATGCCTGCTGACCCCTGCTAAGCCTGCACTCACTTGGATAGACAGGAGCAAAGGCCTCAGCTACCTGCCGTGATACCAAACTGGCTTGGGCTCTCTGAACAGCACAAATTGACGAGTCCAAAGGAGAGTTCCAGACAAGCCTTTACTGGGGCTTGTGCTCCAGCACAGGACAGACAACACAAAGGAGAGTCTTCAGGCTGGCTCCCAGAGGAGAAGTCTCCCAGAGAGCCTGATAGAGACTTAGGTGGGAAAAGGGTAATATCTAAACATGTAGGAGCAAGGATTGTTTGTTTTTTCCACTTAAAGGTCATGCTGCTTCTTGCCTCACACGTCTAATTAGCCTGTGAAATCTCCACTCCTGGGCATGATTTTTAGTATTGTAATGGCGGACAAAGTCGGTGAAAGGTCAGCGTTGGCATCTATCTTAGCGCAGACTGGTTTGTTCCTGTTCTGCCAGCGAGCTTCCATTTTAGGTGACTGTCCCCTCCTGAGCTCTATTACTCAGGGGTTGGTTGGCTCAGCTCTTCTGCAGACCTAGCAGCAGAACACTGGATTCTGTGGTTAGGGGTGAGGGGGCCTGATTCCAGTTCCTGCCTTGCCTCATCAGGGCCCCTGAGAAGGCTTCAGCAGTTTCAGTGCCTCCTTTTATGGTGCCAGCCTGCTGTTGTCCCTCCTAGTCACCAACTTCCCGTGGACTGCAAACTCACAGCTGGGTGAACTGCAGCTCTACATCTGGTATCACAGCTTTCGACATCTCTGTTTGCATTTCAGGATCGGATGAAGAGGCTGCCAGTTGTATATGCCTCTTTAAAGTGGAAAAACAAAACCGTTAGCTGTATGTCCTGTTCTTGGCGGATAAAAACGGACTGGTTTAAATCATAATCATAGCTTGCTTCTCTGTGTAAGATTGCACAGAGGTAGCTCTGGGATTCTAACTAGGATCTGATCAGAACTCCCCTTTTCAGAAACTTGGCTTCTGCCAGTTTCTAATTTTCAATGAGCAGGGGTGGTTTTCAAAATGTTTAACAACTTAGGGGCCATTGACCTTAGTGCTGTCAGACATTAAGCCTCTAATGTCTTAAGGGTAAGACAGACCAGGGTAAGGTCCTGGGGAAATGGGGAGTGGTCAGAGGTTACTTATGAAAGTATTTTGATATTTTAGTAATTGGTATAGCCCTGGGGTACTACTCAGCTGAATCTCCTCTTTCTGTCTCTCTCATACACGTACACACACAGGTCTTGTAACTCCCAGATTTATTTGCATTCAAAATAGAGAAAGGATCTGGGAATGCAAGCTGGTGCAGCCACTCTGGGAAACAGTATGGAGGTTCCTCAAAAAACTAAAAATAGAGGGGTGCCTGGGTGGCTCAGTCGGTTAAGCGTCCGACTTCGGCTCAGGTCATGATCTCACAATCCGTGAGTTCCAGCCCCGCGTCGGGCTCTGTACTGACAGCTTGGAGCCTGGAGCCTGTTTCAGATTCTGTGTCTCCCTCTCTCTGCCCCTCCCCTACTCATGCTCTGTCTCTCTGCGTCTCAAAAATAAATAAAAACATTAAAAAAAAAAAAAAAGTAAATATAGACTACCCTATGACCCAGCAATTGCACTACTAGGCATTTATCCATGGGATACAGGTGTGCTGTTTCGAAGGGACACATGCACCCCCATGTTTATAGCAGCACTATCAACAGTAGCCAAAGTATGGAAAGAGCCCAAATGTCCATCGATGGATGAATGGATGTGTATGTGTACATATATATATATACATATATATGTGTGTATATATATATGTATATATATACAATGGAGTATTACTCTGCAGTCAAAAAGAATGAAATCTTGCCATTTGCAACTACGTGGATGGAACTGGAGGGTATTATGCGAAGTGAAATCAGAGAAAGACAAAAATCATATGACTTCACTCATATGAGGACTTTGATGAACATAAGGGAAGCGAAACAAAAATAATATAAAAACAGGGAGGAGGACAAAACAGAAGACACTCATAAATATGGAGAACAAACTGAGGGTTACAGGAAGGGTTGTGGGAGGAGGGATGGGATAAATGGGGAAGGGGCACTAAGGAATCTACTCCCGAAATCATTGTTGCACTATATGCTAACTAATTTGGATGTAAATTAAAAAAAAATAAAAATAAATTAAAGAAAAAATAGAGAAGGATCAAGGGCAGCCTGCCTGTGAGCCCAGGTGTTTGTGGCTAGGCACTGTTAAGTGTTTTCTATATCTTACTGAAACTTCACACAACACTTGGGGAATTTTTAAAACACTCTAACGCACTTAATGCTTTTATGCTCTCTAATGCTTTTACAATCTTTACACCGGGTCTTTCATTCAACACGTTTTATTATGTGCCCACCATATCAGGCTGGGATTAAAGAAGGAGACCAAGATAGGAAGGTTCCAGCTCTGCTGGAGCCTTCATGCTAGTGGGGAGAGACAGACAAGAAAAAAAACCCCAACTATGTAGATTAGCCTGGGAACAAATGCTACATTAGATATAGTGCTTGGGGGTGGCCTTTTTGAGAAGATGCTATTTGATCTGCCAAAGATAGAAAAATCGGTGAGAGGGGGGCGGCAGGGAGAGTTCCAGATCAGGAGAGAGAATGCTAAAAGCGAAGGCATGAATGGGGGTAGGGGTACTGATGCAGAGAAAACAAGCTGAAATGGCTGGTGCTTTGTCAGGGAGAAACTCAAGAGTTGAGTTTGAGCCCCCACACTGGGGTGGGGGGGGTGGTGGTGGTGGAGATTACTTAAATAAATAAATAAAAAATACAAGAATACATAATATATAAAAATATATATGTAAATATAGATTATATATATATATAAAGTTACCTAAGTGCTATCAAATGAGCACTCATTACATGATTGTTCAGAGGTGCCTGGCTGGCTCATTTGGAAGAACATGTGACTCTTGGTCTTGGGGTTGTGAGTTTGAGCCCCACATTGGGTATAGATATTACTTAAATAAATACTGTTCAACCATATGACACAAAACCATGAAGCTGTTAAAAGTTGAAGGACATATCTGTGTGTGAACTGAGAAATTAAAAGAGTCAAGATAAATTGTCACAACAGAAGCAAGGTAAGTTTGTATAGTATCCTATTTATGTAGAAAAAAAAATCTTGTGTACAGTATTTTCACATATGTGTCTTTGGAAAGGTACTCTCTTTGGTAAGCGTGGCGTGAGGTGAGAGAGTGTGTGAGGGTGAGAGAGTGATCCTCTTCACTGTTTTCCCTTTTTGTACCTTTAAGTTTGTGCCATTTGCATGTATTAATCCCCCCAAATCAACGAGGCAATTCTTCAACCTTTTATTTAAAAAAAATTTCAAATACACACAAAAACAGAATTGCGTATAATGAACTCTCGCCTATCACCTAGCCAACTTGTGTCATCTAACTCCCTCTTTCCTCCCTTTCCCCCTTAAGGATATTCAGCTATTAAAAAAAAAAAAAAAAAAAAAGAACATTCCTCAGATCGTTGCAAACCCTTAATTTCCCAAATTCTGAAAAACTGAAAATTCAGGTTGATTTTGAGAAATTTTTGCCAATGTGTTTATTCCTTTTATGGAGGAGTGCCTTTTTGGATGTCCTTACTTAATCATACCTGCTGATGTCCTTGACTGGAATATTTTAAACTTTTTTTTTAAGTTTCTTTCTTTATTTTGAGAGAGAGTGAGTGTGTGTGCATGCGTGCACATGAGTGTGAACAGGGAAGGGGCAGAGAGAGAGAGGTCAGCACAGAGCCAGATGTGGGGCTCAATCCCACTAACCACGAGATCATGACCTGAGCTGAAATCAAGTATCAGACACTTAACTGACTGAGCCACCCAGACACCCCTATTACATCATTGTATATATCATTTAACACACAAATAATTCAGAATGTAACTAATATGAAAAGATTTTTAAGATTTAAATATCATTGTTACATGTAAAAAATTGAATAGTTCTTTAATGCCATCTAGTATCTACCCAATCCATGTCCAAATATATCCAGTTTTTCAAAAATTTTTTTACTTTTTCTTTTTTTTTTTTTAAAGTCCATTTGTTCAGTTCAGGATACAAATAAGGGCCACACATTGCATTTAGCTAGCATGTCTTTTGTTAAAAAGAAAAATCACAGGTCCAAAACGGAGTCACTTATTCATGATAGGCCACGTTGCCAAACTGAGGTTTAATACTTAATGTAATTGTTGTTTCAACTTCCTCCAGAAGTGCAATCTTACCTGGTCAGTCAGGGATTTTCTGGCCAGCACCAGTGAGGTAATCTGTCATATGGGCCAAGGTTAAGCCAACCCAAAATATGCTACTTTGGCATACTGATTATTTTATTTTATTATTTTTACATTTATTTATTTATTTTGAGAGAGAGGGAGAGGGAGAAAGTGCTTTCAAGAGAGAGCAGGGGAGGGGCAGAGAGAGAATCCCAAGCAGGCCCCAAGCTGGCAGTGCAGAAGCCCAACGTGGGGCTCAAACTCACAAATTTTGAGTTCATAACCTGAGCTGAGATTAAGAGTTGGAAGCCTACTGACTGAGACACCCAGGTGCTCCATGGCATACTGATTATTTTAAGTAAAAGTTACTTAAGAAACAGCCAATGCTGAAAAAGATGTCTGATGCCCCTTTGTCTCCAGAAAACAGGATAGAAATTTCCCTCGTGAATTGCATCCTTTCTACACCAGGAGGTAATGATATATACTTATTACCAGAGGTAGGGAATTTAGACCTGAGAAGGGTATATAAATAATGATGCTACTTTATACTAATTTACTGCCCCAACACAAATTCAGTTTAAAATTCCTTATTAATACCATGTGATTTCATTCTTATGTGGAATTTAAAAAACAGATGAACATATGGGAAGGGGGAAAGAAAGGAGAGGGAAACAAATCACAAAAGAATATTTAAAAAATTTTTTTAAATTTATTTTTGAGAGAGAGAAAGTGGAGGAAGGGCAGAGGGAGAGGGAGACACAGAATCCAAAGCAGGCTCCAGGCTCTGAGCTGTCAGCACAGAGCCCAACCTGGGGCTTGAACTTACAAACCTTGAGATCATGACCTGAGCCAAAGTCTGCACTTAACCAGCTGAGCCACCCAGGCACCTCCACAAAAGAATCTTAACGACAGAGAACAAACTGAGGGTGAATGGAGGGAGGGGGATGGGGGATGGGCTAAATGGGTGATGGGTACTAAGAAGGGCACTTGTAATGAGCACTGGGTGTTGTATGTATGTAAGTGATGAATCACTGAATTCTATGCCTTGAAACCAGTATTACACTGTAAGTTAACTAGCTAAAATTTAAATAAAAATAAAATTCCTTACTAATTGAAGCTCATGAACATGAATTTTCTTTGTCCTGTCAATTCCTCAAAGATTTATTGTCTCTTTGTGTAAAAACTACAAAAACTGCCTGCCCTACTAATTTGTTTGGTCTGAATTTTGTTATTGGGCCTTCTTGCACATGTAATTAAATTGGCTTTTTCCTCCTCTTAATCTGTTTCAGGTCAATTTTATTCTTAGACTAGCTAGAAGAATCTTGAAGGGTATGGAAATTTTTTCCTTCCCAACACTGTGACAGGGGCCCTCTCCATCCCCCAAAGGAAGTTGAGATATGAAGGTGATCTTATCTGAAACAATCCTTTCTTTTCTTTTGCTAACTATCCTACCCCATTTCTGTCTATAAAACCCTTCCTTTTGTATAGCTCTTTGAAGTTCTTTTGTATTTGCTGGATGGGATGCTGCAGGATTCATAAGCAGCTTAACAAAGCCAATTAGATCTTCAATTTTGCTCAGCTGAATTTTTTTCTTAAGTCTCTAATTGATAAATCAATCTGTAACAGTTCCATGCCTCTATTTTTTTTAAAGTAAGTTTTATGACCCAGGTGGGGCTTGAATTCACCATCCCAAGACCAAGACTCCTGTTTTATGGACTGAGCCAGCCATGCACCTTGATGCCTCTATTCTTTAATAACTTTTCTTGGAGATAGATCACTTGTATAGAATTATATAGAATATGACTGTTTGTATACTTGTGGTGTTATCTCCTAGTCAATTTAAAAAACATGGGGCACCTGGCTGGCTCAGTCGGTTGAGCATCATTGAGCTTTCAGCTCAGGTCATAATCTCATGGTTTGTGAGTTCAAGCCCTGCATTGGGCTTTGCACTGATGGTGTGGAGCCTGCTTGGGATTCTCTGTGTCTCTCTGCCGTGACTCTGCTTGCACTCTCTCTCAAAATAAATAAATAAATAAACTTAAAAACAATAACAACAAATTTCCTGGGGTGCCTAGCTGGCTCAGTTGGTAGAATGTGCGACTCTTGATCTCAGGGTTGTAAGTTTGGGCCACATGTTGGATGTAGAAATTGCTTAAAAATAAAATATTAAAACAAAACCATTTTCCTGGCATGACTCACAAGATTAGAGGTATGAATAGCTTTTACTTATGATTAGATTGATCCTCTAATGCAGCACATCTTAAGACTCTTCAAGGATCAGGATACTTTAATATGCTTGAATGCCTTCCCTACCACTTGGAGCTGTAATATCTAGGAACGGACCACTTGCTTGTCATTTTTCTTTTCTACCTTTAGAATTCTACTTAAGGGTGGATGCCTTAAGGTCACTCTCCTGACTCCATTATCCAACTTCAGCTTCTGAGAATCCTGCATTCCATCCTGACTGGACTGTCCTTCAGTGTTCCTGCTATCCTATCCTACACTAATGACATGGAACTGGAATTGTCTGTCTCTTGTACTGCAAGGAACTCTTTGAGATCTGGTTCATTCTGTGCTTGGAAGTTAGAGGAAATGCAGGGCAGTACTGTTTATGGCTTAAATAGTGGTTTATTGACTGAATTATGAGTTCCTTCACACCAGCCATCATCCCTGCTCCTCTCATTTCCACCTTTACCATATCCTCTAAGGGGATATACACCCTCATATATCCTAGTGTTAAAAAACAAGACCACCATAAAATGGAGTCACTTAAATTTAGCCCCACATCACCAAAACAAGACGTAAGTATAGTTTCGGTTCACCCCCAGAAGTGGGATCTTCAAGCAGTCATTCAGGAATCATCTATCAGCACTAGTTAGGTAATTTGCCTGATAGACCTTTGCCATCCTCTAAAGCAAAGTGACTTTGCCATAACTAATCCACCTTTTTGTCTAATTTCCTTGTTCCCAATCCCATCTGCCTATAAAAGTCTTTCATTTTGAAACCTTGTTATTTATTTATTAAAATTTTTAAATGTTTATTTATTTTTGAGAGAGAGGCAGACACAGAATCTGAAGCAGGCTCCAGGCTCTGAGCTGTCAGCACAGAGCCTGATATGAGGCTCAAACTCACAAACTGCGAGATCATGACCTGAGCCGAAGCTGGATGCCTAACTGACTGAGCCACCCAGGTGCCCCATATTTACTTATTTTTATTTATTTACTTACTTTGAAGGAGGGAGGGAGGGGGAGAGAGAAAGAGAGAAAGAGGGAGAGAGAGAGAGAATCCCAAGCCAGAGATCCACATTGTCAGCATGGAGCCTGATGTGGAGCTTGAACTAATGAACCATGAAATCATGACCTGAGCCAAAATCAAGAGTTGGATGCTTAACTGAGCCACCCAGATGCCCCTTTATTTTTTTAAGTAATGTCTCTGTCCAGTATGGGGCTCTAACTCACGACCCTGAGATTGAATTGTATGCTTTAACAACTGAGCCAGCCAGTTGCCCAATATTTAAAAAATTTTTTATTCACATTGTCGTATTATTTCCCAAAAGTTAGAAGACCATTTGTTTGGAATTTGTATTGTGAACCTCATATAAATGGAATCATCCCTGTCCTCTTTTGCCCCTGATTTAATGGCATCTGTGACATTCATCCAAGTTGTGTTTATCAGTACTTATTTCACGTAGTTCACTCTATAACCACACTACGGTTCATTTACATGCAGCAGCACTGATGGACATTGGATGGATCGATTTTTCTGATCAAAGCTGCTATGCACACTTCTGTACAAGCCTCTATTAGATGTATGCCCTCATTCCAATTGCTGGGTCGCACACCGAGTGAGTATAAACTTAGCTCCAACAGACACTGTTAAATGTTTTTCAAAGTGGTCGTACCACATGGTTCAGCTTTTATAACTTGGTCTGACTCTCAGGAAGGGAGTCACACTAAGAGGCCCGACTTGCACTGGGGTGATATAAACTCCAGCTGCACGCTTGACTAAGCTAAGTGCTTTCATTTAAATGCCCAAAAAACTAGCAGGCAGGAACTCCAATTTCACTGATAAATAGACTTAGCATGGCCAAGTGCCTTGCCCACAGTTTCACTCTAGGCCCCACGCTGGAACTGCCACTCCGCCCCCGAACAAATTTCTTATTCAAACCCTGAAAAACGGGGTGTTCTTGAGGGCATTAAGTTTAGCTCACAGCGCGAAGAAAGCACCGCTTAACACCTTCGCCGCGCCTCCGTTGGCAGCGCTGACTTCCGCTCACCGGGAACAAAGGAAGCCCTCAGGCAAGCCGCAAGGGGATTCGGCCAGGTCCCACCCCTCACCTACGCACCTGCGCAGATGGAGGCCGACCGAGCTAGGCGCCCCAGGCGCGAGTGACGTAGTAACGTCCGACGGTGCGTGGTGACGCCAGGGCGTGCGCTCGGTGGCTCGTAGGGGAAGATGGCGGCTGCTCCTTTGGAGGAGAGGGATTGAGAGGGGAGGAGGGAAGAGGCTAGATGCGAGAGACCTTCCGGGCGGTGGAGACGAACTCTTCGCTCGCCATTCATTAGGAGCTTTGCTCAGCGCCGGAGGGTGAGTGCGGCGGCGGCACGGGACTGCTCGCTTGCTGCAGACGATGGCACTTTCCGCCATTTTCAAGCTCGGCCGTTGCGTGCTTTGGGGGCCTAGAGGGGCGCCTGGGGACAGGTTGGGAGAACTGGGAGCATCGCCGTCGGGAGGGCCCTTTGAGGCTGGGTCGACTTTTAGGGGAGGGAGCTGGAGGCTTGAGGTAGACCAGAAAAGGAGGGCATGGTGGAAGTAAGGCCCCTGACTGGCGACGAGAAGACGTAGGTAGGGTAGGCCACGGATAAGACGTGAAGTTTGGAGAAGGGAAGCGCGTTAAACGTAGATTTGGGGCGGGAGTGGAAGGGGCTGAGCCGAGAGTTGAATGGAGTGCGGCTTTTGGTTCAAGGGTCGCGGGAAGTTAATGGGAAGCCTGTGAAACAGCAGGTTTAGCCTCGATATTATCGTGTCTTGAAATTGGCGTTTGTAATAGGTCCACAGCTTGACGGGCAAAAACCCTTCTCCTTTGGAATAGTTACATTCCTATTTTGCTTGCTTTCGATCATGCTAGTTGCAAGTGTGCCTACAGTAGTAACTCCCTCTTTATCTCCGGTTTTAAGTTGCTTCCTGACAACTACGTATTTAGGATTTTAGCTTTTTTTTTTTTTTTTCTTTTAAAGAAATACTAATACTCTCTTGTAACCCTTGTGGTTAGTGACCCTTCCGTTGTAAGAGGAAGGTGGGTCGACAGGGAATTCCGTAATTGGATCT
The DNA here is from genome assembly GCF_018350155.1 of Leopardus geoffroyi. Classification (NCBI taxonomy): domain Eukaryota; kingdom Metazoa; phylum Chordata; class Mammalia; order Carnivora; family Felidae; genus Leopardus; species Leopardus geoffroyi. The sequence goes on from NC_059328.1 coordinate 111,212,361, forward strand.
GTTTAAATCAGATCAGAAAAGTACTTGTTATTTGTAGAAAACTTGTCAAGAATGTTTTTAAGTAATTTCTGCACAGATGACATTATCTTAACTGTTTAGGAACTTTGGAAGACATTAGAGTATGAACAAAAAAGCCGGTGTTAAAAGAAATACCTTTTGGGAGCGCTGAGTTGACTTTTAAGTACACTCTGGAGATAGAGTGTATGCAGTATTTTTGCTTGTGAACGTGATGCAATGGTAGATCTATTTAAAACAAAACTTTTAGAGACTGTTAAAAGGAAACATGTTAATTGTTCTCATGGTGGCTTTTTCTTTTCCTAATCTTAATTGCATTTGACACCCATCTTTAATCGCCATAAGATAATTTTGCAGTTTTTAATTGGTCTCCTTGCTTGGAAGATAAAATAACTGGAACGATTTTTTTTTTTTTTTTTTTTTTTTTTTTTTTTTGGCAGAGGCTTGCAGTTACTCTTTAGCCTGTTTCATTGAACTTTACGGAAAAGTTTTCTTTTTTTTTTTTTTTTAATTTTTTTTCAACGTTTATTTTATTTTTTGGGACAGCGAGAGACAGAGCATGAACGGGGGAGGGGCAGAGAGAGAGGGAGACACAGAATCGGAAACAGGCTCCAGGCTCTGAGCCATCAGCCCAGAGCCCGACGCGGGGCTCGAACTCACGGACCGCGAGATCGTGACCTGGCTGAAGTCGGACGCTTAACCGACTGCGCCACCCAGGCGCCCCAAGTTTTCTCTTTTTGTACTCGTGGTAAGAATATTGATGGAAAGTTGACCTTACATCACCATGATGTAGTTACAAATAAATTCTTATCTATGATGTTGATGGCTTAACTTACATACTTTGGTGAAAAGTACTAAAGGTCAGATTTTGCCATCACAAATTTATCTTGATCTAAGGCTTTAATTATACTTTTGCTAACCACTTAATGTATTTTTTCAGTTCTCTTTGCTAAGTAATAAGTCCATATCTCACATTGCTTTGGGAAAAACTTGTTATTTATTGCCAAATTCCAAACTGTTTCATATTTCAGAGTAGGAAAGTAAGGTTATAGCAAAGCTTTAAAACTACAACAAATCTGTTGCTTGTGTGTCGGTTAAGCATCTGATTCTTGATCTCAGGGTCGTGAGTTCAAACCCAGTGTTGGGCTTTTTATTAAAAAATAAAAATTAAAAAAAAAACCCCAAACTACAACAGATATATTGACAGAAATATTAGTGAAAGTCTCACTTATGAATATATATGTAATCCTTTTGAGGTTGCTTAGCAAAAAATTAGGGGTCTTAGTACTGTTTTTAGATAAAGTGGTATTATTTGTAGTCTGCAGATTAGAAATCTTTATTATCAAAGAATATTTAATTAAATACCATAAACTTACAACTTGCTTAAACACTGCAGATTTGTTCTTTTAAGATTCCGGAACATTCCAAGATTTTGTGTTGAAATTTTTGCTTGTAAGAGAGGTTATATCTGTTTTTCTTTTCTTTTCTTCTTTCTTTTCTTCTCTTCTTTTTTTTTTTTTTTTTTTTTTTTTTGGTCGAATGGTCAAAGTTTCTCTGTTGCTGTGTAATGTGTTGTGACAAGTAGGTCTCCTGACCATAGTTTTAATGCTTCAAGATATTTTATCTTTTGTCTTTTGTCTTTGACAGTGACATAGTTTAAAAACTTTCCTCCTTGAACACACACTGTGGCTGGTAACATTTGTGTCCCCATTGCGAAAGATTTACATTAGTCCTAGACATGGAAGCTCTTAAGTATGTTGGAAAATATTCCCCAAATTACACTTCTCTATTTCTGGTCCTTGATTGTTTTATGTAGTATTTGACTGAAAATTGACTGACTTCATTATGTTTGTATTGTACCGTATATTCATAATTTGAATGCTTATAAATTCTCAGAGCTGGGTAGTGTTGGAAAGGGCTTGACTTCCGGCATCAGACAGACCTAGGTTTGAATGCCAGGCTCACCACTAACTAGCTTTTTTTTAAATATTGGGTCGGGTAATGAAACTCTGAACATCAGTTTCCTTACATATGAAAGTGTTAATTATTATAGTAGTTATCTCAAAGGTGAAAGAAAATGATAATGTAGTAAGCATTCAATAAATTTTGGCATTTTTCTTTCTGTTACTTGAATTTAGTTGGCTAAGTCATTTGTAGGGTGTTTTAATTTATTTATTTATTTATTTTGAGGTATAACTGACATGTAACACGATATTAGTTTCAGGTGTACAACATAATGATTTAGTATTTATATCTGTTGCAAAATGACCACCTCAATAAGTCTAGTTAACATCTGTCACCATAGAAAGTTACACATTTTTTTTTCTTGTGATAACTTTTAGGATCTACGTATATGCACTATAGTATTATTAAATATAGTCGCCATGTTGTACATTACATCCCCATGACTTATTTTATAACTGGAAGTTTGTACTTTTTCCCCTTCACCTATTTTGCCTCCCTTCCACTTTTCAGTTCTTAAAGATTAACTCAGATATCTTTATTAAAGACTTGACAGTCTCATTCTCTTGTAAACTCTTCCTTTCCCTGTGTTATTAAAGCATTTGGTACATATCTCTGTTTAATGTATTTTGATTGTGTATCTTCTCCACTACTTTGTGAGCTCTTTGAAGGCAGATCCTTCATTGCCTTACATTTTTGTATTCATAAAACCATGGCATTCTAAAAATTGTTTTATAGAAGTGAGTGAATTTTCCACAAAAACTATTCTCATGATTCTACTGGGATTCATTTCACACAGATCTGGTTTATTTCTACTACTTGGCTTTAACTTTTTGCCTGTCTTCCTCCTCAAGACTATTCATAACCTATCCATTCCTCAAAAATCCAGCTAAATCTCATCCCATTAATAAGGTCTTCAGAAACTTTTCATGTATTTATTTATTAAAAACATTTTAAATGTTTATTTATTTTTGAGAGAGACAGAGACAGAGCGTGAGTGGGGGAGGGGCACAGAGCTAGAGAGACACAGAATCCAAAGCAGGCTGCAGGCTCTGAGCTGTCAGCACAGAGCCTGACGTGGGGCTCGAACCCATGAACCGTGAAATCATGATCTGAGCTGAAGTGTGACACTTAACCCCACTCAGCTACCCAGGCTCTCCTTTTTATTTATTTATAATTCCTCTCTCCAGTTAGCCTAGGGTCTGTGTGACTGCCTTCTGTTACTTTGTGTCCTTTAGTACCTGGCACTATGCCTTACCCATTTTGAGTAGGTCCTTGGGTGGGATGATAAATGTAAAATTGTGCTTGAGGCTGAGTTTGTTATAGGCTCCTGCTCTATTAACTGTCCCACTTAGGAAGATACTTTTAAGAGCCATTTCTCCTTTTTTGGATGTGGGATATTCTGGTAACTTTCTTATCTTTTTATGTTATGAGAAATTGCAAACATCCAGAAAAGTTGAAAGAATGAATATCTATTACCTTCCATTTAGATTTACCTGTTACTAACACTCAACCATTTTGCTTTAGCTATCTACGTCCCCTCTCAACAACCAATTGAAATTAAATTGCATATGCCATGCTATTTGTCCCCTAAACACCTCAGGATGCCTCTTTTTTTTTTTTTTTTAAAGTTTATTTATTTTGAGAGAGAGAGAGAGAGAGAGAGAGCATGCATGTGCATGGGGAGGGGGGGGATTGCAGAGCAGAGAGAGGGAGGGGTAGAGGGAGAGGGAGAGAGAGAATCCCAAGCAGGCTCAGCACTGTCAGTGCAGAACCTGACATGGGACTTGAACTCATGAACCATGAGATCATTACCTGAGCTGAGATCAAGAGTTGGATGCTTCACTAACTGAGCCATCAAGATGCCCCAGGATGCATCTTTTAAAAATAGTGTCATTCTTCTACACTTTAAACATTTTTATTTCAAGCCTGACTCCATCTAAGGCAGTACTAAAAACACGATACCATTATTGTGCCTGAGGCAATTAGCATTAAGTCTTTGGCATTGATTATTTTTTTAATTTTTATTTTTTATAGATTTTTAAAATTTTTTAAATTTATATATTTGGAGGGAGAGAGAGAGAGAGAGGGAGGGAAAGAGAGAATGAGCAGGGGAGGGTCAGAGAGAGAGAGAGGAAGAGAGAGAATCCTAAGCAGGCTCTGCACTGACAGCACAGAGCCAGATGCAGGGCTAGAACTCAGGAACTGTGAGATCATGACATGAGCTAAAGTTGGATGTTTAACCGACTGAGTCACCCAGGCACCCCTTTAAAGATTTTATTTATTTTTTTAATTAAAAAAATTTTTTTTAATGTTTATTTATTTTTGAGACAGAGAGAGACAGAGCATGAATGAGGGAGGGTCAGAGAGAGAAGGAGACACAGAATCTGAAGCAGGCTCCAGGCTCTGAGCTGTCAGCACAGAGCCCGATGTGGGGCTCGAACTCACAGACTGTGAGATCGTGACCTGAGCCGAAGTCGGCCGCTTAACTGACTGAGTCACCCAGGCACCCCATTTAAAGATTTTAAGTAATCTCTACCCCCCACGTGGGGCCCGAGCTTACAACCCCGAGATCAAGAGTCACATGCTTCACTGACTGAGCCAGCCAGGCACCCCTATATTGTTTTTTCTCTCTTTTTTTTTTTTTTTTTGATGTTTTTATTATTGAGACAGAACAAGTGAGAGAGCGAGCGAGAGAACAAGAGCAGGGGAGGGGCAGAGAGAGAGGGAGATAGAGGCTCTGAAGCAGGCTCCAGGCTCTGTCAGCACAGAGCCTGATGTGGGGCTGGAACTCACCAACTGTGAGATCATGACCTGAGATGAAATTGGATGCTTAACCGATTGAGCCACCCAGAGCCCCTCTTGTTTTTTGTTTTTGTTTTTAATGTTTGTTTACTTCTGAGAGAGAGGGAGGGAGAGATTTAGCAGGGGAGGAGGGGCAGAGAGAGAGGGGGACAGATGATCTGAAGCAGGCTCTGTGCTGATAGAGAGCCTGCTGTGGGGCTCGAACTCATGAACTGTGAGATCATGACCTGAGCTGAAGTTGGATGCTTAACCGACTGAGCCACCCAGCACCCAATCGATTTAATTTTGTAATACATCAAATATGTACATGGTTTACAATTTAAGACTATACTGAAAGAATTACTTCAGTCTTGGTTCTGTCTCTAGGCTCTCCACTACAATTCTCACTCACCCAATGTATGTATGTGTGTATTCTTATTTTTCTTTTCTGTAAAAACTTGTGACCTTTTTTTAATTGTGATGAAAAAATTTACCATCTTAACCATTTTTAAGCGTACAGTTTAGTAGCGTTAAGTATATTCACATTGTTGTGTCACAGATCTGAGAACTTTCTTCATCTTATAAAACTGGAACTCTGTACCCATGGAACAACTCCCCATTTCCCCCTCCTCCAGCCTGTGGCTATTCTACTTTGTGTTTCTAGGAGTTTGACTATTTTAGATACCTCATATGGTTGAAATCATGCATTATTTTTGTGGCTGGCTTATTGCACTTAACCATAATGTCCACAAGGCTCATCCATGTTGTAGAATGTGGCAAGATTTCCTTCCTTTTTTACAGCTTAACAATATTCCATTGTATGTATATACCACATTATATTTATCCATTCATCCATGGCTCATTGACTTTCTGGTTATTGTGAATAGTGCTGCTGTGAGCATGGAGATGTCCAAATATCTCTTCATGATCCTGTTTTCAATTCTTTTTAAATTTTTTTTGTTTTGATGTTTATTTATTTTTGAGACAGAGAGAGACAGAGCATGAACGGGGGAGGGTAAGAGAGAGGGAGACACAGAATCTGAAACAGGCTCTAGGCTCTGAGCGGTCAGCACAGAGCCCGACGCGGGGCTCGAACTCATGGACTGCGAAATCATGACCTGAGCCGAAGTCGGCCGCTTAACCGACTGAGCCACCCAGGTGCCCCTCAATTCTTATGAATATATACCCAGAAGTGGGATTGCTGGATCATATGGTAGTCTATTTTTCATTAAAACAGTTTTTTTAAAACATTTATTTATTTTTGAGAGACAGAGAGGGCATGAGCTGGAGAGGGGCAGAGATAGACACAGAATCGGAAACAGGCTCCAGGCTCTGAGCTGTCATTGCAGAGCCCAACGCGGGGCTCAGACCCATGAACTGTGAGATCATGACCTGAGCTGAAGACAGATGCTTAACTGACTGAGCCACCCAGGTGCCCCTATTTTTCATTTTTTGAGCAACTTCCATCCCGTTTTCCATAGCGATCATACCATTTTATATTTTATATTCCTGCTAATAGTACAAAAGGGTTCCAATTTCTCCACATCCCCATCAACACTTATTTTCTGTTTCTTTGATAGTAGCCATTCTGTTAGGTGTGAGGTGATATTTCATTGTGGTTTTAATTTGCATTTCTCTCATGATTAGTGATGTTGAGCATCTTTTCATATGCTTGTTGGCAATTTGTATATCATCTTTGGAGAAATGTCTATTCAAATCCTTTGCCCCAATTTTAATTGGATTATTTGATTTTTTGTTGTTGTTGAGTTGTAGGAGTTCTTTACCTCTTCTGGATACTAACGCCTTATCAGGCATGTGATTTGTGGGTATTTTCTCCCATTCTGTAGGTTGCCTTTTCTCTCTTAATTGTGTTCTCTGCTGTGCAAAAGTTGGAAAGTTTGATGTTTCCCATTTCTGTGTGTGATCCTTGTTCTTTTTCCACCTAACAACATATTCAAGAAATCATTCCATATCAATTCAGAGCTTCCCCCCACACCCACCCCATGATAATGTGATTTATAATAAGAAATACATATTTGATCTTTGTCCAGTTTTTGGCACAGAGCTCCTAAAACTCTTGGAATTTCCTAAGTGATTAGAGTGATGTGTGTCTTGACATTCAAAACAAACCTCTTTGAACCACACTGTATTTATGTTAAGGAGCTGACTTTTGGAAAGCTGTGGGATAGGGGCTGGTTGCCAGGGAAACCAACCAAGTGATTAGATGGTTGGATTTTCAGTCTCACCTTCTCAACCTCAGAGAGAGAGGTTGGAGGTAGGATCGGTTGCCAGTGGCCAGTGATTTAGTGAACCATGCCTAGGTAAAGAAGCCTCCATAAAAGGCCAAAAGGATGAGGTTCAGAAAGCTTCCAATTTGGTGATTGTGTAGAGATTTGGGCAGCTTGGTGGGTCAGTGGATGTGGATGCTCTAACCCTTTTCCCACATACCTTGCCCTGTATGTCTCTTCCATCTGACTAACCAGTAATCTAGTAAGTAAAATGTTTGGGTTGTTATCACTTTCAAGTTATTACGAAAAATAGTGAATAATGTTATGAATAATAGTTATGAATAATAGCATACAAGTTTTTGTGTAGACATAATGCTTTCGGTTCTCTTGGCATTATACCTAGGAATGGAATTGCTGGTTGTTATGGTAATTCTGTATTTGGGATTAAGGAGATTCCAAATCTGTTTTCTCAAAAGACTGTACTATTTCATATTCTTACCAGCAGTATATGAGGGTTAGAATTTCTCCTTATCCTCACCACCACGTGTTATTTGCCTTCTTTTTTTTTTTTTTTTTTTAATGTTTATTTATTTTGAGGGAGAGAGAGACAGCGTGTGAACAGGGGAGGGTCAGAGAGAGAGGGAGATACAGAAGCTGAAGGAGGCTCCAGGCTCCGAGCCGACAGCACAGAGCCCGATGTGGGGCTCGAACTCGTGAACCACGAGATCATGACCTGAGCCAAAGTTAGACGCTTAACCACCTGAGCCACCCAGGTGCCCCAGCCTTCTTTTAGATTATAGCTACCCTAATGGATGTGCAGTGTTATCTCATGGCTTTGATTTGCGTTTTCCTAATGACTAATAATGGTGAACATCTTTTCATGTGCTTATTGGCCATTTATATATCTTAGAGAAGTCTCTTTTCAGATACTTTGCCCATTTAAAATATTAGATTATTTGTTTTTTATTATTACTGAATATATTGTAAATGCTGCAAGTCCCTTATCAGATACATGATTTGCAGAAATTTTCTCTCATTTTATGGATTGTCTTTTCACTTTCTTGATGGTATTATTGAAGCACAAAAGTAATTTTGATGATGTCCAATTTATTTTTTCTTCTGTTGATTGTGCTTTTGGTATTATGTCTTAAGAAGGCTTTGTCTCATAGTCATGAATATATTATATATTTGCTGTATTTGATGCAGTTAGCAATTGGTCAAGCATTTGATTTACCCCACCAAGAATGTGTGTTGTCCATAGGGCAAATATGAGTAGGACTTTGACTTTTTGGTTAGAAACTTGTAGGGCTTTACTTTGTGGTTAGAAATCTATAAGCTTCAGTTTTGGCTCTAATAAAAGCAGTTTTACATAACTGTACTTAACCTTTATTTTATAAAGGGTAAGGAAGGTTATATATTTCATTGGTGAAATTTATTTATTTTTTATTTTCTTAAAGCTTTTATTTTTAAGTAATCTCTACCCCCAACATGGGGCTCAAACTCAACCCTGAGATTAAGAGTTGCATGCTCTACTGACTGAGCCAGCCAGGTGCTCCATTAGTGAAATTTTTTTAACTTCATTTTTACTACTAAAAAATTTTTTTTAAGTTTATTCGGGAAGAGAGATAGTGTGTGTGTGCACATGCGAGCAGGAGAAGGGGCAGCGAGAGAGGAGAGAGAATTCTGAGCAGGCTCTGCACTGGCAGCGTGAGCCCAACACAGGGCTTAAACTAAAAAATCACGAGATCATAACCTGAATCAAAATCAAGAGTTGGACGCTCAACACTCTGAGCCACCCAGGTGCCCCTAATTTCACTTTTAATATTTGATTAACTCTTAGTTTACTGTGTCCTTAATAACCACTATATTTTTGAGGTCCAGACTGGGTTGGAGGGAAATACAAATTGAGATAGTGTGTGTCATAGGGTAATTAAAGACACCGTAAATGCCAAATACTGAGGAACTTGTTAGGCTTTTAGGTAAGAACTAGAAACCGAGAACTGGCCCAAAATCAAGAAACATTCAAAGCCTTGAGCATGTCAGTTTATCTTGCTGTTGACAAATTTGAAATATTCAGGACCATGTCTTTAGGGATTGTTGCTTTGGGAATGATTTTGGGTATTCTGTTAAGTGCTTTTACCTTGTTGTTAAGCTAGATTAAAAATGAGCTGAACGAAATTTAGGAAAATTCTTACCTGCTCCCTGTGTAATCTTGAAATTATAGAATTGTTTTACTTTTGAAGGTCATCAAATCTAGACTTTTTAATTTGAAGATAAACAGGATTGAAGAGATTAAATTTGTTTGTAGTCACACGGTGGCAGAATTCAGGTCACCTGAATACCAGTTTAGTGTTCTTCATTCCACCTTTACAAAAAACCCAGAGCATTTCATAGTATAACTTGGAAGGGCTGTTTGGTTCATTGTCTTTGGGAGAGAGCTAAAATGACAAGTTACATACCTAAAAGAGTCTAAAATAGGAAAATCTTCCATCAGGATTTAAGTGGTCACATTGTGGTCCTTAAGTTGTCACAAATAGCTTTGTTCAGAATTGGTTACTGGTGAGGACTTTGGTGTATTTTTATTTTAGTAATGTGATGATTTTCAGTCTTTAAATCTGCATTTGGGAGAATATTTCTTAGTAGATTTTATACACACAGAAACACACACAACCACCCACCCTCACATCCCAAATGTAGCCCCGTGCCTCCCTATGTTTCATATACTCAAATTGTAGTTGGTATTATTAATAAGAGTCTTTTTCATCCACATTTTCTCTCTCTTTTTAAGTTTATTTATTTTGAGAGAGAGAGCTGGGGAGGCACAGAGAGAGAGGGAGGGCAGGAGGGAGACAGAATCCCAAGCAGGCTCCACACTCCCAGTGCAGAGCCTGATGTGGGGGGGCTCAAACTCATGAACTGTGAGATCATGACCTGAGTCAAAATCAAGAGTTGGACGCTCAACCGACTGAGCCACCTGAGCCACCCAGGCCCCCTTCACCTACATTTTCTATCCCAATGCTCATTTCCAGTTATATTTTTTATGTCGCTTTTGTGCCCAGAGTAGACATTTCCAGTTTTGTGTCTGGCCATGTTCATAACACTAACACTACAGTTGGTAGCATTACTTTTATAAGTTATTTCATTTTTGGGTATTTATTCATTCATTTATGTGCTATATACGTGTGTTAAGACACTGAAAAGTACAAGAGGATGTGCAGTGATCTGTCTTCTTGCAACTATCTTCTTTCTTCTATGCAGTAGCTATCTTTATCAGTTTGTTGTGAAATCTTCCAAAGTAATGTGAGGTATATGTAGCAAATTTATGCACTATAGATGTGTATGTGTTCCTTTTTCTGTTGCTTTTCACACACACATTAACATTCTATATGTTGGTTTGTACTTCCCTTTTTTTCACTTAACAGTTTATCTTGGAGATCCTAAATAGAATTACCTCCTTTATGGTAGTTTTCGTAATATGCACTGTATGTATATTTCATGGTTTACTTTGACTAGTCCTCTGTTTAACAGACATAGGTGGTTTCCAGTCTTTGTTATTGCAAAAAGTGCTCTGCCTGTGTAGGGGTGAATTCATGGACATGGGATTGCTTGGTCAAAGTATGTACCCCATTAGTGTCTGAGTATAGTTGTTTCTCTCACATCAATACATGTATTATGGATTTTGCTTTTTTTTTTTTTAATTTTTAATGTTTTGAGAGAGAGAGAGAGAAAGAGAGAGAGAGAGAGAGAGAGAGAGAGAATGAGTGGGGGAGGGGCAGAGAGAGGGAGACACAGAATCTGAAGAAGGCTTCAGGCTCTGAGCTGTCAGCACAGAGCCCGACGTGGGGCTCGAACTCATGGAGCATGAGATCATGACCTGAGCTGAAGTCGGTCGCTTAACCAACTGAGCCACCCAGGTGCCCTGGTATTTTGCTTTTTTTTTTTAAATAAAGATTTTACTTGAAGTAATCTCTACACCTAATGTGGGGCTTGAATTCACAACCTTGAGATCAAGAGTCACATGTTCTACCTGCTGAACCAGCAGGCACCCCTGATTTTTGCTTTTTTGAGTGATGTTGCTTTTCAGTAAGTGATGAAGAGTCATTCTTCAGCATGAGTATTGAAGGGAATTTAAAATCACCAATTTGGGAGCTCCTGGGTGGCTCGGTTGGTTGAGCATCTGGCTCTTGGTTTCAGCTCAGGTCATGATCTCATAGTTCCTGAGTTCAAACCCACAGATAGAGCCCTTGACAGCACAGAGCCTGCTTGGGATTCTCTCTCCCCCACTCTGTCTGCCCCTCCTCTGCTCACTCTTTCTGTTTTTCTCAAAATAAAATCAAATCACTAATTTGCCCCTTTTTGATCATTCTTCTGGGATAATTTTTGCATAGTAAAATGTTATGCAGCTCATTGAATACATTATTTAAAGTAGATCTCAAGGGCAGTCCATTAGAATCTTGTTTTGTATAGGTAAAAACCATAGATTTAAAAAAAATTTGTGAAGACTAAAAAATTTAGTGAGAGATTTTGGTAAAAAGATATGTACATCTTCCTTGATTATTATAGTTGAGTAAATTCTTTTCTTGCCTCTTATTCCTCCTTTAAAATTGCATAGGATAATTTATCTTTCTAAAATTCAAATTTTATCATTCACATTTCTTGGATGACTCATCATTGTCCACAGTAGTAGTTTTTTGAACCCCGTGAGGTGTCTGATGAAAGTTGTTTACTCTTTTCCCAGACAAATATGTAAATATTCATATTAGAATTCCTGCAGCTGTGAGGTGAGGGGGTCACTGAACTCCTTTTGCCCATTTATGTATTCATAGACCCCAGTTAAGGCTTCCTGCATTATTTGATAGATTTAGCATGTCTTCAGCATGTGTAGGTTAACATAACAGGAATTTCAGAATTCAGCTCCAATATATGAACTTCCTCTGCTGCTCACTCTTAACACCTACCCTGTCCATGAACCACTTTTAAAAACTTAAGTGCACCTAAAACCAATCCGGTGTTACATGTCAATTGTGTCTCCATTAGAACAGAGGCCTTTTATTCTTTTTGCTATTTCACTCTGCCTGTTGTCCAGTTGGTATATTCCTTTTTTTAATCACTGCATAATTTTTAAAATTTTTATTAAGAGAAAGCATGAGTTGGAGAGAGGAGCAGAGGGAGAGAGAGAGAGAGAATCTTTTTTTAAAAAATGTTTTTAATGTTTATTCATTTTTTTTTTTTTTAATTTTTTTTTTTTCAACGTTTATTTATTTTTGGGACAGAGAGAGACACAGCATGAACGGGGGAAGGGCAGAGAGAGAGGGAGACACAGAATTGGAAACAGGCTCCAGGCTCTGAGCCATCAGCCCAGAGCCCGACGCGGGGCTCGAACTCACGGACCGCGAGATCGTGACCTGGCTGAAGTCGGACGCTTAACCGACTGCGCCACCCAGGCGCCCCTGTTTATTCATTTTTTGAGAGAGAGAGAGAGAGAGAGAGAGAGAGACAGACAGAGCACAAGTGGGGGAGGGGCTGAGCTGTCAGCACAGAGCCTGATGCGGGGCTCGAACCCATGAACCTCGAGATCGTGACCTGAACCAAAGGTGACTCCTTAACCGACTGTGCCACCCAGGTGCCCTGAGAGAGAAGAGAGAGCGAGAGCAAGAACGAGAGAGAGAGAAAGAGAAAGAAAAAGAAAATCTTAAGTGGGCTCCACACTCGGTGCAGAGTGTGACCTGTGCTGAAAACAATAGTTCAAGCAACTGAGCCACCCAGGTGCTCCTATCACTGCATAAATGAATTCACTTGAAACTTGTTTTACATCTGTGCTTCCGCGTTCATTAATTCTTGTTTCTTCCCATAGTATTCCCTCTCATAGCATTTAAAAATTAATCCTTTAGTACACATTTATTAAAGCCACTAGTTCATTACGTAGTTATTGAATACCTGCTAGGTTCCATGTCTAGCTTTGTTTGTTTGTTTGTTTGTTTGTTTGTTTTGGTTAAAACATGCTTAGTGTAACTTCATTCTTTTCTCCCAGTGGTAGTTAACCTTTTTAAATATACACTTGTGGGACATTAAATACATTAACAATATTGTACAACCATCTGTTTCCAGAAGCCTTTCAACTTCCCTAACTGAAACTCTGTACTCATTAAAAACTAACTTCCCATTCTTCCCTCCCTTAGTCTGTGACAACCACCAATCTACCTTATCTTTATGAATCTGACTACTCTAGAAACCTCATATAAGAGACATTATACTATATCCTTTTGTGGCTAGCTTATTTCACTTAGCATAATGTCATTGGTGAATTCTACCAAACATTTCAGAAAGAAATTCTACTAATTCTCTATAGTTTCTTTCAGAAAATAGAAGGAATACTTCCAGAAAATAGGGAATACTTCCTAATTCATCCTATGAAGCCAGCATTACCCTAATACCAAAACCACATAAAGACCATACAGGAGGAAAACTACAGATCAGTATCTCTCATGAACATAAAAGCAGAAATCCTCAACAGAATATTAGCAAATTGAATGAATCTTATGGTAAATAAAAAGAATTACACACATTATGACCAAGTGGGATTTATTTCAGGTATGCAAGCCTGGTTTAGCATCCAAAAATGAAATGATGTACTTTATCACATCATATGATTATATGAAGAAAATTCATATTATATTAATAAATCATGCTTTATATTAATACATGCAAAAAAGCATTTGACAGAATTCAGTATCTATTCATGATAAAAATGTTCAGCAAACCAAACATAGAGGGGGTCTCTCCCAAGTTGATATGGCACATCTCTAAAACCCCCATGGCTAACATCATACTTTAATAGTGTGAGAAATTAAAGACTAAAATCTGGAACAAGGCAAAGATGTCCCTGCTCCCCACTCCTTTTCAGCATTGTCTTGGAAGTCCTAGAGAATGCAGTAAAACAAGAAAAGGGAATAAAAGGTATACAGATTGGTAAGGAAGAATTAAAATGGTCTTTGTTCGGGGCACCTGGCTCAGTTGGTTGAGTGTCTGACTCTGAATTTTGACTGAGGCCATGATCTCACAGTTTGTGGATCCGAGCCATAGGTTGGGCTCCGTGCTGACATTGCAGAGCCTGCTTGGGATTCTGTCTCTCTCCCTGCCCCATGCTTCCATATGCCTCGTGGGTGCTCCCCCCCCCCGCCCCCAAAATAAATAAAGTTAGAAAAAAATAAACTAAGCTCTTTGAAAAAAATAAAATTGTCTTTGTTCCCAGATGTGATTGTCTATGTAGAAAATTTCAAGAGTTAACAAAGTATCTTTTGTAACTAATTGATTATAGCGAGGTTTCAAAATACAAGATAAATATACAGAAGCCAATTGCTTTCTTATATACCAGCAACGAACAGTTGGAATCTGGAAATAAAGCAGTGCTATCTATATTAGCACCCCCCCCCCCAAATCCCTTAGATATTAATCTTAAAAAAATGTACAAAATCTGCATGAGGAAAGCTGTAAACTCTTTGAAAGAAATCAAATAATACTTAAATAAATGGAAAAATATTCCATATTGCATGGACAGGAAGATTCAATATTGTTCAAGCTGTCAGTTCTTTTGAATTTGATCTGTAGATTCAGTGTGATCCAAGTCAAAATCCCAGCAAGCTATTTTATGGATATATCGATAAACAAAGCTCCTTTTATTCAGGTAAGTATCATCAATGGCTACTAAATGGTTGATTATTAGAGAACAGAATATTCACACATTTCTAAGGTATTACCTGAGGTACTAAACATTTTAGATATGCAGAAAAGTTGAAAGTAGTTAATACCATATACTTGCCTCCTAGATTCAACATTTATTACAATTTTGGTGTAGTTTCTTTTTCTATTAGCTTGCTAGGCGGCCATAACACAACTGGGTTGCTTAAACAATAGTCACTTATTGGGGCGCCTGGGTGGCTTTGTCGGTTGGGCGTCTGACTTTGGCTCAGGTCATGATCTCACGGTCCGTGGGTTCGAGCCCCGCGTCAGGCTCTGTGCTGACAGCTCAGAGCCTGGAGCCTGTTTCGGGTTCTGTGTCTCCCTCTCTCTCTGCCCCTCCCCTGTTCATGCTCTGTCTCTCTCTGTCTCAAAAATAAATAAACGTTAAAAAAAAAAAAAACAATAGTCACTTATTGTTTTACAGTTCTAAACATTTATTTGTTTTTTATTTTATTTTTTAAGTTTATTTACTTAGAGAGATATCACAAGCAGGGGAGGGTCAGAGAGAAGGAGAGATCATTCCAAGCAGGCTCCATGCCAACAGTGCAGAGCCTGATGTGGGGCTCGAACCCAGGAACCATGATATCATGACCTGAGCTGAGATGAAGAGTCAGACGCCCATCAAACTGTGCCACCCAAGTGCCCCTCTAAACATTTTTTGTTTGTTTGTTTTCTATTTATTTATTTATTTTTTAAAACTTACATCCAAATTAGCATATAGTGCAACAATGATTTCAGGAATAGATTCCTTAGTGCCCCTACCCATTTAGCCTATCCCGCCTCCCACTAAACATTTTTTTTATTTTTTATTTTTTTAATATGAAATTTATTGTCAAATTGGTTTCCATACAACACCCAGTGCTCATCCCAAAAGGTGCCCTCCTCAATACGCATCACCCACTCTCCCCTCCCTCTCACCCCCCATTAACCCTCAGTTTGTTCTCAGTTTTTTTTTTTTAATTTTATTTTTTTAATGTTTATTTATTTTTGAGACAGAGAGAGACAGAGCATGAACGGGGGAGGGTCAGAGAGAGGGAGACACAGAATCCGAAACAGGCTCCAGGCTCTGAGCTGTCAGCACAGAGCCCGATGTGGGCTCGAACTCACGGACCGCGAGATCATGACCTGAGCCGAAGTCGGCCGCTTAACCGACTGAGCCACCCAGGCGCCCCTATTCTCAGTTTTTAAGAGTCTCTTATGCTTTGGCTCTCTCCCTCTCTAACCTCTTTTTTTTAAAAATTTTTCTTCCCCTCCCCCATGGACTTCTGTTAAGTTTCTCAGGATCCACGTAAGAGTGAAAACATATGGTATCTCTCTTTCTCTGTATGACTTATTTCACTTAGCATAACACTCTTCAGTTCCATCCATGTTGCTACAAAAGGCCATATTTCATTCTTTCTCATTGCCACGTAGTATTCCATTGTGTATATAAACCACAATTTCTTTATCCATTCATCAGTTGATGGACATTTAGGCTCTTTCCATAATTTGGCTATTGTTGAGAGTGCTGCTATAAACATTGAGGTATAAGTGCCCCTATGCATCAGCACTCCTGTATTCCTTGAGTAAATTCCTAGCAGTGCTATTGCTGGGTCATAGGGTAGGTCTATTTTTAATTTTTTGAGGAACCTCCACACTGTTTTCCACAGTGGCTGCACCAGTTTGCATTCCCACCAACAGTGCAAGAGGGTTCCTGTTTCTCCACATCCTCGCCAGCATCTATAGTCTCCTGACTTGTTCATTTTAGCCACTCTGACTGGTGTGAGGTGGTATCTGAGTATGGTTTTGATTTGTATTTCCTTGATGGGGAGTGACATTGAGCATCTTTTCATGTGCCTGTTAGCCATCTGGATGTCTTCTTTAGAGAAGTGTCTATTCATGTTTTCTGCCCATTTCTTCACTGGATTATTTATTTTTTGGGTGTTGAGTTTGGTGAGTTCTTTATAGATTTTGGATACTAGCCCTTTGTCCGATATGTCATTTGCAAATATCTTTTCCCATTCCGTTGGTTGCCTTTTAGTTTTGTTGTTTCCTTTGCTGTGCAGAAGCTTTTTATCTTCACGAGGTCCCAATAGTTCATTTTTGCTTTTAATTCCCTTGGCTTTGGGGATGTGTCAAGTAAGAAATTGCTGCAGCTGAGGTCGAAGAGGTTTTTTTGAGGAGAGAATGTGAGTGTGGGAGGGGCATAGAGAGAGGGAGACAGACGATCTGAAGCGGGCTGTGCACTGACAGTAGAGAGTCTGATGGGGGCTTGAACTCATAAGCCGTGAGATCTACCTAAGCCGAAGTTGGATGCTTAACGG
Source organism: Leopardus geoffroyi (assembly GCF_018350155.1). NCBI lineage: Eukaryota > Metazoa > Chordata > Mammalia > Carnivora > Felidae > Leopardus > Leopardus geoffroyi. The sequence goes on from NC_059328.1 coordinate 111,229,393, forward strand.
ACTGAGCCATCCAGTTGCCCCTATTGTCTTACATTTCTGAAGACTAGGTGTCTGGGATCAAGTATCAGTGGGGCCTTGTTCCCTCTGAAGATGTTAGGGAAGGATCTGTTCCAGGTTTCTCTCCTAGTTTCTGGTAGTTCTTTAGCTTGTGCTGGCATAACTCCAATATTTACGTGTGTCCAAATCCCCATGCCCCCTTTTTTTTTCAAAAAGGCATTTATTCTCTCACAGTTCTGGAGGCTAGAAGTCCAGAATTTCCCCTTTTTATCAGGACACCAATCATGTTGAATTACAGGCTCATCCTACTCCATATGACTTCATACTAACTAATGACATCTGCAATGACCCTAGTACCCAGTAAGGTACTAAGGGTTAGGGCTTCAATTTAAGGATGTTGAGGGGGAATGTAATTTAATCCATAACATTTTGTCTCTACATACATACATACGTACATACATGTTTTTGAACCATTTGAGAGTAATTGCAGACATGACACATATTGCTTCAGCATGCAGTAGTAACATGCAGTATCGTATCTAAGAAAATTAGTCATAGTTCCCTATTATTATGTAATATCTGTTCTACATTCAGCTGGTCTTTGATAGCTGTTTTTTTCAAACACCAGGACCTAATCAAGGTTTATATGTTCGATTTGGTTGGCTCCTCAGTCTTGTTTATTTAAAAAAATTTTTTTGATGTTTGTTTATTTTTGAGAGACACAGAGTGAGAGTGGGGGAGGGGTAGAGAGAGAGACACACACATACACAGAATCTGAAGCAGGCTCCAGGCCCTGTATGTCTTGTTTATTTAGAGCAGTCGTCCTTTTTATTTTTATTTTATTTATTTATTTATTAAAAAAATTTTTTTTTAATGTTTATTTCTGAGACAGAGCATGAGTGGGGGAGGGGCAGAGAGAGAGGGAGACACAGAATCAGAAGCAGGCTCCAGGCTCTGAGCCCCAGTGCGGGGCTTGAACTCATGAACTGTGAGATCATGACCTGAGCCAAAGTCGGTTGCTCAACTGACTGAGCCACCCAGGCGCCACTTTATTTTATTTATTTTAAAGTTTATTTATTTTGAGAGGGGGAGAGAGAGTGAGTGAGCACCAGGGAGGGGCGCAGAGAGAGAGAGAGACAATCCCAAGCAGGCTCTACACTGTCAGGGCAGAGCCTGATGCAGGGTTCGAACTCATGAACAGTGAGATCATGACCTGAGCCAAAGTCCAGAGTCAGATGCTTAACAGACTGAGCCACCCAGATGCACCCATCCAAGAGTATTAATACAGAAGGCTGTATTAATATACATGAGTATATATACAGAAGGCTCTTGATGGATAGTTAAGAGGGCTGTTTACATTAGTTGTCTCTGTTATAGTTATTCTGGCAAATGGACTTTATCTTTTTGTGTATCTCAGGGATTGTGTCACCACCTCAAAATGTTTATTTTATATGTGCAACACATTTTGTATTTTAAGTTTTAACTATCTGGAACATACCCTTTCAATCTGGTGAAAATTCCCTTAGCTCATTCTCTGTAATATAGAAACACAACAATTAATGTTGTTCTCTGAGCAGATACTTTGCTGGTTCTCTACTGCATAGTTACTGTTTTTTCATTTGTAATTAGTAAGTATCTTGGAGTAGATACTTTGGAATTATGTAAAATATACTGTTCTCAAACTTCTGCCTACGAATTTTCTTTTTTTATTTTTAAAAAAAATTTTTTTTTTTTCAACGTTTATTTTTATTTTTGGGACAGAGAGAGACAGAGCATGAACGGGGGAGGGGCAGAGAGAGAGGGAGACACAGAATCGGAAACAGGCTCCAGGCTCTGAGCCATCAGCCCAGAGCCCGACGTGGGGCTCGAACTCACGGACCGCGAGATCGTGACCTGGCTGAAGTCGGACGCTTAACCGACTGCGCCACCCAGGCACCCCTGCCTACGAATTTTCTTAATCCATTGGTGGATCCTGTCTGCAGCAAGTATTATTGGGTGTTCCAATGGTGATTTTCTGTTAGTATATATATATATATTTTTTTTTAATTTTTTTTTTAACGTTTATTTATTTTTGAGACAGAGAGAGACAGAGCATGAACGGGGGAGGGTCAGAGAGAGAGAGGGAGACACAGAATCTGAAACAGGCTCCAGGTTCCGAGCTGTCAGCACAGAGCCCGACGTGGGAACCGCGAGATCATGACCTGAGCCGAAGTCGGCCGCTTAACCAACTGAGCCACCCAGGCGCCCCTGTTAAGTATATATTTTAACGTATATATATATATATGACAGTTTTTATATGTGCCAGGCTGTATGCAAGGCATTGGAAATACAGAGATTATAAACATTCAGTCCGGGGTACTTGGGTGGCTCAGTCAGTCAAGCTTCCGACTTCAGCTCAGGTCACATTACAGCTTGTGAGTTCGAGCCCTGTATCAGGCTCTGTGCTGATAGCTCCGCACCTGGAGCCTGCTTTGAATTCTTTGTTCCCCCCGCCCCTGCTCATTCTGTGTGTGTGTGTGTCTCAAAAAGAAATAAACATTAAAAAAAAAAGAAACATTCAGTCCTTGGGACGCTTGGATGGCTCAGTTGGTTAAGTGTCTGACTTTTGGTTTCAGCTCAGGTCATGATCTCTCAGGTTTGTGAGATCAAGCCCTGCATTGGGCTTTGTTGGCAGTGCAGAGTCTGCTTGGAATTTCTCTCTCACCTCTTTCTCTACCCCTCCCCCATGCTCTCTTTCAAAGTAAATCAATAAACTTAAAAAAAAAAAAACTTAAAACCCAGTGCCGTCCTTGCTTACAAGGAATTTGAAGTTTAGGTAGAAAGATAATGTGTGTGTGTGTGTGTGTGTGTGTGTGTGTGTGTGTGTGTGTGTTTTTACCAGTGTGATGTATGCTTTCTAGGATTATGCATAGTATATTTTGGGAGTTCAAAGACTGCTGAATAAATTGAGCATAATAGGTAAGAATAAATTAACAAAAAGAATTGAGAGCATCAGTATAGGAATATATTAACTAACAGTGGTTTGGTTGTAGTTAACAGTGGTTGTGGGAGTATTTGGCAAAGTTAGAGATATTAGAGAAGCATTTTTATTTTTTTGAAGAGTTTTGTTGTTGTTGTTGTTCACTTGAGAGAGAACATGGTCAGGGGAGAGGGAGTGAGTCCCAAGCAGGGGACTTGGGACTTGGGGTTGGACCCCACAAACTGTGAGATCATGACCCAAGGTGAAATCAAGAGTTGGGCACCCAAATGACTGAGCCACCCAGGTGCCCCCAGAAGAGCGTTTTAAAAAGAAAACACCATTCCTACCTTCTTGTAAAAGTAATCCACATCTGTTGTGGACAGCTTAGAAAAACTGAAGGTATAAAGAAGACAGCAAAATTTTACCGTAACTCCCATGCTTTGTTGCCTTTCTTATGTGTTCCTTCCCATTTTTCTGCCCCCCCCCCTTTTTTTAAATACGGAACGTTTCACGGATTTGTGTGTCATTCTTGTGCAGGGACCATGCTAATCTTCTCTATATTGTTCCAGTTTTAGTATATGTGCTGCCGAAGTGAGCACCTATTTTTTGGCTTTTGCGCAAAAGTGTATGGTTCTTTTAAAGTAATTGTAATTATTCACAATCTGATTTTTCCACTTAACATTAGATCATGTGCAATTTGTTTAAAATATTTCAAGATTTTAAATGGTTATATAAAATTTCATGTTACAGATAGGTTGAAGTAATAGTCTTTTTTTTTTTCTCTCTCTCTGGTGCTTATGCCTGTGAACTTGACTGAAAGATTTTTTTGCAAGACAAAATTTTTTGTAAGACATTTTTTGTTTGCCTCTGTTCATCTCTATTAAATCATAGAATGGTTTTCTGAAATTTGTAAATATACAAAGGTACTTTTGGAAATCACAGCCAGTTGTAACCTGGTTTAAAAATAGCAAAAGTTTTCTTGAATATCAAATACAGGATTATAATTCATAATCATTCTGTGCTTTACAAATTTTAAGTATTGAGTAATATTAGTGGTCCTTAATTTTATTCCTTCATTTTAGAAATCAAAATATTGGGGTGACTGGGTGGTTCAGTCAGTTGAATGTCTGACTCTTGACTTCAGCTCAGGTCTTGATCTTGCAGTTTGTGAGATTGAGCCCCGCATCGGGCTCTGCATTGACAGTGCTGAGCCTGCTTAGGATTTTCTCCTCTCTGTTTGCCCCCCTCCCTCCAAAAAAAACTTTATTAAAAAAATGTTTTTTTAATGTTTTTATTTTTGAGAGAGAATGCGAGCCGGGGGAAGGGCAGAGAGAGACGGAGATACAGAATCAGAAGCAGACTCCAGGTTCTGAGCTTTCAGCACAGAGCCCGACGTGGGGCTCGAACCAATAAGCTGTGAGATGACCTGAGCCAAAGTCGGATGCCCAACTGACTGAGCCACCCAGGAGCCACCCAAAAAAACTTTAAAAAAGAAATCACAGTGTCAAAAAGTTCCCCAGCATTGACAGGGAAGTTATCAGAGCCTCAAATAGCGTTTTAGTTAGCTTTTCTAGTTCCTTATACTTTTTATTCAAATGCTTTGTACTCCTCTCCCCCCAAGGCTTAGGTGTTCTGTGGAGGAGTTGTGAATAGTATTAGAGTGGTACAGTTTTCTTGTGTATCTTGAACTTGCTTCTAAGACTGACTTGAGTAAGGGGCTCTTATAGTTGGAAGAGATTAAAAAGAGAATGAGAACATTCTTGTACTGTCTTTCCCATCCAATTCTATTATTTTTTCCCTGTGAATAGTAAGTATTCCCAGCTCTAGTTGATTCCTGTTATTCGTGGCAATAATATTTTGTGATATTGTTATGACACTGAATTAGCAAATACTAAATGGTTGTTCCTGGGGAAATACAGGGTTAGATTCTTGTGAGCCTTGGATGACAGTTGCATAAGACCAGCTGAAACATAATCTTATGTGTGCTTCTGTATAAAAATACCAGGGGCACCTGGGTGGGTCAGTCACTTAAGCACCTGACTTTGGCTCAGGTCATGATCTCACAGCTTGTGAGCTTGAGCCCCGCATTGGGCTCTGTGCTGACAGCTCAGAGCCTGGAGCCTGCTTCAGATTTTCTGTCTCCCTCTCTCTCTGCCCCTCACCCACTCGCACTGTGTCTTTCCCTCTCTCTCAAAGATAAATATTTAAAAAAATTTTAAAAATACTTTTAAAAAATCCAGCAATGAGATTTTTTAAAGGTTAACCGTCCAAGCAGTTTTTATTCATTGATACTCATAAATACATACAGCTTCATTAGAGATTTCAGTTTTCCTCTTCAGTTTGAATGTGGATTATTAGGAGAGCCTTTTGCATGTCATGGTACAGTAAACAGAGATCACCCCTGCACTGCTACTTACGTTTACCTGTTAGAAGTAAAAATTAGTTGAGATGATTATATGTATTTTCTCTCTTCCTTTGAATGTCCACCAGTGTCACAAGAGTGACAGACCTGAAATTATAATCACCAAACAAACCCAAGGTAATTGTTGTCCACTTCCATCGGCAAATACAGCATAGAGGACATTGTCTGTGAATTGAGATCTTATTAAAGAAGAGATGGTGGAGGCTCATTTCCTTTACTAAGCATTGAGACATTTAAGTAAATCATATTCTTAGTGGAACATTTAGGAAGTTGTTAAAAACATTTACAAAGAGTTTTGTAATATGGAAAACTCTTAAATTGTAATTATTAATGTGAAAAAAGAATAAAAATGTACATAATCCACAATTGTACACATGATTAATGGCAAATGGTGGTATATTTATTTTCTACTTTATTTTCCCCTCTTTTGTTTTAAGTGTTTATTTATTTTTGAGGGGGGGGGGAAGGGCAGAGAGAGAGGGAGGCAGGAGATCCAAAGTGGGCTTTGTGCTGACAGCAGAGAGCTTGATGTGGGGTTCAAACCCACAAACTGTGAGATCATGACCTGAGCTGACATCAGATGCTTAACTGACTAAGCCATCCAGATGCCCCTATTTTCTCCTCTTTTAACAGATAATCTGTTATTACCATGTGTTGTTTTCACAGTGGACCAAGGCTTAAAAATATGCAAATTATGTAATAGACAATACAGATTTGACTCAGCATATATAATGGGATCATCAGTGTCCATAATAATGTGATATTGAGATGGAACAGGATCTTCAAGTTACTTCTAATAGTCGTTAGAGAGGGATTAATTTGTTCATTTAGGTTTTTTATGAGCTCTGAAAGATGCAGACTTCTAAAAACCTCGTGTTCATCATCAGCAGTAATAAAGAGATTTTCTTAACCATATAGCAGTAAGAAAAGAAAATTAGCAATAATTACCTAATATTAATTAATATGTATTCTGTTTATCTAATGTGACAGACAAATTCTATTTACCTAATTTTATTTACCCAGGTTACCTAATTGAACTATATATAAATTCAATAAATTATTTTGTATAACTTTTTTTGCACTATATTTTTAAAATTCTGGTATACTTGACATATAACATTATATTAGTTTCATGTGTACAACGTAATTCAGTATTTGCATATATTGAAAAATGATCACCACAAATTTAGTAATAGCCATCACCTCACATAGATACAAATTTTTTTTTCTTGTGATGAGAACTTTTAAGATCTGTCTTAGCAGCTTTCAAATATGCAATACAGTATTATTAATGAGTGTCCATTAACAAGTGTCCGTTACATCCCCATGACGTATTTATTTTATAACTAGAAGTGGTGTACCTTTTGATCCCCTTCACCCATGTCTCCCACCTTCATCCCCTGCCTCTGGCCACCACCAGTCTGTTAATCTGTTTTCTTAAATGTATGAACTTGGCCTTTGTTTGTTTGTTTTGTTTTTAGATTCCACATGTAAGTTTCACCTATACAGTATTTGTCTTTTTCTGACTTATTTTACTTAGCATAGTTTCCTCAAGGTCCATCCATGTTGTTGAAACTGGCAGTTCTTTTTTATGTTGAAACTCCATTCTTTTTTATGGCCAAATATTGTGTTGCATACACACACACACACACACAGATTTTCTTTATCCTTTCATTTGTTGATGGACACTTAGGTTGTAAACATGGGGTGCATATATCTTATTAAATTAGTAGTTTTATTTTCTGTGGATAATTACCCAGAAGTAGAATTCCTTGATCCTGGGGTAGTTCTATTTTTAATGTTTTGAGGAACCTTTATCCTGTTTTCCGTAGTAGCTGTACCAATTTACATTCCCACCAGCAATGTACAAGGTATCCCTTTTCTCCACATCCTCACTGACACTTGTTTAACATTTTCTTTTTTTAAATCAGGGTTCCATCAAGGTTAGTTACATTAAAAATTTTTTTTTTAATGGGGCGCCTGGGTGGCTCAGTCGGTTAAGCGTCCGACTTCAGCTCACGTCACGATCTCGCGGTCCGTGAGTTCAAGCCCCGCGTCGGGCTCTGGGCTGATGGCTCAGAGCCTGGAGCCTGCTTCCGATTCTGTGTCTCCCTCTCTCTCTGCCCCTCCCCCGTTCATGCTGTGTCTCTCTCTGTCTCAAAAATCAATAAATGTTAAAAAAAAAAATTTTTTTTTTTTAACGTTTATTGATTTTTGAAAGAGAGAGCGTGTGTGTGAGTGGGGAAGGGACAGAGAGGGAGGGAGGCACAGAATCCAAAACAGGCTCCAGGCTCTGAGCCGTCAGCAGAGAGCCTGATATGGGGCTCGAACCCATGAACCTCGAGATCATGACCTGAGCTGAAGTCAGGTGCTTAACTGACTGAACCACCTAGGTGCCCCAAGGTTAGTTTATCTAAACAGATAAACAGTCACATAATCTGGAATAAGTCTTCCTTTTCTCTTCCAGTATTGTGTAAGCACATGTGAAAGGACAGTTTTTTGGACAGTCATATTTTCCATTTAAAATTAATTTTGGTTAAAAGTATTAAAAATGGTATTCCAAATAAAATAGTTGTTAGACTTGTGCCTTATTTGTCTGTATGTTTGAAATAATGTACTAGTGAAACTGTCAGTTCTCCAGAAATAACTGTATTGAACTGAATTCTCCATTTGGAGAGACCTATCACATAGATGTCAAGCATGTAAGCATGTTTTTCAGCCTTATAGAGCTTCCAGCTAAAAACTATCCAAGTTTTTGGTTGAAAATTTAATCCCAAATAGAATATGCAATTAAACTTGTATTTTTGTCATTTATAAATGGATACTATCTACTCATTAAAGGAGATCAAATAGGACCCTTACTGCTTTAGAATGATAATGCATATACTATATACTGAAATGGAAAAATATGTTCTTGTAGATGGAGAGAGGGTACAAGTGAGCAAGGGACAGAGAGAGAGAGAATCCCAGGAGGGACAGAGGAGAGAGAGGGAGGAAGGGAGAGAGAGAGAAGCGGGGCTTATTTGGAGTGGGCCTTGTGTTTTACCTGAAGCGGGGCTTGAGCTCACCGGATCTGGGGCTCATGCTCACCTGAAGCAGGGCACAGGCTCACCCGAAGTGGGGCTCGAGCTCCCCTGATGTGGGACTCAAACTCACAAACCATGAGATCATGACCTGAGGTGAAGTCAGATATTTAACAACTGAGCCACCCAGGTACCCTGGAAAAATATATTCTTAAAAACAAAACTGAATTCTGGCTTCTGTTTTTTAAGTTGAGTGAGACGGTGAAATTTTACAGTGTTTTACATTGAGTTTTTAACATATACCGGAACATTAAATACTACCTATGAAACAAATCTCATTTATTTTGGGCGGTAACACATATAATAGATGGTTCCAATAGAATTTGAACACCTACAATTCAAAAGGTTTTGAGTAAGTTTCTTCTCCTCCTTACATTAAGTCATCTAATTCCCTTCCCCAGAAGCCATCACTGATAGTGTTTCTGGCATATCTTTTAAAAAAAAATTTTTTTTTTTTAATGTTTATTTATTTTTGAGACAGAGACAGAGCATGAATGGGGGAGGGCAGAGAAAGAGGGAGACACAGAATCGGAAGCAGGCTCCAGGCTCTGAGCCATCAGCCCAGAGCCCGATGCAGGGCTCTAACTCACGGACCGCGAGATCGTGACCTGAGCTGAAGTCGGATGCTTAACCGACTGAGCCACCCAGGCGCCTCTGGCATATCTTTTTATAAGTGATACAAGCATAAACAAATTTGAGAGTGTTTATAGCATACCACTGGCCTGCTTTGTTTGTTTGTTTCATTCCAACCAAGATAGTTTTATTTATTTGTTCTTTTTAGATTCTGTGGAATTTCCCATTTCTTTCTAAGGTGTATATTCATCAAGTTGAAAGCATAACTTTATCATTTTCATAAATAAATTTGGAAAGCTTAGGAATTGGTCAGGTTTTATTGGTTATGTTTCTTGTGAATAATTTGTAATAATATCTTAAATTAATAATGTACTTCATAGTTTGTAATAAGTTCTTCTGTGCTAGTTATTTGAATTTAATTCTGTATGGCAGTGGCAAGTTTTCAAATTAAGGTCAGAACTACTTTCATAATACTAAGATATTATTAGGCCTTTTTACTATGTTGACATTTGTATGTATGGTGTGAAAGCAGTAATGGATAAAACTCTTGGCTCCTTAGCATGGTTCAAGGCAGTGGTATCAAATTTCTACTAATAGTCATTTTATGTTTACTACCACCTTACACTGGTAGTTGGAAAGAAAAAAAAAAGTCAATTTCACCTGAGAATGTTATTGGTAAAACATTAAAAATAATTTAATTAAATATCAACCCTTGAGAATATATACATATATATATATATATATATATATATATATATATATATATATATATTTTAATGTTTATTTCTGGGAGAGAGAGACAGAGAGGGAGGGAGACAGAGAATCCCAAGCAGGTTCCACACTGTCAGTGCAGAGCCCGACTTGGGGCTCGAACTCACTAATTGTTAGATCATGACCGGAGCCGAAATCAAGAGTTGGATACTTACCTGACTGAGCCACCCAGGCGCCACTTTGGTTTTGCGTTTTTAATTTATTTTATTTAATTAATTTTTTAAATGTTTGCTTATTTTTGAGAGAGCACCAATGGGGGAGGGGCAGAGAGAGTGGGAGACACAGAATTTGAAGCAGGCTCCAGGCTCTGAGCTGTCAGCACAGAGTGCGTTGCAGTGCTCAAACCCACAAACCGCAAGATCATGACCTGAGCTGAAGTCTGATGCTTAACCAACTGGGTCACCCAGGTGCCTCTAATTTATTTTATTTTAAAATTTACTTATTTATTTTGAGAAAGAGAAAGCATGTATGCCCAGGGGAGGGGCAGAAAGAGAGGGGGAGAGAGAATCCCAAGCAGGGTCCGCATGGCCAGCATGGAGGCTGATGTGGGGCTCAAACTCACAAACCCGTGAGATCGTGACCTGAGCTGAAATCAAGAGTCAGATGCTTAACCGACTGAACCACCCAAGTGCCCCAATTTGTTTTTATTATTATTATAATTATTTTTATTTTTTATTTATCCAAAGTGGGCTCCACACTGACAGCAGAGAGCCTGATGTGGGGCTCCAACTCACAAGCTGTGAGATCATGACCTGAGCCTAAGCTGGATGCTTAACCAACTGAGCCACCCAGGCCTCCTTCCCCCTCAAGTTATTTTAATTCCAGTATAGTTAACACACAGTGTTATATTCCTTTCAGATGTACAGTGTAGTGATTCACCTATTCCATACATCATCCAGTGTGCATTATGACAAGTGTACTCCTTAATCCCCATTACCTGTATCACCCATCCTCCCACCCACCTTGAATATATGTTTTTTTAAATAGAGCGTTCTGTGGATTGAATCATGTCTCTGTAAAATTTATATGTTGAGGCCCTAACCCCCAATGTGATGGGATTTGGAAATCTGGCCTTTGGGAGATAATTAGGTTTAAATGAGGGAATGAAGGTAGGGGCTTCCTGATGGGTCCCTATAAGAAGAGACACCAGAGTACTTGCTGTCTCTTTCTGCCATGTGAGGACATAGCAAGAAGGTGGCTGTCTGCAAACCAAGAGCCTGACTGTGCTGGCACCCTGATCTCAGATTTTCAGCTTCCAGAACTGTGAGAAAATAAATTTTTGTTTCAGCCTCTCAGTCGGTACTAGTTTGTTATGGCAAGCCAAGGAGAGTAATGGATAGTGTGTGGTGAAATGGGAAGTGTGGATAAAGCACTTTTGCTATTTACAGAAGTACAATAGTTCCCTTAGGAAATTATTTAATATTCATATTAATATTAATATTCACTTTTTACAGAACCTGGTGTTTTACTTGAAAGAATGACAGACTGTTTAATAGAAGCAGAGCATGGATAGTGAGGGAGGAGACCAAGTTAACAATATCAGGAATGAAAGAGGAGCTATCACTACAGATCTTACAGACATTAAAACAATAATAAGAATACCATGAACAACTCTATGCCCAAAATGTGACAGCTTGAGTGAAACTGCTCAATTCCTTCAAAGAACAAACTACCAAAACTCACTCAGAAGGAATAGATAACTGGAATAGTCTTCATCTTTTTTTTTTTTTTTTTTTTAAGTAGGCTTCGTGACCAATATGGGGACCTACACGGGGCATGAACTCATGTCCCTGAGATCAAGACCTCAACTGAGATCAGATTTGGATGCTTAACCAACTGAGCCACCCAGGTGCCCTAGAATAGTCTTCTTTTAAAGAAACTGAATTCATAGTTTAAAACCTTCCAGTGGAGGAAACTTGAAGTCCATCCAGATGGTTTCGCAGGTGAATTCTACCAAACATGTAAGAGGAAAAGATACCAAATCTGCACAGTGTCTCCCAGGAAATGTTAGAAGGAATACTTCCCAATTCATTATATGAGGCTTGATAATAAAACCAGATAAAGATGTTACAAGAAAAGAAAACTATGTTAATATTCTTCATGAGCGTAGATGAAAAAGTCACGACAAGATGTGAGTTAAATTCCACCAATATATTAAAAGGATGATACATCATGACCAGTGGGATTTATCTTGGGAATGCAAGTGTGTTCCACATTTAAAAGTTGTTGAGGCTTATTTACTGTATTAAGACTAAGAAAAGCCATATGATCATCTGTGTACATTGAGAAGAAGCATTTGACAAAATTTTTCATACTTGATAAAAATTCTTACAAACTAGAAATTCTAGGAATTGAGTTTTTCTTTTATGTGATGAAGGGCATCTACAAAAGTATGTAGCTAATGCCATAATGCTTACTAGTGAAGACAATGTTTTCTCCTTTAAGATGGAGAAGTGTGATAAGGCAAAAAAAGAAAGTTTTTAGAACAGAAAGGAAGAAATAAATTGCCCGTATTTGCAGATGATATGATTGTCTATGTAGAATACTCCAAGGAATCTACAAGAGAGATTCTAGGACCAACATGTGAATTTAGCAAGGTTGCAGGATATACGGACAATGTATAAGAATTAATTGTATTTGTTTATACTAGCAATGAACAACCAGGAATGGAAGTAAGTAAAAAACAGTACCACTTAAGTGGCACCAAAAATAGGTGCAAATCTGACAAAGTGTATACAGGATCTGTGTGTCTAGAACTACGAAACACTGATGCAGCAAATCAAAGAAGGCCTAAATATTTGTAGAGAATTACTGTTTGTGGTTTGAAGACTCAGTATTGTTAAAATGTAATTTCTCCTCAGCCTGGTGCACCCAGATCAAAATCAGTAACACTTTTTTTTGTAGATAATGATAAACTGCTTTTAAAAATTATAAAATGGCAGAAGAACACAGATTGCTAGACCATTTGATAAAGAACAACATAGTTGGAGGATTTGATCTGAAATGTAGCTGATTTCAAGACCTGTGAAGTTACAGTGATCAGGGTATTGAGGTAGACCCATAGAAAAAATGCAGTCAGTTGATTTCGATAAAGGTGTAAAGGCAATTCAGTAAAGATAGCCTTTTTCCACATAATGGAGTCAGAACAATTGGACAGCATATGAGAAAAAAGAATTTTAAACTATCTCTTATACCTAATGTGGCAATGAACTCAAATAGATCAGAGATCTAAATGTAAAATGTAAAATAATACAATTGGCAGAAGAGAACAAAGGAGAGAAACCTTTGTAACCTTGGCTTAGATGAAATTTCTTACATATGACCAAAAGCATAACATAAATTGATAAATTGGATGTTGTTAAAATTAATGACACCACAAATTAATCTTTGTGGTGTGATTCTTGATTTCGACTCAGGTCATGATCTCATGGTTCATGAGTTCGAGCCCCTCACTGCTAGTGCAGAGCCTGTTTGGGATATTCTCTTTCTCTCTCTCTCTCTCTCTCTCTCTCTCTCTCTGTCTCTGTCTCTCTCTCCCCCCCCCCCCCCCCAATAAACTTAAAAAAAGATAAAAACTTCCATTTTTTGAAAGATACTCTGAAGAGAGTGAAAAGAAGTGGCAGACTGAGAGAAGATATTTGCAGATCACATATCTGACAAAGATTTTATATGTAGAGTACAGAAATAATTCTGAAACTCTATAATAAGAAAAAAAACCGAATTAAAGAATGAGCAAAAGATTTTAACCCGAAACTTCACTGGACATGATGTATGGGTAGCAAGTAAGGGCTTGAAAGATTCTCTGCATCATTAGTCATTAGGGAAATGCAAATTACAGCCACAGTGAGATGTGACTGTACGCTTGTTAGGGTGACTAAGAAAATAAACAATCCTTCTCTCTCTAGCTGACAATATTAAGTATTAGTGAGGATGTAGAGCAACTGGAACACATACATTCCCACATACAATACATTGCTGTGGGAATGCAAAATGGTACAGCCACTTTGGTAAATCTTTTGAAAGCTTCCCATAAAGTTAAACAAAAACTTCCATGACCCTGTAGTTTTGTTTTTAATTAAAAAAAACTTTTTTAATGTTTATTTTTGAGAGAGAGCACTAGTGAGGGAGGGGCAGAAAGAGAGAGGGGAACAGAGGATCTGAAGTGGGCTCTGTGCTTACAGCAAACAGAGCCTGATATGGGGCTCAAACTCATGAAACCACGAGATCATGACCTGAGCTGAAGGAGGACGCTAAACCAACTGAGCCACCCAGGCGCCCTCCACCATTGTAGTTTCAATCCTAGGTATTTACTCAGGAAAAATGAAGACTTAACAGTTCACACAAAAACTACATGTGAATGTCAGTAGCAATTTTGTTCAAATTGTTAAGTGCTACAGGCATTCTCCTGAATTGGAGAATGGATAAACAAAATGTGGTATATCCATAGAATTCAATAATAAAAAAGGAATTATTGGTGGGGGGCACCTGGGTGACTTAGTCGGTTAAGCATCTGACTCTTGATTTCAGCTCAGGTCACGATCTCATGGTTTATGGGATTGAGCTCTGTACTGATGGTGTGGAGTCTGTTTGGGATTCTCTCTCCCACTCTCTGCCTCTCCCCTGCTTTCTCTCTCTCTCTCTCTCTCTCTCTCTCTCTCTTTCAGTAAATAAATAAAACTTAAAAAAAATGGAATTATTGGTACTTGCTACAACATTGGTGAATATCAAAAGTGTTAAGCTACGTGAAAAATGCCAGACTCAAAAGGGTACACAGTGTGTGATTTTATTTATATGACATTCAACAAAAGAGAAAAATTACAGTAATGGGAAACATCAGTTGTTGCCAGGGATTAGGGGTAGTGATAGGAGATTGATAACAGAGGGTTCTGCATCTTGGTTGTGGTTGTTTGATGATTCACGCTTTAAAAAGCGCTACTGCTCACGGAGTGCCTGGATGGCTCTGTTGGTTAAGCGCCTGATTATTGATTCTGGCTCAGGTCATGATCTCGTGGTTTTTCTCATTGAACCTTTCGTCGGGCTCTGTGCTGACAGTGTGGAGCCTGCTTGGGATTCACTCTCTCCTCTATCTCTTTCTCTTCCCTGCTCTCTCTCCCTCAAAATAAACAAACATTAAAAAAAAATCTCTGCTGCTTGGTTTATATCCCATACAGTTAAATCAGAATGAAGATGAGAGCCTTAAAGCCTGGCTTTGGGAACTGCTGGTTTTGGCTCATACTTGAATCTTTGAATTCCTTATTCCTAGTTTAGGAGACTACTTTATCTAGAAAATGTTGCATCATTTTTACTTTTGCAAAGATGAATTCAGTAATCCAGTGAGACTTCGTTTGTTCAGTTTTTATTGGCTTAAATAGTTGGTAAGTTAATACATAATCCAGTTTAAAAAACACATAAAAATGGAAAAGCTCTCTTGTTTTGTATGCTAATGACAAGGGGAAAAACCACACTGAGTTTATCTCCATGAAACAATTGATAGTACAGATTTCTTTATCCCAGAATCACACTTGTGGAATATTGAATTATTTTCTAATTAAGTCGACAGCCAGAATTATGTTCATGTGTGGATTATATGTAAAAGCTCTTGAAATGGCACAGAAAACAATCTAAAAGCCCAAGTATAGTATTAAGTAACATGTTAAATTGGTCAAGTTCAGTATCCACAAAAAGTTTCAGTAACTTCACAGCTAAGTATGCAGTGCAAGCTCCTTACCCCAGGTTATGAAGAGTTCTGCAGTTGAAACTGTGGCTGAAAGCTATAAAAGTTGGAAAACTCCTACACTGAGAGTTAAATAAAATTGATTTTTAGGGGTGCCTGGGTGGCTCTGTTGGTTGAATGTCTGACTTCAGCTCAGGTCATGATCTCATGGTTTGGGAGTTCGAGCCCCGGATTGGGCTTGCTGTTGTCAGTACGAACCTCTGGCTCCCTCTCTCTCTGCTCCTCCCCACTAATATATTCTCTCTCTCTCAAAAATAAACATTTCAAAAAATTTGCTTTTTAATGTCCAATTTAGTTATCAACAAATTTATGGTAGTCTTAAAATGCTCTTTTTTTTTTCTTTCCTTTTTTTTTTTTCCCCCAGAGAGCGAACAAGTGAGCAGGGGAGAGGGGCAGAGGGGGAGAGATAGAATCTTTATTTTTTTAATTATTTTTTTATTTTTTAAGTTTATTTTGAGAGAAAGCGCAAACTGGGGAGGGGCAGAGAGAGAGACTCCAAAGCCGGCTGTCCCTGTGAGTGCAGAGCCTGATGCAGGGCTTGAAACTCCTAAACTGTGAGATCATGACCTGAGGGGAAGTCTGACACTTAACCGACTGAGCCACCCAGGCCCCTGATAGAGAGAGAGAGAGAAAGAGAGAGAGGGGGGGAAGGGGGGGAAGAATACCCGAATGGGGGAGGGGCAGAGAGAGAGGGAGGCTGAGAATCTGAAACAGGCTCCAAGCTGACAGTGCAGATCTCAGTGTGGGACTCAAACCCACAAACCACAAGATTGTGACCTGAGCTGAAGTCAGATGCTTTATGGATTGGGCCACCCAGGTGCCCCTCATGTTAACATTTTTAATCAATTTTTATTGAGATTATATGTTCAGTGCATTTGGAAGAAAAATACCAAATGGGGCGCCTGACTGGCTCAGTTGGTTAAGCATCCAACTTTGCCTCAGGTCATAATCTCACAGTTTGTGAGTTTGAGCCCTGTGTTGGGCTCTGTGCTGACAGCTCGGAGCCTGGAGCTTGCTTCAGATTCTGTGTCTCCCTCTCTTCTATGCCCCATCCCCACTCATGCTCTGTCTCTCTCTCTGTCTTAAAAAGTAAATTTAAAAAAATTAAAAAAAAAAATACCTAATGGTCCCATGTACTTTGTCTAGTTTCTCCCAGGGGTAACAGCTTGGAAATGATAGCACAATATCACAAGATGAGATTAATACTGATTTTAATCTATAGATTTTACACAGATTTCTTGAGTTTTACTGGTGCTCGTGTGAGTAATTTTCTGTAATTTCATTATATGTATATATTTGTGTATTTACCACCACAGTCAAGATCCTTAACAGTTCATCACCACAGTAGTTCCCCTTTTATAATCACACCCCTTCCCTATCCCTAACTCCTGTTCTCCATTTTTGTTATTTTGTTATTTCAAGAATGTCACATAAATGACAGTGTACAATCAGATATAACCTTTTGGATAGGTTCGTGTATCTGCTACCACAGTCAAGATACAGAATCATGTGAACTTTTAAAAACTACTTATATAAACAGCTGTCTTGTTTATTCTTTAAAAAACTGAATGGTCTCATTATAATTTCTCCTCTAATTTGTTGGGGATTCACATTTATTAAAGATTGGGCAGTGAAGAAAAAGGGATCATGATGATGCTTTTGTTACTGGCCTTGTTTACCATTCATGTAGGTCCCCTCAAAGTTCTGGGACTTTGTAGGTATCAGATCTCATTTAGGGTAGACTGTTCATCCCAGGACATATTTACTGGTTTGGCTATCGATAGTCTTAAAATTTTTTTTTAAGTTTATTTATTTATTTTGAGAGAGCATGAGTGGGGTAGAGAAAGAGGAATTCTAAGCATGCTTACATGGTCAGCACAAAGCCTGACATAGGGCTCAAAATCACAAAACTGCGAGATCATGTCCTGAGTTGAAATCAAGAGTCAGACGCTTAACTAGCTGAGCCACCCAGGTGCCCCTGGAGATCAATAATCTTAAAATAGAGGTTTCCAGGCTAAGGTTCTGACAGTGGAATCCAGGTTTGTGTTAATCATGTGGGGATCTTAAAACCTTTTATTATTTTTAGAAGTTCCATACTTATTGTACTTGCTATCCTAGCTCTTTAATGCATAGATAATTTGCTCTTGGTTAGAATTATTTCATCTCAGTTTGGGAAAACAAGTTTTTTTTTGTGATCAGAAGCTCTGATTACTGGTTGACATGGTAAGAATTACTTGATTTGATAATTGGACCAAATTCTGCCATAGCTACTGTAGTCAGGCACAATACCTACTTACAGACTGTCAGTCTTTTGATAGCAGTGTGTGTGTGTGTGTGTGTGTGTGTGTGTGTGTGTGTGTGTGTGTCTTTTGAGCCTGTCAGGTAGTTAGTGCTCACTGATAAATTCTTGAAATGAATTGAATTTCTCATTATGCTTCCCTTTGCCATGGGGATTTTTCAGCTGTTTCAGCAATTTCTAAATGTGTGTGTATTCATGGCTGGGAACTGCCTCAGTACATTTGGTAGTGCCTGCTCATTACCCGATATTAATTTTCCTATCTAATTTCCAACTTAAGTCTTACCCTTACTAATGAATACCTTCCTGTTCTTTCTCTTCATTGTACTATTCGTTTCATAATTTTTGAGGCTTTGTTAGCATTCATGTACAGTTTTTGTTACTTTATTTGGAGGCTTAGGTTCAATAAAATGAGTTCTTGTTTAGCACAGTTCTACAATGTGAAATTTGTAATGACTGTTATTGAAGGAAAGCACTTATGGTTTTTTTCTATTCACTTTTCTATCTTCAGGTATGATTTTGGTATAATTGCCACATGATGAAGCTTACAAAACCTGTTACTTTGTGTCAGTTGCGACAAGAACCATAATTATAATGCTGGTACAGACTTGTGTGCACAAACAGTGGAGAACTAAGTCTGGATATTCCACTTTGTTCAACAGACTAGTCACTGTGTTGGCTAACAGAATAGTAGATTTCATTTAAAATAGTATCTTTGAGCAAAAAGAATCTTGGAAGTTATGTACATTAACTTCCTTGTCCAGGTTGAGAAAACATAGGCAGAGAAGTTGAGTGGTTTGCTTATTTTTGGGGAGTAGTTGAAAGCTTGAAGGCTAAGAATATGCTGCAAACTCTTGTGAACTCAGGAGTCTTTGTATTTGCCAAAAATAGAGATGGGTCCAACCACCACAAGGTCTGAAATCTGTTCTCTGAACTTAGAAGTGATACTCAGTAAATCAGAATGATATGCTATATGTGGTGCAGGGTATAATATAAAGTAGGCACTTGATGAAATTTTGCTTATTGCTTGAAACATTGAAGGCTTGTGTGTACAATAAAGACATGATGAGTTCATTGTTTCATGTGGATTTTTTTTTCCTTAGCCATTTGGTTTTCTTGTTAGTATGTAGTGTTTAATAATCATACCCAAATTACTTGTCCTCTCTGTACCTTAGTTTATCTTTCTTGTCCCACCTTCCCTCCACACTAGATAGATGAACATGCTTTGGGGACAAACCTGAGTGTAGTTTAAGTTGTTCTGTTAATGTAGCTTAAGTGAATAATAGAGTAAGTAGAAATCACAGTAATTATGAAGGATAAAGCTCTTATTTTCATTTTCTCCACTTGGTGATATATAGTTCCTTGAAGTGTAGCCCCTAAAAATGTTTGTTTGTTTGTTTATTTGTATTTAAAAATTTATTTTAGGTAGGTTCCATGCCTAGATTGGGGCTTGAACTCATGATCTTGAGATCAAGAGTTGAAGGCTCTACTGACTGAGCCAACCAGACACCCTTAAAGATGTTCATTTGATTTTTATTTATTTTTGAGCTTTTTAAAACAATTTATTATTTTTTTTAGAGAGAGCACGAGCAGGGGAGAGGGGCAGAGGGAGCGAGAGAGAGAATCCTAAGCAGGCTCCCTGCTCAGCACGGAGCCCCAATGTGGGACTCCATCTGATGAACCTGATGTCAAGACCTGAGTCGAAATCAAGAGAATATTTTTTCTGTTCAGATGTTAGTGTTGCTTGTATGAATATGTAAATACACAATGCTGAGAAATATGTTTTTGTGGTAGTTGTTTTGATCCTGAAATTAGATATACATGCTTTCAACATTCATACGAAATAGGATAGTTTATTGCTCTTTTTACACTATTCCTAGGAAATTTGAAAGGACAAAAAAGATTAAAAATTAGAAAAAAAATTTTTTTTTTACGATTTTTTTTTTTTTTTTAAATTTTTTTTTTTTTTCCAACGTTTATTTATTTTTGGGACAGAGAGAGACAGAGCATGAACGGGGGAGGGGCAGAGAGAGAGGGAGACACAGAACCGGAAACAGGCTCCAGGCTCTGAGCCATCAGCCCAGAGCCTGACGCGGGGCTCGAACTCAGGGACCGCGAGATCGTGACCTGGCTGAAGTCGGACGCTCAACCGACTGCGCCACCCAGGCGCCCCTTTACGATTTTTTTTAATGTTTATTTATTTATTTTGAGAAAGAGTGAGAGCCTACAAGTCAGGGAGGGGCAGAGAGAGAGGGAGAGTGAATCCCAAGCAGACTCCATGCTGTCAGCACAGAGTCTGATGTGGGGCTCGATTTCATGAACTTTAGGATCATGACCTGAGCCGAAATCAAGTGTCAGTCACTCAACTAACTGAGCCATCCAGATGCCCCCCAGATTTAAAAATTTTTTTAGTTATTCTTGTATAAATAGGGTCTTATCATAAGCTTAATATTTTTATTTATTTTTAAAAAATGTTTATTTTGGGGGGCACCTGGGTGAGTCACTTAAGTGTCTGACTTTGGCTCAGGTTATGATCTCGTGGCTCCTGAGTTCAAGCCCCGAGTCAGGTGCTCTGCTGACAGCTCAGAGCCTAGAGCCTCCTTCTGACTCTGTGTCTACTTCTCTCTCTGCCCCTCCCCTGCTTGCATTCTGTCTCTCTTCCTTTCTCAAAAATACATAAACATTAAATTTTTTTTTAATGTTTTTATTTATTTTTGAGACAGAGAGCATGAGCTGGGGAGGAGCAGAGAGAGGGGGAGACACAGAATCCGAAGCCAGGCTCTGAGCTGTCAGCACAGATCCCGACGTGGGGCTTAAACTCACAGACTGTGAGATCATGACCTGAGGCGAAGTCGGATGCTCAACCGACTGAACCACCTAGGCGCCCCCATAAACATTAAACAAAAAAATTTTTTTTTCTAATGGAAAAGAGTGTGAGCAGGGGAGGGGCTGAAAGGGAGGCAGACAGAGAATCTGAAGCTGGCTCTGTGCTGACAGCAGAGAGCTCAACATGGGGTTCGAACCCACGAACTGTGAGATCATGACCTGAGATGAAGTCGGATGCTTAGCCACTTGAGCCACCCTAGTGCCCTGAAAACTTCATATATATACACACACACACACACACACACACACACACACACACACACATATTTTTTAAAATTAATTATTATATTTTTTTTTGAGAGAGAACACAAGTTGGGGAGGGGCAGAGAGAGAGGCAGAGAATCTGCACTGTCAGCACAGAGACTGATGTGGGGCTCAAACCCACAAACTGTGAGGTCATGACCTGAGCCAAAGTCAGACTCTGAACTGACTGAGCTGCCCAGACGCCTCCCGAAAACTTCATTTTAACAATGTGAACAGTTCTCAGTGGTTCTACCCTACCCCCTACCTCACACATGCACAATACCCAGCACACACACCCCACGCTGTTATAAACTGTGGTTTTTTCCTTCCGTCAGCCTGAATTTTATAATAAATGCTTATTAGCACTTATTCTGTGAATTGACCTTTTTAAAATATATAACTGGTCTCTGCCATTAAATCCAATAGTTCATTTTGTAAATAGGTTGACTAAAAGCTAGAAATGATACTTATTTGAAAAAGGAAGAGAAGTGTAAAAAGTAACTCATTTAAAAATATTTTCAAGCAGTGCTTAGTGCTGATGTTTGTAGTGAAAGTACTTTTTCCCTACCCTAGTGTCCTAGAACGAAAACTTCACCATGGCTACAGAAATTGGTTCTCCTCCTCGTTTTTTCCATATGCCAAGGTTCCAACACCAAGCACCTCGACAACTCTTTTATAAGCGACCTGATTTTGCACAGCAGCAAGCAATGCAACAGCTTACTTTTGATGGAAAACGGATGAGAAAAGCAGTAAACCGAAAAACCATAGACTATAATCCATCTGTAATTAAGTATTTGGAGGTAAGTTAATGTGCTTCTGATGATCAAACTTTGTCTTTTTTTTAAAAGAGAAAGTTTTTAAAATACAGGGTTATAAGCATAGCTGTGTCCTTGGATTAATGGGATGGAGTGCAGTTCCAGAGTGCAGCTGGTCACCAGTACATTGACTCTTTGCATGTGTGAGTCTTCTCAAAAATTGTGAAATTTAAACTCTAATTTAGAAATAGGCCTTGTTCTAAAGTTCATAGCAAATCTTAGAAAGTGGTACTTTAATCCCTAGGCCAGCCTTAAGACACTTGTTAAACCCACGTACATATGAAATGTTGACACTACCAATATGAGGATATTCCTGTGAGAACACACATTCAGAATAGCGGTTCTGCGTGTCTGAGGCTCTGGCACAAGGCACAGGGACTCTTCAGGCCCTGCTGGTGGGTGGCACTCACAGACAGGATAGGGGTCTGCAGAAACCTCTGTCTGATCTTTCTCCCTTTGAGTTCTTTATTTACTTGTCTTCACCAAGGAATTAGCCTCTGTGACTCGCTTTTGATTACTAACCCTATTACTTTGATCAGGTTTTGGTCTTCTCTGGCCTCCAATGAAGAAAATGTTTGCTTTTTCTTACCTGAGACCTGTTAAAGACCTGTTGGCATATTGGATATAATTAGTATGTTGCAGACATGAGAAAAAGATTCATTCAGAGGTGAAGACAGATTTAGGTTTTTCCAGGTAATTCAGTTGCAAAACTAGCCTAAGAGAGCTTGAGATGTCTTAAGACAACCAAGGGCAGGATACCAGAAATTGTTTTGTGCTGAGGATTTTGAAGAAACTGAAGACATCTGCCTATCTATCCCTTATTCTTTTTCCTTTTATTAAAGTATGGTGAGAATGGTCAGCAGTATCTTAGATGATTGGTTGGGGATGAGGTGTAGTAAAGAGAGGAGGGAGATTCTAAGCAATGTAAGTAGGGTAAGAGCTCTCTCTCGAGCTCTCTCTCTTTTAATTTTTAATTTTTTTAAATGTCTTTATTTTTGAGAGAAGGGGAGAGA
Source organism: Leopardus geoffroyi (assembly GCF_018350155.1). NCBI lineage: Eukaryota > Metazoa > Chordata > Mammalia > Carnivora > Felidae > Leopardus > Leopardus geoffroyi. The sequence continues at coordinate 111,252,185 of NC_059328.1, forward strand.
CAGAATATGAGTTGGGGGGAGGGGCAGAGGGTGTGTGAGAGAGAGAGAGAGAGAGAGAGAGAGAGAGAGAGAGAGAGAATATGAATCTGAAGCAGGCTCTGAGCTGTCAGCACAGTGCCCAACACGGGGCTCGAACTCACCAACCGTGAGGTCGTTACCTGAGCTAAAGTCAGACACAACTGACTGAGCCACCCAGGTGCCCCTGATTTTTAAAAAATTTTTTTCTGGGGCACCTGGGTTGCTCTGTTAAGCGTCTGACTCTTGGTTTTGGCTCAGGTCATGATTTCACACGTTGTGGGTTTGAGCCCCACATCAGGCTCTGTGCTGGGAGCTCAGGGTCTGCTTGGGATTTCTCTCTCCCTCTCTCTCTGCCCTTTCCCCATTCATGCTCGTTCTTTCACACACACAAAAATAAACAAACATAGAAAAAAAATTTTTTTCTGTGTTTATTTTGAGAGAGAGAAGGAGTGCTGTGGGCACATGAGTGGCAGAAGTGCAGAGAGAGGGGGAGAGAGAAAATCCTAAGCAGGCTCTGTGTTGTCAGTGCAGAGTCCAAGGTGTAGCTTAACCTCACCAACGGAGGTCATGACCTGAGCGGAAATCAAGATTCTGGTGCTTAACCCACTGAACCACTCAGGCACCCCTAGGATAAGATCTCTTTAAGATACCCACTGTTATCTTTGTGTTAGAACCTGTGAAAAGGTTTTAATCCTATTTTCTCCCCATTTGATAGCAGCTTACATTCTGTTAATGCTTACTTTAGTTTGAAACTGAGTATAATGCGCCATATGTTAATTAATTAATTTGTTTATTTCAAACAGAATAGAATATGGCAAAGAGACCAGAGAGACATGCGGGCAGTTCAGCCTGACGCAGGTTATTATAATGATGTGAGTATTAAGATGTGTCACACTAGTTTAATAAAACCTCTTTGCTTGGACATTTGAACCTAAAACTATGTGACCTCAAATGCAACATGGAATTTTCTTTTTACGGATTTATAATTAAAACAAAAGATTCCTAAAGAGATAATATAACATGTATGTACTCCATTGGTTTTTATCTCAATTAAAATTTTTCTTGTACTCTAATGGTGGGTGAACTTTTTATTTGGGGCTTAAAGCCATGTCTAACAAAAGACTGCACTACCTCAAAGTCTGTGGAATACAAAAGCTGATTTTAAATTTGGCTTATTGTGAAACATGTTTTTATTATGTTGACCTTGAGAGGTAATTGGTGAAATCTGGTACTTGATTTTTTTGTTTTTTTATTAATAATGGGCATTTAACTGTCCTGTGTCTCAGTTTTTTTAAATTTAATTAATACTGACTGATTATTATCTATAATAATAGTTTTTTGAAAGTCCTGTATAGTCTTGAATTTGTCTTTACATGTTGAAATAATTACCTTGCTCTGTCCCTGGTTTATGCTCTGTGCATAATCAGGAGCTCTTTAAAACCCAATTTTCTCTTTTTGTAGCTGGTCCCACCTATAGGGATGTTGAACAATCCTATGAATGCAGTAACAACAAAATTTGTTCGAACATCAACAAATAAAGTAAAGTGTCCCGTATTTGTTGTTAGGGTAAGTATTCTTTTGGATGTTTTTTGGAAAAGTTAATCCTGAGTTAATCTGTACATATGCTTAACAGGACAGAGAAAATTAAATTATTTTAAATATATATATCTGGTATGAACATTGGTGTGTTGCTAATAAATCTTTTGAAATACCCAGTCACTTACCTACTATAGCCACATTGAGTAAGATACTGCTTTTGGATTGTTCTTCATGTTACAATTTCCATAGAATTCTCTGCGCAGGCCATAGATCTATATTGCAGCAGGTCTCGGACTTGCTCTTGAATAGGGATGCTTTTGCTGCTGTTTAGAAAGTGCATCTCAGGGTTAATGAAGACTGTTAGGTGTCACTAGTAAGGAAAACACCTGAGAAGAGCTAAAGACCAATAGTCAACCATAAATATTAGCTCCATTAAGGTACATAGTAGGTACTCCATACATTTGCATGAAATTAAAAAATGTATATTTTTAAATAAATAGTGGATTGACATGGTTCAAAACTTGAGAATTTGAAGGGGTTTGGAATAAAAAGTCTTCCCATCTTTGTCTCCCAGGCATTCAGTTAATATTACCATTTGTGATAGTATAATCATTTTCTTTGTGATTTGCTAAGTAAGAATGTACTTGTTGGTTAGCAGTACATCAAGTCCAGAAATGTAAGATAGCTAATAGAGTTGAGTAAATAAGAATTGGGGAAGAAAAAAATGGGACAGAGAAAAGAGAGTTATAGCAAACATTGTGGCAAGTGAGCATAATAAGCAAGTTCTCTGATACTAGGTATGGCAGACAGCAGGCAGAACTCAGGGGCTGGGGGAGATGCTGCAGTCAGTCTTCTGTCTCCTGTTTGCTTCAGAGGCCTAAAGCAGTAGAAAACATCAGTCGAGAAACTTATTTTAATGGCTGTTTTGTTGGTAGAGCCAACCAGTATGTAATATAATTTTGTTTGTCAGGAAATTTGGTAAGAGCTAATCTTATTTTTAACATTTATTTATTTATTTATTTATGTATTTATTTATTTATTTATTTATTTTTTAACATTTATTTATTTTTGAGACAGCATGAACAGGGGAGGGTCAGAGAAAGAGGGAGACACAGAATCTGAAACAGGCTCCAGGCTCTGAGCTGTCAGCACAGAGCCCGATGCGGGGCTCGAACCCACGGACCGCGAGATCATGACCTGAGCCGAAGTCAGACGCCCAACCGACTGAGCCACCCAGGCACCCCTATTTATTTATTTTTGAGAGAGAGAGGTGGGGTTTAGTGGGGGCAGAGAGAGGGAGACAGGATTCAAAGCAGGCTCTGCTCTGTGCACATAGACTCTCACAGCTTTGAAACTGTGAGATGGTGACCTGAGCCGAAATCAACAGTCAGTTTCTTAACCGACTGAGCCACCCAGGTGCCCCGGTGTGCAGCTGACTTAATATCTTCTTAGCATAATAGAGAACATCTTTTTTTTTTTTTTTTTAACTTTTTAAAACATTTTTATTTATTTTTGAGAGAGAGCATGAGCAGGGGAGGGGCAGAGAGAGAGGGAGGCACAGAATCTGAATGAGGCTCCAGGCGCTGAGCTGTCAGCACAGAGCCCCACTTGGAGCTTGAACTCACAAACTGTGAGATCATGACCTGAGCTGACATCGGATGCCTAACCGACTGAGCCACCCAGGCACTCTGAGAACATCTTTTTTTTTCCTTTTCTTTTAACATTCTTTTTCTTTTTTTTAAAAAAAAAAATTTTTTTTTTTAACCTTTATTTATTTTTGAGACAGAGAGAGACAGAGCATGAATGGGGGAGGGTCAGAGAGAGAGGGAGACACAGAATCTGAAACAGGCTCCAGGCTCTGAGCCATCAGCACAGAGCCCGACGCGGGGCTTGAACTCACGAACCGCAAGATCATGACCTGAGCCGAAGTCGGACGCTTAACCGACTGAGCCACCCAGGCACCCCTTAACATTCTTAATGTTTATTTAGTTTTTTTCAGACACACACACACACACACACACACACACACACACACACACACACACAGAACATGAGCAGGGGAGGGGCAGAGAGGGAGGGACACACAGAATCCAAAGCAGGCTGCAGGCTCTGACCTGTCAGCACAGACCCCGATGCAGGGCTCGAAATCACAAACTGTGAGATCATGACCTGAGCCAAAGTCAGACACTTAACTGATGGAGCCACCCAGCCGCCCCAGAACATCTTTTGAAATGAATAAAATCTGAGCGTTTTGCATCACAGTACAGAAGGGTAAAACTATTTGTTGCAGTTCATTAGATAAATTTCTTATATGGTGATCAAACTGTAAGATCTTAGGAGACACTTGCACATAGTGGAGGCAGAGTCCAAATTACAAGAAATTAAGACATAAAAACAGGGTCCTGTGCCTATAGTTGGTTGCCTGTAGTATTTACTTGGTTACAATCCATAGCAGATAACAGGAACTAGGAAAGTAGGAAGATTTTATTCATAATAGTCAAAGTCGTGATGTGCAGGTAAGCAGTAAAAAGCCAGGTTTACCAAGTAGTCTTTTTTTTAATTTTTTTTTTTTTTATCTATTTGAGAGAGAGTGCACGTGCAAGTCGGGGAAGGACAGAGAGGGTGGGGGAGAGAGAATCCCAAGCAGGCTCTGTGCTGTCAGCACAGAAGCCAACATGGGGCTTGAACTTGGAAACAGTGAGATCATGATCTGAGCCGAAACTAAGAGTCAGACACTCAACCAACTGAGCCACCCAGGCGCCCCTTATTTTTAAAAATTTTTGTTTATTTTGAGAGAGCGCGCAAGCAGGGGAGGGGTAGAGAGAGAAGGAGAGAGAAAGAATCCCAAGCAGGTTCTGAGCTGTCAGTGGGGAGCCCTATGTGGGGCTTGAACTCACAAACTGTGAAATTGTTGACCTGAGCCGAAACCAAGAGTCAACACTTAACTGACTGAGCCACCCAGGCATCCCCCAAATAGTCTTTATTTTATGTATCTCATCCTGCTATTCTGATAAGCACACTTCAGTTTTCAAGTATGTGTTACAATTTTTAGTTTGGAAAATGCAGTTGTTGTATTTTCATTTCATGTATTTACATTGTCTAAGGAAAATTAGTGTGTAATCTGTCATGGAAACTTGAAAATAAAAAGTTGAGAAAAAAATGTTGTGTTTTGAATTGATAAGCATATGTCACAGATTTCCTTCAGTATACAAATAATGGCATTAAAATATTGCTGTAGTGTTAGTCATGAGTGATGTATTACATGTTTTGGAAAGTAGATCAGTATAAGACTGCTTGATACTGTGAACAGAGGAGAGCTTTTTAAAGTACATTTAGTTGCCAGGAAAAGTTTGATAGCCTTGATGTCCTTAAATTAGCTTTTTTCATAAAACACCACTAACTTTTCTGCTTGAATTGGTCCACTAGCAGATGTAATTCTTTTTTTTTTTGGTGACTGACGATTTTATTTGTTAGCCTGCCTTGTATCCTAGAAAAATATGGTCTTTGCAAATTTTGTTTTTAAAGGTTCTTTAATGTATGTAGGTATATGTAACTTAACCAGATACTTATAATATATTTACCATTATTAATTTAGTTTATGGGCTAAAGTGCTAGAGCTTTCCCTGCACTGTGTTAACATTTTTTTTTTTTTTTTTCTGACAAAGTACTTATAAATCTGAACTATGATTCAGTGAAAGTATTGTCTATTTAATGGTGATTATTGGATATTTTATAAATCCTTTCTAAGTGCTTTAAAAATTAACTAAGATTGAGGAATTGTGACCTTGGATAACCTGTCTTCTTTTTCTTTCCTAGTGGACTCCAGAAGGAAGACGTTTGGTCACTGGAGCTTCTAGTGGAGAGTTCACTTTGTGGAATGGACTCACCTTCAATTTTGAAACAATATTACAGGTAACAGTAATCATCAGACTGTAGCATCCTCCTGTGGTCCTGTAACGAACTGGAGATACATTTACTTTGTTGGCGTTTTAAACTTGAAATTGGACAAGTAATTGTTGTGAGTTGATGTCTGCTCCTGTAAAGCCTTCTGTCATATATTCTTTTATATAATGTTTAAACTGTTTTATGTTTTCACAGGCTCATGATAGCCCAGTGAGGGCCATGACTTGGTCACATAATGACATGTGGATGTTGACAGCAGACCATGGAGGATATGTGAAATATTGGCAGTCGAACATGAACAACGTCAAGATGTTCCAGGCACATAAGGAGGCGATTAGAGAGGCCAGGTTTATACACAATATACCATTTTCTGTAGTCCCTATTGTCATGGTTAAATTATTCTCTAAGTGTATTCTGGGTGCAGAGATGCATGGGCTCTGTCAGATTCTGGGATACTTTCTGCACCCTATAAACACAATATTTTTCTTTGTTTTCACACATTCACCATTTTGCTGGCACTTTTCTGAAGTAGTGTTGTCCCGGTATCAGCCTTTGCAATATGTTAGAGATGTATTGTCTGCCGCATTTTGCACTGGTTTTCTCTTTTCATTTATGGTTAATAATGTGTATACGTTATTCCTTTTTATTACCTACTGTGTAAGATAAGAATCTTTCATTCCAAATAAAGAATTCAGTCTTTAATTATACAACTGAATAAAATCTAAAGCCTACAGAAAACACTTTCAGAGTTCACACAAAATACAAGAAAAAAAGGCTTAAGTGAAGACCTGGTTGGCTTGGTTATGCCACGACTTCAAAAGGAAAGTGTAGTAGGACTAAAAACTCACAAGTGACCCTGGATGTGGCAAACGTTAATGGAGTAATGAATGGGTTCTTCAAGCTTTGAAACTGTAAGCAGACCATTGTCAAGAGGACTCTAGGACTTTTTCTTCTGATTCACTGTTGAGAACATCAGTTATGCAAATGTATAATAATAAGTGGAGTTTAAAGTATTTTCAGTGAGTTGTATATTTTTACATATCAATGAGATATGCATAGTAAAACTGGAAAACAAAGTTTCAAAAACAAGCCTGACGAATTGCTGCAGCCTCAGAATAAAGCTAAGCAGCATTCTTTACGGTCGTACCGCCCATGTGTGGGAGGAGGTTGACATCTTTATAGAAACATCATCCGCTGCAGTCACTTGTTTCTACGTTCAGAGCCTTAACAAAAATTGTTGGACTGACATGCTTCTGCAAAGACTGTGCTGTAGTGTCCTGCCCATACATTGAGTTTTCACAGGTGGTTCTTTGTTAGTCACAGGACCCAAAAGTTCAAGGAAGTTCTTAGAGGTAGATGAGAAACGTGATGGTCTTTCATGGCAAGGAGGTAAAGATGGCAAAATCCTTTGCAGGAGATTACCTTTGGCTTCAAACACAGTCTGAAGGTCCCTGTGTTAAAGTTTTCCCTAAAAGGAGCAACATTCATGGAATAGCTTGCCAGGGAGAAGGTGTGAAAGTTTTCCACAGACCTTGCAAATAAACGAGAAACATTGTATGTAGTGATGTTTAGCCACGAGTTTTAAAGAGCCTGTCCAAAATTTTCAGCTCATCATGTCATGAAGTGTCCCAGGCAGAAGAAGCTGATGCTAATTTTTGGAGCGGTATTCCTAATGTGATTTAACAGCGTGTTTGTAGGAATATTGCAAAAACAGATTTCATTTAGTTTCTACACTTAAATGAGCTTCACGTTTTCTGTTGGTATGACAGGAAATATTCTACTGTGGGGAGTGTGGGGAAGCATCAGTGCTAATAATACACCGGTAAAGGTCTCTGAATATCAGTGATTGAAAACTAAGACGCAACTGCTGTGTTAAATTCTTCGTTTGATGAGATGCTTTTGTTAGCTGACAACATTCTCTTTAAGGGCTTCTTCACTCTTGGAATACTTCCCTCTCCTGTTTATAACGCAGCACAGTGTTTTTATTTTTCCCTGTCTGAGAAGCACAGATAATCTGTTAAATGCTGACTTCTTTCCCCTGCTGTGTGTCTTCATGTAACAGTTTCTCACCCACGGATAATAAATTTGCTACATGCTCTGATGACGGCACTGTTAGAATCTGGGACTTTCTTCGTTGCCATGAGGAAAGAATTCTCCGAGGTACGTGTACTAACAGTCCTGATTGGAATATTTAAATAGGGAAGGCATTTGTGGTTAAATCATCACAATACCACAATACCAGCTTACATCTCCATTCAATTTTTTTACACCGTCTCCGCCAGCCTCTTTAAAGAAGCCTGAACTCTCTTTCTGGTTCACAGTCATTTTGTAGATTTTTATTACTACTAAAATCTTTGAATTCTTTGAGCTATAAATTAAATACAACTGTTCCCCTTCTGTCATTCCACCCCCCTCCCCAATTACTTGCTTATCTGTATTTATCTGTTAGGGCTATATTCCTTTTCCTGTCTTGTAGCCCAGGTAGCTTTCTCCAACATAATGACACTATATTTTTTATTTACATGGCTCACATTCTCCTGGTAGTCCTATTACAATGATTACCTGAAGTATCAATAGCTGTACTTCTCATTATTGCTGTTTCTGCAAGCAGGTGTTTAAAAAAATGTATTTTTTTAAAGTATATCACATTTATACATTACATGGCCCACTTGTTATTAAATTTTGGAGGGATTTCTTGTTTACTTTTATTGATTTCATAATTAGAAACTAACGTTTATGAATTACTCCCTTCTACAAAAGAAATCCATAGTTTTACCTTGGATTAGGTTAGTTTTAAAGTAAGGCTCTGAAAATGCTAACAATTTATCAGTACCATTTATGTGAAATCAGTGGGTGTTAGGGAATTAACTGTGTTTTATATATGTAATACAAACATTGAGGCAAAAACATTTACATTTAATAAAAACATGTAATCTCATTGGTTTATCGTTAACTAGGAAGGTAGTTTTCTCAAGTGCTTAATTTGAATTTGTACTGATTTAACAAACATTCTACTTCAATCTCTTGATTTCAGTATAGCATAAAAGTAACATCTTCCTCTGACACATAAATGCAGAGTAGACACATGAGTACCATAGACATTGGGTGTCAAGAAATTACTGTTCAGCAATTTTCCTTTCCTTTCAAGTCTTGATTAAATTATAAGCTTTTAACAATGTTCCAGAACTTTATAAAGCCTTCAGTGTTGATGCTTTCTAGATAAGAAAATAAATGCCCTTGATATTTAACCCATATTTCAAGCCAGTAGTTTTTGAAATCATATTTGTTTAAACATTCCTGGCTTTGCACATTTTGTGTGGGTTCATCCACAGTACTTACTGTATGGTGATAGCTAGTATAAGGATATAGTACGTATTAAAGAGTGTACTCACTATGACGGCTATAATATTGTGTAATTTCAGAACTAGATGGAGTCTTTGGAGTTATTTAGTTGGAGTTATTTTATGGATGAGCATCATAACCCAGCAGGAGTAAATGACATGTTCAGGGTCATCTGAAATAAGTTCAGATCCAGGACTAGAATCTTATCACTTGACTCCTTGCCTAATGCTGTGATAATGTTGCATCTTTCCTCACTCTTGATAGAAGTCTTCGCTGTTAAACAGAAATAAGATGGACAACTTTTTCTGGGCTTTGAAAATCCTAAGAAATAAAAGTGAAACAATAATTGTAGTTACTAAAAGCAATATTCTAAAGTATCAAAACAATTATTTTTACAGAGGACTAGGGAGGACCACAATAATTGTGAAGTCTGATTTAAAATCACTATGTATCTTGGATTAAAAAAGAAAACCTGACATATGATAACATTTTTCAGTTTCATGTTCCAGTGAAATGTTACCCAATTTGGTGATGCAGCTGTTTCTAAATAGTACTTAAAAAAATTTTCCTCTGGAATGTAGAATGTATGTGAGACATTCTAGCAGTTAAATATTTTCAGATTTGAATTGAGGTGAATTTGGATAACGGTAAATGGATGCTGAGTTATTATTTGCTCCTGTAGCTTAAAAAATATACCAGCATCCTGTGTATATTAATTGAGAGTAGAATTTTCTTCTTTATGTGGGGGCTCTTTTAATTTTAAATTTAAATATTTTAAATTTTGCTACGGAAATTTCAAACATACAAAAGTATAATGAACTTCCATGTACTTTTATGATATGTGTTCTAGCTTATTCATGATTTTTGCTTCCTTTTAAAAATATTTTTTCTTAGTACCTCCATGAGTATATGGGACCAATATGAATCTATTAAACCAAGTTAATTGTATCTCCAAGTAGTAGTTCTAGTAGCAGGCAGGTCTGGTATAGTAGATAAGTTATTAGGTTCCAAGTATCCATTTTCTGTCATTCCCTGTTTTTCTAAATTTTCTGAAATTTAGCAGTGATTATAAAACAGTAAAACTGGTGTTATGATTTTTCTGTTCTTTGCTTGTGGGTTGAGGATCCCCAGGGTGATGGGATTCCAGTTGTCTCAGGACTGCTGTGAAATTCTTCATATAAAATTTGAAGTGAATTTAATTTAGCTTTTATACATAGAAAATTGGATCACAGAGTCAAATAAGGATAGGATCTTCCAACATCTAAAATGCCTGTTGGCCTCTGTGAAGGGTTGCTGTTCCTGTAACTTACACAGACTCTTAAACACTGGGCAGGTAAGCATACTCCTGCATCATGTTAGTGTTGTACATTAGACTGCAACTTGGGTTTAACTATAAGGAAAATATAAGAGCATTTTAATTGAAGGGGGTGTTTATGATCATGTAGTTCAACTCTATCAAATACTTAACCTTTTCTACATCATTCCTAAAAACCAGTCTTCTATTCATAAACATTTTTAGCATTCTAGTATTCACTACCTCAGATGATTCTCTTTTCCAATTTTGGATAGCTCTAGTTTTCAGAAGGTTCGTTCATTATATCAGAAATCTGCTTCTGTATGACTTGTCCTGCCTCTGGATAACAAAAAAATTAGTCTATATTATACTGTCTTCTTCATGGCAGCCCTTTATTTGAAGACTGTTATCATGTCTTCTTAACGTAGACCGTCAGCTGTAAGAATACAGGATCCCTACGCATGGCAGAAGCCATGATACCATACTACTGACCGCAGGATTTATGGTTACCTTTAAGTGTCCTTTCTGAGATCGTTCTCATGCTTCTTGGAAAAGGAAGAAGTTACACAAGAGAAAGCAATCAGATTTTTAAGGTTAAAACGAACACAGACCTATCATTAGGAGATTTGCTACTCAAAAAATGATGGTGATTGGTCCATAGGTATGAAATTGAATATACTGCAAAATTGAGAAGTGTCATATACCAGTCATTACTAAAGCACATGCAAGTCAGCATAATTTATACACAGTTATTCTTCTTTTGTTTTGTTTTGTTTTTGAGAGAGCAAGCACGCACAAGTGGGAGAGGAGGACAGGGTGAGGGAGAATTTTGAGCAGGCTCCATGCCCAGTGCGGAGCCCAACGCAGGTCTCTATCTCACAACCATGAGCTCATGACCTGAGCCGAAACCAAGAGTCAGACACTTAACTGCCTGAGCTGCCCAAGTGCCCCTATTCTTTTCTTTGGAGCACTCAGTATATGGGCTGGGATTAAAAGAACCTTTAAGCACCAGGAGTACATGAGACTAAATGAGTCTCTGGTTTACTGATACTTCTCCATTTGACTCCAAGTGAAACAGAGCCATTAAAATTAATGAGCATATGCTTCTACCATTGGTAGAAGAATCTTTTTAAAAGGTATGACCCCTCTCCTTCTTAAAGTTTAGTAGTGGGGGTGCCTGGGTGGCTCATTCAGCTAATTGATTTGGCTCAGGTCGTGATCTCATGGTTTGTGGGGATTGAGCCCTGCGTCGGGCTCCACGCTGTCAGCATGGGTGCTCTCTCCCTCTCTCTCAAAATAAACATTAAAAAAAAAAGTTTAGTAGGGAAGATAAGGTATTTTCACATACTTAAGATGGTGGAGAATATGGAAGAAGAGTCATGATAGCGTTAGACGTGTAGATTTACCAGTTTTATCAGAGGTCATGATAGTGTTAGAAGTGTAGAGTTAGAATGCACATGAGAAGGGGTAAAAGCATAGAATCAATAAGAACACTGAAACGAATTTTAGAAGCATAATACTCTTAAAAAAGAACCCAGGTTACAAGTTTTAGCATGCTTTAGTTTTTGTTTTACCTTCTTAGTTTTAACTATAGCCGACATATTACACTTAACTATGTATTGGGCATGTTCTAAGAACTTTGTTTAATCTCTGGTAACCCTGTGAGCTGAATACTGTTTGTTCCACGCTTCAAACGAATAACCAAGGTATGGAAAAATTAAGTAAACCTGTCTTAAGGTCAGGTAGCTTATAAGAGGTGGGACTAAGATTTGGACCCAGGGTTTTTGGTCCAGAGTTCATACTCAACCTCTATGTTAAACTGCCTCTTTTCTGTTTTAAAATTGATATCAACATGGATGTAATGATGTCTCCCTAAGCTGTGATGACAGAATTGTAGAGTTTCTTTTGGGGGTGGGGGGGAAGAGGAGGAGTGTAGTTAGAGGGAAGTAATTTAAGTACTCAAGGTCATTTTACTATTCTTTAAAACTGTCCATATTATAGGTTTTCAATGTATGATATATTTAACCACAGAAAAATTAAACTATAATGAATAGTTTAAACTGAATGGGTTATAAGATATATGCTGGTTTATATAATAAGGACATGGACATAAGGAGTTATCGTGAGACTTATTCGGGGGTAAGGTCTGTTTTTAGTTTTCAGATCTAGCACTCATGGAGAGGAAATGAACCCCTGAGTACACACAACTTAAGAAGAATATTATTAGTACTTTTGATAAATCCCTGTGTATGCCTTCCTTATTGCATTGACTGTGGTCTTTAATAAATGAGATCAATCCCTCTGCAAAGATCTTTTGGTTCAGCAGTGTGTTTTGAAATTTGTGAAGACATGTTTACGAAGTCTGAGTATTCCAAAAATCTTTGATGCTTTACTGGAAATAATTTTACTTATTAAAGTAAAATTGGCAAACCACATAGTTTATGATTAAGAGACCTACTTTATTTCTATAATGTTTTACAAAACATTCCTCAAGATCCTGTCTGTTCTCCCCCAGACAAAAGCCAGAAACACCCAGTTTCCTTTAAAAGATCCTATTTAAAAAAAAAAAAAAAAAAAAAGGCAAAGCAAAAAAGACTGTATCAGAATAACTCCTTCCACTAACATAGCATATTTTAATATTAAAGCTCTTCAAGGACATCTTACTTAATCATCCAAATAACGATGTAAACCAATTTTACTTATGGACACTGATTTTCTTGGTGTTTCCTTATTTTGAGGAAGTTTATTCTAAGGCTTTTTTCCTTCTCTCCTCTAAGGACTGGATTATGGTAGGTTCTTCTATGTAAAGAATCATCTGAGGGGCGCCTGGGTGGCGCAGTCGGTTAAGCGTCTGACTTCAGCCAGGTCACGATCTCGCGGTCCGTGAGTTCGAGCCCCGTGTCAGGCTCTGGGCTGATGGCTCGGAGCCTGGAGCCTGTTTCCGATTCTGTGTCTCCCTCTCTCTCTGCCCCTCCCCCGTTCATGCTCTGTCTCTCTCTGTCCCAAAAATAAATAAACGTTGAAAAAAAAAAAAAAAAAAGAATCATCTGAGAATGAGTGGGAAAAAGACTTAATAAGTCTTAACAAGACTTCCAAAGCATATTATTTGGAGAAATTAGTAGGGCTCTGAAATACCCATTTTGTTTGTTTATTTGTTTATTTATTTAAAAGTATATTTTGAGGGGGAGAGAGCGAGAGCAGGGGGAGGGGCAGAGAGAAGGAGAGAGAGAATTCCCACTGCAGTGTTAGCATAGAGCCTGATGAGGGGCTCAAACCTGTGAACTGGGAGATCATGACCTGAGCTGAAATCGAGTTGGATGCTTAACCGACCGAGTCACTCAGGTGCCCCTGAAATATTGATTTTATATGGTACATTCACATTTTTACAGGAATTGTTTTCAGATTTTTATATTGGGCTTTATTCTTTCTGTCTCTGTACTTAATTTCAAATGTTGCACATAATATGACAAAAAACTTGTTGAAAATAGATCTGTGGCTTTCTTGGGAAGCCAGAGTTGCATGCTGTTGCCACCAACAGTGTTTTAATTAAACAGAGTCTAGCAATTTCCAGACACTTCTATATAAAAGATTCTGGTTTCTTGACAGCAACAAATCACAATGATTAATAGTTTAGGCTGTTGAGGGGCACCTGGGTGGCTCAGTCATTTAAGCGTTTGACTTTGGCTCAGGTCATGATCTAGAGAGTTCGTGAGTTTGAGCCCTGCATGAGGCTCTGTGCTGACAGCTCAGAGTCTGGAGCCTGCTTCTGACTCTGTGTCTACCTCTCTGCCTTCCCTGCTCGTGCTCTGTGTCTCTCAAAAATAAACATTAAAAAAAAATAATTTAGGCAGCCGATTCCCAGAAAGAGTGTGCATCTTTGCATTAATTATTTTATAATCGCTTCAGTTATTTATTTATTTATTTATTTACTTACTTACTTCTGAGAGAGAGACAGAGTGTGAACAGGAGAGAGAGAGAGGGAGATACGGAATCCAAGCAGGCTCTAGGCTCTCAGCTGCCAGCACAGAGCCTGATGCAGGGCTTGAACTCATGAATGGTGAGATCGTGACCTGAGCCGAAGTCGGACACTCAACTAACTAAGCCACCCAGGTGCCCCTGCTTCAGTTTATTTTGAGTGAGGCTGAAATTTCCATTTGGTGATGAATTAGTTACCTGGTTATATTGTTAGAGCTTCCCAGCTAATTAGATCTTTCGTAGTTAAAAAAAGTTTCTTTAGGGGTTCCTGGATGGCTTAGTTAAGCATCCAGCTCTTGGTTATAGTTTTAAATTATTATTCATATTTTGAGGTGGGGGGTGGGCAGAGAGAGGGTGAGAGAAATCTCAAGCAGGGTCTGTGCTGTCAGCACAGAGCCCAACGCTATGCTCAAGCTTATGACCTTTGAGATCATGACCTGAGCCGAAACGAAGAGTCACCCAGGTGCCCCTATCTTTGGTAGTTTTTTTTTTTTAATGTTTATTCATTTTTTGATAGAGAGCGTGAGTGGGGAGGGGCAGAGATAGAGGGAGACACAGAATCCCAAGCAGGCTCCAGGCTCTGAACTGACAGCACAGAGCCCAATGTGGGGCCGGAACTCACGGACCATGAGATCATGACCTGAGCTAGTGTCGGACGAGCCACCCAAGCTCCCCTCTTTGGTAGTTTTTAAAGTTAAAATTCAGAGCATTGCAAAGAGCTGATGAAATTAGATAAATAGGTAATATACTTTTGGCTTTTTCAGTTTTAGTGGGTAGATCCTTAAATGATTAAAGTATGATACATTAAAAATAATTGTCAACGAGGGAGGTTAAGTACCAAAACAAATATTGTGTTTTTTATGTTTTTTGTTTTTAATTTAGAGAGTGAGCAAGTGGAAGCAGGGGAGAGGGGCAAAGGGAGAGAGAGAATCTTAAGCAGGCTCTGTGCTCAATACAGCCTGACATGGGGCTCGATCCCACGACCCTGGGATCTTGACTTGAGCTGAAATCGAGAGCTCAACCGACTGAGGCACCCAGGCATCCCAATACTGTTGTTTTAATAGTTACTTCTTCCCTTTATATTTTAACGATGTGTCAGAAAACCATTTTAAAGTTTGATTTATGTCCTATGTCTGGAATCTATAAGAAGCACCTACAGTGCTATGGTCTCTTTAGTTATAGAGAGACCAGATTAAGAATTTCTGTTGAAATCAAGAAATGGTATTTCTAAGTCCTATCCCATCAACCCCCCCACCCCATTTATCCTTTTTTATGGATTATTTCATAAACTAGTCTTAGTTTCCCCAACATGCACTAATAAGTTTTTCAAAGCCAATCTGCTGAATCCTCTGTTTTTTTCCCTTTGAAGGTATTTTGCTGTAACTCTCTTTGCTCTCAAAGAGCAAACTTTACCATTATTAGCATTCTTTTGGCATATCACATTTTACTTGGATGATTAGCCCAGTGAATTGTATCTGCTTCAATTTGCTGATATCTTTAAATACTGTATTGGTCCCTAGGGAATACCAGGAAGGCACAGCCACCACAGGCGGCCAGCAAGCAGACCTCCCAGTTTGGGCCAGGGAACGTTTAAGAGTTCACACGGCAGCCCTCTCATCTTTCTATAGGAAAAAGTTTCCATCATTAAACCCATATATGATATATCCTCCCCACCCCCTGAATTCTAGATCTGTATATAATAAATCCAACCCGACTTTCAAACATAATGCTTTAAATATTTGAAAATGGCATTTAAGTCTCTCTTACCCAAGTTGAATACTTAATCCCTTTACTCTTTCTCATGATTTCTGGACCGGCTGCCATTTTGAGCATCTCTAGTCCAGAATTAAGCTTCACCATTCTGAACACCCATTTTTGCTAAATGGGGGAAGGCAGGACACCATACGAATTCACACTAATCATCTAAAACCTGCACATTTTTTAAAGTTTATTTATTTTCGGGGAGAGAGAGGGAGCTGGGGAGTCCCAAGCAGGCTCTGTACTATCAGCACAGAGCCTGAGCTGAGATCTAGAGTCAGCTACCCAGGTGCCTCTACATTTGTTCTTATATAAACTCATAAGCCAGAATTGAGGTTGAAAACCTTAATACTGGGCCTTATATTTATCTTCAGTTAACATTTTATGTATTAAGTCATTAAATTTAACATCACAGTATCTTCTTGAATCCTAACACCTAGAGAACTGCCAGCTTTGGGTCACCTGTAAATTTGCAAAGCTGGCCATCTAGATTATTAAAAAAAAGATGTTAAACGGGACAGAGGCCAAGTAAAGAACCTTGCAGCCCTCTCTGCAGACTTGCATCACAGGTAACAAAACATCTAGTGGAAACTAACGTTGGAAATGACCTTTCAGTCATGTGGCTATAAAGCCATGATCTTCTGCCATGATCCACAGACTAGTTCAAAAGATTGCCTATTATTTGACTATAATTTCATTGACACCCCTTCAGTAATTCTGAAAAGAAAATTAAAAAAAGGATTGTTTTAGCATAACTTATTCCAAACCACTGGTTTTTGGTGGAGGCAGTAATACCCTGTAATGAACACTTTATGTAAAATAGATTTTTCTTCTCAAGAGTGTGCACTGATGGTGCCTTTATAAAAAAGTTTTATGTGTAGTGGTCATTATCAGTGAAGATAAAGAATGTTTTCAGCACTCTAAAGATTCCTTCATGCCTTTTACTCCACCCAAGCCTTTTGTTAGGTAGGTTAGACCTTCAAATATATTTTCTTTAAATTACTTTCCCTTTTTTTCTACTGTTTTTCAAGGGGTTTTTTGGGGTCATTTTGTGGTTTCTTTCTATCATCTCCCTTTCCTTTTTGTAGAGTTGTATTAATTTCCTTGATTTGCCTTTGTGTTCTTTCTTTTATTTTTCAATTTGTTTACTTTGAGAGAGAGTGCATGTGCACGGGGCAGGGGCAGAGATCAAGGGGGTGAGAGAGAATCCCCAGCAGGCTCTGCACTGACAGTGCACATGCAGGATTTGAACTTGTGAACCGTGAGATAACGACCTGAGCTGAGGTCAAGAGTTGGATGCTTAATTGACTGAGCCACCCAGGCACCCCTGTTGTTGTTGTTGTTGTTTGTTTGTTTTTTTGTTTTAATTTTTTAGCATTTATTTTTGAGAGAAAGAGACAGAGCACAAGTTGGGGGGTGCAGAGAGTGAGAATCTGAAGCAGGCTGCAGGCTCTGAGCTGTCTGCACAGAGCATGATGTGGGGCTTGAATCCACAAACGGTGAGATCATGACCTGAGCCAAAGTTGGACGCTCAACCGACTGAGCCACCCAGGTGCCCCTCTTTTTTTTTTTTTTTTTTTTTTTTTTTTTTTTTTTAATAAACATTAAGGGTTTATTTATTTATTTTTAATTTTAGTTTTTTAGGTAAACTCTAGTCCCAAAGTGAGGCTCATACTCATGATCCCAAGATCAAGAGTCACATGCTGGATCACCTGAGCCAGCCAGGAGCCCTGCCTCTGTGTTCTTTTGAAAACAGTGTTTTGTTATTTCTCTGATTAGCTTCATTTACTAGTTTCCTGATACTAAAAGCAACACAACAAAAGTTATTATATAAAGAGATAGTATTGTGTATTATCATCACAGGCTCTGGAACCTGGATGTTAGTCACTGTTTATTCCTTACCAGCCATGAGACATTGGGGCAAGTCACATTCCTGTATCTGTGTTTTCTTCTGTGTAATGGGGATTAATAGTAGTACTGACCTTCCTGAGTAGTTATGAGAATAAAATAGGTTAATTCATGAGAAGCATGTAGTGCCATAAAGAACATTTGATCAATGTCAGTTATTACCTAATTTCCAAAACTAATTTCAGAGCCTGCTTCCATTTCTCTGCCTACTTAAGGATAAAAATGGTTATTTCAGAAGTATATTTTACGTTTCTCATGTAAATTTTTTCAGCCACTGCCATTAGTTATTGCAGTTGTAAAGGTTCCTGTTTACGAGTGGTCCATAAATAGGACCACTTCTTTAGTGTACGTTCTGCTGGGATTAGCACTGTGGCCACTTGCTTAAATGTCATGATTTTCCGATGTTTTCAGGTATAAAAAAATTCCACACTCAGAATTGGCCTTTTTAAACAAGATCTCATATGGAAGCATTTAAAGATTCTATTTTATTTCACTATTTAAAAAAAATACTTATTTTTGAGAAAGAGTGTGAGCGGGGGGCAGGGGCAGAGAGAGGGAGACACAGAATCCAAAGCAGGCTCCAGGCTCTGGGCTATCAGCCCAGAGCCTGATGCGGGGCTCGAACCCATGGACCGGACTGTGAGACCATGACCTGAGCTGGAGTCAGATGCCCAACCGACTGAGCCACCCAGGCGCCCCTAAAGATTCTATTTTAATTGTTAGATGAATCAAATATTTAATGATTGCCAACTCTGGTCAATAAAAATTCTCAAGGCATGTCCTCATCCTTAAGCAGCATTTCCAACATTTCCCTAGTTCTTCATTTCTTCAAATACGTTTTGTGAATTGGGCAAGCACCATGGTGAATGTGAATGCTGAATACACTGAAAATCAAGTTGTCACAACTCATCACACCTCTACAGACTGGTCACTGGTGTCTAGACTGTTTCACTGGGACAGCATTTATTATTCTCTAGGGGGAGGAACAGGTTTTTTCCTATTGACCAAATTTAATCACAGTAATTTCTAACTCCATTTAGTAATGAGGTTGGATGAGCTAGTGCTAACTGTGGTAGAATATCATTTCTTTTTATCCTCTTCGATGAGTAAGGTGGTCAGTGGTAAGTTAGGGGTCTTGGGGAAGCTAATTCTATGTATTTTCTGTCCTAGTAGATGGGACTTAAATACAGAAACCTAATGTCATTTTTTGGGGCCTTCTGATCAGCCTCTACCCCATCCCATCAGACTAGCTGGGATGTCACCTGTTCTACCCCAAAAGTCTTTGGTGGAGTTTGTTGGAGGGTGGGAGGCTAAATCCTTATCTCAGGTGTAGCAGATATTGGCCCTACTGATAAAGTGATTCTAAGAGCAAATAGAATGGTATTAAAGGAGATACTAGGCATTAAAGAACACTGTAAGTTTAGTAATTCCCAAACTTAAATTCTGCTTTTTTGAGGTCATACAATACAGTGCCCAGTTTTAATGTTATTTCTGTAGGCCCTGAATGTTAAATACTGTGGAAGTTTGGTTATTAATAGTTTACATGTTTCATCATTTTCTAGAAATTTATGGAAACTTTCATTTACATCTTTTAGAAGTGTATTATTGCTTTACAGATTTATTGTTTTAATGTGTCATGCAAATGTAAATTACCAAGGATCTTCTTGGTAAAAATAAAATGCTTATTTAAACAAAAATTCGGGCTCACTCAACCTGGGTGACTCAGTTGGTTAAGTGTCTTGACTTTGGCTCAGGTCATGATGTCGCACTTCGAGAGTTGAGCTCCGCGTTAGGCTCTGTGCTGACAACTCAGGGCCTGGAGCCTGCTTCGGATTCTGTATCTCTCTCTCTCTCTCCCCTTCCCCTGCTTATGCGCTCTCTCTCTCTCTCTCTCTCTCTCTCTCTTTAAAAAAAAAAAAATTCTTCAAGTGATTTGCTAGGCATTTTATTTGGTTTATTAAATTCTAGAAGAGAAACTATTAAGTCAATTACTGTAAAATACTTTATAACTCTTTGAATGAACTGTTTGAAATTTAGGTTTTTTTTTAATATTTGGCCTTTTTTTTTTTTTTTAAGGGAAAAAAAACACTGCTGCCCTCCCACACTGGGGAAATCAGGTGGTGACAGTTCTGATTTAGGAATTGGATATTAGATATTGATGCTTATGAAATGAAAGGTATTTGAAAGAGGAGAGTTTTAGTCCTGGAGGAGGCACACCAAGGTCTGTGATCATCATAAAGGATAAAACTTGGCACTATTAGGATTACATTGTAAAGAGAGAGTAGTCAACAGTTTGGTGTCTTTTTTCATTGCTGTTGTAGAATGACACTTGAATTAAATGTGCTAAAATTCACTGGGTCGTAATTCTCCTTTTCATAGAAAAATTGTGGAAGACGTTTACAGAGGAGGTCGGGAGTTAGTGGAAAAGTCAGCCTTCTTAATTGGATTATCTCTAATACTCTAATACAAATACAGATGAAAGGATATAAACGTACTATAAAATGTAACTTAGAATATTTAGCCCATTATTCTCCAAAATACCTAATACCTCCTTCACCACATGGACTTGGAGACCACAAACTCTCTTTTCCTACTGTAAGTTACACAGGCATTACTTCATATAATACGTATTATCTTTGAACAAGCTTTTAAATAGTTTTTTAAAAATTGGTTCTCATTTTTATATTGAAATCATAGGGTTTTTTAATGTTTTTATTTTATTCTTGAGAGAGAGAGACACACAGTGAGAGCAGGGGAGGGGCAGAGAGAGATGAAGACAGAATCTGAAGAGCTCCAGGCTTCGACATGGGGCTTGAACTCACAGACTGCAAGATCATGACCTGAGCGGAAGTCGGACACCCAACCGACTGAGCCACCCAGGCGCTCCGAAATCATAGTTTTTGGTTTCTGGTTTTTTAAAAAAATATTTATCTGAGAGAGAGAGACAAAGTGCAAGTGGGGGAGGGGCAGAGAGGGAGAGGGAGACACAGAATCTGAAGCAGGCTCCAGGCTCTCAGCCGTCAGCACAGAGCCCAGTGTGGGGCTCAAACTCACGAACTGCAAGATCATGACCTAAGCCGAAGTTGGATGCTTCACTGACTGAGCCACCCAGGTGCCCCTTAAATCATAGTTTTGAACTACATATTGGCATCAGAAGATGAGTTTAAATCATTGCTCCTTCTACTTGTAACAAGGTTTTCATGATCCATAAAAAGTAAGTGGTAATGCCTAACGGAAATCAGATTGTAATATATACAACACTTTATGTGCTACACAGATGAGAGGGTAGTGGTGATGAATGTATTTTTTTCTCTGAACCAAAATTCCCATACAGTGCAGGTTGCTAAGAAATGATGTGCCTTCGAAGACAGTGACTTTTATGTGATGATCCACACTTAGTCTTCCAAGTCCAGGAAGGACACAGTGGGCACTTGGGGAAGTGGAAGTGGTGTGTGTGTGTGTGTGTGTGTGTGTGTGTGTGTGTGTGTGTGTGTACACACACAACCCATGTTCCCACCTCCTAGACATGAAAATCTTTCAGTTTTATCTAAAAGGTAGGTAGGTAATGGGAGCTTTATTTTCATAGGTTTGTAAAAATCTGGTTATACAGTTGACACTTAAAAGGTGTTTTCTGCCTTATCTTTGGGGCAGAGAAGGGTTTTAAAAAAAATTATTATTCCCCTCAGGTTCTTCAGGATTTCTAGTTTTTTAGTGTCTTCAGTAGATTTATTTGTGTTGTAAGGACTTGTTTTTTTTCTAAGTTGGTATTCTTGGTTTTTATACCTCTGTGTGGTGTGATTTATACTTACAAAAATAACATTTAGCTGCAAAGTGGGAGATTTTGCACATTGAGAAAGTCTTTCAGTGAAGAGCACATAGAAAAATTTTGCTTTCCTTTTCCTCTCACAGCCTGTTACCCGGATTTTCCAGTAGTTATGGTGAACACTATTTAAAGAAAAAGTTACCCTCTGCCACCTTTTCTTTTCCTTACACCTTTGGCTTTATTATTGTTGGGTATCTTACTGGAGTCCTTGTTTTAAAACACTTCTGCATCTGGGTATAGCCCAGATATGTGAGCATGTCCCCGATTGACATGGTTCCTGGCGAATGCCTGCTCATTCTTTTTTGTTTTTTTTTTTTTAAACTTTTTAATGTTTATTTATTTTGAGAGAGACAGAGTGTGAGCAGGGGAGGGGCAGAGAGAGAATGAGACACAGAATCCAAAGCAGGCTCCAGACTCTGAGCTGTCAGAACAGCCCGACGTGGGGCTCGAACTCACAAACCACGAGATCATGACCTGAGCTGGAGTCGGACGCTTAACCAACTGAGCCACCCAGGCGCCCCTGCTCATTCTCCTAATGAACATTGCTAGCTGGGCTTTTCCTACATGCCTTAACAATTTTCAGTACGATTGTCATTAATGCTTTTTATTTTATCTGAACTTTCAACACATGTTAGCATGGTCTTGACATTAAAAGCAAAATGGAAGGAGTGTTATACCAAAGTTATCCAAAGCTGCCCTCTCTGTGAATTGTGAGATGTGTACTAATAAGCCATATTTTGGAACCGTTTTGTAACCCTAGAACATGTAGTCTATTTTCATTCCACCATTAGTATTTACAGACGTCAATACCCTTCAGAGACCTCCAGGAACACTTGTAATTGAGCAAGTTGGATTTAATACTCTCTGCAGCAAAGAATACAGACCATAGAGAACTATGGGGTGTCTCAGTGAGAGGGTGTTACAAAGATTGTATTATAGGGTCTGGGCTTTGGGTAATTTGGGGGAGGGAGGATTGTCACTCATTTAGCATAAGAGACATTTTATATTTTGTGGGTTGAACGGTGATCTTTTTTTGATCTGACTTCATTATGGTCTCAGAATGACAGAGATGTCTGGAGAGATCAGGAGAGCAAAATGGTAAATGTCAAATCAGTTTGTAATAACATTGCGGCTTAGCTGTGAGTATTAGATTATTTCTCAGGGGTCAGAGACTGCTTTTTTTTTTTTTTTTTTTTTTTTTTAAACTTAAAAGCATTTAAATCCAAACTGGCTTCTCATTCTGTAGAAACCAGCTTGGGGTGGAGGGAGGTCAGGATTCAGTAGCTGTGACATTGGGCATGTCATTGGAACAAGCTGCAGTGGTACCAATAGTTATGTTTTTATAAAACAAAAACAGTTGGGAAGCACATCAGTTTTCAGCTGGCTAGAAGTAGTGGATAAAATACAAACATGTTCTTTTTAATAAAAGAAATGAGATGTGTGAGTTTTTCTGCATTAATCTCTCTGGGGGATCCCAGGGTTTATCCTGCTAAATTTGGTATCCAGGGATTGGTTTGTAGTGCTTCAGGGGTGGTTTATTTCCATCTGGGAAGGGTCAGTCATTCATTTTCTATATTATCTATGTTAATATAAAGCAGTAAATACCAAAGGGATTTTAAAGATTTAAGAACTCTGTCAAATACTTTACAAGTAAAAATTATAATAATTGGGGTTCCTGGGTGGCTCAATTAGTTGAGTGTCTGACTTTTGATTTCGGCTCGGGTTGTGATCCCAGGGTTGTGGGATCAAGCCCCGTGTCGGGCTTTGTGCTGAGTGTGGATCATGCTTGGAATTTTCTTTATCTCTCTGTCTGTCCCTTTCCCCCTCACACGTGTGCACACACACACACACACTCTCTCTCTCTCTCTCTCTCTCCCTCCCTCCCTCCCTCCCCAAACAAACAAACAAACAAAAAATTATAATAATTGTAAAAATTCCTTATGAACTGTCAGATTGACTTAAGGTAAAAAAAGAAAAAAGGATCATGTTTTCATAGCTCCATTGTCCATCTTAGTCATGTTCATCAAAGAGCACGAAAGGGAAATTTATATCTATTCATTTATTCAAATAATTGCTGCTTACTAAGTGCCAGGCCCTGGGTATGGAAGAAGGGGTCAAATAGCCAACCCTGTCTTCATGAGCAATACTAGTGGTAGCTGATTTTTGCTTTACAGTCATCACTTTTAATAGTCTCTTAATTTCACATATATTCTAGACTAAGCACTGCATGATTTTATTACAGTATACAGAAGAATATATGTATGATTAATAAAGTAGTTTTATAGTTTTTGTAGTTTTAAAAGTAATTTTTAAAAATCACATGTTTCTGGAGCATCGGCTCAGGCAGGTCCAGAGATACTTCTAAATTGGAGGTCTTGAGGACAAAATTTTGTGTCCTAGTAAACTGCAATATGTATCAGTTGCTTCTTTATATATCTTCATCTTGAATAACAAGTTGAGGGTATTCTCCTTAATACTGAAAAAAATAAAAACTGTCGTAAAAATAAAAATGAGTAAGTGTTAGAACTAGAAAAGTTAGGTTAGTAGTTAAGACTTAGCTGAGTAGCACATTTGGGTAGTGTCACAAGAAGGGAGAATGCAAAGTGTGTAGTTCCATCAGGCAAGATACCTTCTAGGCAAACCAGTCTTCCTCCTGCAGTACTACTAGATCTGTTGTTGGTCTGTGGAATTTTCCTGTGGCAACAAAGAATATAATGTTCGGTCATTGAACTCTTCATAGCTTTATGATAGCTTTGAATATTCATGAGATTCTCAGAAACCTTTAAGAAAGTATTTAGATTGCAAAACTTTTTACATCTTGGTGCTTTTGATAGAGCAGTAGTAGCATTAGAGTGTGGTTGCTTTGGACCCAACTAAGGGCGATAACGTTTCAGACCTAAAGACCATTCCACGCAGAAAAATGTGTGTGTTTTAAGTTTTAAACACCCTAAAATGAACTATCATTTAGATTTTATTTGCCAACTACAGTACGTATTTTTGCATAGGAAAAGGGATCCTAGAGTTACCACAATTTTAAGATTAGCAGGGAACTATTACATAACCATTTTTATCAGTGTCTAAATTATGTGTTGATGCCAGGACATGTCTTCATATAATTTAGGCATGTAGGTTTGTGGTACATTCTCTTGGTTAAAGTTTCTGGATCAGGTTTTGTGTTTTGAAACTAAATCTGTCTGGGCAGCAACCCACTTTAATGATCCCCACAGAATTTACTCTTCTATGATTTATTACAACCAGTGGATTTACATTTATGTCTTTGTAAGTATCCATCTACCAGATGGATTGATGTGGAATAATAGTACAGTTTACTATGTCTTTTCCTAATTAATGATGACTGTAAGTCTTATTTGTAGTATGTTATTTTTTCCCTGTAAAATGGGAGGGGTAAATTTTATTTTGTGTGTTGTTAACATTCAAAACTTAATGATAAGAGGGGCGCCTGGCAGGCTCAGTCAGTAGAGCATGCAACTTTTGATCTTGGGGTCACGAATTTGAGTCCCATGCTGGGTGTAGAGATAACTTAAAAAATAAACGAATAAATAAAAGATACCCTCCAAATTAAAAAAATAACTTAATGGTAGGAGAACATAGTGTAATTGCTGTTTACAATGCTTAAGTGATGAGGAAAAAGGAACTTAAAATTATCGAGCCTCTTCTCCAGCTGCGCCAGAATTCTAGGTACAGTATAGTTTTTCCCTGGGGGCAGTCGTAAGTCATCTGAGAGTCCGTAGTTCTGGCTTTGACTCCCAGCTCTGCCACTGGGCAAGTCCACCTGAGTTTGTGTTTCCTCCTCTGTCACGTGGGGCTAATGATACCTACCTCACAGGGTGGTTGTGAGGGTCGGAGAAGCACACAGAAGATCCCCTTCTCACGTGGCAGGCATGCAGTAAATGTGTGTTGCTTACATCACTTATGTGCAAAGAAAGATGGTGTAAAGAAAGTCACATATTTCAGTGAATTTGATTTAAGAGGATTTTAGAGCTCATTAGGAAAGGCATTATGAAGGATTTATTTAAAAGGAGATGACTAGATCAAGAGTTGGGATTTGGGATGGGATATTATATGTGGTTATCCTATTTTCAGTAAGGGTTCTTAGGATTAGAAGTGTCATCAATCAAATTAATTGTATTGTAAGCCACATTTAAATAAATAACATTGAAATGGAACTATGACTTATTTTTTAAAACTTTATTTATGTAAGTCCTCATACTTTACTTCCACTGTCATCTCAGAACCACCATATTCCCTTAAGGCGGTAGTGCACCTCCATTATTCCCCAGGCACTGTCCCCCAGATTCTGTTCTTTTCCTTTGGTCTGTTGCTTGCCTGTTTGCTTTTTGAACAGATCATGATTAGAGTCTTCTTGATAACTCCTAGCTTTTTTCTTTTTGAGTTCTAGTTAGGTCAGTTGATAGTTGGTGAGCATAAGATATACTGAGTTGTCTTACAGATTTGTAGCAGAATTTTCTTTTCATTGCTACTTAAAAAAAATTTTTTTTTTTTGAGAGAGAGGGCGTGAGCAGGGGAGAGGCAGAGAGAAAGGGAGACAGAGGATCTAAAGTGGGCTCTGCGCTGAGAGCGGAGAGCCCGATGCAGGGCTCCATCTCACAAACTGTGAAATCATGACCTGAGCTGAAGTCAGATGTATAACCGACTGAGCCACCCAGGTGCCCCTTTTCCGTTGCTACTTTTTACTAGGTTTACAGTATCCTGAAAAAAATTTAAGGGCCAAAAGCATGATATGTTTTTGTTGTGTGAGTTGTTTATTTGGGCATTTTTTTATTTTATTTATTTATTTTTTTCAACGTTTATTTATTTTTTTGGGGACAGAGAGAGACAGAGCATGAATGGGGGAGGGGCAGAGAGAGAGGGAGACATAGAATCGGAAACAGGCTCCAAGCCATCAGCCCAGAGCCTGACGCGGGGCTCGAACTCACGGACCGCGAGATCGTGACCTGGCTGAAGTCGGACGCTCAACCGACTGCGCCACCCAGGCGCCCCTATTTGGGCATTTTTAATAGACATTGAAAAAAATTTCTTTTTCTAATGTTTTTTTATTTTTGAGACAGAAAGACACAGAGCATGAGCGGAGGAGGGTAGAGAGAGAGAGGGAGACACAGAATCCAAAGCAGGCCCCAGGCTCTGAGCTGTCTGCACAGAGCCCGACACGGGGCTCAAACCCATGAGCCCTGAGATATGACCTGAGCCGACATCGGATGCTCAACCGACTGAGCCACCCAGGCGCCCCTTTAATAGACATTTTAAGTTTAGATCAGAATCCAATACGCCATCGTTAGAGATATTTATATAACTAGCACTGTGGTCCCTTTGTAAGTCCACATATATTCTGTTATCCGTCAGTCTTGATTTTCTCCTCTTACTGTTGCCTTCTCTAAAAATGAGTAATGAAAGAAAAATGATACTTCAAGCACAGTGAAGGTTGTGTAGCCTTCATTCTGTCATATTACTTTGATTTTTTTGTTCACTGTGATGACTGAAGACGGGAATTAAAGAACAGAAACTGAGAACTTCGTGGTCCCACATACCCCAGCATCACACTATTCCCACAGAGCACAGACAGGCAGTGTTGCTGCAGATACTCAGCTGACCAGCGCTCTCTGGGCAACATGACACAACTCAGTGACTGTGTGCAGTCGACTGGCAAAGAAATGTGTAAACTGGTCACACAAATGTGCATGTGTGTTCTTCAGAATACAACCATGAGACTGAAGCCCACTGTCCGTTTGTTCCCACTAGTTAAAATGGATTTACTTTGCTCTTTCCACACCTTGTACTGTCACCAGGAAGATGACCGATGAGTATGAAAGCAGACTGCATAACAGGTTTTGGCTGATGTGGGGATATCACTTGTAACTTTGGCTTTATTAGCAATGCCATACCGCAGCCAACCAAGCCGAAGACTAAATGCAACATTAAGATGCATTGTTTTCATCAGTCATGCATGGCAGCAAGTATTTTCTGTGTATCGCACGGGAGTAAGATTCGGAGAGTATTGTAAGGTCTGGATTCACACATCCCCACCATGTGCCAGATGGAAGGCTGAGATCTGTGGTGCAACAGTGTTGGGGGAGTGGAGGGGTGGAAAGGTAAGGAAAGAACTGGGTGGGATTAATGTGGAAGTTATCTTCTTGAGGTTTTCTGCCTTTACAAAGGTAATAAACATTCATAAAAAGTTCACACAATTAGAAGTGAAAACTCTGTCTCTCCCCCTTTTCAGTCTCATGTCCAGAGTTCATCACTATTCTGTTAATAGTTTGGTGTGTATGTTTCCACAGTTCTTACGCATATACAAAAAGGTATACATTAAAAAAACTACATGAAACGGGATTATACCACATATATATTCTTCTGCTGTTTGCTTTTCTCCCACTACAATATATCACGGTCATGTTTCCGTGTCATTACTACCTCAGTCTTTTTAGGTAACTATAACATTCCATAGCATGTATCTACCATAACTTACATAACCATTCTCATTGACAGACGTTTAGGATTTGCAAGAGGTTTAGAGTTGTACACTAAGCTTTCTTGTACCTTTTTATTTGTTCCCACTCATGTAAGTTTTCCTTTAGGATAGACAGCTAACCGTGAACCTGATGGATCAAAGACTATGAACATTTAAGCTTTTGGGAGATACTTCTTAGTTGTCCTCACAGTCCTGGAGTCCTTAATGATAAAGTTTAAGAATGTTGTTGTGGTCTAGCCAAAAACTAAAGATGACAGGGTTAACATTTTAGGATTTTCCCACCATTTAAGAATGCAATCTTATTTTTATTTTTATTTTTTATTTATTTATTTTTTTTCAACGTTTATTTATTTTTGGGACAGAGAGAGACAGAGCATGAACGGGGGAGGGGCAGAGAGAGAGGGAGACACAGAATCGGAAACAGGCTCCAGGCTCTGAGCCATCAGCCCAGAGCCTGACGCAGGGCTCGAACTCCCGGACCGTGAGATCGTGACCTGGCTGAAGTCGGACACTTAACCGACTGTGCCACCCAGGCGCCCCAATCTTATTTTTAAAAGTTACAATCTGCTCACATGGTAAAGTCTTTTCTCCAACATCATAGCAGGATGGAATTTGAAACATAAAAATCTGCCAATCCATTACGACTCCCCAGAGATAAAAATTTTAAACCAATTTGCTTTTATTCCTGTGGTTACCATCAGAATTTAAAATAATATATTTCTTGGTATATCTGTCTGATATGGTGTCTCTTTACTTCCTGTCATGAAAGATGAAGAGTTTCATGTACTTACACCACCGACTGCCTTCTGCCTCCTGGGTTTTATCATTACAAATTATAGTTGTTTTGATGGTTTCTGATAGCTTTCGATATGCTTATTAGTTCATTAGTTTTTTGGGCCACCAACTTTAAGCAGCCTCCTTTGACTCACTCACCTTATGTTACATGAGGAAACACATGCCCCTCGGTGTCTTTCTACTTTCTCTCCTCCCTTTACTTTTAGACACTGCCAAGGATTTTAGTTTGCGTTAGTTTTTCTTGCAATTTCTAACTACTTCCTCGTTTTTTTGTTTGTTTGTAATGTCACCAAAAGCATTTAAAAATTCTTTTAGTTTTGCAGTGACATTACATGAATTTTGGTTTGTTTATTTGTTTGTTTTAGTGCAAAAAAAAAAGTGATTTTATTAAAGCATGGGGACAGAACCTGGAGGCAGAAAGCTGCCTGTTTTTATTTTTGAAGACATTCTTTAGCTGGCTCTCTGACTTCCTGCTTTGATTTGAACTGTCTTCTGGGCCAGTGACTGCAGTCATACTGGGATTTCTTTGGCTTCCTTTGTTAAGTCCACTCATTTTTTCTCAGTTTAATTGACAATACATCAGAAAAAAAAATTTTTTTTTCTAGAGACAGTGTTTGGGAGATAAATTTCAAAATTCTTAGTGCCTGGAGAGGTGTATAATTTGCCATCATATTTGACTCATAGTTTGGGTTGTGAATTCTTACTTCTAGAATACACCTCAGAATTTTGAAGGCCTCTATTATCTATCAATTTCAGATGTTATTCTGATTCTCATTATTATGCATATAACCTAGATTTCCTTTCTGAATGTTCTTGAAATGATTGCTCTTTCTCTGTCAACTTCTTTTCTTACTGTACCCACACTAAGGTGTAAGTATTTTATTTTTTATTTATTTATTTTTTTAGAAAGCTTGAATGGTAGAAGGAGAGGGAGACTCTTAAGCAGGCTTCACACGCAGCATGGAGTCCACTGTGGGGCTTTTACTCATGA
Source organism: Leopardus geoffroyi (assembly GCF_018350155.1). Lineage (NCBI taxonomy): Eukaryota > Metazoa > Chordata > Mammalia > Carnivora > Felidae > Leopardus > Leopardus geoffroyi. Next base: position 111,282,039 of record NC_059328.1, read on the forward strand.
TCCTGAGATCATTACCTGAGCCAGAATCAAGAGATGGATGCTTAACTGACTGAGCCACTCAGGCTCCCCATATATTTTATTTTATTTAAAAATTTTAAAAAGTGTTTATTTTTAAGAGAGAGAGAGAGAGGAAAGAGAGAGCACGCAGAGGAGGGGCAGAGAGAGAGAGAGAGAGAGAGAGAGAGAGAGAGAGAGAAAATCTCAAGCAGGCTCCAAGCTGTCAGCTCAAAGCCCAACTTGGGACTTGAACTCAATGCACTGTGAGGTCATGAGCCAAAATCAAGAGTTGGTCGTTTAACCGACTGAGCCACTTAGGTGCCCCAGCCCCTAGCATTTTAAACTTTTATCTTTTTTGGCTCACTTTAATCTACAATTTCAAATCTTTCTTTCAAAGAGTTTTTCTTCTTTCTTTGATTATCATTTTCTGTTATCTCTTGTAGAACTTTTAATATATTAATGTTGGGCCTCTTGGAGCTATCTGCCTTGTATTAACTGTTCCTTTCATATTTTGTTTCTCTCCTTTCCTCTTAAGAATTGGGAGATTTCTTCTGTTTTTATCTTCCAGAATATTATCTTTAGTCATGCCCAGTCTGTTCTGTAGCCCTTCTGATGAAATTTTAATTTTACCACTGTGTGTAATTTCCAAGATCTCCTAGTGGTTCCCTGGTATTTTTGTTTTTCATAGTGACCTGCTTTTTTTGTTTGTTTTAAATGAATATACCCCTTTAAGTTTTTAGCATAGTAATTAGCTTATTTGGTTTGGTTTGCCTTGGTCTTGTTCCTGTTTGTTTTCCCTGGGGTAACTTAATCTTTCTTTTTTCCTGGTCTTTCTCTTTCTTCCTGTTTGACTTTTCTCAGATGTTCAGTGATCCTTGGTTGGTTAAATATTTGAATGAAGATTTGTATTGGTTAGCATGAGTAGCTGTCTTTCGTTTCTTTTACCATTAAATAAGTCCACTCACCCCAGAGTCTCCTCCTCTGGATGCCAGCCCTCACTGTTGACTGTGTGTGCATGGTGGGGGTGGGGGTGGTGATGGTGGGAAGGACAGGCGTGGAGTGAGCAGCGTCTGCCACAAGCCATGGTTAAGTGGATTGTGTTACGAGGTGAAATGCTTGGTTGACTTCACTCTCAGATAGAATGCCTCTTCTCCTTTTCTCCCTCCTCCTCATCCTCCTTCCCTCTCTTGTCTCCTCTTTCCCCATTCACTCTTCCTCTTCCTTCCCTTCTGTCCTGCTTCAGGGTCATAGTGCAGCATTGCCTCAAGCTATGTGCTGCTTTCTCCTCCAGTCTTAAATCCTGTTCTTGGGTTTCTCCCAAGACTTAACTTCTGCTTTGTTTAGAAAGCTGTTGTCTGACTTTAACTGAAGGTGGCTGTTCTGTATAAATGAGAGGTCAGCAGGGGCCTGGACAAGTCACTTTATGGAAGCTTCTGTAATTATCCTCACTACAACATCACACAGCCTTTGTCATTGAACTGTCTTGGAGCCTAGAGTCTTTTATTGTTTATTTTTTAGTAATCTCTACACCCAGTGTGGGGCTTCAACTCACGACTCCGAGATCAAGAGTCACATGCTCTTCCAGCTGAGACAGCCAGGTGCCCCCATGTCTCTTAAAGGCCTCTAACAGTCTGCTGTGTATTTAGGGTTTGGTTTGTTTCTGCTCTGGCTTATTCTTTAGTAATAAGCCCACTTATTTTTTGAGAATGCTCACACTTGGCTTGAAGTTTTTTGAAATTTTAATAAAATTAGTGGTCTTGGGAAATAAGTGCCTCCACTGTAAACCTTTGAAAGTAAAGGAGGGGCTTATATACACCATTTCATAGTACTAAAATCATGATTTATTTTAAGACATAATTTCTTTTTCACATCAGTGACCTTTAGAAATAAAATAAATAGAAATAAAGCAATTTCCATTACTTCCCTCCTGGCATTTTTCCTACTTACATCATTTCTCTACATCTTAAAAAATAGTATGTATTTAAATTTTTAATCATGTATTTGAAGCTTAAGATAATACATGGCAGTGGGGGATTTAGAGGTAAGTGATCGAGTAAAATGACTGAAAGACACTTGAGTTAAACCTGGTATTTTTCCTGTAGGTTTCTTTCTCCCTAGAAAGGAGTTAATATTCTTTAAAAAAGAGAAGCTGCAGAGAATCGTCAAACATCTCCTCCATACATATAAAAGTAAGTCTCTGTGTTGGAGACTGCATTATCTTAGTCTAGTGGAATCCGTAGTTATAGCAAAAGTATTATCTGTCTTTCTTAGTTACTTAAAACATAGTCAAAGTCATTCAGGCAATGACGGCCCCCTTTTTCGATTTTCCAGTTCTGAGAGAGACACGACATGAGATCAAGTCTAAAACTTGGTTTGGATGTTGGTCATTGGAGCTCAATGTTCTTTTCTCAGAGGTCATTTGAAAACTGAAATTTAGCTAAATCTTAAGTCTTACTTTGTGGAAGTAGTTTTAAATTGAGCCATTTTCTGCTTTCCTGTATTCTGTTCATAGTAGGAAGAGCTCTTGCTGGATAACTGACTGGAAATATCTGTCCTCAGGGTGGAATTTTTCAGGGCAGAGATTGAATCAAAATAAGAGCATTTGTTGACTGTTCAAAATGTGTGCCAGGCATGATGATAAGTTATTTATATAGCTCTCATTTAATTCCTGAAACAACCCAATAATTGAGTATTAACACTTAAAAATATTAAGGCTTAGCAAGGGTTAAGTAAATTACACAAGGCTTTAACTGGTGACATCTGATGTTTGAACAGGTCAGGTTTACTGCAGGTTTTTAAAAAAATGTTTATTTATTTTAAGAGAGGGACAGAGAGAGAGAGAGTGGTAATCCTAGGCAGGCTCTGTGCTGTCAGTGCAGAGGTAGGGCTCGATCCCACGAACTGGGAGATCATGACCTGAGCCAAAATCAAGAGTCGGATGCTCAACTGACTGAGCCACCCAGGTGCCCCTACTCCATATTTTTTTACCAGTAACTGCTGTATAATGTATGAGCACTAAACAATGTACCAATATGAATTAAAGTATATTTAATATATCCTTTCTTTGCTTTCAAATAATACTGTTTTGGCACTGTACCTGTGCTCCTACTGGACAAAGCTAATTTCATCTTTTCTTCCTATGGAGGGAAGTCTAGTAGACTATGTGGAAATGAGAATTTTTGTGATTCTGTCTTGATGCTGCTCAGAGAGGAGGGCAGAATTAACCATTGATCTCTTTTCCCTAAGAAAACAATTTTGATTTTTAGTACAATGTGCATGGATGTATTTTTTGCTCTCTCAGCTTTTCATTATTCATTCAGTAAAATACAAGAAGATGGCAGATTTTAATTACCTCAAGGAAATGCTGGTATTCTTTATAATATATTAAGTTTAACTTAAAGCGGTTTGGATTTTCACATTTCCTACTAAGTATTTATTACTTGGTTTCCACATTTCTAGAATGGTAAATATTTTTTTCTTTCTGAGATCTGTGGGAGAAATTAAAAAAAATTATTGTATGTCTTCATTTCATGTTTACCTTTATAAAGAGGCATTGACTGGGTAGTGAATTCTAGATTCAGAGTCTCCCTCCACCCCCGCACCCCCAACTTTAGCACTGTCAAGATCTTGTTCCAGTCTTCTTGGAGCTAGTGTTTTGATGAGAAGTTTTACTCTGTCTTTAAAAACAAATTTTTTTTAATGTTTATTTATTTTGAAAGAGAGGAGGGGCAGAGAGAGATGAGAGAGAAACTCAAGCAGGTTCTGCACTGTTAGTGCAGAGTGTGATGCAGGGCTCAATCCCGTGAACCATGAGATCATGACTTAGGAGAAAATTTTATGGTACTTTGTAGAATGTCCCTCAATTGGGATTTATCTGATATTTTTCTCATGATTGGTTGTGGTTTTATGGGATTTGAGGGGGAACATCACAGAGGTCAAGTGCCCTTTTCATTACCTCAGAGCAAGGATGTACACTAACAACATGACCTGATGACCTTGATCACGAGGTTGAGGCAGTGTTTGTCAGAATTGTCCAGTGTAAGGCTGCTCTTTCTCTGCCTTCCCCTGCTGTGCTCTTTGGAAGGCAGAGTTATGAAGCACAGCCCACAGTTAAGGTGTGGGAAGTTCCACTTCATGTCCTTGAGGGTGCAGTAACTACTTAAGTTATGTGGAATTTTCATGCACAAGAGATTCAACTCTTCTCCCCACTCTTATTTGTTTATTCGGTTATTTATGTCATTGTGGACTCATATTTATTTGATTGTTTATACTATGATGGAAGCTAAGTAATATCACCAGCTCCCAGCTGTGGTTTTGTTTTCTTATTTCTGCTTTGAAACAGAAAGGGAGATAATTGTCAAGAGCCAATTGGAGTGTTGATGCCATCTTGGATTACGTATTTATAGAAAAAGTTCTTAGTAATAATAGCTTGAAATTACAGTCTGCTGGGAATCATGTGGTAGACACCTGCCTCCAGCAGTTACTTAGGGGTTTGTGTAACCTTGTTCTGATACAGGTAAATTTCTTTTAAGTTTGCCATTGTTACCTTCCTTAGTGGTAGATGAAAAGGGTTTACAGGGAGCCAAAAATGTGCAAATATACACAAGTAGATACTGGCAAAACTCAAGAGATTCACAGTACAGTTGATGTTGGGCATAACTATGATTATCATGGGGTTAATTAATTACTTCTAGTTTGGTCAGGATTCCTTATTGCTTTTGTGTATCTAAACCTCCAACTTTAAAAAACAGTGACCTTAATCTGGCCAATTGAGGGTGATGAATCAGTTTACTTTTTAAATCTTTTTTTCAGAAGGAAAGCTTTCCCAAAAAATGCCTTAAAGTATAATTTAAAATTACTCTTGTTTTCCTTTTGTGATTCTGCCTTTTCTTCTTTATTAGGGGTTTCAGGCATGGCTTCTTTTCACTTTTGGCCAAGGTGTCTGTCTACTGGTGTTCGTGACTCCGTTGTTAATGTGGTACACCATAGGTGCTACTCTTTCTGGGAGTCTTGGGAGTCTTGGTATTGCCAGGCCTTCCCATCATTCTTTCCAAGATTTTTTTTTTTTTTTTTTGGTTTTTATACTTTCTTTTCTAGTTTTTCAAGTGGTGACTATATGCTTCTTTTCGTGATTCTTTAAGACTATTACGTCATCTGTATAATAATACTGAATTATGAATGTATGCAGAAATGTTTGCTAGAGAACTTCTGATCTTACACACACACACACACACACACACACACACACACACACACACACCAGTGCACACTTTCTTATAAAGGACTTTGTAGCTGGTTTCTGCCATGTGTATGGGACACCAGGTAGCTTCCATCTCAGACTAATGGCTCCTGTGCTTTGTGATACTAGTTGTTAATATGTGGGACAGTAAAATAGCAATGAGATTGAAAGAATATTTGGTTGCATTCTTTCCCTTTAGGCTTCTTTGATGAATATTGTCCAAAATAGCCTTGTAATTTTATTTTTTTTGAATATTTTAAAAGAAGAAAAACCAACAAAGAGTTTGCTGGTTGGCAGAAAACATGATGCAATGTTCCTGCTTTTTGAACTGAAGAATATAGAGTGTTGACACTCATTTTTTACGCTATCAGGCAGTGTTTGGGGGGGAAAGTGTAGAGTTTCCTGTTGTATCAATCATCTCTTAATTGTTTTTCTCCCTTACATAATCCACAAGATTTTTCTAAATACAGTCTTTTAAATTGACTCAGGGAAGCTGTGCTTTTCCTCTGTTACACCCTTCCCCCACATTATTGTGTAAGTTCAGTAGCAGTCTGACATGTAAGTTTTAGCAAACTTACACCTGTATATGTTTTTATTGGGCTCAGAAATTATTTATATGTCATATATTCATAAAACATTTCACTTTGATGCCAAAAGTAGCTACCTGGCATTAATCTTATGACATGTATGCTTAATTTCAGTTTTTAACCTACCTGACAATTTCTTTTAGGTCAGTCTTTCATGTAAATACATGGTACAGATAAATAGAAACCATTTTACTTGCATACGCAAATTAAATGTGTGACTTAAGTAGGAGATTGGCAAATTTATGATGTATCTTACCCCCTTGTTTCATTTGAATTTTTATGCCTGTATACTGGATACTCTTCTGACACCATACATTTCAGTTTTTTACAACCTGATAAACACTTTTGTGTTAACACTCAGCTGTGTCAAATCCTTCCATTTTGCCATGCTTATTTCTGAATTTTTTAAAAGAAGAGCACATTACAAACGTGGTGAAAATCCCTTTACACGCCCTTCCCCAGTGCCCTTCCCCTCTTCCCTCAGAGGTGTTTGCGGTCCTGAATTTGAGTTCATCACTGCACACAATATAATAAGCTAGCATTTCATAATTTCCCACATTCATCTTCTGGGAGACTCATGAGTGGTTTGAGGAAAAAAAAAAAGCCCCATGGTCAGATTCTCACCTGCAGATTTGTAATCCATATTGAAAGCATCTCTCAGACATGGAAAAAAAAAAAACTTAATTTTTAAAATTTAACATTGCCTGACTCTTTGACCACAGAACCCCTTCATCCAAGATTTTGTGCTCTGTTGTTGCTTGGAACATACTCCTTAAAAACACTGCCTAGAGGTATAATGTTTCCATGATTGACTTTCCATTTAATTCTATCAGTTTTTACTAATGTCACTTTCTAGATTTAGATGACGGAAATACTAATAGTATCACTTTCAGTTGACATTGACAGTTGAATTGGCTTTAAAATCATTTTGCAAAAAAAGGGAGGTAAAATGTTAATAAATTGCCTATTTATTGGCCAGCGTACAAGTTATTTATGATGTTTAATTTTTTAATGGAGTTCGCTAATCTATTGAATACTAAAATGTCTGGCTGTGGACCCTGGCAACAAATACCCTTTGCTTTAAACTGATCTGTCACATTTATGTTCCTGTGGCTGGAAGTAGATGGAGTTTGTTGTTATTGTTTGACACATTTTCTTGAATAACAGTTCTTCAACTGTTAATGTATGAGATGGTACTTGAATTCTTTGTTTGCTTTTTTTCTTCCTGTATTAGAAAATCTTGGTGCTTTTTGTAAGTTATGTGTAAAAGAAATTTTTCTTAAGATTTGTTCATATACTGGCCTGATCCAGGAAAAATAAAATGGGAAAATGGACACTATATTTGACCTTCAAATAAAAATACTGGTTTTCAGACTGTTCACCGAGCTTTGGGGTCATATGCATTGTCTTAAGGCAGGACTATTTACCTGTGTGGGATGACAGATGCCCTAGGATCTGGTGAGGCTGTGGAGGAGAGATGAGGTTCTTGAATACACAGAGGCACACAGTTTACATACAATATCACAGAAGCCAGGGAACCTCCTCTTCTAAAGGAAGAGTCCACAAACAGACCTCATTCCCCTACTGGCTTCTGTCACTGAATTACATGTTATGGTTCTGAGATAGGAAATAAACAGAAAAGCCTCCACTTTCTACAAAGTACATCTGGGACTGTTCATCAAATATCTAATGACTAAACCATCTGTCCTGTTATTAGAGTTTTAGGTTTTATTAAGAAGTCTCTGCATTTTATTTCTAGGATCTGTCCTAAGAAAAACACATCAAATTAGGAAAAATTGTTTTGCATTCTGCATCTTGCTATTTTAGGCAAGTTATGTAACTTTTTTTTTTTAAAGAGATTTTTCTGTTTTCATTTGTGGAGAAAAGTCTCTTAAGAACCATTAGTTTTTGTTAGCTTGATTTCAGTCTTTATTCGGCATTTTATTCTAAATATTAACTTTGTTGAAAGTTACTGTACCTGGATTATATGATTCTGCAAATATTTCCCCAGTGTTCAGTCCTCATTTTATTTGGTGATCACATACATATTTTAGAGATTGAGCATCCAAAGTAGGAGCCCAATAAATGTTGCTATTGTGCACACTTATTTTGAATTAACGAGCAAGGGAAAGCACACAAATGAGCGTGTGAAGGAATGATCACGTGTAATAAGTAAAATTTTGTTTTCTTCCTATTTGGCATAAATTCTGGTGTACAACTTATGGCTATTTTTTGCAAATAATTATTTTGAAGAAGTAAGTTAAACAAGTGTGGTGTGTCAGACTCCAGTTCATCCACAAAGCAGTACCACCTATCTCCTAAAAGATGCTAATTCTGTCACTGTTCATTTAGCTAGGACCGGAAGAGAGTGTTAGCTAGCTAAGAAATGATGCAGAATTCGTTCCCCCCAAAGCTTAATCTCTAAAGGTAACCTAGTATTGTTAAGTTAGTTTATAATTTCTTTGGGTGGAGTTAGGTCATGGTTGCCACGTTCCTTTCCTTTTCTTTTCTTCCCCCTGTCCCCCACATCCCTTTAATCTTAATAAGACTCCCTGGTCTCCAGAATCCATCTGATTACTTCTCAGGTAGTTAAAAGAAGCAATTCTCATTTATGTATTTATTTTTAAATTTTACCCTTCGATTCTGTTCTTCTGTCATTCTGAGACATGGAAAGGTGTACAGAAGTTGGTTTACTGCAGTCTCCTCAGTTACATGTGACTGATGGTGAAACAAGAGGAACCTTTTTGACCCTTGTCCAATGCAGGGGTTAGGGACCTGGATCCCTCCGCTGCAAACTCCATGTGTAACTTTTGATTCCCTAAAAATAATTTAGCTGCTCATAACCTACTGTCGATGGGAAAGCCTTACTGATAACATAAACAGTTGATAAATACATATTTTTTACGTCATATGTATTATATGTTGTATTCTTAGAATAAAGTAAGCTAGAGGAAAAAAATGTTACCAAGAAAATCATAAGGAATAGAAAATACATTTACAGTACAGTGCTGTATTTATCAAAAAAACATGTGCATGTAAGTGGACCTGTGCAGTTCAATCCCCTGTTCAAGGGTCAGCTGTATTTTGCCACTTCATTTGGATGTTCTATATAGTAAGGCAAAGGGAAGGTAGGGATGGTGAGGAAATCCAGGCCACCTCTGGGCACTGGCTTACCCCTTTTAGGCCTCAGCTTTATCTTAATGTAACAATTTCAGCACTGGATAACTTTGCAGGTCTTCCCTGGCTCTAGTATCAATTGAAGATACTTCTTTTGTTGTTCATTATGTAACAGTGAATAAAAATGATACCATTATGGGAACTTAAGGAGGAACTTTCTTTAAAATGGCTAATTACAGTCTATACCTGTGTTGTCCAATAGGAATTTTTGTGATGATGGAACTATTCCATGTCTGTATTGTCCAGTATGCTAGCCTATAGTTCCATGTGGCTGTCAAGCACTTGAAAAGTCACTAGTGTGACTGAAGAACCTAAATTTTTACTTTGATTAACACAAATTTAAGTAGCCACGTGTGGCTGATAAGTTTTACTGTATTGGACAGTGCAGGTTAAATTCTTAAGTATCTGTAAGTATTTAAGGGATTCCACACATAGATTTATTATGACAGTCTTGTTCTTTATGTAATGATTTGCAACTGGAATCTCTTAGTTTTAGAATTTAGCAATTGCAGCTCCAACTTTGAATATTAATCTTTCTTCCAGCCTATCCTCCCTTTCTAATTGCAGTCAAGTGTGGGTAGAGGTACTGTGACCTTTCCCAGGGATCCTGGAATCTTTACTTGGTAACCATGCACCTATGTTGCTGGCTCTTTAAAGCTCTTCTCCTATGGAAGACTATATGTGTTTACCACAGTCTACCTGTAGACTCCTGTCAGATCCCTGCAAGGCTACACCTTGCCCTGTGTTAGGCTTTGTAGTACCTGGAGCGGGTTTGATGTTGAATTTAATCTTCACATTTTCAGGCTTGATTTTGAAAAGTTACAATTAAGGGCCACTTTAAAAATTGCTTGGTCTTCCATTGGCAAGAAGTTTTTAGTCCTAGATCTTGAGCCATTAGCAAGATGTTAGCTCTAAAATATCTAGGTCACTGGGTCGTAAAAATGGTTATCACTTGAATAAATTTTCAATTCCATCTGTGTTAATTGCTTCAGCATTGCAAATACTAATTACGTTCTTGAAGTTTCCATATTTGGGGATCACAAAGAATTTTGAATGGTTCTATCCTGAAATTCTGGACCTTTCAAATGATAAAAATTAGTATAGAGACATTCTTTTGGGTTAATGGTTACAGTTGATAAGCTGTGTGTTTGGGCTTCAATCATTTTTCTGTGAGAGAATAATTTATATAAAATTAAGCTTCTATATATAGCACCCAGCTCACAAAACCTGAAATATACAACTTAATTCATTCATACTGAGTCTGAGAGCTATCCGAAAAAGTGCATCCCCACTGAGGTTCTGAAGCACATCTTCCTGGGACTGCAAGCACTGGTTAGTTCTGTATTGACAGACAAAGGCACTAATTAGTATCAGTCATTTCTTTTTTTTTTTTTTTTAAGAACCTGCTGGATTTGATCCACAGATTTTTTTTTTTTTTCAACGTTTATTTATTTTTGGGACAGAGAGAGACAGAGCATGAACGGGGGAGGGTCAGAGAGAGAGGGAGACACAGAATCGGAAACAGGCTCCAGGCTCTGAGCCATCAGCCCAGAGCCCGACGCGGGGCTCGAACTCACGGACCGCGAGATCGTGACCTGGCTGAAGTCGGACGCTTAACCGACTGCGCCACCCAGGCGCCCCTCAGTCATTTCTTAAGATCTGAATAGAAGGAGACCAAAGGCAGTTGCCATTAAGTAAAGTAATAAAAGAACATGTTAAAAACTTCAGGCAGTGCAAGAGTAAATGCCTACTTATTCCCATAGCATTTCTTTTCCCTAAAAAACTATTATCAGCTACGTTTTCTTTTGTACAAATTGGATGAAATTACACCTTGCTTTTCTGCTTATATTTTTTTAAAAGTCAGGCTTATTGAGGTCTAAATTACACATGGTAACATTCACCCTTGCTGGGTATTCAGTTCTATGAATTTTGACATATACCATAATGAAGATATGTAACATTTCAGTCCCTTCAAAATGTTCCTTTCCTTTGCTTCATTGTTGTAACCACCACCATAATCAAGATATAGAACATTTCCTTCACCCCCAAAATGTTCCCTCATCTTGCCTCAGTTTAACAGCTGTACTGTTTTCAGTTACATGGATTTACCTTAATTTTCCTAAGTAACCCCTCATTGATTGATGTTTGGGTTGTTTCCAGTCTTGCGAATCAAACAAGGAACAATAAATATGTTTGTAAAATTTTGGTGTGATTTTACAACTACAGACACAGGTAAATTTCTAGGAGAATTAAGGCTATAACATTTTTTTTAATTTAATTTTTTATTTTTTTAAATTTACATCCAAATTAGCATATAGTGCAACACTGATTTCAGAAGTAGATTCCTTAGTGCCCCTTACCCATTTAGCCCATCCCCCCTCCCACAACCCCTCCCGTAACCCTCAGTTTGTTCTCCATATTTTTATGAGTCTCTTCTGTTTTGTCCCCCTCCCTGTTTTTATACTATTTTTGTTTCCCTTCCCTTATGTTCATCTGTTTTGTCTCTTAAAGTCCTCATATGAGTGAAGTCATATGATTTTTGTCTTTTTCTGACTAATTTCACTTAGCATAATACTTTCTAGTTCCAAGCATGTAGTTGCAAATGGCAAGATTTCATTCTTTTTGATTGACGAGTAATATTCCATTGTATATATATACCACATTTTCTTTATCCTTTCATCAATCAATGGACATTTGGGCTCTTTGCATGCTTTGGCTATTGTTGGTAGTGCTGCTATAAACATTGGGGTGCATGTGTCCCTTTAAAACAGCACACCTGTATCCCTTGGATAAATGCCTAGTAGTGCAATTGCTGGGTCATAGGGTAATTCTATTTTTAGTTTTTTGAAACAGTTCCATACTGTTTTCCAGAGTGGCTGTACCAGCTTGCATTCCCAAGGCTATAACATTTTGATAGATTTGACCTAATGGCCTCTCCCAAAATTGGACCAGTTTACTTTCTGACCAGTAATGGATGATGGTGCCTATTATTCTCTTATTGCTGGGGTCACCAAATTTAATTTTTGTTACTCTGATAGAAAAAATATTGCCTAGCAAAGTAACTTGCATTCAGTGGTGGGTTTTTTTTCTCATTTTAAAAACATCAGAAAGTTACCCACACACAAAAATCTAACCTATGTGATTTATGGTTAAAACCACACTGTAACAGAGAAAATATGAACACTTCACCTTTGTTTCTGTGATCTCAATATAGTTTTCATTTGCTGCTTATTCATATTTCTGTACTTACACATGAACATTTTCATAATCACCCCTGTGGTATATGCACCATTTATACATATGTTATTTTGCTTGCTAGTTTAAAATTCACTTTATTTCATGAGCATTTTCCTTTGTTCCTAGAATCCTTATTTTAATAGTTGTATGTTCTTTTTTTTGGCCATGACACAGTTCGCTTAATTATCCCACTTCTAAAATTTGTTCACACATTTTCACTACTTTCAACAAGGTTTCAAATGCCATCTCTTAAATATAAAAGTTAAAAAAAACCTTTAGATTATTTTCTTAGGATAAATTTCTATTAGTCTCTCCTTGTTCTGGATCTAATTGTGTCAACACTGACATGAGAGGGTACAATTTTATCATTTGAAAGCATTTTTTTACTTCATTGGAAATTCAGTAACATTTTTTTACTGAAGAAGGAAGCGGTTGCAGATCAGTGTGCTTCTGCGCCAGGGTTAAGCTATTTATTTTTCCTTCTTTTCATTTGGAAAAATTGTAACAATGATACATGCTACTTGTAACCATTTCGTATCCACTTTCCAGAGGTAATCAGTCTACTGCTATTTAGTAAATTAAAAATTTTAGCTGATTTTTTTCTCAATAGATGATTCATGTGTTTCAGTATTTAAAAAGTACCAAACAATATACAGTGAAGTCTCCTTACTCAGTTGCCTCTCTTGGAGGCAATTAATGTGATGAGATTCTTGTGTTTTCTTTCAGACACATTTTGTACATTTTTGAGCAAATGTTTGTGTGTGCTCTCTGTGTGTGTCTTTTTAAGCTACAAATGTTATTAGCATGGTGCACATATTATTTTGTACATATTTTCTTAGGTAACTTTTATTTGTGTTTAATAAAAAAATAGATGACATGTGCATATAGTTAAAAATAAAATAATGTAAAGACTTGGATACTTGCCTTTCCATCTGTTCCCTGTCTGCTATCTTTCAGTGAGTCTTTGTGCATATAGAAGCCAATAGAAAGGGACATGTTTTCTTTTCCTCCTGTAACTCTTAGACGAACCTTTCCACATCTAATGGGGCAATAGGCATTTAAGAGCTATGGCTTAGGGGCCAGCTCCCTGCATTCAAGATGTCTGCTCTGCCATATATCAGCTATGTGATCATGGGCAAGTTGTTCAACCTATTTGTAATTTTCATATGTAAAGTATTAGTATACATGCTTTGCTTAGAATAACTAATAGTGCCATACAGATGTGCCTGGGTGGCTCAGCCAGGCGTCTGACTCTTGTTTTTTGCTCAGATCACAATTCCAGGGTTTTAGGACCGAGCCCCTCATTAGGTTCCGTGCTGAGCGTGGAGCTTGCTTAAGACACTGTCTCTCTCTGTCTCTCTCTGTCCACCGTCACCACCACCCCCCCCACGCCCCTGTGCTCTTACTCTCTAAAAAAAAAAAAAAAAAAGAATAATACCATACATATAAGAAGTGTATATGCTTGCTAATAGTAGTATTTTTATTTTATTATTAAGAACAATGACCAATAAAATAATATCTAAGAATCAGTTCCAATCACTTGGATTTTTATTAGTGATTTGTCTGGATATGGGTAAATTTGTTTAGCAGAAAAGGATAGATGGGATTCCTCACTTGGCTTGGATTCTACTTAAATACATTGTAGAAAACTTCAGAAAACAAAATCAAAGCAGCTAAAATATATTTTGTTGTTTCTTTTTTATGAACTGATAGGGTTTTCTTTTCTTTTTTTTTTTTTTTTTTTTTGCATATACTTCTTTAAACATATACTATATAGACTAAACATATAAAGTGGAGGCAATATCAAAAGTATCCCAGAAAAGGCGAGGTTAGAGGGGGCTGCTTAGAGTATGAACTTTTTTTTGCACAGTGCATCGTATTTTAAAAGTGTTTTCTAACGTATTTTCCAAATTTGGCTAAAATACACATGTATCTATACATAATACTTGATTTTGGGTGATAATGGCCCATAAAGTTTTTTTAATTTCCTGGCCATATCTTAGTTGTTAATGACATTAAACTTTCTTAAGCCAAACAAGGGGCTGGGGGACTGAAGTGTATTTCTATTCAATTTTATCATCCTCAGTTCTTTTTCTTAATAAAATCAAAACAACAATAAAATTTCCCCTTTTCCACCTTCGGGTCCCATATATAAAATTATATATGTTCATTATATATATACAGCACAAAACATTACAAAAAGAAGATATAAAAACAAAACACACAGGAATAAGAATCACCTTAATACCTCTACTCATCTTAATAATATTTCTGGTAACAGTTTGCAAGTCTAGACTTCTTGCATTTTTTCTCTAGATAGGTTTGCATACACTCATAGTCTTAATTTATCTTTTACATTCGTGGCATCAGGAATACTGCACACACTGGTATTTTTGAGATTGTATCATGAACATTGTAATTACATCGTTAAATTACTATATTATCATTTATAACAGGTACATCATATTCCATTGAGCCCGTATGCCATACTGAAATATATTTTGCAATATGTTTCTGGAGGACACTTCAGAATAAACTATCAGTTAACATTCTTGTAAATAAATCTTTCTGTACATCCATTATTTCCTCAGGATAAATTCTGAGACATGAGGTCATTGGGTTGTAGGATACACACATTTTTCAGGCTTCAGTACACATTGTTAAACTGTTGCCCAGGCAGTTGGCATCTTCTTACATGCTTGCCAGCATGGGGTCTTGTTTTTAAAGTTCCTGCTTATTTGAGATGCAAATCCTTCTTTCCTCCTCCTCCTCCTCCTCCTCCTCCTCCTCCTCCTCCTCCTCCTCCTCCTTCTCCTCCTCCTCCTCTTCTCCTTCTCCTTCTCCTACTCCTTCTCCTTCTCCTTCTCCTACTCCTACTCCTCCTTCTCCTTCTCCTTCTCCTTCTCCTTCTCCTTCTCCTTCTCCTCCTCCTCCTCCTTCTCCTTCTTCTCCTCCTTCTCCTTCTTCTCCTCCTCCTTCTCCTCCTCCTCCTCCTCCTTCATTTACTTTTGAGAGAGAGAGCACGAGCAGGAGAGGGGCAGAGAGGATCCTAAGTGGTCTCTGCACCGTCAGCGCAAGCCCAACAGAGGGCTCCATCTCACGAACTGCAAGATCATGACCTGAGCCAAAATCAAGAGTGGGATGCTCAACCAACTGAGCCACCTGGGTGCCCCAAATCACTCACCTTAATTGGTGCAAATTTACTTTCTAGTGCCTCTGGAACCATCTCTTCCTTCTTCCCTACCTCCCTCCCTTGATATTCTTCCATATCCTTTCTCCTTCCCACCTCAAACTTCATAGAAGCTGGATTTGGTCTTGATTAGAGAGGGAGCTGTTTGAAATACTCTCTACCTCCCTTTTCACCTGCTTTGTAGTGCTGTATAAACTGCTCCTGAGGCTTTTTCTGGATAGCACTGATTTTTTAAAAGCCATAACTAGTTTCTTTGAGTTCTGTAAATTGTGATTTTGACTTTAGTGAGTTTTAGTATCAGTTAATGTGTTCCACTTGTGAAGTGACCTCATGCTCTAGCACTGTGGTTGAGAGGACTATTTCTGGAATCCTGTAGACCAGGTTCACATTCCAGCTCCTGTTCTCGTTGACTAGCTTTGGAAACTAGGACGTCTTAGTTAACCCCTCCAGTCCTTCTGTTTCTTTACTTCCCTTATAAAAAGGATGTAATGATCATATCTTTCTCAGGATTTTGTGAGGATTTCAAGAGGTGATGCTTGTAGTAAGCACTAAACAGAGTAGCTGGCATGTGTGTGAATAACGCAGGGATTGTTTTTCTCATTTTGATTTAATCAAATTCATCAATTCATTTCAGTAAGTGGAATACTTTTCCTACTGCCACATCTAGAAAATGCTGGTGTGTGAATCTGAATTTAGGACTTTTGATCTATAAGGATCATTGTGAAGTGGGAAAACCTGGAGTGAATGGCAAGGATCATGCCCAATGATTATGATCGTCCTGCAAAAACATAAAAAGCTTTAAATATGGGGCTTGGGTGATGCAGCTTCCAAAATGCTTTGACTGGCCCTCCAGCAGGTAGGCAAGAAGATGAGCTTAGTTGTAGGAGAAGAGGAATAGTTCCTGTGCATCGTGGCCTTGGAAGAGGTTGCTGTATCTAAAACTCGAAAGACCAAAGAGTCTTTTCAAAAAGATTAATATGACAGTACTAGGATCAAAACTTATAATAGTTTTGTCTACTCTGGTTTAAATTCAGTGGAGTTCTGCTTTAAATGTGTGACTGATTAGGTTTTATCTTAATTTGTTTCCCACAGGGCATGGTGCAGATGTGAAATGTGTAGACTGGCATCCAACAAAAGGGTTAGTTGTTTCAGGAAGTAAAGATAGTCAACAACCAATCAAGTTCTGGGATCCCAAGACGGGGCAGAGTCTTGCAACACTGTAAGTGATAGGAACCCTACCTTGGTCCCTAAACAAAGGGGCACAAGGCTGCCTGTATTCCTTAACTTGAGCCTTCTTTCCCACCATGTATTCTTGAAAATCTAGGGTAGACAACAGATGGACTCGTACCTAGAGTCTTCTTATTAATTAAGTGTGGGTTCTGTTCTGTATGTATCTAAATGTAATTTGGGGATCCTGGGGGTGGGGGTGGGGAGGAGGAGGTGGTTCTCGCTACCCTAGGTTGCCATGTCTCACGATGTACCGTTTGGTACCATATGGAGCTGATGTTGTGCCACTTACTAGACATACCCCAGGCCTCTCCATCTCGCCACATCTGCCCATCTCGCCACATCTGTCCCAGCCCTCTCCATCTCGCCACATCTGCCCACCTCGCCACATCTGCCCCAGCCCTCTCCATCTCGCCACATCTGCCCCAGCCCTCTCCATCTCTCTACATCTGTCCCATCTCACCATATCTGTCCATCTCGCCACATCTGCCCCAGCCTTCACCTTCTCGCCACATCTGCCCCAGCCCTCTCCATCTTGCCACATCTGTCCATCTCACCACATCTGCCGCAGCCTTCTCCATCTCGCCACATCTGTCCGTCTCGCCACATCTGTCCCAGCCCTCTCCATCTCACCACATCTGCGCACCTCGCCACATCTGCCCAGCCCTCTCCATCTCACCACATCTGCGCACCTCGCCACATCTGCCCAGCCCTCTCCATCTCGCCACATCTGTCCATCTCGCCATATCTGCCCCAGCCCTCTCCATCTTGCCACATCTGTCCATCTCACCACATCTGCCGCAGCCCTCTCCATATTGCCACATCTGTCCATCTCACCACATCTGCCCCAGCCCTCTCCATCTTGCCACATCTGTCCATCTCGCCACATCTGCCCCAGCCCTCTCCATCTTGCCACATCTGTCCATCTCGCCGCATCTGCCCCAGCCCTCTCCATCTTGCCACATCTGTCCATCTCGCCACATCTGCTCACCTCGCCACATCTGCCCCAGCCCTCTCCATCTCGCCATATCTGTCCATCTCACCATATCTGCCCCAGCCCTCTCCATCTCACATCTGCCCACCTCACATCTGCCCCAGCCCTCTCCATCTCACCACATCTGTCCCATCTCACCATATCTGTCCATCTCACCACATCTGTCCATCTCGCCACATCTGCCCCAGCCCTCTCCATCTCACCACATCTGTTTAGAGGGAAGTTTCCCCTCCAGTTTTGAGTCCATTCTCATTTTTTGTCTGAGGTGCTTACTTCTGATGCAGCCTCATAATAAAGTTTTGTCTTTGAATTATCTGTTGACATTCATATTTAAATGGCTATGTTACTAACATGTTTTTGACGAAAAGCTGGATCCTGGTCCTTGTGACTGGGAAGGGAGGCAAATCCAGAGTGAGGGGTTGGAGCAAGGCTGCTTTGCTGCAGACTGCAGTGGCTGCAGCCGCTGGAGGGAAACGTGAGCGGTGCTCCTTGCAGGCCTCGACTTGTTGCAGTGTTTTTAGTTCAAATTAACCCTCAAACTAGCCTGTGCCCCTTTTTTATGCTTTGTCTTAATGAGAGGAGCTTCACTGAACTTTGAAAAGTTAATGAGCTTTATTGAATATTAATTTACATGTTCAGGTGCTTCCCTGCTTCACAGATCAGCTTCCCTGTACAGTTGAAGTTCTGTTGCTATTTTAGTTGGTTAATGAAAACTATGCTTAGATAATGGATGTTATTTCTGTCATTGACATATTTCTTTCAAGTGTACTTTAACTGTGGTCTTGTGCTGTTACATGCTTTACAGACCTCTTGCCGTCTTGACCCATGTCCTTTTTAACCAAAATGGCCATTGTATGGATTCATACTTGTTTTGAATTCTGACAGATTATTTCCTTGGTACTCTGTTTCTAGTCACGCCCATAAAAACACAGTAATGGAAGTGAAATTAAATCTCAATGGCAATTGGCTGCTCACCGCATCACGTGACCACCTCTGCAAACTTTTTGATATCCGAAACCTGAAAGAAGAGCTTCAAGTCTTCCGAGGTCACAAGAAAGAAGCCACAGGTCGGTGGCTGTGGCATGCTTCTCATTCTGTCACCACTAGTATGCTGAGATGCTGACGACTTTGCCTTCCCCCACGTTTGTTTTACAGCTGTGGCCTGGCATCCTGTTCACGAAGGACTATTTGCCAGTGGCGGGTCCGATGGCTCTTTGTTATTCTGGCATGTGGGGTATGTAATACTTACCATGTAAAACAGTTGTATATTTTATGAAGAGAGCTCCCAAAAGTATAGAACATGGTATTTTGTGTTTTTTCCTGAGTATTCCTATGTCCTGTATCAGAGTCTTCCTGCAGTTTTCAATTCTGTAAACCCAGCTTGGAATAGAAAACTTAGCACCTTCATTTTGGATTTGGAAACCTTTAAAGGAGAATAAAACAGATTTCTTTGTTTCTTATTGGTGAAATCATTCTTGAAGCATTTTTCCCTCTGAAGTGCTCTTTGAATCAAAGATTATATTACTGATGACAAATCAGTACCCCTGAAACATGTGGAACTGACCAGATTCAAAGTAAAAGGCTTTGGTAGCTTTGTGTTACAGTAAAATAAAATGTCTGTGTGTGTGTGTGTGCGTGTGTGTGTGTGTGTGTGTGCGTGCGTGATTTTATTGAAAAGACTTCTTTCTGTGGTGCTATTACAGGGTAGAGAAGGAAGTGGGTGGGATGGAGATGGCCCATGAAGGAATGATCTGGAGTCTGGCTTGGCATCCTCTTGGACATATTCTCTGCTCAGGTTCAAATGACCATACTAGGTAAGCTTTATTTCAAAAATAACAAGGAATTACTGTGTTTATAGAGCTGCAGAGAAGATATATATTTATTTTTATTGATGTATTAATTTGTGGTCCAACCTCTTTTTTATAAATTTTTTAAAACTTAATTTTGAGAGAGAGAGAGAGAGAATGAGAGGGGGAAGGATAGACAGAGAAGGAGACAGAGAATCCAAAGCAGGGCTCGAACCCACAAACTGTGAGATTATGACTTGAGAGCTGAAGTCAGACTGAGCCACCCAGACACCCCTTTATGAATTTTTTTTAATCTTTATTTATTTTTGAGAGAGAGAGATAGAGCATGAGAGGGGGAGGGGCAGAGAGGGAGACACAGAATCTGAAGCAGGCTCCAGGCTCTGAGCTGTTAGCACAGAGCCCAACATGGGGCTCGAACCCATGACCTGTGACCTGAGCCGAAGTCAGATATTCAGCTGACTGAGCCACCCAGGCGCCCCTGTAGTTCAACATTTTTATAGTGATTTATAAATATGTATATAATAATAAGGAGATAGAGTATGGAGTATGACTTTGTTATTCAAATTTTGTTCTGCCTTCTTATAAAAAAAAATCATTCATTTTAAATTTTTAGAAGAAAGGTGTTGTAAAACTTTATTGCGTTTACCCTGCTTGGTATTTGTAAGTGCCCAGAAATACACCAAAACTGTGCTCCTCCCCTCGCCCCTCCAAATGGTTTTGTTTTGACAGCAAATTTTGGACCCGAAACCGACCAGGTGATAAAATGCGAGATCGATATAATCTCAACCTATTGCCTGGAATGTCTGAAGATGGAGTAGAATATGGTGAGACCCTTGCACATTTATTGTTCTTTGAAATCTGATATTCTTTTATAAAAGTGTTATCAGGTATGGATAAGATTATATAAAACTAATTTCAGTTTTACAGTTTATTGAGTGATAATTCATTTTTATAAAGTCTTCATTTTATTGGACTACTATGTTTATAAAATCTCTATTGACAATAGATGTATTTCTATTTGTAGATGACCTTGAACCTAACAGCCTGGCAGTAATTCCAGGAATGGGAATACCAGAACAACTAAAACTGGCTATGGAACAGGAGCAGATGGGTAAGAGACATTGTACCTATATGTTTTATTTTTATAAAATTTTTGGAGACCTCTTCTATTTTCTTCTTTTTTTAAGTTTATTTATTTGTTTTGAGAGACAGAGAGAGCATGCACAGGCAGGGGAGGGTCTGAGAGAGGGAGAGGATTCCAAGCTGGCTCTGAGCTGGCAGCCCAAAGCCCAGTGTGGAGCTCCAACTCACAAACTGTGAGATCATGACCTGAGCTGAAACCAAGAGTTTGGACCCTTAACTGACTGAGCCACCCAGGCGCCCCTGGAGACCTGTTTCTTACCTTCATGATACTGAATTATTTTGAAAGTGCCCAAATGATTTATGTTGAGACATGTTGATAAAAGTCATCTAATTATCTATTACATATTATTTAAAGTCTCTTCTAAAAATGCATTCACTGATGAAGTAGCCACCTTCTCTTATTTCCTTGGCTAACTGCTTCTTTTTATGGTTACAGGGAAAGATGAGTCAAATGAAATTGAGATGACAATTCCAGGTTTGGACTGGGGAATGGAGGAGGTGATGCAAAAGGATCAGAAAAAAGTTCCTCAGAAGAAAGTTCCATATGCAAAACCTATTCCTGCTCAGTTCCAGCAGGTGAGTAACTACCAGCAGCCCCCTCCTCCACCAGGAGGTTCTGCCTGCTGAGGCTTTCTTGCATGTTTTCATCCGAGGAAGGTATTTGTGCACTACAGACTTCTTTGGAGTATTCTTAGAGTTCCCATCTGCTGTTCTGCATTCCTGTGGAGTTCGTCATGACTCTTGTAGCTCTTTGATTCTCACCTATGTCTTACTGTCCAAGTCATCAGAGGAAAGAGAAGAGAGAAGCATGGAACAGAGAGTATGTTGACTCTCCTCTGCGTTGTCTGTCTGTCTTCTACTTTATTTGTCTCTGCAACACAAAGTGCATGTGCCCTTTTGAAGATGTGGGCAGGCTTTTCATTCTTAATAACACATAAGATCTTATAGTTTTTATTAAGTTAGTAATTTCTACCTGGCAATGTGCTTGCCTAACTCCATTCTTGTGTCACTAAGAAGGAGCATTAGAAATAAAGGCAGTGTACCAGGTGAACTGGCTTCTTTTCAGCAGGTTGGAATGAGCCAATGACCTTACAGAATGGTTTTCACCTTCTCTCATTATAATATACACACTTAGGGTATATTTTAATATTCTCTTCTTTCCCAAGGCGTGGATGCAAAATAAAGTTCCAATTCCTGCCCCAAATGAGGTACTGAATGACAGAAAAGAGGACATTAAATTGGAAGAGAAGAAGAAAACACAAGCGGAAATTGAACAAGAAATGGCCACGTTACAGTATACTAACCCACAGCTTCTGGAGGTGTGTGATGCTCTTTAGCAGAGGGTTCAAGATGATCTAAGAAAGTAGATCTTTCTTAAAAGACATTTATTGACATGCTGTTAAGGAGAGGGGAGGGGACTCTCAGATGGATCTGACGAACGCCACCATTTCTTTCTGTTTTTCTCATTTTTTAATTGAAGCATAGTTTACATACAATGTCACAGTTTCAGGTGTACAACATAGTGATTCAACAGTTCTATACCTTATGCTGTGCACAGCATGATAAGTGTATCATCTGTCACCATGCAACATTATTACAGTATTAGTGACTATATTCTCAATGCTGTACGTTTTGTCCCTGTGACTTAATTATTTTATTAACTGGAGGTTTGTACCTCTTAAACCTCTTCCCCTATTTTGCCCATCCCCCCACCCAGCACCACCATTTCTTATTGCTACATTAGGAAGCTAGTTTGTGAAAGAATTCTGTTTCTTAGACTTTGAAACCAGATCAGTCAAGCAGTGAGTCGAACTAAGTTAAACGTACCTTTTTAATAGAAAAGATAAAGCCAGCATAGTTTTAACTTGAATTCATTTATTTACCCACAGATAAAATAATTTTTCTTTTTCTGTCAGCTCTAGAGCAGGTGATTTGCTCCTTTTTTTTTTTTAACCTTTGAAAGTTAGCAAGAATGATAAAGAACTAGTAAATTATTGGATATGAATAATTCTGACTGTTGTTTCCCAGTATTTCAAAAGAAGGTGCTTACATGCTCCCAGAATACCTGAATGTTGTATGGCTTGTAGTTACTGTGGAGTGTTGGGAGGTCGATGCCTTATGTTTGTACTGAGGCTCTCCCAGTGAAGTAAGTGATAGTAATATTGTCATCGTTGAGGGCTGCGGCATATTTATCAGTGTGTTTTTTCTTTCTTTCTTTCCAGCAACTTAAAATTGAAAGACTTGCACAGAAACAGGCTGAGCAAATTCAGCCGCCTCCTTCATCTGGCACTCCTCTCCTCGGACCCCAGCCCTTTCCAGGACAAGGTCCAATGTCTCAGATTCCTCAAGGTTTTCAACAACCCCATCCATCTCAGCAGATGCCAATGAACATGGCTCAAATGGGGCCTCCGGGGCCGCAGGGACAGTTTAGACCCCCTGGACCCCAGGGACAAATGGGACCACAAGGTCCTCCACTGCATCAGGGAGGTGGGGGGCCACAAGGATTCATGGGACCACAAGGGCCCCAGGGCCCACCCCAGGGGTTGCCGAGGCCTCAGGACATGCATGGGCCCCAAGGAATGCAAAGGCATCCTGGACCTCATGGCCCTTTGGGACCTCAAGGACCACCTGGACCACAGGGTAATTCTGGTCCTCAAGGTCATATGGGGCCTCAGGGTCCACCTGGCCCACAAGGTCACATAGGCCCCCAAGGCCCACCTGGTCCCCAGGGTCACTTGGGCCCTCAGGGGCCTCCTGGTACTCAAGGTATGCAGGGACCACCTGGTCCCAGAGGAATGCAAGGACCTCCTCACCCTCATGGGATCCAAGGTGGGCCAGGGTCTCAAGGGATCCAAGGTCCTGTGTCTCAGGGACCTCTGATGGGATTGAATCCAAGAGGAATGCAGGGTCCTCCAGGCCCCCGAGAGAACCAGGGTCCTGCTCCCCAAGGGATGATGATGGGCCACCCGCCTCAAGAGATGAGAGGACCTCACCCTCCAAGTGGACTGCTGGGACACGGCCCTCAGGAGATGCGAGGCATGCAGGGGCCTCCAGCCCAAGGGTCCATGCTAGGCCCTCCCCAGGAATTGCGGGGGCCTCCAGGCTCACAAGGTCAGCAGGGGCCGCCCCAGGGCTCTTTGGGGCCTCCACCCCAGGGTGGCATGCAAGGGCCCCCTGGACCTCAGGGACAGCAGAACCCGGCAAGAGGGCCACATCCGTCTCAAGGGCCAATACCATTCCAGCAGCAGAAAACAGCTCTGCTAGGTGATGGGCCTCGGGCCCCCTTCAATCAGGTATTATTTATTTCTAACTTCTAGGCATTACACATTGGGAAAATATGCCCTGCACAGAAGTGGCCCTTCCAGATGCTATGGGAAGCCATCACAGCTCGTATCAGGGGCTCTCAAGTAGTGATGGTGGCTTGAGAGTAGCATCATGGCTGAAGAAGCAAATGAGAATAATTAAATGGACCATTATACATAATGTAATATGAATCTTTTCAATAGCAGTTATTCCAGAAAAGATAAACTCTTAGTTTAGTACAGTTCCTAATTGTCCCCGGGGCTAAAAGAGCTGTGACCTTGAGGAAGAGGCATGGATGGCTTTGAGCCTGTCAGGCCTCCCCTTTCTGGGCTCTTCATGTTGTAGCCTGGTGTTTCACGGGCTGGTTTGCCTGCCGGCTCTACTCTTGAAGATAGGATGGAGTATGTAACTCACAAGTTTACAGCAGACTCTGATCTCACTATTTTCATTTCAGTGAATGCTTTTAGAGACCTCTGAGCCCAGAATTGTGCATTCTCAAATGATGACCCTTTGGACAAAATTCTGTTCAGGGTTTTAGCTCACATGTCAATTTACTGGAGGGAATATTTCTGTAGACGTTTTCTGGGCCCTTTTTTTGACGATTCTGTTTTGTTCGCCAAGTTTTATTACCCCTTGGCTGGGCTTGTGCTTTGAGAGGAGGGCTCAGGGTTCATGGGGGACTTCGAGAAAGACTGCATGAGCATGAATGGATTTGACAGTGTGGCTCTGTGGTTTTTATATTTTTCTCCGTTTCATAGTGTGGAAGCATTATTTGGGTGTGAACAACTGGGTTTGTGTCCCTGAAGTCAGTTGTGGACCAAAAGTGAGTGAGTGAGTGAGCTAATGTTGACCCCCTGGGTCTTCACTGGGAGGCACTCGATCCACTTGGAGAGGATGTGCTGCTGATGCTGCATGTGCAGAACATGGCCCGTTTTGCTTTTTCAGACACCTGAGAATCTGTCACATGAAGATGACCGTAGGGTCTACTGAATTAAAATAGTTAGCTAAATAAGGTTACACGTTACCCTTCTGTAGATCTCCCAGGATTTAGAGGTGTCACAGCAGCAAAGAACCCGATGGTAGTTGAGTTTCTTTCCAGAATCTGTTGGGCATCTTTTAGAATTTAGGACGAGTGGAATAAATCTAGGTTGATCGTCCTTAACTGCCCTAAAACTGGAAGTGTTATAGATTTTATTAACACACAGAGCATTTGTGTGTGTTTACAGTATCAGTTACCTAACCTTATGGTAATGAATTAACTGCGTTCATTTGAAGGACAAAAACAGTGATGAACTTTAGCTACCACATTATGACTGAAATTATAAACATGTCAGATTCAAGAGGATAGGCCTGAGTTTCTGGGACAGTTCAGTAAGTTTTTATTGTATCAAGTAGTGACAGATTTTATACATGAAAGGCGTAATGGTTCTAAAGACTCATTAGTTGACCTACGGAATGAGTGTGAAGGTTTGATACATTATAGGACATTTCAAATCTCAAGAGTTGCCTGATGAACATCTTTGCTCATATTTTTTATATGCTGAAATTTGACTTTCTTCACTTTGATGAAGCCAACTATTTAAACCCATTGTGTCAGTTGGTTTAATTTAGTGAAATTGCTTTCTGGTGTTAAAGTGACAGCTTGAGAGATGTTGATAAGAGCAGTCCTTGGGTCAGGGGGAGAGGAAACAAAGGATGGAAATTACTGGTGTTGAGTTAATGGTGGCCTTGTAGCCGCATGCCGCACGTCCTGTCATGGCTGCTCTTTCATGGAGCTGGTTTGGAATGTGCAACTACTGTTTTCATAGTAGGTCCAGCCACCAAATGCATTTTTTATATAAAGGAATTTGTTAAGAGACC
Organism: Leopardus geoffroyi; assembly: GCF_018350155.1. Classification (NCBI taxonomy): domain Eukaryota; kingdom Metazoa; phylum Chordata; class Mammalia; order Carnivora; family Felidae; genus Leopardus; species Leopardus geoffroyi. The sequence continues at coordinate 111,307,801 of NC_059328.1, forward strand.
TGATCCAAGGTCATTGGACAGTGTGGAGACTCAGAATTTAGGCGTGGCTGGGAAAAAATGCAGAGTCTTGGGGACACGCTGGAGTGAACTCTGGGGTTCCCGAGCGCAGGGACAGAGGATCAGAGCAGCAGGTTTGTGTCTGCAGGAACCTAAGGAGTCTGGTTGTCTGCAAGAACCTAAGGAGTCTGGTAGGGTCCCAGGTGACTCAGCTGGGAATGAGAAGTAGGTGCTGAGGATGGGAAATGAGGAGGTCAAGAAAGAGGGAGGGAAGGAGGTGGTGGGAGAAAGCCGGTGTGGACGAACTCCTTTCTTCTGCCTCTTCAAACCCAGCCCTAGCCTCTTGAGAGGACTGATTATTCTCTGTAGCTGGAAGGGAGTCTTGAGTGTGAGAGCAGAGTTTACCTGTCCCGGCAGATTTCCAGATCTTCACTTTGGCTGGAAGTTCCTCCTTTATGCAGAGTGTTATGTATGATTTCTGACTTTCCATTGTGGTTCTTACTTGGCATTACAGGTAAAGATCTAGCTTTACATGAAACCTGTCATCAGGTTTAAAATGTAAGTGTTTTGTTTTATTATGGTAAGAGAAGTGTCTCCTTCTCTCAATCTAAGGACCATTTTACTATAATGTCACTAGCTGTATATTTACTGCTGGAGGCTGTGGGGCAACCTAGTGTTTTAATCTTGTCACATTATGATGAAATTGCTATTCATGAAGCACAAGCCTATGATTTCACACCCCCGCTTTAAAAACATCTTTTCAGGAAGGACAGAACGCAGGCCCCCCACCCCTGATACCAGGCCTAGGGCAGCAGGGAGCACAAGGTCGCATCCCCCCTCTTAACCCTGGACAAGGACCTGGCCCTAACAAAGGTAAATATCTGCTTGGCTGAATAAGGGATTGCATTCTACTACCTCTGGGTAAATCTCACAGTAAATAGTTTATTGGTAAGTAACTGATAGAATGGGCACTTGAACCTATAGGAAAACTAGGAGCACAGTCATTTCAGGTAAAGGCTTTGTTAACGGTGTTTTCTTAGACTTGCTTTGGTTAGCTGGAAATGCCGCCCGAGGAGGTGGCAGCTGGCAGTGAGACTGCTGGGACGACCCCTGGGAGAAGGGCCTGTGCCTCGGACAGTCAGCCGCGTGCCTCTCTTGGGAGCGGGAGCGACTCCCGTGCTCACTGAGCACACATGCATGTTGTTAGCATCCTGGAGAGCTCAGCTGCTTCCACTTACAGGTTTTGATGAGATCATGAATGCAGAGGTTTTAGTAGTGTTTTTCATATCACCCTCTTCTGCCCCCAAGTTGTGCCACATATTGAATGCTTTACCTGCTTATATTGTTCTGCATGATTCACTAAGAAAAAGAAGAAAGCAATGTACTGATGCATCGGGTTCTTGATCTTATGGAAAGCACAGAGATGAGAACTGTCAGTATCAAGATGTAAGGCTGTTTGGAAGTTGAGTTCATTGCAGGAGTTGAAGGAGAGCACAGAGGCAGCCCCTAGTCTCATTCACATGTTGTACTGTCACACGAGAAGGGCTGGAGCGGGACCGAGGGGGCCGCAGGCTGCTGGCTGCAGAGGGCAAGGGCAGGACTATGAGGGGTGTGGATGGAGGGCAGGTCGGAGGTGGAGGCGTTGGAGTCAGTGTGCTTTTCACAGGGAGGACACAGGCCCGAAACCTAGGAGCACTGTGGAGGCTGCACTTCAATGAACTTCAGTCCCTGTAATTTTTAATGAGCGGAGCCCACAGCACTCTGTGGGACATGTTACATTTCTTGCCCTCACTTTATCAAATTACCATCAGCATTTTGCAGCACTAGGGACTTTGGGAGAAGCAGCACGTCCTAGGAAAGGTAGCAGTAAAGAGATTAGGAGAATCTTTATGGTAGTCTCATTGCATGGAAGTGGTGGCCGACAGGGAAACAGAGAAAGCAGGAACCCATCTTTGGAATTTGGGGACCCTGAGAAAAGAAGAGTCTGTTACCCACAAGGTACAGCTATCAACGAACTGAGAGCCTGCCTCTCTTCCTCTCCCCTACCTTGTGTCTGTCTCCACCTATTTCCCTCTCCTCCTTGCTCTTCCCCTTTTCTCTTTACCTCTCTCTCTCTCTCTCTTCCTCCTCTCTTTCTCCTCCCAGGGACCAAAGGGAGAAGGGAGAGCCGAGAAAGTGGCCCTGCCATCCCCTACTGGATTAACCAACGCCGCCGCCCCACCACCGGTGGCCACACCCCTTCTAATTTGTAGTGGTGGGTTTCTTTCCTTGGAGGAGCCAGGGTACTTTTAAACAGATAGAGGTAATGGGAGGATTATTATTCATAGGTAAGTCCAAATGGAATGTGTTCAGCTTCCTCAGGTCAAAGTCTGCTGTGTCTGAGATCACACCAAGTTCAAGCAACTTAAAGTCAGAGAAGAAGCCATTAGCTGTAGGAACCCACTGAGAAGTGGGGGGGCCACTTTATAGAAGGAAAGGGCCCTGGGATTTGCAAACTGACTGAACAAAGAGGCAACTTAGAAGGTGCTTTCCTCAGCATGGAGAGGACTGGTTTACTGAAGTAAAGAGCGGGAGGCAGGAAGAGCTTAGGAGCAGAGAGAACCCTTCTAGTGGTGTTTTTTAATACTGATATTTACAAGTTTTTTATTCATGTTGAATGGTGAGGCGGGATTGAAATGGCCAAGAGAAAGGAACAAAAGGGATGAGGAAGGGCATGGGAGGGGAAAAAGCTGGCTGGCTGTGGCTCGAGGAGAGGGTGTTCATCTTTATTGCCAGGGAGAAGCGGGGAAAGGCGCGAGCGGGGCAGGAGGAGGCATTCGGAGGAAGTCCATCCTAAAAACCTAGTTGTTTTGGAACAAGAGGGGCCCTTTGCTACCTACCTTTAAAAATGCTTGGTTTGAATTGTACCCTGACAGAAAATAGGTACCAATTTACGATGGCTGCAGTAGTTCAGTAGCCAGGAGAACAAATCCCTCCAAGGTTAAGAAGTGAGCTAAGGTAACCATCACAAGTTTAATTGGCCTGTTTCCATTTTTATTCAGGATGTTGAATATATTACATACGTTAAAGTATTTTCAAAAAATCTCTAGTGGGTTTCCAAACGCTGTCTGCAAAGAATGGTGATAATTCTTACAGATGAGGGATATATATCATTCATGCGAAGGGGCAGGAAAATGTGTTTGTATAAACCCCCAAACTGAAGCATAGCAAGGCTGTTTGGTCACCAGGCAGTTATTAGGGGGCCTGTGGTTCCATGTGCTTTTCAGAGGATTTTGTTAAGAGTCAAAGTGTGCTTTGTTACTGACCCAAGCTGTCCATTTCTCTGATGGGCTTGAATAAAGTATTCCCTGTCAAAAAAAAAAAAAAAGAATCAAAGTGTGAGTTAACGAATCAATTAAATGAAGTGGAGGATAAAAGGGTGACCTCAGGGGTGGAGGAAGTGGAGGTACAGCACCCTGGGCTTTGAGGGTCTTTTCAGGTGCAGAGGTGGCCTCCCTGTGCTTGGCTTTCTGGCCTGCTGCATGGGTGTTCTCTGCCGTCTCCTCCCTCGGTAGGGGGCAGGCAGGCCTAAGGAAGTTACTGAAGGAATGGGGACAGGAAGGGGTGCTCGTCCTTATGCCTGGGAGACTCATGTTTTTTGAATTAATCCTCACAGCAGCCAAGTAGTTGCTAATCTCATTTGAGATTAATAATTTGCCCTAGGTGGAGTTGCTTAGCTAGTGAGTGATGAGGTTGAAATCTGCACCCCAAAACCTGCATTCTTCCATTAGATGATGCCTGAGGGATTTGTCTCCTGAGTGTGCTGAGAGCTAAGGAGGGAAAACATTCTAAATGCCAGAATGCTTTCTGAAAGTTTAAGATGCTGAAAATCAGACCTGTGTTGGCAGGATTCCTGGAAGACAAGGTAAAAATCAGCTTTGTTTCCTTTAGGTGACTCACGCGGCCCTCCAAACCACCACATGGGCCCCATGTCAGAGAGGCGGCATGAGCAGAGCAGCGGCCCTGAGCACGGGCCTGAGAGGGGGCCTTTCCGGGGCGGCCAGGACTGCAGGGGTCCCCCTGATAGGCGTGGCCCTCACCCCGACTTCCCTGACGACTTCAGCAGACCAGATGACTTCCACCCGGACAAACGCTTTGGCCACCGATTACGTGAATTTGAGGGGCGAGGAGGACCTTTACCACAAGAAGAGAAGTGGAGGCGCGGGGGCCCCGGGCCTCCGTTTCCGCCTGATCACAGGGAATTCAGCGAGGGGGATGGCCGGGGCGCAGCTCGGGGCCCTCCGGGGGCTTGGGAAGGCCGCAGACCTGGAGATGAACGATTCCCCCGGGATCCTGAGGACCCACGTTTTCGAGGGCGCAGAGAAGAAAGGTGGGACGGACGCTTTGTCTGCTAGCTCTTCCCTGGAGCTGTGGCCCTGTTCTCTCCCCAGAAGTCTCTTTCCTCTTTCGCTGGGCAGGGGGCACTGGACTGATTGCTAGTTCTACCCTCTTTAGGTTTTGCGTTTAGACTTGAAGCAAGTAATTATGCTTTTTAACCTTTTTGTGCTTCTTTTTTATCTTTGCAATTTAGGAATCTTTTTGTTTTTGCTTACTTTTTGGTTCTTTTAAAGAGATGTGAGCATCAGGATAGTATCAAGTTTCTGGGGGCTGATTAGAAGGCACCAGCTTCTCTTAAAATGATGCAGTATGGTACAGATAATCCAGGTGGAGAGTAAAGGAATTATGAGATTGTTTTTGTGTAATTGCCTAAAGAGCTTAACACCGTGGAATCAAGCTGAAAAATTATTCTGCTGTTGAATTAGGGTAAGGTCAGGCTTGAGCACTCCGCTTGCCTGGGGTAAAAAAGGTATGAAGAAATAAGGAGCAAAACCAAGAATTAGTGAATCGCAGATGAGACAGAGAATAATCAGGGGTGATGATAATTGAGCATTTCTGTGTGCCACTGAATTGTGAGATCGGTGTTCTTGTCAGCAGTGTCCAGATGAGGGGCCATGCTGAGAATCAGCAGTTTGACTTTAGGACAGGTGGACGCGTCGGACAGGCGGAAGTGTCCCAGCGGCTTCAGGCCAGGCTGGCAGACTGCGGTGCCGGTGCTGTGTGCCATTCCTGCCGTCCATCCCTGCCACAGTGTTTCCTGTCACATTTGGACCATTGCTAGTAGAGGATAGAGTCAAGGGTTGGCATTCCCTCCTCCTCACGGGATGTGTTAGACAAGAATGGTTGATAAGATGGCCAAGGGGTGTGGGGGAGCAGCCATCAGAGGGGAGTTCTTTAAAAAGACGTAAGGGCTCCTAGTTTTCTTGAGGGCCTGTCTTATGGTATCCGAGGTATACCAGTGGTGTTCAAGGATCTTCGAAACGGCACTGTGTGTCTGCAGGAGCCGCATCTCCAGGGGCTTTGGCATCAGCATAACTTTCACCAATTTCCTGAATGTCTGCACCTTGTTCAGTTTCACATTTTACTGTGCCTCAGTTTGTATTGTATTTCATCTGTTAACGACAGACCTGCAGCCTAGTGCTCTTAACATCACTCTTCAAATACGCCAGAGGTGCTCCTGCTCCTGTTGTGTGTGCTGTTTTCTCTGCCTGGAGCACAGTCCTGCAGACGTTTGTGGCTCACTGCAGTCAGAGCCCTCCTCCTCTCACCCCAGTTCTTTCACCCTGCTTCCTGTTTCTTCATAGCATTTAGCACTGCTTGACATTAAGCAATGTGTTTATTTCTTATTATGTGTATCTCCCAGGAACATGACCGCTTCCCCCGGGCAGGGGCTTTGTTTCTGTACCTCTGTGGCCTCAGGACCCAGAACAGTAATGGTGACACAGCATGGGTGCTCAGTAACTGTTGAATTAGTGAATCTGTCAAATGGGGAGAGGTATTTGAGAAGGGTCAGTTCATTCGGGGATGTACTCATCAGCTCATACTGCCATAACAAGATACCAAGGACTGGGGAAGTTTAAATAACATGAGTCTATTTTCTCACAGTTCTGGAGGCTTGAAGTCACGGGTCCAGGTCCAGCAGGGTGGGTTTTTGGTGAGACTTATCTCCCTGGCTTGCAGGCAGCCAGCCACCTTCTCCCTGTGTCCTTGCACAGTAGAGAGACAGTGAGCTAGCCCTTGCTGGTGTCCTTCTTACCAGGGCACTGATCCATCACAAAGCCCCCATGCCCATGACCTCCCCTAATCTTAATTACCCCTCACAGGCCTGTCTCCTAATACCATCCCATTGGGGATTTGGGCTTCAACGTACAAGTTTTACGGAGGACACGTTAAGTCCTTGATAGGAGCTACTTTCTAATGAGGGCACATTAGATTCTCTTGTCGTAACTAGGGCAGCCTTGTAATGGTTGCCTGGCCAGTCCTGTGGTGTTTGGGGGCGTGGGGATTCTCCCCGAATCTGTCCCAGGGAGACAGCGCCCTCTGCTGTACTTTTCCTGCTCCACTCATCTCCTTTTGGCCAATTCCACCTTTACGTTTAGTTGTTATTTCAGCCAGTGTCCCGGGCACACCCTCTTTGCTTGCAGGAGCGTGAGTCATCAAGGTCCACAGGACCAAGACAGTTCTTAAAAAAGATAGCTGGAGTGGAAAAGGGAAAGCTCTTTTTACACTAAAACCCTGTATAGATCACTCCACAGATTCCTTAATTGTGAAGGAAAGAAAGTGTACATTTGCAACAGTGAAATTTGGTTCAGCACACCACTTTTACCTCATAAACAGGCAGACAACCTGGCATCACTGAGACGGTATAAGCAGTTTTGCCAAAAAGGTTTAACTTGAGTCTAGTCATGAGGAAATAGATAAATTTAAATTGTGGTACATTCTATAAAATACCTAGATGGATTTTTTTTTTTTAATTTTAAAATTTAATTTAGAGAGTGCATGTGTGTGAGTCAAGAGGGGCAGAGGGAAAGAGAGAGAATCTTTTTTTATAAATATTTATTAATTTTTGAGAGAGAGACAGAGAATCCTAAGCAAGCTCCATGCTCAGTGCAGAGCCTGACATGGGGCTGGATCTCATGAACGGTGAGATCATGACTTGAGGTGAAATCAAGAGTTGGATGCTCAACCAGTTGAGCCACCCAGGCGCCTCGTTTTATCTGGATGTAATCTTAAAAAATGCTGGGATCATGAAAGATCAAATATAGGAAGGTCCTAGATAAAGTAGACCAGAGACAGGGCCACTAAATAACAGTATGTGATCAGGATTGAAATCTATATTTAAAAACAACTATAAAGGACATTTTGAGGACAATGGGAGAAATTTGAATTGGACTGTATTAAAGAATATTCCATGTTATTCAAGTGGTAATGGTATTGTTCTGTAGGAGAAAGTCCTTGTACTTAGAAGAAACATACTGAGGTGTTAGGGATGAGGGTCATGTTGTTGGCAATTGATTTTGAAATGGCTTAGAAAGTGGATTTGTAAGTAGATGGAGAGAGAAGATAAAGTACACGTGGCAGTGTCCTAAGAACTGATGAATCTAAAAAAACAAAATGAAGAGAACTGATCAGTCTAGGTGAAGGATACATGGGTGTTTGTTCTGTTCTTTTAACTGTGTTCTTGGTTTGAAATTTTGCAAAGTGAAACGTTGGAGTAAAAGATAACTGAATGGAGACTCAAGAAAAGTGAAAGGCCTGGCTGCTCGCGCAGACTGGCCCTGTGCCCTCACTCCTCCTGACCCATTCTCCAGCCCCAAGGCCTCTCTCCACGTGCTCATGCCCCATTTCTGCTTGTAGGCCCCTTTTCCGCTTCCCCACAGGCCTCCTCTGGCTCAGACACTCTTCTTGTAATGGCTGTGCTTTGGCAGTACTCTTGGCCAACTTGGCCTCCGGTCCAGAATCCTGAGGGACACTGAACCTGTCCGCCAGCCAGGGCTCTAGGCTGCCAGCTAGCTAGTGTGTGGGCTGCCAAGTGCCTGCCTGTACAGCAGTCAGCTGTGGAGTGGAGCTGTGGGTGAAGTTCATGGCCAGCCCTGCATAGAAGCGGTGGGCTAGGGCAGATGGGAGAGCAGATGTTCCCAAATGAGTCTGGTACAGTTGGCAGTCATAAATCTGTACCCTCCCTTTTCTGATTGTAAATGATCATGAAAAATACTGGGAAGGCAGTGGTAAAAGAGCATGGGCTGGAGTCCAGACTGGCTGAGTTCAAATCCCAACACTTACTGTGTGTCATAAATAAATGACGTTACCTCTCTGTGCCTCAGTGTACTCATGGGTAGAATGGAATTAATAATGGGGTGCTGAGGATGAAATGAAATCTGAAAGTGAAAGCATGATTATTAGCACTTAAAACGTATTCACTGCTTTCGTTACTCCTAAAAGCTTTCGGAGAAAATGAACATAACCCTACATTTTCCTTCCTGTTTTTGCCTTTAATATTGGGACTATAAAATCTGTACTTAAAAAAAAAAAATACATAATTTTATTTTGTTTTCCTCCCATTTAACGTTAATATCATACTTTCTTACACCATTATGTTTCTTTGAAACATGAACTCAAGAGCTATGAGGGGTTTCATCAGGTGGATATTTTGCTGCTTTTCCCTGACAGCTTTAGAAGAGGAGCACCCCCAAGACATGAAGGCCGTGCCCCGCCCCGAGGTAGGGATGGCTTTCCTGGTCCTGAAGACTTTGGTCCAGAGGAGAATTTTGATCCTTCTGATGAATCGGCCCGAGGAAGAGATCTCCGAGGTCGAGGTCGGGGTACCCCGCGAGGTGAGTGTGTGCTGAGGATGCTGGGCTTGGCAAGGATGGGCTGGAGAGTTTGCCGCTAGGGACACACCTGAAATGGTCTGTGAGTGTGGTGTTGTGTTGTTCCCATGTGTAGGAGGAAGGAAGGGTTTGCTCCCCACTCCTGATGAGTTCCCTCGCTTTGAAGGAGGACGGAAACCAGACTCCTGGGATGGAAATAGAGAGCCAGGTAAGGAAGGAGAGCTGCTGTGGCTTCTGGTGATCCGAGCCCAGCCGCTCATAGAGTGCGGTCTGGGGACTTCTGGGGGCCCACCAGGTCCATTTTCTTTACTGTTTATTTATTTTGAGAGAGAGAGAGAGAGATAGAGACCAAGTGGGGGGAGGGGCAGAGAGAGAGGGAGACAGAGGATCCCAAGCAGGCTCCTCACTGTCAGTACAGAGCCAGATGCGGGGCTCAGACTCACAAACCATGAGATCATGACCCGAGCCAAAACCAAGAGTCGGACGCTTAACCAACTGAGTCCACCAGGTGCCCCCAGGTCCTCTCTTTTCTAACTCACATCTCCATGGGAAGATGGATTGTCTTCAGATCCTTGAGGCAGCAGCATTTTATTGCAGTAGATTGAGTGCAGAAACGGCTGGGAGAATCCACCTTTCTTCTTCTGAGCCTGATGTCAGAGGGGTTTGTCTAAATAGAAAACATTACCATTCTTTCCACGAAGTGGCTTTGTTTTCAGAAAATATAGTTAAATGCATTAAAGTTTTCTCAGCTTTAATTGCTAGTATGGCAAATTTTATGAAATATAAGTCTCATAAATTAAATCTCAGTAATTTTTAAGAGTGTAAAGACATCCTGAGACTAAAAAGTCTGAGAACCACTTTTCTGGACGCTGCCTGTCTCTTATTTTAAGAGGTACGTTGATTTCTGATCTTGACCTTTTTTTATGTACTCGTGATGTGGCCTAGGTGGGTGTTCAGCATACCTTTCTTGCATGAATGAACATTGGTTCTCAAGTTGGTACTAAATAGTATGATTTCCACCTGCTTTCGGTCACACTAGAAGATTGTCAGATGCTTAGCCTTGTGTCTCCCGTTTCAGGGCCAGGTCATGAACATTTCCGTGATGCTCCGCGCCCTGATCATCCCCCTCACGACGGTCATTCCCCAGCTAGCAGAGAACGTTCCTCTTCTCTGCAGGGCATGGACATGGCATCCCTGCCACCCCGAAAGCGCCCCTGGCACGACGGGCCGGGGACCTCGGAGCACAGAGAAATGGAAGCCCCGGGGGGTCCGTCTGAGGATCGAGGAGGCAAAGGTCAGTGGAGGCCAGTGATCAACAGTGGTGGGAGCTCTGTCAAGAAGGCTGCGGGGCCACAGGCCAGCCCCATCCCCGTGTTCCTGTTCTATCCGTTCTGGGCAGGATACCCAGGGTCCTTCCTCCATTCTCCACTCCAGTTCTTGGGCTGTGTAAAGGCACATGTCCCCAAATGTGCTACAGATATAGCTTGTTGGGGCTCACGCCAACAGTCTGAGCCCTCACTCTATGATTGCAGGCTCATCCTCTGCATTATCTTTCACTTGCTTCCGAGAGTCCCCTCCCTGGTTCCTTCAGGCTTCCACTCCTGCTGTTCGTCAGGGTACCCCAGAGCAGGGTGTCTCGTGCTCTCGTTGGCACATGTGTTGTCTGCTTCTGGCTGCTCCCGGCCCTCCAGGCTTTCCTTGGTGGCAGGAACAATGGTCTTCTCCCAGCTTCTGTGTTTTCCGGGTCTGGAAGGAACTGCTGATGCTCAGAGTCACAAAGACTTTGAGGAATATGGTCCGGAAGGGGTGTTTTCAGGGGCAATAGATTACTTCTACAGCGTGAAACTTGGGAACTTTATTTTGGACGTAGCACTTTTAGCCAGGAACAGTAGCCACCATGTGGTCTCAGATTAGGCTGGGTATATTAGGCATATGTGGTAGTTTGGAGGCTGCTAGAAAGTAAGCCCAGTTAACCTGCCTCATATTTACAGTCTCTTCATTACAAAGTTGTGCTTTTTGTTTTTGGTGGTTCTTCTCAAAGCAAAACCCTCAGAAGCTACTTCATGTCACTGGTAGGTCTCCCTACCTAAGCACACATTTTTTTGCTGGTCAGTACGGGCACTTAGGACACCTGTGGGTCCTGAGCCAAGGCCACAGGGCTAGTGTGGAAATGACTTCCTAACGACATCTTCTCTGCCCAGTCACCTTCAGGTGGGTCTGGGCTACACTTTGTAGGAAAAGAAGCCAACATTTCCCCTTTGGCTAGCTTTCCTAACCTCCTTGTTCACATTCCATTCAAAATTTTGAGACAAAAAAGAGTTGCCTGGGTGGCTTGGTTGGTTAAGCGTCTGACTTCAGCTCAGATCATGATCTCACAGTTCATGGTTAAGCCCCACATTGGGCTCTGTGCTGACAGGTCAGAGCCTGGAGTCTGCTTTGGTTTCTGTCTCCCTCTCTTTCTGCCTCTCTCCTGGTGGTACTCTCTCTCTCTCTCTCAAAAACAAAACAAAAAAAAAACATTACAAATTAAAAAAACATTAAGACAAGATAAAGTTGGCAGTTGTTTTCTGATAGTACATTATGGGATATATGACCAAATTCAGCTCATGAGAAAAAAAATTTTTTAAGTCAGAATTTTAATATACCTAAAAGGTTTTTGTGTCCAAGTCTGGAACAGATAAAACTATCCCTGGGAGAGGGGGCGCCTGGGTGGCTCAGTTGGTTAAGTGTCTTACTTTGGCTCAGGTCATGATCTCAGGGTTTGGTTCAAGCCTTGTGTCAGGCTCTGTGCTGACAGCTCAGAGCCTGGAGCCTGCTTGGGATTTTGTGTCTCCCTCTCTCTGCCCCTCCCCCACTCGTGCTCTGTCTCTCAAAAATAAACATTGAAAAAAATTTACTTATTTATTTATTTATTTATTTATTTATTTTTTTTCAACGTTTATTTATTTTTGGGACAGAGAGAGACAGAGCATGAACGGGGGAGGGGCAGAGAGAGAGGGAGACACAGAATCTGAAACAGGCTCCAGGCTCTGAGCCATCAGCCCAGAGCCTGACGCGGGGCTCGAACTCACAGACCGCGAGATCGTGACCTGGTTGAAGTCGGACGCTTAACCGACTGCGCCACCCAGGCGCCCCAACATTGAAAAAAATTTAAACAAAAAAAAACCTATCCCTGGGAGAAATAATTCTGAAAGCTGAGTTTTCTTTTTCCTTTTTTTAATTGCTTATTTTTAAAGAAATACTTTTACTATTTAAAAGAAAACAAAAATGCCACAGCTGTGGGATAATGATAACACATTGTAATTAACATCAACAGTTTGTATTTCTTAGTTGCTTCCAAAGTTCTTAGTTGCCTTTCAAGTCTCCCCAGAACAGAATAACCCCTGGTGGCACAAGAGAGTGAAGATACACTTGCTAGAGACGTGGCCCAGCGTGGTCTGTGGCTCCCAGAGGTGCTCCGTGTTTACCTTGGGTTTCCTGTCCTGTCCATCACACAGCCTCGGGGAGCATGTGTGGTTGCTGAGGAACACGGCCCCAAGCTGGGTGGGATTGCGACAGTGGTGACCAGAGAGGGTGGAGGCACGACCTCTAACCCTCCGAGTGCCACTGCTCATGTCCTCAGAACTCTGTTTTAAAGACCCAGTGTTCCTTCCACTATCACTATTAAGAGTTTGCACCAGGACTTAGATCAACAGTCTCTGATATAAAAAAGTAACATGTGAAATCAATTTGTTTTCTTTCAGGCCGAGGGGGCCCAGGACCTTCCCAGAGAGTGCCAAAATCTGGGCGCTCCAGCTCCTTGGATGGGGATCACCACGACGGCTACCACAGAGATGAACCTTTTGGGGGCCCTCCGGGCAGCGGTACTCCTTCCAGAGGGGGCCGTAGCGGCAGTAACTGGGGTAGAGGGAGTAACATGAACTCTGGCCCGCCACGGCGAGGAGCTTCAAGGGGTGGTGGAAGGGGTCGGTAGAAGTTGGGGCTGAGTATCCCAAGGCCTCTCTGGACAGTATTTAAGAACTTCTTGTGGACTTACCAAGAGAAACAAAAGGAAGCCTGCACCATGTAGCCCTGAACTTTTTCTGGGGCAGCTGAAGCCCAGGAGCCCCTAATGAGGTCGAGATGAAGACTGCTGCTGGCGACCCAGAGTGGCCGGCCTCGTTCTGTCCTGTCCACCCTCACTGCCCTGACTCCCACTGTTTTGTGAAGAGAAAAGCTGGAATCTTTTTTTTTTTTTTTTTTAGGTGTCACGCGACATGGAGCCTCCACAAATTTAAGTTCATGTCCAATTGGAAATGTTTCTATATGTACAGTTTGTCAGAGAAAAACATTAAGTTGTTTTTGTATGAATACAGAATGTGATTTATGCAAGAAATAACAGAAAACTAGTTGTGAAATGCTTGCCTTAAGGAACCCTTCGTTCCCACCGCACCCAGGCTGCTGAGGGGTGTATAGTTACAGCTTGTATCTGTGAGCACACTTGATGGGTACCTCTAAGCCGTCGAAGTTAACTTTATCTGTGAACTTTGTCTTAAATCCTCCTCTACCTATTCTGTCACACTTATTTTTGTAAGAGTGAGAAATACTTTGAAACTATAACACAGTCTGATGTGGATCCAAAGCCTTAGCTACCCACCAGCTCTGGCAGGTGGAAAATTCTACTCCAAAGAAAAAAAAATCTTCTGGTTGTGCAAGTAGGGGTTTGCCCTTGGGTGCATCTCCTGGTAGTCACACTTAGACTTGAATTCTCTTGTTCCTGATGAGAGGAACCTGATGTAAGCCAGAAATTAACTACATGTACCCTTCTGATTACTGTACATCATGTCACAAATTGTTTAAGGAATAGACCAAATATCTCCTAAACAATTTTGCAAAACTTTCTCTCCTACCAGTGTTTAAGGCAGGGAATAGTTCTAGCTTAAAGCCAGGAAGTTCTCATCCCCAACTAACTCCTTTAGTTTTAAATAAATGTTAACATTTGGCCCGGTTTGGATTGGAAGCAAAAGTTCAGTTTTGATAACCCCATATTTTCTCTACACATTGTTTTTATAAGAAAACTATTACTCAAAGGATATTCCCGTGGCCACCCTAACATCTTATTACTTTGCCAGCTTCAATTTGGTACTGGAGACCAGCTGACCTGGCCAGTTCATTGGTGCTGGGAGTCTCAGCGTTTGCCTAGACAGGGATGCTGGCACAGGTGGACAGATAACAAAACCCTCTTAATTGGTTCCCTGTCAATGTAAAACATGGCAAAAGGTAAGTTATTTCTGCACACACACTGCTCTTCAGGGTGCTAGAACCTAGAGACTACAAGTGAATAATTTTCACTGTTTTGAAATATAAGGACGTTTACCAGCATGTCAGTGTGAACACACGATTAGGAGGCTCCAGAATGCTTCAAGTTTGTGGGACGTTCTTTATTTGTCCTCCACTGGCACAGCTTAAGTTGTAATCAAATTCTGATAAGCTAAAATGGGATCCAGGGACCAAACCCATATTGAGAGGCTTTTTCTGAGATTCATGTGCTAAGATCTTTACCATCATAACATTTTAGGCTTCAGCTTTAAACAATACAGTACCTCAGCAAACAGATAACCACATCATATTTTGAGAAAGAATTCCTTTAAAAAAAACTGCAATCTTTACACTGTAATTTACTGAATACTTAGGAACTTTTAGAACATTACTACCAAGTACATACAAGGTATTGTGCTTTGAATTTTATAAATGCTACATTTTCGGTGTTTGAATTCTTGAGAAAATGCTGGGAAAACAATAAAAAAAAACCATAACAGCATCAACATAAAAATGGGCTAAACACTGTCAGATCTTCAGCTGTGCAAATTCTAGAGAAATTGATAACTAGGACAGAGATTTAACTAGGGGATAGAAGGAGCAGCCAATGGCACAAGTTTTTTCCAATTACAAAAAAAAGTCCCTCTAAAAACATGTGTTTTTACTACAAACACCCTCTTGTTTGTTCCTCTTGAGGTAGGTAAGTAGCCCTGTTTACTGAAAGGGGAACAAGGCAGTAATTCTTAGAGAATACTGGGGTGCGGAAACCCCATGAAGTTGGGGCAGGGATTAGGACACTGATCAGGATCTAGGAATATAAATATTGAGCAAAAGGAGGCAATGCTCTATTGCTGCCTGACACACCTGTTTAGGCAAAGTGGAATCCAGCCCCAGAAAATAATTATTTTCAAACTGTGCAATCTAGTGCACAGAAAAGTAGTTCTCCACCTTAGCTGAACAGGGAATCATCTGGAGAGCTCTAAAAAAATTACTGAGGCCTGGGTTCCCTGCCGCCCCTCTCCAGATTCTGGCTGAATTGATCTGGTTCTTCAAGTAATTTTGATGTGAACTGAGACCCACTGATAACGAATTTGAAAATCCTAAGTACATTTACTTTCTAGTTAATATAGAGCTACTAACAAAACATGTTTTCTGGACTCATCAGAATACTGAGTCCGAACTTTTTGGCAATACATTAGGGTATGCAATGAAGTCAAAGACAAGAGTAAATGCTGAACCTAAGAGGCAACGTGTCAGATATGAAAAGCATCTTACACTGCATTAGAATCAGCCTACAAAATATAAATTGCACTTTAAAAAGCAGGTAGTAAAACTAGGAATGATAAATTAGGACTTGTAGAAATCCACGATTTCCGTCAAATACAGAACTTTGCATGTAGAAGTCTCTTGTCTGGCAGGAGTCCCCAACCCAGTTCTGCCCAGGGACCTCTCATAGCATCATCGACAGGTCATGCTTGGGGCATTTACTTTTTGGTCCATCGCTTTCATGTCTGATACAAAACCAATTTTCCTTCAATTTTATAAGGCACCATATTTACAATTTCACTAAAAAAAAAAAAAAAAAGAAAGAAAAACCGAGGTAAACGGTCTTAACTAAAATACTTAAATAAAAACCTGGTGGCTAAATTTAGTGTTTAATTTGATACCCTTAAGAATCCACTCATTGAATGAGGAAGAATAAATTTTCGAGAGCCAAAGAAAAGGGTATTGTAGCTAAGCTACTACAATCTACCACTGGATTTCTGAAACGACAAAAGGTAGAAGTCTGAGAAAAGTCACAAGGGCAGCTAATTAAAACTGAAGAGCCATTCATTTTTTACTGCGCTCAATCTAAGACCACGGTTAACGCAAAAGCAATTTACCGTGAGTGTTTCACAGCAGTACTCTCACCAAGTCAACCACAACATCCCGATTTCATAGCACATGCAACAGTAAGGCGGAAGACGCTGAAACCGAAGAGCTTCCGAGGCGGCTCAAGTCTCAGTTTTAGAACAGCTGCTCAAAGGTCACAGGTTCGGTGGCACAACAACGGAGCAGCCTCTACCCAGCGCGATCTGGAAGACGGCGGGCGCAGTCCTTGGCTCCGTCCGCGCCGCGCCAGGGACCGGCTCCCGGTGGTCTTCCGACGGCGCGTCGCGGGGCCGGGCTCCGCGTCGCCTCCGTACAGGACCTCCGTCCGTCCTTGCTCGACAGCACGGGCCCCGGGGCTTCTCACACCGGCAGCGCCTTGGCGAGGCCGGCTCCCGGGCCCAGGCGCCCGAGCGCTAGCCGCAGCGCGGTGACCGCACCCCGGGGCAGGAGACCGAATAGCACGGACAGCAGAGCGGCCACCTGCACGCAGGCGCCTAGCGCCGTGAACAACGTACTGCGCAGCCCGAGCGCCGCGTACAGCGTGGCGCCCAGTGCGGCCACATAGAGCAGCGCTGGCCGCGACGGCGTCTCCTCGCCGCGCAGCAGGCGCCCGCACGCCGCGCCGCCCCGCAATAGCGTGCCGCCAGCTAGCGCCAGCGCAGAGCCCAGGGACCAGAGCAGTGCGAACTTGCGGGCGCGCAGCAGCAGCACGGGTGCGTAGAGCGCGGCCAGGCCGAAGCAGAGCGCGGCCAGCAGCAGGCACACGCCGCTCGCCACCAGCCGCTGCGCGCGCGTCACGCTGGGAAAGCACGCTGAGGTCACTGCCGCCGTTGGCTCCGCGGGGCTCCGCGCCCACGTCCAGCGTAGACCCGCGCGGCCCAGCCACGCCCCCGCCGGCCCGCCCCCCGCCGCGGGCTCCTCCGCCTTTTCCGCAGCGAGCAGCGGCTCCGCGGCCGCCAGCCCGCCGGCTTTCCCCTGCGCCAGGTACTCCTGCAGCTGGCGGTGGAGGTCCGCCATTTTGGCCGGAGCGGCCGCGAGAGGGGAAGACTGGCGCCGACTTCCGGTTTTTCTCGGTCGCTGACGGAAGCGGCTCGTCTCCAGATGGCTGTTGGTCGGCCCCGGCGGGGGGGGCGGGGCCTGCAGCTTGCGTGAAAGGGGCGGGGCCGCCCCTCTGCAGACTTCTGTCTGGGTTAGCAGCGGCCCAGGCTAACTGTTCCAGGTGGGAGCTGTTACTGTCTGGATTATGTCCTGTCATTAAAAGTTAGTTGTGGGGCGGGGTGGGTTGTGGCTATAAAAGGATACACGAGGGACCCTTGGGGTGGCGATGGAACAGTTCTATATCTGGAGCTTATGGGTATCAGTACCGTGCTGTAGTTTTGCAAGATGTTGCCATTGGGAGAATCTCCGTGTTACTTAACACTGTATACTAATCTGCAGTTCTTCATAAATTAATTTTTAAGAAAGCTTAGAGCTCAGGACTTAGGTGGTTTCTTTGGGAAGGCTTCCGGAATTGATAAATGAAGAGTTACCCACCCCCCCCCCCGCGCCCCCCCCCCCACCTACTTGCTTATCTTCTGTTCCCCATTTCATCAGAGGCTACTTGACTCCTTCAAGACCTATGTGCAAGACTTGTTGGTCCCCCTGCCTTATATTTTTGGTTCACCTTTTTGTGCTCCTGGCGTCTTTGGGTCCCGGTCTCCTGATTTATGGGCAGATCAGTGATAAGCTTGCCCATACTTCAATCAATTCCTAGATCTGTTCTGAGGTGGCTCCCAGGGATCCTGCTCTTCCTCAGAGCCTGTCTGGGGTTACTCACAAAGGTCACACCCAGCAGGTCTCCTCCATGGTTTCTGTGCTCTCTTGTTTCCACCTGGCTAATTCCTGCTCCTGGACGTTCAGATCTAGCCACACCTGCAACTGCCTACGGCTGACATTCTCACCTTTCCCAGTTGTGAAAGTTTATTTGTTTAAGACTGTGCCAGCAACTCAAGCACAGGGTCTCTTTTGTCTCCCTTTTTCTAGGACTTGAAAGGCTGCTGCAAATGCACAAAGCTGTCAATTCTGGTGTAGTAAAGGTGCTTGAGAGGGATCTGGCCTGAAGCCATCGATTGAAACACCTATTTTGCTAGACTTCATAAATAGCTCCTGCAAACTTAAATATGATGATATGGAAGTCCTTTTGTAATGTAAAGGACAGTACCGGTAAGTTGTACAGCAGTCTGTTGTTGGGCAGGTCTTTGGCTTGCTTGCCCCAGAAGGCCATTCGTAGCCTACACTCCTTTGTACCGGGGATGAGAGGCAGTGCCTACCTCTATAGCTGTTTCCAGTAATCCTCTGTCACCTGGCTTCAGAGGCACTGATGCAGAGAAGCCGGGGTATTTTCTTTTGGCTGCACTACAGCTCCCCTCATCACCTTGGTACTAGCTTCCCCACAGTGACAGAACATGACACTAGCTAATGGACAGGTAATGCTCTTTCCTCCTCCACCCTAGGAAGAGGCAGGTGTTCATGGCTTTCTGCTGGTGTCATCTCTGGCTTCTCAGCCTTTCTGTTACTTGTGTAACCGTTGTCCCCATTAAATTCTCTTTAATATTTCCTGTCTGATTGCATCCTGATATACATTATTCTTTCTCAACATACATTATGATTTGTTACCTCAACCTAAAGCGGTTAACTGAGGCAAGCTTGAATTATCAGAATTGAATTTATTTGGGAAAAGCAGAGGAATTACAGTTTGGGGAATGCAGACTTTAGCAAGCTACAGGTGACTCCCACTAAGTATTTGGGGTGTAGTGGGCTGTATTTATGGGCAAGGAGTGCAAAGATGGGGGAATCTAGCCAGAGTCCAGATGGTAAGTTCATTGGTTCCCAGATGGGGAGAGAGCCTTGATGGATGTTCCTTGGTCAGGAGATAAATTTCTGTCTTCTGTAAACTGAGGATTTAGAGGAAATCAGCTTTTCAGTTCTTAAGTTTTGTTTTCCTGAGAGCACATCCATTTCCTGTCCTCTGGTTTCATTTTAGATTGAAATTCTTCTGCACTTGGTAATAATGGTGATCATCTTGGATCACTAACCATGAGCAAAACCATTAGGATGGCTACTATGAAATAAAAACAAAACACTGGGGCACCTGAGTGGCTCAGTCAGTTGAGTGTTCAACTCTTGATTTCAGCTCAGGTCATGATCTCATGATTATAAGATAGTCTCAGGTCATGATCTCATGGTTATAAGATAGAGCCCCGTGTCAGGTCTAGATGAGTGTGGAGGAGCCTGCTTGACATTCTCTCTCTGCCCTTCTCCCACTTGTGCATGCACACACACTCTCTCAAAATAAATAAATAAACATTTAAAAAACACACCGAAAATAACAAGTGTTGGCCAGGATGTGAGCAATTGTAACATGCACTGTTGGTAGGAATAGAAGGTGGTACGGCTGCTATGGAAAACAGTATGGTGCTTCCTCAAAAAATTAAAAATAGAATTACTATGTGATCCAATATTCTACTTCTGGGTATATACCCAAAAGAATTGAAAGCAGGGTGTTGAGATACTTGTACATCCGTGTTAATAGTAGCATTATTAACAATAGCAACCTAGTGTCCATCCAAGCTGAGTGGATAAGCAAAATGTAGTGTATACAGACAATGAAATACTATTCAGTGTTTAAAAGGAAAGAAATTCTAACACATACTATTACATGGATGAACCTTGAGAAAATCATGCTAGGTGAAATAGGCCAGTCACAAAGTGGCCAGTACTGTAATATTCCACTTCTATGAAGTGGTCAGATTGATAGAGACAGAAAGAATAGTGGTCCACAAATGACTTTTTCCTAATCATTTATGCAGCTATGAGATGCAGAAGACAGTTTACTCAGATTAGGGGAAACTGGAATACCAGGAAGTTAAATAACCTGCCTAACCCCCCCCCCCCGCCCCCCGCCCCCAGCCAAAAGTTGGTGGTAGAGCAGGGCTGTAAGTTCTGGTTTCCTAATGCACAAGGCGATCTTCCTTAGGATCGAATTGCATGAAAGCTGACAATATGTTCAGGTTTGGTTCCTGCACTGATAGAAGGACATAATGAAACCATCCCTGGATACCACCTGCCCTCCAGCTACTGCAGCAAAATTCATTTAAAGAATCTGTCAACCCCACATCTCCACTTAGCCCTGTTCTTCCTTGAACCCTCTTCATCCCACTATGTCAGCAAAATTGTTCATAACAAGGTCACCAGACATTTCTGTTGCCAAGTACAGTAAAATTGACAGCATTGGAGATGGGGGTGTCCAGCAGTCTCTTTTGATGGCTGCTCTTCCCTTCCCACTGTAGTTGGATCCCAGCTCCCATGACCCAGAGGGGAAAGGAGGCTGAAGCAAGCCTTTTATTTTACTGAGGATTTTCAACTTGACCTAAGGAAGCAGAACCCACTCCCCAAATCCAATCTCTACCTCAAGGGAGACATCCCTAGAGCCAGGCAGTTCCAGGTGTTACCCACGCTCCTTTGCGGTGTTTCCAGAGTGGCATCTCCCTTCCTTCCCTGTCTGCAGTGGCCCATTCCTGTTCAGTAATGTCCTCCTGCACCCGCCCAGGCCTCCCCCTGAAATGCCCAGTTCACTCTTCCTTCAGCACAGCGATGTGCTGGCACCCACCTTCTCTGTGCAAAACTGAAGTCTACTCATTTCTTTTCTTTTTAATTTTTTTTTATGTTTTTACTTTAATTTTGAGGAAGAGACAGAGTGTAAGCAGGGGAGGGACAGAGAGAGAGGGAGACACAGAATCTAAAGCAGGCTCCAGGCTCTGAACTATCAGCACAGAGCCTGACATGGGGCTCAAACCCATGAATCGCGAGATCATGACCTGAGCCGAAGTCGGATGCTTAACTAACTGAGCCATCCAGGTGCCCCATCTTTTTAATTTTTTTTATGTTTATTTTTGAGAGAGAGAGAGGCAGAGCATGAGCAAGGGAAGGGAAAGAGAGAGAGGGAGACACAGAATCCGAAGCAGGCTCCAGGCTCTGAGCTGTGAACACAGGGCCTGATGTGAGGCTCGAACTCACTAACTCTGAGATCATGACCTGAGCCAACGTCCAACAGTTAACAGACTGAGCCACCCAGGGGCCCTTCTACTCATTTCTTCTTGTGCCTAACATTCTTCAATAGCCCCTCTGCTTCTAAAAATTGAATTTCAGATTCCCTATCTGGCATTCTAGGCCTGCCCCTTTAGACCCCAGCAGCTCTTACCCTGCTCTGAGGGGCTCTTTCTGGGGCCATTGGGCCCCAGCAGCTGGGTGACTCCTCTGGCTTTGCTAATGCAGGCCCTGCCCCTGGGCTGACCCTCTCCCTTCCTGAGGCCCCTTGCCTCTGGGTCACCCCTTCATGATCCACACAGCACAGTGGTCTCCTGTGCGCTGACTGTGACACCTCCAAGGCCTTGAGGAGTTTCCTTTTTCATTTACTAAAAGCAATACCTAACTGCTTACATACTTGTGATCTTCTCAAGTCTTATTTCTTTGCATCCCTCCTTCTTGGCCCCCAACACTCTGCCCTGGTTTTGTTGGATTTTCTTGTTAATCTTGAGTTGGGTAAGCATCACGCTTTGCGACACAGAAGACTGCATTGCATAGAGTGCTCCACAGGGTCACTGGGCTGCACCATCACCTCCAGATCGCCTGACCCTGCTCACCTTCCCCAGGAGGGGCGGCAAAGGACTTACCGATCAGATGACTCCTGTCCATCCTGATGGCTGGCAGTGGGGGGGGGGGGGGGGCAGCAGAGCCTGTAGGCACCTGCTGTCCTGTAGACCTTTTGCTGTCATTGCAGAAATGCTCTGGACCTGTGCTGTCCAGGTTCATAGCCACTAAGCACATGTAGCTCTGGGTGCCTGGAAGGTTGCTCGTGAGACTGAAGAACTGAACTTTTTAATTTTAATTCATTATTTATGATATTATGATTTACACATAGGACCTAAGTAATATATAAAATATATTACTTCATCATGTATTTCAATTCATATATAATTATATAAATCCAGTCATGTTTATAGTAGCCACACGTGGCCAGTGGCTGCTGTATTGGACAGTGCAGTGTGGAGCATACTGGAAATGGGGGGTATTTTGGTGATCATCATGACTGGGGGCTGCTGCTGGCTTTGGTGGGCATTGGTGAAAGGCAGAGTGTGTGGCTGGGACAGCTTGTTCCCCCACAAGAGGGCTGTAGCTGAATGTCCCATGTGAGGGCACCATGCACCCTGCTGCCTGCCCCAGCAGAGGGGCTGCCTGAACAGGGACCTTCCCCTGGGTTGTCTCCTTCAGCTTCTGCGGGAGACCAAGGAGATGGGCCACCTCACACAGGAGCTGGCTCACAGCAAAACTGGAGGCCCCATCACAGGATTTCTCACTGTTTAGCAACCTTGTGGTGGTTGGCTTGCTTAACCTGAGGGCGCCCCTGCTGTTGCCTGTGGGGGGTCTGCCCTTGTGCACCAGCGCCCTTGTGGGTGGACCTGGGGGCAGAGAAGCAGGCACTGCCTACTTCCAAAGGAGGACTCAGGGGAAACACATAAGCTAAACTGAGGGTGCCTTTCTATGGGCCAGACAGCGAACATAGCTGATCTTGTGTGCTGAACTTGGAGTTTTTAAAAGTACACATTGTCGGGGTGCCTGGGTGGCTCAGTCAGTTGAGCATCTGACTCTTGATTTTGGCTCAAGTCATGATCTCATGGTACATGAGATTGAGCCCTGTGTCGGGCCCTGCACTGACTGTGCCGGAGCCTGCTTGGGATTCTCTCTCTGCTTGGGATTCTCCCTCTCTCTCTGCCCCCCAACCCCTGCCCCACTCACTCTCTCTTCCTTTCTCAAAATAAGTAAATAAACTTAAAAAAAATACACACTATCTTCTTCTTTTGCAATATTATTAAAATTTTTCTCAAAAACTTCTACATTTACATTTTTTATATATGGCAGATCTGTACAAAATTCATCTGTTTATCTACAGAATAGTATATGAGAATGTCTTTTTCTCTAAAACATCACCAATACTAAGCATTATCATTCTTTTAAGTTTTGACAATGTGAGATTCATTCAAAAAGTATTTTATAAGAGCCTACTATAGTGCAGTCTCTATTCTAAGGTTTGAGAATTAGCAATCATCATACAAACAATCTCTACCTTCAAGGAACTTGCATTCTAGTAGAGAAAAGCTGATAATAAATAGAAAATATGTGTTATGATATTAGATAATACATATAGTATGTTTGAGGTTGGTGTTGCTATGAAGGAAAAATGAAACAGGAAATAGGCAATAGGGAGTATGGTGTTAGTGATGGGACTTTTCCACTAAAAATGGTATCCCACACACATCTTTATGTACATTGCTTTTATTGTTTATTAGGCCCATATGTTTATTGGGCCTTTCTTCATTTTTCAAAATTATTGAAATAAAATTCACATACAATGTTCTATTAGTCTCAGGTGTACAACATACTGATTTAACAGTTTCTGTTTTGTTCTGTTTTTTTTTTTTTTGAGAGAGAGAGGGTGCAAGTGAGTGAGGGTCAGAGAGAGAAGGAGAGAGAGTGAGAAAGAAGTGGAGCTCAACCTAGGGCTCGTGTTTTACCTGAAGCGGGGCTCAAGCTCACCCAGTGCAGGACTAGAACTCATGAACTGCAAGATCACGACCTGAGCTGAAGTCAGGTCCTTAATGACTGAGCCCCCCCAAGCACCCGACTTGACAGTCTATCCATTATGCAGTGCTCGCCATGGTAAGAGTGGTCACCGTCTGTCACCGTACAATGCTATCACAAAATTATTGACTATATTCCCTATGTTGTGCTGTTCATCTCCATGACTTACTGATTTTATAACTGAAAGTTTGTACCTTTAATCCCTTTTATTTATTTCACCTGTCCCCTCATCCACCTCCCCTCCTGCAACCATTAGTTTGTTCTCTGTATTTCAAGAGTCTGTGTGTTGGTTGCTTGGTTGGTTTTCTTTTCTAGATTCCACATGTAAGTGAAATCATATGCTATTTGTTTTTCTGGCTTATTTCACTTAGCATAATACCCTCTGGGTCCATCCAGGAGTTGCAAATGGCAAGATTTCATACTTTTTTATGGCTGAATAGTATTCTACTAGTATCTACATACTAGTATGTATAGTATTCATACTATATATATACGTGTGCATATATGTATACATATATACATATACATGCACACTATTCTTTATCTGTTCATCTGTTGCTGGAGACTTGGGTTGCTTCCACATTGTGGCTATTGTAAATAATCCTGCAGTAAACACAGGGGTGCATATATCTTATCAAATTAGTGGTTTTGTTTTCTTTGGGTAGATACTCATTCATGGAATTACTGGATCACATGGTATTTCTAATTTTAAGTTTTTGAGGAACCTCCATACTGTTTTCCACAGCAGTTGCAACCAATTTACATTTCCCCCAACAGTGCACAGAAGCTTCCTTTTCTCCACATTCTTGCCAACATTTGTTATTTCTTGATCTCTTTTTTTGATACTAGCCATTCTGACATGTGTGAAGTGATAGCTCGTGGTGGTTTTGATTTGTGTTTCCCTGCTGCTTAGTGATATTGAGCATCTTTTCATGCGTCTGTTGGCCATCTGTATGTCTTCTTTGGAAAAATGTCTATTCAGGTCCTCTGTCCATTTTTTAATCAGATTTTTTTTTTGGTGTTTAAGTTCTTTACATATTTTGAATACTAACCTCTTATAAGATAGACAATTTACAAATATCTTCTCCCATTCAGTAGGTTGCCTTTTCATTTTGCTGATTGTTTCCTTCACTGTGAGAAAGATTTTTATTTTGGTATAGTTCAGTAGTTTATTTTTCCTTTTGTTTTTTTTTCGCTTGAGGAGACATAGCCATAAATATGTTGTTAAGGCCGATGTCCAAGAGATTACTGCCTCTGTTTTCTTTTAGGAGCTTTATGGTCTCACATTTCAATCTTTAATCCATTTTTTAAGTTTATTTATTTTGAGAGAGAGAGAGAGCAAGGTGAGGGTGGGGGAGGTGGTGGGGAACAGAGAGATAGGGAGAGAGAGAATCCCCAGCAAGATCCCACTGTCAGTGCAGAGCCCGACCTGGGGCTCAAACTCACGAACCGTGAGACCATGACCTAGCCGAAATCAAGAGTTGGACACATAACCAACTGAGCCATACAGGTGCCCCTGTCTTTAATCCATTTCAAATTTATTTTTGTGTATGGTGCAAAAAAGTGGTCCGGTTTTGTTGTTTTGCATGTAGCTCTCCAGTTTTCCCAGCACCATTTATTGAAAAGACTAACTTTACCCTATTGTATAGTCTTGCCTCCTTTGTCATAGATTACTTGACCATGTAAGTGTGGGTTTATTTCTGGTCTCTAATCTGTTCCATTGATCTATGTGTCTGTTTTTTTCCAGTACCATACTGTTTTGATTACTATAACTTTGTAGTGTAAGTTGAAATCTGGGATTGTAATACCTCCAACTTTATCTTTCTCAGGATTGCTTTGCTGTTTGGGGTCTTTTGTGGTTCCATACACATTATAGACTGTTTGTTCTAGTTCTGTGAAAAATGCTGTTGGTATTTTGGTAGGGATTGCATTGGATCTGTATATTGCTTTGGGCATTATGGACGGTTGTTTTTTTTTTTGTTTTTTTTTTTAATTTTTTTTTTCAACGTTTATTTATTTTTGGGACAGAGAGAGACAGAGCATGAACGGGGGAGGGGCAGAGAGAGAGGGAGACACAGAATCGGAAACAGGCTCCAGGCTCTGAGCCATCAGCCCAGAGCCTGACACAGGGCTCGAACTCACGGACCGCGAGATCGTGACCTGGCTGAAGTCGGACGCTTAACCGACTGCGCCACCCAGGCGCCCCTGGACGTTTTATTTTATTTTAATGTTTATTTTATTTATTTATTTTAAAAAATTTATTTATTTAATTTAATCTTTTTTTAATGTTTTATTCATTTTTGAGAGACAGAGAGACAGAGAACGTAAGCTGGGGAGGGGCAGAGAGAGAGGGAGATACAGATTCCGAAACAGGCTCCAGGCTCTGAGCTGTTAGCACAGAGCCCGACGTGGGGCTTGAACTCATGAACTGTGAGATCATGACCTGAGATGAAGTTGGACACTTAACCAACTGAGCCACCCAGGTGCCCCTAATAGTATTTGTCCTTCTAATCCATGAACATGGAATGTCTTCCCATATGTGAAGGTGTTTGTCATCTTCAATCTCTTTCATCAGTGTCTTATATGTTTTCAGAGTACAGGTCTTTCACATATTTGTTTAAATTTATTCGCAGGTATTTTATTCTTCCTTTCCCCCTTCCCTTCCTCCTTCCCTTCCCCCTTCTCTTCCCTTCCCCCTTCCCTTCCCTTCCCTCTTCCCTTCCCCCTTCCCTTCCCTTCCCCCTTCCATTCCCTTCCCTTCCCCTCCCTTCCCTTCCCCTTCCCCCTCCCCCTCCCCCTTCCCTAGTATTTTATTCTTTTGGGTATAATTGTAAATAGTAGTTGTTTTCTTAATTTCTCTTTCTGCTACTTCGTTATGAGAGTATAGAAATTCAATAGATTTCTGTATATTAATTTTGTGTTCTACAACCTTACTGAATTCGTTTATCAGTTCTAATAGTTTTCTGGTGGAGTCTTTAGAGTTTTCTGTATATAGTATCTTATCATCAACAAATAGAGACAATTTTACTTCCTCTTTGCTAATTTGGATGCCTTGTATTTGTTTTTTATGTCTGATTGCTGCAGCTACAGCAATTTTACATTTTACATTCTACATTTTACATTTTTTAAAAATCTAAAACTGTTACTGTTTTAGCATTTAACATTTTATTCTAACGTAACTAAAATTTATATTATTTAAAAGATCTTTTAAAATGGATTTTTGTCTTAAAAATGGAGGACTTGCTTTCTCAGTTCACAGTTGCACTGTACATCTAAAGAAGCTGGAAAAGATGAAACTGATATATCAGAGTTTTCTGACTCATGAAAGAGAGGGATCAACTCCATAGAACTGGGTAAATTCTACAAGAGCTAAAGATATAAAGCTGACCTCGATGTGTATTACATTGAACTTTATCTGCACCCTGTGCTTCTGGAAGGCAGTGACAATTGAGAAATTCTCCCCAACTTCACCTTCTGGTAAAAGACTCCCCCCTGTCTTCACATATTCTGAGACAGGGCTCACCTCCACCACTCTTCCCTCATGACCCTTTGCCTAGCTCTATAAAACCCCAGACTCCTTCCTTTTTGAGATATTGTTCTTTAATGAACATTCTCCCTAGTGCAATATTCCGAGTAAAACCATTTCGTTAATTGTTGGTACATTTTATTTTTGACAGTTTTGATGCATGATTTGTATAGGAGCAAGCTTGTGGTGGGATCCCTGTTTACCCCACCCACATGATGAGCCTCTCTGTTCTTGGCTGGTGATTTGAGACCAGAGGTGTGTCTGACTTCTGGTCCTGCACTCTGGATTCATGTCCGTCAGTAGCATGGCAAGGATTCTGTTTTGATTCTTTTTGAGTAGTCACTTGATTTCTGGACCTGACTTCTTTTGGCTTCATGGTCTATAACCATTTAGGTTCTAGAGATCTTGTCTTTGTTGGGTAAAAGATGACAGCAAATCTTGTCTGTTACCGTTTTCTGTTTGCGTTGAGCTGAAATCAGTTAAGGATTCAAACCCATTGGGAAGAGAACAGCTCTTGATATGGAGCAGTGAATTCTGTTAACCTGTGTTTACTGTTGACCAGGGCTGAAATTTTAGAATTAGAGCTATAATAAACAGTCTATGTCTATCTGTACATTGATGGTTGTCTCTGTAGTTCACAAAGGCTTTACTTCTTATTGTGAGTGTGGGGTTTTTCTACTTCTGGATGGTATTGCCAAATTAGATTATAAAATCACCTAAATTAAAGGAGCTCTATTCTGATTAGCTTAGAGATAATTAATCACCTTATATAAATGGAATATTGTTAAAATTTCCAGAAGTTAAGGAACCCGAAATTTTAATGCTTTCAAAGAGCAAAAAGAAAGAAATATATAGAAATTAATTCAGAAATAGTTTAAGACAAGTTCACACTAGGCCAATGAGACTATTTTTTTAATTAATTTATTTATTTTGAGAGAGAGCAGGGGAGGGTCGGAGAGATAGGGTGAGAAAGAATTCCCCTTCCCACCCCCCATTTGGGGCTTGATCTCACAAACGAACTGTGAGATCATGACCTGAGTTGAAATCAAAAGTCGGATACTTAACTGAGCCACCCAGGAGCCCCAGATGAGACTAGTTTAATATTTTTAAACTTAGTTTAATATTTTTGGTTTAATAAAAGCAGCTATGTAGTCTCTGAGCATTAGGTATAATATAAGCTTATTTTTTTTTAGTTTTTTTAAGATTTTATTTATTTATGAGAGAGAGAGAGAGAGAGAGACAGCATGAGTGGGGGTGAGGAAGAGAGAGGGAGACCCAGAACCCGAAGGAGGCTCCAAGCTCTGAGCTGTCAGCACAAAGCCCGACGCGGGGCTTGAACTCACAAACCGGGAGATCATGACCTGAGCCGAAGTCGGATGCCTAACTGACTGAGCCACCCAGACACCCCATAAGCTTATATTTTTATTCTATTTAGGTATATTTTTCTTGAGTTTATGCATATCTTGGGATCAAATAAACTAGCATTATTTATACTACCTGTTTAAGATTATGAAACATATGTGTTTGGATTTAACCAAGTCAGATTATTATTCTGACAAACTTTATTTCAATGGTAATTATGTTTCCTGGGTATGTCCACTTGAAGATAATTGCCAAGATGTTTGTGTAATTTAAACCCTTGGAGTTATACTACACTGAGTTAATTAATGGCTGTTCACTAGATAGATACCTGGGTCATCTCCAAGTAAGTCATCACATTGCCTTTGGTTTTATAATGATAAATGAAAAACATTAAAATTCTCTAATCAAACAAGGTATGCAAGGATGTAAAAATTTTTTTTTAATTTATTTTTATTTTGTGTGTATGTGTGTGTGTGAGAGAGAGACAGACAGAGACAGAGACAGAGAGACAGAGAGAATAAGTGGGGGAGGGGCAGAGAGAGCGTGGGGGGGAGAGAATCCTTTCATGCTGTCAGTGCAGAGCCCTGATTGTGACCTGAACTGAAATAGGAGTTGGACACTTAACTGACCAAGCCACTCAGGTGCCCCAGTATGCAAGGGTTTTTATGTTGTTCTTTTTTTGTTAAACAGTGAGAACAAAATAAGTTATTGGAATATAGAGATAGGAGCTGAACGAGCATGCTACTAATGGAGAAAGGGGGCATTTTCACAGATTTTTTTTCATTTTCACAGTATTTTTCCCCATCCCATCTCCATTTGATATTGATCCAAACATGCCACTGACCATTTAGTTAAAAAAAATTGCACGATGCTTGTGCACACTTTATGTACAGCAAATGAGTAGGGAGAGGGAATGTGAACAAATAGAGAAAACTGTACTGTGGTGGTCAGGACGTGGTGGGACCAAATTGTGCCTTTCTCATTGAGAATGTCTTCTTGGTCTGGAGGAACAGAGTTCTGGAGTAAGCTAGCAAGTTCCCTTTGTAGTAGACACCTTGGTCTGCTGCTAGAACACTTCACCTGTGTCTTCTTCATCCTCCCATCTCCAGCTGTGCGGGGGTGTGGATTTCACTGATTGGCTGCCCATCAAATCGGAATCTGATCTGCCTCACTGACAAACCCGGTCACTCACAGTAGGCTTTCATCAGTTTACTAAGTGGTGTGTATGCCTCTTAATCTTACGCTGCACCACAGAACCATCCTGCCCCGCCACCTTCAAAATAATAT
Source organism: Leopardus geoffroyi (assembly GCF_018350155.1). Taxonomy (NCBI): domain Eukaryota; kingdom Metazoa; phylum Chordata; class Mammalia; order Carnivora; family Felidae; genus Leopardus; species Leopardus geoffroyi. Next base: position 111,337,528 of record NC_059328.1, read on the forward strand.
GATTTTGTTCTCAGTCTTGATTCCTTGGGCTTTGCATTGGCCATGGTGAGTGCTGGCATCTCCTTAGCTGCTGATTCTCAAAAGAGGTACCAGGTCTGCACCAAAGGAGCACCCCAAAAAGCTTTTAAAAGTACAATGTGAGGGTTTTTTTTTAATTTTTTAAATTTTTATATATTTTTGAGAGTGAGAGAGACAGAGTGTGAGCAGGGGAGGCAAGAGAGAGAGAGGGAGACACAGAATCTGAAGCAGGCTCCAGGCTCTGAGCTGTCAGCACAGAGCCCGATGCGGGGCTTGAGCTCACGAGCTGTTAGATCATGACCTGAGCCGAAGTTGGACGCTTAACCGACTGAGCCCACAGGCTCCTGAGGTTTCTTATGAAAACTTGCAGCACAGCAAACTCAGGAAGGCCTGTGGTAAATGACCATTCTTGCTGCCCCTGTGAAAGTAACCATGTCAAATCTAATGAGACCAGCCTTATTTTGTAATCAAGACTAATGTCACTTTGAGATTATTTTTTAATCAGAAGTGAGGAGATGAAGGAAAACATTATTTCAGTAGAAAACTATGTGCACAGTTCATAGTGCATTCTTCCAGGTATTCAGATTCTAGCCTTGTTCATTGTCTCTGAGCTACTTTGCACCTTCTGTAAATTGCAGGTAACTGATGGAGATAAAACTCTCTCTTGGCTGGTAGAGATTTAGTTGACCTCCTAAACAGTGTGGAAGAATCGGTTCTGATACCTACCTGCACTTTGGACAGGATCCTGCTACCTTTCCCAAATTGTCAATCCTTACTAAATTTTCACTTCCTCCAGTTTCCATTCACATCTGGCCACAACTCTCCCAATGAATATTTCTAGTTTTTCTCACTCCCACCCGGCTTGGCATCACCAAGATTAAAGCTTGATCACCCAGATCCCTTTTGGGTCTCTAGGTCGTCTGGCCATTTCCCCAGGATCTGGAGAAGCCCTGCAAGCTGAAGCCTGGTGACTTGTTATAAACCTGGAAGGACTGCTCACAGCAGCAGACCCTTCATGACCTGGATTTCCCTGGACAAGGGTAGTGTGGGAGCTTTCAGAAACTCAGGAAGCAGTGCTGCTGCGTAACAAAGATTTTCCTCCACCAACTTCTTGGAATTTACTGGACTAGATTGTTTCAGGGTTCAACTCCTGGTACTTTATTTACAAAAAGCTTTTGTATTAACATTTCCCTTTCCCAGTTAGGCATCCTTCTTTTAAGATGTCTGATCTCCAGGATCCTGACATCTGATCTTTGCTACCACCTTCCAGTAGACGGTTCAGCTGGTTTTACAGGAACCACACCAACAAGAATCCACGAGATACAAGTTTTCTTTTTCATATTTCTTTATTGAAGTGTAATTGGCAAACAGTATTATATGTTAGTTTCAAGTTTGATTTGGTTAGTGTCAGGTTAGAGTTGATTCAGCAATTCTACCCATTGCTCAGTGCTTCCCACAATAAGTGTAGTCACCACCTGTCACCATACAATGCTTTTACAGTATTATTGACTATTTCCATGTCTTACTTATTTTATAGCCTCTTCATCTATTTCACCCATTCTTTTCCACCTCCCTTCTTGGCAACCACCAGTTTGTTCTCTGTATTTAAGAGTGTGTTGAGATAGAATTGCTTAGACCCTGCTTCACTCACTCAGGAGGCTCATGATTGCCTCTGAGTTGTTCAGCAACAACTGACATTTGAAGGGATTAATCATACTGAGTTTTATTTGAGCTCTGTGCTGCTGGAAGGCAGAAAAACTCCCAACCCTTTTTTTTTTATTAAAAAAAATTTTTTTAATGTTTATTTATTTTTGAGACTGAGACAGAGCATGAATGTGGGAGGGGCAGAGAGAGAGGGAGACCCAGAATCCGAAGCAGGCTCCAGGCTCTGAGCTGTCGCCACAGAGCCCCATGCGGGGCTCGAACTTGTCAACTGCGAGATCATGACCTGAGCCGAAGTCAGATGCTCAACCGACTGAGTCACCCAGGCGCCCCTCAACCCTTTTGAGTTCTGAGAAATGGCTAATTGCCAAGGACCATCCTGTGCTTGCACCTTGGACCCACCTCTACCCTTTCTCATGACTCCCTTTTTCACCTGCCTCTGTGAAGTCCAGGCCCCCTTTGCTTAGAGGCGCTCCTTATTAATGAACCTTCTCCCTAGTGCAGTAGGCTGAATAAAATAATCTCCTTAATTGTACCATGCGTTTTGTGTTTCACAATGTTAAAAATATAGCTTATTTAAAACAAGGTTTTTTTTTTTTTTTTAATGTTTATTCATTTATTTTTTGAAAGAGAGAGAGAGTGTGAGCAGGGGACAGAGAGAGAGGTATAGAATCCAAAGCAGGCTCCAGGCCCCAAACTGTCAGCACAGAGCCTGATGTGGGGCTTGAACCCATGAACCATGAGATCATGACCTGAGCCGAAGTCAGATGCTTAACCGACTGAGACACCCAGGTGCCCTTACTTTAGCTCATTGTTATGCATATTTTCAGTATTTTCAAGTAATACTGTTCCAGTTCAGTTGCATTATCACTTTAACACCACTTACTGAGGATTTGAAGAAAAAGGAATTGGATGATTTAAGTAATTTAATAATTTAATTTGATAGACAAAATTTGTTTCTCACAGTTTTAAAATTAGATGTGAAAAAAACCAGTGGGCCATCTTACAGGGTAAGGTATGAGCAACCTTGATTAGTGAAGTATATAATGGCTAGGAGACCAATAAAACTCATGCCGTCAACACCACTAGGTGGAAAGTCGGTGAAAGAAATCACAGAGGTGAATTGTTTTTGGAATATTGGAGTAAAGATGGTGGACTCACCATGGCGGACTCACTCCCCAACAAAACAACATTTAACTGGAGAAAATTATTAAAAACAATAAAGTCCTGGAAATTATCCTAAGTGTATACAGCAAGTAGAGAAACAGTCATTCAAGAAAATCTACTAAATCTCAATAAGAAATCTGTGGCAACAGCCCTGCCAGCTCCATCTTACAGAAATGCTACTCCAGGTACTCTACTTGGGGTAGTCAAGAAGAGGAGGGCTTTCCCCTCCCAGACCCCATGTGTAGAGTAGAAGCTCTCCTGTAACTGAGCAAGCCACAGATGCTGGGACCTCTATCCCTGCCACCACCCCAGCTGGCTTATAGGGGAGGCTCCACACCAGGAGGGGCAAGCCTAAAAGAACAGAAGTACCATCACCCCAGAGATCACTTTTAGAGAAGGGTTACTCTGGGATAAGTGGGTTGCTATCCCTAAGTCTAGATCCTGTGCAGGGTGCAGAGATTCTGTCCAGGGGAAGAGTCTGGCCACAAGGATTAAGAACTCCCAGCTCTGTCTGAGGGGGACTGACTTTATTTGGAACAGAGAGTGGGAAATTCTGTCTAAGGGTATTGTTGAAAACAGTGGAGATTGTGGTCAAGAGGAATTAGGAAGGCGCTTATAGCTACATGATACTAGTGGCAACAAGCACTAGTATCTCATCAGACATTTAACAGAACCAGGGAAAGCAATAACCAAGAAGAATGCTCCTTGGATCACAGTCAACCCTGGGTGTCAGTAAGTTTGTATATAAAACATTCACCCACTGAGAAGAAATCACATCAGGACATGGAGCAGATTTGGAAACACTCCCCAGGCTGCACAAAGACAAATTAACACAGGAAAGAAACCTTGCTGATACAAGGGCCTTAAGTGCAATTTCTGACCAAACACTGGTTGAACAATAAGCTACTCTGATACAGGGGCAATGCCTGGGAAGCCAGGCTTTCATATAATATCACACATATCCCTTGGAGTCTGAAAGACTGTGCGTGGCCATGGCTGGGCAATTTCAGGAGTGATCAGAGGGGGAAAATCCAAGCTACCGGTCTCTGGCTGCACATGGGTAAAAACGAATTAGCCAACCAAACAGCCAACAAATAAATTCCTCAGACTGTGGTAGCAGCATTTAAGACTCACACACTTTCAATGGTAAAGGGTAAAAAAAATTTTGACCAGTAAGTGACTTGTGCTACCCCAAGGATGACTGCTAGAAAGCCAGGTTAAGAGAGAAAAACAAGACAAAATCTGAATAGGAACATCAGAAGCTGCACACTACCAGGGAAATAGGCCTTACAGAGTTAGTTCAGCAAGTCACTATACAAATAAATAGCCAAGCAAACAGAAACATCAACCCCTGGGAGATGGAGGTAATTAGTATCCAGAGTTGCTATAGCATAATATCTAAAATGTCAGTTTTCAACAGAAATAATTTTGAGACATGCAATGAAAGAGGAAATTATGACCCCACACAGGAAAAAAGTGACCAATACAAACTGCTTTTGAAGGGGCCCAGATGTTGGACTTAGTAGACACATACTTGAAAACAGCCATTGTAGGATTGTAGAGGCACCTCAGTGGCTCAAGAGTCTGCCTCTTTTTTTTTTTTAATTTTTTTTAAACGTTTATTTATTTTTGAGACAGAGAGAGACAGAGCATGAACGGGGGAGGGTCAGAGAGAGAGGGAGACACAGAATCCGAAACAGGCTCCAGGCTCCGAGCTGTCAGCACAGAGCCCGACACGGGGCTCGAACTCACGGACCGCGAGATCATGACCTGAGCCGAAGTCAGCCGCTTAACCGACTGAGCCACCCAGGTGCCCAAGAGTCTGCCTCTTGATTTTAGCTCAGGTAATGATCTCATGGTCATGAGACTGAGCCCCTGCATCACCTGCTTAAGATTCTCTCTCTCCCTCTGTCCCTCCCCCACTCATGCACTCACAGGCTCTCTCACAAAAAATAACAACAAAAGCCAGCCATTGTAAATATTCTTGAAGCACTAATGAAAACCATACTTAAAGAATTGAAGAATTGATGACAGTATCTCATCAGATAGAGAATAGCAACAAAGAGATAGAAATTATAAAGAAGAAGAACCAAATAAAAATCCTGGAGGTGAAAAGTACAATAACTAAAATAAAAAAATTACTGGGAGTTTAAATAGTAGATTTGAGTTGGCAGAAGAAAGAAACAGTGAGTTTGAAGATATAGTAATAAAGATAATTCAACATGTAAAATGGGGAGAAAAAAGAATGATCAGAGCTTCAGAGAAATGTGAGACACCATTAAATGCATTAACATATGCATAATGGACAGAAGAGAAAAGGGGCAAAGGAATTATGAGAAGGAGTCATAGCTGAAAAGTCCCCAAGTTTGATGAAAAGCATTAATTTATATGTTCAAGAAGAATGAGCTTCAAGTAGGATAAACACAAAGAGATCCATGCCTAGACATAACATAGTCACAAGGTTGAAAAACAAAGTTAAAGTCTTAAAAGCAGTAAGAGGAAAACAATTCATCACATGTAAGGAAAGTGCACTAAGAGCGACAGCTGATGTCTCATCAGAAACAGTGGAAGCCAAAAGACATATCTAAAGTGCTTAAAGTAGAAACCTGTCAACCAGTAATTCTATATCCAGCAAAACTATCTTTCAAGAAATAAAGACAAAATAAAGGCAAACTGAAAGAACTTATTGTTGGCAGGCCTGACTTATAAGAAACACAAAAAGTTCTTCAGACTGAAAGCAAATGACACCAGATAGTAACTAAAATCCACATGAAAAACAGTGTCAGTAAAGGTAGGTAATTACAAAAGGCAGTATAATTGTATATTTCATTTCTCTTCTTCTCTAAACTGATTTAAAATGTAATGACCTAAGACATAGGTATATGCTCATACTGCTAGGCTTTTTACATACAGAAACATAATATGAGTCAACATTTTGTAATAGCACAAAGGAGGTAGATGGGAACACAGCTGTTTTGGAGTAAGGTGATGACACCAAATGGCAACTCAAGTCTACAAGAAGAAATAGAATCAGAAATGCTAAATAAGAAGGTTAATACAATAAACTGTATAAATATATAATTGCTTCACTTTCACTTTTAGAAAGACATAAGATTATGTAAAATAATTAAAACAATGTATTTTGGGGTTTACAATATAGATGGATGTAGTAGATATAATAATAGCACAGAAAAAGGAAGGAGACATCTCTAGACCACTGCATCCAACAACCTCAGATTATACATTCTCCAGAATAGATCATATGCTAGACCATTAAAACAAAACTCAATAAATCAAAGATGGTTGATATTCTACAAAGTAAGTTCTCTGACCACAATTGAATGAAGTTTGAAATCAGTAACAGAAGGAAATTTGGGAAATTTATAAATATGTGGAAATTAAGTAACACATTCCTAAAGAACAAATGAGTCAAAGAATAAATAAATAAATAAAACCATTTTAATTGAAAATGAATACAAACATACAGAAACTTAAGGGATGCAGGAAAAGCAGTGCTGAAAGGGCAATATATACCTATAAAAGTCTACATTAAAAAAGAAGAAAGATCTTAAATCAATAATTAAACTTTTCACCTTAAGACATTAGAAACAGATGAGCAAACTAAATCCAAAGCAAGCAGAAGGAAAGGAAACAATACAGATTAGAGTAGAAATCAATGAAATAGAGAAGAGGAAAAAAAAAAAATAGAAAAAAACAATGAAACCGAAGGTTCGGTCTTTGAAAAGATCAACAAAACTGACAAACCTTTAGCTTACCTGACCAAGAAAACAACACTCAAATGACTAAAATCAGAAACGGAAGAAAGGATATTACTTTCAATCTTACAGAAGTAAAAAAGATTGTAAAAGAAAACTGAACAATTCTACACCAGCCAACTAGATAATCTGGACAAAATGGACACATTCATAGAAACACATAAAGTATAAAAACTGACTCAAGAAGAAACTGAAAATCTGAATAGACCTATGACAAAGAGATTGAATTAGTAATTTAAAAACTACCCACAACAATCAGCAAAACTAAAAGGCAACATACGGATTGGGAGAAGATCTTTGTAAATGACATATCAGGTAAAGGGTTAGTATCCAAAATCTATAAAGAACTTACCAAAGTCAACACCCAAAAAAATAATCCAGTGAAGAAATGGGCAAAAGATACGAATAGACACTTTTCAAAAGAAGACATCCAGATGGCTAACAGACACATGAAAAAATGCTCAACATCACTCATCATCAGGGAAATACAAATCAAAACCACAATGAGTTATCACCTCACACCTGTCAGAATGGCTCACATTAACGACTCAGGCAATGACATATGTTGGTGAGGATGTGGAGAAAGGAGAATTCTTTTGCACTTCTGGTGGGAATGCAAACTGGTGCAGCCCCTCTGGAAAACAGTATGGAGGTTCCTCAAAAAATTAGAACTACCCTATGACACAGCAATTGCACTACTAGGTATTTATCCTAAGGATACAGGAGTGCTGTTTTGAAGGGGCACATCCACCCCAATGTTTATAGCAGCGCTATAGACAATAGCCAAAGTATGAAAAGAGCCCAAATGTCCATCAATGGATGAATGGATAAGGAAGATGTGGTATATATATATATATATATATATATATATATATATATATATATATATATATAATGGAGTATTACTCAGCAATCAAAAAGAGTGAAATCTTGCCATTTGCAACTACGTGGATGGAATTAGAGGGTATTAGGCTAAGTGAAATTAGTCAGAGAAAGACAAGTATCATGTGACTTCCCTCATGTGGAATTTAAGATACAAAACAGATGAACATAAGGGAAAGGGAAGCAAAAATAATATAAAAACAGGGAGGTGGACAAAACATAAGTGACTTTTAAATATAGAAAAGAAACTGAGGGTTGCTGGAGGGACTGTGGGAGGGGGGATGGGCTAAATGGACATGGGGCATTGAGGAAGACACTTGTTGGGAATAACACTGGGTGTTATACATAGGGGATGAAACACTGGATTCTACTTCTGAAATCATTATTGCATTATATGCTAAGTTGGATATAAAGTAAAAAATAAAAATCAATAATAAAAAAGAAAAAACTACCCACAAAGGAAAACCCAGGACCAGAGGCTTCACTAGGGAATTCTACCAAATGTTTAAAAAATTAACACCAATCCTTCACAGACTTTTCCAAAAATAGAAGAGGAGGGAACACTCCCCAACTCATACTGTGAGGTCAAGGCCTTGATTCCAAAACTAAAGAAAGACATCACAAAAAAGAAAACTACAGACCAACATTTCTTATGAATATACACAAAAATCCTCAACTAAATATTAGCAAACCAAATCCAGCAACATATACAAAGATTATACACCATGACCAAGTGGGGCTTATTGCAGGATTGCAAGGTTGGAATAACATATGAACATCAATGTAATACACTACATTAAGAGAATGAAGGACAAAGGTGATAAGATCTTTTAATCTTTCTGATATAGTAAAAGCATTTGACAAATAAAACATGCAAACAACAAGGAAGGGAGGAGAAATTCCTCAACATGATAAAGGGATTTATGAAAAACCCACAGCTAATATATTTAATGGTGAAAGACTGTACTTTCAGCCCAAGATTAGGAACAAGACTTCTATTTAGCAGTGTACTGGATATTCTAGCCAGGGAAAATAGGGAGAAAAATGAATAAAAATCAATAATGGAAGGGAAGAAGTAAAACTATCTCTTTTTGCAGGTGACATCTGGTGGATAGAAAAGCTTAAGAAATCCCTTATGAAACTACTGGAAACAGTGAACAAGTTCAGCAGGGTTGTAGGGTGCCAGAGGAATCTATGAACTTTAATTATATTTCTATACACTGTGAAAAATCTGAAAAGGGAATTGAGAAAACAACTCCACATACAATCACATCAAACATAATAAAATACGAATAAACTAAAGGAGTGTGAGACTTACATGCTTAAAACTACAAACATTGCTTGATGAAAGTAAAATCGAAATAAATGGAAAGACAGCCCACATTAATGAATCAGAAAACTCTTCTATAATCACACTTACCCCCTGCCCCAATCGTTCCCAATCCCTGGCAACCACTCATCTGTTTTCATTCTCTATAATTTTGTTATTTCAAGGATGTTTTATGAATGGAATCACCCAGTATATAATCTTTTAAGATGGGCTTTTCCCACTGGGCATAATGACCTTGAGATATGTCCAAGTTGTGTGTGCATCAAAAGATCATTCCTGTTTATCTTGCCTCCTTGTGTAACTCTCGAATATTTTTAGAATTCCACTTTGATCTATCTATGGTATTTTGGGGGTGTACCTCTTTACATAGTTGTTTCTTTTTTTGTTTGTTTGTTTTTAGTGGTTACTCTAAAAAGTCATATTATTTGTAGCTTAGGCAGTTACTGGTGTTGACATTTTACTCTTCTGAGAAAGTATTACAGGTCCCTGAGGTTTTCTTCACATTCTTCAGTCTCCCAACTGTGTTCAGTTTGGGTGGTTTCTATTCTGTGCTGGGGTTTCCCCATATGGCTGGTGGAAATAGGCATTATTCTTTGCGTTATGTGAGTGCCAAGCGCTATCCCCTGACCTGGAGCACACGCATATCTCAGTCTAAGGCTTGAGGGGGATCATCTGGAGATCTTTGGAGCTCTCTCTCTCTCCTTTCCAGTGCCAGTCCTGCAAAGTCTAGCTGTCCTGGTCCCCTGGGATTTCAGCTCTGTCTCTTTGACTAAGGGAGTCCATTCGTGTCCACCTGGCTTCCTCATCCACGGATCAAGGCCTGGAAATACTCTTGAAGCACTGAGCTGGGACAGTCACAGGTTCACTCATTTGTTTCCTGTCTCTTGATCATTGTCCTTTGTTGCCTGATGTTCAGTGTCTTGAACACCTACGTTTTCTATATTTTGTCTGTTTCATATATTTTGTCTGGTTCCTGCTGCTTTCTTGTGGCTGGGTACAGGTGTCTCAGTAATTACTTCTTGTTGGAAAGTAGTTTTCCTAAAGGTACATTATGTTAGTACATAATAGTTTTCTCACTTGATTTTAAAATGAATTAACAGCTGGTTAAGAAAATGTTTCATTTTCACTTCCAAGATGGTAAATATTGATAGATACAGCCCACATAAATCAACTCTCTTCCGTGTCCTCAGTACTTTTTAGGAGTGTAAAAAAAAGACCAAGAAGTTTGAGAATTGCTTACCTAGAGGAGTTTATTTAATCCCCACAAATTTCTTTATGAAGGAGGTACTATTATTATCTGCTCTATTTTACAGATAAGCAGACTGAGGCCCAGAGTAGGGAAGCACCTGCCTCGGTGACAGTAAGTGTGAGACTGGATGGTCCGTGCTCTTCAAACCAGCATGCTGCACTGCCCTGAACAGTGTGGGTTTTTCAACTCTTGTCATGTCTGAACTTCACAGAATAAAGGCCCAGCCCCTGGTCTCCCACGTGTGTCCACCTGCTTTTCACCGGGCATAATCCTTGGGCTCTGAGCCTGTTCATATTGCCAACTTGGGGTGTCCCCAGGAGAAAAAAAAAGGTGTGGTAAGTCTCTGCTGTGCCCTCAGGCTTGGACTTCACACTAATGGACCGGAGCCTAATGGACAGATGTGCCAGTGGAATTGTGGCTTGTCTGGGTGGCGCTTGCTCGTCAGAGGCCCAGGGCCTCCCTTTGCACATGCGCATTTGACGAACAACATCCACTCTGGTCAGAGTCGCTGTGCCTCGGGGCCGCCACATCTGCCTCTCCTGCGGTGAGCCTTGGACTCTTGTGCAGTTACCAGAGTCTGCAATGTGTAACATGAGTTTGAGCACCAGGTGCCTTTGCAAAAAGATTCTGTTTTTAAAAGAATTCTTTCCATCGAGATTTCTTCACGTTATGAATTCCCTAGGTGTAAATAAACTTTTTTGTTTGTACAAATTCAGTTCAGGACTGCATGTGGTGAGTAAAATGGCATCTGAGATGTTTTGATCAACAAGAGTGATAATGCATTCACATTCAGGCAGCTCACAAGCGTATGAAACTTACCAAGAATGCTTAAAACGACATTCATCTAACAAATATTTACTGAGCAACTTCTCTGAGTAGAGCCCTGTTCTGGGTCTGGCGGAAAGAGCCGCGAACAAGGCAAGAGTCTGTCTTGGAGAGTTTACATTCTCCATAGCACATTTATAACACGGTGTATAGCATATTTATAACACGGACGCAGGTTATTTTAAACAACATGGCAATACAGCATAACATCACTGGTTCCAACAAATAGTTGAGTGCCTGCTGTCTATCTAGCCAGCCCTCTGTTGGGTGCCGTGTTGCACAAAGTAAATAGTTTCATGCTCGGGTATAAAATTTGACTGAAAAACAAAACCCGGTTATCCTCATGAAAGCTGGATCTATGAACTGTGCACATAGTGCCTGTGAATGCCAGCCTCTGCCCCCCACGTAGCACGAGTCCGAGGAGACCCTGGGACAGTGTGTACAGCACAGTGTGAAGGATGCCCCGGAGCTGTACAACTGGGCAGCTCTGATAAGTGCTGCACAGCGTGGACGTTTGCCATGAAGAAATGATGTGAAATTTCAAGCACAAAAGGATCACAATTGTGCGCACAGTGACTGCGTGCAGATAAGACTGGAATCAGAGTATTGTTGGCACTCATCTTTGGGGGTGAAGCTCAAGGAAGTTTGCTTCTACTTCTGGGCATTTCCCAATACAATGAAAATTAAAAAAAAAAACTTGTAAAAAAATGCTTATTTATTTTTGAGAGAGAGAGACAGCGTGAGTGGAGGAGGGGCAGAGAGAGAGGGAGACAGAATCCGAAGCTCCAGGCTCCAGGCTCCGAGCTGTCAGCACAGAGCCCAATAAGGGGCTCGAACTCACAGACCGTGAGATCATGACCTGAGCCGAAGTCTGATGCTCAACCGACTGGGCCACCTCAGCGCCCCTACAATGAAATTTTTATAGCAAAAGATTAGAAAATAATTAAAATCATATAAATAATCCTGAGATTTCCCTCCTTTCAGGGAAAATAATAACTGGCAAGAAGGTGTCTCAGTAACTGTCCTTGGGTTATTCAAAGTAGTTGTGGGTTTTCTTTTCTCTGTGCCCTTGTAGGGCTTGGTTTTGGCGTGTGTAAGTGCTGTAAACATCAGGCCTCCCTGGGGACTCATGAACTCAGGAGTTTAGTAAATGCTCATTTTAGCGGCTGCCAAATGGATGCCACCCTGGCAGCTGCCTCTTTTCTGGTCTCTGAATGTGGAGGGCAGCTGTGGCTCCTTTGTTCTGCTGGCCCGGCTCCTGGGCCTGCGGTGGGGGGGGGGGGGGGGGGGGGGGATGGGCTTTCAGTGGCCCGCCCTGCAACCACCTCCCGAGGGAGGCCGGCCTTTCCTTCCTGGCTTCCTCCACCCTCTCCTGACCCCAAGGTGCCTCCGGCCCACCCTCCAGCTCAAGCGGAGCCTCTTGCCTGGGGAGAGGTGACGCTGGAACATCTGGGTACCCGTGGCGGCTGGACACTCCCAGCAGCTGCTGCCCAGTCCTTCTCCAAGTGGCTGTGCCAAGCGGGCTGGGCAGCTGCTTTTTCCGCCAGAGAAGGTGCTGGCAGCGCTCAGGGAAGGAAGCAGCAGAAGGAGGTGGAGTGGAGACTCAACCCCCTGAGGTAGAGACACTGCATGGCGCCTGAGGGGTACTTCTTTGCTTTTGAGATGTGTATGGGGCTTGGTCCCTGCCATTCCCTTTATGTCCTTTAAGTGATCATGACAATGTTGCTAATGTTGGGGTGAAGGAACAGCCCCAGGGTGGTCTGCCTCCTGGTTTAGCCTCACACACCCTTACGTGGCATGCAGATGGTGAAAGCCTGCTCACCTTGGCTGGATGCTAGGCCTTCTGTGGATGAGACCAAGTGTGGACAGGTTGGGGTTGGGGATCTTGGTGGTGCGGGCACAGCTGATTTTTGTTCTGGACAGAGGTTGGAGATGGTTGGTGGGTTGGCTGTCCTAATGGGAAAGAGGAGACAAAGAGAACCCCATGTGTAGAAGAGAGGTGTCCTTAGGAGCAGAGAGAGGCTGGTGCCCCTGCAGGTGAAAATCTCTGTGATCACAGTGCACAAGTGATTTCTTGTTGGACCACGCAGTGATGCTTTGTGGTGCAAACATGTGGCATTCCTGAATGCTGTTTGGGGTTGTGCGAGGCCACTCTTGTTCCAAGTCTGTGAGTTGCATCAAGCCTGCCCCAGAGCTAAGGTAAGAGAGAACTGGCATTTTCTTTTCAGAGTCCAAGGCCAGCCTGTCTTTGCAAAGGAGTTGTGAAGCTCCGTGGTCCTATTATACCCCTGGGTAATCCAGACCCTCAAGAAGGGTTCTGTGTTCTCCATAGGCTAAGACAACCTCTGAGTCTCTTTTGTTCTGCAAGCTCTAAAAGAATTGGTGGCTTATGATTCTGCCATAATGGTAATCAGACTTCTTTCACTGAGCTCTGCTTGGGCCAGGAAGAAGGAAGGTCATGTTGGGCTGGTCAGATGATGTGTATAATAGCAGATCACTGTCTGAAGGCATGCTCCCATTTTAAAATAGAAATATTTCATTGTTAAAGCAGCAAATGATCTGCTTTCTGTGGGTGTATAGAGGCGGGTGTGCACCCACTACTCATTTTTGGCCAGGCTCCAGCTAGAGCCTCCAGCTTCTCCTCTGTGCCCTCCAGGTGCTTCCCTGTCCTTCCCTGGGGATTGTCACAGGCCACTTCTGGAATACACTTTGGTTCCAGTTATACACTCCTGCTTGACGACAGCCCAGTTTAGCTATCCCCAGTGCCCCGAGGGGGAGATGCCTAAACCAGATTCGGGGGAGAGGCCCTTTGGGCAGAATGGTTAGGGTGCCTCATTTCACATGGGCCATCATTAAATAGGCATGACACAGGTCCTTTGTGCTGGGAAGGCACCCTGGCTCCTTCTGGGACCTGGGCCATGGTGAGAGACCCTGAGACTTCCTCGGGGCTGCAAGGCCCCACCATCACATGGGGGTGGGACTTTGAATCTAGATACAAGTTGAGGCATTTTGGGATCCCCAGTTTCTCTCTGTCCTCATGCTACTAATTAGGCTGGTCTGGTGGGAGGAAGCCCAGCCCCTCCCTTGGCTCCATGAACCCTGAGCCCTACCTTAGCATCCCTGGGCACTGGGCTGGCTCAGGTGTAGCTGTCAGCTAGAGAGGGGCATGAGGGGGAAGCCCCCTGAGTCCCAGAGGGTGTTGTGTCTGTCCTTGCTTAGAAACCCCCACTGTTTAAAAAAAAATTTTTTTTTAACATTTATTTATTTTTAAGAAGAAGACAGAGCTTGGGGGGGAGGGGCAGAGAGAGAGAGGAAGACACAGAATCCAAAGCAGGCGCCAGGCTCTGAGCTGTCAGCACAGAGCCTGACGCAGGGCTTGAACTCACAGACCATGAGATCATGACCTGAGCCGAAGTCGGCCACTTAGCCGACTGAGCTGACTGAGCCACCCAGGCGCCCCAGAATCCCCCACTGTTCTAAGGGTGGAATCCAAACACTAATGTGGCCCTTGTGCTCTGGCCCCCTGGCCCCTCTCCCTTATTTCCCATGCCTTCTGCCTCTCTGTTCTCCAGAGACACCACCTTCTTTCTGACCTTGAGCTCCCGAGCCCATTCCCACCTCAGGGCCACTGCCTTGGCTGCCCCCCCCCCCCCCGCCCCCGGCTCTTTTCCTCATTCGGGTTTTAGCTCCAATGCCACTCCTCAGAAGCCTTCCTTATGCCTCCAACCTAAAGCAGCTCCTCATGTTGTTCTGTTCTTTGCAGCACTGTCCCTGCCTGAAGTCACGTTTATGTTTTATTTACTGTTTGCCCCCCACCGCATGTCCTCTTGTTCACTGCTCTACCCCCAGTGCCTGAATAGCATCATTACTCTGGGATGAATGGGTGTGAGTGAGTGAATATGTGAGTGACCACTGCCAGGCAACTGCAGCTCTTTCCTGCAAATCTGCATGAGGCTGGCACATGGCTCCTTGGAGCCTTCGTATCTTCAGCAGAGCTGACTGATGCCCACAGCTGCCACCAAGCTCCTTCCTGTTGAGCTTGCCCTTGGCCCCAGGATGAGGCATGCTACATGGTCCAGCGAGCAGCAGAGGGCTCTGGTTTGGCTACAGGCACATCTTCCTGTGCTCAGCAACCATGCTAAGGAGGCTTTCAGGCTTTCAGGTAGGCGTGGGATCCCCTTGGGGCAGGGGGCAGGTCCCTGTGGTGTTCTCCCTTCTACTTTTCATCCTTTTTGGTTCCTGTAGGACCCCAACATTCAATGAACCATCGAGTCGGGCAGTCCATTTCTGGAGCACAGCCCCTGGCACACCTGTTCCTCTGCATCAGCAATTGTGGAAAGCATTTCTCCTTAAACAGGCAGATGAACCAAGAAGTCATCCATACTTGATGCTTAATCAACCATCAAGTTACAGTAAAACACTATTTATTAGCTGGGACACCACTGCAAAAGAACTAACAAGTGCAAACTGCTCTGGTTTCAAGATACCAGCTGCTTAGGAACAGACGCCTTTATCGAGCTCATTTCTGCAGGTGTAACTCTGTGTGTCACTATCAACTCTGCCTTCTGAATTCCACTGTTTATTTGTGCGTTGCTACTTTGCACTGTCATTTCTAGATAGTCTTTATCTGTTGCCAAGCTAGAAGTGATAGGATGTTTGATGTTCGGTAGGGTTAATAGATCAGGCGGCTCGGCCCTGGCCTCACGGTGTGATATTTGGGTTGCTTCCAGTTATATGCTACACTCCACAGCCCAGCTGGAAATATGTGCCTGTAGGTAGAGTGAGTGAGGGTTTTTTTTGTTTATGTAATATTTTTCTCAGAATAGATTCCACAAATGATTCTGTGTCACAGGGCCACTTTAAAGGGCTCTTCCCTATCTTGTCAGTAGTGCTTCATCATAGAAAGGAGTGCTCGGTTCTCCTCCCCAACTCGGGCATTGGGTTTCTCCATTGTAAGGTACCTTTTGCTAGGTTAGGGGTTACTCACATGCTTGGGTTGAAATGGTTATTTCCCAGGGAGGGCACTGGTCTGGCATCTCAGTATGTAGACTTAGGCTCACGGGTTGAAGGGACGCCCCCCTCCACCTTGGGCTCCCCCGGGGTGGGACGACGTGCACTGGGGGGTCCCCAGGGCCCCCGGGAGGGAATTGGTGCCCAGAAAGGTCTGTGTGAAGCACGGAAGCGTGAAGGTGACCCCTCTCTTGGACCTGGGGCCGCAGCAGGAGCTCGGGGCTTGGAGGCAGCGGGGAGGTGGTCCGAGCACCGTCCCTCGGTGTCCCCCAATCCCGGTCGGCCCGCCAGCGTTCGAGTTCTGGGGCGGCTGGGGACAGCGGAGCGGGAGCGCGGGGGTGGGAGGGGGGCGTCCCGGCGGGGTTGGGGGGCTCCTTCGCGGTTATTATAACTTCACTCCCTTTAAAAGGAAAACTATGCCGGGAATCCGGGGAGGTGGCGAGCGAAGCCCGGGCGGGGGAGGACGTGACCCGCGCCCGCCGCAGGCCAGGCTCGGGTGTCCCCAGAGCAGGGGCCGCGCCGAGTGGCAGGGCCCACCCCTCCGCCCCCACTCCCCCCGCTTCCCACCACCCCCTCGCGGGCGGGGCGGACCCCACCCCTGCCCCCCCTCCCCACCTCGCGGGCTGGGCTGCGCGGCGGGCGGAGCCGCTCTTGGCCTTTTTTGGGCGTCTCCCCGCTCGGCTCCCGGGAGGGACCTGCGGGCGGGTGCTCGGCGGCTGCGGAGGCGGCGGAGGGGGTCCCGAGGCGACCACGGGCTCAACGCGCGCGGTCACAATGACGGGAAGGTAACAGCCCTCCCCTCCCCCACGCCCTTGGGCGGAGGGCGCCACGCGCCAGGAGGGCGCCTGCCTGGGCGGGACTGCGGGACGGGACCCCCGCCCCGACCCCTGCCCCCCCCCACCCGCCCCGGGGATCCGGCCGATCCACCTGCCGCACCTCCGGCCCGGCCCCTAGACCTCGGTTGGCTGCCGGGGTAGCGGTGCCCGTCGGGACCGGGGTGTCCGGCCGCAGCAGGTGAAGCTCCCTCCCGCCCCCCTCCCACCTACCTTGCAAGATGGGCACAGGTTTCCCCTCTCTAGTGGAGAACCAGGGCTCAGAGGGGCCGGGGCACCAACCCGAGGTCACAACCAAAGGGCAGGGCGTTAAAACCCAGACTGTGGACTCTATCAGCTTCCCGGACCCCCAGCTGTGTGATCCTGTGGAGGAGATCTTACCTCTGGGGCCCTTGTCTCCTCCTCTGTAAGCCCAAACGGTGAAAACGGTGACAATGTTAAAAATGAAAACGGGTCTGTGTGGGGGTCTGGCTAAACTCTGCCCAAGCATAGGCTGCTCAGGGGTGGGGTGGGGACAAGGTACTCCCCTAGGCCTGGCCCAGGCTGGGCTCCCAGGCCCTGGTGCCATTTCACAGATGAGGTAACTGAGGCCCTAGAGGCTGAGTGACTTAGGAGGCCAGTCACATGTCCACTAGTGTCTGGCCAGTGTTGGCCTCTGCAGTCCTTTCTGGAACATGGCTGGGTATAAGTGCATGACTCAGACTGGGTGGGAGGGGATGGTCTCCGAGGCCCAGCAGCCCCTTTCCAGCCAAGCCCTGGCAGGACGATGTTCTTTGACTTGTGGTTTGTGGGCCGAGAAAACCCTGTGGTTTTGCTAGGAAAAAGACTTGGGGAGAAGCCGTACCCAGGAATGGGGAACAGCTATGGAGGGTGGGGTGATGGCCCCAAATCTGGTGTGATGTGCAGAGTGGTCACCCAGCGGGTGGGGATACGCTGGCCCACAGTATTAGGGCAGCTAGGACACCCAAAATGGCAGATGTCTTGTTTCAGATGCACTTTGCTGCCCACTCCATCATGGCCTGAGTCTGTGGACACAGCCAGCCTTCCAGGGCTCACCCCTCCTCGTGTGCTCTGGAGCCCCTGCTTTCCCTGCCCGCTTCCTGGTCCCCCACCTGTAAGCTTATGAGGACAAGATGGGACAGAGTGAAACAGGGACAACATCAGGAGTACAGACCAGCGTTGAGTGGGATGTGTGCGAGGTGGCCCCGGGCACAGCAAACACCCTAATAAGGCAGGGCCACACCCCTCCAGCTTTGGCAGCAGCTTTTATCCCGACACCCTGCAGGATCTGAGGCAGATCAGAGACAGAAGCACCTCTGTTCTCTTGGCAGGGCTCCTGTCGCCCCTGAGTCCCTTGAGCCTTCCAGGGAGGGGCTGCCCCCCAGCCCAGGGAAGGCAGGCAGCTTTGGGAGCAGGGCCAGCCCGCCCTGGCTTGCTGCAGGGGTCCGGCAGGTGCCCCGAGCCTGAGAAATGCTGGTCATCAAATGAAACAGGTCCCAGAGTGAACTTTGGAAAACACTGGGTGGAGTTTTTCCTTGTAAGAGTAACATTGCTCATCTCAGGGAGCTAGAAAAACCCCCAGAAACGTTAAAGATAATGGGAACAGAAAAAGAGAAAGAAAACACCCACAGTTCCACTCCTCAGAGATGCCCCTAGGAATATTTTGGTGGCTTGCTTCTTTTCTTGTGGGCTCTTTTCCTGCTCATTTGTTTTTTGCAGCTGTGAGCCGTCTGGGAGCAGAGTTTGCCTGCCACACGCAGTGCCCAGGCTGGGATTGGCTTGCGCCACCCCCCCCTCCCCCCCGCCCCATGCCGCTCACAGGCATGGGGCCAGGCCAGCTGAGGATGGGACATCCAACCCAGCCATTGGGGTGGGCGATGTTTTTCCCGTCCCAGAAGCTGTGGAGTTTTGCTTTCACTCTGTTGTGTGCCACCTTGACCTATGCATGCCCACTGCCCCCATGAGACCCCAGGGCAATGCCCAAGTTGCATCCTGGTTCTCTGCACATCCACCTGCGCTACCTAGAACCAGGCTGACCTGGAAACAACCTTCTCCTCATACACCTCACGCACCCTGCCAACTGTATAAAGTGCCAGCTTGCCCGAGGACCAGAGTGAGCAAGGCCAGGGGGAGGGCAGGGGAGAGCCAGTGAAGTGGCCCAGAGTGTTGTACACGGCCGTGCACTTTGGAAACACACCTGCGGGTGCTGTGGAGAGAAAGGGCTGCTGAGGAAGAGATTGGGAAGGAGGTCTGCCACAAGGGAGGCTTCTTGTCATTGGCAGCCTTGGGGGTGGAGAAGAGGAGGGGACTCAGGGGTCTGGGAGGTAGAATGGGAGGACCTGACTGAGAGGGTGGAATCCAGGACGATGCCCAGTGGTGGAGCAGGTGTGGGCCCCAAGCTAGTTTGGGCCATGAAGGATCGGAAGAGCTGTGACAAGTCCCTGAGGAAGTGCTGGGAGGAGGTTGGAGAGGAGGGTCTGAAGCCCCAGATTGGGCTGAGCTGGGGCAGAAGGGTAAGGAGGGCCCAGGTGTGGTTGGGGGTGGGCAAGCTGTGGGATGGAAACTCAGCCCTGGTGGGGGCCCAAAGACTCTGGACCTTAAAAACACCCGAATCTTTGTCCCAGCCGGAGGGACCTTTGACATCAGCACTGGTCTACAGTGAGGATGTGAAGGCCCAGGCAGGTCACACCCCTGCTAAGGGTCCCAGCCTGTCACTGGCCCTCCTCCAAGTGCAGCCTGGGACTGGGCGCTCACAGCTGGTGAGGTCAGTGGCTTGGCCTGCTGTAGGGTGGAGTCCCACCCACCATACGACCCTAGTTTGCTGAGCCACCAGGTGCCAGCTCCTGAGCTGGGCCTCTGTACAGTGCAGAGGGTCCCCACATCCACCAGCACCCTTGCCCTCCATGGTGCCCGGTCCCCAGTTTCTTCAGGAGCATGCCCAGTGGCCCCCTTGGCGGAAGAGCCTGCCAGCGTGTAGCTAAGATGGCAGCCAGGGCCTGAGTACAGCACGTGGAGCTGTGGGAAGTAGATGATGAGTGCCACGCAGCTGGACCCTGAGCCCCAGACCAGGCCAGGCTAGGAAGCACCCAAGGCTCCTCAACTCCTCCCTTTCCCTGGACTTCTGGCATTGACTCCGACCCTGCCAGTGCGGTGCGGTGGGGGGGGTGGTGGGTCTGATTTGTAGCGTGTCCATTTCCAGGCTGAAAATACCCCCACCTCGGCTCACTTGAAACTACCAACATGATGTTAACTGGTTCCCAAAATTCCTGAAAATTCAGCAGTCAGCACTTGGGAGCTGCTACAAGATGGCCCGGGCATCCTACTGTGCAGAGGGGCCCGGCTTTGTAGGCACAGTGGCTGTCCTGCGCCTCTCCAGCTACACTGCTTCTCTCTGTTCCATCTGTCAGTGCAGAGTCATACTAAATGTTCCTTAGGTCTTCATTTCCAGGGAGGGTGGGCAGAGGGGGCACCCTAACTCTCCTCCTTGTTCTGTTTATTCAAATCTTCTAAATTCCTGACGGTGAATATTTACTCAATATGGCCTAATAAGATAAACATGTTAGTGGGATACTTACCTGAGAGGACAGTGTTTCACTAAGATGATGCGACCCAATGTATGTATGTAAGTAAAACCAACAATGTGTCCACACTGATGCCTGAGTTTCCAGTTAAGAAAATAAAAGCATTCAAAGTCCGATTTCATGTGAGGTAAGAAGGTTGGAAAACATCACTCATCTGATGCATACCAAGGACTTGGCCTCCCAGTGGGTCAAGGGAGGAGGTGGGGGAGGGAAGCTGGCTGTGGTGGAGAGGCTGTTTGCAGTGGTGTCTCTGGCTGCACTGGGGATGGCTCTCACAGCTCAGCCACAAGGGGGTGACAGCCCTGCCTCACAACTTGATGGTGGCCTTGGCCTCTGTTGTTTCTCTAGTAAGCTACGTAGCTGCATTCTTCACTACACGTGTGCTTTTTAAACATTAAAAAAATAAATAAACATTAAAAAATGTTTATTTATTTTGAGAGAGAGTGTATGAGCAGGAGAGGGGCAAAGAGAGAGAGAGAGAGAGAGAGAGGGAGAGAGAGAGGGAAAGAGAATCCCAAGCAGGCTCTGTGCTGACAGTGCAGAGCCCAATGTAGGGCTTGATCCCATGGACCATGAGATCATGACCTCGATCCCATGAGCCATGAGATAGCTCATGACCTGAGCGGAAATCAAGAGTCAGATGCTTAACTGATTGAGACAACCAGGCACCCCTAAACATTTGAGATATAATTCACATACCATAAAATTCACTGTTTTAAGGTGTACGGTTTAGTGGGTTTTAGTGCATTCACCAGTTGTGCAACTATCACCACTAATTCTATAGAACATTTTCATCACCCCCCAAAAGAAACCCCATACCCATGTGCAGTCAGTCCCCATTCTGCCCTCCCCCAGCTCCTGGTAACAATTAATGTGCAGTCTGTCGCTATAGATTTGGCTGTTCTGTGTATCTTCTATAAATACAACTCTACATTATATGGGCTTTTTTTTTTTTTTTTGACCTGGCTTCTTTCTTTCTTTTTTTTTTTTTTTTTCAACGTTTATTTATTTTTGGGACAGAGAGAGACAGAGCATGAACGGGGGAGGGGCAGAGAGAGAGGGAGACACAGAATCGGAAACAGGCTCCAGGCTCTGAGCCATCAGCCCAGAGCCTGACGCGGGGCTCGAACTCACGGACCGCGAGATCGTGACCTGGCTGAAGTCGGACGCTTAACCGACTGCGCCACCCAGGTGCCCATTGACCTGGCTTCTTTCATTTAGCATAATATTTTCAAGGTTCATTTATGTTGTGGTATGAATCAGTACTTCATTCCTTTTTTGGGGGAGAGGTGCAAATAATATTCCATTGCATGGATTTACCGTATTTTGTCTATGTGTTCAGTTGTAGTGGGCATTTGAATTGTTTCCACTTTTTGGCTTTTATGAATAATGCTGCTGTGAATTTTTCTATCTATATTTTCTACTCACTTGAGCATATACTTAGGAGCGGAATTGCTGGTAATTTTATGTTAAACTTTTTGAGGAATTGCCAAGCTATTTTCAGAGTAATTGCATACTTTTACATTCCCACCAGGAATGTGTGAGGGTTCTAATTTTCTCCACATCCTCACTAACACTTCTTGTTTGTTTTAGTGAGTGTAAAGTGGTATCACTTTTTTGACTTTCATTTTCCTAACAACCTGTCATGTTGAGCATCTTATCATGTGCTTATTGGCTGCTGGTACATCTTCTTTGGAGAAATGTTTGTTTGGTTTCAGTGCCCATTTTAAAATTGGGTTGTCTTGGGGCGCCTGGGTGGCGCAGTCGGTTAAGCGTCCGACTTCAGGCAGGTCACGATCTCGCCGTCCGTGAGTTTGAGCCCCGCGTCGGGCTCTGGGCTGATGGCTCAGAGCCTGGAGCCTGTTTCCGATTCTGTGTCTCCCTCTCTCTCTGCCCCTCCCCCGTTCATGCTCTGTCTCTCTCTGTTCCAAAAATAAATAAACGTTGAAAAAAAAAATTTTAAATTGGGTTGTCTTTTTATTGTTGGATTTTAAGAGTTCTTTATGTATTCTGGATGTGAGACACTTACCAGCTATATGATTTGCAAAATATTTTCTCCTATTCTGTGGATTGTCTTTTAACTTTCTTGATAGTGTTTTTTGATGCACAAAAGTTTAAAATTGTGATGAAGTCCAATTTATCTATTTATTCTTTGATTGCTTGAGTTTTTGGTGTCATATCTAGGGAAGTGTTACGTAATCTAAGATCATGGAGATTTATTCCTATGTTTTCTTCTACGAGTTTATACTTTTAACTCTGACGTTTTGATTTTCAATCCATTGTGAGTCAATTTTTATATGTGGCCTGAGATAGGGGTTTGAAACCATTCTTTTGTATGTGGCTGTCCAGTGGTCCTAGCATCATTTGTTGACAAAACTATTATTTTCTCATTGAATTGTCATGGCAGCATTGTCAAAAATCAGTTGATCATGGATATATGGGATTATTTCTGGACTCTCAATACTATTCCACTGATGTATGTGTCTGTCCTTATGCTGGTACCAGACTGTTTAATTATTACTACTGTAACTCTGTAGTAAGTTTTGAAATTACAAAATGTTGGCCTGCTGACTTTGTTCTTTTTCAAATTATTTTGGTTATTCTGAGTTTCTTCAGTTCTTTATGAATTTTAGGATTGGCTTGCTCATTTCTGTAAAAAAGGCAGTTGGAATTTTTATAGGGTTTGTGTTGTATCTGTAGGTTAATTTGTTGGGGAACGTTATTGTCATCTTAACAATAGCAAGTTTTCCAATCCCTGAACATGGGATGTCTTTCCATTTATTTAGGTCTTCTCTAGTTTCTTTCAACAATGTTTTATAGTTTTCATTGTATAAGTCTTATACTTTGTTGGTTAAATTTATTCCTAGGTATTTTATTCTTTATGATGCTAGTGTAAATGGAATTGTTTTATTAATTTCATATTCATATTGCTTATTGCTAGTGGGTTTTGTATATTGGTTTTTTACCTGCAAACTTGCTGAGTTCATTTACTAGCTGTAATAGTTTTCCTTGGGGTTTAGGGTTTTCTGTGTATAAGAGTATGTGGTAATCAAATAGAGAGTTTTACTTCTTTTCCAATCTGGATACATTTTCTTTCCTTTTATTGCTAATTGTCCTTGCTAGAACCTCTACTGCAGTGTTGAAAAGAAATGTCGAGGCTGGACATCCTTATCTTATTCCTGATCTTAGAGGGAAAGTTCTCAGTCTCTTACCATTAAGTATGATGTTAGCTCTGGGTTTTTATCAGGTTGAAGAAATACCCTTCTAATCCTAGTTTGTTGAGAGGTGTTTTTTGTTTTTTAATCATGAAAAACATGGATTTTGCCAAGTGCATTTTCAGCATTCATATGATGTATTACATTGATTTTGGATGTTAAACCAACTTTATATCCTGGAATAAATCCCATTTGGTTATGATGTGTAGTATTTTTTATATGGTGCTAGATTCAGTTTTGTTCAGGATGTTTGCATCTCTATTCATAAGTGATATTCATCTGTAGTTTTCTTGTGATATATTTTTCTGATTCAGGGTAATGCTGACTTCACTGAATGAGTTGAGAAGTGTTCCCTCCTGGTAGATTTTTTGAGAAGATTTTGTGAAGGGTTGGTGTTAATGCTACTTAAACACTTGGTAAAATTCACCAATAAAACCATCTGGTCCTGGGTTCGTCTTTGTAGGAAGATGTTGATTACAAATCCAGTCTCTTTACTTGTTGTTGGCCTATTTGGATCTTACACTGCTTGTTGATTCAGTTTTGGTAGTTTGTATCTCTCTAGGTATTTGTCTATTTCTGCTAGGTTATTTAATTTGCTGTAATTTAGTTTGCATACAATTGTTCACAGCATTTTCCTTATAGTCCTTTAAGTTTCTCTAACTTTGGTCCCTTCTTTCATTCCTGATTTTAGTCTTTTGGGTGTTCTCTTGTTTTCTTGGTCAGTCTAGCTAAAGGTTTATTAGTTTTGATCTTTTCAACAAACCATTTTTGGTTTTGTTGCTTTTCTCTATTTTTCCTAATCTCTATTTCATTTATTTCTTCTCTAATCTTTATTATTTCCTCTCTAATGCTTGCTTTGAATTTAGTTTATTCTTCTGTTTCTGATTTCTATAAAGCTATTTTATACTTATACAAGTATTTAAATTATTATACAACTAATTTTTTTAAGTAGGTTCCACGCCCAGCATCGGCCTTGAACTCAAGACACCAACATCAAGAGTCATATGCTGTATTGACTGAGCCAGCCAAGTGCCCCTATTACACAAGTATAAATAACTACAGTGAAAACTATTCAACTGTGTACAACTATAAATTTTCCTTGAGCACTGCTTGAGCTACATCCCATAAATTTTGGTGTGTTGTGTTTTCATTTCATTCATCTCAATCTTTTCCTAATTCCCTTGTTTTCTTCTTTGACTCAGTGATTCTTTAGGAGTATGTTGTTTAATTTCCACATATTTGTAAATTTCCTAAATTTCTTTCTATTATTGATTTGTGGTTTTATTCTATTGTGATCTGAGAATATGCTTTTCCCCCCTAATGTTTGTTTATTTTTGAGAGAGAGAGAGAGAGAGAGAGAGAGCAAGAGAGAGCGTGAGCAAGGGAGGGTCAGAGAGAGAGGGAGACACAGAATTCGATGTGGGCTCCAGGCTCTGAGCTATCAGCACAGAGGCCGATGTGGGGCTTGAACCCATGAACCATCAGATCATGACCTGACCAGAAGTCAAGAGTCAGATGCTTAACTGACTGAGCCACCCAGGCACCTCTGGATTGACTCTTTTATCACTATAAAAGGTCCTTTTTTGTTCTTATAACAATTTTTGTCTTAAAGTCTGTTTGGTCTGATGTTAGCTTCTAGCTGTCTCATGTTAGCTTCCCTTTTAGTTGCTATTCGCATGGTATATCTTTTCCATGCTTTTACTTTCAAACTATTTGTTTTTGTCTAAAGTGAATTTCTTGTAGAAATCATATAAGCAGATTTTTTTAAATGCATTTACTGACTTCTGACTTTTAATTGAAGAGTTTAATCCATTTACCTTTAATGTAATTATTTTACATTTACAATTTACTAATTATTTATGTATCTTATGTCTGTTTTGTTTCTTAGTTCCTACACTCTTGCCTTCTTTTGTGTTAAATTATTTCATTATGCTGTTGTCTTTAAATCAGAGGGGAAAAATAGGTTTACAAACAAAAAATACGTTTATATTGTCTTTTATTTTTATCTATATAGTTACTTTTACTATATCAAGGTTAAATATACTTTGCTGCTTTTTATTTCTTCATGTGGATTCGGATTATTGTCTGATGTCTTTTAATTTCATCCTGGAGGACTCTTTTAGTGTTTCTTTTCAACTACGTAATTTCTATTTGGTCCTATTTTATATATTTTCTACATCATTATTGATATTCTCCATTTGGTGAGATATCATTCTCATACTTTCCTTCAGTTTTTTTAGACATGGTTTTCTTTTGTCTTTTGGACATAATTAAAATAACTGATTTAAAGTCCATCTAATAAGTGTAATATTTGGGCTTCCTCATGGAGGGTTTCTATTGATTGCTTTTTTTTTTTTTCTGTGTAAGGGTAATACTTTTTTGTTTCTTTGTATGTCTCATAATTTTTTGCTGAGAACTGGACATTTCAAATAATATGTGGCAATTCTGAGATCAAATTCCCCCTCACTCCCCAGAGTATGTTGTTGCTACTTGTTTGTTTAGTGACTTTTCAGAAATAATTCTGTAAAGTCTATATTTCTGTCATTTGCGACTGCTTAAGTCTCTGCTTGATTAGTTTAATGGCCAGCTAATGATTGGACAACCATTTCCTTGAATGTCTGTCACCAATAAGGGACTCTGCTGAGGGCACTAAGTGTATGTTGCAGCACACCTTAAGCATTCAACCCTGCAGTTTACAGCTGTGCCTTAGCCTTTACTTCCTGATTACGCAGAGCCTGAGGGTCAATCAGAAGAGAGAGGTTAGGATCTTCTTGGGTCTTCTCTGAGCATGCGCATAGTCCTGGGCTTTGTGTGGCCTTCTAGATTCCTAGGACTATTTTGGTTCTTTTCAAAGCCCCTAAGGACATGTCATTCCTTAATTTTTTCCTTAAAAAATTTTTTTTTATGTTTATTTATTTTTGAGGTTGGGGGAGGGGCAGAGAGAGAGGGAGACACAATCTGAAGCAGGCTCCAGGCTCTGAGCTGTCAGCACAGAGCCCAATGCAGGGCTTGAATCCATGAACTGTGAGATCATGACCTGAGCTGAAGTTGGATGCTTAACCAACTGAGCCACCCAGGCTCCCCTTTAGTTTTTTCTTTTAAGCTTTTTGATTAGTCTATTGTTGCTTCCACTATTATCCATTGCCTATGGCAATGACAGCTATGATACCATAGGCAGTTACAACAGTAATACATTTGAAAAATACTCCCCAAGAGAGGCTTTTAGCAGTGGGTATGTGTGAGTGAGGTCACATAAAGACAAAACTTTTAAATGGAGTCTTCCAGGGAATGAAGGTTTGAAGGAGCTTCAGCCCTGTCTGCTGCATAATTACTGGGAACGTGGGCTGTTATTTTTTAAGGCAGCAATGGAATTAGGATGTAGGGGTCAGAGGCTAGGATAAGTGAAAATATCACAAAGCTCACTGTTCCTACCAAGATTCAACTGTTTTTCTTTTCTTTCTTTTTTTAATGTTTATTTTTTGAGAGAGAGGGAGAGAGGGTGTGAGCAGGGGAGGGGCAGAGAGAGAGGGAGACACAGAATCTGAAGCAGGCTCCAGGCTCTGAGCTGTCAGCACAGAGCCTGATGCGGGGCTCGAACCCATGGCACATTAGATCACGACATGGGCTGAAGTCAGACGTTTAACTGACTGAGCCACCCAGGAGTCCCCAGCTGCTTTTCTTGATGAGGTACCCTGGGTTACTGCAAACCTTTGGTTAATTTACAGAGTTCTGAAAAAGTGGATTCTAACAGTTTTTGCTAGTTTTCATTGCTTTTATGGAGGGACAACATTTTAAAGGCTCTTACTCTGCCATTTATGCTGACATCATTCTTACTATGTCTTTGCAACTTTGTCCTCTAGAGCCAGAGTGCTGGCTGGAGACACAGCATGGCTCCGACGCCTAGTTCTGCAAGACAGGTTGCAGAACGGGGGGTGGGGTGGGGGCACAAGGCTGTGCACAGATTTGAGATTTGGGTTCAATCAGACTCTAATTTCCTTTCTCAATTTCTAGCCCCTGGTACTTCCTTTTACAGTAAATATTTGTTGAATTGATCGGTGCTTGGTCACCTTGGACTTGAACTTTATTTACAAATTGTGATGTACAAAATGCTTGTGGCTATAGCCACCTTCCCAGGTCTATCTGCAATTGTGGAAACCATAAATAAATAATCCCTCCTTAAATGGAACTCTGACTCTGGGTAAGTTCTGGGTTCCAGAGTTGAGGATTTCCCCATGGGAGGGACTGAGTAGGACTGGTACAAGGTACCTAGGCCCTTGGGCATTGACTTAAAGGTGCTACAACAAAACTTTCTAATAAGATTTCCTAAGCATTCAGCTATCCCCATCAGAGAAGAGAGTGGGAGGTGATCTTTGTACCTGTTGGCTTCTCCAAGCTCAGCCTCTCTCTATGCCCTTTTGCCTCTGTGGCCACCTTTAAAAACATATTTGTTGAATTGATCAGGGCTTGGTACTTTTGGAATTGACCTGCGTTGACAAGTTATATTGCGCACAACGCCTGCAGTTATCTGGCTGTGTTTTAGAGCTGCCCCCCAGGTGGTTAATGAATTTGGATTTGCTGGATGAGGTATGCTTCTCGGTATGTGGGCCTGGCATCTGAGTGCCATGGATCCCCTCCAAAGTTTTCCCTCCACCCCAGTGTTGGAGGACCAGTACCCTGCCCTGCTGTTCAGAATGATAGCTACTGTTTTTTGGGAAGGTGGAGGCCAATGCTGCTTGTGCTTTCTGACCTTACTTAGAAAGGTGTTTCAGGGAAATGGAATCGGTGTTAAAGATCTCCAGGAGTGCTACGGATCCTTATTTTACTGCTGACCATAGTGCCTGCTCCACCAGCAGCAGCCACAGTTCTGCCGCTGACCTTGGGTGTTTGCACTTGGATCACAATAACCCTGCTGATCTCCTTAGGTAAAAAAGCATGGAAATAGTGCCTTCCTACCGGTCTTCTATCAGATTCTGCTGCTTCTGTTTTCCCTAGCAAGTTAGGGGATAATCTTTTCTCTGAGCTTTCACAGCATGGACCTCTTTTGGGTGCTTGGCAATTTGTTGGTCAGATCCAGGGGACTGAGGCTACCCTGATCTGGGTCTCCAGGTGGCATTTGTGGCACAGGGTCTCAGGGAAGGAAACAAGGTCGAATGTGGGCATGTATGGGGCTTCCTCCAGGATTCCTAAGCCAGATCAGTCCCATATTGCCCTCCGGAGCTAAGGGGCCATCGTCAGGACGTCAGGGGGCTTGGGGTTCCCTCTCAGGCTCCCAGCAGCCTGGGACCTCCAGGCACCCTGACTTCCCACCATGGACCTCACCTTAGTGCTGTCTGGGACCTTCCCAGCGAATCCCCTCCCCAGTCTGGACCCAGCCCTGCCACCTCAGCTTTCACTGTGCTGCCCCCGCTGCACGAACAATATCCTTTCTATTTGGACTTGACTCTGCTGCCCTTTGGAGATCGCAGTGTGTAACGTGAGCTCCTGTCCAGAGGGGGTGGGGGGAGAGGCGCCCCTGCACGCTGGCCTGTCCCATCGCCGTCGCCGTGTCTGGCCTGCCGCTGCCGCCACCGCCACTGCCTCCCGCCCCCGAGGCCGGGGTGGTCTCCGGGCCGTCGGAGCAGGGCCGCCCCAAGACGGGAGCAGAAGGAGGAGGCCCGCGCCATGGCAGCCCGGCTGGGTGCGCTCGCCGCGTCGGGGCTCTACCGGCGGCGCCAACACCGGCAGAGCCCGCCGCCCGCCGCGCTCGGGTAGGTGGCCGGGGCCGGGGCGGGGTTGGCGGGGACAATGGCCGGAAAGCTGCGGCTGCCGGCCTTTCCCCGACACCCGCTTGGCCCTTCCGACGGCAAGAGCCCGGCAGTCCAGGGCGTGGGGACAGCGCCTGCGTTGGCGATAAGATTGGGGGGAGGGCGCATCTGTGATCAACAAACCTGGGCGGGACGCTGAGAATGGGGTGTTGAATTGTCCTGCGGAGCTCCCATGACTGCTTTCAGACTGGGGTCGTTTTGTTGCTACTTTGTAGATGAATGAACGGAGTGGTCAAGGAACCTGCTGGACTTCGCCCACCCAAATGGCTAAGCTGTGATTTGCAGCCAGTTTGGACCGACTCTAAAACCTGAGCTGCTCTCTCTCATGGAGAATTGCCAGTGTAGACAATGAAAGCCTCCTTTTGGGCAGGGAGGGCAGCCTGTGGCGCTCAGGGTGGACCCTCAAGGCATTTCAGAGGATGAGTTAACCTGGGGTGGGGAGGGTCTGAGGGGGCACGTAGATGGTGGTGGAACCACTAGTGTGGGTGTCAGGGGCTGGGGGCTGGGCCCCAGGGACCATCTGGGTGGAGACTTCTAGTAGAAAGTTGGGGAGAGAGTGATGAGGACTGTGAATTTGGGGTATTGGCAGGAAAGTGGCAGGTGCGAGCCTTAGAGGAAGAGGTGGGGGAGGAACAGTGGGAGAGGACCCTGAGGTTGGGAGGAGGGGGTGGGGAGTGAGGGAAGAGACAGGGAGCAGCAGTCACAGGGGTAGGGGTATCTGAGGACCCAGGAAAGGAAGGACGTCCAGGGGCTAATGCTACATGGATTGCTCTGAGCTCACTGCATTCCCATAGTCCGGGCAGCCCTCCTGAGGGGTAATTAGGACTGAGCCACCAAAGACGTCTGGGGCTAAGGACAGAGCAAGGGGTGGGGCACTGGGTAGGGGGAGGGGCCCCTATTGCACGGCTGGGATTTCTGGCCCCTTAGATGCCAGGACACGGGGACTGGACAAGACTGTTGCTTCGGTGGGGTACCCAAGGCTCAGGATGCCAGGAAACTCACCCGAGTGTGGCAGTGCTGGAATAGGAACCCTCACTGCTGGGCCTCCGGTGTCCTTGGACATGGGTGGAGTGAGAGGTGGTGCAGGGAATGGCGATCAGGGCACTGGTGGGTCATAGGCCCTGTTGGAGCGAGGTTCCACAGTGTACACACGCAGAACAAGAACAAGGCCAACGTGCAAGGAGGGCACATGGGCGTGATCATGGACACTAGGCATGGGAAAGCCCCAGGCATGCAGGCACATATGTTTATTTGCTCCTCGTCTTTACTTTTCTGTGAACTTCTGGCTCGTGCCCTTCCTCACCTCTGTTGTCAGTGTGACAGTTCTAAAGCCTATCTGCTTAAAAGTAAATGAAGCTGCTAGAGCCAAGAGGTACCACTGGGGCTTCAGGAAATGCCATGTAATCTCCCGCAGTCTCCAAACATATCGGGAATGTGTTTCTGATGGTGGAAATACCTTGTGTGTGGCAGCCTAAGGCAGCAGTTAGTTTTCCAGCCTTCCCAAGGCTGAGTGTGGAACTGGCTTTGTGTAAATTCCTGTTTACTGTGTGCAGCCAGGTGACCCCAGCTGCTGGCTTCTGCCTGGCCTCTCGGGGGAGTGGCAGGGAAGGGGTCCAGGCAGTGCCGGGGGCACCTTCCACTCGAGCTTCAGACATCATGTTGCAGTGGGATCCCCCTTCTCTCCCTGCACCTGGAGAAGGGCCTGGGCACAGAACAGGTGCTCAGTAAGGATCTGTTGGATGAAGGGGGTGGGGGGGGAAGGATGCTACTAGCTGCCGATGACGGAGCAGTTATGGGCTGTGCTGCAAGTGTCACCTCACTTAGCCCTCCCAACCTCCCCCGGAGGTTGCTGTTGCTAGCCCATTTTACAGATGCGGAAGCCCAGGCTCAGAGAGCACTTTGCTGCGGACCACATAGCCAGGGAGCACCTGAGCAGGGATTGCAGCCTGGTCTGCCTGGCTGTAGAACACACGCTCAGGCTGACGTGGCCTCAGTAATACTGACTCATTCTCCTCCCAGCCTCTGCCTGTTCCCAGGCTCTCACTGTCTTTCTAGGCTCAGATGGGTGGGAGGCTGGAGTGGGGCAAAGTCTAGGGTTGCTAAAAAACCAGAGTTTTGAATGGCTGTGCCTAGATAATGCCACCAGGAGCTGAGGGGACAGGAGAGAACATGGTCTAATCCTGTGTGACCCTCAGCAGGTTACTGACCCTCTCTGTACTTCAGTTACCTTATCTGGAACCAGCAACCTCTCCTCACAGGAAGCTGGCACAGAGAGGGCTCCCCCCACCCCACCCCAGGCTAATAGTCATTGTAAGGCTCAGTGACATCTTGTCACTCAGTGACATCTTGCACAGGCCCACAAATTGACTTGTGTTGGGCTGTCAAGATTGAGAAAGTTTTGGGGGTGCTGGGAAGGGCCGGAGAAGAGGTCCATGATGGTGCACTCTTGTACACCATGGCATGCTGGCCATGCCCTCAGCAGCGTGAGTGTTGTCCAGCTGGGGCAGGATGGTGGTGTCTCCTTGGAGGGTAACTGGGTAGACTTTGTGCTCCCCATTCTTGGCTGGAATGTGTGAAGGAGGACATGGAATGTCCATGTGTCCCACCCTTTGCCCTCTTGCAGGGAGCGCAGGCAGGCTGCTGGCCTTCCCCAGGACTGGGTGGGGGAGGAGGTGCTCTGGAAGGCTCCCAGAGTTGCTGGGAAACAACAGCTCTCTTTATCCAGCGCTTGGCCTGCCCAGCCCTGTGCTCCACACACTGTATACCAGTGAGTTCTTCACTCCAGCTCCGTGGGGTGGTAACTGTTACTCTGACACACCTCTTTGCAGATGAGGAAATGAGGCCCAGAGAAGCTGGTACCCTTTTCCAGCCCCCCCAGCTAGTGTCTGGGGCTATCAGGATTCAAATGTGGAGGGGTGAGCCCAGAGCCCCCTCCTGTGTCCTCGCCTCCTGCAGGAGACAGCTGGCATTTCTCTGATGGTGACATGGTTCAGTTGTTGGGCACATTTGCATGTCTGTTCATTCCTCTGTCTTAGGCCAGTGGGTTGGAGTGTTGTCTGTGGTCCCGAGCAGGGTGGCATGGGGACACAGTCTCAGGAGTGCTTTGGGGGTGCTACTGCCCCCAAGACTTGGGCTAGGGCAGCCAGTGGGTGTGAGAGGGAGGTGGTCACCCCCACATCCCACCTTCCTATGCCAGGGCTTGTGCGAGGTATGTATGTAGGGGACAGATGGCAAAATCCTCGGCCTCAGGCACCTAGGGACCAAGCCAGGGAACCAGCCGTAGCCCAGTTAAAGACCAGCCACTCTGGTTAGGGGACCTCGTGAGGATGAACAGGAAGGCAGGTTGTGGCAGCTGCTGTGGGGGTGGTGTCTGTTAGCGTCCTGGTCAGAAACATAGTTACAGTGAAACAGAATGGCAGAGGAGAGTTTAACAGAGGGTCTACTTATGAGAGCAGAATGGTGGAAGGCTGGTAAAGTGTCTGGTCTAGCGGCAGGCGACTGGGGGTGGGATTGGGTCCCTGAAGGCCAGAGGGCAAGGGGCTTTGGGAGGCGCTGGGGCTCTGCAGGTGCTCTCTTAGTTAGGGCCCAGAGCTCTGGATTTAAGCAGCAATCCCAAAGCCTGGGGCTGGACTTGAATCCTTGTTTTGGCTTCATTTTCTGGGTCCTTTGGGGAATTCCAGAGCCAGAGTCACAGGATTTCCTGTTGTTTCTCACTTCTCCAAGACCAGCAAGGTCTTGTACACAGCCTGGAGTTGGAACTTCCCCCCGGCCCCGCCACCTTGGGTGTGTGCTGTGGGAGGACAAGGCCGCTAGGGTCACAATGTTTTCTAGCGGGAAGCCATGCCTGTGTTGAAGAAGTCCAGCCCAGCCCTCCATGGCGGCTTAGGCAGTCGGCCCTCTGCTGTCTGGCCCACCTCATGGAGACCAGCAGGGGGTTGGGGACAGTGCAAGGTGTGTGGTGGGGGCAGAGTGGCTGCTGCACGAAGACCTTCTCTTGCATCGTGAGCTCTGCCCGACTCTTCCTGCCACTGTACTGCTTCCTTGCCCCTGTGGCCAGTACGTGGACAAAGAAGGTGGCTTTGGTCCCCAAAACACACCTGAGGGCAGGCTAAGTCCTAAGAATCCAGGGTGCCTGTCAAGGTTTATGGAAGAGTCCTCTGGCCCTTCCCCTGCTATGTGGGGTCCCCAAGCTGAGCAGGCAGGAAGTCCTGTCTGGGGGCCCAGCCCAGCTTCCAGCCTGTGTGCCAACAGTCCCCGTTAGACCCACTGTTCACAGCCCACACCCAGACTCCTGACAGGCAGAGCCCTCTCCCACCACCTCCTGGGCTCATCCCGGTTAGGGAGCCTTCCTCCCTATGATTGATGCCTGAATGCCCCAGCAAGAGCTTCACTCACTCAAGAATTCTTCTCATAGTGCTGTGGCAGCAAGACGGGGGTGGGATTCGTACCCTGGGAGGCAGTACAGGCTGGAAAGATATTCTCAAGAGCATTCAGGTTGTGTCTGACCACTCTCTGTGTCTACTTGACATTGTCAGCTGGTTATCTCTTTCCCTGCTGAGCCTGACTGTCCTGCTTTGGCTAGATATCCAGGCAGCCACCGCCAATCTGTCAGAGTTGACACTTGAAACAAAACTTATTTGCTACCCTTATAGCAAAAGTCATGGGCATCAAGGTATTGGAAGGTCAAAGAGGTTGTCAGTCTGACACAGTTCCTCCTGGCCACACCTCTGGACCCCTCAGCATACAGTTTGGATTCTACTCCTCCCAGAAGGAAGCAAGCCTGCCACTTACCCCAGGGAAGCCCACCACGGTTGAGGACATTTGCTCCCCAACCTGCTCGTATCCCAAACATTCACATTTTCACTTTCCTCGTGGCAGGGTGATTACATGTTTTTTTGGGGCAGGTGATTTGCAACTAACTCCTGGTGTGGAGGAAAGAGCCATTGCAGTCCAACCAATCTGGGTTCAAATCTGGACTCCGTCATCTGCTGTGTGAGCTTGTGCAAGTTACTTAACCTCTCTGAACCTTAGGTCTCTCATCTGGAGGGCAGGGTTGCCTCAGGGATTAAATAAGGGGCATAAAGAGCCACTGATTTAGGCCTAGGTGAAGTTCTATGAGAGGCTCTGTTTCCCTGAGAAGAGGTGATAGGAGACACAGGAGGGAACTGAGGTGGCCACTGACACCTGGGCCAGCAGGATGCAGACCAAGCAGCCTGGGAACCAAGCGGAGACATTGGAACCATGCACTGTCCTTTGTGTGGGCTTCCTATGGGCCAGGCATGCGGCTGAGTGCTTCCATGTGTCCCTGATCTCACTGACCCCTAACCCCTCTTATGGACTTTCCATGGCTGGGAGTCTGGACTCTGAGAGTGGGGTACAGCCCAGGCCACAGTGAGAGCACTTGTCTTGAGCCCTCGCTGCTCTGACCAGTGTGGGCATGGCTGTGGCCCAGCTGTATCTGACACTACATGGAAGTCCGTGGGGGTGGCAGGGCATGGCAGAAAGATGGGGGCTTTGGAGTCTGGAGGGGTGCTGGTTTCTAATCTGGGCTTTGCCTCCGCCCACTGTGGCCTTTGGGAAGGGCACTCACTCCCCTCAGGACTTGGCCTGTCCATCTATAGAATGGAGATGCGGCATGGGCCTTGTAGGGTTGTCATCCAGGAATGTGTGCCGTAGCCCCTGGCATGCGCTGGCACTTAGGGGGCCCATTGGACACAATAGCTCCAGCTATACAGAATCTATTCTATACAGAATCCCAAGCAGGCTCCACACTGTCAGCGCAAAGCCCGACATGGGGCTCAAACTCATGAACCATGAGATCATGACGTGAGCCGAAATCAAGAATCAGACGCTTAACCGACTGAGACATCCAGGTGCCCCTAAACACGACTCTTATTCCTCGGTGGCTCAGTCGGTTAAGTGTCTGACTTCGGTTCAGGTCATGTGTGGGCAGGTGTGCGGGCTGACATGAGCCAGTGTCAGGCAGCCGGGCTGAGCCTCCGCGGTGCCAACACTGCCATCAGTGTGAGGATAGCTGTTCCCCCCAACCCCCCTCCCCGGGAAGGTGTGTCCATCATGTGCAGCCCTCCAGGCTTGCTCATCTTGGCCCCTCCCCAGTCCTGACCTTCCCATCCCCTCTCCCCCCTGCAGCAACATGTCCAACGCCTTGGCCAATGCGGCTTGCCAGCGCTGCCAAGCCCGCTTCGCCCCGGCAGAGCGGATCGTTAACAGCAACGGGGAGCTGTACCATGAGCAGTGCTTCGTGTGTGCGCAGTGCTTCCGGCCGTTCCCTGAGGGGCTCTTCTACGAGGTGAGGACACTCCCAGGGCCCTCGGCTGGATGCCTTCTTGGAGCCTGAGCCCCTGACCAGCTCAGAGTCTGCCTTCCAGGAGCCTATGGGCTGTGCTCAGCCATGGTCCTGGTCAGTCATGCCAGGTCTTGAGCTTGCCTCCCCTGTGGGCACATCCTCACTTGCGAGGTGTGAACAGTGCACCCCTGGTGGCTGTGGGTGCTTAGGAAGGGTCACCACTCATCCATCGTCCTCTGGGTAGACTCTGAGCTAGTAGAGTAGAGCTAGTAGGGTAGGCCACGGCATGCAAACACCCTGCCCTGCTGGCACACACCCTCCCTTGGGATCAGATGGTGCTCAGTGCTCTGGTTACAAGGAATCTTGGGGTAAGGAGGGTGGGTGGTCAGGGAAGGTAATGTTTGAGCAGACGTGAATGAGGTGAGGGAGCCGTGTATACATCTGTAGGAAGAGCACTCATCAGAGGGCTCAGCAAGTGCAAAGGCCCTGAGGTCAGAGTATGCAGAGTATTTGAGACGCGGAAGGAGGCAGTCTGTCTGATGTCTAAAAAGGACCACTGTCCTTGCTGTGCTGAGGAGACACTAATGGGGGCAGGTACATGAAGCTGGAATTATTGAAAGAATCCAGGTCAAATGAAGGGATCTAGACTGGGCCACACTGGCTCTTAAGAGCAGATTGTTTAAATTTTCAGTAATCTTGCAAGCTAGTGGATAAACACAACTCTTTTTTAAAAAATGTTATTTATTTATTTTGAGAGAGGGAGAGCATGCTCGCATGAGCAGGGGAGGGACAGGAAGAGAGGAAGAGACAGAATCCCAAGCAGGCTCCACACTGTCAGCGCAAAGCCCGACATGGGGCTCAAACTCATGAACCGTGAGATCATGACATGAGCCGAAGTCAAGAATCAGACGCTTAACCGACTGAGACATCCAGGTGCCCCTAAACACAACTCATTCCTTGGTGGCTCAGTCGGTTAAGTGTCCGACTTCGGTTCAGGTCATATCTCACGGTTCTTGGGTTTGAGCCCCACATCAGGCTCTGTGCTGACAGCTGAGAGGCTGGAGCCTGCTTCGGATTCTGTGTCTCCCTTCCTCTCTGCCCCTTCCCCACTCATCCTCTGTCTCTCTGTCTCAAAAGTAAATAAAACATGAAAAAAATTTAAAAACATTAAGTTATATAAATGTACAGGAGATAAAATTGTATTAAAAACAAAGTAACACATACTCAAAACTCACCACTTCCTAGTTATTTTATTACATTTTACTATCATCTATGCCTTTGAGGTTATCTGTCTATTGCATTGTGGTGGTGGAAACTTGGTGCCATGATGGCTACTGCACATGTCTTAACTCCACGCTGGTGCCATGTTGGTAGCTTGACATCGTCCACGATGGAAATATTTACACCATAGAGATGGGCAAATGCTACAGATCAGACTGCATCTCCCGAAGGTCCTGTTGGTAAACATTTACCCCTGGTGGTTGCAGTGGAGATGGAGATCAGGGGTCAGAGGCTGGAGAGACGTCAAAGTATAGATGATGGGATTGGCGGATGGATGGCTGTGGGGTACGAGAGCTCCTCCTGGCAGTGTGGGAGGAGCTGTTCCTCATGGCGCCTTCCAGTCTCCTGGGAAATGCTGGCCCACCGTAGAGGCAGTGGGAGGGAGGCAGAGCTCTGTGAGCAGTGGTCATGTGCCTAGAACAGAGCCTGGCGCACAGGAGGTGCTCAGGGAATATTTGTTGCTGAATGAATTTAACGCCTGCCACCTCTACAGGCCCCTGGGTAGGGCTATGTCCAGTCACAGCCTAATAAGACACTCATTTCAGAAAAGAGGGTAAATCAAATTTTTAAAAAAGAAAATGAAATTGTCGAGAGAAGAAAGCAGAGACAGGCCTGGCCACATTTGGGGCCAGCACGAGAGCTGTCATTGCCCAGGCAGACGGGGACAACGGCTGGTGGCTCCTGCTGGCTGCAGGACTTCGGGTTCTCCCTCAGGCCCCCATGTTTTTCCTTGTCCCTCCTTCTGTGTCTCCTCTCTGGGTCTCTTGTGGCCTCTGGGAGAAATGGACTTCTCACACAGAGAAAACACACAGGAAATAAGGGCCAAGTGACATTTATAAATCAAACTTGATTCCAGCCCTTGGCTCACTCCCAGGACCAAGGTCTTGTGAAAACAGCAGAGGCTCTTTGAGGACTGGCCTTGCCCAGTTCCCAGCTTCTATGCGACCCCTCACTTAGCCTGTCTGCCCCGTTGAGTGGGCCAATTCTCTCCATCTCCAGGCCTCGCCCCTGCTCCTCCCTCTGTCTGGATTGCCCTCCTTTCAGCACCCCCACAACCCCCCTGTGGTCTTTCAGCTCCTTACCACCTCCTCCAGGAAGGCTTCTCCTCCACCCCCACCCTGCTTCCTGTGGTGGTAGCAGTTGCACAAGTTGGGATGCTTGTCCAGCCTTCCCGAGGGTGGGTCCTGACCCAACATAGACTGGCCAGCTCGGGGAGAATGATGGGGTTTTGCTTGAACTTTCTCTGCTGGGCCGTTTGCAGTTTGAAGGCCGGAAGTACTGTGAACACGACTTCCAGATGCTGTTTGCTCCATGCTGCGGGTCCTGCGGTAAGGGCTGGATACAGCACACCTGGGGTTGGGCCGGTGATGGGAGCACAGGTGCTCCTCCCTGACTGCCCTGCACCCTGCCTCAATGGGCACTAGTTCTCTGCAGGCGTCACTGTCCCGTGCTCTGGGAGGGAAGCCCTGGTACCAGGCTGAGCCTCAGGCGAGTGCCAGCGAGGGCAGGGCTTGGGAGGGGGCTGCGGGGGTGGGGGTGGGGGGACTTGTGCCTGCCCCAGCAAACAAGGACCTGTCTCTTCCAGGTGAGTTTATCATCGGCCGTGTCATCAAGGCCATGAACAACAACTGGCACCCTGGGTGCTTCCGCTGTGAGCTGTGTGACATTGAGCTGGCCGACCTGGGCTTCGTGAAGAATGCAGGCAGGTGAGGAGGGCCCTCACCCAGGCACTGCTTACCGAGAGCCAGGCTCACCCCAGGTGGCGTGGCCTGTGCCCACGTGTTGTGTCCCTGCAGGGCAGACAAGAGACCCCTGCTTTACAGGAGAGGGCTGGGGCTGGAGAGAGTAGGGGGCCACGAGTCAGGGCTCGTCCAGGCCTGGGGGCGCTCCCCGGGGCAGGCTGACAACAGGCAGCGAGGAGAAAGGTGGCCGAAGCAGGAGCCATCACGTGCACTGGGTGGATAAAGAGCTTTAGGCCATCACTGTGGCCAGCCACCCCAAGCTGCTGACCCCGGGCGTCTACCTCCTTCCAGGTACCCAGGGCTGAATGTCACTGGAGAGAAATCACACAACCACGGGGCCCAAATTTACTCTTAAATTCAGGTGTCCTTGGTAGATTAAGTTCCCAGCTTCCAGGAAGCCTGGCTCTGTTCTCCCCGCACTGTCTCTGCACCCCCCCATAGCGGTGACCTCCCTCCCACTTTCCCCGAGAGGAGGCTCCCCTGCTCCCTGCACCCTTGCACCCCCTGCCTCAGTCACCAGGCACCACGGAGGCCAGAGGCCGGGTCCCTGCTCCTTCCTCCACCCTCTTCTCCAGCGGGGCTGTAGGCTCAGTCTGTGCTTTCCCTCAGAGCTGTCCTCCCACTGCAGGACGTGCCAGCACCCCTGCTGACCCCCCTCACTGGCTCCCCACTGCCCCTGCTGGCCTCCCCTCACTGGCTCCCTACTGCCCCTGCTGGCCCCCTCACTCACTCCCCACTGCCCCTGCTGGCCCCCCTCACTGGCTCCCTACTGCCCCTGCTGACCCCCCTCACTCACTCCCCACTGTCCCTGCTGGCCCCCCCTCACTGGCTCCCCACTGCCCTTGCTGGCCCCCCTCACTGGCTCCCCACTGTCCCTGCTGGCCCCCCTCACTCACTCCCCACTGCCCTTGCTGGCCCCCCTCACTCACTCCCCAGCACCCCTGCTGACCCCCCTCACTGGCTCCCCACTGCCCCTGCTGGCCCCCCCTCACTGGCTCCCTACTGCCCCTGCTGACCCCCCTCACTCACTCCCCACTGCCCCTGCTGGCCCCCCTCACTGGCTCCCTACTGCCCCTGCTGACCCCCCTCACTCACTCCCCACTGTCCCTGCTGGCCCCCCCTCACTGGCTCCCTACTGCCCCTGCTGACCCCCCTCACTCACTCCCCACTGCCCCTGCTGACCCCCCTCACTCACTCCCCACTGTCCCTGCTGGCCCCCCTCACTGGTTCCCTACTGCCCCTGCTGACCCCCTTCACTCACTCCCCACTGCCCCTGCCGGCCCCCCTCACTGGCTCCCTACTGCCCCTGCTGACCCCCCTCACTCACTCCCCACTGTCCCTGCTGCCCCCCCTCACTGGCTCCCCACTGCCCTTGCTGGCTCCCCTCACTGGCTCCCCACTGTCCCTGCTGGCCCCCCTCACTCACTCCCCACTGCCCTTGCTGGCCCCCCTCACTCACTCCCCACTGCCCCTGCTGACCCCCCTCACTCACTCCCCACTGCCCCTGCTGGCCCCCCTCACTGGTTCCCCACTGTCCCTGCTGGCCCCCCCTCACTGGCTCCCCACTGCCCTTGCTGGCCCCCCTCACTGGCCCCCCACTGTCCCTGCTGGCCCCCCTCACTCACTCCCCACTGCCCCTGCTGTTCCCCCCCTCACTGGCTCCCCACTGCCCCTGTTGGCCCCCCTCACTGACTCCCCACTGCCGTTCTGGTCAGGCCCAGATACCTCCCTCCACATGGCCAGACCGACGGGTCACTGATGGTTCTCTCTTGGCCTCTTGGAAGGCTTCGTGACAGCTTTTCCTTCTTGCTGGGATGCCTCCTCTCCAGGCGCCCGGGACCCTGTGTTCTCATGGTTTCCTTCTGCCTCACGGCTGTATAGGTCCCTCACCTCTTCCGACTTATCTCCGTCCACCGGCCTCTCCACGTCGGCCTTTTTGGGGCTCGGTGCACAGCCCTCATGTCTGTCCAAAGTCCCAGAGCCCCGACTGGCATGTCCATGCTGGACAATCTGGATGCACCCCTCCACACTACACCATTCCCTTGGGCTCTCAGCTACCCATGTACCGTCTTTGCTTGGAGCCCACTGAGTCTCCCAAACGCAACAGGCCCCATCCGGATGCTGGTCTCTCCTCCCCGTGCCAGGGAAGAATGAGCGCCCACCCCTGCTGTCTCTGACTACCGCCCCCCTTCTGCCTGAGTACTTGTACCCCCTCTGTCCTCTGCTGCCACACCGCTTGCTCTGGATGCTGCCTGTAGCGATGTCACCCGCTTGCTGGCCATGTTGTCTGGTGTCGGTGCTGGTGTCTGCAGGGCACTCGGCAGGAAGGGCTGTGGGGGGCAGATGGTGTCACAGGGGTCCTGACCCGGGTCGCCTGCCGGGTGTGGGCCTGGGCGTGTCCTCTCTCCTTCTGCGCTACAGCACTGGCTGCTGGGGAAAGCAGGAGAGGCTGGGAGCGCTCAGGGAAGTACGGTACTGCTGTAGAGGAAGCATGGCCCCCACACAGACCCTCCAGGCCCTCTGGGGCCCATGCTGCAGAACTTCAGCATCCACGTGGGCCAGGCCTGCGTGGGACATTCAGAACCAGAGGCAAAACAGCATGTGCTGCCTGTCCTGTCTTCACTTCCACGTTGCCACTCTTGGGTCAAAGGGAGAAGTTCTGGGAAGGAACTTATGTTAGCCAAACCCAGTAACCTTGAGAATCTTCAAGTACACTTGTGTTTATCATCAGTATAATCAGTATAAATGGGGAGCTGCTAGGGTGCTAGGTGCCATGCTCTGGAGCAAAACGGCCCCCAGGCTGGCCCACTGAGGCTGGGAGAGCCTCTTGGGAGGGAGCAGGGCTAAGGACAGCCCTGCTGGTCTGGGTTAGTGGGGGCCAGGGTCACATGCCAGGCTCTCTGCCAGTGGTGTCCTCGGGCGGTGACAAGGCCTGGCTCCCCATATCTGTCTATTTAGGCCGCGTGCGCGCCCAGGACCCAAGAAGGATCAGGCAGCTGCTGAGAAGCTTTGGGGATTGTCAGGCCACGTGCAGGTCTGCGTGTGGGTTCACAGTGGGCGGGGCCAAGAACCCCGCACTGCGATGATGGGCCCTACAGGTCGCATTTGTTGGGTGTCACCTGGTGGCCAGCCTGAAATGTACACACAACCCTCAGTTATAAGTTAGAGTCCCTGTCCCCTAAACATAGGGGTCATCTGGCAAAGGGGACACCCAGGGCCTGAGCTTCAATGGACACCTGAACGCCCTGAGCTTCAATGGAAACATCTACACACCCCTCCTTCCCCTCCCCCAAGAGTTCTGCACCCCCTTCTCTGGAGTCACTCACAGCTGCCTTCTGGGCTTCTCTCTGTAGAGCTGCGCTGCTCTGTGTTTCTTGTGGAGGGAGGTTGGGAGTTGAGCAAGCAGCCCTTGGGAAAGAAAGACACTCATTGTGCAGGAACTGTTCCTCCAGTCTCGTCGCCACAGGCTGAAGTCATTGAATATCTAGTAACTGTAAGTGAGCAGGGTCAAACAGTCTCTGTCAGAGGGGGTGGCTGACTGG
Organism: Leopardus geoffroyi; assembly: GCF_018350155.1. Classification (NCBI taxonomy): domain Eukaryota; kingdom Metazoa; phylum Chordata; class Mammalia; order Carnivora; family Felidae; genus Leopardus; species Leopardus geoffroyi. Next base: position 111,379,752 of record NC_059328.1, read on the forward strand.
TCCTGTTAAGGGCTCTCCCCTTTTAGGGTTTTGCATATCAGATAAGGCAGAATTGGGTGCTGGGTGCCGAGTTTCGCCCTTGGAGAGAGTGGGTGACCCACTGGAGAGTAGGTGGACCTCTCTTTCATGAGTCTGGGTGGCTTGCACCCTGATGCGGGAGTCCTTCTGAGGACAGCCTGCGGCTGGGCCCAGGCTTGGCGTTGCGGGGCTCACAGCTCAGACCTGGCACTCAGCGAGCTCTCATTGGTTTTCCCTTCAAAGCTGGGGGGTGGCCCCGAGAGCCTTTTGCCACAGACCAAATTGCACAGGGCGTCACGGAACTTCTCGGCCACAAAGAAGTACATGACTGGATCGAGCGCCCCATTGAGGCTGGTGAGGCAGGAGGTGATGCGGTTTCCGAGGGCCAGGACGCGCTGGGCGGCGCATGAGGTGCCGTGGCCACGGTAGTGCAGCACGTAGACCGATCGGTGCACGTGGTAGGGCACGAAGCACACCAGGAAGATGGTGAGCACCATGGCGATCATGCGGACCGCCTTGTTCTTGAGGCGCTTCTCCACGCGGGGGCCCTGCCGCAGGCTGCGGATGATAAGCAGGTAGCAGGTGACAGTGGTGACAAACGGGAAGGTGAAGGCCACGGCCAGTGACACGAGGGCATGGTGGGAGGCCTTCTCCCGGTACAGCTGCAGGCACACAACCGTGTGGTTGGTTTGCACGGTCTGTGGGCTCACCAGCAGTGGGGCCATGGCCACGGCCACCACCACCCAGAGGAAGGCGCAGGCCAGGTGCGCGTAGAGGGGCCTGCGGAGCTTGAGGGACTTGACAGGGTGCACGATGGCCAGGAAGCGGTCAGCACTGATGCAAGTGAGGAAGTAGATGCTGGCGTACATGTTGAGGTAGAAGAGGAAGCCGGTGAGGCGGCACGGGATTTCCCCAAACGGCCAGTGGTTCCCAGAGAAGTGGTAGACGAGGCGGGTGGGCAGGACCAGCACACAGGACAAGTCGGCCACGGCCAGGTGCATCAAGAATACGTTGGCGGGGGTACCCGACTTGTGGTCCCGGATGAAAAGCCACAGGGCCAGGGCGTTGCCAACAAAAGCCAGGATGAAATCCAGGAGGTAGAAGGAGGCGAAGAGAACGTTCTCTAGCGGCGTCTCCTGGCCACATTGCTCTGCAGTGGCCAGGGAGGAGTTGGCAGTCAGACCTGGGGAAGCCACCTCGAGGCCATTCATGCTTCAGCTGGAAGCAGAGCTGGAGGACGAACCTGGAGGGAGCAAGCAGACAGGTTCCAGAGCCTGGGACCTGAGAAGCATCTTAGCTCAGCATCGCCTTGGGGACTACTGAGGGCACCCCCTGTGTTCACCTGGGGTGGGTGAGTGTCAGAGGCTTTCTGAAGCTCAGCAAAAAGCAAAAACGAAGGCAGGGCCTGGAGCTTGCCAAGCTGCTGCTGGGGCTGGCTTCCCACCTCATGATGTGTCCCTGCCGGGCACCCAAGAACCTGAGACCAGGGCCATGTGTCCCAGAAATCCACTCTCAGACCAGGGCATGGAGTCAGCACTATGGGGAGAGTGGGGAGTGAATCCCACCTGTTTGGGCTCTGGGATGGAGGGAGGGGCCCCACATTTTCTGCTGTGCTTCCCAGGGGGGCTTCCTGAATGGCGGGGTGGGGGGTGCATGGGAAACTTGAGCTCCACTCCCAATGGGTGGGTGCATAGATCACCTATTTCTTTCTTTTTTTTTTTAAATTTCTTTTAAGTTTATTTATTTATTTTGAGAGAGAGAGAGAGAGAGAGAGAGAGAGAGAGAGAGAGAAAGAGAAGGAATATCCCAAGCAGGCTCCATGCTATCAGCACAGAGCCCAACATGGGGCTCAAACCTACAAGCTGTGAGATTGTGACCTGAGCCCAAACCAAGAGTTGGATGCTTAACCGACTGAGTGACCCAGGTGCCCCTAGACAACCTGTTTCTGAGAGCCTGGTGCATGGGGCCTGGCCACCTCCTCTTTAGCCTCGCCTTTGCTGGGTGAACCCTGCACACCCCAAGTCCTGGGACCCTTCCTGGCCCATCTTGTGGCAATTCTCATGACTAGTGCCAAGTGTTGTTGCCTTATGCTTCTCTCCTGCCAGTCCCTGACCACAGCTCCTCCAGCACCTGCCACCCAGGAGGGCACCACCAGGAATCCAGTGATGGGCAGTTTCCCAGGAGGTCAGAGGCCTGCTCTCCGCCAGCACCTGAAGGTGCTGTCCAGGCCTGGATCCCAAGGTCTCTCAAGCTTTCCGGACTCAGCCTATCAAATTCATTTTGGACATCCTAACGGTGGAGGCCTGTATCTTAGAAAGCCTTACACTTGGGCCCTAGGCCAGTGGGGGGCATTCTACCACCCAGAGTAGTTTAACACCAGGAGGCAGATTCTTTTCTAGGAGAGGAAAAGCTATTTTTCCCAGAAGGTAGTGGGACTGGCTCTGGTTTTCCAGCCAAGATCGGCAGCCCCGGAGAGGCCTGGAGCCCAGGGAAGCTGCCTGTGTCTGCCTGGCCTCCCCAGCCTGGTTTGCCCACACCTGAGGGGGGCCAGCATAGAGCCCTGCAGTGTGTTTGGTGAACCCCAGTTCTGGGTAGGCGCTCTGGCTCCGTCCTCGACAGAACGCACTCCTGGGTTGATTTTGGTCAACTCAAGAGATCCAAAAAGGAGAGGAAGACCCCAAACACCCTGCCCCCCTCACCAGCCCTAGGAGTGGGGGGTGTGGCAGGAGAGGGCAGGACAGCAGGGCGAGAGCAGCACATCCTGCAGTCCCAAGATGCCGCCAGCCCCTGATCCTCGTGCTTTGGGGTTTCAGCCTGTCCGACCCTCACCTGCAGTACAGCTTCTGGGGCTCCCCGGGAAGCCTTGCCTCCTGACACCCACACTCGGGCAGGAGAGAGGCTCCCAGGAGAGACGCGGCGTCCCTGCAGGCTGTGGCCATGGCAGGGCCGGGGTCATTATCCTGGCCGAGCCTGGCAGTGTGAGCCAGAGCAAGTTCTCTGCGAGTGTCTCCTGGCCTCAGTTCCCTGTCCTTTTGATGGCCATGGTAAGAGTTCTGGCAGGGGCTGAACTGAAGAGGGGGCATCCCTCAGGAGGCATGCTGGTAGCTGTTAGCATGGCAGCCTCCAGAGGAGGGTGGGATGGGTGCCATCTCGAGGCATGGACAAAGAACAGAGGCCTGAGGGGAGGGCCTGGCATGCCCTCCTTCAGTAGACGGAGCAGGGCAGTGGTCCAGACGGTGGCTATGCTGGGCTGTCGAGCTGGGCAGCAGCTGGACCCTCCCCATCCTGCTTCATCCACCACCACTGGGGTCCTGCAGCCACTTCCAACCCCCAACACATACATGGAGGGGTGAGGGCCGGCTGCCTGGGCAGGAGAGAGCCAGGGCAACACAGGTGAGGGGCAGAGAACATCTGGCCAGTCACTATCCTAAAGTAAAGGGGTGCTTTCCTAATAATAATATCTCAGGTTAGTCACTGAAGGGATCCAGGGTGGTTCCCTTGCCCAACTGATCTATCCTGGCTCCAGAGTGGGTCAGGATGCCTGGAATCCAACAAGGAGGTTATATTCCTGCTGTTTCCACGTGCATGTGACCCGAGGGCTTATTGCCAGGGAAGCCCTGGCTGCTGGGAGAGGGGATGGGGCCAAGCGAGGAAACGGTCAGGTGGAACCCCTCTGCTCTGGGCCGCCCCTCACACCTGGACTCTGACCCACAGTGCAGTTGTCACCTGGGCCTCCCTGAGGGCTACTCACAGGTACCGACTACCCACTTTGCCAATCCTCGGAGGCAGGCATCCGTAGCCCTCCTTTACAGATTAGAGATTAAGAGGTCAAGGCTTAAAATGGGCTAATTTTCCCAAGGTCATCTGGCTAGGGACAGTGGCCCCAGGGTTGGAAGTCAGGTCAGGGACACCCAGCAGGGACACCCAGCACCTCCCAGAACGCGGCTTGGCCTCTGGGGGTGCCTGGTGCCAGAGCCGGGACTGTGGCTCCATCTCAGGGCTCACCCTGGAATTGTCTCCCAGGCTCCGTGGCACCTTCTTGGGGTTTGGCCCCAGGACTGGGGATGTAAGTTTTGGTGCCCAGTGCAAAATGAAAATGTCGGGCCCCTTGTCCTGTAGGGGCTACAGGATGATGACAGCAGAGCATTAAATCGATGGTGGGGCCTGCCTGGCCGCACAGGCTGCTAGCCTCTTGTGACGCCCAGTGGGCACGCCAGCACCTGGCTTCCTGCCTCCTGCCTGGTGCCCCTGGCTTCCCATCACTGCCGAAGGCGCCACATGTATGGTGCTCTCTCTGGGATCTAGACTCCATTTTAAAGTGCTTTTAGGCTTGTTTCTGGTTTCTTGAGGTTTCTTCACCTCCTGTTTTAGGAAGTTTTGATACTGATTTTTGCAGTGTGGTCTGAAATGGGCTCCTGCTTCACTGTGCAGACCCTAGAGATGCAGGCCTGGGTCTGGCCTCACTGGCTGCTCCATGCTGCTGCTCAGGGCAGGGCAGCGTAGGCACCTTGAGTGTGGCCTGGGTGTGGACAGTGGAGGAGTCTGGGGCCGTGGGGCGGGTCTTGGGCCTCCATGGAGGGGAGGAGTGGGCAGAGGTGGCCATAGGAAGAGGCCCAAGGTGGTGAGTACAGCTCAAGGTGGGTGGGCACAGCTGTTTCCTGGCGTGGGCTGGCCCCTCTTCTTCCCTGCTCCCTTTCCTAGTTCCTCCCTGTGCCACAGTGGCCCAGGGTTGGAGAGCACAGGTGCTGATCATGGGACTGTGCACGAGGCACTCACCCTCTCTAAGTCCCCGACAGTGGGACAGGAATCCGGCCCAGTGGGGCCACTGTGAGTCAGAGCAGGACAGCCTTCAATAAACCGGTTGTATCGTTATCGCAGAGAGTGTTTCAGGGACAGGGACACCCCACCCCTGCCTCTGCTTGTTCCTGAATCCCCTGCCTGCCCATGCTGGGCCCTGGTCCTTACCTCTCACAGCCGGGTCCAGGTGCAAGGGCAGGAGGGCTGCAGGGCGGCAGGTGGGCTGTGGCCAGCGGGTGGTGGTGCTGGCAGTGGGCTCCGTGCAGCTGTGGAGGGAGGCCGGCTATTTAAGGAGGGGAGGGGAGGCTGCAGCGTCTGTGGCCCTGAAAGGCCGCTTCATTCCCGAGGGGGTCCTTGTGTGGTGGGCCACTCCTACGGCTGCCTGTGCTGCCACTGGGCCGTGAATATTCCAGTGTGTCCCAGCCCGCGTGCCCCCTCCCCCGGCCGCCCCCCACAGCCTGGCCACTGAGCGTCACAGAAGCCGAGTGTGTGACTATGTTCGAAGCCGTGGAGTGGGCGCGGGCTGGGTGGGGTGGGGGGATTGGCTGGCACTGACAGAGACAAGAGGACGTTTCAGCACAGGATAATTTCCTACCGATGGGGGGCAGGGAGGGGCTGGCCGCTATGGCAACGGGCCTGGGCTCCCAAGCCTGCTCGAGGGACAGCGGAGGGGTCCTGTGAATGGAGAGGGTGGGAGGCTGAGGAGTTTTGTTTGGTCGAATGAGAGGGGGCTCTTTCAGGACACTTGCTGTAGGGTCCTTGTGTCTTGCCCCATATAATTAGGCTCCGTTCGGACGTGCGGAATAAATCATGGCCTTTATCTTGAGCGGGGCACAGCTGCAGGCCGCCTCATAATAGGGCGCTGTCTGTGCCTGTGGGGACGCAGCTCAGCCCACGAGGCCTGACCCATACCTGTGCGGGCTCCTCCTCTGGACAGGAGGCCTGTGAAGAGGGTCACCGCTGCCCACTGCCTGCGGGCCCCGACACTCCTCTGGGGGGTGGCTCGAGTCTGGGGGTGTTCCTATGTGGGCAATGGCTGCTTCTGATACAGGACAGGCAAAGCCCATTTCTCCCTGTCTTTCCCCCAGATGGCACATCCGGTGATATGGGGAACCAACGCATCGTGCCTGATCTTAAAAGACTTTTGTACCTTTTAGTTAAAACCTTACGAACTGTCCACAGCTATCACTGGGAAGTAACTACCACGTGTGCGACCTTAAATTTGTTTTCCACACAATCCTGTGCAGTTGGGATTGTCGCCCATTTTGCAGATGAGGAAACTAAAGTTCAGAGGTGAAGTAACTTGCCAGGAAGTGGCAGAGCCAGGATTTGAACCCGAGCATGTGTCACTGAAAATCTTATGATTTGTGTATGTTTGTTTTGGCTTGTTCTGGTTTTTCTTTTCTTTCTTTTTTTTAAAAAATGTTTAGTTTGAGAGAGAGAGAGAAGGAGAGAGAGAGACAAAGTGGGAGTGGGGGAGGGGCAGAGAGTGTGAGAGCGAGCCAGTCCAGGCTGTCAGTGCAGAACCCAAAGCAGGCTTGAACCCACGAGCCATGAGATCATGACCTGAACTGCAATCAAAAGCTGGATGCTCAACCTAATGAGCCACCGAGGCGCCCTTGATCTGGCTTTTCTGTTGCACCTTCATGATGGAATTCTTAGGCTGTATCTTCATCCTACCTAGAAAAAAATTCTGCAGATTGCCTTTAGATCTTGTGGGATCGGGTCTGTTGAAAAGACATTCCCCATCTGGGGTTCCTGGTGGAGCACCTCAGCTGGGTCTCGGCTGGGAGCCAGTGGGGTGCGGAGGTGCGCGAGCCAGGGTGCGGCCCCTCTCCTGCACTGCCCTGTGTGGAGGTCTGGAAGGACTGACTCACACAGGTTTGAGATGAATGTGTCTGACCACCCTCCCCAAGCTGGGTATTTCGGTTGTTGGGTGATTGCTGACAGTAGCTATAAGGGCACCAATCGTTGCAACAGAATTCTGGGGAATTATACCAATTTCTATAGCTTTGAAACAAAAGTGATTCCATATGGCTTAAGTGCTGTCCTAATGCCAAGATTAGTCACCAAAATTGGGAGTGGGGTCATGGGGAATAAATGCTGGGTCTGTGACAGAGACACAAGCAGGCGGCAGGTGTCCTGTGGAGATGGGGAGTGGCAGGAGCAGTTCTGCTCAGACCTGCAGTGGCAGGGGGCCTGGGGGTCTGGGTGAGTGGGGTGGAGATGGGGAGATGAAAACTGCAGCCACAGGCCACATCTGTGTCCTGTGGGCAGGTGGAACTAGGGGGCCCTGGCTAGGGGATCGGCTCCTAGTCCAGCCTGGCTGTATTGTCCTGGGAGACGATGCCCACTGTCCTTCCCTTCCTGTCTTTTACAATCATTCATTCACTCACATACTAGAGACTTAGCCTGAGCTGCTACCCTGTGGGGGGCACAGCCTGGAGCTGGTCAGTGGCTTAGTAAGTGGCTACTGGGCACTCATTTGGGCCCCTTGCCCTGCACACACCTTTGGGAGATAAGACACAAATAAGGCAAGCGGACAGCAGTGTTATGCAGCAGGGGGTCCAGACCCAAATGAGGTGGCAGGTGTTGAGGTCAAGGGCATGGACACTGAATTGTCCTCCCTGGCATCTAGGGTCTGCCCATCACACCCGGTTGGGGGATCCTGAGTCTGAAAGTTAATCTCTTAACCAGATTCCTTGATCTGCCTATAAAAGAGGCTGATGGTGGCTGGTAAGGGGTAGAGAAGCCCCCTGTGGTTGGGTGCCTGGGAAGGGAGGGAGGGCAGGCCCGGATGCATCAGGAACACTTACAGATTGGGGTGGCAGGTGGGGAGTGGGGGTAATGGATTGGGGCCTTTGTACATCTTTGCTTGGGGACCCTGAATCTAAATTCCTGCCACCTTTGAGGCACAAGGAAACAGAAACCATGTTGATTTCCCTCTCAGTAGAGACCACAGCTGTTCCCCAAGGCAGGGAGTAGCATCAGAAATTACTCTGAGGTCTTCACAAAAAAGACTCTGTAACGACAGTTCCTGGGTTTGGGGGCCTCTGTCTGACACAGCTGTGCTTGTCTCTGGAGACAGAAAGAGCCTGTAGATGTTCAGGTCCCTCTTTGTCTGACAGACCCCAAAGGAAGGGGGTGTGCAGGCCCGACAGACCTGGCCCTCTGGGCCACTCTGCTAGGCACAGCAGCGGTTTCAAGCTAACAGTCACTGTGTAATCACTCATGTGTATTCAAAGACATTTGGGAAATTAACTTTTTAGCAACTGTCAATGAAATGTCTACTCTATTCCATGTGATGTTCTAGGCTCAGGAAAAGTGGAGAAAAGGAAACTCACGTTTGCTCTGCCATCTAAAGATGGCAAACACCAATATTCTGGTGTATTTCTTTCTAGTCACTTTCCAGTGAGAGTCCCCTTTTTAGGGGGCACGTCTGTGGCCTTCCCAGCTGCAGGGCTAGTTAGCTTGCTTTTCTGGGCCACTGTCTGAGCCTCTGTTATGGGCATTGTTAAAGCAGCAGGCGGGGTCCAGATGTCTCTTCTGCCAGGAGGTGGACCGTGCTTTCTGGGGAGGAAGAGGGGGAGTGGGTTGTTGGTCCCTAACACCTGCCTCACTTCCCACAGGCACCTGTGCCGGCCTTGCCACAACCGTGAGAAGGCCAAGGGCCTGGGCAAGTATGTCTGTCAGCGGTGCCACCTGGTCATTGACGAGCAGCCCCTTATGTTCAAGAATGACGCCTACCACCCCGACCACTTCAGCTGCACCCACTGCGGGTATGCGTACAGCTGAGCAGCTGTGATGGGGGCAAGTGGTGAGCTGGGTGGGACTCCCACCTGGGGGAGAGGTCAACCAGTTGGAGAGTGGGGTGCAGGGTGGAGGTCGAAGTCATCGATGCAGAAAACACCTCTCTCTGGAGCCTGTTCCAGTAGTACTTGTGTGAGGCCCTGAGGGAGACAGGGTGAGGGAGGGCTGGGCCCTTGGAAGCTAGGAAAAAGGAATCAAAGGCTTGGAGGACCAGGGTGAGGAGGAGGGGTGCTGGTGTGGGAGAGAGGAGGAGAGGGGAAAGAGACTGCAGGATCCCCTCATGTCTGCCCCAACACCCAGTCTGGCGCGGAGGGGCCAGAGAACAGATGTGCTTCTCAGAGGGCCTGACAATGCACAACACAGACTGCCTGCTGCAAGGCCTGTGCGGGAACCCATGCCCTGGGGCATGTCTGGGGCACAGGAAGTCCCCGAAGACACCAGAGATCAAAGTGCCGCCTGCCTGGGCACGCTGCTGGGCCCCAGTGGGGCCTCTCCAGAAGCTGCTCCCTGGGGTTGGAGGGGCTGGTGGGACCCCCGCAGGGCCAGCACGGGCCCTGCAGTGGGGCAGGGATGTCATGAGGGGCTCTGCTCTGTCTTCCAGGAAGGAGCTGACCGCTGAGGCCCGGGAGCTGAAGGGGGAGCTCTATTGCCTGCCCTGCCACGACAAGATGGGCGTCCCCATCTGTGGGGCCTGCCGCCGGCCCATCGAGGGCCGTGTGGTCAACGCACTGGGCAAGCAGTGGCATGTGGAGGTGAGCGAGGCCAGGAGGTTGGAGGAGCCCCAGGCTCACTGTTACATTTGGAGTCTGGCCCTGCAAGCCCCCCCCCCCCCCCCATGCTCCCACCCCAGGCCACATGGCTTGCTTCTAGCAGGGATCTTTGTCCTGGGTGCTGTCCCTCTTTGGCTCTGGCCTCCATGGGAGCCAGGAGACCTGAGTGCACAGACCATGGTTCGGCAGTGGTGCCTGCCTTCTTTCCTCCCCCTCCTGGCCTTCTAGAGGATTCCAAAGTCATGAGAAATACTATAGATCCAAATGTTTATTGCAGTGGGATATTAGTGGAGGATGTTTACAACTTATTTGTTTATATTTTATTGTTGCTTTTTACCTGTGTTTTCTAAATTTCTAACAAAAATTTTGGGTGACTTGTATAAAAAGGAAATGGTAAAATCTAGAGTTCTAAGAGTGACCGACTTGCTTCTCTGGTGGGCGTTTGTAGCAGGGCCAGTGAGACCCCAGTGTGACAGGTGCCCCATCTGGGTGGGGGCACAGCCATGGGGGATTCCAGGAGCGGGGCTGGGGTTCTCCGCCTCCTCACTTCTCTCCAGCGGTGAGCAGGGGCCAGACCCCAGGGCTGCTCTCCCAGACTCCTCTTCCTGAGAACTAGGGGTCCCCGAGCTGGACGCAGGGCTTCTGTTCTTTCTCGGTGTCAGTGGTGACCTTTTTTCCTGGGTCACCTAAGAATCCTACCAATCGATTTTTCTCACTGTTCTATTTTTCTCCTCTAAATTTTAAAGACTCATGTAATACTTGCTAACTCTACAGAAGGTGGCATTGTCCTTGGGGACAGTCTGCCCAAGGCACCCTGAGGGATTATGGTTGGCAGAATTGTGTACAGCCTCATGTAGACTCAGAAGCTGGGCACACCAGCTGGTTGAGCTCCTCAGGTGTGTCCACCTGGGTCACCTGGAGCTCACTGTGGCACTAATGGTCTTACAGATACTAGTTGCAAGGGAAGCTCGTGTTCCCTGATGCCCGGCTAGGTATGGGTCCCAGGAGCTCTGTCTTGGGTAACCTCTTTGGGAAGGTTCTGATACAGGGCCTGGCCCCCGGCCCCCAGCCCCCATGGGGAGGGTGGGTCCCCGCACGCCGTATGAACTAGGAGATGCTGCTCACTGACTCTGGGGCTCGCAGGGGATGCCTGGGGTCGGGGGAACAGACACCTGCAGCCTTCCAGGGGGGCACCATGCTTAGAGCAGCCCCACCTGGGAGGGCCCACTGTCACTAGCACCTGACAGCTAGGGCCGTGGTTGCCGATGTGGGGAGCAGTCCCGGAGAGGATGGTGATGCCAGCAGCACTGGGCATCGGGGAAGGAGTGGGGTCTGCTGACTCACGGGCCGTCCATGGAGGTCTCCAGTGAGGCACTCATCCCACTGGCCTCTGCTTCCTGTCTCCTGGAGTGGACGCTCCGGCCCTGAGCTGCCCACTGCCTCTTCTCCCCTCAGCACTTTGTCTGCGCCAAGTGCGAGAAGCCGTTCCTGGGGCACCGGCACTATGAGAAGAAGGGCCTGGCCTACTGTGAGACCCACTACAACCAGGTATGGCCCGGGGGGGCAGAGGGTGAAGAGGCCCAGGGCTGGGGGGGCGCCGTGGGACCCCTCAGGGAGATGATGCTGCCTGAACAACCGAATGCCCCATCCAAGTGGTAGGAGATGATGGCGGCCCCCCCAGAGCCTGTGGTGGCTGCATGCCCTACCATCCGAGAGGCCGGCCCGGACCTGCCATGGGGACTGAATGACAGGGCCGTGTGAGGTCCTGGGCTCAGGGGCCGACATGTGCCGCCATCCTCCGGTCTGGCAGAGGTGCCCAGCTACTGTGGTCCAGAGTCAGGGCCTATGGGCCTGGCCCGTGCCCTCTCAGGACACCAGCAGGAGCAACGGGGCCCCTTGGTAGCAATGCCTCAACCTGCCGCCAGTCCCAGGGTGGTGATTCTGCTGGGCCAGGAGTGGCTTCACCTCAGGCCTGAGGTGGCACCCTGGTGGGAAGGGCTCAGGTGTCTCAGGAGGGTGCCCGAGAGCAAGCTGTTTGGGGTGGCCCCGAACTGAGGCAATGAGTTTGGCACCCGCTCTGTCCACAGCTCTTTGGGGACGTCTGCTATAACTGCAGCCATGTGATCGAGGGAGATGGTAAGGCTCCTCTGTCTCTGTGCCCCTCCCCCACTACCCACACCCTCTGTCTGCCTGCTCTCCCTCTGGGACGTGGGTCCTGCAGCTGTGGGCCCAGCTGGCCCAGGGCTGGCCTGGGATTGCTAAGCCCACCTGCCTCCACCCCTCACAGTGGTGTCGGCCCTCAACAAGGCCTGGTGTGTGAACTGCTTCTCCTGTTCCACCTGCAACAGCAAGCTGACCCTGAAGTAAGTGGTGAGGACTTCTGGGGTGTACAAGGTGGGCAGAGAAGGACCTGCACAGCACCCTCTTCTCCAGGAGCCTGTCACGGGAGCTCAGATTTGAGTGGGTTTCCCCTGTGCTCTTCAGCTGGTTCTCCCTGAATGTCTGCTGGGGTCAGGCCCTGGGAAGGTAGTGGCAGCCCCAGCCCCACGGAGGCAGATTGAGGGGCCCCCAGGGCCTGGTGAGAGGGGGAAAGATGTGAGCCCCCAACATACCCACACAGACACTGGGCTCTGGGGAGGGAAGGGCATTCCAGCTCAGGGAACAGCATTTTCAAAGGCTGGCTCATCCAGGAAACTCCCGGAGGTGTGGGGTGGCTGGAGCTGTGAGGTGAGATGGAACCCAGGTTTCTGAGGACAGCAGGGAGTTATGGCCGGTGCCGGAGTATCAGAATCCAAGAGAAGCTTCTGGGAGGGAAAGGAGGCTTGGAGGCCTGTCTCCTGGTTCACCGTGACCCCTGGCCAGAGCTTGTCCTGGGATCTGGATTGCTGTGGGCCAGGGGCCAAAGGCAGCCCACTGCCCTGCCTCTGAGGGCTGAGTTGGTGGGGCCTGGGGCTCTCCTGACTGCTGGACCTCCTCCCCAGGAACAAGTTTGTGGAGTTCGACATGAAGCCCGTGTGTAAGAGATGCTATGAGAAGTTCCCACTGGAGCTGAAGAAGCGGTTGAAGAAGCTGTCGGAGCTGGCCGCCCGCAAGGCCCACCCCAAGTCTGTGGGCCTCAACTCTGCCTGAAGGGCTCCCGCCTGCCTTCTGCTTTTGTCTCCCCTTGCTGCTGGAGCCCCTGCTCCTGGTGCGCTCGATGCTCCCTTCCTGCTGCTGCCTCTACTCCTCATCTCTGCTCCCCCTCTTTCCTTCTCTCCTCCCCTCCCCCACCCCCTCCTTCCCAGACCTCCTTTCTCTCCTCCTTCCTTCAATGCAGGCACAGGGCAGATGCAGGGCCCTTGAACCTGTGACAGGCCTGTGCCCACAAGCCTTAGCTCAAGGTCCTCCAGGGACATGAGGGAATGGGGGCCTGGGGTCACCTGTCCCCGGTCATGGACCCCACTGCTCCTGGCCCTGCTTGTCCTGACCTCTCCCATTCCTGCAGCACCCCTCCCACCCCCACTCCCCACCAGCTCACATTCTCCTGTGGGAGTTTGGGCAGCTTCCACCCCAGAGTGGTCCTACTACATGCACATGGCCCTGGGGAGGCCACAACAAGGCAGCTACCCTGGCCATGAGGACGGGGGCCCCTGGGGAACCAGCCTTTCACCCTTGGCCACGCACTCACTCAGCCAAGTAGGATCCCTGTGCTTAAACTAGGCCAGCAAATCCTGCCACTGCACCCCACAATTGTCAGGAGGGACAAGGACCACGCCCCCCCCCCCCCCCCCCATCACTCATGAGGCCTCCTTTCTGAAATCTGGCCTTGGCCAGTCTGTCCTGGGCCAAGGGCCCTGTGGTTCCCCCAAGCTCCTCTGTGGTCCCCACAGCCCCTCAGGCTCCCTGCTCCCCACTCCACCCACAAGGGTACATGCTGGCTGGCTCTCAGGATGCAGCTGACTGAGGGCCAGAAGGTAGTGGGATTGGGTGGGTGGCCCATTCTGACCTTCCAGGAAGGACACTTCCTCCGTGGCCACACAGGACCTGGTGCTTGCACAGTGAATGAAGGCTTATTTACATGACCATGTGACCCGTGTGGTTTATGGCGTGGGAATGAGGAGGTGGGGCAGCAGCCCCTGTGGACACACTGTCTGGGGCTGTTGAATGCTTAGAGACACAGACACTAGACAGGACAGGTGAAAGAGTTGTCCAGGTGGGACCCAGCCCTTGTTCCTAGGGCCAGGCTGCCATCAGGACTTGGAGACGAGGCCATCCAGAAACCTATAGTCCACGAAGGCTGGCCAGGCGGGTAGGATGGTGGGGGGCAGACTCCTACAGGGCCTGCCAGCACGGTGGGGATGAACCCAGGCCCCTAAGGCCCTGTGTCCAGCTCTGCTCCTGCCTGGGCACAGGCTGCCCTGAGCGTGAAGCCAGCAGCAGAGAGTGGGCAGGCCTGGCCTGTGCCCACACCAGGCACCCCCTAGCAGCAGTTCTGTGACCCAGTGCCCTGTGGGTATTGCAGTGTGCAAAGGGGCCTTGCAGGAAGAGGAGGGAGGGAGGGAGGAGGAAAGGAGGGAGGAAGGAGGAAAGGAACGTGGAGGGGGGGAGGGGGGAGGGAGAGGGAGGGAGAAACCAATGAAGTCATTCCCTGAGAATGGAGCTGTCATCCGGGTGTCCCCAGAGAAGCCACAAAGCTTTTCGTTTTTTCTGGAAGAAACCCTTTGCTGGCCAGTGCCTCCGAGGCCTCCTGCCCACCTGGCCCCCCACCCTCTTCCCTCACTAACACACTGCACGCCATCCAGGAGTTAGGAATTTTTATTGAACATTCTTGGGGGAGTCCTCTCAGCCATCCACCCATCAGCCTGGAGGTTGGCCCCACCCTAGGCTTCCCACTTTGGCCTCTATGATCAGCTGCTCAGCAAAGGGGGCCTACCTGGTGTGCCAAGGAGTGTGGGGTGTGTTTTGAGAAGGCAGCGCGAAAGGGTGCTTACAGAGGGCAGGCCCTGGGCCAGGAAGAGGGCTCTAGGGAAGTGCCGCCCGGACCCCAGGTTGGGAAGGGCAAGTGAACAGGCAGGCCAGTCCCTGGCACTAAGGGTCGGTGGGGGCCTGGGAGCCCCGCTGCTTCTTCATGGTGCTCAGGAACTGTTGCACGTACGAGGTCAGCAGGTCGTCCATCTTGTAGCCCTGGACAGGGGAGAGTAGGGCTGGAGGCTGCAAGGTGCGGGCCCGGGTGGGCTCGGATCAGGGCTGGGAGGTACCCAGCTGCTGCCTCAAGGACACATTGGATAGGGAGGCAAAGAGTCAAGTCCCCCTCCCTCTTCAGAGTGGCCGGGGCTCACAGGGGCCCCACAGTGGGCCTGGCTATCACGACCCCTCCCAGCCTTTTCCTCACTGCCCCTCCTTCCAGACTCTGCTGGCCCAGCCTGACCCTGCCCTCCCTGGGCACAGAAACCCGGATCCTCACAGTGAGCAACTTGCTGGTGGCAGTTGGGGCTCAGGGTTGGGGAAACCTAGTCCCCGCTGCCTCTGTGCCCCATGTGTCTGGGTTGGGGGAAGGGACCTGGGAGTCCTGGCCTCACCAGGGAGGTCTCACACAGTAGGCGGCTGCCCCGGGCCAGGCTCCCCAGTGCCATGTGGAAGTAGGTGCTGCCACTGCTCCAGCTGGAGATCTTGGTGAAGGGGTAGGTGGTGAGCAGTTCCTGTGGGAGAGTGGGCAGGGTGGGTGGGGTCCAGCGGGAACCCAGGGGGCTTAGAGGCCCTGAGTCAGAGCTGCTGCTCCTCATCTCCGGGGTCCTCCAGAACCCATGGGACAGTGTGAAGGGGGAGAGAAGGGCAGGGGGTATCACCTGTGCAGGGGGCGGGGAGAGCGGGGACTGGGACTCCCAGGCAGCTTTCCCAGCCCTGCTGGGGCCCGGCTATTACCTTGGTCTTGGGGTGGATGAGCAGAACCCCATGTCGGTTGATGGCGATGAGGACGATGTCCGGGTAGGAGGGCTCAGAGGTTTGCTGGGGAGGGGGCGACGCAGTGGTCACAGCCCAGCCGGGCTCAGGCCCGCCTCCCTAAGACACACAGGTGCACCTACACGTGCACACATGCTCTGTCCAAACCAGGTGGCCAGGCCCACCCTTAAGCGTGTGTTTAGAGAGGAACACAGGCTGCTGGGGCCAGAGCTGGGTGAGGTTCCCTTGGGCAGGGACGGCTGGGCGTGAGGTGAGGCCTACCTTCACCTCGAAGAAGGCAGACCCGAACGTGGGCCACCGGCAGATCCACTTGAGGAAGGCCATTTTGGCCTCCTCTACTGTCTTGTTCTTGTTCTTGTCATAGGCCAGAAGGATGTTCTGGGGGTGGTGGGAAGGACCAGTGAGGGCCTGGGCTGGAGCCAGTGCCTGACCAAGCCCTCCACACAGGGTCCTGGAGGCCCCAGTCCAAAGTGGCACGTGTGTGCCCGTGGCCAGCCTGGGGGGTACTCAGAGCCAAGTGTCACCTCTACGCCCCGTGGGGGAGCCTGAATCCCCCAGGTGCTGTGGAGAGCGTGCAGAGGGGGTGACACTTACAGACCCAGCACACCCTCCATGACCAGAATGTGGTCATCCAGCCCTGGCAGGGCCTGGCACCCAATGACCCCCTCCCCAGCCCCATCAAGGACCTTTTTCCATTCCTCGGAAGACATCAGACGTGTGAGGTTCTCAGGCACAAGTTGCCTCAGGATCTTGGGGATACTAGCCAGCTGGGACCGGTCGTTGTCAAACTGGGCCTTGTAGATGAGGCCTGCCAGGTGGACAGCGTCCTCCTGAGAACACTTGTGGAAGCCACGAAGGTACTTGGGCAGCTCCTGAGTGACAGACACGTTGGCCTTAGGCTGCCGCCCCCCTATTCTTTGTGCTCCGGCGGCAGAGGTATTAGCTCACCCGCAGGCAGGAGACAGCCCTCAACAGGCTAAGGCCCTTGAGGGAGGGTTTCTCGTGGGGCATGACCACGGGGTTGGGGCAGGGCCTGCCACGGCGGTGGCGGTGGGGGCCTGCCCTGCCCGTAAGTGGTTGGAACACTCTGTCCCCTCCCATTCCCAGCAATCGTGCTGCGGTGCTGGTACAGTCACTGTCCCCAAAGCCTGCTGTCCCTCTGCTCCTGCTGCAGAACCCTCAGTGGCTCAGCCCGCCCACCCCTTGGGGCCTCCAGAACCCCCACCCCCACCCCAGAGAGGGCGAGTGGCCCTGGAGCAAGGCAGCTGCAGCCTGCTTCCTCCCTCCACTGTGTCTCAGGGTGGGTGTGGATGCAGTGAAGGTGGACCCAGCCCACTGGGTACCTGGTGGTAATGAAGAATGGTGTCTGCGTTTACATCCTTTCCCGGGGTCACATTGAGCCACAGTTTCCGCATGAAGTACACCTGGTAGGGGAGTGTTGCGGGCGCCCCTGGGCAGGGCGGGCAGTGATCACCAAGTCTGTCCTGTGGCCCAGCACATTCCCGGACCCGTGCCCCTCACCCCTTCTCATGGCAGGGGCATCGCTGCCCACCTCCCTGCACCACTGCCCATAGCACGTAAGCCGTGATACCCTCCCCCCTCATCACTGCTCTGTCTGCTCCTGCTGCCCCCCCTTGCTGGTGAGCCTCACCCCCTCTTCCTGACCCCCAACTCTTCCTCATCCTCAGGACTGGTGTGGAGGCCACCCTCTCCAGGAATTCTCCTGGACCTCTCTGTGGGGGTTGGGCCCCCACATAGCCTGCATCACCCTGCAGTGCAGCCATCTGTTCCAGGCCTGGCCCCACGCCCTGCCCCTGCCCAGTTGGCCCCAGGTCTGGCCATACCCGTGACCCAGGGGATCTAAGGGGGAATGAATGAATGAATGACTTCGGGCAGGGGCCATGCAAGAGGTTCCAGGGGAACCTTCTGCCCCTGGCCCAGGGAGGCAGACTGTCCCCCTTCCCTGTGGCCTCCATCCCAGCCACACCCCTCCTTCCTCACCCCACCCCATCTTGCTCCCCTTACCTTCTTTCTGGGGCTTGTTCTTCCTCACCCAATCAGACACTTCCCGCAAGGAGTCGAAGAAGAAGTCTCCCTCCTTCTGGCTGATGACCTGGGGTGGGTGGGGAGGGAGGCAGAGGGAGGTGTGCAGGTGGAAGGACCTCCAGGGGAATGCCCGCCTGGGGGGCATTGGCGGCCTGGGCCCTGCCAGCCTGTCTATGGCCTGGGAGGCCAGGTGCTGCTCTGAGCTGGGTCTCGCTTGGGGAACTGTACCGGATTGTGCCGCTCCATAAGCCCACCTACCTTCATCCTGACAGCCTGTGTGCAGTGAGGGGCCCAGCCCAGTACATGGGGACAATGCCACAGACACCAGACATCTGCCCACCTTCGCCTCTAGCCCTGGACCACCCAGATGACTGCACCTTGTCAGCGATCTTGATGAAGAGGCTGCAGCCTTCCCAGGAGGCCAGCTGCAGCCTGGTGGCAACACTCTGGCATACGTCCCGCACCCGTGTGTAGGTGCCCACCTCCAGCATCTGGGCAGAGAAGCAGTGCGTGAATGTCTCAGGATGAGGCTCGACCCGGGATGACCCATCATAGCCTGGGGCTGTTTCTCCTTCCTAAGACTGGCTGGACGTGCCCCAGCCTGAGAAGGAGCAGCCTTCCCTTCTAGAAAACCAGCTGGATGCTTATGTCGTTCAGTCAGAGTTCACTGCCTTGGGGACCCAGGAGGCTCAGCCTTTTGAACTTGCTTTGAGAGCCCTGTAGCCAGACTGTGGGAACTTTCCCTTGTGGGACCCGTAGTCTCTAAGATCATAAAGGCCACACCGCTGCTGGGAAAGCCTGCAAGGGCACGTGGCCCTCGGCCCCTTGCCCCACACCTCACTGCTGCCACTTGGCTGGGGACCTCTCTACCACACCTGGCACCTGATGGTCCCCCCCCCCCATCTTTTGCTGTCCCCAGCAGCCACATGGGTTCAGTCTGCACACATGCCTAATGGCAGCACCTGCTCCCTGATGCCCCAGGGCAGGGTCAGAAGCCCATCGGGACCCCATGCCCTGGGACTTGGCTTTGCTGCCCTCCCTTAGGGCCTCCTCTCTGTGCACCTTGGCCAGGAGTGCCCCCGACACCTTTGGGACCTCCTTGACTTCCCACTGCACCAGCAGCTCCCCTCCCATCCTCAGGGGCGGCCCCTCCCCACGCTGGCCTAGAGCGCCCCCTATATGTCCAGAACTGCCCCCAGCACCAGCAGCACTCCTTCCGGGGAGGCCCCTCCCTGTGCTGGCCTTGAGCACCTGAGGGCTCGGGCACTCAGTTAATGTCTGTGGGGCACCAGCGAGGGCACAGCAGACAGTTTCTGGGGCAGATGCAGGGGCAGGAGGTTCACTGTAGCCTTGAAAACAGTGTCTGTCCACAAGGTGGGGAGGGGCTTTGCTGTGGGCTACAGGCCAGGAGCCTGGGAAGCCAGCACCTTGGGCGGGAGGCTCACCTCACTAGTGTCATTGGGGAAGCAGATCTTGTGGCAGATGTGGGTGATGTTCTGTTCCACAGCCTCTACCTCCACTGGGTGTGGGGGCTGTTTCCGGGGCCCTGTCCTAGAGCAGGACAGTGATTACTGAGCATGGCACCCTGCCACCCCCAGCCCGGCCCAGGCCGGGCCCTGGCCACCAGCCCCCAAGCTAAACTGTGTGCCAGACACACACAATAAAGAACTCCACCACTCCAGTGGAGGACAGGGTACTCAGGGGGGCTCAGCACCAGGCCCAGAGGAAGCAGCAGAGGCCAGCCTGGACTCACTTTCCAGGTTACCTGTAGCTCTGAGGAGTCTGGGAAGGCCTGGGACACACATGGGGGAGGGGACCTGGGCTGACCCAGAGCTTCCTGGGTGGAGAGAACCAGTGGCTAGGGCGAGTTGTGTTCTCATTCTCACACAGCATGGGTATCAGGTAGGGGTCAGGGACCCCCACAGGGCCTCTCTGAGGGCACCCACCTCCTCCTCCACAATCATGGCCAACGCACTCTTCCACAGCCACAGGAGGCCAAGCCAGACAGGGTGGGTGGTGTGGATGAGAACCAAGACAGAGCCCAGGAAGAATTGCCCAAACACAGGAGGGCTGGCCATATGGATTGGCAGGGACTGGCCTCGTAGCTGGGCTGGGCTGGGCTTTGGGGTGGCTTGGGGCATTGAGGTCATGCTCTGGCCTCCAGGCAGTTCCCTCTGTGCCCTGGGAAGGCAGCTATTAGGGTAGAGAGAGCTCATGGCCAAGACTGAGCTTGCCAGAAGCCCCCACTGACCACCCAGGCCTCTCGGGTCGCCCCTGAGCCTTGCTCTCCAGCCTTTGCCCAGGTTGCTGGAGGCCTGGTCCTGCGCTCTTAAATGGACACGAGCTACTGGAGAAGACACAGAGTCTGGCTCCACTGACAAGTGTCCACACTGGCCCATGAGCTCTGGAAGGGCTGGACAGGCCCCTCAGCATCGACAGGTGGACTCTCCCGAGGGAGCGAGCGCTGGTGGGCTCACCTCAGGATCCTCTGGATGCGGCGGCTGCAGTCAGGGGCCAGCGGCTTCCTCCTCCGAGTGTCTATGAACTTCTGAGCATGGGGCAGCAGTGCCTTGCCAGGAGGGAAGAGGCCGGTACACAGCCACAGCAGCTGCCAGCCACGCTCCTCGCTGTACCTGGAGGTGGCAGCACCTGTCAGGCCAGGAAGGGCCCCCCAGAAGGCCCCAGCCCACCAGGTGTCTCAGGGAGAGGGACATAAGGCCCACCTGGGGCCGTGGGCGAGGAAGCCTGCCACCCGGCTGCCTCAGGCCTCAAAGGCTTTCACACACACAAGATGGGGAGGGGGTCTCCCTGCACCCATTTGTTTGGTGGAGGCAACGGAGGTGTAGGGAGCCCATGGTGTGTCCAGGTCGCAAGGAAGAAAGGGTGGGGGCAGGTAGGGCCCATGGCAGGTCCATTTTCCTCCCAGCTTTGACCACCCCCAGGAAGTTAGCAGGAGAGAGGGGTGTCCCGGCCTTCCCACTGCTGCTGTCAGTGCCTGGGCAGGCTGGGTAGTGCCCATGAGCTACTGCCTCCCGCTCTGACCCATGGGCAGCCTCTGGGGACTAGGGCAAAGACTGAGGGGGTCTGGGCACGGAGCCCGGGGCCCTCTGGCCCCAGCCCGTCCCTAGCAGACCTCCTGGTGTTGTGTGTCAGCTGCTTCAGGATCTGGCAGTAGACCTCATCCTGCAGGGCTGACTCCTGGAGGGCCAGCGAGAAGATCTGGTTGGTGAGATCCACGGGTGTCCAGGCCTGGCGAGAAGGGTAGTCCCCCATGTACCGGAGGATGGGTGTGGCTGTCAAGGAGGACGTGCCATCATGGCTGCCTGTTACCTCTGACCCTGGCCCTGGTCCCACTCTGACCCTCGACAGGCCCCGTGAGCTGCATGTTGCCTCTGCCCTGTGCTCAGTGGGGCCTGTGCCCTTCCCAGGGTGGCTGTGGGGTTGGCCCAGAGCTGGGGCAGGCTGGCTGGGGAAGGATATCGATGAAGATCTGACAGGCAGGGTCCCGAAGCTCAGTGTTGGCATAGACGCTCTTGAGCAGAGGCTGCCGCAGTGGCTCAGACGAGTGGTCCCACAGGTGGCCCCGGGTCCGGGCCAGGGGGAGCATGGCCCTGCTGACTGTCTCCTTCTCTGGGTCCCTGTCAGGAATAGAGGCTGATGTGAGGGCCCTTCTCAAGCCCTGTCTGCCCAAGCTTCTCCCTCCTCTCCCCACCTGCGTACCGTGTGTGCACTACTGGGGGACAGACTCAGACTCATGCTCCCTGCCCTCCCAGGGTGGCTGTGGGAGGCTCACAGAGTCCCCTCTTTTCCCAGGAAGGCCAGGTGGACACTGCACCTGCTTCCACAGCCTCCCTGTAACCCCCAGGGAGCACAGAGGGGCTGAAGGGGCCTGGTGGAGGCCTGAGTGAGCACCTAAAAAACTCGTAGGAGAATTCCTCCAGGGTGTGTGGCTTCTCCTTGGACTGCTCTTCAGGTAGTGGCTCTGGGGGCCTCCCCTCCTGGGCTGCCAGCTTCCGCTTCTCTGGTGACATGGCCAGCAAGCTCTGTGGAGGCACAGGTCTGTGGGTTCCACTGCCCACGAGGCCCTTCCCACAGGCCTGGTTCCTCCAGTGCCATGGGAGGGGCTGACCACAGGGATGTACAGGCCTGGGCCTACCCCTCCTGTGTCACCTGCTGTGTGACCCACGACCAGTGACTCAATGTCTCCAGGCCTGTTCCTTTCCCTTGGGAGGGCTTCTCAGACCCACCCTGCTCCCCTTCCCCAGAGCACCTGTCAGGGGCGCCTCTCACCCTGGCCCTGCCTGCCTGGTTCCTTGAGCGCTTCAGGCCACAGCACAAATGTCACTTCCTCAGGGATGCCTTCCTGGACAGGTGAGCCCCTACCCTATTATTTGCTCCTAGGACAGCCAGTGCTGCTTCTTGGAGTTACTTTGCATACTTGCTGTCAGCTAACAGTTTGCTAAAAGCCTCCTTGAGGGCGGAGTCGCTCTTGTGTTCAGTGCTGCAGTGCACAGGGCACACAGCTGGCACTCAGTGTGCGAATGCTGGGGCTGGTTTTGGGGGCTGGGGTGGGTGGTACCTGGCAGTAGGGAGACCTGGGCGCCCTTGGGTGGGTCAGGTTTAAGCCAGGCTGGTGGGGGTTGGGGGAATGGGTTTGTTCCCAGGATGCACTGTCATGGGAGCATCTATGAAGTGCCAAGCACCGTGCCAGCTTCATGGGCACTGCAGAAGGATGACAGGGCTGG